>NC_072434.2:94532500-95732500 GCF_028878055.3 Symphalangus syndactylus | reverse complement strand
TGAATATATTCCTTTCTCCACTATTACCCTCTTAGCGCTAAGAATGTCCACTTGCATATTCTACAGAAAGAGTGTTAAGAACTGCGCAATCAAAAGTATGGTTTAACTCTGTTAGCTTAATGAACATATCAGAAATAAGTTTCACACAATGCTTCTGTGTAGTTTTTATTTGAAGATATTATTTTTCCCAATATAGGCCTCTTAGCGCTCAGAATGTCCAATTGCTGTTTCTACAGAAAGAGAGTTTCAGAAAGGCTCAATCAAAAGTAAGGTTCAACTCTGTTAGTTGAATGCACAGAACAGAAAGAAATTTCATACAATGCTTCTGTGTAGTTTATATTTGAAGATATTCTTTTTTCCACTATTACCCACTTGGCGCTATGAATGTCCAGTTGCATTTTCTACAGACAGAGTGTTTCAAAACTGCTCAATCAAAAGTATGGTTTAACTCTGTTAGCTGAATGCTCAGATCAGAAAAAAGTTTCACAGAATGCTTCTGTGTAGTTTATATTTGAATATATTCCTTTTTCCACTACTACTCTCTTAGCGCTCCAAATGTCCAGTTGCATTTTCTACAGAAAGAGTGTTCAGATCTGCTCAATCAAAAGTATGGTTTAACTCTGTTAGCTGAATGCACAGATCAGCAAGAAGTTTCACAGAATGATTCTGTGTAGTTTATATTTGGAGACATTCCTTTTTCCACTATTACCCTCTTAGCGCTCCGAATCTCCACTTGCATTTTCTACAGAAAGAGTGTTTCAGAACGGCTCAATCAAAACTAAGGTTCAACTCTTTTAGTTGAACAAACAGAACAGAAAGAAGTTTCACACAATTCTTCTGTGTAGTTTTTATTTGTAGACATTCTTTTTCCCAATATAGGCCTCTTAGCGCTCAGAATGTCCAATTGCAGTTGCTACAGAAAGAGTGTTTCAGAACGGCTCAATCAAAAGTAAGGTTCAACTCTGTTAGTTGAATGCACAGAACAGAAAGAAGTTTCATACAATGCTTCTGTGTAGTTTATATTTGAACATATTCTTTTTTCCTCTATTACCCACTTAGCGCTACGAATGTCCAGTTGCATTTTCTACAGACAGAGTGTTTCAAATCTGCTCAATCAAAAGTATGGTTTAACTCTGTTAGCTGAATGCTCAGATCAGAAAGAAGTTTCACAGAATGCTTCTGTGTAGTTTATATTTGAATATATTCCTTTTTCCACTAATACGCTCTTAGCGTTCCAAATGTCCAGTTGCATTTTCAACAGAAAGAGTGTTCAGATCTGCTAAATCAAAAGTATGGTTTAACTCTGTTAGGTGAATGCACAGATCAGAAAGAAGATTCACCGAATGATTCTGTGTAGTTTATATTTGAAGACATTCCTTTTTCCACTATTACCCTCTTAGCGCTCCGAATCTCCACTTGCATTTTCTACAAAAAGAGTGTTTCATAACTGCTCAATCAAAAATATGTTTTATCTCTGTTAACTGAATTTACAAATCAGAAATAAGTTTCACAGAATGCATCTGTGTAGTTTTTATTTGAAGATATTCTTTTTCCCAATGTAGGCCTCTTAGCGCTTAGCATGTCCAATTGCAGTTTCTACAGAAAGAGTGTTTCAGAACGGCTCAATCAAAAGTAAGGTTCAACTCTGTTAGTTGAATGCACAGAACAGAAAGAATTTTCACAGAATGCTACTGTGTAGTTTATATTTGAATATATTCCTTTTTCCACTATTACCCTCTTAGCGCTCCGAATGTCCACTTGCATTTTCTACAGAAAGAGTGATCAGAACTGCGCAATCAAAAGTATGGTTTAACTCTGTTAGCTTAATGAACATATCAGAAATAAGTTTCACACAATGCTTCTGTGTAGTTTTTATTTGAAGATATTATTTTTCCCAATAGAGGCCTCTTAGCGCTCAGAATGTCCAATTGCAGTTTCTACAGAAAGAGTGTTTCAGAAAGGCTCAATCAAAAGTAAGGTTCAACTCTGTTAGTTGAATGCACAGAACAGAAAGAAGTTTCATACAATGCTTCTGTGTAGTTTATATTTGAACATATTCTTTTTTCCACTATTACCCACTTAGCGCTACGAATGTCCAGTTGCATTTTCTACAGACAGAATGTTTCAAAACTGCTCAATCAAAAGTATGGTTTAACTCTGTTAGCTGAATACTCAGATCAGAAAGAAGTTTCACAGAATGCTTCTGTGTAGTTTATATTTGAATATATTCCTTTTTCCACTACTACTCTCTTAGCGCTCCAAATGTCCAGTTGCATTTTCTACAGAAAGAGTGTTCAGATCTGCTCAATCAAAAGTATGGTTTAACTCTGTTAGCTGAATGCACAGATCAGAAAGAAGTTTCACAGAATGATTCTGTGTAGTTTATATTTGGAGACATTCCTTTTTCCACTATTACCCTCTTAGCGCTCCGAATCTCCACTTGCATTTTCTACAGAAAGAGTGTTTCAGAACGGCTCAATCAAAACTAAGGTTCAACTCTTTTAGTTGAACAAACAGAACAGAAAGAAGTTTCACACAATTCTTCTGTGTAGTTTTTATTTGTAGACATTCTTTTTCCCAATATAGGCCTCTTAGCGCTCAGAATGTCCAATTGCAGTTTCTACAGAAAGAGTGTTTCAGAACGGCTCAATCAAAAGTAAGCTTCAACTCTGTTAGTTGAATGTACAGAAGAGAAAGATGTTTCATACAATGCTTCTGTGTAGTTTATATTTGAACATATTCTTTTTTCCTCTATTACCCACTTAGCGCTACGAATGTCCAGTTGCATTTTCTACAGACAGAGTGTTTCAAAACTGCTCAATCAAAAGTATGGTTTAATTCTGTTTGCTGAATGCTCAGATCAGAAAGAAGTTTCACAGAATGCTTCTGTGTAGTTTATATTTGAATATATTCCTTTTTCCACTACTACGCTCTTAGCGCTCCAAATGTCCAGTTGCATTTTCTACAGAAAGAGTGTTCAGATCTGCTCAATCAAAAGTATGGTTTAACTCTGTTAGCTGAATGCACAGATCAGAAAGAAGTTTCACCGAATGATTCTGTGTAGTTTATATTTGAAGACATTACTTTTTCCACTATTACCCTCTTAGGGCTCCGAATCTCCACTTGCATTTTCTACAAAAAGAGTGTTTCATAACTGCTCAATCAAAAATATGTTTTATCTCTGTTTACTGAATTTACAGATCAGAAATAAGTTTCACAGAATGCATCTGTGTAGTTTTTATTTGAAGATATTATTTTTCCCAATGTAGGCCTCTTAGCGCTTAGCATGTCCAATTGCAGTTTCTAAAGAAAGAGTGTTTCAGAACGGCTCAATCAAAAGTAAGGTTCAACTCTGTTAGTTGAATGCACAGAACAGAAAGAATTTTCACAGAATGCTACTGTGTAGTTTATATTTGAATATATTCCTTTCTCCACTATTACCCTCTTAGCGCTGCGAATGTCCACTTGAATATTCTACAGAAAGAGTGTTCAGAACTGCGCAATCAAAGTATGGTTTAACTCTGTTAGCTGAATGCTCAGATCCGAAAGAAGTTTCACAGAATGCTTCTCTGTAGTTTATATTTGAATATATTCCTTTTTCCACTACTACTCTCTTAGCGCTCCAAATGTCCTGTTGCATTTTCTACAGAAAGAGTGTTCAGATCTGCTCAATCAAAAGTATGGTTTAACTCTGTTAGCTGAATGCACAGATCAGAAAGAAGTTTCACAGAATGATTCTGTGTAGTTTATATTTGGAAACATTCCTTTTTCCACTATTACCCTCTTAGCGCTCCGAATCTCCACTTGCATTTTCTACAGAAAGAGTGTTTCAGAACGGCTCAATCAAAACTAAGGTTCAACTCTTTTAGTTGAACAAACAGAACAGAAAGGAGTTTCACAAAATTCTTCTGTGTAGTTTTTATTTGTAGACATTCTTTTTCCCAATATAGGCCTCTTAGCGCTCAGAATGTCCAATTGCAGTTGCTACAGAAAGAGTGTTTCAGAACGGCTCAATCAAAAGTAAGGTTCAACTCTGTTAGTTGAATGCACAGAACAGAAAGAAGTTTCATACAATGCTTCTGTGTAGTTTATATTTGAACATATTCTTTTTTCGTCTATTACACACTTAGCGCTAGGAATGTCCAGTTGCATTTTCTACAGACAGAGTGTTTCAAAACTGCTCAATCAAAAGTATGGTTTAACTCTGTTAGCTGAATGCTCAGATCAGAAAGAAGTTTCACAGAATGCTTCTGTGTAGTTTATATTTGAATATATTCCTTTTTCCACTACTACGCTCTTAGCGCTCCAAATGTCTAGTTGCATTTTCTACAGAAAGAGTGTTCAGATCTGCTCAATCAAAAGTATGGTTTAACTCTGTTAGCTGAGTGCACAGATCAGAAAGAAGTTTCACCGAATGATTCTGTGTAGTTTATATTTGAAGACATTCCTTTTTCCACTATTACCCACTTAGCGCTCCGAATCTCCACTTGCATTTTCTACAAAAAGAGTGTTTCATAACTGCTCAATCAAAAATATGTTTTATCTCTGTTAACTGAATTTACAGATCAGAAATAAGTTTCACAGAATGCATCTGTGTAGTTTTTATTTGAAGATATTCTTTTTCCCAATGTAGGCCTCTTAGCGCTTAGCATGTCCAATTGCAGTTTCTACAGAAAGAGTGTTTCAGAACGGCTCAATCAAAAGTAAGGTTCAACTCTGTTAGTTGAATGCACAGAACAGAAAGAATTTTCACAGAATGCTACTGTGTAGTTTATATTTGAATATATTCCTTTCTCCACTATTACCCTCTTAGCGCTCCGAATGTCCACTTGCATTTTCTACAGAAAGAGTGTCCAGAACTGCGCAATCAAAAGTATGGTTTAACTCTGTTAGCTTAATGAACATATCAGAAATAAGTTTCACACAATGCTTCTGTGTAGTTTTTATTTGAAGATATTATTTTTCCCAATATAGGCCTCTTAGCGCTCAGAATGTCCAATTGCAGTTTCTACAGAAAGAGTGTTTCAGAAAGGCTCAATCAAAAGTAAGGTTCAACTCTGTTACTTGAATGCACAGAACAGAAAGAAATTTCATACAATGCTTCTGTGTAGTTTATATTTGAAGATATACTTTTTTCCACTATTACCCACTTGGCGCTACGAATGTCCAGTTGCATTTTCTACAGACAGAGTGTTTCAAAACTGCTCAATCAAAAGTATGGTTTAACTCTGTTAGCTGAATGCTCAGATCAGAAAGAAGTTTCACAGAATGCTTCTGTGTAGTTTATATTTGAATATATTCCTTTTTCCACTACTACTCTCTTAGCGCTCCAAATGTCCAGTTGCATTTTCTACAGAAAGAGTGTTCAGATCTGCTCAATCAAAAGTATGGTTTAACTCTGTTAGCTGAATGCACAGATCAGAAAGAAGTTTCACAGAATGATTCTGTGTAGTTTATATTTGGAGACATTCCTTTTTCCACTATTACCCTCTTAGCGCTCCGAATCTCCACTTGCATTTTCTACAGAAAGAGTGTTTCAGAACGGCTCAATCAAAACTAAGGTTCAACTCTTTTAGTTGAACAAACAGAACAGAAAGAAGTTTCACACAATTCTTCTGTGTAGTTTTTATTTGTAGACATTCTTTTTCCCAATATAGGCCTCTTAGCGCTCAGAATGTCCAATTGCAGTTTCTACAGAAAGAGTGTTTCAGAACGGCTCAATCAAAAGTAAGCTTCAACTCTGTTAGTTGAATGTACAGAACAGAAAGAAGTTTCATACAATGCTTCTGTGTAGTTTATATTTGAACATATTCTTTTTTCCTCTATTACCCACTTAGCGCTACGAATGTCCAGTTGCATTTTCTACAGACAGAGTGTTTCAAAACTGCTCAATCTAAAGTATGTTTTAACTCTGTTTGCTGAATGCTCAAATCAGAAAGAAGTTTCACAGAATGCTTCTGTGTAGTTTATATTTGAATATATTCCTTTTTCCACTACTACGCTCTTAGCGCTCCAAATGTCCAGTTGCATTTTCTACAGAAAGAGTGTTCAGATCTCCTCAATCAAAAGTATGGTTTAACTCTGTTAGCTGCATGCACAGATCAGAAAGAAGTTTCACCGAATGATTCTGTGTAGTTTATATTTGAAGACATTCCTTTTTCAACTATTACCCTCTTAGCGCTCCGAATCTCCACTTGCATTTTCTACAAAAAGAGTGTTTCATAACTGCTCAATCAAAAATATGTTTTATCTCTGTTTACTGAATTTACAGATCAGAAATAAGTTTCACAGAATGCATCTGTGTAGTTTTTATTTGAAGATATTCTTTTTCCCAATGTAGGCCTCTTAGCGCTTAGCATGTCCAATTGCAGTTTCTACAGAAAGAGTGTTTCAGAACGGCTCAATCAAAAGTAAGGTTCAACTCTGTTAGTTGAATGCACAGAACAGAAAGAATTTTCACAGAATGCTACAGTGTAGTTTATATTTGAATATATTCCTTTCTCCACTATTACCCTCTTAGCGCTAAGAATGTCCACTTGCATATTCTACAGAAAGAGTGTTAAGAACTGCGCAATCAAAAGTATGGTTTAACTCTGTTAGCTTAATGAACATATCAGAAATAAGTTTCACACAATGCTTCTGTGTAGTTTTTATTTGAAGATATTATTTTTCCCAATATAGGCCTCTTAGCGCTCAGAATGTCCAATTGCTGTTTCTACAGAAAGAGAGTTTCAGAAAGGCTCAATCAAAAGTAAGGTTCAACTCTGTTAGTTGAATGCACAGAACAGAAAGAAATTTCATACAATGCTTCTGTGTAGTTTATATTTGAAGATATTCTTTTTTCCACTATTACCCACTTGGCGCTATGAATGTCCAGTTGCATTTTCTACAGACAGAGTGTTTCAAAACTGCTCAATCAAAAGTATGGTTTAACTCTGTTAGCTGAATGCTCAGATCAGAAAAAAGTTTCACAGAATGCTTCTGTGTAGTTTATATTTGAATATATTCCTTTTTCCACTACTACTCTCTTAGCGCTCCAAATGTCCAGTTGCATTTTCTACAGAAAGAGTGTTCAGATCTGCTCAATCAAAAGTATGGTTTAACTCTGTTAGCTGAATGCACAGATCAGAAAGAAGTTTCACAGAATGATTCTGTGTAGTTTATATTTGGAGACATTCCTTTTTCCACTATTACCCTCTTAGCGCTCCGAATCTCCACTTGCATTTTCTACAGAAAGAGTGTTTCAGAACGGCTCAATCAAAACTAAGGTTCAA
Organism: Symphalangus syndactylus; assembly: GCF_028878055.3. NCBI lineage: Eukaryota > Metazoa > Chordata > Mammalia > Primates > Hylobatidae > Symphalangus > Symphalangus syndactylus. The sequence goes on along the minus strand of NC_072434.2, from coordinate 95,725,226 downwards.
CTCTTTTAGTTGAACAAACAGAACAGAAAGAAGTTTCACACAATTCTTCTGTGTAGTTTTTATTTGTAGACATTCTTTTTCCCAATATAGGCCTCTTAGCGCTCAGAATGTCCAATTGAAGTTGCTACAGAAAGAGTGTTTCAGAACGGCTCAATCAAAAGTAAGGTTCAACTCTGTTAGTTGAATGCACAGAACAGAAAGAAGTTTCATACAATGCTTCTGTGTAGTTTATATTTGAACATATTCTTTTTTCCTCTATTACCCACTTAGCGCTACGAATGTCCAGTTGCATTTTCTACAGACAGAGTGTTTCAAATCTGCTCAATCAAAAGTATGGTTTAACTCTGTTAGCTGAATGCTCAGATCAGAAAGAAGTTTCACAGAATGCTTCTGTGTAGTTTATATTTGAATATATTCCTTTTTCCACTAATACGCTCTTAGCGTTCCAAATGTCCAGTTGCATTTTCAACAGAAAGAGTGTTCAGATCTGCTAAATCAAAAGTATGGTTTAACTCTGTTAGCTGAATGCACAGATCAGAAAGAAGATTCACCGAATGATTCTGTGTAGTTTATATTTGAAGACATTCCTTTTTCCACTATTACCCTCTTAGCGCTCCGAATCTCCACTTGCATTTTCTACAAAAAGAGTGTTTCATAACTGCTCAATCAAAAATATGTTTTATCTCTGTTAACTGAATTTACAAATCAGAAATAAGTTTCACAGAATGCATCTGTGTAGTTTTTATTTGAAGATATTCTTTTTCCCAATGTAGGCCTCTTAGCGCTTAGCATGTCCAATTGCAGTTTCTACAGAAAGAGTGTTTCAGAACGGCTCAATCAAAAGTAAGGTTCAACTCTGTTAGTTGAATGCACAGAACAGAAAGAATTTTCACAGAATGCTACTGTGTAGTTTATATTTGAATATATTCCTTTTTCCACTATTACCCTCTTAGCGCTCCGAATGTCCACTTGCATTTTCTACAGAAAGAGTGATCAGAACTGCGCAATCAAAAGTATGGTTTAACTCTGTTAGCTTAATGAACATATCAGAAATAAGTTTCACACAATGCTTCTGTGTAGTTTTTATTTGAAGATATTATTTTTCCCAATAGAGGCCTCTTAGCGCTCAGAATGTCCAATTGCAGTTTCTACAGAAAGAGTGTTTCAGAAAGGCTCAATCAAAAGTAAGGTTCAACTCTGTTAGTTGAATGCACAGAACAGAAAGAAGTTTCATACAATGCTTCTGTGTAGTTTATATTTGAACATATTCTTTTTTCCACTATTACCCACTTAGCGCTACGAATGTCCAGTTGCATTTTCTACAGACAGAATGTTTCAAAACTGCTCAATCAAAAGTATGGTTTAACTCTGTTAGCTGAATACTCAGATCAGAAAGAAGTTTCACAGAATGCTTCTGTGTAGTTTATATTTGAATATATTCCTTTTTCCACTACTACTCTCTTAGCGCTCCAAATGTCCAGTTGCATTTTCTACAGAAAGAGTGTTCAGATCTGCTCAATCAAAAGTATGGTTTAACTCTGTTAGCTGAATGCACAGATCAGAAAGAAGTTTCACAGAATGATTCTGTGTAGTTTATATTTGGAGACATTCCTTTTTCCACTATTACCCTCTTAGCGCTCCGAATCTCCACTTGCATTTTCTACAGAAAGAGTGTTTCAGAACGGCTCAATCAAAACTAAGGTTCAACTCTTTTAGTTGAACAAACAGAACAGAAAGAAGTTTCACACAATTCTTCTGTGTAGTTTTTATTTGTAGACATTCTTTTTCCCAATATAGGCCTCTTAGCGCTCAGAATGTCCAATTGCAGTTTCTACAGAAAGAGTGTTTCAGAACGGCTCAATCAAAAGTAAGCTTCAACTCTGTTAGTTGAATGTACAGAACAGAAAGAAGTTTCATACAATGCTTCTGTGTAGTTTATATTTGAACATATTCTTTTTTCCTCTATTACCCACTTAGCGCTACGAATGTCCAGTTGCATTTTCTACAGACAGAGTGTTTCAAAACTGCTCAATCAAAAGTATGGTTTAATTCTGTTTGCTGAATGCTCAGATCAGAAAGAAGTTTCACAGAATGCTTCTGTGTAGTTTATATTTGAATATATTCCTTTTTCCACTACTACGCTCTTAGCGCTCCAAATGTCCAGTTGCATTTTCTACAGAAAGAGTGTTCAGATCTGCTCAATCAAAAGTATGGTTTAACTCTGTTAGCTGAATGCACAGATCAGAAAGAAGTTTCACCGAATGATTCTGTGTAGTTTATATTTGAAGACATTACTTTTTCCACTATTACCCTCTTAGGGCTCCGAATCTCCACTTGCATTTTCTACAAAAAGAGTGTTTCATAACTGCTCAATCAAAAATATGTTTTATCTCTGTTTACTGAATTTACAGATCAGAAATAAGTTTCACAGAATGCATCTGTGTAGTTTTTATTTGAAGATATTATTTTTCCCAATGTAGGCCTCTTAGCGCTTAGCATGTCCAATTGCAGTTTCTACAGAAAGAGTGTTTCAGAACGGCTCAATCAAAAGTAAGGTTCAACTCTGTTAGTTGAATGCACAGAACAGAAAGAATTTTCACAGAATGCTACTGTGTAGTTTATATTTGAATATATTCCTTTCTCCACTATTACCCTCTTAGCGCTGCGAATGTCCACTTGAATATTCTACAGAAAGAGTGTTCAGAACTGCGCAATCAAAAGTATGGTTTAACTCTGTTAGCTGAATGCTCAGATCCGAAAGAAGTTTCACAGAATGCTTCTCTGTAGTTTATATTTGAATATATTCCTTTTTCCACTACTACTCTCTTAGCGCTCCAAATGTCCTGTTGCATTTTCTACAGAAAGAGTGTTCAGATCTGCTCAATCAAAAGTATGGTTTAACTCTGTTAGCTGAATGCACAGATCAGAAAGAAGTTTCACAGAATGATTCTGTGTAGTTTATATTTGGAAACATTCCTTTTTCCACTATTACCCTCTTAGCGCTCCGAATCTCCACTTGCATTTTCTACAGAAAGAGTGTTTCAGAACGGCTCAATCAAAACTAAGGTTCAACTCTTTTAGTTGAACAAACAGAACAGAAAGGAGTTTCACAAAATTCTTCTGTGTAGTTTTTATTTGTAGACATTCTTTTTCCCAATATAGGCCTCTTAGCGCTCAGAATGTCCAATTGCAGTTGCTACAGAAAGAGTGTTTCAGAACGGCTCAATCAAAAGTAAGGTTCAACTCTGTTAGTTGAATGCACAGAACAGAAAGAAGTTTCATACAATGCTTCTGTGTAGTTTATATTTGAACATATTCTTTTTTCGTCTATTACACACTTAGCGCTAGGAATGTCCAGTTGCATTTTCTACAGACAGAGTGTTTCAAAACTGCTCAATCAAAAGTATGGTTTAACTCTGTTAGCTGAATGCTCAGATCAGAAAGAAGTTTCACAGAATGCTTCTGTGTAGTTTATATTTGAATATATTCCTTTTTCCACTACTACGCTCTTAGCGCTCCAAATGTCTAGTTGCATTTTCTACAGAAAGAGTGTTCAGATCTGCTCAATCAAAAGTATGGTTTAACTCTGTTAGCTGAGTGCACAGATCAGAAAGAAGTTTCACCGAATGATTCTGTGTAGTTTATATTTGAAGACATTCCTTTTTCCACTATTACCCACTTAGCGCTCCGAATCTCCACTTGCATTTTCTACAAAAAGAGTGTTTCATAACTGCTCAATCAAAAATATGTTTTATCTCTGTTAACTGAATTTACAGATCAGAAATAAGTTTCACAGAATGCATCTGTGTAGTTTTTATTTGAAGATATTCTTTTTCCCAATGTAGGCCTCTTAGCGCTTAGCATGTCCAATTGCAGTTTCTACAGAAAGAGTGTTTCAGAACGGCTCAATCAAAAGTAAGGTTCAACTCTGTTAGTTGAATGCACAGAACAGAAAGAATTTTCACAGAATGCTACTGTGTAGTTTATATTTGAATATATTCCTTTCTCCACTATTACCCTCTTAGCGCTCCGAATGTCCACTTGCATTTTCTACAGAAAGAGTGTTCAGAACTGCGCAATCAAAAGTATGGTTTAACTCTGTTAGCTTAATGAACATATCAGAAATAAGTTTCACACAATGCTTCCGTGTAGTTTTTATTTGAAGATATTATTTTTCCCAATATAGGCCTCTTAGCGCTCAGAATGTCCAATTGCAGTTTCTACAGAAAGAGTGTTTCAGAAAGGCTCAATCAAAAGTAAGGTTCAACTCTGTTAGTTGAATGCACAGAACAGAAAGAAATTTCATACAATGCTTCTGTGTAGTTTATATTTGAAGTTATTCTTTTTTCCACTATTACCCACTTGGCGATACGAATGTCCAGTTGCATTTTCTACAGACAGAGTGTTTCAAAACTGCTCAATCAAAAGTATGGTTTAACTCTGTTAGCTGAATGCTCAGATCAGAAAGAAGTTTCACAGAATGCTTCTGTGTAGTTTATATTTGAATATATTCTTTTTCCACTACTACTCTCTTAGCGCTCCAAATGTCCAGTTGAATTTTCTACAGAAAGAGTGTTCAGATCTGCTCAATCAAAAGTATGGTTTAACTCTGTTAGCTGAATGCACAGATCAGAAAGAAGTTTCACAGAATGATTCTGTGTAGTTTATATTTGGAGACATTCCTTTTTCCACTATTACCCTCTTAGCGCTCCGAATCTCCACTTGCATTTTCTACAGAAATGGTGTTTCAGAACGGCTCAATCAAAACTAAGGTTCAACTCTTTTAGTTGAACAAACAGAACAGAAAGAAGTTTCACAAAATTCTTCTGTGTAGTTTTTATTTGTAGACATCCTTTTTCCCAATATAGGCCTCTTAGCGCTCAGAATGTCCAATTGCAGTTTCTACAGAAAGAGTGTTTCAGAACGGCTCAATCAAAAGTAAGGTTCAACTCTGTTAGTTGAATGCACAGAACAGAAAGAAGTTTCATACAATGCTTCTGTGTAGTTTATATTTGAACATATTCTTTTTTCCACTATTACCCACTTAGCGCTACGAATGTCCAGTTGCATTTTCTACAGAAAGAGTGTTCAGAACTACGCAATCAAAAGTATGGTTTAACTCTGTTAGCTTAATGAACATATCAGAAATAAGTTTCACACAATGCTTCTGTGTAGTTTTCATTTGAAGATATTATTTTTCCCAATAGAGGCCTCTTAGCGCTCAGAATGTCCAATTGCAGTTTCTACAGAGAGAGTGTTTCAGAAAGGCTCAATCAAAAGTAAGCTTCAACTCTGTTAGTTGAATGTACAGAACAGAAAGAAGTTTCATACAATGCTTCTGTGTAGTTTATATTTGAACATATTCTTTTTTCCTCTATTACCCACTTAGCGCTACGAATGTCCAGTTGCATTTTCTACAGACAGAGTGTTTCAAAACTGCTCAATCAAAAGTATGGTTTAACTCTGTTTGCTGAATGCTCAGATCAGAAAGAAGTTTCACAGAATGCTTCTGTGTAGTTTATATTTGAATATATTCCTTTTTCCACTACTACGCTCTTAGCGCTCCAAATGTCCAGTTGCATTTTCTACAGAAAGAGTGTTCAGATCTGCTCAATCAAAAGTATGGTTTAACTCTGTTAGCTGAATGCACAGATCAGAAAGAAGTTTCACCGAATGATTCTGTGTAGTTTATATTTGAAGACATTACTTTTTCCACTATTACCCTCTTAGGGCTCCGAATCTCCACTTGCATTTTCTACAAAAAGAGTGTTTCATAACTGCTCAATCAAAAATATGTTTTATCTCTGTTTACTGAATTTACAGATCAGAAATAAGTTTCACAGAATGCATCTGTGTAGTTTTTATTTGAAGATATTATTTTTCCCAATGTAGGCCTCTTAGCGCTTAGCATGTCCAATTGCAGTTTCTACAGAAAGAGTGTTTCAGAACGGCTCAATCAAAAGTAAGGTTCAACTCTGTTAGTTGAATGCACAGAACAGAAAGAATTTTCACAGAATGCTACTGTGTAGTTTATATTTGAATATATTCCTTTCTCCACTATTACCCTCTTAGCGCTGCGAATGTCCACTTGAATATTCTACAGAAAGAGTGTTCAGAACTGCGCAATCAAAAGTATGGTTTAACTCTGTTAGCTGAATGCTCAGATCCGAAAGAAGTTTCACAGAATGCTTCTCTGTAGTTTATATTTGAATATATTCCTTTTTCCACTACTACTCTCTTAGCGCTCCAAATGTCCTGTTGCATTTTCTACAGAAAGAGTGTTCAGATCTGCTCAATCAAAAGTATGGTTTAACTCTGTTAGCTGAATGCACAGATCAGAAAGAAGTTTCACAGAATGATTCTGTGTAGTTTATATTTGGAAACATTCCTTTTTCCACTATTACCCTCTTAGCGCTCCGAATCTCCACTTGCATTTTCTACAGAAAGAGTGTTTCAGAACGGCTCAATCAAAACTAAGGTTCAACTCTTTTAGTTGAACAAACAGAACAGAAAGGAGTTTCACAAAATTCTTCTGTGTAGTTTTTATTTGTAGACATTCTTTTTCCCAATATAGGCCTCTTAGCGCTCAGAATGTCCAATTGCAGTTGCTACAGAAAGAGTGTTTCAGAACGGCTCAATCAAAAGTAAGGTTCAACTCTGTTAGTTGAATGCACAGAACAGAAAGAAGTTTCATACAATGCTTCTGTGTAGTTTATATTTGAACATATTCTTTTTTCGTCTATTACACACTTAGCGCTAGGAATGTCCAGTTGCATTTTCTACAGACAGAGTGTTTCAAAACTGCTCAATCAAAAGTATGGTTTAACTCTGTTAGCTGAATGCTCAGATCAGAAAGAAGTTTCACAGAATGCTTCTGTGTAGTTTATATTTGAATATATTCCTTTTTCCACTACTACGCTCTTAGCGCTCCAAATGTCTAGTTGCATTTTCTACAGAAAGAGTGTTCAGATCTGCTCAATCAAAAGTATGGTTTAACTCTGTTAGCTGAGTGCACAGATCAGAAAGAAGTTTCACCGAATGATTCTGTGTAGTTTATATTTGAAGACATTCCTTTTTCCACTATTACCCACTTAGCGCTCCGAATCTCCACTTGCATTTTCTACAAAAAGAGTGTTTCATAACTGCTCAATCAAAAATATGTTTTATCTCTGTTAACTGAATTTACAGATCAGAAATAAGTTTCACAGAATGCATCTGTGTAGTTTTTATTTGAAGATATTCTTTTTCCCAATGTAGGCCTCTTAGCGCTTAGCATGTCCAATTGCAGTTTCTACAGAAAGAGTGTTTCAGAACGGCTCAATCAAAAGTAAGGTTCAACTCTGTTAGTTGAATGCACAGAACAGAAAGAATTTTCACAGAATGCTACTGTGTAGTTTATATTTGAATATATTCCTTTCTCCACTATTACCCTCTTAGCGCTCCGAATGTCCACTTGCATTTTCTACAGAAAGAGTGTTCAGAACTGCGCAATCAAAAGTATGGTTTAACTCTGTTAGCTTAATGAACATATCAGAAATAAGTTTCACACAATGCTTCCGTGTAGTTTTTATTTGAAGATATTATTTTTCCCAATATAGGCCTCTTAGCGCTCAGAATGTCCAATTGCAGTTTCTACAGAAAGAGTGTTTCAGAAAGGCTCAATCAAAAGTAAGGTTCAACTCTGTTAGTTGAATGCACAGAACAGAAAGAAATTTCATACAATGCTTCTGTGTAGTTTATATTTGAAGTTATTCTTTTTTCCACTATTACCCACTTGGCGATACGAATGTCCAGCTGCATTTTCTACAGACAGAGTGTTTCAAAACTGCTCAATCAAAAGTATGGTTTAACTCTGTTAGCTGAATGCTCAGATCAGAAAGAAGTTTCACAGAATGCTTCTGTGTAGTTTATATTTGAATATATTCTTTTTCCACTACTACTCTCTTAGCGCTCCAAATGTCCAGTTGCATTTTCTACAGAAAGAGTGTTCAGATCTGCTCAATCAAAAGTATGGTTTAACTCTGTTAGCTGAATGCACAGATCAGAAAGAAGTTTCACAGAATGATTCTGTGTAGTTTATATTTGGAGACATTCCTTTTTCCACTATTACCCTCTTAGCGCTCCGAATCTCCACTTGCATTTTCTACAGAAAGAGTGTTTCAGAACGGCTCAATCAAAACTAAGGTTCAACTCTTTTAGTTGAACAAACAGAACAGAAAGAAGTTTCACAAAATTCTTCTGTGTAGTTTTTATTTGTAGACATCCTTTTTCCCAATATAGGCCTCTTAGCGCTCAGAATGTCCAATTGCAGTTTCTACAGAGAGAGTGTTTCAGAACTTCTCAATCAAAAGTAAGGTTCAACTCTGTTAGTTGAATGCACAGAACAGAAAGTAGTTTCACAGAATGCTTCTGTGTAGTTTATATTTGAATATATTCTTTTTTCCACTATTACCCACTTAGCGCTACGAATGTCCAGTTGCATTTTCTACAGACAGAGTGTTCAGAACTACGCAATCAAAAGTATGGTTTAACTCTGTTAGCTTAATGAACATATCAGAAATAAGTTTCACACAATGCTTCTGTGTAGTTTTCATTTGAAGACATTATTTTTCCCAATAGAGGCCTCTTAGCGCTCAGAATGTCCAATTGCAGTTTCTACAGAGAGAGTGTTTCAGAAAGGCTCAATCAAAACTAAGGTTCAACTCTGTTAGTTGAATGCACAGAACAGAAAGAAGTTTCATACAATGCTTCTGTGTAGTTTATATTTGAACATATTCTTTTTTCCACTATTACCCACTTAGCGCTACGAATGTCCAGTTGCATTTTCTACAGACAGAGTGTTTCAAAACTGCTCAATCAAAAGTATGGTTTAACTCTGTTAGCTGAATGCTCAGATCAGAAAGAAGTTTCACAGAATGATTCTGTGTAGTTTATATTTGAATATATTCCTTTTTCCACTACTACGCTCTTAGCGCTCCAAATGTCCAGTTGCATTTTCAACAGAAAGAGTGTTCAGATCTGCTCAATCAAAAGTATGGTTTAACTCTGTTAGCTGAATGCACAGATCAGAAAGAAGTTTCACCGAATGATTCTGTGTAGTTTATATTTGAAGACATTCCTTTTTCCACTATTACCCTCTTAGCGCTCCGAATCTCCACTTGCATTTTCTACAAAAAGAGTGTTTCATAACTGCTCAATCAAAAATATGTTTTATCTCTGTTAACTGAATTTACAGATCAGAAATAAGTTTCACAGAATGCATCTGTGTAGTTTTTATTTGAAGATATTCTTTTTCCTAATGTAGGCCTCTTAGCGCTTAGCATGTCCAATTGCAGTTTCTACACAAAGAGTGTTTCAGAACGGCTCAATCAAAAGTAAGGTTCAACTCTGTTAGTTGAATGCACAGAACAGAAAGAATTTTCACAGAATGCTACTGTGTAGTTTATATTTGAATATATTCCTTTTTCCACTATTACCCTCTTAGCGCTCCGAATGTCCACTTGCATTTTCTACAGAAAGAGTGTTCAGAACTGCGCAATCAAAAGTATGGTTTAACTCTGTTAGCTTAATGAACATATCAGAAATGTTTCACACAATGCTTCTGTGTAGTTTTTATTTGAAGATATTATTTTTCCCAATATAGGCCTCTTAGCGCTCACAATGTCCAATTGCAATTTCTACAGAAAGAGTGTTTCAGAAAGACTCAATCAAAAGTAAGGTTCAACTCTGTTAGTTGAATGCACAGAACAGAAAGAAGTTTCATACAATGCTTCTGTGTAGTTTATATTTGAACATATTCTTTTTTCCACTATTACCCACTTAGCGCTACGAATGTCCAGTTGCATTTTCTACAGACAGAGTGTTTCAAATCTGCTCAATCAAAAGTATGGTTTAAATCTGTTAGCTGAATGCTCAGATCAGAAAGAAGTTTCACAGAATGCTTCTGTGTAGTTTATATTTGAATATATTCCTTTTTCCACTACTACGCTCTTAGCGCTCCAAATGTCCAGTTGCATTTTCAACAGAAAGAGTGTTCAGATCTGCTCAATCAAAAGTATGGTTTAACTCTGTTAGCTGAATGCACAGATCAGAAAGAAGTTTCACCGAATGATTCTGTGTAGTTTATATTTGAAGACATTCCTTTTTCCACTATTACCCTCTTAGCGCTCCGAATCTCCACTTGCATTTTCTACAAAAAGAGTGTTTCATAACTGCTCAATCAAAAATATGTTTTATCTCTGTTAACTGAATTTACAGATCAGAAATAAGTTTCACAGAATGCATCTGTGTAGTTTTTATTTGAAGATATTCTTTTTCCCAATGTAGGCATCTTAGCGCTTAGCATGTCCAATAGCAGTTTCTACAGAAAGAGTGTTTCAGAACGGCTCAATCAAAAGTAAGGTTCAACTCTGTTAGTTGAATGCACAGAACAGAAAGAATTTTCACAGAATGCTACTGTGTAGTTTATATTTGAATATATTCCTTTTTCCACTATTACCCTCTTAGCGCTCCGAATGTCCACTTGCATTTTCTACAGAAAGAGTGATCAGAACTGCGCAATCAAAAGTATGGTTTAACTCTGTTAGCTTAATGAACATATCAGAAATAAGTTTCACACAATGCTTCCGTGTAGTTTTTATTTGAAGATATTATTTTTCCCAATATAGGCCTCTTAGCGCTCAGAATGTCCAATTGCAGTTTCTACAGAAAGAGTGTTTCAGAAAGGCTCAATCAAAAGTAAGGTTCAACTCTGTTAGTTGAATGCACAGAACAGAAAGAAATTTCATACAATGCTTCTGTGTAGTTTATATTTGAAGTTATTCTTTTTTCCACTATTACCCACTTGGCTATACGAATGTCCAGTTGCATTTTCTACAGACAGAGTGTTTCAAAACTGCTCAATCAAAAGTATGGTTTAACTCTGTTAGCTGAATGCTCAGATCAGAAAGAAGTTTCACAGAATGCTTCTGTGTAGTTTATATTTGAATATATTCTTTTTCCACTACTACTCTCTTAGCGCTCCAAATGTCCAGTTGAATTTTCTACAGAAAGAGTGTTCAGATCTGCTCAATCAAAAGTATGGTTTAACTCTGTTAGCTGAATGCACAGATCAGAAAGAAGTTTCACAGAATGATTCTGTGTAGTTTATATTTGGAGACATTCCTTTTTCCACTATTACCCTCTTAGCGCTCCGAATCTCCACTTGCATTTTCTACAGAAAGGGTGTTTCAGAACGGCTCAATCAAAACTAAGGTTCAACTCTTTTAGTTGAACAAACAGAACAGAAAGAAGTTTCACAAAATTCTTCTGTGTAGTTTTTATTTGTAGACATCCTTTTTCCCAATATAGGCCTCTTAGCGCTCAGAATGTCCATTTGCAGTTTCTACAGAAAGAGTGTTTCAGAACGGCTCAATCAAAAGTAAGGTTCAACTCTGTTAGTTGAATGCACAGAACAGAAAGAAGTTTCATACAATGCTTCTGTGTAGTTTATATTTGAACATATTCTTTTTTCCACTATTACCCACTTAGCGCTACGAATGTCCAGTTGCATTTTCTACAGAAAGAGTGTTCAGAACTACGCAATCAAAAGTATGGTTTAACTCTGTTAGCTTAATGAACATATCAGAAATAAGTTTCACACAATGCTTCTGTGTAGTTTTCATTTGAAGATATTATTTTTCCCAATAGAGGCCTCTTAGCGCTCAGAATGTCCAATTGCAGTTTCTACAGAGAGAGTGTTTCAGAAAGGCTCAATCAAAAGTAAGCTTCAACTCTGTTAGTTGAATGTACAGAACAGAAAGAAGTTTCATACAATGCTTCTGTGTAGTTTATATTTGAACATATTCTTTTTTCCTCTATTACCCACTTAGCGCTACGAATGTCCAGTTGCATTTTCTACAGACAGAGTGTTTCAAAACTGCTCAATCAAAAGTATGGTTTAACTCTGTTTGCTGAATGCTTAGATCAGAAAGAAGTTTCACAGAATGCTTCTGTGTAGTTTATATTTGAATATATTCCTTTTTCCACTACTACGCTCTTAGCGCTCCAAATGTCCAGTTGCATTTTCTACAGAAAGAGTGTTCAGATCTGCTCAATCAAAAGTATGGTTTAACTCTGTTAGCTGAATGCACAGATCAGAAAGAAGTTTCACCGAATGATTCTGTGTAGTTTATATTTGAAGACATTACTTTTTCCACTATTACCCTCTTAGGGCTCCGAATCTCCACTTGCATTTTCTACAAAAAGAGTGTTTCATAACTGCTCAATCAAAAATATGTTTTATCTCTGTTTACTGAATTTACAGATCAGAAATATGTTTCACAGAATGCATCTGTGTAGTTTTTATTTGAAGATATTATTTTTCCCAATGTAGGCCTCTTAGCGCTTAGCATGTCCAATTGCAGTTTCTACAGAAAGAGTGTTTCAGAACGGCTCAATCAAAAATAAGGTTCAACTCTGTTAGTTGAATGCACAGAACAGAAAGAATTTTCACAGAATGCTACTGTGTAGTTTATATTTGAATATATTCCTTTCTCCACTCTTACCCTCTTAGCGCTCCGAATGTCCACTTGAATATTCTACAGAAAGAGTGTTCAGAACTGCGCAATCAAAAGTACGGTTTAACTCTGTTAGCTGAATGCTCAGATCAGAAAGAAGTTTCACAGAATGCTTCTCTGTAGTTTATATTTGAATATATTCCTTTTTCCACTACTACTCTCTTAGCGCTCCAAATGTCCTGTTGCATTTTCTACAGAAAGAGTGTTCAGATCTGCTCAATCAAAAGTATGGTTTAACTCTGTTAGCTGAATGCACAGATCAGAAAGAAGTTTCACAGAATGATTCTGTGTAGTTTATATTTGGAGACATTCCTTTTTCCACTATTACCCTCTTAGCGCTCCGAATCTCCACTTGCATTTTCTACAGAAAGAGTGTTTCAGAACGGCTCAATCAAAACTAAGGTTCAACTCTTTTAGTTGAACAAACAGAACAGAAAGGAGTTTCACAAAATTCTTCTGTGTAGTTTTTATTTGTAGACATTCTTTTTCCCAATATAGGCCTCTTAGCGCTCAGAATGTCCAATTGCAGTTGCTACAGAAAGAGTGTTTCAGAACGGCTCAATCAAAAGTAAGGTTCAACTCTGTTAGTTGAATGCACAGAACAGAAAGAAGTTTCATACAATGCTTCTGTGTAGTTTATATTTGAACATATTCTTTTTTCCTCTATTACCCACTTAGCGCTAGGAATGTCCAGTTGCATTTTCTACAGACAGAGTGTTTCAAAACTGCTCAATCAAAAGTATGGTTTAACTCTGTTAGCTGAATGCTCAGATCAGAAAGAAGTTTCACAGAATGCTTCTGTGTAGTTTATATTTGAATATATTCCTTTTTCCACTACTACGCTCTTAGCGCTCCAAATGTCTAGTTGCATTTTCTACAGAAAGAGTGTTCAGATCTGCTCAATCAAAAGTATGGTTTAACTCTGTTAGCTGAATGCACAGATCAGAAAGAAGTTTCACCGAATGATTCTGTGTAGTTTATATTTGAAGACATTCCTTTTTCCACTATTACCCTCTTAGCGCTCCGAATCTCCACTTGCATTTTCTACAAAAAGAGTGTTTCATAACTGCTCAATCAAAAATATGTTTTATCTCTGTTAACTGAATTTACAGATCAGAAATAAGTTTCACAGAATGCATCTGTGTAGTTTTTATTTGAAGATATTCTTTTTCCCAATGTAGGCCTCTTAGCGCTTAGCATGTCCAATTGCAGTTTCTACAGAAAGAGTGTTTCAGAACGGCTCAATCAAAAGTAAGGTTCAACTCTGTTAGTTGAATGCACAGAACAGAAAGAATTTTCACAGAATGCTACTGTGTAGTTTATATTTGAATATATTCCTTTCTCCACTATTACCCTCTTAGCGCTCCGAATGTCCACTTGCATTTTCTACAGAAAGAGTGTTCAGAACTGCGCAATCAAAAGTATGGTTTAACTCTGTTAGCTTAATGAACATATCAGAAATAAGTTTCACACAATGCTTCCGTGTAGTTTTTATTTGAAGATATTATTTTTCCCAATATAGGCCTCTTAGCGCTCAGAATGTCCAATTGCAGTTTCTACAGAAAGAGTGTTTCAGAAAGGCTCAATCAAAAGTAAGGTTCAACTCTGTTAGTTGAATGCACAGAACAGAAAGAAATTTCATACAATGCTTCTGTGTAGTTTATATTTGAAGTTATTCTTTTTTCCACTATTACCCACTTGGCGATACGAATGTCCAGCTGCATTTTCTACAGACAGAGTGTTTCAAAACTGCTCAATCAAAAGTATGGTTTAACTCTGTTAGCTGAATGCTCAGATCAGAAAGAAGTTTCACAGAATGCTTCTGTGTAGTTTATATTTGAATATATTCTTTTTCCACTACTACTCTCTTAGCGCTCCAAATGTCCAGTTGCATTTTCTACAGAAAGAGTGTTCAGATCTGCTCAATCAAAAGTATGGTTTAACTCTGTTAGCTGAATGCACAGATCAGAAAGAAGTTTCACAGAATGATTCTGTGTAGTTTATATTTGGAGACATTCCTTTTTCCACTATTACCCTCTTAGCGCTCCGAATCTCCACTTGCATTTTCTACAGAAAGAGTGTTTCAGAACGGCTCAATCAAAACTAAGGTTCAACTCTTTTAGTTGAACAAACAGAACAGAAAGAAGTTTCACAAAATTCTTCTGTGTAGTTTTTATTTGTAGACATCCTTTTTCCCAATATAGGCCTCTTAGCGCTCAGAATGTCCAATTGCAGTTTCTACAGAGAGAGTGTTTCAGAACGGCTCAATCAAAAGTAAGGTTCAACTCTGTTAGTTGAATGCACAGAACAGAAAGTAGTTTCACAGAATGCTTCTGTGTAGTTTATATTTGAATATATTCTTTTTTCCACTATTACCCACTTAGCGCTACGAATGTCCAGTTGCATTTTCTACAGACAGAGTGTTCAGAACTACGCAATCAAAAGTATGGTTTAACTCTGTTAGCTTAATGAACATATCAGAAATAAGTTTCACACAATGCTTCTGTGTAGTTTTCATTTGAAGATATTATTTTTCCCAATAGAGGCCTCTTAGCGCTCAGAATGTCCAATTGCAGTTTCTACAGAGAGAGTGTTTCAGAAAGGCTCAATCAAAAGTAAGGTTCAACTCTGTTAGTTGAATGCACAGAACAGAAAGAAGTTTCATACAATGCTTCTGTGTAGTTTATATTTGAACATATTCTTTTTTCCACTATTACCCACTTAGCGCTACGAATGTCCAGTTGCATTTTCTACAGACAGAGTGTTTCAAAACTGCTCAATCAAAAGTATGGTTTAACTCTGTTAGCTGAATGCTCAGATCAGAAAGAAGTTTCACAGAATGATTCTGTGTAGTTTATATTTGAATATATTCCTTTTTCCACTACTACGCTCTTAGCGCTCCAAATGTCCAGTTGCATTTTCAACAGAAAGAGTGTTCAGATCTGCTCAATCAAAAGTATGGTTTAACTCTGTTAGCTGAATGCACAGATCAGAAAGAAGTTTCACCGAATGATTCTGTGTAGTTTATATTTGAAGACATTCCTTTTTCCACTATTACCCTCTTAGCGCTCCGAATCTCCACTTGCATTTTCTACAAAAAGAGTGTTTCATAACTGCTCAATCAAAAATATGTTTTATCTCTGTTAACTGAATTTACAGATCAGAAATAAGTTTCACAGAATGCATCTGTGTAGTTTTTATTTGAAGATATTCTTTTTCCTAATGTAGGCCTCTTAGCGCTTAGCATGTCCAATTGCAGTTTCTACAGAAAGAGTGTTTCAGAACGGCTCAATCAAAAGTAAGGTTCAACTCTGTTAGTTGAATGCACAGAACAGAAAGAATTTTCACAGAATGCTACTGTGTAGTTTATGTTTGAATATGTTCCTTTTTCCACTATTACCCTCTTAGCGCTCCGAATGTCCACTTGCATTTTCTACAGAAAGAGTGTTCAGAACTGCGCAATCAAAAGTATGGTTTAACTCTGTTAGCTTAATGAACATATCAGAAATGTTTCACACAATGCTTCTGTGTAGTTTTTATTTGAAGATATTATTTTTCCCAATATAGGCCTCTTAGCGCTCACAATGTCCAATTGCAGTTTCTACAGAAAGAGTGTTTCAGAAAGACTCAATCAAAAGTAACGTTCAACTCTGTTAGTTGAATGCACAGAACAGAAAGAAGTTTCATACAATGCTTCTGTGTAGTTTATATTTGAACATATTCTTTTTTCCACTATTACCCACTTAGCGCTACGAATGTCCAGTTGCATTTTCTACAGACAGAGTGTTTCAAATCTGCTCAATCAAAAGTATGGTTTAAATCTGT
Source organism: Symphalangus syndactylus (assembly GCF_028878055.3). Classification (NCBI taxonomy): domain Eukaryota; kingdom Metazoa; phylum Chordata; class Mammalia; order Primates; family Hylobatidae; genus Symphalangus; species Symphalangus syndactylus. The sequence continues at coordinate 95,708,844 of NC_072434.2, read as the reverse complement.
TAGCTGAATGCTCAGATCAGAAAGAAGTTTCACAGAATGCTTCTGTGTAGTTTATATTTGAATATATTCCTTTTTCCACTACTACGCTCTTAGCGCTCCAAATGTCCAGTTGCATTTTCAACAGAAAGAGTGTTCAGATCTGCTCAATCAAAAGTATGGTTTAACTCTGTTAGCTGAATGCACACATCAGAAAGAAGTTTCACCGAATGATTCTGTGTAGTTTATATTTGAAGACATTCCTTTTTCCACTATTACCCTCTTAGCGCTCCGAATCTCCACTTGCATTTTCTACAAAAAGAGTGTTTCATAACTGCTCAATCAAAAATATGTTTTATCTCTGTTAACTGAATTTACAGATCAGAAATAAGTTTCACAGAATGCATCTGTGTAGTTTTTATTTGAAGATATTCTTTTTCCCAATGTAGGCATCTTAGCGCTTAGCATGTCCAATAGCAGTTTCTACAGAAAGAGTGTTTCAGAACGGCTCAATCAAAAGTAAGGTTGAACTCTGTTAGTTGAATGCACAGAACAGAAAGAATTTTCACAGAATGCTACTGTGTAGTTTATATTTGAATATATTCCTTTTTCCACTATTACCCTCTTAGCGCTCCGAATGTCCACTTGCATTTTCTACAGAAAGAGTGATCAGAACTGCGCAATCAAAAGTATGGTTTAACTCTGTTAGCTTAATGAACATATCAGAAATAAGTTTCCCACAATGCTTCTGTGTAGTTTTTATTTGAAGATATTATTTTTCCCAATAGAGGCCTCTTAGCGCTCAGAATGTCCAATTGCAGTTTCTACAGAAAGAGTGTTTCAGAAAGGCTCAATCAAAAGTAAGGTTCAACTCTGTTAGTTGAATGCACAGAACAGAAAGAAGTTTCATACAATGCTTCTGTGTAGTTTATATTTGAACATATTCTTTTTTCCACTATTACCCACTTAGCGCTACGAATGTCCAGTTGCATTTTCTACAGACAGAATGTTTCAAAACTGCTCAGTCAAAAGTATGGTTTAACTCTGTTAGCTGAATGCTCAGATCAGAAAGAAGTTTCACAGAATGCTTCTGTGTAGTTTATATTTGAATATATTCCTTTTTCCACTACTACTCTCTTAGCGCTCCAAATGTCCAGTTGCATTTTCTACAGAAAGAGTGTTCAGATCTGCTCAATCAAAAGTATGGTTTAACTCTGTTAGCTGAATGCTCAGATCAGAAAGAAGTTTCACAGAATGATTCTGTGTAGTTTATATTTGGAGACATTCCTTTTTCCACTATTACCCTCTTAGCGCTCCGAATCTCCACTTGCATTGTCTACAGAAAGAGTGTTTCAGAACGGCTCAATCAAAACTAAGGTTCAACTCTTTTAGTTGAACAAACAGAACAGAAAGAAGTTTCACACAATTCTTTTGTGTAGTTTTTATTTGTAGACATTCTTTTTCCCAATATAGGCCTCTTAGCGCTCAGAATGTCCAATTGCAGTTGCTACAGAAAGAGTGTTTCAGAACGGCTCAATCAAAAGTAAGGTTCAACTCTGTTAGTTGAATGCACAGAACAGAAAGAAGTTTCATACAATGCTTCTGTGTAGTTTATATTTGAACATATTCTTTTTTCCACTATTACCCACTTAGCGCTACGAATGTCCAGTTGCATTTTCTACAGACAGAGTGTTTCAAAACTGCTCAATCAAAAGTATGGTTTAACTCTGATAGCTGAATGCTCAGATCAGAAAGAAGTTTCACAGAATGCTTCTGTGTAGTTTATATTTGAATATATTCCTTTTTCCACTATTACGCTCTTAGCGCTCCAAATGTCCAGTTGCATTTTCTACAGAAAGAGTGTTCAGATCTGCTCAATCAAAAGTATGGTTTAACTCTGTTAGCTGAATGCACAGATCAGAAAGAAGTTTCACCGAATGATTCTGTGTAGTTTATATTTGAAGACATTCCTTTTTCCACTATTACCCTCTTAGCGCTCCGAAACTCCACTTGCATTTTCTACAAAAAGAGTGTTTCATAACTGCTCAATCAAAAATATGTTTTATCTCTGTTAACTGAATTTACAGATCAGAAATAAGTTTCAGAGAATGCATCTGTGTGGTTTTTATTTGAAGATATTCTTTTTCCCAATGTAGGCCTCTTAGCGCTTAGCATGTCCAATTGCAGTTTCTACAGAAAGAGTGTTTCAGAACGGCTCAATCAAAAGTAAGGTTCAACTCTGTTAGTTGAATGCACAGAACAGAAAGAATTTTCACAGAATGCTACTGTGTAGTTTATATTTGAATATATTCCTTTTTCCACTATTACCCTCTTAGCGCTCCGAATGTCCACTTGCATTTTCTACAGAAAGAGTGTTCAGAACTGCGCAATCAAAAGTATGGTTTAACTCTGTTAGCTTAATGAACATATCAGAAATAAGTTTCACACAATGCTTCTGTGTAGTTTTTATTTGAAGATATTATTTTTCCCAATAGAGGCATCTTAGCGCTCAGAATGTCCAATTGCAGTTTCTACAGAAAGAGTGTTTCAGAAAGGCACAATCAAAAGTAAGGTTCAACTCTGTTAGTTGAATGCACAGAACAGAAAGAAGTTTCATACAATGCTTCTGTGTAGTTTATATTTGAACATATTCTTTTTTCCACTATTACCCACTTAGCGCTACAAATGTCCAGTTGCATTTTCTACAGACAGAGTGTTTCAAAACTGCTCAATCAAAAGTATGGTTTAACTCTGTTAGCTGAATGCTCAGATCAGAAAGAAGTTTCACAGAATGCTTCTGTGTAGTTTATATTTGAATATATTCCTTTTTCCACTACTACTCTCTTAGCGCTCCAAATGTCCAGTTGCATTTTCTACAGAAAGAGTGTTCAGATCTGCTCAATCAAAAGTATGGTTTAACTCTGTTAGCTGAATGCACAGATCAGAAAGAAGTTTCACAGAATGATTCTGTGTAGTTTATATTTGGAGACATTCCTTTTTCCACTATTACCCTCTTAGCGCTCCGAATCTCCACTTGCATTTTCTACAGAAAGAGTGTTTCAGAACGGCTCAATCAAAACTAAGGTTCAACTCTTTTAGTTTAACAAACAGAACAGAAAGAAGTTTCACACAATTCTTCTGTGTAGTTTTTATTTGTAGACATTCTTTTTCCCAATATAGGCCTCTTAGCGCTCAGAATGTCCAATTGCAGTTTCTACAGAAAGAGTGTTTCAGAACGGCTCAATCAAAAGTAAGGTTCAACTCTGTTAGTTGAATGCACAGAACAGAAAGAAGTTTCATACAATGCTTCTGTGTAGTTTATATTTGAACATATTCTTTTTTCCACTATTACCCACTTAGCGCTACGAATGTCCAGTTGCATTTTCTACAGACAGAGTGTTTCAAAACTGCTCAATCAAAAGTATGGTTTAACTCTGTTAGCTGAATGCTCAGATCAGAAAGAAGTTTCACAGAATGCTTCTGTGTAGTTTATATTTGAATATATTCCTTTTTCCACTACTACGCTCTTAGCGCTCCAAATGTCCAGTTGCATTTTCTACAGAAAGAGTGTTCAGATCTGCTCAATCAAAAGTATGGTTTAACTCTGTTAGCTGAATGCACAGATCAGAAAGAAGTTTCACCGAATGATTCTGTGTAGTTTATATTTGAAGACATTCGTTTTTCCACTATTACCCACTTAGCGCTCCGAATCTCCACTTGCATTTTCTACAAAAAGAGTGTTTCATAACTGCTCAATCAAAAATATGTTTTATCTCTGTTAACTGAATTTACAGATGAGAAATAAGTTTCACAGAATGCATCTGTGTAGTTTTTATTTGAAGATATTCTTTTTCCCAATGTAGGCCTCTTAGCGCTTAGCATGTCCAATTGCAGTTTCTACAGAAAGAGTGTTTCAGAACGGCTCAATCAAAAGTAAGGTTCAACTCTGTTAGTTGAATGCACAGAACAGAAAGAATTTTCACAGAATGCTACTGTGTAGTTTATATTTGAATATATTCCTTTTTCCACTATTACCCTCTTAGCGCTCCGAATGTCCACTTGCATTTTCTACAGAAAGAGTGTTCAGAACTGCAAAATCAAAAGTATGTTTTAACTCTGTTAGCTGAATGCACAGATCAGAAAGAAGTTTCAAAGAATGATTCTGTGTAGTTTATATTTGGAGTCATTCCTTTTTCCACTATTACCCTCTTAGCGCTCCGAATCTCCACTTGCATTTTCTACAGAAAGAGTGTTTCAGAACGGCTCAATCAAAACTAATGTTCAAATCTTTTAGTTGAACAAACAGAACAGAAAGAAGTTTCACACAATTCTTCTGTGTAGTTTTTATTTGTAGACATTCTTTTTCCCAATATAGGCCTCTTAGCGCTCAGAATGTCCAATTGCAGTTTCTACAGAAAGAATGTTTCAGAACGGCTCAATCAAAAGTAAGGTTCAACTCTGTTAGTTGAATGCACAGAACAGAAAGAAGTTTCATACAATGCTTCTGTGTAGTTTATATTTGAACATATTCTTTTTTCCACTATTACCCACTTAGCGCTACGAATGTCCAGTTGCATTTTCTACAGACAGAGTGTTTCAAAACTGCTCAATCAAAAGTATGGTTTAACTCTGTTAGCTGAATGCTCAGATCAGAAAGAAGTTTCACAGAATGCTTCTGTGTAGTTTATATTTGAATATATTCCTTTTTCCACTATTACGCTCTTAGCGCTCCAAATGTCCAGTTGCATTTTCTACAGAAAGAGTGTTCAGATCTGCTCAATCAAAAGTATGGTTTAACTCTGTTAGCTGAATGCACAGATCAGAAAGAAGTTTCACCGAATGATTCTGTGTAGTTTATATTTGAAGACATTCTTTTTTCCACTATTACCCTCTTAGCGCTCCGAAACTCCACTTGCATTTTCTACAAAAAGAGTGTTTCATAACTGCTCAATCAAAAATATGTTTTATCTCTGTTAACTGAATTTACAGATCAGAAATAAGTTTGAGAGAATGCATCTGTGTAGTTTTTATTTGAAGATATTCTTTTTCCCAATGTAGGCCTCTTAGCGCTTAGCATGTCCAATTGCAGTTTCTACAGAAAGAGTGTTTCAGAACGGCTCAATCAAATGTAAGGTTCAACTCTGTTAGTTGAATGCACAGAACAGAAAGAATTTTCACAGAATGCTACTGTGTAGTTTATATTTGAATATATTCCTTTCTCCACTATTACCCTCTTAGCGCTCCGAATGTCCACTTGCATTTTCTACAGAAAGAGTGTTCAGAACTGCGCAATCAAAAGTATGGTTTAACTCTGTTAGCTTAATGAACATATCAGAAATAAGTTTCACACAATGCTTCTGTGTAGTTTTTATTTGAAGATATTATTTTTCCCAATAGAGGCCTCTTAGCGCTCAGAATGTGCAATTGCAGTTTCTACAGAAAGAGTGTTTCAGAAAGGCTCAATCAAACGTAAGGTTCAAATCTGTTAGTTGAATGCACAGAACAGAAAGAAGTTTCATACAATGATTCTGTGTAGTTTATATTTGAACATATTCTTTTTTCCACTATTACCCACTTAGCGCTACGAATGTCCAGTTGCATTTTCTACAGAGAGAGTGTTTCAAAACTGCTCAATCAAAAGTATGGTTTAACTCTGTTAGCTGAATGCTCAGATCAGAAAGAAGTTTCACAGAATGCTTCTGTGTAGTTTATATTTGAATATATTCCTTTTTCCACTACTACTCTCTTAGCGCTCCAAATGTCCAGTTGCATTTTCTACAGAAAGAGTGTTCAGATCTGCTCAATCAAAAGTATGGTTTACCTCTGTTAGCTGAATGCACAGATCAGAAAGAAGTTTCACAGAATGATTCTGTGTAATTTATATTTGGAGACATTCCTTTTTCCACTATTACCCTCTTAGCGCTCCGAATCTCCACTTGCATTTTCTACAGAAAGAGTGTTTCAGAACGGCTCAATCAAAACTAAGGTTCAACTCTTTTAGTTGAACAAACAGAACAGAAAGAAGTTTCACACAATTCTTCTGTGTAGTTTTTATTTGTAGACATTCTTTTTCCCAATATAGGCCTCTTAGAGCTCAGAATGTCCAATTGCAGTTTCTACAGAAAGAGTGTTTCAGAACGGCTCAATCAAAAGTAAGGTTCAACTCTGTTAGTTGAATGCACAGAACAGAAAGAAGTTTCATACAATGCTTCTGTGTAGTTCATATTTGAACATATTCTTTTTTCCACTATTACCCACTTAGCGCTACGAATGTCCAGTTGCATTTTCTACAGACAGAGTGTTTCAAAACTGCTCAATCAAAAGTATGGTTTAACTCTGTTAGCTGAATGCTCAGATCAGAAAGAAGTTTCACAGAATGCTTCTGTGTAGTTTATATTTGAATATATTCCTTTTTCCAATACTACGCTCTTAGCGCTCCAAATGTCCAGTTGCATTTTCTACAGAAAGAGTGTTCAGATCTGCTCAATCAAAAGTATGGTTTAACTCTGTTGGCTGAATGCACAGATCAGAAAGAAGTTTCACCGAATGATTCTGTGTAGTTTATATTTGAAGACATTCCTTTTTCCACTATTACCCTCTTAGCGCTCCGAATCTCCACTTGCATTTTCTACAAAAAGAGTGTTTCATAACTGCTCAATCAAAAATATGTTTTATCTCTGTTAACTGAATTTACAGATCAGAAATAAGTTTCACAGAATGCATCTGTGTAGTTTTTATTTGAAGATATTCTTTTTCCCAATGTAGGCCTCTTAGCGATTAGCATGTCCAATTGCAGTTTCTACAGAAAGAGTGTTTCAGAACGGCTCAATCAAAAGTAAGGTTCAACTCTGTTAGTTGAATGCACAGAACAGAAAGAATTTTCACAGAATGCTACTGTGTAGTTTATATTTGAATATATTCCTTTTTCCACTATTACCCTCTTAGCGCTCCGAATGTCCACTTGCATTTTCTACAGAAAGAGTGTTCAGAACTGCACAATCAAAAGTATGGTTTAACTCTATTAGCTTAATGAACATATCAGAAATAAGTTTCACACAATGCTTCTGTGTAGTTTTTATTTGAAGATATTATTTTTCCCAATAGAGGCCTCTTAGCGCTCAGAATGTCCAATTGCAGTTTCTACAGAAAGAGTGTTTCAGAAAGGCTCAATCAAAAGTAAGGTTCAACTCTGTTAGTTGAATGCACAGAACAGAAAGAAGTTTCATACAATGCTTCTGTGTAGTTTATATTTGAACATATTCTTTTTTCCACTATTACCCACTTGGCGCTACGAATGTCCAGTTGCATTTTCTACAGACAGAGTGTTTCAAAACTGCTCAATCAAAAGTATGGTTTAACTCTGTTAGCTGAATGCTCAGATCAGAAAGAAGTTTCACAGAATGCTTCTGTGTAGTTTATATTTGAATATATTCCTTTTTCCACTACTACTCTCTTAGCGCTCCAAATGTCCAGTTGCATTTTCTACAGAAAGAGTGTTCAGATCTGCTCAATCAAAAGTATGGTTTAACTCTGTTAGCTGAATGCACAGATCAGAAAGAAGTTTCACAGAATGATTCTGTGTAATTTATATTTGGAGACATTCCTTTTTCCACTATTACCCTCTTAGCGCTCCGAATCTCCACTTGCATTTTCTACAGAAAGAGTGTTTCAGAACGGCTCAATCAAAACTAAGGTTCAACTCTTTTAGTTGAACAAACAGAACAGAAAGAAGTTTCACACAATTCTTCTGTGTAGTTTTTATTTGTAGACATTCTTTTTCCCAATATAGGCCTCTTAGCACTCAGAATGTCCAATTGCAGTTTCTACAGAAAGAGTGTTTCAGAACGGCTCAATCAAAAGTAAGGTTCAACTCTGTTAGTCGAATGCACAGAACAGAAAGAAGTTTCATACAATGCTTCTGTGTAGTTCATATTTGAACATATTCTTTTTTCCACTATTACCCACTTAGCGCTACGAATGTCCAGTTACATTTTCTACAGACAGAGTGTTTCAAAACTGCTCAATCAAAAGTATGGTTTAACTCTGTTAGCTGAATGCTCAGATCAGAAAGAAGTTTCACAGAATGCTTCTGTGTAGTTTATATTTGAATATATTCCTTTTTCCACTACTACGCTCTTAGCGCTCCAAATGTCCAGTTGCATTTTCTACAGAAAGAGTGTTCAGATCTGCTCAATCAAAAGTATGGTTTAACTCTGTTAGCTGAATGCACAGATCAGAAAGAAGTTTCACCGAATGATTCTGTGTAGTTTATATTTGAAGACATTCCTTTTTCCACTATTACCCTCTTAGCGCTCCGAATCTCCACTTGCATTTTCTACAAAAAGAGTGTTTCATAACTGCTCAATCAAAAATATGTTTTATCTCTGTTAACTGAATTTACAGATCAGAAATAAGTTTCACAGAATGCATCTGTGTAGTTTTTATTTGAAGATATTCTTTTTCCCAATGTAGGCCTCTTAGCGATTAGCATGTCCAATTGCAGTTTCTACAGAAAGAGTGTTTCAGAACGGCTCAATCAAAAGTAAGGTTCAACTCTGTTAGTTGAATGCACAGAACAGAAAGAATTTTCACAGAATGCTACTGTGTAGTTTATATTTGAATATATTCCTTTTTCCACTATTACCCTCTTAGCGCTCCGAATGTCCACTTGCATTTTCTACAGAAAGAGTGTTCAGAACTGCACAATCAAAAGTATGGTTTAACTCTATTAGCTTAATGAACATATCAGAAATAAGTTTCACACAATGCTTCTGTGTAGTTTTTATTTGAAGATATTATTTTTCCCAATATAGGCCTCTTAGCGCTCAGAATGTCCAATTGCAGTTTCTACAGAAAGAGTGTTTCAGAACGGCTCAATCAAAAGTAAGGTTCAACTCTGTTAGTTGAATGCACAGAACAGAAAGAAGTTTCATACAATGCTTCTGTGTAGTTCATATTTGAACATATTCTTTTTTCCACTATAACCCACTTAGCGCTACGAATGTCCAGTTGCATTTTCTACAGACAGAGTGTTTCAAAACTGCTCAATCAAAAGTATGGTTTAACTCTGTTAGCTGAATGCTCAGATCAGAAAGAAGTTTCACAGAATGCTTCTGTGTAGTTTATATTTGAATATATTCCTTTTTCCACTACTACGCTCTTAGCGCTCCAAATGTCCAGTTGCATTTTCTACAGAAAGAGTGTTCAGATCTGCTCAATCAAAAGTATGGTTTAACTCTGTTAGCTGAATGCACAGATCAGAAAGAAGTTTCACCGAATGATTCTGTGTAGTTTATATTTGAAGACATTCCTTTTTCCACTATTACCCTCTTAGCGCTCCGAATCTCCACTTGCATTTTCTACAAAAAGAGTGTTTCATAACTGCTCAATCAAAAATATGTTTTATCTCTGTTAACTGAATTTACAGATCAGAAATAAGTTTCACAGAATGCATCTGTGTAGTTTTTATTTGAAGATATTCTTTTTCCCAATGTAGGCCTCTTAGCGATTAGCATGTCCAATTGCAGTTTCTACAGAAAGAGTGTTTCAGAACGGCTCAATCAAAAGTAAGGTTCAACTCTGTTAGTTGAATGCACAGAACAGAAAGAATTTTCACAGAATGCTACTGTGTAGTTTATATTTGAATATATTCCTTTTTCCACTATTACCCTCTTAGCGCTCCGATTGTCCACTTGCATTTTCTACAAAAAGAGTGTTCAGAACTGCAAAATCAAAAGTATGGTTTAACTCTGTTAGCTGAATGCTCAGATCAGAAAGAAGTTTCACAGAATGCTTCTGTGTAGTTTATATTTGAATATATTCCTTTTTCCACTACTACTCTCTTAGCGCTCCAAATGTCCAGTTGCATTTTCTACAGAAAGAGTGTTCAGATCTGCTCAATCAAAAGTATGGTTTAACTCTGTTAGCTGAATGCACAGATCAGAAAGAAGTTTCACAGAATGATTCTGTGTAGTTTATATTTGGAGACATTCCTTTTTCCACTATTACCCACTTAACGCTCCGAATCTCCACTTGCATTTTCTACAGAAAGAGTGTTTCAGAACGGCTCAATCAAAACTAAGGTTCAACTCTTTTAGTTGAACAAACAGAACAGAAAGAAGTTTCACACAATTCTTCTGTGTAGTTTTTATTTGTAGACATTCTTTTTCCCAATATAGGCCTCTTAGCGCTAAGAATGTCCAATTGCAGTTTCTACAGAAAGAGTGTTTCAGAACGGCTCAATCAAAAGTATGGTTCAACTCTGTTAGTTGAATGCACAGAACAGAAAGAAGTTTCATACAATGCTTCTGTGTAGTTTATATTTGAACATATTCTTTTTTCCACTATTACCCCCTTAGCGCTACGAATGTCCAGTTGCATTTTCTACAGACAGAGTGTTTCAAAACTGCTCAATCAAAAGTATGGTTTAACTCTGTTAGCTGAATGCTCAGATCAGAAAGAAGTTTCACAGAATGCTTCTGTGTAGTTTATATTTGAATATATTCCTTTTTCCACTACTACGCTCTTAGCGCTCCAAATATCCAGTTGCATTTTCTACAGAAAGAGTGTTCAGATCTGCTCAATCAAAAGTATGGTTTAACTCTGTTAGCTGAATGCACAGATCAGAAAGAAGTTTCACCGAATGATTCTGTGTAGTTTATATTTGAAGACATTCCTTTTTCCACTATTACCCTCTTAGCGCTCCAAATCTCCACTTGCATTTTCTACAAAAAGAGTGTTTCATAACTGCTCAATCAAAAATATGTTTTATCTCTGTTAACTGAATTTACAGATCAGAAATAAGTTTCACAGAATGCATCTGTGTAGTTTTTATTTGAAGATATTCTTTTTCCCAATGTAGGCCTCTTAGCGCTTAGCATGTCCAATTGCAGTTTCTACAGAAAGAGTGTTTCAGAACGGCTCAATCAAATGTAAGGTTCAACTCTGTTAGTTGAATGCACAGAACAGAAAGAATTTTCACAGAATGCTACTGTGTAGTTTATATTTGAATATATTCCTTTCTCCACTATTACCCTCTTAGCGCTCCGAATGTCCACTTGCATTTTCTACAGAAAGAGTGTTCAGAACTGCGCTATCAAAAGTATGGTTTAACTCTGTTAGCTTAATGAACATATCAGAAATAAGTTTCACACAATGCTTCTGTGTAGTTTTTATTTGAAGATATTATTTTTCCCAATAGAGGCCTCTTAGCGCTCAGAATGTCCAATTGCAGTTTCTACAGAAAGAGTGTTTCAGAACGGCTCAATCAAAAGTAAGGTTCAACTCTGTTAGTTGAATGCACAGAACAGAAAGAAGTTTCATACAATGCTTCTGTGTAGTTCATATTTGAACATATTCTTTTTTCCACTATAACCCACTTAGCGCTACGAATGTCCAGTTGCATTTTCTACAGACAGAGTGTTTCAAAACTGCTCAATCAAAAGTATGGTTTAACTCTGTTAGCTGAATGCTCAGATCAGAAAGAAGTTTCACAGAATGCTTCTGTGTAGTTTATGTTTGAATATATTCCTTTTTCCACTACTACGCTCTTAGCGCTCCAAATGTCCAGTTGCATTTTCTACAGAAAGAGTGTTCAGATCTGCTCAATCAAAAGTATGGTTTAACTCTGTTAGCTGAATGCACAGATCAGAAAGAAGTTTCACCGAATGATTCTGTGTAGTTTATATTTGAAGACATTCCTTTTTCCACTATTACCCTCTTAGCGCTCCGAATCTCCACTTGCATTTTCTACAAAAAGAGTGTTTCATAACTGCTCAATCAAAAATATGTTTTATCTCTGTTAACTGAATTTACAGATCAGAAATAAGTTTCACAGAATGCATCTGTGTAGTTTTTATTTGAAGATATTCTTTTTCCCAATGTAGGCCTCTTTCGATTAGCATGTCCAATTGCAGTTTCTACAGAAAGAGTGTTTCAGAACGGCTCAATCAAAAGTAAGGTTCAACTCTGTTAGTTGAATGCACAGAACAGAAAGAATTTTCACAGAATGCTACTGTGTAGTTTATATTTGAATATATTCCTTTTTCCACTATTACCCTCTTAGCGCTCCGAATGTCCACTTGCATTTTCTACAGAAAGAGTGTTCAGAACTGCAAAATCAAAAGTATGTTTTAACTCTGTTAGCTGAATGCACAGATCAGAAAGAAGTTTCAAAGAATGATTCTGTGTAGTTTATATTTGGAGTCATTCCTTTTTCCACTATTACCCTCTTAGCGCTCCGAATCTCCACTTGCATTTTCTACAGAAAGAGTGTTTCAGAACGGCTCAATCAAAACTAATGTTCAACTCTTTTACTTGAACAAACAGAACAGAAACAAGTTTCACACAATTCTTCTGTGTAGTTTTTATTTGTAGACATTCTTTTTCCCAATATAGGCCTCTTAGCGCTCAGAATGTCCAATTGCAGTTTCTACAGAAAGAATGTTTCAGAACGGCTCAATCAAAAGTAAGGTTCAACTCTGTTAGTTGAATGCACAGAACAGAAAGAAGTTTCATACAATGCTTCTGTGTAGTTAATATTTGAACATATTCTTTTTTCCACTATTACCCACTTAGCGCTACGAATGTCCAGTTGCATTTTCTACAGACAGAGTGTTTCAAAACTGCTCAATCAAAAGTATGGTTTAACTCTGTTAGCTGAATGCTCAGATCAGAAAGAAGTTTCACAGAATGCTTCTGTGTAGTTTATATTTGAATATATTCCTTTTTCCACTATTACGCTCTTAGCGCTCCAAATGTCCAGTTGCATTTTCTACAGAAAGAGTGTTCAGATCTGCTCAATCAAAAGTATGGTTTAACTCTGTTAGCTGAATGCACAGATCAGAAAGAAGTTTCACCGAATGATTCTGTGTAGTTTGTATTTGAAGACATTCTTTTTTCCACTATTACCCTCTTAGCGCTCCGAAACTCCACTTGCATTTTCTACAAAAAGAGTGTCTCATAACAGCTCAATCAAAAATATGTTTTATCTCTGTTAACTGAATTTACAGATCAGAAATAAGTTTCAGAGAATGCATCTGTGTAGTTTTTATTTGAAGATATTCTTTTTCCCAATGTAGGCCTCTTAGCGCTTAGCATGTCCAATTGCAGTTTCTACAGAAAGAGTGTTTCAGAACGGCTCAATCAAAAGTAAGGTTCAACTCTGTTAGTTGAATGCACAGAACAGATAGAATTTTCACAGAATGCTACTGTGTAGTTTATATTTGAATATATTCCTTTTTCCACTATTACCCTCTTAGCGCTCCGAATGTCCACTTGATTTTCTACAGAAAGAGTGTTCAGAACTGCGCAATCAAAAGTATGGTTTAACTCTGTTAGCTTAATGAACATATCAGAAATAAGTTTCACACAATGCTTCTGTGTAGTTTTTATTTGAAGATATTATTTTTCCCAATAGAGGCATCTTAGCGCTCAGAATGTCCAATTGCAGTTTCTACAGAACGAGTGTTTCAGAAAGGCTCAATCAAAAGTAAGGTTCAACTCTGTTAGTTGAATGCACAGAACAGAAAGAAGTTTCATACAATGCTTCTGTGTAGTTTATATTTGAACATATTCTTTTTTCCACTATTACCCACTTAGCGCTACGAATGTCCAGTTGCATTTTCTACAGACAGAGTGTTTCAAAACTGCTCAATCAAAAGTATGGTTTAACTCTGTTAGCTGAATGCTCAGATCAGAAAGAAGTTTCACAGAATGCTTCTGTGTAGTTTATATTTGAATATATTCCTTTTTCCACTACTACTCTCTTAGCGCTCCAAATGTCCAGTTGCATTTTCTACAGAAAGAGTGTTCAGATCTGCTCAATCAAAAGTATGGTTTAACTCTGTTAGCTGAATGCACAGATCAGAAAGAAGTTTCACAGAATGATTCTGTGTAATTTATATTTGGAGACATTCCTTTTTCCACTATTACCCTCTTAGCGCTCCGAATCTCCACTTGCATTTTCTACAGAAAGAGTGTTTCAGAACGGCTCAATCAAAACTAAGGTTCAACTCTTTTAGTTGAACAAACAGAACAGAAAGAAGTTTCACACAATTCTTCTGTGTAGTTTTTATTTGTAGACATTCTTTTTCCCAATATAGGCCTCTTAGCGCTCAGAATGTCCAATTGCAGTTTCTACAGAAAGAGTGTTTCAGAACGGCTCAATCAAAAGTAAGGTTCAACTCTGTTAGTTGAATGCACAGAACAGAAAGAAGTTTCATACAATGCTTCTGTGTAGTTCATATTTGAACATATTCTTTTTTCCACTATTACCCACTTAGCGCTACGAATGTCCAGTTGCATTTTCTACAGACAGAGTGTTTCAAAACTGCTCAATCAAAAGTATGGTTTAACTCTGTTAGCTGAATGCTCAGATCAGAAAGAAGTTTCACAGAATGCTTCTGTGTAGTTTATATTTGAATATATTCCTTTTTCCACTACTACGCTCTTAGCGCTCCAAATGTCCAGTTGCATTTTCTACAGAAAGAGTGTTCAGATCTGCTCAATCAAAAGTATGGTTTAACTCTGTTAGCTGAATGCACAGATCAGAAAGAAGTTTCACCGAATGATTCTGTGTAGTTTATATTTGAAGACATTCCTTTTTCCACTATTACCCTCTTAGCGCTCCGAATCTCCACTTGCATTTTCTACAAAAAGAGTGTTTCATAACTGCTCAATCAAAAATATGTTTTATCTCTGTTAACAGAATTTACAGATCAGAAATAAGTTTCACAGAATGCATCTGTGTAGTTTTTATTTGAAGATATTCTTTTTCCCAATGTAGGCCTCTTAGCGATTAGCATGTCCAATTGCAGTTTCTACAGAAAGAGTGTTTCAGAACGGCTCAATCAAAAGTAAGGTTCAACTCTGTTAGTTGAATGCACAGAACAGAAAGAATTTTCACAGAATGCTACTGTGTAGTTTATATTTGAATATATTCCTTTTTCCACTATTACCCTCTTAGCGCTCCGAATGTCCACTTGCATTTTCTACAGAAAGAGTGTTCAGAACTGCACAATCAAAGTATGGTTTAACTCTATTAGCTTAATGAACATATCAGAAATAAGTTTCACACAATGCTTCTGTGTAGTTTTTATTTGAAGATATTATTTTTCCCAATAGAGGCCTCTTAGCGCTCAGAATGTCCAATTGCAGTTTCTACAGAAAGAGTGTTTCAGAAAGGCTCAATCAAAAGTAAGGTTCAACTCTGTTAGTTGAATGCACAGAACAGAAAGAAGTTTCATACAATGCTTCTGTGTAGTTTATATTTGAACATATTCTTTTTTCCACTATTACCCACTTGGCGCTACGAATGTCCAGTTGCATTTTCTACAGACAGAGTGTTTCAAAACTGCTCAATCAAAAGTATGTTTTAACTCTGTTAGCTGAATGCTCAGATCAGAAAGAAGTTTCACAGAATGCTTCTGTGTAGTTTATATTTGAATATATTCCTTTTTCCACTACTACGCTCTTAGCGCTCCAAATGTCCAGTGGCATTTTCTACAGAAAGAGTGTTCAGATCTGCTCAATAAAAAGTATGGTTTAACTGTGTTAGCTGAATGCACAGATCAGAAAGAAGTTTCACCGAATGATTCTGTGTAGTTTATATTTGAAGACATTCCTTTTTCCACTATTACCCTCTTAGCGCTCCGAATCTCCACTTGCATTTTCTACAAAAAGAGTGTTTCATAACTGCTCAATCAAAAATATGTTTTATCTCTGTTAACTGAATTTACAGATCAGAAATAAGTTTCACAGAATGCATCTGTGTAGTTTTTATTTGAAGATATTCTTTTTCCCAATGTAGGCCTCTTAGCGCTTAGCATGTCCAATTGCAGTTTCTACAGAAAGAGTGTTTCAGAACGGCTCAATCGAAAGTAAGGTTCAACTCTGTTAGTTGAATGCACAGAACAGAAAGAAGTTTCATACAATGCTTCTGTGTAGTTTATATTTGAACATATTTTATTTCCACTATTACCCACTTAGCGCTACGAATGTCCAGTTGCATTTTCTACAGACAGAGTGTTTCAAAACTGCTCAATCAAAAGTATGGTTTAACTCTGTTAGCTGAATGCTCAGATCAGAAAGAAGTTTCACAGAATGCTTCTGTTTAGTTTATATTTGAATATATTCCTTTTTCCACTACTACGCTCTTAGCGCTCCAAATGTCCAGTTGCATTTTCTACAGAAAGAGTGTTCAGATCTGCTCAATCAAAAGTATGGTTTAACTCTGTTAGCTGAATGCACAGATCAGAAAGAAGTTTCACCGAATGATTCTGTGTAGTTTATATTTGAAGACATTCCTTTTTCCACTGTTATCCTCTTAGCGCTCCGAATCTCCACTTGCATTTTCTACAAAAAGAGTGTTTCATAACTGCTCAATCAAAAATATGTTTTATATCTGTTAACTGAATTTACAGATCAGAAATAAGTTTCACAGAATGCATCTGTGTAGTTTTTATTTGAAGATATTCTTTTTCCCAATGTAGGCCTCTTAGCGCTTAGCATGTCCAATTGCAGTTACTAAAGAAAGAGTGTTTCAGAACGGCTCAATCAAAAGTAAGGTTCAATTCTGTTAGTTGAATGCACAGAACAGAAAGAATTTTCACAGAATGCTACTGTGTAGTTTATATTTGAATATATTCCTTTTTCCACTATTACCCTCTTAGCGCTCCGAATGTCCACTTGCATTTTCTACAGAAAGAGTGTTCAGAACTGCACAATCAAAGTATGGTTTAACTCTATTAGCTTAATGAACATATCAGAAATAAGTTTCACACAATGCTTCTGTGTAGTTTTTATTTGAAGATATTATTTTTCCCAATAGAGGCCTCTTAGCGCTCAGAATGTCCAATTGCAGTTTCTACAGAAAGAGTGTTTCAGAAAGGCTCAATCAAAAGTAAGGTTCAACTCTGTTAGTTGAATGCACAGAACAGAAAGAAGTTTCATACAATGCTTCTGTGTAGTTTATATTTGAACATATTCTTTTTTCCACTATTACCCACTTGGCGCTACGAATGTCCAGTTGCATTTTCTACAGACAGAGTGTTTCAAAACTGCTCAATCAAAAGTATGTTTTAACTCTGTTAGCTGAATGCTCAGATCAGAAAGAAGTTTCACAGAATGCTTCTGTGTAGTTTATATTTGAATATATTCCTTTTTCCACTACTACGCTCTTAGCGCTCCAAATGTCCAGTGGCATTTTCTACAGAAAGAGTGTTCAGATCTGCTCAATAAAAAGTATGGTTTAACTGTGTTAGCTGAATGCACAGATCAGAAAGAAGTTTCACCGAATGATTCTGTGTAGTTTATATTTGAAGACATTCCTTTTTCCACTATTACCCTCTTAGCGCTCCGAATCTCCACTTGCATTTTCTACAAAAAGAGTGTTTCATAACTGCTCAATCAAAAATATATTTTATCTCTGTTAACTGAATTTACAGATCAGAAATAAGTTTCACAGAATGCATCTGTGTAGTTTTTATTTGAAGATATTCTTTTTCCCAATGTAGGCCTCTTAGCGCTTAGCATGTCCAATTGCAGTTTCTACAGAAAGAGTGTTTCAGAACGGCTCAATCGAAAGTAAGGTTCAACTCTGTTAGTTGAATGCACAGAACAGAAAGAAGTTTCATTCAATGCTTCTGTGTAGTTTATATTTGAACATATTTTATTTCCACTATTACCCACTTAGCGCTACGAATGTCCAGTTGCATTTTCTACAGACAGAGTGTTTCAAAACTGCTCAATCAAAAGTATGGTTTAACTCTGTTAGCTGAATGCTCAGATCAGAAAGAAGTTTCACAGAATGCTTCTGTTTAGTTTATATTTGAATATATTCCTTTTTCCACTACTACGCTCTTAGCGCTCCAAATGTCCAGTTGCATTTTCTACAGAAAGAGTGTTCAGATCTGCTCAATCAAAAGTATGGTTTAACTCTGTTAGCTGAATGCACAGATCAGAAAGAAGTTTCACCGAATGATTCTGTGTAGTTTATATTTGAAGACATTCCTTTTTCCACTGTTATCCTCTTAGCGCTCCGAATCTCCACTTGCATTTTCTACAAAAAGAGTGTTTCATAACTGCTCAATCAAAAATATGTTTTATATCTGTTAACTGAATTTACAGATCAGAAATAAGTTTCACAGAATGCATCTGTGTAGTTTTTATTTGAAGATATTCTTTTTCCCAATGTAGGCCTCTTAGCGCTTAGCATGTCCAATTGCAGTTACTAAAGAAAGAGTGTTTCAGAACGGCTCAATCAAAAGTAAGGTTCAATTCTGTTAGTTGAATGCACAGAACAGAAAGAATTTTCACAGAATGCTACTGTGTAGTTTATATTTGAATATATTCCTTTTTCCACTATTACCCTCTTAGCGCTCCGAATGTCCACTTGCATTTTCTACAGAAAGAGTGTTCAGAACTGCGCAATCAAAAGTATGGTTTAACTCTGTTAGCTTAATGAACATATCAGAAGTAAGTTTCACACAATGCTTCTGTGTAGTTTTTATTTGAAGATATTATTTTTCCCAATAGAGGCCTCTTAGCGCTCAGAATGTCCAATTGCAGTTTCTACAGAAAGAGTGTTTCAGAAAGGCTCAATCAAAAGTAAGGTTCAACTCTGTTAGTTGAATGCACAGAACAGAAAGAAGTTTCATACAATGCTTCTGTGTAGTTTATATTTGAACATATTCTTTTTTCCACTATTACCCACTTAGCGCTACGAATGTCCAGTTGCATTTTCTACAGACAGAGTGTTTCAAAACTGCTCAGTCAAAAGTATGGTTTAACTCTGTTAGCTGAATGCTCAGATCAAAAAGAAGTTTCACAGAATGCTTCTGTGTAGTTTATATTTGATAATATTCCTTTTTCCACTACTACGCTCTTAGTGCTCCAAATGTCCAGTTGCATTTTGTACAGAAAGAGTGTTCAGATCTGCTCAATCATAAGTATGGTTTAACTCTGTTAGCTGAATGCACAGATCAGAAAGAAGTTTCACAGAATGATTCTGTGTAGTTTATATTTGGAGTCATTCCTTTTTCCACTATTACCCTCTTAGCGCTCCGAATCTCCACTTGCATTTTCTACAGAAAGAGTGTTTCAGAACGGCTCAATCAAAACTAAGGTTCAACTCTTTTAGTTGAACAAACAGAACAGAAAGAAGTTTCACACAATTCTTCTGTGTAGTTGTTATTTGTAGACATTCTTTTTCCCAATATAGGCCTCTTAGCGCTCAGAATGTCCAATTGCAGTTTCTACAGAAAGAGTGTTTCAGAACGGCTCAATCAAAAGTAAGGTTCAACTCTGTTAGTTGAATGCACAGAACAGAAAGAAGTTTCATACAATGCTTCTGTGTAGTTTATATTTGAACATATTCTTTTTTCCACTATTACCCACTTAGCGCTACGAATGTCCAGTTGCATTTTCTACAGACAGAGTGTTTCAAAACTGCTCAATCAAAAGTATGATTTAGCTCTGTTAGCTGAATGCTCAGATCAGAAAGAAGTTTCACAGAATGCTTCTGTGTAGTTTATATTTGAATATATTCCTTTTTCCACTACTACGCTCTTAGCGCTCCAAATGTCCAGTTGCATTTTCTACAGAAAGAGTGTTCAGATCTGCTCAATCAAAAGTATGGTTTAACTCTGTTAGCTGAATGCACAGATCAGAAAGAAGTTTCACCGAATGATTCTGTGTAGTTTATATTTGAAGACATTCCTTTTTCCACTGTTACCCTCTTAGCGCTCAGATTCTCCACTTGCATTTTCTACAAAAAGAGTGTTTCATAACTGCTCAATCAAAAATATGTTTTATATCTGTTAACTGAATTTACAGATCAGAAATAAGTTTCACAGAATGCATCTGTGTAGTTTTTATTTGAAGATATTCTTTTTCCCAATGTAGGCCTCTTAGCGCTTAGCATGTCCAATTGCAGTTACTACAGAAAGAGTGTTTCAGAACGGCTCAATCAAAAGTAAGGTTCAACTCTGTAAGTTGAATGCACAGAACAGAAAGAATTTTCACAGAATGCTACTGTGTAGTTTATATTTGAATATATTCCTTTTTCCACTATTACCCTCTTAGCGCTCCGAATGTCCACTTGCATTTTCTACAGAAAGAGTGTTCAGAACTGCGCAATCTAAAGTATGATTTAACTCTGTTAGCTTAATGAACATATCAGAAATAAGTTTCACACAATGCTTCTGTGTAGTTTTTATTTGAAGATATTATTTTTCCCAATAGAGGCCTCTTAGCGCTCAGAATGTCCAATTGCAGTTTCTACAGAAAGAGTGTTTCAGAAAGGCTCAATCAAAAGTAAGGTTCAACTCTGTTAGTTGAATGCACAGAACAGAAAGAAGTTTCATACAATGCTTCTGTGTAGTTTATATTTGAACATATTCTTTTTTCCACTATTACCCACTTAGCGCTACGAATGTCCAGTTGCATTTTCTACAGACAGAGTGTTTCAAAACTGCTCAATCAAAAGTATGGTTTAACTCTGTTAGCTGAATGCTCAGATCAGAAAGAAGTTTCACAGAATGCTTCTGTGTAGTTTATATTTGAATATATTCCTTTTTCCACTACTACTCTCTTAGCGCTCCAAATGTCCAGTTGCATTTTCTACAGAAAGAGTGTTCAGATCTGCTCAATCAAAAGTATGGTTTAACTCTGTTAGCTGAATGCACAGATCAGAAAGAAGTTTCACCGAATGATTCTGTGTAGTTTATATTTGAAGACATTCCTTTTTCCACTATTACCCTCTTAGCGCTCCGAATCTCCACTTGCATTTTCTACAGAAAGAGTGTTTCAGAACGGCTCAATCAAAACTAAGGTTCAACTCTTTTAGTTGAACAAACAGAACAGAAAGAAGTTTCACACAATTCTTCTGTGTAGTTTTTATTTGTAGACATTCTTTTTCCCAATATAGGCCTCTTAGCGCTCAGAATGTCCAATTGCAGTTTCTACAGAAAGAGTGTTTCAGAACGGCTCAATCAAAAGTAAGGTTCAACTCTGTTAGTTGAATGCACAAAACAGAAAGAAGTTTCATACAATGCTTCTGTGTAGTTTATATTTGAACATATTCTTTTTTCCACTATTACCCACTTAGCGCTACGAATGTCCAGTTGCATTTTCTACAGACAGAGTGTTTCAAAACTGCTCAATCAAAAGTATGGTTTAACTCTGTTAGCTGAATGCTCAGATCAGAAAGAAGTTTCACAGAATGCTTCTGTGTAGTTTATATTTGAATATATTCCTTTTCCCACTACTACGCTCTTAGCGCTCCAAATGTCCAGTTGCATTTTCTACAGAAAGAGTGTTCAGATCTGCTCAATCAAAAGTATGGTTTAACTCTGTTAGCTGAATGCACAGATCAGAAAGAAGTTTCACCGAATGATTCTGTGTAGTTTATATTTGAAGACATTCCTTTTTCCACTGTTATCCTCTTAGCGGTCCGAATCTCCACTTGCATTTTCTACAAAAAGAGTGTTTCATAACTGCTCAATCAAAAATATGTTTTATATCTGTTAACTGAATTTACAGATCAGAAATAAGTTTCACAGAATGCATCTGTGTAGTTTTTATTTGAAGATATTCTTTTTCCCAATGTAGGCCTCTTAGCGCTTAGCATGTCCTATTGCAGTTACTAAAGAAAGAGTGTTTCAGAACGGCTCAATCAAAAGTAAGGTTCAACTCTGTTAGTTGAATGCACAGAACAGAAAGAATTTTCACAGAATGCTACTGTGTAGTTTATATTTGAATATATTCCTTTTTCCACTATTACCCTCTTAGCGCTCCGAATGTCCACTTGCATTTTCTACAGAAAGAGTGTTCAGAACTGCGCAATCAAAAGTATGGTTTAACTCTGTTAGCTTAATGAACATATCAGAAATAAGTTTCACACAATGCTTCTGTGTAGTTTTTATTTGAAGATATTATTTTTCCCAATAGAGGCCTCTTAGCGCTCAGAATGTCCAATTGCAGTTTCTACAGAAAGAGTGTTTCAGAACGGCTCAATCAAAACTAAGGTTCAACTCTTTTAGTTGAACAAACAGAACAGAAAGGAGTTTCACACAATTCTTCTGTGTAGTTTTTATTTGTAGACATTCTTTTTCCCAATATAGGCCTCTTAGCGCTCAGAATGTCCAATTGCAGTTTCTACAGAAAGAGTGTTTCAGAAAGGCTCAATCAAAAGTAAGGTTCAACTCTGTTAGTTGAATGCACAGAACAGAAAGAAGTTTCATACAATGCTTCTGTGTAGTTTATATTTGAACATATTCTTTTTTCCACTATTACCCACTTAGCGCTACGAATGTCCAGTTGCATTTTCTACAGACAGAGTGTTTCAAAACTGCTCAGTCAAAAGTATGGTTTAACTCTGTTAGCTGAATGCTCAGATCAAAAAGAAGTTTCACAGAATGCTTCTGTGTAGTTTATATTTGATAATATTCCTTTTTCCACTACTACGCTCTTAGTGCTCCAAATGTCCAGTTGCATTTTGTACAGAAAGAGTGTTCAGATCTGCTCAATCATAAGTATGGTTTAACTCTGTTAGCTGAATGCACAGATCAGAAAGAAGTTTCACAGAATGATTCTGTGTAGTTTATATTTGGAGTCATTCCTTTTTCCACTATTACCCTCTTAGCGCTCCGAATCTCCACTTGCATTTTCTACAGAAAGAGTGTTTCAGAACGGCTCAATCAAAACTAAGGTTCAACTCTTTTAGTTGAACAAACAGAACAGAAAGAAGTTTCACACAATTCTTCTGTGTAGTTGTTATTTGTAGACATTCTTTTTCCCAATATAGGCCTCTTAGCGCTCAGAATGTCCAATTGCAGTTTCTACAGAAAGAGTGTTTCAGAACGGCTCAATCAAAAGTAAGGTTCAACTCTGTTAGTTGAATGCACAGAACAGAAAGAAGTTTCATACAATGCTTCTGTGTAGTTTATATTTGAACATATTCTTTTTTCCACTATTACCCACTTAGCGCTACGAATGTCCAGTTGCATTTTCTACAGACAGAGTGTTTCAAAACTGCTCAATCAAAAGTATGATTTAGCTCTGTTAGCTGAATGCTCAGATCAGAAAGAAGTTTCACAGAATGCTTCTGTGTAGTTTATATTTGAATATATTCCTTTTTCCACTACTACGCTCTTAGCGCTCCAAATGTCCAGTTGCATTTTCTACAGAAAGAGTGTTCAGATCTGCTCAATCAAAAGTATGGTTTAACTCTGTTAGCTGAATGCACAGATCAGAAAGAAGTTTCACCGAATGATTCTGTGTAGTTTATATTTGAAGACATTCCTTTTTCCACTGTTACCCTCTTAGCGCTCAGATTCTCCACTTGCATTTTCTACAAAAAGAGTGTTTCATAACTGCTCAATCAAAAATATGTTTTATATCTGTTAACTGAATTTACAGATCAGAAATAAGTTTCACAGAATGCATCTGTGTAGTTTTTATTTGAAGATATTCTTTTTCCCAATGTAGGCCTCTTAGCGCTTAACATGTCCAATTGCAGTTACTACAGAAAGAGTGTTTCAGAACGGCTCAATCAAAAGTAAGGTTCAACTCTGTAAGTTGAATGCACAGAACAGAAAGAATTTTCACAGAATGCTACTGTGTAGTTTATATTTGAATATATTCCTTTTTCCACTATTACCCTCTTAGCGCTCCGAATGTCCACTTGCATTTTCTACAGAAAGAGTGTTCAGAACTGCGCAATCTAAAGTATGATTTAACTCTGTTAGCTTAATGAACATATCAGAAATAAGTTTCACAAAATGCTTCTGTGTAGTTTTTATTTGAAGATATTATTTTTCCCAATAGAGGCCTCTTAGCGCTCAGAATGTCCAATTGCAGTTTCTACAGAAAGAGTGTTTCAGAAAGGCTCAATCAAAAGTAAGGTTCAACTCTGTTAGTTGAATGCACAGAACAGAAAGAAGTTTCATACAATGCTTCTGTGTAGTTTATATTTGAACATATTCTTTTTTCCACTATTACCCACTTAGCGCTACGAATGTCCAGTTGCATTTTCTACAGACAGAGTGTTTCAAAACTGCTCAATCAAAAGTATGGTTTAACTCTGTTAGCTGAATGCTCAGATCAGAAAGAAGTTTCACAGAATGCTTCTGTGTAGTTTATATTTGAATATATTCCTTTTTCCACTACTACTCTCTTAGCGCTCCAAATGTCCAGTTGCATTTTCTACAGAAAGAGTGTTCAGATCTGCTCAATCAAAAGTATGGTTTAACTCTGTTAGCTGAATGCACAGATCAGAAAGAAGTTTCACCGAATGATTCTGTGTAGTTTATATTTGAAGACATTCCTTTTTCCACTATTACCCTCTTAGCGCTCCGAATCTCCACTTGCATTTTCTACAGAAAGAGTGTTTCAGAACGGCTCAATCAAAACTAAGGTTCAACTCTTTTAGTTGAACAAACAGAACAGAAAGAAGTTTCACACAATTCTTCTGTGTAGTTTTTATTTGTAGACATTCTTTTTCCCAATATAGGCCTCTTAGCGCTCAGAATGTCCAATTGCAGTTTCTACAGAAAGAGTGTTTCAGAACGGCTCAATCAAAAGTAAGGTTCAACTCTGTTAGTTGAATGCACAAAACAGAAAGAAGTTTCATACAATGCTTCTGTGTAGTTTATATTTGAACATATTCTTTTTTCCACTATTACCCACTTAGCGCTACGAATGTCCAGTTGCATTTTCTACAGACAGAGTGTTTCAAAACTGCTCAATCAAAAGTATGGTTTAACTCTGTTAGCTGAATGCTCAGATCAGAAAGAAGTTTCACAGAATGCTTCTGTGTAGTTTATATTTGAATATATTCCTTTTCCCACTACTACGCTCTTAGCGCTCCAAATGTCCAGTTGCATTTTCTACAGAAAGAGTGTTCAGATCTGCTCAATCAAAAGTATGGTTTAACTCTGTTAGCTGAATGCACAGATCAGAAAGAAGTTTCACCGAATGATTCTGTGTAGTTTATATTTGAAGACATTCCTTTTTCCACTGTTATCCTCTTAGCGGTCCGAATCTCCACTTGCATTTTCTACAAAAAGAGTGTTTCATAACTGCTCAATCAAAAATATGTTTTATATCTGTTAACTGAATTTACAGATCAGAAATAAGTTTCACAGAATGCATCTGTGTAGTTTTTATTTGAAGATATTCTTTTTCCCAATGTAGGCCTCTTAGCGCTTAGCATGTCCTATTGCAGTTACTAAAGAAAGAGTGTTTCAGAACGGCTCAATCAAAAGTAAGGTTCAACTCTGTTAGTTGAATGCACAGAACAGAAAGAATTTTCACAGAATGCTACTGTGTAGTTTATATTTGAATATATTCCTTTTTCCACTATTACCCTCTTAGCGCTCCGAATGTCCACTTGCATTTTCTACAGAAAGAGTGTTCAGAACTGCGCAATCAAAAGTATGGTTTAACTCTGTTAGCTTAATGAACATATCAGAAATAAGTTTCACACAATGCTTCTGTGTAGTTTTTATTTGAAGATATTATTTTTCCCAATAGAGGCCTCTTAGCGCTCAGAATGTCCAATTGCAGTTTCTACAGAAAGAGTGTTTCAGAACGGCTCAATCAAACTAAGGTTCAACTCTTTTAGTTGAACAAACAGAACAGAAAGGAGTTTCACACAATTCTTCTGTGTAGTTTTTATTTGTAGACATTCTTTTTCCCAATATAGGCCTCTTAGCGCTCAGAATGTCCAATTGCAGTTTCTACAGAAAGAGTGTTTCAGAACGGCTCAATCAAAAGTAAGGTTCAACTCTGTTAGTTGAATGCACAGAACAGAAGGAAGTTTCATACAATGCTTCTGTGTAGTTTATATTTGAACGTATTATTTTTTCCACTATTACCCACTTAGCGCTACGAATGTCCAGTTGCATTTTCTACAGACAGAGTGTTTCAAAACTGCTCAATCAAAAGTATGGTTTAACTCTGTTAGCTGAATGCTCAGATCAGAAAGAAGTTTCACAGAATGCTTCTGTGTAGTTTATATTTGAATATATTCCTTTTTCCACTACTACGCTCTTAGCGCTCCAAATGTCCAGTTGCATTTTCTACAGAAAGAGTGTTCAGATCTGCTCAATCAAAAGTATGGTTTAACTCTGTTAGCTGAATGCACAGATCAGAAAGAAGTTTCACCGAATGATTCTGTGTAGTTTATATTTGAAGACATTCCTTTTTCCACTGTTATCCTCTTAGCGCTCCGAATCTCCACTTGCATTTTCTACAAAAAGAGTGTTTCATAACTGCCCAATCAAAAATATGTTTTATATCTGTTAACTGAATTTACAGATCAGAAATAAGTTTCACAGAATGCATCTGTGTAGTTTTTATTTGAAGATATTCTTTTTCCCAATGTAGGCCTCTTAGCGCTTAGCATGTCCAATTGCAGTTACTAAAGAAAGAGTGTTTCAGAATGGCTCAATCAAAAGTAAGGTTCAATTCTGTTAGTTGAATGCACAGAACAGAAAGAATTTTCACAGAATGCTACTGTGTAGTTTATATTTGAATATATTCCTTTTTCCACTATTACCCTCTTAGCGCTCCGAATGTCCACTTGCATTTTCTACAGAAAGAGTGTTCAGAACTGCGCAATCAAAAGTATGGTTTAACTCTGTTAGCTTAATGAACATATCAGAAATAAGTTTCACACAATGCTTCTGTGTAGTTTTTATTTGAAGATATTATTTTTCCCAATAGGGGCCTCTTAGCGCTCAGAATGTCCAATTGCAGTTTCTACAGAAAGAGTGTTTCAGAAAGGCTCAATCAAAAGTAAGGTTCAACTCTGTTAGTTGAATGCACAGAACAGAAAGAAGTTTCATACAATGCTTCTGTGTAGTTTATATTTGAACATATTCTTTTTTCCACTATTACCCACTTAGCGCTACGAATGTCCAGTTGCATTTTCTACAGACAGAGTGTTTCAAAACTGCTCAATCAAAAGTATGGTTTAACTCTGTTAGCTGAATGCTCAGATCAGAAAGAAGTTTCACAGAATGCTTCTGTGTAGTTTATATTTGAATATATTACTTTTTCCACTACTACTCTCTTAGCGCTCCAAATGTCCAGTTGCATTTTCTACAGAAAGAGTGTTCAGATCTGCTCAATCAAAAGTATGGTTTAACTCTGTTAGCTGAATGCACAGATCAGTAAGAAGTTTCACAGAATGATTCTGTGTAGTTTATATTTGGAGTCATTCCTTTTTCCACTATTACCCTCTTAGCGCTCCGAATCTCCACTTGCATTTTCTACAGAAAGAGTGTTTCAGAACGGCTCAATCCAAACTAAGGTTCAACTCTTTTAGTTGAACAAACAGAACAGAAAGATGTTTCACACAATTCTTCTGTGTAGTTTTTATTTGTAGACATTCTTTTTCCCAATATAGGCCTCTTAGCGCTCAGAATGTCCAATTGCAGTTTCTACAGAAAGAGTGTTTCAGAACGGCTCAATCAAAAGTAAGGTTCAACTCTGTTAGTTGAATGCACAGAACAGAAAGAAGTTTCATACAATGCTTCTGTGTAGTTTATATTTGAACATATTCTTTTTTCCACTATTACCCACTTAGCGCTACGAATGTCCAGTTGCATTTTCTACAGACAGAGTGTTTCAAAACTGCTCAATCAAAAGTATGGTTTAACTCTGTTAGCTGAATGCTCAGATCAGAAAGAAGTTTCACAGAATGCTTCTGTGTAGTTTATATTTGAATATATTCCTTTTTCCACTACTACGCTCTTAGCGCTCCAAATGTCCAGTTGCATTTTCTACAGAAAGAGTGTTCAGATCTGCTCAATCAAAAGTATGGTTTAACTCTGTTAGCTGAATGCACAGATCAGAAAGAAGTTTCACCGAATGATTCTGTGTAGTTTATATTTGAAGACATTCCTTTTTCCACTGTTATCCTCTTAGCGCTCCGAATCTCCACTTGCATTTTCTACAAAAAGAGTGTTTCATAACTGCCCAATCAAAAATATGTTTTATATCTGTTAAGTGAATTTACAGATCAGAAGTAAGTTTCACAGAATGCATCTGTGTTGTTTTTATTTGAAGATATTCTTTTTCCCAATGTAGGCCTCTTAGCGCTTAGCATGTCCAATTGCAGTTACTAAAGAAAGAGTGTTTCAGAACGGCTCAATCAAAAGTAAGGTTCAACTCTGTTAGTTGAATGCACAGAACAGAAAGAATTTTCACAGAATGCTACTGTGTAGTTTATATTTGAATATATTCCTTTTTCCACTATTACCCTCTTAGCGCTCCGAATGTCCACTTGCATTTTCTACAGAAAGAGTGTTCAGAACTGCGCAATCAAAAGTATGGTTTAACTCTGTTAGCTTAATGAACATATCAGAAATAAGTTTCACACAATGCTTCTGTGTAGTTTTTATTTGAAGATATTATTTTTCCCAATAGAGGCCTCTTAGCGCTCAGAATGTCCAATTGCAGTTTCTACAGAAAGAGAGTTTCAGAAAGGCTCAATCAAATGTAAGGTTCAACTCTGTTAGTTGAATGCACAGAACAGAAAGAAGTTTCATACAATGCTTCTGTGTAGTTTATATTTGAACATATTCTTTTTTCCACTATTACCCACTTAGCGCTACGAATGTCCAGTTGCATTTTCTACAGACAGAGTGTTTCAAATCTGCTCAATCAAAAGTATGGTTTAACTCTGTTAGCTGAATGCTCAGATCAGAAAGAAGTTTCACAGAATGCTTCTGTGTAGTTTATATTTGAATATATTCCTTTTTCCACTACTACTCTCTTAGCGCTCCAACTGTCCAGTTGCATTTTCTACAGAAAGTGTGTTCAGATCTGCTCAATCAAAAGTATGGTTTAACTCTTTTAGCTGAATGCACCGATCAGAAAGAAGTTTCACAGAATGATTCTGTGTAGTTTATATTTGGAGACATTCCTTTTTCACCTATTACCCTCTTAGCGCTCCGAATCTCCACTTGCATTTTCTACAGAAAGAGTGTGTCAGAACGGCTCAATCAAAACTAAGGTTCAACTCTTTTAGTTGAACAAACAGAACAGAAAGAAGTTTCACACAATTCTTCTGTGTAGTTTTTATTTGTAGACATTCTTTTTCCCAATATAGGCCTCTTAGCGCTCAGAATGTCCAATTGCAGTTTCTACAGAAAGAGTGTTTCAGAACGGCTCAATCAAAAGTAAGGTTCAACTCTCTTAGTTGAATGAACAGAACAGAAAGAAGTTTCATACAATGCTTCTGTGTAGTTTATATTTGAACATATTCTTTTTTCCACTATTACCCACTTAGCGCTACGAATGTCCAGTTGCATTTTCTACAGACAGAGTGTTTCAAAACTGCTCAATCAAATGTATGGTTTAACTCTGTTAGCTGAATGCTCAGATCAGAAAGAAGTTTCACAGAATGCTTCTGTGTAGTTTATATTTGAATATATTCCTTTTTCCACTACTACGCTCTTAGCGCTCCAAATGTCCAGTTGCATTTTCTACAGAAAGAGTGTTCAGATCTGCTCAATCAAAAGTATGGTTTAACTCTGTTAGCTGAATGCACAGATCAGAAAGAAGTTTCACCGAATGATTCTGTGTAGTTTATATTTGAAGACATTCCTTTTTCCACTGTTACCCTCTTAGCGCTCCGAATCTCCACTTGCATTTTCTACAAAAAGAGTGTTTCATAACTGCTCAATCAAAAATATGTTTTATATCTGTTAACTGAATTTACAGATCAGAAATAAGTTTCACAGAATGCATCTGTGTAGTTTTTATTTGAAGATATTCTTTTTCCCAATGTAGGCCTCTTAGCGCTTAGCATGTCCAATTGCAGTTACTACAGAAAGAGTGTTTCAGAACGGCTCAATCAAAAGTAAGGTTCAACTCTGTTAGTTGAATGCACAGAACAGAAAGAATTTTCACAGAATGCTACTGTGTAGTTTATATTTGAATATATTCCTTTTTCCACTATTACCCTCTTAGCGTTCCGAATGTCCACTTGCATTTTCTACAGAAAGAGTGTTCAGAACTGCGCAATCAAAAGTATGGTTTAACTCTGTTAGCTTAATGAACATATCAGAAATAAGTTTCACACAATGCTTCTGTGTAGTTTTTATTTGAAGATATTATTTTTCCCAATAGAGGCCTCTTAGCGCTCAGAATGTCCAATTGCAGTTTCTACAGAAAGAGTGTTTCAGAAAGGCTCAATCAAAAGTAAGGTTCAACTCTGTTAGTTGAATGCACAGAACAGAAAGAAGTTTCATACAATGCTTCTGTGTAGTTTATATTTGAACATATTCTTTTTTCCACTATTACCCACTTAGCGCTACGAATGTCCAGTTGCATTTTCTACAGACAGAGTGTTTCAAAACTGCTCAATCAAAAGTATGGTTTAACTCTGTTAGCTGAATGCTCAGATCAGAAAGAAGTTTCACAGAATGCTTCTGTGTAGTTTATATTTGAATATATTCCTTTTTCCACTACTACTCTCTTAGCGCTCCAAATGTCCAGTTGCATTTTCTACAGAAAGAGTGTTCAGATCTGCTCAATCAAAAGTATGGTTTAACTCTGTTAGCTGAATGCACAGATCAGAAAGAAGTTTCACAGAATGATTCTGTGTAGTTTATATTTGAAGACATTCCTTTTTCCACTATTACCCTCTTAGCGCTCCGAATCTCCACTTGCATTTTCTACAGAAAGAGTGTTTCAGAACGGCTCAATCAAAACTAAGGTTCAACTCTTTTAGTTGAACAAACAGAACAGAAAGAAGTTTCACACAATTCTTCTGTGTAGTTTTTATTTGTAGACATTCTTTTTCCCAATATAGGCCTCTTAGCGCTCAGAATGTCCAATTGCAGTTTCTTCAGAAAGAGTGTTTCAGAACGGCTCAATCAAAAGTAAGGTTCAACTCTGTTAGTTGAATGCACAGAACAGAAAGAAGTTTCATACAATGCTTCTGTGTAGTTTATATTTGAACATATTCTTTTTTCCACTATTACCCACTTAGCGCTACGAATGTCCAGTTGCATTTTCTACAGACAGAGTGTTTCAAAACTGCTCAATCAAAAGTATGGTTTAACTCTGTTAGCTGAATGCTCAGATCAGAAAGAAGTTTCACAGAATGCTTCTGTGTAGTTTATATTTGAATATATTCCTTTTTCCACTACTACGCTCTTAGCGCTCCAAATATCCAGTTGCATTTTCTACAGAAAGAGTGTTCAGATCTGCTCAATCAAAAGTATGGTTTAACTCTGTTAGCTGAATGCACAGATCAGAAAGAAGTTTCACCGAATGATTCTGTGTAGTTTATATTTGAAGACATTCCTTTTTCCACTGTTATCCTCTTAGCGCTCCGAATCTCCACTTGCATTTTCTACAAAAAGAGTGTTTCATAACTGCTCAATCAAAAATATGTTTTATATCTGTTAACTGAATTTACAGATCAGAAATAAGTTTCACAGAATGCATCTGTGTAGTTTTTATTTGAAGATATTCTTTTTCCCAATGTAGGCCTCTTAGCGCTTAGCATGTCCAATTGCAGTTACTAAAGAAAGAGTGTTTCAGAACGGCTCAATCAAAAGTAAGGTTCAACTCTGTTAGTTGAATGCACAGAACAGAAAGAATTTTCACAGAATGCTACTGTGTAGTTTATATTTGAATATATTCCTTTTTCCACTATTACCCTCTTAGCGCTCCGAATGTCCACTTGCATTTTCTACAGAAAGAGTGTTCAGAACTGCGCAATCAAAAGTATGGTTTAACTCTGTTAGCTTAATGAACATATCAGAAATAAGTTTCACACAATGCTTCTGTGTAGTTTTTATTTGAAGATATTATTTTTCCCAATAGAGGCCTCTTAGCGCTCAGAATGTCCAATTGCAGTTTCTACAGAAAGAGTGTTTCAGAAAGGCTCAATCAAAAGTAAGGTTCAACTCTGTTAGTTGAATGCACAGAACAGAAAGAAGTTTCATACAATGCTTCTGTGTAGTTTATATTTGAACATATTCTTTTTTCCACTATTACCCACTTAGCGCTACGAATGTCCAGTTGCATTTTCTACAGACAGAGTGTTTCAAAACTGCTCAATCAAAAGTATGGTTTAACTCTGTTAGCTGAATGCTCAGATCAGAAAGTAGTT
Source organism: Symphalangus syndactylus (assembly GCF_028878055.3). NCBI lineage: Eukaryota > Metazoa > Chordata > Mammalia > Primates > Hylobatidae > Symphalangus > Symphalangus syndactylus. The sequence goes on along the minus strand of NC_072434.2, from coordinate 95,676,731 downwards.
TCACAGAATGCTTCTGTGTAGTTTATATTTGAATATATTCCTTTTTCCACTACTACTCTCTTAGCGCTCCAAATGTCCAGTTGCATTTTCTACAGAAAGAGTGTTCAGATCTGCTCAATCAAAAGTATGGTTTAACACTGTTAGCTGAATGCACAGATCAGAAAGAAGTTTCACAGAATGATTCTGTGTAGTTTATATTTGGAGTCATTCCTTTTTCCACTATTACCCTCTTAGCGCTCCGAATCTCCACTTGCATTTTCTACAGAAAGAGTGTTTCAGAACGGCTCAATCAAAACTAAGGTTCAACTCTTTTAGTTGAACAAACAGAACAGAAAGAAGTTTCACACAATTCTTCTGTGTAGTTTTTATTTGTAGACATTCTTTTTCCCAATATAGGCCTCTTAGCGCTCAGAATGTCCAATTGCAGTTTCTACAGAAAGAGTGTTTCAGAACGGCTCAATCAAAAGTAAGGTTCAACTCTGTTAGTTGAATGCACAGAACAGAAAGAAGTTTCATACAATGCTTCTGTGTAGTTTATATTTGAACATATTCTTTTTTCCACTCTTACCCACTTAGCGCTACGAATGTCCAGTTGCATTTTCTACAGACAGAGTGTTTCAAAACTGCTCAATCAAAAGTATGGTTTAACTCTGTTAGCTGAATGCTCAGATCAGAAAGAAGTTTCACAGAATGCTTCTGTGTAGTTTATATTTGAATATATTCCTTTTTCCACTACTACGCTCTTAGCGCTCCAAATGTCCAGTTGCATTTTCTACAGAAAGAGTGTTCAGATCTGCTCAATCAAAAGTATGGTTTAACTCTGTTAGCTGAATGCACAGATCAGAAAGAAGTTTCACCGAATGATTCTGTGTAGTTTATATTTGAAGACATTCCTTTTTCCACTGTTATCCTCTTAGCGCTCCGAATCTCCACTTGCATTTTCTACAAAAAGAGTGTTTCATAACTGCCCAATCAAAAATATGTTTTATATCTGTTAACTGAATTTACAGATCAGAAATATGTTTCACAGAATGCATCTGTGTAGTTTTTATTTGAAGATATTCTTTTTCCCAATGTAGGCCTCTTAGCGCTTAGCATGTCCAATTGCAGTTACTAAAGAAAGAGTGTTTCAGAACGGCTCAATCAAAAGTAAGGTTCAACTCTGTTAGTTGAATGCACAGAACAGAAAGAATTTTCACAGAATGCTACTGTGTAGTTTATATTTGAATATATTCCTTTTTCCACTATTACCCTCTTAGCGCTCCGAATGTCCACTTGCATTTTCTACAGAAAGAGTGTTCAGAACTGCGCAATCAAAAGTATGGTTTAACTCTGTTAGCTTAATGAACATATCAGAAATAAGTTTCACACAATGCTTCTGTGTAGTTTTTATTTGAAGATATTATTTTTCCCAATAGAGGCCTCTTAGCGCTCAGAATGTCCAATTGCAGTTTCTACAGAAAGAGTGTTTCAGAAAGGCTCAATCAAAAGTAAGGTTCAACTCTGTTAGTTGAATGCACAGAACAGAAAGAAGTTTCATACAATGCTTCTGTGTAGTTTATATTTGAACATATTCTTTTTTCCACTATTACCCACTTAGCGCTACGAATGTCCAGTTGCATTTTCTACAGACAGAGTGTTTCAAAACTGCTCAATCAAAAGTATGGTTGAACTCTGTTAGCTGAATGCTCAGATCAGAAAGAAGTTTCACAGAATGCTTCTGTGTAGTTTATATTTGAATATATTACTTTTTCCACTACTACTCTCTTAGCGCTCCAAATGTCCAGTTGCATTTTCTACAGAAAGAGTGTTCAGATCTGCTCAATCAAAAGTATGGTTTAACTCTGTTAGCTGAATGCACAGATCAGAAAGAAGTTTCACAGAATGATTCTGTGTAGTTTATATTTGGAGACATTCCTTTTTCCACTATTACCCTCTTAGCGCTCCGAATCTCCACTTGCATTTTCTACAGAAAGAGTGTGTCAGAACGGCTCAATCAAAACTAAGGTTCAACTCTTTTAGTTGAACAAACAGAACAGAAAGAAGTTTCACACAATTCTTCTGTGTAGTTTTTATTTGTAGACATTCTTTTTCCCAATATAGGCCTCTTAGCGCTCAGAATGTCCAATTGCAGTTTCTACAGAAAGAGTGTTTCAGAACGGCTCAATCAAAAGTAAGGTTCAACTCTGTTAGTTGAATGCACAGAACAGAAAGAAGTTTCATACAATGCTTCTGTGTAGTTTATATTTGAACATATTCTTTTTTCCACTATTACCCACTTAGCGCTACGAATGTCCAGTTGCATTTTCTACAGACAGAGTGTTTCAAAACTCCTCAATCAAAAGTATGGTTTAACTCTGTTAGCTGAATGCTCAGATCAGAAAGAAGTTTCACAGAATGCTTCTGTGTAGTTTATATTTGAATATATTCCTTTTTCCACTACTACTCTCTTAGCGCTCCAAATGTCCAGTTGCATTTTCTACAGAAAGAGTGTTCAGATCTGCTCAATCAAAAGTATGGTTTAACTCTGTTAGCTGAATGCACAGTTCAGAAAGAAGTTTCACAGAATGATTCTGTGTAGTTTATATTTGAAGACATTCCTTTTTCCACTATTACCCTCTTAGCGCTCCGAATCTCCACTTGCATTTTCTACAGAAAGAGTGTTTCAGAACGGCTCAATCAAAACTAAGGTTCAACTCTTTTAGTTGAACAAACAGAACAGAAAGAAGTTTCACACAATTCTTCTGTGTAGTTTTTATTTGTAGACATTCTTTTTCCCAATATAGGCCTCTTAGCGCTCAGAATGTCCAATTGCAGTTTCTTCAGAAAGAGTGTTTCAGAACGGCTCAATCAAAAGTAAGGTTCAACTCTGTTAGTTGAATGCACAGAACAGAAAGAAGTTTCATACAATGCTTCTGTGTAGTTTATATTTGAACATATTCTTTTTTCCACTATTACCCACTTAGCGCTACGAATGTCCAGTTGCATTTTCTACAGACAGAGTGTTTCAAAACTGCTCAATCAAAAGTATGGTTTAACTCTGTTAGCTGAATGCTCAGATCAGAAAGAAGTTTCACAGAATGCTTCTGTGTAGTTTATATTTGAATATATTCCTTTTTCCACTACTACGCTCTTAGCGCTCCAAATGTCCAGTTGCATTTTCTACAGAAAGAGTGTTCAGATCTGCTCAATCAAAAGTATGGTTTAACTCTGTTAGCTGAATGCACAGATCAGAAAGAAATTTCACCGAATGATTCTGTGTAGTTTATATTTGAAGACATTCCTTTTTCCACTGTTATCCTCTTAGCGCTCCGAATCTCCACTTGCATTTTCTACAAAAAGAGTGTTTCATAACTGCTCAATCAAAAATATGTTTTATATCTGTTAACTGAATTTACAGATCAGAAAGAAGTTTCACAGAATGCATCTGTGTAGTTTTTATTTGAAGATATTCTTTTTCCCAATGTAGGCCTCTTAGCGCTTAGCATGTCCAATTGCAGTTACTAAAGAAAGAGTGTTTCAGAACGGCTCAATCAAAAGTAAGGTTCAACTCTGTTAGTTGAATGCACAGAACAGAAAGAATTTTCACAGAATGCTACTGTGTAGTTTATATTTGAATATATTCCTTTTTCCACTATTACCCTCTTAGCGCTCCGAATGTCCACTTGCATTTTCTACAGAAAGAGTGTTCAGAACTGCGCAATCAAAAGTATGGTTTAACTCTGTTAGCTTAATGAACATATCAGAAATAAGTTTCACACAATGCTTCTGTGTAGTTTTTATTTGAAGATATTATTTTTCCCAATAGAGGCCTCTTAGCGCTCAGAATGTCCAATTGCAGTTTCTACAGAAAGAGTGTTTCAGAAAGGCTCAATCAAAAGTAAGGTTCAACTCTGTTAGTTGAATGCACAGAACAGAAAGAAGTTTCATACAATGCTTCTGTGTAGTTTATATTTGAACATATTCTTTTTTCCACTATTACCCACTTAGCGCTACGAATGTCCAGTTGCATTTTCTACAGACAGAGTGTTTCAAAACTGCTCAATCAAAAGTATGGTTTAACTCTGTTAGCTGAATGCTCAGATCAGAAAGTAGTTTCACAGAATGCTTCTGTGTAGTTTATATTTGAATATATTCCTTTTTCCACTACTACTCTCTTAGCGCTCCAAATGTCCAGTTGCATTTTCTACAGAAAGAGTGTTCAGATCTGCTCAATCAAAAGTATGGTTTAACACTGTTAGCTGAATGCACAGATCAGAAAGAAGTTTCACAGAATGATTCTGTGTAGTTTATATTTGGAGTCATTCCTTTTTCCACTATTACCCTCTTAGCGCTCCGAATCTCCACTTGCATTTTCTACAGAAAGAGTGTTTCAGAACGGCTCAATCAAAACTAAGGTTCAACTCTTTTAGTTGAACAAACAGAACAGAAAGAAGTTTCACACAATTCTTCTGTGTAGTTTTTATTGTAGACATTCTTTTTCCCAATATAGGCCTCTTAGCGCTCAGAATGTCCAATTGCAGTTTCTACAGAAAGAGTGTTTCAGAACGGCTCAATCAAAAGTAAGGTTCAACTCTGTTAGTTGAATGCACAGAACAGAAAGAAGTTTCATACAATGCTTCTGTGTAGTTTATATTTGAACATATTCTTTTTTCCACTCTTACCCACTTAGCGCTACGAATGTCCAGTTGCATTTTCTACAGACAGAGTGTTTCAAAACTGCTCAATCAAAAGTATGGTTTAACTCTGTTAGCTGAATGCTCAGATCAGAAAGAAGTTTCACAGAATGCTTCTGTGTAGTTTATATTTGAATATATTCCTTTTTCCACTACTACGCTCTTAGCGCTCCAAATGTCCAGTTGCATTTTCTACAGAAAGAGTGTTCAGATCTGCTCAATCAAAAGTATGGTTTAACTCTGTTAGCTGAATGCACAGATCAGAAAGAAGTTTCACCGAATGATTCTGTGTAGTTTATATTTGAAGACATTCCTTTTTCCACTGTTATCCTCTTAGCGCTCCGAATCTCCACTTGCATTTTCTACAAAAAGAGTGTTTCATAACTGCCCAATCAAAAATATGTTTTATATCTGTTAACTGAATTTACAGATCAGAAATAAGTTTCACAGAATGCATCTGTGTAGTTTTTATTTGAAGATATTCTTTTTCCCAATGTAGGCCTCTTAGCGCTTAGCATGTCCAATTGCAGTTACTAAAGAAAGAGTGTTTCAGAACGGCTCAATCAAAAGTAAGGTTCAACTCTGTTAGTTGAATGCACAGAACAGAAAGAATTTTCACAGAATGCTACTGTGTAGTTTATATTTGAATATATTCCTTTTTCCACTATTACCCTCTTAGCGCTCCGAATGTCCACTTGCATTTTCTACAGAAAGAGTGTTCAGAACTGCGCAATCAAAAGTATGGTTTAACTCTGTTAGCTTAATGAACATATCAGAAATAAGTTTCACACAATGCTTCTGTGTAGTTTTTATTTGAAGATATTATTTTTCCCAATAGAGGCCTCTTAGCGCTCAGAATGTCCAATTGCAGTTTCTACAGAAAGAGTGTTTCAGAAAGGCTCAATCAAAAGTAAGGTTCAACTCTGTTAGTTGAATGCACAGAACAGAAAGAAGTTTCATACAATGCTTCTGTGTAGTTTATATTTGAACATATTCTTTTTTCCACTATTACCCACTTAGCGCTACGAATGTCCAGTTGCATTTTCTACAGACAGAGTGTTTCAAAACTGCTCAATCAAAAGTATGGTTGAACTCTGTTAGCTGAATGCTCAGATCAGAAAGAAGTTTCACAGAATGCTTCTGTGTAGTTTATATTTGAATATATTACTTTTTCCACTACTACTCTCTTAGCGCTCCAAATGTCCAGTTGCATTTTCTACAGAAAGAGTGTTCAGATCTGCTCAATCAAAAGTATGGTTTAACTCTGTTAGCTGAATGCACAGATCAGAAAGAAGTTTCACAGAATGATTCTGTGTAGTTTATATTTGGAGACATTCCTTTTTCCACTATTACCCTCTTAGCGCTCCGAATCTCCACTTGCATTTTCTACAGAAAGAGTGTGTCAGAACGGCTCAATCAAAACTAAGGTTCAACTCTTTTAGTTGAACAAACAGAACAGAAAGAAGTTTCACACAATTCTTCTGTGTAGTTTTTATTTGTAGACATTCTTTTTCCCAATATAGGCCTCTTAGCGCTCAGAATGTCCAATTGCAGTTTCTACAGAAAGAGTGTTTCAGAACGGCTCAATCAAAAGTAAGGTTCAACTCTGTTAGTTGAATGCACAGAACAGAAAGAAGTTTCATACAATGCTTCTGTGTAGTTTATATTTGAACATATTCTTTTTTCCACTATTACCCACTTAGCGCTACGAATGTCCAGTTGCATTTTCTACAGACAGAGTGTTTCAAAACTCCTCAATCAAAAGTATGGTTTAACTCTGTTAGCTGAATGCTCAGATCAGAAAGAAGTTTCACAGAATGCTTCTGTGTAGTTTATATTTGAATATATTCCTTTTTCCACTACTACTCTCTTAGCGCTCCAAATGTCCAGTTGCATTTTCTACAGAAAGAGTGTTCAGATCTGCTCAATCAAAAGTATGGTTTAACTCTGTTAGCTGAATGCACAGTTCAGAAAGAAGTTTCACAGAATGATTCTGTGTAGTTTATATTTGAAGACATTCCTTTTTCCACTATTACCCTCTTAGCGCTCCGAATCTCCACTTGCATTTTCTACAGAAAGAGTGTTTCAGAACGGCTCAATCAAAACTAAGGTTCAACTCTTTTAGTTGAACAAACAGAACAGAAAGAAGTTTCACACAATTCTTCTGTGTAGTTTTTATTTGTAGACATTCTTTTTCCCAATATAGGCCTCTTAGCGCTCAGAATGTCCAATTGCAGTTTCTTCAGAAAGAGTGTTTCAGAACGGCTCAATCAAAAGTAAGGTTCAACTCTGTTAGTTGAATGCACAGAACAGAAAGAAGTTTCATACAATGCTTCTGTGTAGTTTATATTTGAACATATTCTTTTTTCCACTATTACCCACTTAGCGCTACGAATGTCCAGTTGCATTTTCTACAGACAGAGTGTTTCAAAACTGCTCAATCAAAAGTATGGTTTAACTCTGTTAGCTGAATGCTCAGATCAGAAAGAAGTTTCACAGAATGCTTCTGTGTAGTTTATATTTGAATATATTCCTTTTTCCACTACTACGCTCTTAGCGCTCCAAATGTCCAGTTGCATTTTCTACAGAAAGAGTGTTCAGATCTGCTCAATCAAAAGTATGGTTTAACTCTGTTAGCTGAATGCACAGATCAGAAAGAAGTTTCACCGAATGATTCTGTGTAGTTTATATTTGAAGACATTCCTTTTTCCACTGTTATCCTCTTAGCGCTCCGAATCTCCACTTGCATTTTCTACAAAAAGAGTGTTTCATAACTGCTCAATCAAAAATATGTTTTATATCTGTTAACTGAATTTACAGATCAGAAATAAGTTTCACAGAATGCATCTGTGTAGTTTTTATTTGAAGATATTCTTTTTCCCAATGTAGGCCTCTTAGCGCTTAGCATGTCCAATTGCAGTTACTAAAGAAAGAGTGTTTCAGAACGGCTCAATCAAAAGTAAGGTTCAACTCTGTTAGTTGAATGCACAGAACAGAAAGAATTTTCACAGAATGCTACTGTGTAGTTTATATTTGAATATATTCCTTTTTCCACTATTACCCTCTTAGCGCTCCGAATGTCCACTTGCATTTTCTACAGAAAGAGTGTTCAGAACTGCGCAATCAAAAGTATGGTTTAACTCTGTTAGCTTAATGAACATATCAGAAATAAGTTTCACACAATGCTTCTGTGTAGTTTTTATTTGAAGATATTATTTTTCCCAATAGAGGCCTCTTAGCGCTCAGAATGTCCAATTGCAGTTTCTACAGAAAGAGTGTTTCAGAAAGGCTCAATCAAAAGTAAGGTTCAACTCTGTTAGTTGAATGCACAGAACAGAAAGAAGTTTCATACAATGCTTCTGTGTAGTTTATATTTGAACATATTCTTTTTTCCACTATTACCCACTTAGCGCTACGAATGTCCAGTTGCATTTTCTACAGACAGAGTGTTTCAAAACTGCTCAATCAAAAGTATGGTTTAACTCTGTTAGCTGAATGCTCAGATCAGAAAGTAGTTTCACAGAATGCTTCTGTGTAGTTTATATTTGAATATATTCCTTTTTCCACTACTACTCTCTTAGCGCTCCAAATGTCCAGTTGCATTTTCTACAGAAAGAGTGTTCAGATCTGCTCAATCAAAAGTATGGTTTAACACTGTTAGCTGAATGCACAGATCAGAAAGAAGTTTCACAGAATTATTCTGTGTAGTTTATATTTGGAGTCATTCCTTTTTCCACTATTACCCTCTTAGCGCTCCGAATCTCCACTTGCATTTTCTACAGAAAGAGTGTTTCAGAACGGCTCAATCAAAACTAAGGTTCAACTCTTTTAGTTGAACAAACAGAACAGAAAGAAGTTTCACACAATTCTTCTGTGTAGTTTTTATTTGTAGACATTCTTTTTCCCAATATAGGCCTCTTAGCGCTCAGAATGTCCAATTGCAGTTTCTACAGAAAGAGTGTTTCAGAACGGCTCAATCAAAAGTAAGGTTCAACTCTGTTAGTTGAATGCACAGAACAGAAAGAAGTTTCATACAATGCTTCTGTGTAGTTTATATTTGAACATATTCTTTTTTCCACTCTTACCCACTTAGCGCTACGAATGTCCAGTTGCATTTTCTACAGACAGAGTGTTTCAAAACTGCTCAATCAAAAGTATGGTTTAACTCTGTTAGCTGAATGCTCAGATCAGAAAGAAGTTTCACAGAATGCTTCTGTGTAGTTTATATTTGAATATATTCCTTTTTCCACTACTACGCTCTTAGCGCTCCAAATGTCCAGTTGCATTTTCTACAGAAAGAGTGTTCAGATCTGCTCAATCAAAAGTATGGTTTAACTCTGTTAGCTGAATGCACAGATCAGAAAGAAGTTTCACCGAATGATTCTGTGTAGTTTATATTTGAAGACATTCCTTTTTCCACTGTTATCCTCTTAGCGCTCCGAATCTCCACTTGCATTTTCTACAAAAAGAGTGTTTCATAACTGCCCAATCAAAAATATGTTTTATATCTGTTAACTGAATTTACAGATCAGAAATAAGTTTCACAGAATGCATCTGTGTAGTTTTTATTTGAAGATATTCTTTTTCCCAATGTAGGCCTCTTAGCGCTTAGCATGTCCAATTGCAGTTACTAAAGAAAGAGTGTTTCAGAACGGCTCAATCAAAAGTAAGGTTCAACTCTGTTAGTTGAATGCACAGAACAGAAAGAATTTTCACAGAATGCTACTGTGTAGTTTATATTTGAATATATTCCTTTTTCCACTATTACCCTCTTAGCGCTCCGAATGTCCACTTGCATTTTCTACAGAAAGAGTGTTCAGAACTGCGCAATCAAAAGTATGGTTTAACTCTGTTAGCTTAATGAACATATCAGAAATAAGTTTCACACAATGCTTCTGTGTAGTTTTTATTTGAAGATATTATTTTTCCCAATAGAGGCCTCTTAGCGCTCAGAATGTCCAATTGCAGTTTCTACAGAAAGAGTGTTTCAGAAAGGCTCAATCAAAAGTAAGGTTCAACTCTGTTAGTTGAATGCACAGAACAGAAAGAAGTTTCATACAATGCTTCTGTGTAGTTTATATTTGAACATATTCTTTTTTCCACTATTACCCACTTAGCGCTACGAATGTCCAGTTGCATTTTCTACAGACAGAGTGTTTCAAAACTGCTCAATCAAAAGTATGGTTTAACTCTGTTAGCTGAATGCTCAGATCAGAAAGAAGTTTCACAGAATGCTTCTGTGTAGTTTATATTTGAATATATTACTTTTTCCACTACTACTCTCTTAGCGCTCCAAATGTCCAGTTGCATTTTCTACAGAAAGAGTGTTCAGATCTGCTCAATCAAAAGTATGGTTTAACTCTGTTAGCTGAATGCACAGATCAGAAAGAAGTTTCACAGAATGATTCTGTGTAGTTTATATTTGGAGACATTCCTTTTTCCACTATTACCCTCTTAGCGCTCCGAATCTCCACTTGCATTTTCTACAGAAAGAGTGTGTCAGAACGGCTCAATCAAAACTAAGGTTCAACTCTTTTAGTTGAACAAACAGAACAGAAAGAAGTTTCACACAATTCTTCTGTGTAGTTTTTATTTGTAGACATTCTTTTTCCCAATATAGGCCTCTTAGCGCTCAGAATGTCCAATTGCAGTTTCTACAGAAAGAGTGTTTCAGAACGGCTCAATCAAAAGTAAGGTTCAACTCTGTTAGTTGAATGCACAGAACAGAAAGAAGTTTCATACAATGCTTCTGTGTAGTTTATATTTGAACATATTCTTTTTTCCACTATTACCCACTTAGCGCTACGAATGTCCAGTTGCATTTTCTACAGACAGAGTGTTTCAAAACTCCTCAATCAAAAGTATGGTTTAACTCTGTTAGCTGAAGGCTCAGATCAGAAAGAAGTTTCACAGAATGCTTCTGTGTAGTGTATATTTGAATATATTCCTTTTTCCACTACTACGCTCTTAGCGCTCAAAATGTCCAGTTGCATTTTCTACAGAAAGAGTGTTCAGATCTGCTCAATCAAAAGTATGGTTTAACTCTGTTAGCTGAATGCACAGATCAGAAAGAAGTTTCACCGAATGATTCTGTGTAGTTTATATTTGAAGACATTCCTTTTTCCACTGTTATCCTCTTAGCGGTCCGAATCTCCACTTGCATTTTCTACAAAAAGAGTGTTTCATAACTGCTCAATCAAAAATATGTTTTATATCTGTTAACTGAATTTACAGATCAGAAATAAGTTTCACAGAATGCATCTGTGTAGTTTTTATTTGAAGATATTCTTTTTCCCAATGTAGGCCTCTTAGCGCTTAGCATGTCCTATTGCAGTTACTAAAGAAAGAGTGTTTCAGAACGGCTCAATCAAAAGTAAGGTTCAACTCTGTTAGTTGAATGCACAGAACAGAAAGAATTTTCACAGAATGCTACTGTGTAGTTTATATTTGAATATATTCCTTTTTCCACTATTACCCTCTTAGCGCTCCGAATGTCCACTTGCATTTTCTACAGAAAGAGTGTTCAGAACTGCGCAATCAAAAGTATGGTTTAACTCTGTTAGCTTAATGAACATATCAGAAATAAGTTTCACACAATGCTTCTGTGTAGTTTTTATTTGAAGATATTATTTTTCCCAATAGAGGCCTCTTAGCGCTCAGAATGTCCAATTGCAGTTTCTACAGAAAGAGTGTTTCAGAACGGCTCAATCAAAACTAAGGTTCAACTCTTTTAGTTGAACAAACAGAACAGAAAGGAGTTTCACACAATTCTTCTGTGTAGTTTTTATTTGTAGACATTCTTTTTCCCAATATAGGCCTCTTAGCGCTCAGAATGTCCAATTGCAGTTTCTACAGAAAGAGTGTTTCAGAAAGGCTCAATCAAAAGTAAGGTTCAACTCTGTTAGTTGAATGCACAGAACAGAAAGAATTTTCACAGAATGCTACTGTGTAGTTTATATTTGAATATATTCCTTTTTCCACTATTACCCTCTTAGCGCTCCGAATGTCCACTTGCATTTTCTACAGAAAGAGTGTTCAGAACTGCGCAATCAAAAGTATGGTTTAACTCTGTTAGCTTAATGAACATATCAGAAATAAGTTTCACACAATGCTTCTGTGTAGTTTTTATTTGAAGATATTATTTTTCCCAATAGAGGCCTCTTAGCGCTCAGAATGTCCAATTGCAGTTTCTACAGAAAGAGAGTTTCAGAAAGGCTCAATCAAATGTAAGGTTCAACTCTGTTAGTTGAATGCACAGAACAGAAAGAAGTTTCATACAATGCTTCTGTGTAGTTTATATTTGAACATATTCTTTTTTCCACTATTACCCACTTAGCGCTACGAATGTCCAGTTGCATTTTCTACAGACAGAGTGTTTCAAATCTGCTCAATCAAAAGTATGGTTTAACTCTGTTAGCTGAATGCTCAGATCAGAAAGAAGTTTCACAGAATGCTTCTGTGTAGTTTATATTTGAATATATTCCTTTTTCCACTACTACTCTCTTAGCGCTCCAACTGTCCAGTTGCATTTTCTACAGAAAGTGTGTTCAGATCTGCTCAATCAAAAGTATGGTTTAACTCTTTTAGCTGAATGCACCGATCAGAAAGAAGTTTCACAGAATGATTCTGTGTAGTTTATATTTGGAGACATTCCTTTTTCACCTATTACCCTCTTAGCGCTCCGAATCTCCACTTGCATTTTCTACAGAAAGAGTGTGTCAGAACGGCTCAATCAAAACTAAGGTTCAACTCTTTTAGTTGAACAAACAGAACAGAAAGAAGTTTCACACAATTCTTCTGTGTAGTTTTTATTTGTAGACATTCTTTTTCCCAATATAGGCCTCTTAGCGCTCAGAATGTCCAATTGCAGTTTCTACAGAAAGAGTGTTTCAGAACGGCTCAATCAAAAGTAAGGTTCAACTCTCTTAGTTGAATGAACAGAACAGAAAGAAGTTTCATACAATGCTTCTGTGTAGTTTATATTTGAACATATTCTTTTTTCCACTATTACCCACTTAGCGCTACGAATGTCCAGTTGCATTTTCTACAGACAGAGTGTTTCAAAACTGCTCAATCAAATGTATGGTTTAACTCTGTTAGCTGAATGCTCAGATCAGAAAGAAGTTTCACAGAATGCTTCTGTGTAGTTTATATTTGAATATATTCCTTTTTCCACTACTACGCTCTTAGCGCTCCAAATGTCCAGTTGCATTTTCTACAGAAAGAGTGTTCAGATCTGCTCAATCAAAAGTATGGTTTAACTCTGTTAGCTGAATGCACAGATCAGAAAGAAGTTTCACCGAATGATTCTGTGTAGTTTATATTTGAAGACATTCCTTTTTCCACTGTTATCCTCTTAGCGCTCCGAATCTCCACTTGCATTTTCTACAAAAAGAGTGTTTCATAACTGCCCAATCAAAAATATGTTTTATATCTGTTAACTGAATTTACAGATCAGAAATAAGTTTCACAGAATGCATCTGTGTAGTTTTTATTTGAAGATATTCTTTTTCCCAATGTAGGCCTCTTAGCGCTTAGCATGTCCAATTGCAGTTACTAAAGAAAGAGTGTTTCAGAACGGCTCAATCAAAAGTAAGGTTCAACTCTGTTAGTTGAATGCACAGAACAGAAAGAATTTTCACAGAATGCTACTGTGTAGTTTATATTTGAATATATTCCTTTTTCCACTATTACCCTCTTAGCGCTCCGAATGTCCACTTGCATTTTCTACAGAAAGAGTGTTCAGAACTGCGCAATCAAAAGTATGGTTTAACTCTGTTAGCTTAATGAACATATCAGAAATAAGTTTCACACAATGCTTCTGTGTAGTTTTTATTTGAAGATATTATTTTTTCCAATAGAGTCCTCTTAGCGCTCAGAATGTCCAATTGCAGTTTCTACAGAAAGAGTGTTTCAGAAAGGCTCAATCAAAAGTAAGGTTCAACTCTGTTAGTTGAATGCACAGAACAGAAAGAAGTTTCATACAATGCTTCTGTGTAGTTTATATTTGAACATATTTTTTTTCCACTATTACCCACTTAGCGCTACGAATGTCCAGTTGCATTTTCTACAGACAGAGTGTTTCAAAACTGCTCAATCAAAAGTATGGTTTAACTCTGTTAGCTGAATGCTCAGATCAGAAAGAAGTTTCACAGAATGCTTCTGTGTAGTTTATATTTGAATATATTCCTTTTTCCACTACTACTCTCTTAGCGCTCCAAATGTCCAGTTGCATTTTCTACAGAAAGAGTGTTCAGATCTGCTCAATCAAAAGTATGGTTTAACTCTGTTAGCTGAATGCACAGATCAGAAAGAAGTTTCACAGAATGATTCTGTGTAGTTTATATTTGGAGACATTCCTTTTTCCACTATTACCCTCTTAGCGCTCCGAATCTCCACTTGCATTTTCTACAGAAAGAGTGTGTCAGAACGGCTCAATCAAAACTAAGGTTCAACTCTTTTAGTTGAACAAACAGAACAGAAAGAAGTTTCACAAAATTCTTCTGTGTAGTTTTTATTTGTAGACATTCTTTTTCCCAATACAGGCCTCTTAGCGCTCAGAATGTCCAATTGCAGTTTCTACAGAAAGAGTGTATCAGAACGGCTCAATCAAAAGTAAGGTTCAACTCTGTTAGTTGAATGCACAGAACAGAAAGAAGTTTCATACAATGCTTCTGTGTAGTTTATATTTGAACATATTCTTTTTTCCACTATTACCCACTTAGCGCTACGAATGTCCAGTTGCATTTTCTACAGACAGAGTGTTTCAAAACTCCTCAATCAAAAGTATGGTTTAACTCTGTTAGCTGAAGGCTCAGATCAGAAAGAAGTTTCACAGAATGCTTCTGTGTAGTGTATATTTGAATATATTCCTTTTTCCACTACTACGCTCTTAGCGCTCAAAATGTCCAGTTGCATTTTCTACAGAAAGAGTGTTCAGATCTGCTCAATCAAAAGTATGGTTTAACTCTGTTAGCTGAATGCACAGATCAGAAAGAAGTTTCACCGAATGATTCTGTGTAGTTTATATTTGAAGACATTCCTTTTTCCACTGTTATCCTCTTAGCGCTCCGAATCTCCACTTGAATTTTCTACAAAAAGAGTGTTTCATAACTGCTCAATCAAAAATATGATTTATATCTGTTAACTGAATTTACAGATCAGAAATAAGTTTCACAGAATGCATCTGTGTAGTTTTTATTTGAAGATATTCTTTTTCCCAATGTAGGCCTCTTAGCGCTTAGCATGTCCAATTGCAGTTACTAAAGAAAGAGTGTTTCAGAACGGCTCAATCAAAAGTAAGGTTCAACTCTGTTAGTTGAATGCACAGAACAGAAAGAATTTTCACAGAATGCTACTGTGTAGTTTATATTTGAATATATTACTTTTTCCACTATTACCCTCTTAGCGCTCCGAATGTACACTTGCATTTTCTACAGAAAGAGTGTTCAGAACTGCACAATCAAAAGTATGGTTTAACTCTGTTAGCTTAATGAACATATCAGAAATAAGTTTCACACAATGCTTCTGTGTAGTTTTTATTTGAAGATATTATTTTTCCCAATAGAGGCCTCTTAGTGCTCAGAATGTCCAATTGCAGTTTCTACAGAAAGAGTGTTTCAGAAAGGCTCAATCAAAAGTAAGGTTCAACTCTGTTAGTTGAATGCACAGAACAGAAAGAAGTTTCATACAATGCTTCTGTGTAGTTTATATTTGAACATATTCTTTTTTCCACTATTACCCACTTAGCGCTACGAATGTCCAGTTGCATTTTCTACAGACAGAGTGTTTCAAAACTGCTCAATCAAAAGTATGGTTTAACTCTGTTAGCTGAATGCTCAGATCAGAAAGAAGTTTCACAGAATGCTTCTGTGTAGTTTATATTTGAATATATTCCTTTTTCCACTACTACTCTCTTAGCGCTCCAAATGTCCAGTTGCATTTTCTACAGAAAGAGTGTTCAGATCTGCTCAATCAAAAGTATGGTTTAACTCTGTTAGCTGAATGCACAGTTCAGAAAGAAGTTTCACAGAATGATTCTGTGTAGTTTATATTTGAAGACATTCCTTTTTCCACTATTACCCTCTTAGCGCTCCGAATCTCCACTTGCATTTTCTACAGAAAGAGTGTTTCAGAACGGCTCAATCAAAACTAAGGTTCAACTCTTTTAGTTGAACAAACAGAACAGAAAGAAGTTTCACACAATTCTTCTGTGTAGTTTTTATTTGTAGACATTCTTTTTCCCAATATAGGCCTCTTAGCGCTCAGAATGTCCAATTGCAGTTTCTTCAGAAAGAGTGTTTCAGAACGGCTCAATCAAAAGTAAGGTTCAACTCTGTTAGTTGAATGCACAGAACAGAAAGAAGTTTCATACAATGCTTCTGTGTAGTTTATATTTGAACATATTCTTTTTTCCACTATTACCCACTTAGCGCTACGAATGTCCAGTTGCATTTTCTACAGACAGAGTGTTTCAAAACTGCTCAATCCAAAGTATGGTTTAACTCTGTTAGCTGAATGCTCAGATCAGAAAGAAGTTTCACAGAATGCTTCTGTGTAGTTTATATTTGAATATATTCCTTTTTCCACTACTACGCTCTTAGCGCTCCAAATGTCCAGTTGCATTTTCTACAGAAAGAGTGTTCAGATCTGCTCAATCAAAAGTATGGTTTAACTCTGTTAGCTGAATGCACAGATCAGAAAGAAGTTTCACCGAATGATTCTGTGTAGTTTATATTTGAAGACATTCCTTTTTCCACTGTTATCCTCTTAGCGCTCCGAATCTCCACTTGCATTTTCTACAAAAAGAGTGTTTCATAACTGCTCAATCAAAAACATGTTTTATATCTGTTAACTGAATTTACAGATCAGAAATAAGTTTCACAGAATGCATCTGTGTAGTTTTTATTTGAAGATATTCTTTTTCCCAATGTAGGCCTCTTAGCGCTTAGCATGTCCAATTGCAGTTACTAAAGAAAGAGTGTTTCAGAACGGCTCAATCAAAAGTAAGGTTCAACTCTGTTAGTTGAATGCACAGAACAGAAAGAATTTTCACAGAATGCTACTGTGTAGTTTATATTTGAATATATTCCTTTTTCCACTATTACCCTCTTAGCGCTCCGAATGTCCACTTGCATTTTCTACAGAAAGAGTGTTCAGAACTGCGCAATCAAAAGTATGGTTTAACTCTGTTAGCTTAATGAACATATCAGAAATAAGTTTCACACAATGCTTCTGTGTAGTTTTTATTTGAAGATATTATTTTTCCCAATAGAGGCCTCTTAGCGCTCAGAATGTCCAATTGCAGTTTCTACAGAAAGAGTGTTTCAGAAAGGCTCAATCAAAAGTAAGGTTCAACTCTGTTAGTTGAATGCAGAGAACAGAAAGAAGTTTCATACAATGCTTCTGTGTAGTTTATATTTGAACATATTCTTTTTTCCACTATTACCCACTTAGCGCTACGAATGTCCAGTTGCATTTTCTACAGACAGAGTGTTTCAAAACTGCTCAATCAAAAGTATGGTTTAACTCTGTTAGCTGAATGCTCAGATCAGAAAGTAGTTTCACAGAATGCTTCTGTGTAGTTTATATTTGAATATATTCCTTTTTTCACTACTACTCTCTTAGCGCTCCAAATGTCCAGTTGCATTTTCTACAGAAAGAGTGTTCAGATCTGCTCAATCAAAAGTATGGTTTAACACTGTTAGCTGAATGCACAGATCAGAAAGAAGTTTCGCAGAATGATTCTGTGTAGTTTATATTTGGAGTCATTCCTTTTTCCACTATTACCCTCTTAGCGCTCCGAATCTCCACTTGCATTTTCTACAGAAAGAGTGTTTCAGAACGGCTCAATCAAAACTAAGGTTCAACTCTTTTAGTTGAACAAACAGAACAGAAAGAAGTTTCACACAATTCTTCTGTGTAGTTTTTATTTGTAGACATTCTTTTTCCCAATATAGGCCTCTTAGCGCTCAGAATGTCCAATTGCAGTTTCTACAGAAAGAGTGTTTCAGAACGGCTCAATCAAAAGTAAGGTTCAACTCTGTTAGTTGAATGCACAGAACAGAAAGAAGTTTCATACAATGCTTCTGTGTAGTTTATATTTGAACATATTCTTTTTTCCACTCTTACCCACTTAGCGCTACGAATGTCCAGTTGCATTTTCTACAGACAGAGTGTTTCAAAACTGCTCAATCAAAAGTATGGTTTAACTCTGTTAGCTGAATGCTCAGATCAGAAAGAAGTTTCACAGAATGCTTCTGTGTAGTTTATATTTGAATATATTCCTTTTTCCACTACTACGCTCTTAGCGCTCCAAATGTCCAGTTGCATTTTCTACAGAAAGAGTGTTCAGATCTGCTCAATCAAAAGTATGGTTTAACTCTGTTAGCTGAATGCACAGATCAGAAAGAAGTTTCACCGAATGATTCTGTGTAGTTTATATTTGAAGACATTACTTTTTCCACTGTTATCCTCTTAGCGCTCCGAATCTCCACTTGCATTTTCTACAAAAAGAGTGTTTCATAACTGCCCAATCAAAAATATGTTTTATATCTGTTAACTGAATTTACAGATCAGAAATAAGTTTCACAGAATGCATCTGTGTAGTTTTTATTTGAAGATATTCTTTTTCCCAATGTAGGCCTCTTAGCGCTTAGCATGTCCAATTGCAGTTACTAAAGAAAGAGTGTTTCAGAACGGCTCAATCAAAAGTAAGGTTCAACTCTGTTAGTTGAATGCACAGAACAGAAAGAATTTTCACAGAATGCTACTGTGTAGTTTATATTTGAATATATTCCTTTTTCCACTATTACCCTCTTAGCGCTCCGAATGTCCACTTGCATTTTCTACAGAAAGAGTGTTCAGAACTGCGCAATCAAAAGTATGGTTTAACTCTGTTAGCTTAATGAACATATCAGAAATAAGTTTCACACAATGCTTCTGTGTAGTTTTTATTTGAAGATATTATTTTTCCCAATAGAGGCCTCTTAGCGCTCAGAATGTCCAATTGCAGTTTCTACAGAAAGAGTGTTTCAGAAAGGCTCAATCAAAAGTAAGGTTCAACTCTGTTAGTTGAATGCACAGAACAGAAAGAAGTTTCATACAATGCTTCTGTGTAGTTTATATTTGAACATATTCTTTTTTCCACTATTACCCACTTAGCGCTACGAATGTCCAGTTGCATTTTCTACAGACAGAGTGTTTCAAAACTGCTCAATCAAAAGTATGGTTGAACTCTGTTAGCTGAATGCTCAGATCAGAAAGAAGTTTCACAGAATGCTTCTGTGTAGTTTATATTTGAATATATTACTTTTTCCACTACTACTCTCTTAGCGCTCCAAATGTCCAGTTGCATTTTCTACAGAAAGAGTGTTCAGATCTGCTCAATCAAAAGTATGGTTTAACTCTGTTAGCTGAATGCACAGATCAGAAAGAAGTTTCACAGAATGATTCTGTGTAGTTTATATTTGGAGACATTCCTTTTTCCACTATTACCCTCTTAGCGCTCCGAATCTCCACTTGCATTTTCTACAGAAAGAGTGTGTCAGAACGGCTCAATCAAAACTAAGGTTCAACTCTTTTAGTTGAACAAACAGAACAGAAAGAAGTTTCACCCAATTCTTCTGTGTAGTTTTTATTTGTAGACATTCTTTTTCCCAATATAGGCCTCTTAGCGCTCAGAATGTCCAATTGCAGTTTCTACAGAAAGAGTGTTTCAGAACGGCTCAATCAAAAGTAAGGTTCAACTCTGTTAGTTGAATGCACAGAACAGAAAGAAGTTTCATACAATGCTTCTGTGTAGTTTATATTTGAACATATTCTTTTTTCCACTATTACCCACTTAGCGCTACGAATGTCCAGTTGCATTTTCTACAG
This sequence comes from Symphalangus syndactylus, assembly GCF_028878055.3. Taxonomy (NCBI): domain Eukaryota; kingdom Metazoa; phylum Chordata; class Mammalia; order Primates; family Hylobatidae; genus Symphalangus; species Symphalangus syndactylus. The sequence continues at coordinate 95,657,178 of NC_072434.2, read as the reverse complement.
ACAGAGTGTTTCAAAACTCCTCAATCAAAAGTATGGTTTAACTCTGTTAGCTGAATGCTCAGATCAGAAAGAAGTTTCACAGAATGCTTCTGTGTAGTTTATATTTGAATATATTCCTTTTTCCACTACTACTCTCTTAGCGCTCCAAATGTACAGTTGCATTTTCTACAGAAAGAGTGTTCAGATCTGCTCAATCAAAAGTATGGTTTAACTCTGTTAGCTGAATGCACAGTTCAGAAAGAAGTTTCACAGAATGATTCTGTGTAGTTTATATTTGAAGACATTCCTTTTTCCACTATTACCCTCTTAGCGCTCCGAATCTCCACTTGCATTTTCTACAGAAAGAGTGTTTCAGAACGGCTCAATCAAAACTAAGGTTCAACTCTTTTAGTTGAACAAACAGAACAGAAAGAAGTTTCACACAATTCTTCTGTGTAGTTTTTATTTGTAGACATTCTTTTTCCCAATATAGGCCTCTTAGCGCTCAGAATGTCCAATTGCAGTTTCTTCAGAAAGAGTGTTTCAGAACGGCTCAATCAAAAGTAAGGTTCAACTCTGTTAGTTGAATGCACAGAACAGAAAGAAGTTTCATACAATGCTTCTGTGTAGTTTATATTTGAACATATTCTTTTTTCCACTATTACCCACTTAGCGCTACGAATGTCCAGTTGCATTTTCTACAGACAGAGTGTTTCAAAACTGCTCAATCAAAAGTATGGTTTAACTCTGTTAGCTGAATGCTCAGATCAGAAAGAAGTTTCACAGAATGCTTCTGTGTAGTTTATATTTGAATATATTCCTTTTTCCACTACTACGCTCTTAGCGCTCCAAATGTCCAGTTGCATTTTCTACAGAAAGAGTGTTCAGATCTGCTCAATCAAAAGTATGGTTTAACTCTGTTAGCTGAATGCACAGATCAGAAAGAAGTTTCAGCGAATGATTCTGTGTAGTTTATATTTGAAGACATTCCTTTTTCCACTGTTATCCTCTTAGCGCTCCGAATCTCCACTTGCATTTTCTACAAAAAGAGTGTTTCATAACTGCTCAATCAAAAATATGTTTTATATCTGTTAACTGAATTTACAGATCAGAAATAAGTTTCACAGAATGCATCTGTGTAGTTTTTATTTGAAGATATTCTTTTTCCCAATGTAGGCCTCTTAGCGCTTAGCATGTCCAATTGCAGTTACTAAAGAAAGAGTGTTTCAGAACGGCTCAATCAAAAGTAAGGTTCAACTCTGTTAGTTGAATGCACAGAACAGAAAGAATTTTCACAGAATGCTACTGTGTAGTTTATATTTGAATATATTCCTTTTTCCACTATTACCCTCTTAGCGCTCCGAATGTCCACTTGCATTTTCTACAGAAAGAGTGTTCAGAACTGCGCAATCAAAAGTATGGTTTAACTCTGTTAGCTTAATGAACATATCAGAAATAAGTTTCACACAATGCTTCTGTGTAGTTTTTATTTGAAGATATTATTTTTCCCAATAGAGGCCTCTTAGCGCTCAGAATGTCCAATTGCAGTTTCTACAGAAAGAGTGTTTCAGAAAGGCTCAATCAAAAGTAAGGTTCAACTCTGTTAGTTGAATGCACAGAACAGAAAGAAGTTTCATACAATGCTTCTGTGTAGTTTATATTTGAACATATTCTTTTTTCCACTATTACCCACTTAGCGCTACGAATGTCCAGTTGCATTTTCTACAGACAGAGTGTTTCAAAACTGCTCAATCAAAAGTATGGTTTAACTCTGTTAGCTGAATGCTCAGATCAGAAAGTAGTTTCACAGAATGCTTCTGTGTAGTTTATATTTGAATATATTCCTTTTTCCACTACTACTCTCTTAGCGCTCCAAATGTCCAGTTGCATTTTCTACAGAAAGAGTGTTCAGATCTGCTCAATCAAAAGTATGGTTTAACACTGTTAGCTGAATGCACAGATCAGAAAGAAGTTTCACAGAATGATTCTGTGTAGTTTATATTTGGAGTCATTCCTTTTTCCACTATTACCCTCTTAGCGCTCCGAATCTCCACTTGCATTTTCTACAGAAAGAGTGTTTCAGAACGGCTCAATCAAAACTAAGGTTCAACTCTTTTAGTTGAACAAACAGAACAGAAAGAATTTTCACACAATTCTTCTGTGTAGTTTTTATTTGTAGACATTCTTTTTCCCAATATAGGCCTCCTAGCGCTCAGAATGTCCAATTGCAGTTTCTACAGAAAGAGTGTTTCAGAACGGCTCAATCAAAAGTAAGGTTCAACTCTGTTAGTTGAATGCACAGAACAGAAAGAAGTTTCATACAATGCTTCTGTGTAGTTTATATTTGAACATATTTTTTTTCCACTATTACCCACTTAGCGCTACGAATGTCCAGTTGCATTTTCTACAGACAGAGTGTTTCAAAACTGCTCAATCAAAAGTATGGTTTAACTCTGTTAGCTGAATGCTCAGATCAGAAAGAAGTTTCACAGAATGCTTCTGTGTAGTTTATATTTGAATATATTGCTTTTTCCACTACTACGCTCTTAGCGCTCCAAATGTCCAGTTGCATTTTCTACAGAAAGAGTGTTCAGATCTGCTCAATCAAAAGTATGGTTTAACTCTGTTAGCTGAATGCACAGATCAGAAAGAAGTTTCACCGAATGATTCTGTGTAGTTTATATTTGAAGACATTCCTTTTTCCACTATTACACTCTTAGCGCTCCGAATCTCCACTTGTATTTTCTACAGAAAGAGTATTTCATAACTGCTCAATCAAAAATATGTTTTATCTCTGTTAACTGAATTTACAGATCAGAAATAAGTTTCACAGAATGCATCTGTGTAGTTTTTATTTGAAGATATTCTTTTTCCCAAAGTAGGCCTCTTAGCGCTTAGCATGTCCAATTGAAGTTTCTACAGAAAGAGTGTTTCAGAACGGCTCAATCAAAAGTAAGGTTCAACTCTGTTAGTTGAATGCACAGAACAGAAAGAATTTTCACAGAATGCTACTGTGTAGTTTATATTTGAATATAGTCCTTTTTCCACTATTACCCTCTTAGCGCTCCGAATGTCCACTTGCATTTTCTACAGAAAGAGGGTTCAGAACTGCGCAATCAAAAGTATGGTTTAACTCTGTTAGCTTAATGAACATATCAGAAATAAGATTCACACAATGCTTCTGTGTAGTTTTTATTTGAAGATATTATTTTTCCCAATAGAGGCCTCTTAGCACTCAGAATTTCCAATTGCAGTTTCTACAGAAAGAGTGTTTCAGAAAGGCTCAATCAAAAGTAAGGTTCAACTCTGTTATTTGAATGCACAGAACAGAAAGAAGTTTCATACAATGCTTCTGTGTAGTTTATATTTGAACATATTCTTTTTTCCACTATTACCCACTTAGCGCTACGAATGTCCAGTTGCATTTTCTACAGACAGAGTGTTTCAAAACTTCTCAATCAAAAGTATGGTTTAACTCTGTTAGCTGAATGCTCAGATCAGAAAGAAGTTTCACAGAATGCTTCTGTGTAGTTTATATTTGAATATATTCCTTTTTCCACTACTACTCTCTTAGCGCTCCAAATGTCCAGTTGCATTTTCTACAGAAAGAGTGTTCAGATCTGCTCAATCAAAAGTATGGTTTAACTCTGTTAGCTGAATGCACAGATCAGAAAGAAGTTTCACAGAATGTTTCTGTGTAGTTTATATTTGGAGACATTCCTTTTTCCACTATTACCCTCTTAGCGCTCCGAATCTCCACTTGCATTTTCTACAGAAAGAGTGTTTCAGAACGGCTCAATCAAAACTAAGGATCAACTCTTTTAGTTGAACAAACAGAACAGAAAGAATTTTCACACAATTCTTCTGTGTAGTTTTTATTTGTAGACATTCTTTTTCCCAATATAGGCCTCCTAGCGCTCAGAATGTCCAATTGCAGTTTCTACAGAAAGAGTGTTTCAGAACGGCTCAATCAAAAGTAAGGTTCAACTCTGTTAGTTGAATGCACAGAACAGAAAGAAGTTTCATACAATGCTTCTGTGTAGTATATATTTGAACATATTTTTTTTCCACTATTACCCACTTAGCGCTACGAATGTCCAGTTGCATTTTCTACAGACAGAGTGTTTCAAAACTGCTCAATCAAAAGTATGGTTTAACTCTGTTAGCTGAATGCTCAGATCAGAAAGAAGTTTCACAGAATGCTTCTGTGTAGTTTATATTTGAATATATTGCTTTTTCCACTACTACGCTCTTAGCGCTCCAAATGTCCAGTTGCATTTTCTACAGAAAGAGTGTTCAGATCTGCTCAATCAAAAGTATGGTTTAACTCTGTTAGCTGAATGCACAGATCAGAAAGAAGTTTCACCGAATGATTCTGTGTAGTTTATATTTGAAGACATTCCTTTTTCCACTATTACCCTCTTAGCGCTCCGAATCTCCACTTGTATTTTCTACAGAAAGAGTATTTCATAACTGCTCAATCAAAAATATGTTTTATCTCTGTTAACTGAATTTACAGATCAGAAATAAGTTTCACAGAATGCATCTGTGTAGTTTTTATTTGAAGATATTCTTTTTCCCAAAGTAGGCCTCTTAGCGCTTAGCATGTCCAATTGAAGTTTCTACAGAAAGAGTGTTTCAGAACGGCTCAATCAAAAGTAAGGTTCAACTCTGTTAGTTGAATGCACAGAACAGAAAGAATTTTCACAGAATGCTACTGTGTAGTTTATATTTGAATATAGTCCTTTTTCCACTATTACCCTCTTAGCGCTCCGAATGTCCACTTGCATTTTCTACAGAAAGAGGGTTCAGAACTGCGCAATCAAAAGTATGGTTTAACTCTGTTAGCTTAATGAACATATCAGAAATAAGATTCACACAATGCTTCTGTGTAGTTTTTATTTGAAGATATTATTTTTCCCAATAGAGGCCTCTTAGCACTCAGAATTTCCAATTGCAGTTTCTACAGAAAGAGTGTTTCAGAAAGGCTCAATCAAAAGTAAGGTTCAACTCTGTTATTTGAATGCACAGAACAGAAAGAAGTTTCATACAATGCTTCTGTGTAGTTTATATTTGAACATATTCTTTTTTCCACTATTACCCACTTAGCGCTACGAATGTCCAGTTGCATTTTCTACAGACAGAGTGCTTCAAAACTGCTCAATCAAAAGTATGGTTTAACTCTGTTAGCTGAATGCTCAAATCAGAAAGAAGTTTCACAGAATGCTTCTGTGTAGTTTATATTTGAATATATTCCTTTTTCCACTACTACTCTCTTAGCGCTCCAAATGTCCAGTTGCATTTTCTACAGAAAGAGTGTTCAGATCTGCTCAATCAAAAGTATGGTTTAACTCTGTTAGCTGAATGCACAGATCGGAAAGAAGTTTCACAGAATTATTCTGTGTAGTTTATATTTGGAGACATTCCTTTTTCCACTATTACCCTCTTAGCGCTCCGAATCTCCACTTGCATTTTCTACAGAAAGAGTGTTTCAGAACGGCTCAATCAAAACTAAGGTTCAACTCTTTTAGTTGAACAAACAGAACAGAAAGAAGTTTCACACAATTCTTCTGTGTAGTTTTTATTTGTAGACATTCTTTTTCCCAATATAGGCCTCTTAGCGCTCAGAATGTCCAATTGCAGTTTCTACAGAAAGAGTGTTTCAGAACGGCTCAATCAAAAGTAAGGTTCAACTCTGTTAGTTGAATGCACAGAACAGAAAGAAGTTTCATACAATGCTTCTGTGTAGTTTATATTTGAACATATTCTTTTTTCCACTATTACCCACTTAGCGCTACGAATGTCCAGTTGCATTTTATACAGACAGAGTGTTTCAAAACTGCTCAATCAAAAGTATGGTTTAACTCTGTTAGCTGAATGCTCAGATCAGAAAGAAGTTTCACAGAATGCTTCGGTGTAGTTTATATTTGAATATATTACTTTTTCCACTACTACACTCTTAGCGCTCCAAATATCCAGTTGCATTTTCTACAGAAAGAGTGTTCAGATCTGCTCAATCAAAAGTATGGTTTAACTCTGTTAGCTGAATGCACAGATCGGAAAGAAGTTTCACAGAATGATTCTGTGTAGTTTATATTTGGAGACATTCCTTTTTCCACTATTACCCTCTTAGCGCTCCGAATCTCCACTTGCATTTTCTACAGAAAGAGTGTTTCAGAACGGCTCAATCAAAACTAAGGTTCAACTCTTTTAGTTGAACAAACAGAACAGAAAGAAGTTTCACACAATTCTTCTGTGTAGTTTTTATTTGTAGACATTCTTTTTCCCAATATAGGCCTCTTAGCGCTCAGAATGTCCAATTGCAGTTTCTACAGAAAGAGTGTTTCAGAACGGCTCAATCAAAAGTAAGGTTCAACTCTGTTAGTTGAATGCACAGAACAGAAAGATGTTTTATACAATGCTTCTGTGTAGTTTATATTTGAACATATTCTTTTTTCCACTATTACCCACTTAGCGCTACGAATGTCCAGTTGCATTTTCTACAGACAGAGTGTTTCAAAACTGCTCAATCAAAAGTATGGTATAACTCTGTTAGCTGAATGCTCAGATCAGAAAGAAGTTTCACAGAATGTTTCTGTGTAGTTTATATTTGAATATATTCCTTTTTCCACTACTACGCGCTTAGCGCTCCAAATGTCCAGTTGCATTTTCTACAGAAAGAGTGTTCAGATCTGCTCAATCAAAAGTGTGGTTTAACTCTGTTAGCTGAATCCACAGATCAGAAAGAAGTTTCACCGAATGATTCTGTGTAGTTTATATTTGAAGACATTCCTTTTTCCACTATTACCCTGTTAGCGCTCCGAATCTCCACTTGCATTTTCTACAAAAAGAGTGTTTCATAACTGCTCAATCAAAAATATGTTTTATCTCTGTTAACTGAATTTACAGGTCAGAAATAAGTTTCACAGAATGCATCTGTGTAGTTTTTATTTGAAGATATTCTTTTTCCCAATGTAGGCCTCTTAGCGCTTAGCATGTACAATTGCAGTTTCTACAAAAAGAGTGTTTCAGAACGGCTCAATCAAAAGTAAGGTTCAACTCTGTTAGTTGAATGCAGAGAACAGAAAGAATTTTCACAAAATGCTACTGTGTAGTTTATATTTGAATATAGTCCTTTTTCCACTCTTACCCTCTTAGCGCTCCGAATGTCCACTTGCATTTTCTACAGAAAGAGTGTTCAGATCTGCTCAATCAGAAGTATTGTTTAACTCTGTTAGCTGAATGCACAGAACAGAAAGAAGTTTCACCGAATGATTCTGTGTAGTTTATATTTGAAGACATTCCTTTTTCCACTATTACCCTCTTAGCGCTCCGAATCTCCACTTGCATTTTCTACAAAAAGAGTGTTTCATAACTGCTCAATCAAAAATATGTTTTATCTCTGTTAACTGAATTTACAGATCAGAAATAAGTTTCACAGAATGCATCTGTGTAGTTTTTATTTGAAGATATTCTTTTTCCCAATGTAGGCCTCTTAGCGCTTAGCATGTCCAATTGCAGTTTCTACAGAAAGAGTGTTTCAGAACGGCTCAATCAAAAGTAAGGTTCAATTCTGTTAGTTGAATGCACAGAACAGAAAGAATTTTCACAGAATGCTACTGTGTAGTTTATATTTGAATATATTCCTTTTTCCACTATTACCCTCTTAGCGCTCCGAATGTCCACTTGCATTTTCTACAGAAAGAGGGTTCAGCACTGCGCAATCAAAAGTATGGTTTAACTCTGTTAGCTTAATGAACATATCAGAAATAAGTTTCACACAATGCTTCTGTGTAGTTATTATTTGAAGATATTATTTTTCCCAATAGAGGCCTCTTAGCGCTCAGAATTTCCAATTGCAGTTTCTACAGAAAGAGTGTTTCAGAAAGGCTCAATCAAAAGTAAGGTTCAACTCTGTTAGTTGAATGCACAGAACAGAAAGAAGTTTCATACAATGCTTCTGTGTAGTTTATATTTGAACATATTCTTTTTTCCACTATTACCCACTTAGCGCTACGAATGTCCAGTTGCATTTTCTACAGACAGAGTGTTTCAAAACTGCTCAATCAAAAGTATGGTTTAACTCTGTTAGCTGAATGCTCAGATCAGAAAGAAGTTTCACAGAATGCTTCTGTGTAGTTAATATTTGAATATATTCCTTTTTCCACTACTACTCTCTTAGCGCTCCAAATGTCCAGTTGCATTTTCTACAGAAAGAGTGTTCAGATCTGCTCAATCAAAAGTATGGTTTAACTCTGTTAGCTGAATGCACAGATCAGAAAGAAGTTTCACAGAATGTTTCTGTGTAGTTTATATTTGGAGACATTCCTTTTTCCACTATTACCCTCTTAGCGCTCCGAATCTCCACTTGCATTTTCTACAGAAAGAGTGTTTCAGAACGGCTCAATCAAAACTAAGGATCAACTCTTTTAGTTGAACAAACAGAACAGAAAGAAGTTTCACACAATTCTTCTGTGTAGTTTTTATTTGTAGACATTCTTTTTCCCAATATAGGCCTCCTAGCGCTCAGAATGTCCAATTGCAGTTTTTACAGAAAGAGTGTTTCAGAACGGCTCAATCAAAAGTAAGGTTCAACTCTGTTAGTTGAATGCACAGAACAGAAAGAAGTTTCATACAATGCTTCTGTGTAGTTTATATTTGAACATATTTTTTTTCCACTATTACCCACTTAGCGCTACGAATGTCCAGTTGCATTTTCTACAGACAGAGTGTTTCAAAACTGCTCAATCAAAAGTATGGTTTAACTCTGTTAGCTGAATGCTCAGATCAGAAAGAAGTTTCACAGAATGCTTCTGTGTAGTTTATATTTGAATATATTGCTTTTTCCACTACTACGCTCTTAGCGCTCCAAATGTCCAGTTGCATTTTCTACAGAAAGAGTGTTCAGATCTGCTCAATCAAAAGTATGGTTTAACTCTGTTAGCTGAATGCACAGATCAGAAAGAAGTTTCACCGAATGATTCTGTGTAGTTTATATTTGAAGACATTCCTTTTTCCACTATTACCCTCTTAGCGCTCCGAATCTCCACTTGTATTTTCTACAGAAAGAGTATTTCATAACTGCTCAATCAAAAATATGTTTTACCTCTGTTAACTGAATTTACAGATCAGAAATAAGTTTCACAGAATGCATCTGTGTAGTTTTTATTTGAAGATATTCTTTTTCCCAAAGTAGGCCTCTTAGCGCTTAGCATGTCCAATTGCAGTTTCTACAGAAAGAGTGTTTCAGAACGGCTCAATCAAAAGTAAGGTTCAACTCTGTTAGTTGAATGCACAGAACAGAAAGAATTTTCACAGAATGCTACTGTGTAGTTTATATTTGAATATAGTCCTTTTTCCACTATTACCCTCTTAGCGCTCCGAATGTCCACTTGCATTTTCTACAGAAAGAGGGTTCAGAACTGCGCAATCAAAAGTATGGTTTAACTCTGTTAGCTTAATGAACATATCAGAAATAAGATTCACACAATGCTTCTGTGTAGTTTTTATTTGAAGATATTATTTTTCCCAATAGAGGCCTCTTAGCACTCAGAATTTCCAATTGCAGTTTCTACAGAAAGAGTGTTTCAGAAAGGCTCAATCAAAAGTAAGGTTCAACTCTGTTATTTGAATGCACAGAACAGAAAGAAGTTTCATACAATGCTTCTGTGTAGTTTATATTTGAACATATTCTTTTTTCCACTATTACCCACTTAGCGCTACGAATGTCCAGTTGCATTTTCTACAGACAGAGTGTTTCAAAACTGCTCAATCAAAAGTATGGTTTAACTCTGTTAGCTGAATGCTCAAATCAGAAAGAAGTTTCACAGAATGCTTCTGTGTAGTTTATATTTGAATATATCCTTTTTCCACTACTACTCTCTTAGCGCTCCAAATGTCCAGTTGCATTTTCTACAGAAAGAGTGTTCAGATCTGCTCAATCAAAAGTATGGTTTAACTCTGTTAGCTGAATGCACAGATCGGAAAGAAGTTTCACAGAATGATTCTGTGTAGTTTATATTTGGAGACATTCCTTTTTCCACTATTACCCTCTTAGCGCTCCGAATCTCCACTTGCATTTTCTACAGAAAGAGTGTTTCAGAACGGCTCATTCAAAACTAAGGTTCCACTCTTTTAGTTGAACAAACAGAACAGAAAGAAGTTTCACACAATTCTTCTGTGTAGTTTTTATTTGTAGACATTCTTTTTCCCAATATATGCCTCTTAGCGCTCAGAATGTCCAATTGCAGTTTCTACAGAAAGAGTGTTTCAGAACGGCTCAATCAAAAGTAAGGTTCAACTCTGTTAGTTGAATGCACAGAACAGAAAGAAGTTTCATACAATGCTTCTGTGTAGTTTATATTTGAACATATTCTTTTTTCCTCTATTACCCACTTAGCGCTACGAATGTCCAGTTGCATTTTATACAGACAGAGTGTTTCAAAACTGCTCAATCAAAAGTATGGTTTAACTCTGTTAGCTGAATGCTCAGATCAGAAAGAAGTTTCACAGAATGCTTCTGTGTAGTTTATATTTGAATATATTCTTTTTCCACTACTACTCTCTTAGCGCTCCAAATGTCCAGTTGCATTTTCTACAGAAAGAGTGTTCAGATCTGCTCAATCAAAAGTATGGTTTAACTCTGTTAGCTGAATGCACAGATCAGAAAGAAGTTTCACAGAATGTTTCTGTGTAGTTTATATTTGGAGACATTCCTTTTTCCACTATTACCCTCTTAGCGCTCCGAATCTCCACTTGCATTTTCTACAGAAAGAGTGTTTCAGAACGGCTCAATCAAAACTAAGGATCAACTCTTTTAGTTGAACAAACAGAACAGAAAGAAGTTTCACACAATTCTTCTGTGTAGTTTTTATTTGTAGACATTCTTTTTCCCAATATAGGCCTCCTAGCGCTCAGAATGTCCAATTGCAGTTTTTACAGAAAGAGTGTTTCAGAACGGCTCAATCAAAAGTAAGGTTCAACTCTGTTAGTTGAATGCACAGAACAGAAAGAAGTTTCATACAATGCTTCTGTGTAGTTTATATTTGAACATATTTTTTTTCCACTATTACCCACTTAGCGCTACGAATGTCCAGTTGCATTTTCTACAGACAGAGTGTTTCAAAACTGCTCAATCAAAAGTATGGTTTAACTCTGTTAGCTGAATGCTCAGATCAGAAAGAAGTTTCACAGAATGCTTCTGTGTAGTTTATATTTGAATATATTGATTTTTCCACTACTACGCTCTTAGCGCTCCAAATGTCCAGTTGCATTTTCTACAGAAAGAGTGTTCAGATCTGCTCAATCAAAAGTATGGTTTAACTCTGTTAGCTGAATGCACAGATCAGAAAGAAGTTTCACCGAATGATTCTGTGTAGTTTATATTTGAAGACATTCCTTTTTCCACTATTACCCTCTTAGCGCTCCGAATCTCCACTTGTATTTTCTACAGAAAGAGTATTTCATAACTGCTCAATCAAAAATATGTTTTATCTCTGTTAACTGAATTTACAGATCAGAAATAAGTTTCACAGAATGCATCTGTGTAGTTTTTATTTGAAGATATTCTTTTTCCCAAAGTAGGCCTCTTAGCGCTTAGCATGTCCAATTGCAGTTTCTACAGAAAGAGTGTTTCAGAACGGCTCAATCAAAAGTAAGGTTCAACTCTGTTAGTTGAATGCACAGAACAGAAAGAATTTTCACAGAATGCTACTGTGTAGTTTATATTTGAATATAGTCCTTTTTCCACTATTACCCTCTTAGCGCTCCGAATGTCCACTTGCATTTTCTACAGAAAGAGGGTTCAGAACTGCGCAATCAAAAGTATGGTTTAACTCTGTTAGCTTAATGAACATATCAGAAATAAGATTCACACAATGCTTCTGTGTAGTTTTTATTTGAAGATATTATTTTTCCCAATAGAGGCCTCTTAGCACTCAGAATTTCCAATTGCAGTTTCTACAGAAAGAGTGTTTCAGAAAGGCTCAATCAAAAGTAAGGTTCAACTCTGTTATTTGAATGCACAGAACAGAAAGAAGTTTCATACAATGCTTCTGTGTAGTTTATATTTGAACATATTCTTTTTTCCACTATTACCCACTTAGCGCTACGAATGTCCAGTTGCATTTTCTACAGACAGAGTGTTTCAAAACTGCTCAATCAAAAGTATGGTTTAACTCTGTTAGCTGAATGCTCAAATCAGAAAGAAGTTTCACAGAATGCTTCTGTGTAGTTTATATTTGAATATATCCTTTTTCCACTACTACTCTCTTAGCGCTCCAAATGTCCAGTTGCATTTTCTACAGAAAGAGTGTTCAGATCTGCTCAATCAAAAGTATGGTTTAACTCTGTTAGCTGAATGCACAGATCGGAAAGAAGTTTCACAGAATGATTCTGTGTAGTTTATATTTGGAGACATTCCTTTTTCCACTATTACCCTCTTAGCGCTCCGAATCTCCACTTGCATTTTCTACAGAAAGAGTGTTTCAGAACGGCTCATTCAAAACTAAGGTTCAACTCTTTTAGTTGAACAAACAGAACAGAAAGAAGTTTCACACAATTCTTCTGTGTAGTTTTTATTTGTAGACATTCTTTTTCCCAATATAGGCCTCTTAGCGCTCAGAATGTCCAATTGCAGTTTCTACAGAAAGAGTGTTTCAGAACGGCTCAATCAAAAGTAAGGTTCAACTCTGTTAGTTGAATGCACAGAACAGAAAGAAGTTTCATACAATGCTTCTGTGTAGTTTATATTTGAACATATTCTTTTTTCCTCTATTACCCACTTAGCGCTACGAATGTCCAGTTGCATTTTATACAGACAGAGTGTTTCAAAACTGCTCAATCAAAAGTATGGTTTAACTCTGTTAGCTGAATGCTCAGATCAGAAAGAAGTTTCACAGAATGCTTCGGTGTAGTTTATATTTGAATATATTACTTTTTCCACTACTACACTCTTAGCGCTCCAAATATCCAGTTGCATTTTCTACAGAAAGAGTGTTCAGATCTGCTCAATCAAAAGTATGGTTTAACTCTGTTAGCTGAATGCACAGATCGGAAAGAAGTTTCACAGAATGATTCTGTGTAGTTTATATTTGGAGACATTCCTTTTTCCACTATTACCCTCTTAGCGCTCCGAATCTCCACTTGCATTTTCTACAGAAAGAGTGTTTCATAACTGCTCAATCAAAAATATGTTTTATCTCTGTTAACTGAATTTACAGATCAGAAATAAGTTTCACAGAATGCATCTGTGTAGTTTTTATTTGAAGATATTCTTTTTCCCAATGTAGGCCTCTTAGCGCTTAGCATGTCCAATTGCAGTTTCTACAGAAAGAGTGTTTCAGAACGGCTCAATCAAAAGTAAGGTTCAATTCTGTTAGTTGAATGCACAGAACAGAAAGAATTTTCACAGAATGCTACTGTGTAGTTTATATTTGAATATATTCCTTTTTCCACTATTACCCTCTTAGCGCTCCGAATGTCCACTTGCATTTTCTACAGAAAGAGGGTTCAGCACTGCGCAATCAAAAGTATGGTTTAACTCTGTTAGCTTAATGAACATATCAGAAATAAGTTTCACACAATGCTTCTGTGTAGTTATTATTTGAAGATATTATTTTTCCCAATAGAGGCCTCTTAGCGCTCAGAATTTCCAATTGCAGTTTCTACAGAAAGAGTGTTTCAGAAAGGCTCAATCAAAAGTAAGGTTCAACTCTGTTAGTTGAATGCACAGAACAGAAAGAAGTTTCATACAATGCTTCTGTGTAGTTTATATTTGAACATATTCTTTTTTCCACTATTACCCACTTAGCGCTACGAATGTCCAGTTGCATTTTCTACAGACAGAGTGTTTCAAAACTGCTCAATCAATAGTATGGTTTAACTCTGTTAGCTGAATGCTCAGATCAGAAAGAAGTTTCACAGAATGCTTCTGTGTAGTTTATATTTGAATATATTCCTTTTTCCACTACTACTCTCTTAGCGCTCCAAATGTCCAGTTGCATTTTCTACAGAAAGAGTGTTCAGATCTGCTCAATCAAAAGTATGGTTTAAATCTGTTAGCTGAATGCACAGATCAGAAAGAAGTTTCACAGAATGTTTCTGTGTAGTTTATATTTGGAGACATTCCTTTTTCCACTATTACCCTCTTAGCGCTCAGAATCTCCACTTGCATTTTCTACAGAAAGAGTGTTTCAGAACGGCTCAATCAAAACTAAGGATCAACTCTTTTAGTTGAACAAACAGAACAGAAAGAAGTTTCACACAATTCTTCTGTGTAGTTTTTATTTGTAGACATTCTTTTTCCCAATATAGGCCTCCTAGCGCTCAGAATGTCCAATTGCAGTTTTTACAGAAAGAGTGTTTCAGAACGGCTCAATCAAAAGTAAGGTTCAACTCTGTTAGTTGAATGCACAGAACAGAAAGAAGTTTCATACAATGCTTCTGTGTAGTTTATATTTGAACATATTTTTTTTCCACTATTACCCACTTAGCGCTACGAATGTCCAGTTGCATTTTCTACAGACAGAGTGTTTCAAAACTGCTCAATCAAAAGTATGGTTTAACTCTGTTAGCTGAATGCTCAGATCAGAAAGAAGTTTCACAGAATGCTTCTGTGTAGTTTATATTTGAATATATTGCTTTTTCCACTACTACGCTCTTAGCGCTCCAAATGTCCAGTTGCATTTTCTACAGAAAGAGTGTTCAGATCTGCTCAATCAAAAGTATGGTTTAAATCTGTTAGCTGAATGCACAGATCAGAAAGAAGTTTCACCGAATGATTCTGTGTAGTTTATATTTGAAGACATTCCTTTTTCCACTATTACCCTCTTAGCGCTCCGAATCTCCACTTGTATTTTCTACAGAAAGAGTATTTCATAACTGCTCAATCAAAAATATGTTTTATCTCTGTTAACTGAATTTACAGATCAGAAATAAGTTTCACAGAATGCATCTGTGTAGTTTTTATTTGAAGATATTCTTTTTCCCAAAGTAGGCCTCTTAGCGCTTAGCATGTCCAATTGCAGTTTCTACAGAAAGAGTGTTTCAGAACGGCTCAATCAAAAGTAAGGTTCAACTCTGTTAGTTGAATGCACAGAACAGAAAGAATTTTCACAGAATGCTACTGTGTAGTTTATATTTGAATATAGTCCTTTTTCCACTATTACCCTCTTAGCGCTCCGAATGTCCACTTGCATTTTCTACAGAAAGAGGGTTCAGAACTGCGCAATCAAAAGTATGGTTTAACTCTGTTAGCTTAATGAACATATCAGAAATAAGATTCACACAATGCTTCTGTGTAGTTTTTATTTGAAGATATTATTTTTCCCAATAGAGGCCTCTTAGCACTCAGAATTTCCAATTGCAGTTTCTACAGAAAGAGTGTTTCAGAAAGGCTCAATCAAAAGTAAGGTTCAACTCTGTTATTTGAATGCACAGAACAGAAAGAAGTTTCATACAATGCTTCTGTGTAGTTTATATTTGAACATATTCTTTTTTCCACTATTACCCACTTAGCGCTACGAATGTCCAGTTGCATTTTCTACAGACAGAGTGTTTCAAAACTGCTCAATCAAAAGTATGGTTTAACTCTGTTAGCTGAATGCTCAAATCAGAAAGAAGTTTCACAGAATGCTTCTGTGTAGTTTATATTTGAATATATCCTTTTTCCACTACTACTCTCTTAGCGCTCCAAATGTCCAGTTGCATTTTCTACAGAAAGAGTGTTCAGATCTGCTCAATCAAAAGTATGGTTTAACTCTGTTAGCTGAATGCACAGATCGGAAAGAAGTTTCACAGAATGATTCTGTGTAGTTTATATTTGGAGACATTCCTTTTTCCACTATTACCCTCTTAGCGCTCCGAATCTCCACTTGCATTTTCTACAGAAAGAGTGTTTCAGAACGGCTCATTCAAAACTAAGGTTCCACTCTTTTAGTTGAACAAACAGAACAGAAAGAAGTTTCACACAATTCTTCTGTGTAGTTTTTATTTGTAGACATTCTTTTTCCCAATATAGGCCTCTTAGCGCTCAGAATGTCCAATTGCAGTTTCTACAGAAAGAGTGTTTCAGAACGGCTCAATCAAAAGTAAGGTTCAACTCTGTTAGTTGAATGCACAGAACAGAAAGAAGTTTCATACAATGCTTCTGTGTAGTTTATATTTGAACATATTCTTTTTTCCTCTATTACCCACTTAGCGCTACGAATGTCCAGTTGCATTTTATACAGACAGAGTGTTTCAAAACTGCTCAATCAAAAGTATGGTTTAACTCTGTTAGCTGAATGCTCAGATCAGAAAGAAGTGTCACAGAATGCTTCTGTGTAGTTTATATTTGAATATATTCCTTTTTCCACTACTACTCTCTTAGCGCTCCAAATGTCCAGTTGCATTTTCTACAGAAAGAGTGTTCAGATCTGCTCAATCAAAAGTATGGTTTAACTCTGTTAGCTGAATGCACAGATCAGAAAGAAGTTTCACAGAATGTTTCTGTGTAGTTTATATTTGGAGACATTCCTTTTTCCACTATTACCCTCTTAGCGCTCCGAATCTCCACTTGCATTTTCTACAGAAAGAGTGTTTCAGAACGGCTCAATCAAAACTAAGGATCAACTCTTTTAGTTGAACAAACAGAACAGAAAGAAGTTTCACACAATTCTTCTGTGTAGTTTTTATTTGTAGACCTTCTTTTTCCCAATATAGGCCTCCTAGCGCTCAGAATGTCCAATTGCAGTTTTTACAGAAAGAGTGTTTCAGAACGGCTCAATCAAAAGTAAGGTTCAACTCTGTTAGTTGAATGCACAGAACAGAAAGAAGTTTCATACAATGCTTCTGTGTAGTTTATATTTGAACATATTTTTTTTCCACTATTACCCACTTAGCGCTACGAATGTCCAGTTGCATTTTCTACAGACAGAGTGTTTCAAAACTGCTCAATCAAAAGTATGGTTTAACTCTGTTAGCTGAATGCTCAGATCAGAAAGAAGTTTCACAGAATGCTTCTGTGTAGTTTATATTTGAATATATTGCTTTTTCCACTACTACGCTCTTAGCGCTCCAAATGTCCAGTTGCATTTTCTACAGAAAGAGTGTTCAGATCTGCTCAATCAAAAGTATGGTTTAACTCTGTTAGCTGAATGCACAGATCAGAAAGAAGTTTCACCGAATGATTCTGTGTAGTTTATATTTGAAGACATTCCTTTTTCCACTATTACCCTCTTAGCGCTCCGAATCTCCACTTGTATTTTCTACAGAAAGAGTATTTCATAACTGCTCAATCAAAAATATGTTTTATCTCTGTTAACTGAATTTACAGATCAGAAATAAGTTTCACAGAATGCATCTGTGTAGTTTTTATTTGAAGATATTCTTTTTCCCAAAGTAGGCCTCTTAGCGCTTAGCATGTCCAATTGCAGTTTCTACAGAAAGAGTGTTTCAGAACGGCTCAATCAAAAGTAAGGTTCAACTCTGTTAGTTGAATGCACAGAACAGAAAGAATTTTCACAGAATGCTACTGTGTAGTTTATATTTGAATATAGTCCTTTTTCCACTATTACCCTCTTAGCGCTCCGAATGTCCACTTGCATTTTCTACAGAAAGAGGGTTCAGAACTGCGCAATCAAAAGTATGGTTTAACTCTGTTAGCTTAATGAACATATCTGAAATAAGATTCACACAATGCTACTGTGTAGTTTTTATTTGAAGATATTATTTTTCCCAATAGAGGCCTCTTAGCACTCAGAATTTCCAATTGCAGTTTCTACAGAAAGAGTGTTTCAGAAAGGCTCAATCAAAAGTAAGGTTCAACTCTGTTATTTGAATGCACAGAACAGAAAGAAGTTTCATACAATGCTTCTGTGTAGTTTATATTTGAACATATTCTTTTTTCCACTATTACCCACTTAGCGCTACGAATGTCCAGTTGCATTTTCTACAGACAGAGTGTTTCAAAACTGCTCAATCAAAAGTATGGTTTAACTCTGTTAGCTGAATGCTCAAATCAGAAAGAAGTTTCACAGAATGCTTCTGTGTAGTTTATATTTGAATATATCCTTTTTCCACTACTACTCTCTTAGCGCTCCAAATGTCCAGTTGCATTTTCTACAGAAAGAGTGTTCAGATCTGCTCAATCAAAAGTATGGTTTAACTCTGTTAGCTGAATGCACAGATCGGAAAGAAGTTTCACAGAATGATTCTGTGTAGTTTATATTTGGAGACATTCCTTTTTCCACTATTACCCTCTTAGCGCTCCGAATCTCCACTTGCATTTTCTACAGAAAGAGTGTTTCAGAACGGCTCATTCAAAACTAAGGTTCAACTCTTTTAGTTGAACAAACAGAACAGAAAGAAGTTTCACACAATTCTTCTGTGTAGTTTTTATTTGTAGACATTCTTTTTCCCAATATAGGCCTCTTAGCGCTCAGAATGTCCAATTGCAGTTTCTACAGAAAGAGTGTTTCAGAACGGCTCAATCAAAAGTAAGGTTCAACTCTGTTAGTTGAATGCACAGAACAGAAAGAAGTTTCATACAATGCTTCTGTGTAGTTTATATTTGAACATATTCTTTTTTCCTCTATTACCCACTTAGCGCTACGAATGTCCAGTTGCATTTTATACAGACAGAGTGTTTCAAAACTGCTCAATCAAAAGTATGGTTTAACTCTGTTAGCTGAATGCTCAGATCAGAAAGAAGTTTCACAGAATGCTTCGGTGTAGTTTATATTTGAATATATTACTTTTTCCACTACTACACTCTTAGCGCTCCAAATATCCAGTTGCATTTTCTACAGAAAGAGTGTTCAGATCTGCTCAATCAAAAGTATGGTTTAACTCTGTTAGCTGAATGCACAGATCGGAAAGAAGTTTCACAGAATGATTCTGTGTAGTTTATATTTGGAGACATTCCTTTTTCCACTATTACCCTCTTAGCGCTCCGAATCTCCACTTGCATTTTCTACAGAAAGAGTGTTTCAGAACGGCTCAATCAAAAGTATGGTTTAACTCTGTTAGCTGAATGCACAGATCAGAAAGAAGTTTCACCGAATGATTCTGTGTAGTTTATATTTGGAGACATTCCTTTTTCCACTATTACCCTGTTAGCGCTCCGAATCTCCACCTGCATTTTCTACAAAAAGAGTGTTTCATAACTGCTCAATCAAAAATATGTTTTATCTCTGTTAACTGAATTTACAGATCAGAAATAAGTTTCACAGAATGCATCTGTGTAGTTTTTATTTGAAGATATTCTTTTTCCCAATGTAGGCCTCTTAGCGCTTAGCATGTCCAATTGCAGTTTCTACAGAAAGAGTGTTTCAGAACGGCTCAATCAAAAGTAAGGTTCAATTCTGTTAGTTGAATGCACAGAACAGAAAGAATTTTCACAGAATGCTACTGTGTAGTTTATATTTGAATATATTCCTTTTTCCACTATTACCCTCTTAGCGCTCCGAATGTCCACTTGCATTTTCTACAGAAAGAGTGTTCAGAACTGCGCAATCAAAAGTATGGTTTAACTCTGTTAGCTTAATGAACATATCAGAAATAAGTTTCACACAATGCTTCTGTGTAGTTTTTATTTGAAGATATTATTTTTCCCAATATAGGCCTCTTAGCGCTCAGAATGTCCAATTGCAGTTTCTACAGAAAGAGTGTTTCAGAAAGGCTCAATTAAAAGTAAGGTTCAACTCTGTTAATTGAATGCACAGAACAGAAAGAAGTTTCATACAATGCTTCTGTGTAGTTTATATTTGAACATATTCTTTTTTCCACTATTACGCACTTAGCGCTACGAATGTCCAGTTGCATTTTCTACAGACAGAGTGTTTCAAAACTGCTCAATAAAAAGTATGGTTTAACTCTGTTTGCTGAGTGCTCAGATCAGAAAGAAGTTTCACAGAATGCTTCTGTGTAGTTTATATTTGAATATATTCCTTTTTCCACTACTACTCTCTTAGCGCTCCAAATGTCCAGTTGCATTTTCTACAGAAAGAGTGTTCAGATCTGCTCAATCAAAAGTATGGTTTAACTCTGTTAGCTGAATGCACAGATCAGAAATAAGTTTCACAGAATGATTCTGTGTAGTTTATATTTGGAGACATTCCTTTTTCCACTATTACCCTCTTAGCGCTCCGAATCTCCACTTGCATTTTCTACAGAAAGAGTGTTTCAGAACGGCTCAATCAAAACTAAGGTTCAACTCTTTTAGTTGAACAAACAGAACAGAAAGAAGTTTCACACAATTCTTCTGTGTAGTTTTTATTTGTAGACATTCTTTTTCCCAATATAGGCCTCTTAGCGCTCAGAATTTCCAATTGCAGTTTCTACAGAAAGAGTGTTTCAGAACGGCTCAATCAAAAGTAAGGTTCAACTCTGTTAGTTGAATGCACAGAACAGAAAGAAGTTTCATGCAATGCTTCTGTGTAGTCTATATTTGAACATATTCTGTTTTCCACTATTACCCACTTAGCGCTACGAATGTCCAGTTGCATTTTCTACAGACAGAGTGTTTCAAAACTGCTCAATCAAAAGTATGGTTTAACTCTGTTAGCTGAATGCTCAGATCAGAAAGAAGTTTCACAGAATGCTTCTGTGTAGTTTATATTTGAATATATTCCTTTTTCCACTACTACGCTCTTAGCGCTCCAAATGTCCAGTTGCATTTTCTACAGAAAGAGTGTTCAGATCTGCTCAATCAAAAGTATGGTTTAACTCTGTTAGCTGAATGCACAGATCAGAAAGAAGTTTCACCGAATGATTCTGTGTAGTTTATATTTGAAGACATTCCTTTTTCCACTATTACCCTCTTAGCGCTCCGAATCTCCACTTGCATTTTCTACAAAAAGAGTATTTCATAACTGCTCAATCAAAAATATGTTTTATCTCTGTTAACTGAATTTACAGATCAGAAATAAGTTTCACAGAATGCATCTGTGTAGTTTTTATTTGAAGATATTCTTTTTCCCAATGTAGGCCTCTTAGCGCTTAGCATGTCCAATTGCAGTTTCTACAGAAAGAGTGTTTCAGAACGGCTCAATCAAAAGTAAGGTTCAACTCTGTTAGTTGAATGCACAGAACAGAAAGTATTTTCACAGAATGCTACTGTGTAGTTTATATTTGAATATATTCCTTTTTCCACTATTACCATCTTAGCGCTCCGAATGTCCACTTGCATTTTCTGCAGAAAGAGTGTTCAGAACTGCGCAATCAAAAGTATGGTTTAACTCTGTTAGCTTAATGAACATATCAGAAATAATTTTCACACAATGCTTCTGTGTAGTTTTTATTTGAAGATATTGTTTTTCCCAATATAGGCCTCTTAGCGCTCAGAATGTCCAATTGCAGTTTCTACAGAAAGAGTGTTTCAGAAAGGCTCAATCAAAAGTAAGGTTCAACTCTGTTAATTGAATGCACAGAACAGAAAGAAGTTTCATACAATGCTTCTGTGTAGTTTATATTTGAACATATTCTTTTTTCCACTATTACCCACTTAGCGCTACGAATGTCCAGTTGCATTTTCTACAGACAGAGTGTTTCAAAACTGCTCAATCAAAAGTATGGTTTAACTCTGTTAGCTGAATGCTCAGATCAGAAAGAAGTTTCACAGAATGCTTCTGTGTAGTTTATATTTGAATATATTCCTTTTTCCACTACTACTCTCTTAGCGCTCCAAATGTACAGTTGCATTTTCTACAGAAAGAGTGTTCAGATCTGCTCAATCAAAAGTATGGTTTAACTCTGTTAGCTGAATGCACAGATCAGAAAGAAGTTTCACAGAATGATTCTGTGTAGTTTATATTTGGAGACATTCCATTTTCCACTATTACCCTCTTAGCGCTCCGAATCTCCACTTGCATTTTCTACAGAAAGAGTGTTTCAGAACGGCTCAATCAAAACTAAGGTTCAACTCTTTTAGTTGAACAAACAGAACAGAAAGAAGTTTCACACAATTCTTCTGTGTAGTTTTTATTTGTAGACATTCTTTTTCCCAATATAGGCCTCTTAGCGCTCAGAATGTCCAATTGCAGTTTCTACAGAAAGAGTGTTTCAGAACGGCTCAATCAAAAGTAAGGTTCAACTCTGTTATTTGAATGCACAGAACAGAAAGAAGTTTCATACAATGCTTCTGTGTAGTCTATATTTGAACATATTCTGTTTTCCACTATTACCCACTTAGCGCTACGAATGTCCAGTTGCATTTTCTACAGACAGAGTGTTTCAAAACTGCTCAATCAAAAGTATGGTTTAACTCTGTTAGCTGAATGCTCAGATCAGAAAGAAGTTTCACAGAATGCTTCTGTGTAGTTTATATTTGAATATATTACTTTTTCCACTACTACGCTCTTAGCGCTCCAAATGTCCAGTTGCATTTTCTACAGAAAGAGTGTTCAGATCTGCTCAATCAAAAGTATGGTTTAACTCTGTTAGCTGAATGCACAGATCAGAAAGAAGTTTCACCGAATGATTCTGTGTAGTTTATATTTGAAGACATTCCTTTTTCCACTATTACCCTCTTAGCGCTCCGAATCTCCACTTGCATTTTCTACAAAAAGAGTGTTTCATAACTGCTCAATCAAAAATATGTTTTATCTCTGTTAACTGAATTTACAGATCAGAAATAAGTTTCACAGAATGCATCTGTGTAGTTTTTATTTGAAGATATTCTTTTTCCCAATGTAGGCCTCTTAGCGCTTAGCATGTCCAATTGCAGTTTCTACAGAAAGAGTGTTTCAGAACGGCTCAATCAAAAGTAAGGTTCAACTCTGTTAGTTGAATGCACAGAACAGAAAGAATTTTCACAGAATGCTACTGTGTAGTTTATATTTGAATATATTCCTTTTTCCACTATTACCATCTTAGCGCTCCGAATGTCCACTTGCATTTTCTGCAGAAAGAGTGTTCAGAACTGCGCAATCAAAAGTATGGTTTAACTCTGTTAGCTTAATGAACATATCAGAAATAATTTTCACACAATGCTTCTGTGTAGTTTTTATTTGAAGATATTGTTTTTCCCAATATAGGCCTCTTAGCGCTCAGAATGTCCAATTGCAGTTTCTACAGAAAGAGTGTTTCAGAAAGGCTCAATCAAAAGTAAGGTTCAACTCTGTTAATTGAATGCACAGAACGGAAAGAAGTTTCATACAATGCTTCTGTGTAGTTTATATTTGAACATATTCTTTTTTCCACTATTACCCACTTAGCGCTACGAATGTCCAGTTGCATTTTCTACAGACAGAGTGTTTCAAAACTGCTCAATCAAAAGTATGGTTTAACTCTGTTAGCTGAATGCTCAGATCAGAAAGAAGTTTCACAGAATGCTTCTGTGTAGTTTATGTTTGAATATATTCCTTTTTCCACTACTACTCTCTTAGCGCTCCAAATGTACAGTTGCATTTTCTACAGAAAGAGTGTTCAGATCTGCTCAATCAAAAGTATGGTTTAACTCTGTTTGCTGAATGCACAGATCAGAAAGAAGTTTCACAGAATGATTCTGTGTAGTTTATATTTGGAGACATTCCTTTTTCCACTATTACCCTCTTAGCGCTCCGAATCTCCACTTGCATTTTCTACAGAAAGAGTGTTTCAGAACGGCTCAATCAAAACTAAGGTTCAACACTTTTAGTTGAACAAACAGAACAGAAAGAAGTTTCACACAATTCTTCTGTGTAGTTTTTATTTGTAGACATTCTTTTTCCCAATATAGGCCTCTTAGCGCTCAGAATGTCCAATTGCAGTTTCTACAGAAAGAGTGTTTCAGAACGGCTCAATCAAAAGTAAGGTTCAAATCTGTTAGTTGAATGCACAGAACAGAAAGAAATTTCATACAATGCTTCTGTGTAGTTTATATTTGAACATATTCTTTTTTCCACTATTACCCACTTAGCGCTACGAATGTCCAGTTGCATTTTCTACAGACAGAGTGTTTCAAAACTGCTCAATCAAAAGTATGGTTTAACTCTGTTAGCTGAATGCTCAGATCAGAAAGAAGTTTCACAGAATGCTTCTGTGTAGTTTATATTTGAATATATTCCTTTTTCCACTACTACGCTCTTAGCGCTCCAAATGTCCAGTTGCATTTTCTACAGAAAGAGTGTTCAGATCTGCTCAATCAAAAGTATGGTTTAACTCTGTTAGCTGAATGCACAGATCAGAAAGAAGTTTCACCGTATGATTCTGTGTAGTTTATATTTGAAGACATTCCTTTTTCCACTATTACCCTCTTAGCGCTCCGAATCTCCACTTGCATTTTCTACAAAAAGAGTGTTTCATAACTGCTCAATCAAAAATATGTTTTATCTCTGTTAACTGAATTTACAGATCAGAAATAAGTTTCACAGAATGCATCTGTGTAGTTTTTATTTGAAGATGTTCTTTTTCCCAATGTAGGCCTCTTAGCGCTTAGCATGTCCAATTGCAGTTTCTACAGAAAGAGTGTTTCAGAACGGCTCAATCAAAAGTAAGGTTCAATTCTGTTAGTTGAATGCACAGAACAGAAAGAATTTTCACAGAATGCTACTGTGTAGTTTATATTTGAAGACATTCCTTTTTCCACTATTACCCTCTTAGCGCTCCGAATGTCCACTTGCATTTTCTACAGAAAGAGTGATCAGAACTGCGCAATCAAAAGTATGGTTTAACTCTGTTAGCTTAATGAACATATCAGAAATAAGTTTCACACAATTCTTCTGTGTAGTTTTTATTTGAAGTTATTATTTTTCCCGATATAGGCCTCTTAGCGCTCAGAATTTCCAATTGCAGTTTCTACAGAAAGAGTGTTTCAGAAAGGCTCAATCAAAAGTAAGGTTCAACTCTGTTAGTTGAATGCACAGAACAGAAAGAAGTTTCATACAATGCTTCTGTGTAGTTTATATTTGAACATATTCTTTTTTCCACTATTACCCACTTAGCGCTACGA
Organism: Symphalangus syndactylus; assembly: GCF_028878055.3. Lineage (NCBI taxonomy): Eukaryota > Metazoa > Chordata > Mammalia > Primates > Hylobatidae > Symphalangus > Symphalangus syndactylus. Next base: position 95,632,289 of record NC_072434.2, on the reverse strand, counting down.
ATGTCCAGTTGCATTTTCTACAGACAGAGTGTTTCAAAACTGCTCAATCAAAAGTATGGTTTAACTCTGTTAGCTGAATGCTCAGATCAGAAAGAAGTTTCACAGAATGCTTCTGTGTAGTTTATATTTGAATATATTCCTTTTTCCACTACTACTCTCTTAGCGCTCCAAATGTCCAGTTGCATTTTCTACAGAAAGAGTGTTCACATCTGCTCAATCAAAAGTATGGTTTAACTCTGTTAGCTGAATGCACAGATCAGAAAGAAGTTTCACAGAATGTTTCTGTGTAGTTTATATTTGGAGACATTCCTTTTTCCACTATTACCCTCTTAGCGCTCCGAATCTCCACTTGCATTTTCTACAGAAAGAGTGTTTCAGAACGGCTCAATCAATCTAAGGATCAACTCTTTTAGTTGAACAAACAGAACAGAAAGAAGTTTCACACAATTCTTCTGTGTAATTTTTATTTGTAGACATTCTTTTTCCCAATATAGGCCTCCTAGCGCTCAGAATGTCCAATTGCAGTTTTTACAGAAAGAGTGTTTCAGAACGGCTCAATCAAAAGTAAGGTTCAACTCTGTTAGTTGAATGCCCTGAACAGAAAGAAGTTTCATACAATGCTTCTGTGTAGTTTATATTTGAACATATTTTTTTTCCACTATTACCCACTTAGCGCTACGAATGTCCAGTTGCATTTTCTACAGACAGAGTGTTTCAAAACTGCTCAATCAAAAGTATGGTTTAACTCTGTTAGCTGAATGCTCAGATCAGAAAGAAGTTTCACAGAATGCTTCTGTGTAGTTTATATTTGAATATATTCCTTTTTCCACTACTACGCTCTTAGCGCTCCAAATGTCCAGTTGCATTTTCTACAGAAAGAGTGTTCAGATCTGCTCAATCAAAAGTATGGTTTAACTCTGTTAGCTGAATGCACAGATCAGAAAGAAGTTTCACCGAATGATTCTGTGTAGTTTATATTTGAAGACATTCCTTTTTCCACTATTAACCTCTTAGCGCTCCGAATCTCCACTTGTATTTTCTACAGAAAGAGTATTTCATAACTGCTCAATCAAAAATATGTTTTATCTCTGTTAACTGAATTTACAGATCAGAAATAAGTTTCACAGAATGCATCTGTGTAGTTTTTATTTGAAGATATTCTTTTTCCCAAAGTAGGCCTCTTAGCGCTTAGCATGTCCAATTGCAGTTTCTACAGAAAGAGTGTTTCAGAACGGCTCAATCAAAAGTAAGGTTCAACTCTGTTAGTTGAATGCACAGAACAGAAAGAATTTTCACAGAATGCTACTGTGTAGTTTATATTTGAATATAGTCCTTTTTCCACTATTACCCTCTTAGCGCTCCGAATGTCCACTTGCATTTTCTACAGAAAGAGGGTTCAGAACTGCGCAATCAAAAGTATGGTTTAACTCTGTTAGCTTAATGAACATATCAGAAATAAGATTCACACAATGCTTCTGTGTAGTTTTTATTTGAAGATATTATTTTTCCCAATAGAGGCCTCTTAGCACTCAGAATTTCCAATTGCAGTTTCTACAGAAAGAGTGTTTCAGAAAGGCTCAATCAAAAGTAAGGTTCAACTCTGTTATTTGAATGCACAGAACAGAAAGAAGTTTCATACAATGCTTCTGTGTAGTTTATATTTGAACATATTCTTTTTTCCACTATTACCCACTTAGCGCTACGAATGTCCAGTTGCATTTTCTACAGACAGAGTGTTTCAAAACTGCTCAATCAAAAGTATGGTTTAACTCTGTTAGCTGAATGCTCAAATCAGAAAGAAGTTTCACAGAATGCTTCTGTGTAGTTTATATTTGAATATATCCTTTTTCCACTACTACTCTCTTAGCGCTCCAAATGTCCAGTTGCATTTTCTACAGAAAGAGTGTTCAGATCTGCTCAATCAAAAGTATGGTTTAACTCTGTTAGCTGAATGCACAGATCGGAAAGAAGTTTCACAGAATGATTCTGTGTAGTTTATATTTGGAGACATTCCTTTTTCCACTATTACCCTCTTAGCGCTCCGAATCTCCACTTGCATTTTCTACAGAAAGAGTGTTTCAGAACGGGTCATTCAAAACTAAGGTTCAACTCTTTTAGTTGAACAAACAGAACAGAAAGAAGTTTCACACAATTCTTCTGTGTAGTTTTTATTTGTAGACATTCTTTTTCCCAATATAGGCCTCTTAGCGCTCAGAATGTCCAATTGCAGTTTCTACAGAAAGAGTGTTTCAGAACGGCTCAATCAAAAGTAAGGTTCAACTCTGTTAGTTGAATGCACAGAACAGAAAGAAGTTTCATACAATGCTTCTGTGTAGTTTATATTTGAACATATTCTTTTTTCCTCTATTACCCACTTAGCGCTACGAATGTCCAGTTGCATTTTATACAGACAGAGTGTTTCAAAACTGCTCAATCAAAAGTATGGTTTAACTCTGTTAGCTGAATGCTCAGATCAGAAAGAAGTTTCACAGAATGCTTCGGTGTAGTTTATATTTGAATATATTACTTTTTCCACTACTACACTCTTAGCGCTCCAAATATCCAGTTGCATTTTCTACAGAAAGAGTGTTCAGATCTGCTCAATCAAAAGTATGGTTTAACTCTGTTAGCTGAATGCACAGATCGGAAAGAAGTTTCACAGAATGATTCTGTGTAGTTTATATTTGGAGACATTCCTTTTTCCACTATTACCCTCTTAGCGCTCCGAATCTCCACTTGCATTTTCTACAGAAAGAGTGTTTCAGAACGGCTCAATCAAAACTAAGGTTCAACTCTTTTAGTTGAACAAACAGAACAGAAAGTAGTTTCACACAATTCTTCTGTGTAGTTTTTATTTGTAGACATTCTTTTTCCCAATATAGGCCTCTTAGCGCTCAGAATGTCCAATTGCAGTTTCTACAGAAAGAGTGTTTCAGAACGGCTCAATCAAAAGTAAGGTTCAACTCTGTTAGTTGAATGCACAGAACAGAAAGATGTTTTATACAATGCTTCTGTGTAGTTTATATTTGAACATATTCTTTTTTCCACTATTACCCACTTAGCGCTACGAATGTCCAGTTGCATTTTCTACAGACAGAGTGTTTCAAAACTGCTCAATCAAAAGTATGGTATAACTCTGTTAGCTGAATGCTCAGATCAGAAAGAAGTTTCACAGAATGCTTCTGTGTAGTTTATATTTGAATATATTCCTTTTTCCACTACTACGCGCTTAGCGCTCCAAATGTCCAGTTGCATTTTCTACAGAAAGAGTGTTCAGATCTGCTCAATCAAAAGTGTGGTTTAACTCTGTTAGCTGAATCCACAGATCAGAAAGAAGTTTCACCGAATGATTCTGTGTAGTTTATATTTGAAGACATTCCTTTTTCCACTATTACCCTGTTAGCGCTCCGAATCTCCACCTGCATTTTCTACAAAAAGAGTGTTTCATAACTGCTCAATCAAAAATATGTTTTATCTCTGTTAACTGAATTTACAGATCAGAAATAAGTTTCACAGAATGCATCTGTGTAGTTTTTATTTGAAGATATTCTTTTTCCCAATGTAGGCCTCTTAGCGCTTAGCATGTCCAATTGCATTTTCTACAGAAAGAGTGTTTCAGAACGGCTCAATCAAAAGTAAGGTTCAATTCTGTTAGTTGAATGCACAGAACAGAAAGAATTTTCACAGAATGCTACTGTGTAGTTTATATTTGAATATATTCCTTTTTCCACTATTACCCTCTTAGCGCTCCGAATGTCCACTTGCATTTTCTACAGAAAGAGTGTTCAGAACTGCGCAATCAAAAGTATGGTTTAACTCTGTTAGCTTAATGAACATATCAGAAATAAGTTTCACACAATGCTTCTGTGTAGTTTTTATTTGAAGATATTATTTTTCCCAATATAGGCCTCTTAGCGCTCAGAATGTCCAATTGCAGTTTCTACAGAAAGAGTGTTTCAGAAAGGCTCAATTAAAAGTAAGGTTCAACTCTGTTAATTGAATGCACAGAACAGAAAGAAGTTTCATACAATGCTTCTGTGTAGTTTATATTTGAACATATTCTTTTTTCCACTATTACGCACTTAGCGCTACGAATGTCCAGTTGCATTTTCTACAGACAGAGTGTTTCAAAACTGCTCAATAAAAAGTATGGTTTAACTCTGTTTGCTGAGTGCTCAGATCAGAAAGAAATTTCACAGAATGCTTCTGTGTAGTTTATATTTGAATATATTCCTTTTTCCACTACTACTCTCTTAGCGCTCCAAATGTCCAGTTGCATTTTCTACAGAAAGAGTGTTCAGATCTGCTCAATCAAAAGTATGGTTTAACTCTGTTAGCTGAATGCACAGATCAGAAATAAGTTTCACAGAATGATTCTGTGTAGTTTATATTTGGAGACATTCCTTTTTCCACTATTACCCTCTTAGCGCTCCGAATCTCCACTTGCATTTTCTACAGAAAGAGTGTTTCAGAACGGCTCAATCAAAACTAAGGTTCAACTCTTTTAGTTGAACAAACAGAACAGAAAGAAGTTTCACACAATTCTTCTGTGTAGTTTTTATTTGTAGACATTCTTTTTCCCAATATAGGCCTCTTAGCGCTCAGAATGTCCAATTGCAGTTTCTACAGAAAGAGTGTTTCAGAACGGCTCAATCAAAAGTAAGGTTCAACTCTGTTAGTTGAATGCACAGAACAGAAAGAAGTTTCATACAATGCTTCTGTGTAGTCTATATTTGAACATATTCTGTTTTCCACTATTACCCACTTAGCGCTACGAATGTCCAGTTGCATTTTCTACAGACAGAGTGTTTCAAAACTGCTCAATCAAAAGTATGGTTTAACTCTGTTAGCTGAATGCTCAGATCAGAAAGAAGTTTCACAGAATGCTTCTGTGTAGTTTATATTTGAATATATTACTTTTTCCACTACTACGCTCTTAGCGCTCCAAATGTCCAGTTGCATTTTCTACAGAAAGAGTGTTCAGATCTGCTCAATCAAAAGTATGGTTTAACTCTGTTAGCTGAATGCACAGATCAGAAAGAAGTTTCACCGAATGATTCTGTGTAGTTTATATTTGAAGACATTCCTTTTTCCACTATTACCCTCTTAGCGCTCCGAATCTCCACTTGCATTTTCTACAAAAAGAGTATTTCATAACTGCTCAATCAAAAATATGTTTTATCTCTGTTAACTGAATTTACAGATCAGAAATAAGTTTCACAGAATGCATCTGTGTAGTTTTTATTTGAAGATATTCTTTTTCCCAATGTAGGCCTCTTAGCGCTTAGCATGTCCAATTGCAGTTTCTACAGAAAGAGTGTTTCAGAACGGCTCAATCAAAAGTAAGGTTCAACTCTGTTAGTTGAATGCACAGAACAGAAAGATGTTTTATACAATGCTTCTGTGTAGTTTATATTTGAACATATTCTTTTTTCCACTATTACCCACTTAGCGCTACGAAGGTCCAGTTGCATTTTCTACAGACAGAGTGTTTCAAAACTGCTCAATCAAAAGTATGGTATAACTCTGTTAGCTGAATGCTCAGATCAGAAAGAAGTTTCACAGAATGCTTCTGTGTAGTTTATATTTGAATATATTCCTTTTTCCACTACTACGCGCTTAGCGCTCCAAATGTCCAGTTGCATTTTCTACAGAAAGAGTGTTCAGATCTGCTCAATCAAAAGTGTGGTTTAACTCTGTTAGCTGAATCCACAGATCAGAAAGAAGTTTCACCGAATGATTCTGTGTAGTTTATATTTGAAGACATTCCTTTTTCCACTATTACCCTGTTAGCGCTCCGAATCTCCACCTGCATTTTCTACAAAAAGAGTGTTTCATAACTGCTCAATCAAAAATATGTTTTATCTCTGTTAACTGAATTTACAGATCAGAAATAAGTTTCACAGAATGCATCTGTGTAGTTTTTATTTGAAGATATTCTTTTTCCCAATGTAGGCCTCTTAGCGCTTAGCATGTCCAATTGCAGTTTCTACAGAAAGAGTGTTTCAGAACGGCTCAATCAAAAGTAAGGTTCAATTCTGTTAGTTGAATGCACAGAACAGAAAGAATTTTCACAGAATGCTACTGTGTAGTTTATATTTGAATATATTCCTTTTTCCACTATTACCCTCTTAGCGCTCCGAATGTCCACTTGCATTTTCTACAGAAAGAGTGTTCAGAACTGCGCAATCAAAAGTATGGTTTAACTCTGTTAGCTTAATGAACATATCAGAAATAAGTTTCACACAATGCTTCTGTGTAGTTTTTATTTGAAGATATTATTTTTCCCAATATAGGCCTCTTAGCGCTCAGAATGTCCAATTGCAGTTTCTACAGAAAGAGTGTTTCAGAAAGGCTCAATTAAAAGTAAGGTTCAACTCTGTTAATTGAATGCACAGAACAGAAAGAAGTTTCATACAATGCTTCTGTGTAGTTTATATTTGAACATATTCTTTTTTCCACTATTACGCACTTAGCGCTACGAATGTCCAGTTGCATTTTCTACAGACAGAGTGTTTCAAAACTGCTCAATAAAAAGTATGGTTTAACTCTGTTTGCTGAGTGCTCAGATCAGAAAGAAGTTTCACAGAATGCTTCTGTGTAGTTTATATTTGAATATATTCCTTTTTCCACTACTACTCTCTTAGCGCTCCAAATGTCCAGTTGCATTTTCTACAGAAAGAGTGTTCAGATCTGCTCAATCAAAAGTATGGTTTAACTCTGTTAGCTGAATGCACAGATCAGAAATAAGTTTCACAGAATGATTCTGTGTAGTTTATATTTGGAGACATTCCTTTTTCCACTATTACCCTCTTAGCGCTCCGAATCTCCACTTGCATTTTCTACAGAAAGAGTGTTTCAGAACGGCTCAATCAAAACTAAGGTTCAACTCTTTTAGTTGAACAAACAGAACAGAAAGAAGTTTCACACAATTCTTCTGTGTAGTTTTTATTTGTAGACATTCTTTTTCCCAATATAGGCCTCTTAGCGCTCAGAATTTCCAATTGCAGTTTCTACAGAAAGAGTGTTTCAGAACGGCTCAATCAAAAGTAAGGTTCAACTCTGTTAGTTGAATGCACAGAACAGAAAGAAGTTTCATACAATGCTTCTGTGTAGTCTATATTTGAACATATTCTGTTTTCCACTATTACCCACTTAGCGCTACGAATGTCCAGTTGCATTTTCTACAGACAGAGTGTTTCAAAACTGCTCAATCAAAAGTATGGTTTAACTCTGTTAGCTGAATGCTCAGATCAGAAAGAAGTTTCACAGAATGCTTCTGTGTAGTTTATATTTGAATATATTACTTTTTCCACTACTACGCTCTTAGCGCTCCAAATGTCCAGTTGCATTTTCTACAGAAAGAGTGTTCAGATCTGCTCAATCAAAAGTATGGTTTAACTCTGTTAGCTGAATGCACAGATCAGAAAGAAGTTTCACCGAATGATTCTGTGTAGTTTATATTTGAAGACATTCCTTTTTCCACTATTACCCTCTTAGCGCTCCGAATCTCCACTTGCATTTTCTACAAAAAGAGTATTTCATAACTGCTCAATCAAAAATATGTTTTATCTCTGTTAACTGAATTTACAGATCAGAAATAAGTTTCACAGAATGCATCTGTGTAGTTTTTATTTGAAGATATTCTTTTTCCCAATGTAGGCCTCTTAGCGCTTAGCATGTCCAATTGCAGTTTCTACAGAAAGAGTGTTTCAGAACGGCTCAATCAAAAGTAAGGTTCAACTCTGTTAGTTGAATGCACAGAACAGAAAGTATTTTCACAGAATGCTACTGTGTAGTTTATATTTGAATATATTCCTTTTTCCACTATTACCATCTTAGCGCTCCGAATGTCCACTTGCATTTTCTGCAGAAAGAGTGTTCAGAACTGCGCAATCAAAAGTATGGTTTAACTCTGTTAGCTTAATGAACATATCAGAAATAATTTTCACACAATGCTTCTGTGTAGTTTTTATTTGAAGATATTGTTTTTCCCAATATAGGCCTCTTAGCGCTCAGAATGTCCAATTGCAGTTTCTACAGAAAGAGTGTTTCAGAAAGGCTCAATCAAAAGTAAGGTTCAACTCTGTTAATTGAATACACAGAACAGAAAGAAGTTTCATACAATGCTTCTGTGTAGTTTATATTTGAACATATTCTTTTTTCCACTATTACCCACTTAGCGCTACGAATGTCCAGTTGCATTTTCTACAGACAGAGTGTTTCAAAACTGCTCAATCAAAAGTATGGTTTAAATCTGTTAGCTGAATGCTCAGATCAGAAAGAAGTTTCACAGAATGCTTCTGTGTAGTTTATATTTGAATATATTCCTTTTTCCACTAATACTCTCTTAGCGCTCCAAATGTACAGTTGCATTTTCTACAGAAAGAGTGTTCAGATCTGCTCAATCAAAAGTATGGTTTAACTCTGTTAGCTGAATGCACAGATCAGAAAGAAGTTTCACAGAATGATTCTGTGTAGTTTATATTTGGAGACATTCCTTTTTCCACTATTACCCTCTTAGCGCTCCGAATCTCCACTTGCATTTTCTACAGAAAGAGTGTTTCAGAACGGCTCAATCAAAACTAAGGTTCAACTCTTTTAGTTGAACAAACAGAACAGAAAGAAGTTTCACACAATTCTTCTGTGTAGTTTTTATTTGTAGACATTCTTTTTCCCAATATAGGCCTCTTAGCGCTCAGAATGTCCAATTGCAGTTTCTACAGAAAGAGTGTTTCAGAACGGCTCAATCAAAAGTAAGGTTCAACTCTGTTATTTGAATGCACAGAACAGAAAGAAGTTTCATACAATGCTTCTGTGTAGTCTATATTTGAACATATTCTGTTTTCCACTATTACCCACTTAGCGCTACGAATGTCCAGTTGCATTTTCTACAGACAGAGTGTTTCAAAACTGCTCAATCAAAAGTATGGTTTAACTCTGTTAGCTGAATGCTCAGATCAGAAAGAAGTTTCACAGAATGCTTCTGTGTAGTTTATATTTGAATATATTACTTTTTCCACTACTACGCTCTTAGCGCTCCAAATGTCCAGTTGCATTTTCTACAGAAAGAGTGTTCAGATCTGCTCAATCAAAAGTATGGTTTAACTCTGTTAGCTGAATGCACAGATCAGAAAGAAGTTTCACCGAATGATTCTGTGTAGTTTATATTTGAAGACATTCCTTTTTCCACTATTACCCTCTTAGCGCTCCGAATCTCCACTTGCATTTTCTACAAAAAGAGTATTTCATAACTGCTCAATCAAAAATATGTTTTATCTCTGTTAACTGAATTTACAGATCAGAAATAAGTTTCACAGAATGCATCTGTGTAGTTTTTATTTGAAGATATTCTTTTTCCCAATGTAGGCCTCTTAGCGCTTAGCATGTCCAATTGCAGTTTCTACAGAAAGAGTGTTTCAGAACGGCTCAATCAAAAGTAAGGTTCAACTCTGTTAGTTGAATGCACAGAACAGAAAGAATTTTCACAGAATGCTACTGTGTAGTTTATATTTGAATATATTCCTTTTTCCACTATTACCATCTTAGCGCTCCGAATGTCCACTTGCATTTTCTGCAGAAAGAGTGTTCAGAACTGCGCAATCAAAAGTATGGTTTAACTCTGTTAGCTTAATGAACATATCAGAAATAATTTTCACACAATGCTTCTGTGTAGTTTTTATTTGAAGATATTGTTTTTCCCAATATAGGCCTCTTAGCGCTCAGAATGTCCAATTGCAGTTTCTACAGAAAGAGTGTTTCAGAAAGGCTCAATCAAAAGTAAGGTTCAACTCTGTTAATTGAATGCACAGAACGGAAAGAAGTTTCAAACAATGCTTCTGTGTAGTTTATATTTGAACATATTCTTTTTTCCACTATTACCCACTTAGCGCTACGAATGTCCAGTTGCATTTTCTACAGACAGAGTGTTTCAAAACTGCTCAATCAAAAGTATGGTTTAACTCTGTTGGCTGAATGCTCAGATCAGAAAGAAGTTTCACAGAATGCTTCTGTGTAGTTTATATTTGAATATATTCCTTTTTCCACTACTACTCTCTTAGCGCTCCAAATGTACAGTTGCATTTTCTACAGAAAGAGTGTTCAGATCTGCTCAATCAAAAGTATGGTTTAACTCTGTTTGCTGAATGCACAGATCAGAAAGAAGTTTCACAGAATGATTCTGTGTAGTTTATATTTGGAGACATTCCTTTTTCCACTATTACCCTCTTAGCGCTCCGAATCTCCACTTGCATTTTCTACAGAAAGAGTGTTTCAGAACGGCTCAATCAAAACTAAGGTTCAACACTTTTAGTTGAACAAACAGAACAGAAAGAAGTTTCACACAATTCTTCTGTGTAGTTTTTATTTGTAGACATTCTTTTTCCCAATATAGGCCTCTTAGCGCTCAGAATGTCCAATTGCAGTTTCTACAGAAAGAGTGTTTCAGAACGGCTCAATCAAAAGTAAGGTTCAACTCTGTTAGTTGAATGCACAGAACAGAAAGAAATTTCATACAATGCTTCTGTGTAGTTTATATTTGAACATATTCTTTTTCCACTATTACCCACTTAGCGCTACGAATGTCCAGTTGCATTTTCTACAGACAGAGTGTTTCAAAACTGCTCAATCAAAAGTATGGTTTAACTCTGTTAGCTGAATGCTCAGATCAGAAAGAAGTTTCACAGAATGCTTCTGTGTAGTTTATATTTGAATATATTCCTTTTTCCACTACTACGCTCTTAGCGCTCCAAATGTCCAGTTGCATTTTCTACAGAAAGAGTGTTCAGATCTGCTCAATCAAAAGTATGGTTTAACTCTGTTAGCTGAATGCACAGATCAGAAAGAAGTTTCACCGTATGATTCTGTGTAGTTTATATTTGAAGACATTCCTTTTTCCACTATTACCCTCTTAGCGCTCCGAATCTCCACTTGCATTTTCTACAAAAAGAGTGTTTCATAACTGCTCAATCAAAAATATGTTTTATCTCTGTTAACTGAATTTACAGATCAGAAATAAGTTTCACAGAATGCATCTGTGTAGTTTTTATTTGAAGATGTTCTTTTTCCCAATGTAGGCCTCTTAGCGCTTAGCATGTCCAATTGCAGTTTCTACAGAAAGAGTGTTTCAGAACGGCTCAATCAAAAGTAAGGTTCAATTCTGTTAGTTGAATGCACAGAACAGAAAGAATTTTCACAGAATGCTACTGTGTAGTTTATATTTGAAGACATTCCTTTTTCCACTATTACCCTCTTAGCGCTCCGAATGTCCACTTGCATTTTCTACAGAAAGAGTGTTCAGAACTGCGCAATCAAAAGTATGGTTTAACTCTGTTAGCTTAATGAACATATCAGAAATAAGTTTCACACAATTCTTCTGTGTAGTTTTTATTTGAAGTTATTATTTTTCCCGATATAGGCCTCTTAGCGCTCAGAATTTCCAATTGCAGTTTCTACAGAAAGAGTGTTTCAGAAAGGCTCAATCAAAAGTAAGGTTCAACTCTGTTAGTTGAATGCACAGAACAGAAAGAAGTTTCATACAATGCTTCTGTGTAGTTTATATTTGAACATATTCTTTTTTCCACTATTACCCACTTAGCGCTTCGAATGTCCAGTTGCATTTTCTACAGACAGAGTGTTTCAAAACTGCTCAATCAAAAGTATGGTTTAACTCTGTTAGCTGAATGCTCAGATCAGAAAGAAGTTTCACAGAATGCTTCTGTGTAGTTTATATTTGAATATATTCCTTTTTCCACTACTACTCTCTTAGCGCTCCAAATGTCCAGTTGCATTTTCTACAGAAAGAGTGTTCACATCTGCTCAATCAAAAGTATGGTTTAACTCTGTTAGCTGAATGCACAGATCAGAAAGAAGTTTCACAGAATATTTCTGTGTAGTTTATATTTGGAGACATTCCTTTTTCCACTATTACCCTCTTAGCGCTCCGAATCTCCACTTGCATTTTCTACAGAAAGAGTGTTTCAGAACGGCTCAATCAAAACTAAGGATCAACTCTTTTAGTTGAACAAACAGAACAGAAAGAAGTTTCACACAATTCTTCTGTGTAATTTTTATTTGTAGACATTCTTTTTCCCAATATAGGCCTCCTAGCGCTCAGAATGTCCAATTGCAGTTTTTACAGAAAGAGTGTTTCAGAACGGCTCAATCAAAAGTAAGGTTCAACTCTGTTAGTTGAATGCACAGAACAGAAAGAAGTTTCATACAATGCTTCTGTGTAGTTTATATTTGAACATATTTTTTTTCCACTATTACCCACTTAGCGCTACGAATGTCCAGTTGCATTTTCTACAGACAGAGTGTTTCAAAACTGCTCAATCAAAAGTATGGTTTAACTCTGTTAGCTGAATTCTCAGATCAGAAAGAAGTTTCACAGAATGCTTCTGTGTAGTTTATATTTGAATATATTCCTTTTTCCACTACTACGCTCTTAGCGCTCCAAATGTCCAGTTGCATTTTCTACAGAAAGAGTGTTCAGATCTGCTCAATCAAAAGTATGGTTTAACTCTGTTAGCTGAATGCACAGATCAGAAAGAAGTTTCACCGAATGATTCTGTGTAGTTTATATTTGAAGACATTCCTTTTTCCACTATTACCCTCTTAGCGCTCCGAATCTCCACTTGTATTTTCTACAGAAAGAGTATTTCATAACTGCTCAATCAAAAATATGTTTTATCTCTGTTAACTGAATTTACAGATCAGAAATAAGTTTCACAGAATGCATCTGTGTAGTTTTTATTTGAAGATATTCTTTTTCCCAAAGTAGGCCTCTTAGCGCTTAGCATGTCCAATTGCAGTTTCTACAGAAAGAGTGTTTCAGAACGGCTCAATCAACAGTAAGGTTCAACTCTGTTAGTTGAATGCACAGAACAGAAAGAATTTTCACAGAATGCTACTGTGTAGTTTATATTTGAATATAGTCCTTTTTCCACTATTACCCTCTTAGCGCTCCGAATGTCCACTTGCATTTTCTACAGAAAGAGGGTTCAGAACTGCGCAATGAAAAGTATGGTTTAACTCTGTTAGCTTAATGAACATATCAGAAATAAGATTCACACAATGCTTCTGTGTAGTTTTTATTTGAAGATATTATTTTTCCCAATAGAGGCCTCTTAGCACTCAGAATTTCCAATTGCAGTTTCTACAGAAAGAGTGTTTCAGAAAGGCTCAATCAAAAGTAAGGTTCAACTCTGTTATTTGAATGCACAGAACAGAAAGAAGTTTCATACAATGCTTCTGTGTAGTTTATATTTGAACATATTCTTTTTTCCACTATTACCCACTTAGCGCTACGAATGTCCAGTTGCATTTTCTACAGACAGAGTGTTTCAAAACTGCTCAATCAAAAGTATGTTTTAACTCTGTTAGCTGAATGCTCAAATCAGAAAGAAGTTTCACAGAATGCTTCTGTGTAGTTTATATTTGAATATATCCTTTTTCCACTACTACTCTCTTAGCGCTCCAAATTTCCAGTTGCATTTTCTACAGAAAGAGTGTTCAGATCTGCTCAATCAAAAGTATGGTTTAATTCTGTTAGCTGAATGCACAGATCGGAAAGAAGTTTCACAGAATGATTCTGTGTAGTTTATATTTGGAGACATTCCTTTTTCCACTATTACCCTCTTAGCGCTCCGAATCTCCACTTGCATTTTCTACAGAAAGAGTGTTTCAGAACGGCTCATTCAAAATTAAGGTTCAACTCTTTTAGTTGAACAAACAGAACAGAAAGAAGTTTCACACAATTCTTCTGTGTAGTTTTTATTTGTAGACATTCTTTTTCCCAATATAGGCCTCTTAGCGCTCAGAATGTCCAATTGCAGTTTCTACAGAAAGAGTGTTTCAGAACGGCTCAATCAAAAGTAAGGTTCAACTCTGTTAGTTGAATGCACAGAACAGAAAGAAGTTTCATACAATGCTTCTGTGTAGTTTATATTTGAACATATTCTTTTTTCCTCTATTACCCACTTAGCGCTACGAATGTCCAGTTGCATTTTATACAGACAGAGTGTTTCAAAACTGCTCAATCAAAAGTATGGTTTAACTCTGTTAGCTGAATGCTCAGATCAGAAAGAAGTTTCACAGAATGCTTCGGTGTAGTTTATATTTGAATATATTACTTTTTCCACTACTACACTCTTAGCGCTCCAAATATCCAGTTGCATTTTCTACAGAAAGAGTGTTCAGATCTGCTCAATCAAAAGTATGGTTTAACTCTGTTAGCTGAATGCACAGATCGGAAAGAAGTTTCACAGAATGATTCTGTGTAGTTTATATTTGGAGACATTCCTTTTTCCACTATTACCCTCTTAGCGCTCCGAATCTCCACTTGCATTTTCTACAGAAAGAGTGTTTCAGAACGGCTCAATCAAAAGTAAGGTTCAACTCTGTTAGTTGAATGCACAGAACAGAAAGAATTTTCACAGAATGCTACTGTGTAGTTTATATTTGAATATATTCCTTTTTCCACTATTACCATCTTAGCGCTCCGAATGTCCACTTGCATTTTCTGCAGAAAGAGTGTTCAGAACTGCGCAATCAAAAGTATGGTTTAACTCTGTTAGCTTAATGAACATATCAGAAATAAGTTTCACACAATGTTTCTGTGTAGTTTTTATTTGAAGATATTATTTTTCCCAATATAGGCCTCTTAGCGCTCAGAATGTCCAATTGCAGTTTCTACAGAAAGAGTGTTTCAGAACGGCTCAATCAAAAGTAAGGTTCAACTCTGTTAGTTGAATGCACAGAACAGAAAGAAGTTTCATACAATGCTTCTGTGTAGTTTATATTTGAACATATTCTTTTTTCCACTATTACCCACTTAGCGCTACGAATGGCCAGTTGCATTTTCTACAGACAGAGTGTCTCAAAACTGCTCAATCAAAAGTATGGTTTAACTCTGTTAGGTGAATGCTCAGATCAGAAAGAAGTTTCACAGAATGCTTCTGTGTAGTTTATATTTGAATATATTCCTTTTTCCACTACTACTCTCTTAGCGCTCCAAATGTCCAGTTGCATTTTCTACAGAAAGAGTGTTCAGATCTGCTCAATCAGAAGTATGGTTTAACTCTGTTAGCTGAATGCACAGATCAGAAAGAAGTTTCACCGAATGATTCTGTGTAGTTTATATTTGAAGACATTCCTTTTTCCACTATTACCCTCTTAGCGCTCCGAATCTCCACTTGCATTTTCTACAAAAAGAGTGTTTCATATCTGCTCAATCAAAAATATGTTTTATCTCTGTTAACTGAATTTACAGATCAGAAATAAGTTTCACAGAATGCATCTGTGTAGTTTTTATTTGAAGATATTCTTTTTGCCAATGTAGGCCTCTTAGCGCTTAGCATGTCCAATTGCAGTTTCTACAGAAAGAGTGTTTCAGAACGGCTCAATCAAAAGTAAGTTTCAACTCTGTTAGTTGAATGCACAGAACAGAAAGAATTTTCACAGAATGCTACTGTGTAGTTTATATTTGAATATATTCCTTTTTCCACTATTACCCTCTTAGCGCTCAGAATGTCCACTTGCATTTTCTACAGAAAGAGTGTTCAGAACTGCGCAATCAAAAGTATGGTTTAACTCTGTTAGCTTAATGAACATATCAGAAATAAGTTTCACACAATGCTTCTGTGTTGTTTTTATTTGAAGATATTATTTTTCCCAATATAGGCCTCTTAGCGCTCTGAATGTCCAATTGCAGTTTCTACAGAAAGAGTGTTTCAGAAAGGCTCAATCAAAAGTAAGGTTCAACTCTGTTAGTTGAATGCACAGAACAGAAAAAAGTTTCATACAATGCTTCTGTGTAGTTTATATTTGAACATATTCTTTTTTCCACTATTACCCACTTAGCGCTACGAATGTCCAGTTGCATTTTCTACAGACAGAGTGTTTCAAAACTGCTCAATCAAAAGTATGGTTTAACTCTGTTAGCTGAATGCTCAGATCAGAAAGAAGTTTCACAGAATGCTTCTGTGTAGTTTATATCTGAATATATTCCTTTTTCCACTACTACTCTCTTAGCGCTCCAAATGTCCAGTTGCATTTTCTACAGAAAGAGTGTTCAGATCTGCTCAATCAAAAGTATGGTTTAACTCTGTTAGCTGAATGCACAGATCAGAAAGAAGTTTCACAGAATGATTCTGTGTAGTTTATATTTGGAGACATTCCTTTTTCCACTATTACCCTCTTAGCGCTCCGAATCTCCACTTGCATTTTCTACAGAAAGAGTGTTTCAGAACGGCTCAATCAAAACTAAGGTTCAACACTTTTAGTTGAACAAACAGAACAGAAAGAAGTTTCACACAATTCTTCTGTGTAGTTTTTATTTGTAGACATTCTTTTTCCCAATATAGGCCTCTTAGCGCTCAGAATGTCCAATTGCAGTTTCTACAGAAAGAGTGTTTCAGAACGGCTCAATCAAAAGTAAGGTTCAACTCTGTTAGTTGAATGCACAGAACAGAAAGAAATTTCATACAATGCTTCTGTGTAGTTTATATTTGAACATATTCTTTTTTCCACTATTACCCACTTAGCGCTACGAATGTCCAGTTGCATTTTCTACAGACAGAGTGTTTCAAAACTGCTCAATCAAAAGTATGGTTTAACTCTGTTAGCTGAATGCTCAGATCAGAAAGAAATTTCACAGAATGCTTCTGTGTAGTTTATATTTGAATATATTCCCTTTTCCACTACTACGCTCTTAGCGCTCCAAATGTCCAGTTGCATTTTCTACAGAAAGAGTGCTCAGATCTGCTCAATCAAAAGTATGGTTTAACTCTGTTAGCTGAATGCACAGATCAGAAAGAAGTTTCACCGAATGATTCTGTGTAGTTTATATTTGAAGACATTCCTTTTTCCACTATTACCCTCTTAGCGCTCCGAATCTCCACTTGCATTTTCTACAAAAAGAGTGTTTCATAACTGCTCAATCAAAAATATGTTTTATCTCTGTTAACTGAATTTACAGATCAGAAATAAGTTTCACAGAATGCATCTGTGTAGTTTTTATTTGAAGATATTCTTTTTCCCAATGTAGGCCTCTTAGCGCTTAGCATGTCCAATTGCAGTTTCTACAGAAAGAGTGTTTCAGAACGGCTCAATCAAAAGTAAGGTTCAACTCTGTTAGTTGAATGCACAGAACAGAAAGAATTTTCACAGAATGCTACTGTGTAGTTTATATTTGTATATATTCCTTTTTCCACTATTACCCTCTTAGCGCTCCGAATGTCCACTTGCATTTTCTACAGAAAGAGTGTTCAGAACTGCGCAATCAAAAGTATGGTTTAACTCTGTTAGCTTAATGAACATATCAGAAATAAGTTTCACACAATGTTTCTGTGTAGTTTTTATTTGAAGATATTATTTTTCCCAATATAGGCCTCTTAGCGCTCAGAATGTCCAATTGCAGTTTCTACAGAAAGAGTGTTTCAGAACGGCTCAATCAAAAGTAAGGTTCAACTCTGTTAGTTGAATGCACAGAACAGAAAGAAGTTTCATACAATGCTTCTGTGTAGTTTATATTTGAACATATTCTTTTTCCACTATTACCCACTTAGCGCTACGAATGTCCAGTTGCATTTTCTACAGACAGAGTGTTTCAAAACTGCTCAATCAAAAGTATGGTTTAACTCTGTTAGCTGAATGCTCAGATCAGAAAGAAGTTTCACAGAATGCTTCTGTGTAGTTTATATTTGAATATATTCCTTTTTCCACTACTAATCTCTTAGCGCTAAAAAAGTCCAGTTGCATTTTCTACAGAAAGAGTGTTCAGATCTGCTCAATCAAAAGTATGTTTTAACTCTGTTAGCTGAATGCACAGATCAGAAAGAAGTTTCACAGAATGATTCTGTGTAGTTTATATTTGGAGACATTCCTTTTTCCACTATTACCCTCTTAGCTCTCCGAATCTCCACTTGCATTTTCTACAGAAAGAGTGTTTCAGAACGGCTCAATCAAAACTAAGGCTCAACACTTTTAGTTGAACAAACAGAACAGAAAGAAGTTTCACACAATTCTTCTGTATAGTTTTTATTTGTAGACATTCTTTTTCCCAATATAGGCCTCTTAGCGCTCAGAATGTCCAATTGCAGTTTCTACAGAAAGAGTGTTTCAGAACGGCTCAATCGAAAGTAAGGTTCAACTCTGTTAGTTGAATGCACAGAACAGAAAGAAGTTTCATACAATGCTTCTGTGTAGTTTATATTTGAACATATTCTTTTTTCCACTATTACCCACTTAGCGCTACGAATGTCCAGTTGCATTTTCTACAGACAGAGTTTTTCAAAACTGCTCAATCAAAAGTATGGTTTAACTCTGTTAGCTGAATGCTCAGATCAGAAAGTAGTTTCACAGAATGCTTCTGTGTAGTTTATATTTGAATATATTGCTTTTTCCACTAATACGCTCTTAGCGCTCCAAATGTCCAGTTGCATTTTCTACAGAAAGAGTGTTCAGATCTGCTCAATCAAAAGTATGTTTTAACTCTGTTAGCTGAATGCACAGATCAGAAAGAAGTTTCACCGAATGATTCTGTGTAGTTTATATTTGAAGACATTCCTTTTTCCACTATTACCTTCTTAGCGCTCCGAATCTCCACTTGCATTTTCTACAAAAAGAGTGTTTCATAACTGCTCAATCAAAAATATGTTTTATCTCTGTTAACTGAATTTACAGATCAGAAATAAGTTTCACAGAATGCATCTGTGTACTTTTTATTTGAAGATATTCTTTTTCCCAATGTAGGCCTCTTAGCGCTTAGCATGTCCAATTGCAGTTTCTATAGAAAGAGTGTTTCAGAACGGCTCAATCAAAAGTAAGGTTCAACTCTATTAGTTGAATGCACAGAACAGAAAGAATTTTCACAGAATGCTACTGTGTAGTTTATATTTGAATGTATTCCTTTCTCCACTATTACCCTCTTAGCGCTACGAATGTCCACTTGCATTTTCTACAGAAAGAGTGTTCAGAACTGCACAATCAAAAGTGTGGTTTAACTCTGTTAGCTTAATGAACATATCAGAAATAAGTTTCACACAATGCTTTTGTGTAGTTTTTATTTGAAGATATTATTTTTCCCAATAGAGGCCCCTTAGTGCTCAGAATGTCCAATTGCAGTTTCTACAGAAAGAGTGTTTCAGAAAGGCTCAATCAAAAGTAAGGTTCAACTCTGTTAGTTGAATGCACAGAACAGAAAGAAGTTTCGTACAATGCTTCTGTGTAGTTTATATTTGAACATATTCTTTTTTCCACTATTACCCACTTGGCGCTACGAATGTCCAGTTGCATTTTCTACAGACAGAGTGTTTCAAAACTGCTCAATCAAAAGTATGGTTTAACTCTGTTAGCTGAATGCTCAGATCAGAAAGAAGTTTCACAGAATGCTTCTGTGTAGTTTATATTTGAATATATTCCTTTTTCCACTACTACGCTCTTAGCGCTCCAAATGTCCAGTTGCATTTTCTACAGAAAGAGTGTTCAGATCTGCTCAATCAAAAGTATGGTTTAACTCTGTTAGCTGAATGCACAGATCAGAAAGAAGTTTCACCGAATGATTCTGTGTAGTTTATATTTGAAGACATTCCTTTTTCCACTATTACCCTCTTAGCGCTCCGAATCTCCACTTGCATTTTCTACAAAAAGAGTGTTTCATAACTGCTCAATCAAAAATATGTTTTATCTCTGTTAACTGAATTTACAGATCAGAAATAAGTTTCACAGAATGCATCAGTGTAGTTTTTATTTGAAGATATTCTTTTTCCCAATGTAGGCCTCTTAGCGCTTAGCATGTCCAATTGCAGTTTCTACAGAAAGAGTGTTTCAGAATGGCTCAATCAAAAGTAAGGTTCAACTCTGTTAGTTGAATGCACAGAACAGAAAGAATTTTCACAGAATGCTACTGTGTAGTTTATATTTGAATATATTCCTTTTTCCACTATTACCCTCTTAGCGCTACGAATGTCCACTTGCATTTTCTACAGAAAGAGTGTTCAGAACTGCGCAATCAAAAGTATGTTTTAACTCTGTTAGCTTAATGAACATATCAGAAATAAGTTTCACACAATGCTTCTGTGTAGTTTTTATTTGAAGATATTATTTTTCCCAATAGAGGCCTCTTAGCGCTCAGAATGTCCAATTGCAGTTTCTACAGAAAGAGTGTTTCAGAAAGGCTCAATCAAACGTAAGGTTCAACTCTGTTAGTTGAATGCACAGAACAGAAAGAAGTTTCATACAATGCTTCTGTGTAGTTTATATTTGAACATATTCTTTTTTCCACTATTACCCACTTAGCGCAACGAATGTCCAGTTGCATTTTCTACAGACAGAGTGTTTCAAAACTGCTCAATCAAAAGTATGGTTTAACTCTGTTAGGTGAATGCTCAGATCAGAAAGAAGTTTCACAGAATGCTTCTGTGTAGTTTATATTTGAATATATTCCTTTTTCCACTACTACTCTCTTAGCGCTCCAAATGTCCAGTTGCATTTTCTACAGAAAGAGTGTTCAGATCTGCTCAATCAGAAGTATGGTTTAACTCTGTTAGCTGAATGCACAGATCAGAAAGAAGTTTCACCGAATGATTCTGTGTAGTTTATATTTGAAGACATTCCTTTTTCCACTATTACCCTCTTAGCGCTCCGAATCTCCACTTGCATTTTCTACAAAAAGGGTGTTTCATAACTGCTCAATCAAAAATATGTTTTATCTCTGTTAACTGAATTTACAGATCAGAAATAAGTTTCACAGAATGCATCTGTGTAGTTTTTATTTGAAGATATTCTTTTTGCCAATGTAGGCCTCTTAGCGCTTAGCATGTCCAATTGCAGTTTCTACAGAAAGAGTGTTTCAGAACGGCTCAATCAAAAGTAAGTTTCAACTCTGTTAGTTGAATGCACAGAACAGAAAGAATTTTCACAGAATGCTACTGTGTAGTTTATATTTGAATATATTCCTTTTTCCACTATTACCCTCTTAGCGCTCAGAATGTCCACTTGCATTTTCTACAGAAAGAGTGTTCAGAATTGCGCAATCAAAAGTATGGTTTAACTCTGTTAGCTTAATGAACATATCAGAAATAAGTTTCACACAATGCTTCTGTGTAGTTTTTATTTGAAGATATTATTTTTCCCCATATAGGCCTCTTAGCGCTCAGAATGTCCAATTGCAGTTTCTACAGAAAGAGTGTTTCAGAAAGGCTCAATCAAAAGTAAGGTTCAACTCTGTTAGTTGAATGCACAGAACAGAAGGAAGTTTCATACAATGCTTCTGTGTAGTTTATATTTGAACATATTCTTTTTTCCACTATTACCCACTTAGCGCTACGAATGTCCAGTTGCATTTTCTACAGACAGAGTGTTTCAAAACTGCTCAATCAAAAGTATGGTTTAACTCTGTTAGCTGAATGCTCAGATCAGAAAGAAGTTTCACAGAATGCTTCGGTGTAGTTTATATTTGAATATATTCCTTTTTCCACTACTACACTCTTAGCGCTCAAAATATCCAGTTGCATTTTCTACAGAAAGAGTGTTCAGATCTGCTCAATCAAAAGTATGGTTTAACTCTGTTAGCTGAATGCACAGATCGGAAAGAAGTTTCACAGAATGATTCTGTGTAGTTTATATTTGGAGACATTCGTTTTTCCACTATTACCCTCTTAGCGCTCCGAATCTCCACTTGCATTTTCTACAGAAAGAGTGTTTCAGAACGGCTCAATCAAAACTAAGGTTCAACACTTTTAGTTGAACAAACAGAACAGAAAGAAGTTTCACACAATTCTTCTGTGTAGTTTTTATTTGTAGACATTCTTTTTCCCAATATAGGCCTCTTAGCGCTCAGAATGTCCAATTGCAGTTTCTACAGAAAGAGTGTTTCAGAACGGCTCAATCAAAAGTAAGGTTCAACTCTGTTAGTAGAATGCACAGAACAGAAAGAAGTTTTATACAATGCTTCTGTGTAGTTTATATTTGAATATATTCCTTTTTCCACTACTACGCGCTTAGCGCTCCAAATGTCCAGTTGCATTTTCTACAGAAAGAGTGTTCAGATCTGCTCAATCAAAAGTATGGTTTAACTCTGTTAGCTGAATGCACAGATCAGAAAGAAGTTTCACCGAATGATTCTGTGTAGTTTATATTTGAAGACATTCCTTTTTCCACTATTACCCTCTTAGCGCTCCGAATCTCCACTTGCATTTTCTACAAAAAGGGTGTTTCATAACTGCTCAATCAAAAATATGTTTTATCTCTGTTAACTGAATTTACAGATCAGAAATAAGTTTCACAGAATGCATCTGTGTAGTTTTTACTTGAAGATATTCTTTTTCCCAATGTAGGCCTCTTAGCGCTTAGCATGTCCAATTGCAGTTTCTACAGAAAGAGTGTTTCAGAACGGCTCAATCAAAAGTAAGGTTCAACTCTGTTAGTTGAATGCACAGAAAAGAAAGAATTTTCACAGAATGCTACTGTGTAGTTTATATTTGAATATATTCCTTTTTCCACTATTACCCTCTTAGCGCTCCGAATGTCCAGTTGCATTTTCTACAGAAAGAGTGTTCAGAATTGCGCAATCAAAAGTATGGTTTAACTCTGTTAGCTTAATGAACATATCAGAAATAAGATTCACACAATGCTTCTGTGTAGTTTTTATTTGAAGATATTATTTTTCCCCATATAGGCCTCTTAGCGCTCAGTATGTCCAATTGCAGTTTCTACAGAAAGAGTGTTTCAGAAAGGCTCAATCAAAAGTAAGGTTCAACTCTGTTAGTTGAATGCACAGAACAGAAAGAAGTTTCATACAATGCTTCTGTGTAGTTTATATTTGAACATATTCTTTTTTCCACTATTACCCACTTAGCGCTACGAATGTCCAGTTGCATTTTCTACAGACAGAGTGTTTCAAAACTGCTCAATCAAAAGTATGGTTTAACTCTGTTAGCTGAATGCTCAAATCAGAAAGAAGTTTCACAGAATGCTTCGGTGTAGTTTATATTTGAATATATTCCTTTTTCCACTACTACACTCTTAGCGCTCAAAATATCCAGTTGCATTTTCTACAGAAAGAGTGTTCAGATCTGCTCAATCAAAAGTATGGTTTAACTCTGTTAGCTGAATGCACAGATCGGAAAGAAGTTTCACAGAATGATTCTGTGTAGTTTATATTTGGAGACATTCCTTTTTCCACTATTACCCTCTTAGCGCTCCGAATCTCCACTTGCATTTTCTACAGAAAGAGTGTTTCAGAAAGGCTCAATCAAAACTAAGTTTCAACGCTTTTAGTTGAACAAACAGAACATAAAGAAGTTTCACACAATTCTTCTGTGTAGTTTTTATTTGTAGACATTCTTTTTCCCAATATAGGCCTCTTAGTGCTCAGAATGTCCAATTGCAGTTTCTACAGAAAGAGTGTTTCAGAACGGCTCAATCAAAAGTAAGGTTCAACTCTGTTAGTTGAATGCACAGAACAGAAAGAAGTTTTATACAATGCTTCTGTGTAGTTTATATTTGAACATATTCTTTTTTCCACTATTACCAACTTAGCGCTACGAATGTCCAGTTGCATTTTCTACAGACAGAGTGTTTCAAAACTGCTCAATCAAAAGTATGGTATAACTCTGTTAGCTGAATGCTCAGATCAGAAAGAAGTTTCTCAGAATGCTTCTGTGTAGTTTATATTTGAATATATTCCTTTTTCCACTACTACTCTCTTAGCGCTCCAAATGTCCAGTTGCATTTTCTACAGAAAGAGTGTTCAGATCTGCTCAATCAAAAGTATGGTTTAACTCTGTTAGCTGAATGCACAGATCAGAAAGAAGTTTCACAGAATGTTTCTGTGTAGTTTATATTTGGAGACATTCCTTTTTCCACTATTACCCACTTAGCGCTCCGAATCTCCACTTGCATTTTCTACAGAAAGAGTGTTTCAGAACGGATCAATCAAAACTAAGGTTCAACTCTTTTAGTTGAACAAACAGAACAGAAAGAATTTTCACACAATTCTTCTGTGTAGTTTTTATTTGTAGACATTCTTTTTCCCAATATAGTCCTCTTAGCGCTCAGAATGTCCAATTGCAGTTTCTACAGAAAGAGTGTTTCAGAACGGCTCAATCAAAAGTAAGGTTCAACTCTGTTAGTTGAATGCACAGAACAGAAAGAAGTTTCATACAATGCTTCTGTGTAGTTTATATTTGAACATATTCTTTTTTCCACTATTACCCACTTAGTGCTACGAATGTCCAGTTGCATTTTCTACAGACAGAGTGTTTCAAAACTGCTCAATCAAAAGTATGGTTTAACTCTGTTAGCTGAATGCTCAGATCAGAAAGAAGTTTCACAGAATGCTTCTGTGTAGTTTATATTTGAATATATTCCTTTTTCCACTAATACGCTCTTAGCGCTCCAAATGTCCAGTTGCATTTTCTACAGAAAGAGTGTTCAGATCTGCTCAATCAAAAGTATGGTTTAACTCTGTTAGCTGAATGCACAGATCAGAAAGAAGTTTCACCGAATGATTCTGTGTAGTTTATATTTGAAGACATTCCTTTTTCCACTATTACCCTCTTAGCGCTCCGAATCTCCACTTGTATTTTCTACAAAAAGAGTGTTTCATAACTGCTCAATCAAAAATATGTTTTATCTCTGTTAACTGAATTTACAGATCAGAAATAAGTTTCACAGAATGCATCTGTGTAGTTTTTATTTGAAGATATTCTTTTTCCCAAAGTAGGCCTCTTAGCGCTTAGCATGTCCAATTGCAGTTTCTACAGAAAGAGTGTTTCAGAACGGCTCAATCAAAAGTAAGGTTCAACTCTGTTAGTTGAATGCACAGAACAGAAAGAATTTTCACAGAATGCTACTGTGTAGTTTATATTTGAATATAGTCCTTTTTCCACTATTACCCTCTTAGCGCTCGGAAAGTCCACTTGCATTTTCTACAGAAAGAGGGTTCAGAACTGCGCAATCAAAAGTATGGTTTAACTCTGTTAGCTTAATGAACATATCAGAAATAAGATTCACACAATGCTTCTGTGTAGTTTTTATTTGAAGATATTATTTTTCCCAATAGAGGCCTCTTAGCGCTCAGAATGTCCAATTGCAGTTTCTACAGAAAGAGTGTTTCAGAAAGGCTCAATCAAACGTAAGGTTCAACTCTGTTAGTTGAATGCACAGAACAGAAAGAAGTTTCATACAATGCTTCTGTGTAGTTTATATTTGAACATATTCTTTTTTCCACTATTACCCACTTAGCGCAACGAATGTCCAGTTGCATTTTCTACAGACAGAGTGTTTCAAAACTGCTCAATCAAAAGTATGGTTTAACTCTGTTAGGTGAATGCTCAGATCAGAAAGAAGTTTCACAGAATGCTTCTGTGTAGTTTATATTTGAATATATTCCTTTTTCCACTACTACTCTCTTAGCGCTCCAAATGTCCAGTTGCATTTTCTACAGAAAGAGTGTTCAGATCTGCTCAATCAGAAGTATGGTTTAACTCTGTTAGCTGAATGCACAGATCAGAAAGAAGTTTCACCGAATGATTCTGTGTAGTTTATATTTGAAGACATTCCTTTTTCCACTATTACCCTCTTAGCGCTCCGAATCTCCACTTGCATTTTCTACAAAAAGGGTGTTTCATAACTGCTCAATCAAAAATATGTTTTATCTCTGTTAACTGAATTTACAGATCAGAAATAAGTTTCACAGAATGCATCTGTGTAGTTTTTATTTGAAGATATTCTTTTTGCCAATGTAGGCCTCTTAGCGCTTAGCATGTCCAATTGCAGTTTCTACAGAAAGAGTGTTTCAGAACGGCTCAATCAAAAGTAAGTTTCAACTCTGTTAGTTGAATGCACAGAACAGAAAGAATTTTCACAGAATGCTACTGTGTAGTTTATATTTGAATATATTCCTTTTTCCACTATTACCCTCTTAGCGCTCAGAATGTCCACTTGCATTTTCTACAGAAAGAGTGTTCAGAATTGCGCAATCAAAAGTATGGTTTAACTCTGTTAGCTTAATGAACATATCAGAAATAAGTTTCACACAATGCTTCTGTGTAGTTTTTATTTGAAGATATTATTTTTCCCCATATAGGCCTCTTAGCGCTCAGAATGTCCAATTGCAGTTTCTACAGAAAGAGTGTTTCAGAAAGGCTCAATCAAAAGTAAGGTTCAACTCTGTTAGTTGAATGCACAGAACAGAAGGAAGTTTCATACAATGCTTCTGTGTAGTTTATATTTGAACATATTCTTTTTTCCACTATTACCCACTTAGCGCTACGAATGTCCAGTTGCATTTTCTACAGACAGAGTGTTTCAAAACTGCTCAATCAAAAGTATGGTTTAACTCTGTTAGCTGAATGCTCAGATCAGAAAGAAGTTTCACAGAATGCTTCGGTGTAGTTTATATTTGAATATATTCCTTTTTCCACTACTACACTCTTAGCGCTCAAAATATCCAGTTGCATTTTCTACAGAAAGAGTGTTCAGATCTGCTCAATCAAAAGTATGGTTTAACTCTGTTAGCTGAATGCACAGATCGGAAAGAAGTTTCACAGAATGATTCTGTGTAGTTTATATTTGGAGACATTCGTTTTTCCACTATTACCCTCTTAGCGCTCCGAATCTCCACTTGCATTTTCTACAGAAAGAGTGTTTCAGAACGGCTCAATCAAAACTAAGGTTCAACACTTTTAGTTGAACAAACAGAACAGAAAGAAGTTTCACACAATTCTTCTGTGTAGTTTTTATTTGTAGACATTCTTTTTCCCAATATAGGCCTCTTAGCGCTCAGAATGTCCAATTGCAGTTTCTACAGAAAGAGTGTTTCAGAACGGCTCAATCAAAAGTAAGGTTCAACTCTGTTAGTAGAATGCACAGAACAGAAAGAAGTTTTATACAATGCTTCTGTGTAGTTTATATTTGAATATATTCCTTTTTCCACTACTACGCGCTTAGCGCTCCAAATGTCCAGTTGCATTTTCTACAGAAAGAGTGTTCAGATCTGCTCAATCAAAAGTATGGTTTAACTCTGTTAGCTGAATGCACAGATCAGAAAGAAGTTTCACCGAATGATTCTGTGTAGTTTATATTTGAAGACATTCCTTTTTCCACTATTACCCTCTTAGCGCTCCGAATCTCCACTTGCATTTTCTACAAAAAGGGTGTTTCATAACTGCTCAATCAAAAATATGTTTTATCTCTGTTAACTGAATTTACAGATCAGAAATAAGTTTCACAGAATGCATCTGTGTAGTTTTTACTTGAAGATATTCTTTTTCCCAATGTAGGCCTCTTAGCGCTTAGCATGTCCAATTGCAGTTTCTACAGAAAGAGTGTTTCAGAACGGCTCAATCAAAAGTAAGGTTCAACTCTGTTAGTTGAATGCACAGAAAAGAAAGAATTTTCACAGAATGCTACTGTGTAGTTTATATTTGAATATATTCCTTTTTCCACTATTACCCTCTTAGCGCTCCGAATGTCCAGTTGCATTTTCTACAGAAAGAGTGTTCAGAATTGCGCAATCAAAAGTATGGTTTAACTCTGTTAGCTTAATGAACATATCAGAAATAAGATTCACACAATGCTTCTGTGTAGTTTTTATTTGAAGATATTATTTTTCCCCATATAGGCCTCTTAGCGCTCAGTATGTCCAATTGCAGTTTCTACAGAAAGAGTGTTTCAGAAAGGCTCAATCAAAAGTAAGGTTCAACTCTGTTAGTTGAATGCACAGAACAGAAAGAAGTTTCATACAATGCTTCTGTGTAGTTTATATTTGAACATATTCTTTTTTCCACTATTACCCACTTAGCGCTACGAATGTCCAGTTGCATTTTCTACAGACAGAGTGTTTCAAAACTGCTCAATCAAAAGTATGGTTTAACTCTGTTAGCTGAATGCTCAAATCAGAAAGAAGTTTCACAGAATGCTTCGGTGTAGTTTATATTTGAATATATTCCTTTTTCCACTACTACACTCTTAGCGCTCAAAATATCCAGTTGCATTTTCTACAGAAAGAGTGTTCAGATCTGCTCAATCAAAAGTATGGTTTAACTCTGTTAGCTGAATGCACAGATCGGAAAGAAGTTTCACAGAATGATTCTGTGTAGTTTATATTTGGAGACATTCCTTTTTCCACTATTACCCTCTTAGCGCTCCGAATCTCCACTTGCATTTTCTACAGAAAGAGTGTTTCAGAAAGGCTCAATCAAAACTAAGTTTCAACGCTTTTAGTTGAACAAACAGAACATAAAGAAGTTTCACACAATTCTTCTGTGTAGTTTTTATTTGTAGACATTCTTTTTCCCAATATAGGCCTCTTAGTGCTCAGAATGTCCAATTGCAGTTTCTACAGAAAGAGTGTTTCAGAACGGCTCAATCAAAAGTAAGGTTCAACTCTGTTAGTTGAATGCACAGAACAGAAAGAAGTTTTATACAATGCTTCTGTGTAGTTTATATTTGAACATATTCTTTTTTCCACTATTACCAACTTAGCGCTACGAATGTCCAGTTGCATTTTCTACAGACAGAGTGTTTCAAAACTGCTCAATCAAAAGTATGGTATAACTCTGTTAGCTGAATGCTCAGATCAGAAAGAAGTTTCTCAGAATGCTTCTGTGTAGTTTATATTTGAATATATTCCTTTTTCCACTACTACTCTCTTAGCGCTCCAAATGTCCAGTTGCATTTTCTACAGAAAGAGTGTTCAGATCTGCTCAATCAAAAGTATGGTTTAACTCTGTTAGCTGAATGCACAGATCAGAAAGAAGTTTCACAGAATGTTTCTGTGTAGTTTATATTTGGAGACATTCCTTTTTCCACTATTACCCACTTAGCGCTCCGAATCTCCACTTGCATTTTCTACAGAAAGAGTGTTTCAGAACGGATCAATCAAAACTAAGGTTCAACTCTTTTAGTTGAACAAACAGAACAGAAAGAATTTTCACACAATTCTTCTGTGTAGTTTTTATTTGTAGACATTCTTTTTCCCAATATAGTCCTCTTAGCGCTCAGAATGTCCAATTGCAGTTTCTACAGAAAGAGTGTTTCAGAACGGCTCAATCAAAAGTAAGGTTCAACTCTGTTAGTTGAATGCACAGAACAGAAAGAAGTTTCATACAATGCTTCTGTGTAGTTTATATTTGAACATATTCTTTTTTCCACTATTACCCACTTAGTGCTACGAATGTCCAGTTGCATTTTCTACAGACAGAGTGTTTCAAAACTGCTCAATCAAAAGTATGGTTTAACTCTGTTAGCTGAATGCTCAGATCAGAAAGAAGTTTCACAGAATGCTTCTGTGTAGTTTATATTTGAATATATTCCTTTTTCCACTAATACGCTCTTAGCGCTCCAAATGTCCAGTTGCATTTTCTACAGAAAGAGTGTTCAGATCTGCTCAATCAAAAGTATGGTTTAACTCTGTTAGCTGAATGCACAGATCAGAAAGAAGTTTCACCGAATGATTCTGTGTAGTTTATATTTGAAGACATTCCTTTTTCCACTATTACCCTCTTAGCGCTCCGAATCTCCACTTGTATTTTCTACAAAAAGAGTGTTTCATAACTGCTCAATCAAAAATATGTTTTATCTCTGTTAACTGAATTTACAGATCAGAAATAAGTTTCACAGAATGCATCTGTGTAGTTTTTATTTGAAGATATTCTTTTTCCCAAAGTAGGCCTCTTAGCGCTTAGCATGTCCAATTGCAGTTTCTACAGAAAGAGTGTTTCAGAACGGCTCAATCAAAAGTAAGGTTCAACTCTGTTAGTTGAATGCACAGAACAGAAAGAATTTTCACAGAATGCTACTGTGTAGTTTATATTTGAATATAGTCCTTTTTCCACTATTACCCTCTTAGCGCTCGGAAAGTCCACTTGCATTTTCTACAGAAAGAGGGTTCAGAACTGCGCAATCAAAAGTATGGTTTAACTCTGTTAGCTTAATGAACATATCAGAAATAAGATTCACACAATGCTTCTGTGTAGTTTTTATTTGAAGATATTATTTTTCCCAATAGAGGCCTCTTAGCGCTCAGAATTTCCAATTGCAGTTACTACAGAAAGAGTGTTTCAGAAAGGCTCAATCAAAAGTAAGGTTCAACTCTGTTAGTTGAATGCACAGAACAGAAAGAAGTTTCATACAATGCTTCTGTGTAGTTTATATTTGAACATATTCTTTTTTCCACTATTACCCACTTAGCGCTACGAATGTCCAGTTGCATTTTCTACAGACAGAGTGTTTCAAAACTGCTCAATCAAAAGTATGGTTTAACTCTGTTAGCTGAATGCTCAAATCAGAAAGAAGTTTCACAGAATGCTTCTGTGTAGTTTATATTTGAATATATTCCTTTTTCCACTACTACTCTCTTAGCGCTCCAAATGTCCAGTTGCATTTTCTACAGAAAGAGTGTTCAGATCTGCTCAATCAAAAGTATGGTTTAACTCTGTTAGCTGAATGCACAGATCGGAAAGAAGTTTCACAGAATGATTCTGTGTAGTTTATATTTGGAGACATTCCTTTTTCCACTATTACCCTCTTAGCGCTCCGAATCTCCACTTGC
Source organism: Symphalangus syndactylus (assembly GCF_028878055.3). Classification (NCBI taxonomy): domain Eukaryota; kingdom Metazoa; phylum Chordata; class Mammalia; order Primates; family Hylobatidae; genus Symphalangus; species Symphalangus syndactylus. The sequence goes on along the minus strand of NC_072434.2, from coordinate 95,601,730 downwards.
ATTTTCTACAGAAAGAGTGTTTCAGAACGGCTCAATCAAAACTAAGGTTCAACTCTTTTAGTTGAACAAACAGAACAGAAAGAAGTTTCACACAATTCTTCTGTGTAGTTTTTATTTGTAGACATTCTTTTTCCCAATATAGGCCTATTAGCGCTCAGAATGTCCAATTGCAGTTTCTACAGAAAGAGTGTTTCAGAACGGCTCAATCAAAAGTAAGGTTCAACTCTGTTAGTTGAATGCACAGAACAGAAAGAAGTTTCATACAATGCTTCTGTGTAGTTTATATTTGAACATATTCTTTTTTCCACTATTACCCACTTAGCGCTACGAATGTCCAGTTGCATTTTATACAGACAGAGTGTTTCAAAACTGCTCAATCAAAAGTATGGTTTAACTCTATTAGCTGAATTCTCAGATCAGAAAGAAGTTTCACAGAATGCTTCTGTGTAGTTTATATTTGAATATATTCCTTTTTCCACTACTACGTGCTTAGCGCTCCAAATGTCCAGTTGCATTTTCTACAGAAAGAGTGTTCAGATCTGCTCAATCAAAAGTATGGTTTAACTCTGTTAGCTGAATGCACAGATCAGAAAGAAGTTTCACCGAATGATTCTGTGTAGTTTATATTTGAAGACATTCCTTTTTCCACTATTACCCTCTTAGCGCTCCGAATCTCCACATGCATTTTCTACAAAAAGAGTGTTTCATAACTGCTCAATCAAAAATATGTTTTATCTCTGTTAACTGAATTTACAGATCAGAAATAAGTTTCACAGAATGCATCTGTGTAATTTTTCTTTGAAGATATTCTTTTTCCCAATGTAGGCCTCTTAGCGCTTAGCATGTCCAATTGCAGTTTCTACATAAAGAGTGTTTCAGAACGGCTCAATCAAAAGTAAGGTTCAACTCTGTTAGTTGAATGCACAGAACAGAAAGAAGTTTCACAGAATGCTACTGTGTAGTTTATATTTGAATATATTCCTTTTTCCACTATTACCCTCTTAGCGCTCCGAATGTCCACTTGCATTTTCTGCAGAAAGAGTGTTCAGAACTGCGCAATCAAAAGTATGGTTTAACTCTGTTAGCTTAATGAACATATCAGAAATAAGTTTCACACAATGCTTCTGTGTAGTTTTTATTTGAAGATATTATTTTTCCCAATATAGGCCTCTTAGCGCTCAGAATGTCCAATTGCAGTTTCTACAGAAAGAGTGTTTCAGAAAGGCTCAATCAAAATTAAGGTTCAACTCTGTTAATTGAATGCACAGAACAGAAAGAAGTTTCATACAATGCTTCTGTGTAGTTTATATTTGAACATATTCTTTTTTCCACTATTACCCACTTAGCGCTACGAATGTCCAGTTGCATTTTCTACAGACAGAGTGTTTCAAAACTGCTCAATCAAAAGTATGGTTTAACTCTGTTAGCTGAATGCTCAGATCAGAAAGAAGTTTCACAGAATGCTTCTGTGTAGTTTATATTTGAATATATTCCTTTTTCCGCTACTACTCTCTTAGCGCTCCAAATGTCCAGTTGCATTTTCTACAGAAAGAGTGTTCAGATCTGCTCAATCAAAAGTATGGTTTAACTCTGTTAGCTGAATGCACAGATCAGAAAGTAGTTTCACAGAATGATTCTGTGTAGTTTATATTTGGAGACATTCCTTTTTCCACTATTACCCTCTTAGCGCTCCGAATCTCCACTTGCATTTTCTACAGAAAGAGTGTTTCAGAACGGCTCAATCAAAACTAAGGTTCAACACTTTTAGTTGAACAAACAGAACAGAAAGAAGTTTCACACAATTCTTCTGTATAGTTTTTATTTGTAGACATTCTTTTTCCCAATATAGGCCTCTTAGCGCTCAGAATGTCCAATTGCAGTTTCTACAGAAAGAGTGTTTCAGAACGGCTCAATCAAAAGTAAGGTTCAACTCTGTTAGTTGAATGCACAGAACAGAAAGAAGTTTCACACAATTCTTCTGTGTAGTTTTTATTTGTAGACATTCTTTTTCCCAATATAGGCCTCTTAGCGCTCAGAATGTCCAATTGCAGTTTCTACAGAAAGAGTGTTTCAGAACGGCTCAATCAAAAGTAAGGTTCAACGCTGTTAGTTGAATGCACAGAACAGAAAGAAATTTCATACAATGCTTCTGTGTAGTTTATATTTGAATATATTCTTTTTTCCACTATTACCCACTTAGCGCTACGAATGTCCAGTTGCATTTTCTACAGACAGAGTGTTTCAAAACTGCTCAATCAAAAGTATGGTTTAACTCTGTTAGCTGAATGCTCAGATCAGAAAGAAGTTTCACAGAATGCTTCTGTGTAGTTTATATTTGAATATATTCCTTTTTCCACTACTACGCTCTTAGCGCTCCAAATGTCCAGTTGCATTTTCTACAGAAAGAGTGTTCAGATCTGCTCAATCAAAAGTATGGTTTAACTCTGTTAGCTGAATGCACAGATCAGAAAGTAGTTTCACCGAATGATTCTGTGTAGTTTATATTTGAAGACATTCCTTTTTCCACTATTACCCTCTTAGCGCTCCGAATCTCCACTTGCATTTTCTACAAAAAGAGTGTTTCATCACTGCTCAATCAAAAATATGTTTTATCTTTGTTAACTGAATTTACAGATCAGAAATAAGTTTCACAGAATGCATCTGTGTAGTTTTTATTTGAAGATATTATTTTTCCCAATGTAGGCCTCTTAGCGCTTAGCATGTCCAATTGCAGTTTCTACAGAAAGAGTGTTTCAGAACGGCTCAATCAAAAGTAAGGTTCAACTCTGTTAGTTGAATGCACAGAACAGAAAGAATTTTCACAGAATGCTACTGTGTAGTTTATATTTGAATATATTCCTTTTTCCACTATTACCCTCTTAGCGCTCCGAATGTCCACTTGCATTTTCTACAGAAAGAGTGATCAGAACTGCGCAATCAAAAGTATGGTTTAACTCTGTTAGCTTAATGAACATATCAGAAATAAGTTTCACACAATGCTTCTGTGTAGTTTTTATTTGAAGATATTATTTTTCCCAATATAGGCCTCTTAGTGCTCAGAAGGTCCAATTGCAGTTTCTACAGAAAGAGTGTTTCAGAACGGCTCAATCAAAAGTAAGGTTCAACTCTGTTAGTTGAATGCACAGAACAGAAAGAAGTTTCATAGAATGCTTCTGTGTAGTTTATATTTGCACATATTCTTTTTTCCACTATTACCCACTTAGCGCTACGAATGTCCAGTTGCATTTTCTACAGACAGAGTGTTTCAAAACTGCTCAATCAAAAGCATGGTTTAACTCTGTTAGCTGAATGCTCAGATCAGAAAGAAGTTTCACAGAATGCTTCTGTGTAGTTTATATTTGAATATATTCCTTTTTCCACTACTACGCTCTTAGCGCTCCAAATGTCCAGTTGCATTTTCTACAGAAAGAGTGTTCAGATCTGCTCAATCAGAAGTATGGTTTAACTCTGTTAGCTGAATGCACAGATCAGAAAGAAATTTCACAGAATGATTCTGTGTAGTTTATATTTGGAGATATTCCTTTCTCCACTATTACCCTCTTAGCGCTCCGAATCTCCAATTGCATTTTCTACAGAAAGAGTGTTTCAGAACGGCTCAATCAAAACTAAGGTTCAACTCTTTTAGTTGAACAAACAGAACAGAAAGAAGTTTCACACAATCCTTCTGTGTAGTTTTTATTTGTAGACATTCTTTTTCCCAATATAGGCCTCTTAGCGCTCAGAATGTCCAATTGCAGTTTCTACAGAAAGAGTGTTTCAGAACGGCTCAATCAAAAGTAAGGTTCAACTCTGTTAGTTGAATGCACAGAACAGAAAGAAGTTTCATACAATGCTTCTGTGTAGTTTATATTTGAACATATTCTTTTTTCCACTATTACCCACTTAGCGCTACGAATGTCCAGTTGCATTTTCTACAGACAGAGTGTTTCAAAACTGCTCAATCAAAAGTATGGTTTAACTCTGTTAGCTGAATGCTCAGATCAGAAAGAAGTTTCACAGAATGCTTCTGTGCAGTTTATATTTGAATATATTCCTTTTTCCACTACTACGCTCTTAGCGCTCCAAATGTCCAGTTGCATTTTCTACAGAAAGAGTGTTCAGATCTGCTCAATCAAAAGTATGGTTTAACTCTGTTAGCTGAATGCACAGATCAGAAAGAAGTTTCACCGAATGATTCTGTGTTGTTTATATTTGAAGACATTCCTTTTTCCACTATTACCCTCTTAGCGCTCCGAATCTCCACTTGCATTTTCTACAAAAAGAGTGTTTCATAACTGTTCAATCAAAAATATGTTTTATCTCAGTTAACTGAATTTACAGATCAGAAATAAGTTTCACAGAATGCATCTGTGTAGTTTTTATTTGAAGATATTCTTTTTCCCAATGTAGGCCTCTTAGCGCTTAGCATGTCCAATTGCAGTTTCTACAGAAAGAGTATTCAGAACGGCTCAATCAAAAGTAAGGTTCAACTCTGTTAGTTGAATGCACAGAACAGAAAGTATTTTCACAGAATGCTACTGTGTAGTTTATATTTGAATATATTCCTTTTTCCACTATTACCATCTTAGCGCTCCGAATGTCCACTTGCATTTTCTGCAGAAAGAGTGTTCAGAACTGCGCAATCAAAAGTATGGTTTAACTCTGTTAGCTTAATGAACATATCAGAAATAAGTTTCACACAATGCTTCTGGGTAGTTTTTATTTGAAGATATTATTTTTCCCAATATAGGCCTCTTAGCGCTCAGAATGTCCAATTGCACTTTCTGCAGAAAGAGTGTTTCAGAAAGGCTCAATCAAAAGTAAGGTTCAACTCTGTTAGTTGAATGCACAGAACAGAAAGAAGTTTCATACAATGCTTCTGTGTAGTTTATATTTGAGCATATTATTTTTTCCACTATTACCCACTTAGCGCTACGAATGTCCAGTTGCATTTTCTACAGACAGAGTGTTTCAAAACTGCTCAATCAAAAGTATGGTTTAACTCTGTTAGCTGAATGCTCAGATCAGAAAGAAGTTTCACAGAATGCTTCTGTGTAGTTTATATTTGAATATATTCCTTTTTCCACTACTACTCTCTTAGCGCTCCAAATGTCCAGTTGCATTTTCTACAGAAAGAGTGTTCAGATCTGCTCAATCAAAAGTATGGTTTAACTCTGTTAGCTGAATGCTCAGATCAGAAAGAAGTTTCACAGAATGCTTCTGTGTAGTTTATATTTGAATATATTCCTTTTTCCACTACTACTCTCTTAGCGCTCCAAAAGTCCAGTTGCATTTTCTACAGAAAGAGTGTTCAGATCTGCTCAATCAAAAGTATGGTTTAAATCTGTTAGCTGAATGCACAGATCAGAAAGAAATTTCACAGAATGATTCTGTGTAGTTTATATTTGGAGATATTCCTTTCTCCACTATTACCCTCTTAGCGCTCCGAATCTCCACTTGCATTTTCTACAGAAAGAGTGTTTCAGAACGGCTCAATCAAAACTAAGGTTCAACTCTTTTAGTTGAACAAACAGAACAGAAAGAAGTTTCACACAATTCTTCTGTGTAGTTTTTATTTGTAGACATTATTTTTCCCAATATAGGCCTATTAGCGCTCAGAATGTCCAATTGCAGTTTCTTCAGAAAGAGTGTTTCAGAACGGTTCAATCAAAAGTAAGGTTCAACTCTGTTAGTTGAATGCACAGAACAGAAAGAAATTTCATACAATGCTTCTGTGTAGTTTATATTTGAACATATTCTTTTTTCCACTATTACCCACTTAGCGCTACGAATGTCCAGTTGCATTTTCTACCGACAGAGTGTTTCAAAACTGCTCAATCAAAAGTATGGTTTAACTCTGTTAGCTGAATGCTCAGATCAGAAAGAAGTTTCACAGAATGCTTCTGTGTAGTTTATATTTGAATATATTCCTTTTTCCACTACTACGCTCTTAGCGCTCCAAATGTCCAGTTGCATTTTCCACAGAAAGAGTGTTCAGATCTGCTCAATCAAAAGTATGGTTTAACTCTGTTAGCTGAATGCACAGATCAGAAAGAAGTTTCACCGAATGATTCTGTGTAGTTTATATTTGAAGACATTTCTTTTTCCACTATTACCCTCTTAGCGCTCCGAATCTCCACTTGCATTTTCTACAAAAAGAGTGTTTCATAACTGCTCAATCAAAAATAGGTTTTATCTCTGTTAACTGAATTTACAGATCAGAAATAAGTTTCACAGAATGCATCTGTGTAGTTTTTATTTGAAGATATTCTTTTTCCCAATGTAGGCCTCTTAGCGCTTAGCATGTCCAATTGCAGTTTCTACAGAAAGAGTGTTTCAGAACGGCTCAATCAAAAGTAAGGTTCAACTCTGTTAGTTGAATGCACAGAACAGAAAGAATTTTCACAGAATGCTACTGTGTAGTTTATATTTGAATATATTCCTTTTTCCACTATTACCCTCTTAGCGCTCCGAATGTCCACTTGCATTTTCTACAGAAAGAGTGTTCAGAACTGCGCAATCAAAAGTATGGTTTAACTCTGTTAGCTTAATGAACATATCAGAAATAAGTTTCACACAATGCTTCTGTGTAGTTTTTATTTGAAGATATTATTTTTCCCAATATAGGCCTCTTAGCGCTCAGAATGTCCAATTGCAGTTTCTACAGAAAGAGTGTTTCAGAAAGGCTCAATCAAAAGTAAGGTTCAACTCTGTTAGTTGAATGCACAGAACAGAAAGAAGTTTCATACAATGCTTCTGTGTAGTTTATATTTGAACATATTCTTTTTTCCACTATTACCCACTTAGCGCTATGAATGTCCAGTTGCATTTTCTACAGTCAGAGTGTTTCAAAACTGCTCAATCAAAAGTATGGTTTAACTCTGTTAGCTGAATGCTCAGATCAGAAAGAAGTTTCACAGAATGCTTCTGTGTAGTTTATATTTGAATATATTCCTTTTTCCACTACTACTCTCTTAGCGCTCCAAATGTCCAGTTGCATTTTCTACAGAAAGAGTGTTCAGATCTGCTCAATCAAAAGTATGGTTTAACTCTGTTAGCTGAATGCACAGATCAGAAAGAAGTTTCACAAAATGATTCTGTGTAGTTTATATTTGGAGACATTCCTTTCTCCACTATTACCCTCTTAGCGCTCCGAATCTCCACTTGCATTTTCTACAGAAAGAGTGTTTCAGAACGGCTCAATCAAAACTAAGGTTCAACTCTTTTAGTTGAACAAACAGAACAGAAAGAAGTTTCACACAATCCTTCTGTGTAGTTTTTATTTGTAGACATTCTTTTTCCCAATATAGGCCTCTTAGCGCTCAGAATGTCCAATTGCAGTTTCTACAGAAAGAGTGTTTCAGAACGGCTCAATCAAAAGTAAGGTTCAACTCTGTTAGTTGAATGCACAGAACAGAAAGAAGTTTCATACAATGCTTCTGTGTAGTTTATATTTGAACATATTCTTTTTTCCACTATTACCCACTTAGCGCTACGAATGTCCAGTTGCATTTTCTACAGACAGAGTGTTTCAAAACTGCTCAATCAAAAGTATGATTTAACTCTGTTAGCTGAATGCTCAGATCAGAAAGAAGTTTCACAGAATGCTTCTGTGCAGTTTATATTTGAATATATTCCTTTTTCCACTACTACGCTCTTAGCGCTCCAAATGTCCAGTTGCATTTTCTACAGAAAGAGTGTTCAGATCTGCTCAATCAAAAGTATGGTTTAACTCTGTTAGCTGAATGCACAGATCAGAAAGAAGTTTCACCGAATGATTCTGTGTAGTTTATATTTGAAGACATTCCTTTTTCCACTATTACCCTCTTAGCGCTCCGAATCTCCACTTGCATTTTCTACAAAAAGAGTGTTTCATAACTGTTCAATCAAAAATATGTTTTATCTCAGTTAACTGAATCTACAGATCAGAAATAAGTTTCACAGAATGCATCTGTGTAGTTTTTATTTGAAGATATTCTTTTTCCCAATGTAGGCCTCTTAGCGCTTAGCATGTCCAATTGCAGTTTCTACAGAAAGAGTATTCAGAACGGCTCAATCAAAAGTAAGGTTCAACTCTGTTAGTTGAATGCACAGAACAGAAAGTATTTTCACAGAATGCTACTGTGTAGTTTATATTTGAATATATTCCTTTTTCCACTATTACCATCTTAGCGCTCCGAATGTCCACTTGCATTTTCTGCAGAAAGAGTGTTCAGAACTGCGCAATCAAAAGTATGGTTTAACTCTGTTAGCTTAATGAACATATCAGAAATAAGTTTCACACAATGCTTCTGGGTAGTTTTTATTTGAAGATATTATTTTTCCCAATATAGGCCTCTTAGCGCTCAGAATGTCCAATTGCACTTTCTGCAGAAAGAGTGTTTCAGAAAGGCTCAATCAAAAGTAAGGTTCAACTCTGTTAGTTGAATGCACAGAACAGAAAGAAGTTTCATACAATGCTTCTGTGTAGTTTATATTTGAGCATATTCTTTTTTCCACTATTACCCACTTAGCGCTACGAATGTCCAGTTGCATTTTCTACAGACAGAGTGTTTCAAAACTGCTCAATCAAAAGTATGGTTTAACTCTGTTAGCTGAATGCTCAGATCAGAAAGAAGTTTCACAGAATGCTTCTGTGTAGTTTATATTTGAATATATTCCTTTTTCCACTACTACTCTCTTAGCGCTCCAAATGTCCAGTTGCATTTTCTACAGAAAGAGTGTTCAGATCTGCTCAATCAAAAGTATGGTTTAACTCTGTTAGCTGAATGCACAGATCAGAAAGAAGTTTCACAGAATGATTCTGTGTAGTTTATATTTGGAGACATTCCTTTTTCCACTATTACCCTCTTAGCGCTCCGATCTCCACTTGCATTTTCTACAGAAAGAGTGTTTCAGAACGGCTCAATCAAAACTAAGGTTCAACTCTTTTAGTTGAACAAACAGAACAGAAAGGAGTTTCACACAATTCTTCTGTGTAGTTTTTATTTGTAGACATCCTTTTTCCCAATATAGGCCTCTTAGCGCTCAGAATGTCCAATTGCAGTTTCTACAGAAAGAGTGTTTCAGAACGGCTCAATCAAAAGTAAGGTACAACTCTGTTAGTTGAATGCACAGAACAGAAAGAAGTTTCATACAATGATTCTGTGTAGTTTATATTTGAACATATTCTTTTTTCCACTATTACCCACTTAGCGCTACGAATGTCCAGTTGCATTTTCTACAGACAGAGTGTTTCAAAACTGCTCAATCAAAAGTATGGTTTAACTCTGTTAGCTGAATGCTCAGATCAGAAAGAAGTTTCACAGAATGCTTCTGTGTAGCTTATATTTGAATATATTCCTTTTTCCACTACTACGCGCTTAGCGCTCCAAATGTCCAGTTGCATTTTCTACAGAAAGAGTGTTCAGATCTGCTCAATCAAAAGTATGGTTTAACTCTGTTAGCTGAATGCACAGATCAGAAAGAAGTTTCACAGAATGATTCTGTGTAGTTTATATTTGGAGATATTACTTTCTCCACTATTACCCTCTTAGCGCTCCGAATCTCCACTTGCATTTTCTACAGAAAGAGTGTTTCAGAACGGCTCAATCAAAACTAAGGTTCAACTCTTTTAGTTGAACAAACAGAACAGAAAGAAGTTTCACACAATTCTTCCGTGTAGTTTTTATTTGTAGACATTCTTTTTCCCAATATAGGCCTCTTAGCGCTCAGAATGTCCAATTGCAGTTTCTACAGAAAGAGTGTTTCAGAACGGTTCAATCAAAAGTAAGGTTCAACTCTGTTATTTGAATGCACAGAACAGAAAGAAATTTCATACAATGCTTCTGTGTAGTTTATATTTGAACATATTCTTTTTTCCACTATTACCCACTTAGCGCTACGAATGTCCAGTTGCATTTTCTACAGACAGAGTGTTTCAAAACTGCTCAATCAAAAGTATGGTTTAACTCTGTTAGCTGAATGCTCAGATCAGAAAGAAGTTTCACAGAATGCTTCTGTGTAGTTTATATTTGAATATATTCCTTTTTCCACTATTAAGCTCTTAGCGCTCCAAATGTCCAGTTGCATTTTCTACAGAAAGAGTGTTCAGATCTGCTCAATCAAAAGTATGGTTTAACTCTGTTAGCTGAATGCACAGATCAGAAAGAAGTTTCACCGAATGATTCTGTGTAGTTTATATTTGAAGACATTCCTTTTTCCACTATTACCCTCTTAACGCTCCGAATCTCCACTTGCATTTTCTACAAAAAGAGTGTTTCATAACTGCTCAATCAAAAATATGTTTTATCTCTGTTAACTGAATTTACAGATCAGAAATAAGTTTCACAGAATGCATCTGTGTAGTTTTTATTTGAAGATATTTTTTTCCCAATGTAGGCCTCTTAGCGCTTAGCATGTCCAATTGCAGTTTCTACAGAAAGAGTGTTTCAGAACGGCTCAATCAAAAGTAAGGTTCAACTCTGTTAGTTGAATGCACAGAACAGAAAGAATTTTCACAGAATGCTACTGTGTAGTTTATATTTGAATATATTCCTTTTTCCACTATTACCCTCTTAGCGCTCCGAATGTCCACTTGCATTTTCTACAGAAAGAGTGTTCAGAACTGCGCAATCAAAAGTATGGTTTAACTCTGTTAGCTTAATGAACATATCAGAAATAAGTTTCACACAATGCTTCTGTGTAGTTTTTATTTGAAGATATTATTTTTCCCAATATAGGCCTCTTAGCGCTCAGAATGCCCAATTGCAGTTTCTACAGAAAGAGTGTTTCAGAAAGGCTCAATCAAAAGTAAGGTTCAACTCTGTTAGTTGAATGCACAGAACAGAAAGAAGTTTCATACAATGCTTCTGTGTAGTTTATATTTGGGCATATTCTTTTTTCCACTATTACCCACTTAGCGCTACGAATGTCCAGTTGCATTTTCTACAGACAGAGTGTTTCAAAACTGCTCAATCAAAAGTATGGTTTAACTCTGTTAGCTGAATGCTCAGATCAGAAAGAAGTTTCACAGAATGCTTCTGTGTAGTTTATATTTGAATATATTCCTTTTTCCACTACTACTCTCTTAGCGCTCCAAAAGTCCAGTTGCATTTTCTACAGAAAGAGTGTTCAGATCTGCTCAATCAAAAGTATGGTTTACCTCTGTTAGCTGAATGCACAGATCAGAAAGAAGTTTCACAAAATGATTCTGTGTAGTTTATATTTGGAGACATTCCTTTCTCCACTATTACACTCTTAGCGCTCCGAATCTCCACTTGCATTTTCTACAGAAAGAGTGTTTCAGAACGGCTCAATCAAAACTAAGGTTCAACTCTTTTAGTTGAACAAACAGAACAGAAAGAAGTTTCACACAATCCTTCTGCGTAGTTTTTATTTGTAGACATTCTTTTTCCCAATATAGGCCTCTTAGCGCTCAGAATGTCCAATTGCAGTTTCTACAGAAAGAGTGTTTCAGAACGGCTCAATCAAAAGTAAGGTTCAACTCTGTTAGTTGAATGCACAGAACAGAAAGAAGTTTCATACAATGCTTCTGTGTAGTTTATATTTGAACATATTCTTTTTTCCACTATTACCCACTTAGCGCTACGAATGTCCAGTTGCATTTTCTACAGACAGAGTGTTTCAAAACTGCTCAATCAAAAGTATGGTTTAACTCTGTTAGCTGAATGCTCAGATCAGAAAGAAGTTTCACAGAATGCTTCTGTGTAGTTTATATTTGAATATATTCCTTTTTCCACTACTACGCTCTTAGCGCTCCAAATGTCCAGTTGCATTTTCTACAGAAAGAGTGTTCAGATCTGCTCAATTAAAAGTATGGTTTAACTCTGTTAGCTGAATGCACAGATCAGAAAGAAGTTTCACCGAATGATTCTGTGTAGTTTATATTTGAAGACATTCCTTTTTCCACTATTACCCTCTTAGCGCTCCGAATCTCCACTTGCATTTTCTACAAAAAGAGTGTTTCATAACTGTTCAATCAAAAATATGTTTTATCTCAGTTAACTGAATTTACAGATCAGAAATAAGTTTCACAGAATGCATCTGTGTAGTTTTTATTTGAAGATATTCTTTTTCCCAATGTAGGCCTCTTAGCGCTTAGCATGTCCAATTGCAGTTTCTACAGAAAGAGTATTCAGAACGGCTCAATCAAAAGTAAGGTTCAACTCTGTTAGTTGAATGCACAGAACAGAAAGTATTTTCACAGAATGCTACTGTGTAGTTTATATTTGAATATATTGCTTTTTCCACTATTACCATCTTAGCGCTCCGAATGTCCACTTGCATTTTCTGCAGAAAGAGTGTTCAGAACTGCGCAATCAAAAGTATGGTTTAACTCTGTTAGCTTAATGAACATATCAGAAATAAGTTTCACACAATGCTTCTGGGTAGTTTTTATTTGAAGATATTATTTTTCCCAATATAGGCCTCTTAGCGCTCAGAATGTCCAATTGCAGTTTCTACAGAAAGAGTGTTTCAGAAAGGCTCAATCAAAAGTAAGGTTCAACTCTGTTAGTTGAATGCACAGAACAGAAAGGAGTTTCATACAATGCTTCTGTGTAGTTTATATTTGGGCATATTCTTTTTTCCACTATTACCCACTTAGCGCTACGAATGTCCAGTTGCATTTTCTACAGACAGAGTGTTTCAAAACTGCTCAATCAAAAGTATGGTTTAACTCTGTTAGCTGAATGCTCAGATCAGAAAGAAGTTTCACAGAATGCTTCTGTGTAGTTTATATTTGAATATATTCCTTTTTCCACTACTACTCTCTTAGCGCTCCAAAAGTCCAGTTGCATTTTCTACAGAAAGAGTGTTCAGATCTGCTCAATCAAAAGTATGGTTTAACTCTGTTAGCTGAATGCACAGATCAGAAAGAAGTTTCACAGAATGATTCTGTGTAGTTTATATTTGGAGATATTCCTTTCTCCACTATTACCCTCTTAGCGCTCCGAATCTCCACTTGCATTTTCTACAGAAAGAGTGTTTCAGAACGGCTCAGTCAAAACTAAGGTTCAACTCTTTTAGTTGAACAAACAGAACAGAAAGAAGTTTCACACAATTCTTCTGTGTAGTTTTTATTTGTAGACATTCTTTTTCCCAATATAGGCCTCTTAGCGCTCACAATGTCCAATTGCAGTTTCTACAGAAAGAGTGTTTCAGAACGGTTCAATCAAAAGTAAGGTTCAACTCTGTTAGTTGAATGCACAGAACAGAAAGAAATTTCATACAATGCTTCTGTGTAGTTTATATTTGAACATATACTTTTTTCCACTATTACCCACTTAGCGCTACGAATGTCCAGTTGCATTTTCTACAGACAGAGTGTTTCAAAACTGCTCAATCAAAAGTATGGTTTAACTCTGTTAGCTGAATGCTCAGATCAGAAAGAAGTTTCACAGAATGCTTCTGTGTAGTTTATATTTGAATATATTCCTTTTTCCACTACTACGCTCTTAGCGCTCCAAATGTCCAGTTGCATTTTCTACAGAAAGAGTGTTCAGATCTGCTCAATCAAAAGTATGGTTTAACTCTGTTAGCTGAATGCACAGATCAGAAAGAAGTTTCACCGAATGATTCTGTGTAGGTTATATTTGAAGACATTCCTTTTTCCACTATTACCCTCTTAGCGCTCCGAATCTCCACTTGCATTTTCTACAAAAAGAGTGTTTCATAACTGCTCAATCAAAAATAGGTTTTATCTCTGTTAACTGAATTTACAGATCAGAAATAAGTTTCACAGAATGCATCTGTGTAGTTTTTATTTGAAGATATTTTTTTCCCAATGTAGGCCTCTTAGCGCTTAGCATGTCCAATTGCAGTTTCTACAGAAAGAGTGTTTCAGAACGGCTCAATCAAAAGTAAGGTTCAACTCTGTTAGTTGAATGCACAGAACAGAAAGAATTTTCAGAGAATGCTACTGTGTAGTTTATATTTGAATATATTCCTTTTTCCACTATTACCCTCTTAGCGCTCCGAATGTCCACTTGCATTTTCTACAGAAAGAGTGTTCAGAACTGCGCAATCAAAAGTATGGTTTAACTCTGTTAGCTTAATGAACATATCAGAAATAAGTTTCACACAATGCTTCTGTGTAGTTTTTATTTGAAGATATTATTTTTCCCAATATAGGCCTCTTAGCGCTCAGAATGTCCAATTGCAGTTTCTACAGAAAGAGTGTTTCAGAAAGGCTCAGTCAAAAGTAAGGTTCAACTCTGTTAGTTGAATGCACAGAACAGAAAGAAGTTTCATACAATGCTTCTGTGTAGTTTATATTTGAACGTATTCTTTTTTCCACTATTACCCACTTAGCGCTACGAATGTCCAGTTGCATTTTCTACAGACAGAGTGTTTCAAAACTGCTCAATCAAAAGTATGGTTTAACTCTGTTAGCTGAATGCTCAGATCAGAAAGAAGTTTCACAGAATGCTTCTGTGTAGTTTATATTTGAATATATTCCTTTTTCCACTACTACTCTCTTAGCGCTCCAAAAGTCCAGTTGCATTTTCTACAGAAAGAGTGTTCAGATCTGCTCAATCAAAAGTATGGTTTACCTCTGTTAGCTGAATGCACAGATCAGAAAGAAGTTTCACAAAATGATTCTGTGTAGTTCATATTTGGAGACATTCCTTTCTCCACTATTACCCTCTTAGCGCTCCGAATATCCACTTGCATTTTCTACAGAAAGAGTGTTTCAGAACGGCTCAATCAAAACTAAGGTTCAACTCTTTTAGTTGAACAAACAGAACAGAAAGAAGTTTCACACAATGCTTCTGTGTAGTTTTTATTTGTAGACATTCTTTTTCCCAATATAGGCCTCTTAGTGCTCAGAATGTCCAATTGCAGTTTCTACAGAAAGAGTGTTTCAGAACGGCTCAATCAAAAGTAAGGTTCAACTCTGTTAGTTGAATGCACAGAACAGAAAGAAGTTTCATACAATGCTTCTGTGTAGTTTATATTTGAACATATTCTTTTTTCCACTATTACCCACTTAGCGCTACGAATGTCCAGTTGCATTTTCTACAGACAGAGTGTTTCAAAACTGCTCAATCAAAAGTATGGTTTAACTCTGTTAGCTGAATGCTCAGATCAGAAAGAAGTTTCACAGAATGCTTCTGTGTAGTTTATATTTGAATATATTCCTTTTTCCACTACTACGCTCTTAGCGCTCCAAATGTCCAGTTGCATTTTCTACAGAAAGAGTGTTCAGATCTGCTCAATCAAAAGTATGGTTTAACTCTGTTAGCTGAATGCACAGATCAGAAAGAAGTTTCACCGAATGATTCTGTGTAGTTTATATTTGAAGACATTCCTTTTTCCACTATTACCCTCTTAGCGCTCCGAATCTCCACTTGCATTTTCTACAGAAAGAGTGTTTCATAACTGCTCAATCAAAAATATGTTTTATCTCTGTTAACTGAATTTACAGATCAGAAATAAGTTTCACAGAATGCATCTGTGTAGTTTTTATTTGAAGATATTCTTTTTCCCAATGTAGGCCTCTTAGCGCTTAGCATGTCCAATTGCAGTTTCTACAGAAAGAGTGTTTCAGAACGGCTCAATCAAAAGTAAGGTTCAACTCTGTTAGTTGAATGCACAGAACAGAAAGAATTTTCAGAGAATGATACTGTGTAGTTTATATTTGAATATATTCCTTTTTCCACTATTACCCTCTTAGAGCTCCGAATGTCCACTTGCATTTTCTACAGAAAGAGTGTTCAGAACTGCGCAATCAAAAGTATGGTTTAACTCTGTTAGCTTAATGAACATATCAGAAATAAGTTTCACGCAATGCTTCTGTGTAGTTTTTATTTGAAGATATTATTTTTCCCAATATAGGCCTCTTAGCGCTCAGAATGTCCAATTGCAGTTTCTACAGAAAGAGTGTTTCAGAAAGGCTCAATCAAAAGTAAGGTTCAACTCTGTTAGTTGAATGCACAGAACAGAAAGAAGTTTCATACAATGCTTCTGTGTAGTTTATATTTGAACATATTCTTTTTTCCACTATTACCCACTTAGCGCTACGAATGTCCAGTTGCATTTTCTACAGACAGAGTGTTTCAAAACTGCTCAATCAAAAGTATGGTTTAACTCTGTTAGCTGAATGCTCAGATCAGAAAGAAGTTTCACAGAATGCTTCTGTGTAGTTTATATTTGAATATATTCCTTTTTCCACTACTACTCTCTTAGCGCTCCAAATGTCCAGTTGCATTTTCTACAGAAAGAGTGTTCAGATCTGCTCAATCATAAGTATGGTTTAACTCTGTTAGCTGAATGCACAGATCAGAAAGAAGTTTCACCGAATGATTCTGTGTAGTTTATATTTGAAGACATTCCTTTTTCCACTATTACCCTCTTAGCGCTCCGAATCTCCACTTGCATTTTCTACAAAAAGAGTGTTTCATAACTGCTCAATCAAAAATATGTTTTATCTCTGTTAACTGAATTTACAGATCAGAAATAAGTTTCACAGAATGCATCTGTGTAGTTTTTATTTGAAGATATTCTTTTTCCCAATGTAGGCCTCTTAGCGCTTAGCATGTCCAATTGCAGTTTCTACAGAAAGAGTGTTTCAGAACGGCTCAATCAAAAGTAAGGTTCAACTCTGTTAGTTGAATGCACAGAACAGAAAGAATTTTCAGAGAATGATACTGTGTAGTTTATATTTGAATATATTCCTTTTTCCACTATTACCCTCTTAGAGCTCCGAATGTCCACTTGCATTTTCTACAGAAAGAGTGTTCAGAACTGCGCAATCAAAAGTATGGTTTAACTCTGTTAGCTTAATGAACATATCAGAAATAAGTTTCACGCAATGCTTCTGTGTAGTTTTTATTTGAAGATATTATTTTTCCCAATATAGGCCTCTTAGCGCTCAGAATGTCCAATTGCAGTTTCTACAGAAAGAGTGTTTCAGAAAGGCTCAATCAAAAGTAAGGTTCAACTCTGTTAGTTGAATGCACAGAACAGAAAGAAGTTTCATACAATGCTTCTGTGTAGTTTATATTTGAACATATTCTTTTTTCCACTATTACCCACTTAGCGCTACGAATGTCCAGTTGCATTTTCTACAGACAGAGTGTTTCAAAACTGCTCAATCAAAAGTATGGTTTAACTCTGTTAGCTGAATGCTAGGATCAGAAAGAACTTTCACAGAATGCTTCTGTGTAGTTTATATTTGAATATATTCCTTTTTCCACTACTACGCTCTTAGCGCTCCAAATGTCCAGTTGCATTTTCTACAGAAAGAGTGTTCAGATCTGCTCAATCAAAAGTATGGTTTAACTCTGTTAGCTGAAAGCACAGATCAGAAAGAAGTTTCACCGAATGATTCTGTGTAGTTTATATTTGAAGACATTCCTTTTTCCACTATTACCCTCTTAGCGCTCCGAATCTCCACTTGCATTTTCTACAAAAAGAGTGTTTCATAACTGCTCAATCAAAAATATGTTTTATCTCTGTTAACTGAATTTACAGATCAGAAATAAGTTTCACAGAATGCATCTGTGTAGTTTTTATTTGAAGATATACTTTTTCCCAATGTAGGCCTCTTAGCGGTTAGCATGTCCAATTGCAGTTTCTACAGAAAGAGTGTTTCAGAACGGCTCAATCAAAAGTAAGGTTCAACTCTGTTAGTTGAGTGCACAGAACAGAAAGAATTTTCACAGAATGCTACTGTGTAGTTTATATTTGAATATATTCCTTTTTCCACTATTACCATCTTAGCGCTCCGAATGTCCACTTGCATTTTCTACAGAAAGAGTGTTCAGAACTGCGCAATCAAAAGTATGGTTTAACTCTGTTAGCTTAATGAACATATCAGAAATAAGTTTCACACAATGCTTCTGTGTAGTTTTTATTTGAAGATATTTTTTTTCCCAATATAGGCCTCTTAGCGCTCAGAATGTCCAATTGCAGTTTCTACAGAAAGAGTGTTTCAGAAAGGCTCAATCAAAAGTAAGGTTCAACTCTGTTAGTTGAATGCACAGAACAGAAAGAAGTTTCATACAATGCTTCTGTGTAGTTTATATTTGAACATATTCTTTTTACCACTATTACCCACTTAGCGCTACGAATGTCCAGTTGCATTTTCTACAGACAGAGTGTTTCAAAACTGCTCAATCAAAAGTATGGTTTAACTCTGTTAGCTGAATGCTCAGATCAGAAAGAAGTTTCACAGAATGCTTCTGTGTAGTTTATATTTGAATATATTCCTTTTTCCACTACTACTCTCTTAGCGCTCCAAATGTCCAGTTGCATTTTCTACAGAAAGAGTGTTCAGATCTGCTCAATCAAAAGTATGGTTTAACACTGTTAGCTGAATGCACAGATCAGAAAGTAGTTTCACAGAATGATTCTGTGTAGTTTATATTTGGAGACATTCCTTTTTCCACTATTACCCTCTTAGCGCACCGAATCTCCACTTGCATTTTCTACAGAAAGAGTGTTTCATAACTGCTCAATCAAAAATATGTTTTATCTCTGTTAACTGAATTTACAGATCAGAAATAAGTTTCACAGAATGCATCTGTGTAGTTTTTATTTGAAGATATTCTTTTTCCCAATGTAGGCCTCTTAGCGCTTAGCATGTCCAATTGCAGTTTCCACAGAAAGAGTGTTTCAGAACGGCTCAATTAAAAGTAAGGTTCAACTCTGTTAGTTGAATGCACAGAACAGAAAGAATTTTCAGAGAATGATACTGTGTAGTTTATATTTGAATATATTCCTTTTTCCACTATTACCCTTTTAGCGCTCCGAATGTCCACTTGCATTTTCTACAGAAAGAGTGTTCAGAACTGCGCAATCAAAAGTATGGTTTAACTCTGTTAGCTTAATGAACATATCAGAAATAAGTTTCACACAATGCTTCTGTGTAGTTTTTATTTGAAGATATTATTTTTCCCAATATAGGCCTCTTAGCGCTCAGAATGTCCAATTGCAGTTTCTACAGAAAGAGTGTTTCAGAAAGGCTCAATCAAAAGTAAGGTTCAACTCTGTTAGTTGAATGCACAGAACAGAAAGAAGTTTCATACAATGCTTCTGTGTAGTTTATATTTGAACATATTCGTTTTTCCACTATTACCCACTTAGCGCTACGAATGTCCAGTTCCATTTTCTACAGACAGAGTGTTTCAAAACTGCTCAATCAAAAGTATGGTTTAACTCTGTTAGCTGAATGCTCAGATCAGAAAGAAGTTTCACAGAATGCTTCTGTGTAGTTTATATTTGAATATATTACTTTTTCCACTACTACTCTCTTAGCGCTCCAAATGTCCAGTTGCATTTTCTACAGAAAGAGTGTTCAGATCTGCTCAATCATAAGTATGGTTTAACTCTGTTAGCTGAATGCACAGATCAGAAAGAAGTTTCACCGAATGATTCTGTGTAGTTTATATTTGAAAACATTCCTTTTTCCACTATTACCCTCTTAGCGCTCCGAATCTCCACTTGCATTTTCTACAAAAAGAGTGTTTCATAACTGCTCAATCAAAAATATGTTTTATCTCTGTTAACTGAATTTACAGATCAGAAATAAGTTTCACAGAATGCATCTGTGTAGTTTTTATTTGAAGACATTCTTTTTCCCAATGTAGGCCTCTTAGCGCTTAGCATGTCCAATTGCAGTTTCTACAGAAAGAGTGTTTCAGAACGGCTCAATCAAAAGTAAGGTTCAACTCTGTTAGTTGAATGCACAGAACAGAAAGAATTTTCACAGAATGCTACTGTGTAGTTTATATTTGAATATATTCCTTTTTCCACTATTACCCTCTTAGCGCTCCGAATGTCCACTTGCATTTTCTACAGAAAGAGTGTTCAGAACTGCGCAATCAAAAGTATGGTTTAACTCTGTTAGCTTAATGAACATATCAGAAATAAGTTTCACACAATGATTCTGTGTAGTTTTTATTTGAAGATATTATTTTTCCCAATATAGGCCTCTTAGCGCTCAGAATGTCCAATTGCAGTTCCTACAGAAAGAGTGTTTCAGAAAGGCTCAATCAAAAGTAAGGTTCAACTCTGTTAGTTGAATGCACAGAACAGAAAGAAGTTTCATACAATGCTTCTGTGTAGTTTATATTTGAACATATTCTTTTTTCCACTATTACCCACTTAGCGCTACGAATGTCCAGTTGCATTTTCTACAGACAGAGTGTTTCAAAACTGCTCAATCAAAAGTATGGTTTAACTCTGTTAGCTGAATGCTAGGATCAGAAAGAACTTTCACAGAATGCTTCTGTGTAGTTTATATTTGAATATATTCCTTTTTCCACTACTACGCTCTTAGCGCTCCAAATGTCCAGTTGCATTTTCTACAGAAAGAGTGTTCAGATCTGCTCAATCAAAAGTATGGTTTAACTCTGTTAGCTGAAAGCACAGATCAGAAAGAAGTTTCACCGAATGATTCTGTGTAGTTTATATTTGAAGACATTCCTTTTTCGACTATTACCCTCTTAGCGCTCCGAATCTCCACTTGCATTTTCTAAAAAAAGAGTGTTTCATAACTGCTCAATCAAAAATATGTTTTATCTCTGTTAACTGAATTTACAGATCAGAAATAAGTTTCACAGAATGCATCTGTGTAGTTTTTATTTGAAGATATTCTTTTTCCCAATGTAGGCCTCTTAGCGGTTAGCATGTCCAATTGCAGTTTCTACAGAAAGAGTGTTTCAGAACGGCTCAATCAAAAGTAAGGTTCAACTCTGTTAGTTGAATGCACAGAACAGAAAGAATTTTCACAGAATGCTACTGTGTAGTTTATATTTGAATATATTCCTTTTTCCACTATTACCCTCTTAGCGCTCCGAATGTCCACTTGCATTTTCTACAGAAAGAGTGTTCAGAACTGCGCAATCAAAAGTATGGTTTAACTCTGTTAGCTTAATGAACATATCAGAAATAAGTTTCACACAATGCTTCTGTGTTGTTTTTATTTGAAGGTATTATTTTTCCCAATATAGGCCTCTTAGCGCTCAGAATGTCCAATTGCAGTTTCTACAGAAAGAGTGTTTCAGAAAGGCTCAATCAAAAGTAAGGTTCAACTCTGTTAATTGAATGCACAGAACAGAAAGAAGTTTCATACAATGCTTCTGTGTAGTTTATATTTGAACATATTCTTTTTTCCACTATTACCCACTTAGCGCTACGAATGTCCAGTTGCATTTTCTACAGACAGAGTGTTTCAAAACTGCTCAATCAAAAGTATGGTTTAACTCTGTTAGCTGAATGCTCAGATCAGAAAGAAGTTTCACAGAATGCTTCTGTGTAGTTTATATTTGAATATATTCCTTTTTCCACTACTACTCTCTTAGCGCTCCAAATGTCCAGTTGCATTTTCTACAGAAAGAGTGTTCAGATCTGCTCAATCAAAAGTATGGTTTAACACTGTTAGCTGAATGCACAGATCAGAAAGAAGTTTCACAGAATGATTCTGTGTAGTTTATATTTGGAGACATTCTTTTTCCACTATTACCCTCTTAGCGCTCCGAATCTCCACTTGCATTATCTACAGAAAGAGTGTTTCAGAACGGCTCAATCAAAACTAAGGTTCAACTCTTTTAGTTGAAAAACAGAACAGAAAGAAGTTTCACACAATTCTTCTGTGTAGTTTTTATTTGTAGACATTCTTTTTCCCAATGTAGGCCTCTTAGCGCTTAGCATGTCCAATTGCAGTTTCTACAGAAAGAGTGTTTCAGAACGGCTCAATCAAAAGTAAGGTTCAACTCTGTTAGTTGAATGCACAGAACAGAAAGAATTTTCAGAGAATGATACTGTGTAGTTTATATTTGAATATATTCCTTTTTCCACTATTACCCTCTTAGCGCTCCGAATGTCCACTTGCATTTTCTACAGAAAGAGTGTTCAGAACTGCGCAATCAAAAGTATGGTTTAACTCTGTTAGCTTAGTGAACATATCAGAAATAAGTTTCACACAATGCTTCTGTGTAGTTTTTATTTGAAGATATTATTTTTCCCAATATAGGCCTCTTAGCGCTCAGAATGTCCAATTGCAGTTTCTTCAGAAAGAGTGTTTCAGAACGGTTCAATCAAAAGTAAGGTTCAACTCTGTTAGTTGAATGCACAGAACAGAAAGAAATTTCATACAATGCTTCTGTGTAGTTTATATTTGAACATATTCTTTTTTCCACTATTACCCACTTAGCGCTACGAATGTCCAGTTGCATTTTCTACCGACAGAGTGTTTCAAAACTGCTCAATCAAAAGTATGGTTTAACTCTGTTAGCTGAATGCTCAGATCAGAAAGAAGTTTCACAGAATGCTTCTGTGTAGTTTATATTTGAATATATTCCTTTTTCCACTACTACGCTCTTAGCGCTCCAAATGTCCAGTTGCATTTTCCACAGAAAGAGTGTTCAGATCTGCTCAATCAAAAGTATGGTTTAACTCTGTTAGCTGAATGCACAGATCAGAAAGAAGTTTCACCGAATGATTCTGTGTAGTTTATATTTGAAGACATTCCTTTTTCCACTATTACCCTCTTAGCGCTCCGAATCTCCACTTGCATTTTCTACAAAAAGAGTGTTTCATAACTGCTCAATCAAAAATAGGTTTTATCTCTGTTAACTGAATTTACAGATCAGAAATAAGTTTCACAGAATGCATCTGTGTAGTTTTTATTTGAAGATATTCTTTTTCCCAATGTAGGCCTCTTAGCGCTTAGCATGTCCAATTGCAGTTTCTACAGAAAGAGTGTTTCAGAACGGCTCAATCAAAAGTAAGGTTCAACTCTGTTAGTTGAATGCACAGAACAGAAAGAATTTTCACAGAATGCTACTGTGTAGTTTATATTTGAATATATTCCTTTTTCCACTATTACCCTCTTAGCGCTCCGAATGTCCACTTGCATTTTCTACAGAAAGAGTGTTCAGAACTGCGCAATCAAAAGTATGGTTTAACTCTGTTAGCTTAATGAACATATCAGAAATAAGTTTCACACAATGCTTCTGTGTAGTTTTTATTTGAAGATATTATTTTTCCCAATATAGGCCTCTTAGCGCTCAGAATGTCCAATTGCAGTTTCTACAGAAAGAGTGTTTCAGAAAGGCTCAATCAAAAGTAAGGTTCAACTCTGTTAGTTGAATGCACAGAACAGAAAGAAGTTTCATACAATGCTTCTGTGTAGTTTATATTTGAACATATTCTTTTTTCCACTATTACCCACTTAGCGCTATGAATGTCCAGTTACATTTTCTACAGTCAGAGTGTTTCAAAACTGCTCAATCAAAAGTATGGTTTAACTCTGTTAGCTGAATGCTCAGATCAGAAAGAAGTTTCACAGAATGCTTCTGTGTAGTTTATATTTGAATATATTCCTTTTTCCACTACTACTCTCTTAGCGCTCCAAATGTCCAGTTGCATTTTCTACAGAAAGAGTGTTCAGATCTGCTCAATCAAAAGTATGGTTTAACTCTGTTAGCTGAATGCACAGATCAGAAAGAAGTTTCACAAAATGATTCTGTGTAGTTTATATTTGGAGACATTCCTTTCTCCACTATTACCCTCTTAGCGCTCCGAATCTCCACTTGCATTTTCTACAGAAAGAGTGTTTCAGAACGGCTCAATCAAAACTAAGGTTCAACTCTTTTAGTTGAACAAACAGAACAGAAAGAAGTTTCACACAATCCTTCTGTGTAGTTTTTATTTGTAGACATTCTTTTTCCCAATATAGGCCTCTTAGCGCTCAGAATGTCCAATTGCAGTTTCTACAGAAAGAGTGTTTCAGAACGGCTCAATCAAAAGTAAGGTTCAACTCTGTTATTTGAATGCACAGAACAGAAAGAAGTTTCATACAATGCTTCTGTGTAGTTTATATTTGAACATATTCTTTTTTCCACTATTACCCACTTAGCGCTACGAATGTCCAGTTGCATTTTCTACAGACAGAGTGTTTCAAAACTGCTCAATCAAAAGTATGGTTTAACTCTGTTAGCTGAATGCTCAGATCAGAAAGAAGTTTCACAGAATGCTTCTGTGCAGTTTATATTTGAATATATTCCTTTTTCCACTACTACACTCTTAGCGCTCCAAATGTCCAGTTGCATTTTCTACAGAAAGAGTGTTCAGATCTGCTCAATCAAAAGTATGGTTTAACTCTGTTAGCTGAATGCACAGATCAGAAAGAAGTTTCACCGAATGATTCTGTGTAGTTTATATTTGAAGACATTCCTTTTTCCACTATTACCCTCTTAGCGCTCCGAATCTCCACTTGCATTTTCTACAAAAAGAGTGTTTCATAACTGTTCAATCAAAAATATGTTTTATCTCAGTTAACTGAATCTACAGATCAGAAATAAGTTTCACAGAATGCATCTGTGTAGTTTTTATTTGAAGATATTCTTTTTCCCAATGTAGGCCTCTTAGCGCTTAGCATGTCCAATTGCAGTTTCTACAGAAAGAGTATTCAGAACGGCTCAATCAAAAGTAAGGTTCAACTCTGTTAGTTGAATGCACAGAACAGAAAGTATTTTCACAGAATGCTACTGTGTAGTTTATATTTGAATATATTCCTTTTTCCACTATTACCATCTTAGCGCTCCGAATGTCCACTTGCATTTTCTGCAGAAAGAGTGTTCAGAACTGCGCAATCAAAAGTATGGTTTAACTCTGTTAGCTTAATGAACATATCAGAAATAAGTTTCACACAATGCTTCTGGGTAGTTTTTATTTGAAGATATTATTTTTCCCAATATAGGCCTCTTAGCGCTCAGAATGTCCAATTGCACTTTCTGCAGAAAGAGTGTTTCAGAAAGGCTCAATCAAAAGTAAGGTTCAAATCTGTTAGTTGAATGCACAGAACAGAAAGAAGTTTCATACAATGCTTCTGTGTAGTTTATATTTGAGCATATTCTTTTTTCCACTATTACCCACTTAGCGCTACGAATGTCCAGTTGCATTTTCTACAGACAGAGTGTTTCAAAACTGCTCAATCAAAAGTATGGTTTAACTCTGTTAGCTGAATGCTCAGATCAGAAAGAAGTTTCACAGAATGCTTCTGTGTAGTTTATATTTGAATATATTCCTTTTTCCACTACTACTCTCTTAGCGCTCCAAATGTCCAGTTGCATTTTCTACAGAAAGAGTGTTCAGATCTGCTCAATCAAAAGTATGGTTTAACTCTGTTAGCTGAATGCACAGATCAGAAAGAAGTTTCACAGAATGATTCTGTGTAGTTTATATTTGGAGACATTCCTTTTTCCACTATTACCCTCTTAGCGCTCCGATCTCCACTTGCATTTTCTACAGAAAGAGTGTTTCAGAACGGCTCAATCAAAACTAAGGTTCAACTCTTTTAGTTGAACAAACAGAACAGAAAGGAGTTTCACACAATTCTTCTGTGTAGTTTTTATTTGTAGACATCCTTTTTCCCAATATAGGCCTCTTAGCGCTCAGAATGTCCAATTGCAGTTTCTACAGAAAGAGTGTTTCAGAACGGCTCAATCAAAAGTAAGGTTCAACTCTGTTAGTTGAATGCACAGAACAGAAAGAAGTTTCATACAATGATTCTGTGTAGTTTATATTTGAACATATTCTTTTTTCCACTATTACCCACTTAGCGCTACGAATGTCCAGTTGCATTTTCTACAGACAGAGTGTTTCAAAACTGCTCAATCAAAAGTATGGTTTAACTCTGTTAGCTGAATGCTCAGATCAGAAAGAAGTTTCACAGAATGCTTCTGTGTAGCTTATATTTGAATATATTCCTTTTTCCACTACTACGCGCTTAGCGCTCCAAATGTCCAGTTGCATTTTCTACAGAAAGAGTGTTCAGATCTGCTCAATCAAAAGTATGGTTTAACTCTGTTAGCTGAATGCACAGATCAGAAAGAAGTTTCACAGAATGATTCTGTGTAGTTTATATTTGGAGATATTACTTTCTCCACTATTACCCTCTTAGCGCTCCGAATCTCCACTTGCATTTTCTACAGAAAGAGTGTTTCAGAACGGCTCAATCAAAACTAAGGTTCAACTCTTTTAGTTGAACAAACAGAACAGAAAGAAGTTTCACACAATTCTTCCGTGTAGTTTTTATTTGTAGACATTCTTTTTCCCAATATAGGCCTCTTAGCGCTCAGAATGTCCAATTGCAGTTTCTACAGAAAGAGTGTTTCAGAACGGTTCAATCAAAAGTAAGGTTCAACTCTGTTATTTGAATGCACAGAACAGAAAGAAATTTCATACAATGCTTCTGTGTAGTTTATATTTGAACATATTCTTTATTCCACTATTACCCACTTAGCGCTACGAATGTCCAGTTGCATTTTCTACAGACAGAGTGTTTCAAAACTGCTCAATCAAAAGTATGGTTTAACTCTGTTAGCTGAATGCTCAGATCAGAAAGAAGTTTCACAGAATGCTTCTGTGTAGTTTATATTTGAATATATTCCTTTTTCCACTACTAAGCTCTTAGCGCTCCAAATGTCCAGTTGCATTTTCTACAGAAAGAGTGTTCAGATCTGCTCAATCAAAAGTATGGTTTAACTCTGTTAGCTGAATGCACAGATCAGAAAGAAGTTTCACCGAATGATTCTGTGTAGTTTATATTTGAAGACATTCCTTTTTCCACTATTACCCTCTTAACGCTCCGAATCTCCACTTGCATTTTCTACAAAAAGAGTGTTTCATAACTGCTCAATCAAAAATATGTTTTATCTCTGTTAACTGAATTTACAGATCAGAAATAAGTTTCACAGAATGCATCTGTGTAGTTTTTATTTGAAGATATTTTTTTCCCAATGTAGGCCTCTTAGCGCTTAGCATGTCCAATTGCAGTTTCTACAGAAAGAGTGTTTCAGAACGGCTCAATCAAAAGTAAGGTTCAACTCTGTTAGTTGAATGCACAGAACAGAAAGAATTTTCACAGAATGCTACTGTGTAGTTTATATTTGAATATATTCCTTTTTCCACTATTACCCTCTTAGCGCTCCGAATGTCCACTTGCATTTTCTACAGAAAGAGTGTTCAGAACTGCGCAATCAAAAGTATGGTTTAACTCTGTTAGCTTAATGAACATATCAGAAATAAGTTTCACACAATGCTTCTGTGTAGTTTTTATTTGAAGATATTATTTTTCCCAATATAGGCCTCTTAGCGCTCAGAATGCCCAATTGCAGTTTCTACAGAAAGAGTGTTTCAGAAAGGCTCAATCAAAAGTAAGGTTCAACTCTGTTAGTTGAATGCACAGAACAGAAAGAAGTTTCATACAATGCTTCTGTGTAGTTTATATTTGGGCATATTCTTTTTTCCACTATTACCCACTTAGCGCTACGAATGTCCAGTTGCATTTTCTACAGACAGAGTGTTTCAAAACTGCTCAATCAAAAGTATGGTTTAACTCTGTTAGCTGAATGCTCAGATCAGAAAGAAGTTTCACAGCATGCTTCTGTGTAGTTTATATTTGAATATATTCCTTTTTCCACTACTACTCTCTTAGCGCTCCAAAAGTCCAGTTGCATTTTCTACAGAAAGAGTGTTCAGATCTGCTCAATCAAAAGTATGGTTTACCTCTGTTAGCTGAATGCACAGATCAGAAAGAAGTTTCACAAAATGATTCTGTGTAGTTTATATTTGGAGACATTCCTTTCTCCACTATTACACTCTTAGCGCTCCGAATCTCCACTTGCATTTTCTACAGAAAGAGTGTTTCAGAACGGCTCAATCAAAACTAAGGTTCAACTCTTTTAGTTGAACAAACAGAACAGAAAGAAGTTTCACACAATCCTTCTGCGTAGTTTTTATTTGTAGACATTCTTTTTCCCAATATAGGCCTCTTAGCGCTCAGAATGTCCAATTGCAGTTTCTACAGAAAGAGTGTTTCAGAACGGCTCAATCAAAAGTAAGGTTCAACTCTGTTAGTTGAATGCACAGAACAGAAAGAAGTTTCATACAATGCTTCTGTGTAGTTTATATTTGAACATATTCTTTTTTCCACTATTACCCACTTAGCGCTACGAATGTCCAGTTGCATTTTCTACAGACAGAGTGTTTCAAAACTGCTCAATCAAAAGTATGGTTTAACTCTGTTAGCTGAATGCTCAGATCAGAAAGAAGTTTCACAGAATGCTTCTGTGTAGTTTATATTTGAATATATTCCTTTTTCCACTACTACGCTCTTAGCGCTCCAAATGTCCAGTTGCATTTTCTACAGAAAGAGTGTTCAGATCTGCTCAATTAAAAGTATGGTTTAACTCTGTTAGCTGAATGCACAGATCAGAAAGAAGTTTCACCGAATGATTCTGTGTAGTTTATATTTGAAGACATTCCTTTTTCCACTATTACCCTCTTAGCGCTCCGAATCTCCACTTGCATTTTCTACAAAAAGAGTGTTTCATAACTGTTCAATCAAAAATATGTTTTATCTCAGTTAACTGAATTTACAGATCAGAAATAAGTTTCACAGAATGCATCTGTGTAGTTTTTATTTGAAGATATTCTTTTTCCCAATGTAGGCCTCTTAGCGCTTAGCATGTCCAATTGCAGTTTCTACA
Organism: Symphalangus syndactylus; assembly: GCF_028878055.3. Lineage (NCBI taxonomy): Eukaryota > Metazoa > Chordata > Mammalia > Primates > Hylobatidae > Symphalangus > Symphalangus syndactylus. Next base: position 95,573,225 of record NC_072434.2, on the reverse strand, counting down.
GAAAGAGTATTCAGAACGGCTCAATCAAAAGTAAGGTTCAACTCTGTTAGTTGAATGCACAGAACAGAAAGTATTTTCACAGAATGCTACTGTGTAGTTTATATTTGAATATATTGCTTTTTCCACTATTACCATCTTAGCGCTCCGAATGTCCACTTGCATTTTCTGCAGAAAGAGTGTTCAGAACTGCGCAATCAAAAGTATGGTTTAACTCTGTTAGCTTAATGAACATATCAGAAATAAGTTTCACACAATGCTTCTGGGTAGTTTTTATTTGAAGATATTATTTTTCCCAATATAGGCCTCTTAGCGCTCAGAATGTCCAATTGCAGTTTCTACAGAAAGAGTGTTTCAGAAAGGCTCAATCAAAAGTAAGGTTCAACTCTGTTAGTTGAATGCACAGAACAGAAAGAAGTTTCATACAATGCTTCTGTGTAGTTTATATTTGGGCATATTCTTTTTTCCACTATTACCCACTTAGCGCTACGAATGTCCAGTTGCATTTTCTACAGACAGAGTGTTTCAAAACTGCTCAATCAAAAGTATGGTTTAACTCTGTTAGCTGAATGCTCAGATCAGAAAGAAGTTTCACAGAATGCTTCTGTGTAGTTTATATTTGAATATATTCCTTTTTCCACTACTACTCTCTTAGCGCTCCAAAAGTCCAGTTGCATTTTCTACAGAAAGAGTGTTCAGATCTGCTCAATCAAAAGTATGGTTTAACTCTGTTAGCTGAATGCACAGATCAGAAAGAAGTTTCACAGAATGATTCTGTGTAGTTTATATTTGGAGATATTCCTTTCTCCACTATTACCCTCTTAGCGCTCCGAATCTCCACTTGCATTTTCTACAGAAAGAGTGTTTCAGAACGGCTCAGTCAAAACTAAGGTTCAACTCTTTTAGTTGAACAAACAGAACAGAAAGAAGTTTCACACAATTCTTCTGTGTAGTTTTTATTTGTAGACATTCTTTTTCCCAATATAGGCCTCTTAGCGCTCACAATGTCCAATTGCAGTTTCTACAGAAAGAGTGTTTCAGAACGGTTCAATCAAAAGTAAGGTTCAACTCTGTTAGTTGAATGCACAGAACAGAAAGAAATTTCATACAATGCTTCTGTGTAGTTTATATTTGAACATATACTTTTTTCCACTATTACCCACTTAGCGCTACGAATGTCCAGTTGCATTTTCTACAGACAGAGTGTTTCAAAACTGCTCAATCAAAAGTATGGTTTAACTCTGTTAGCTGAATGCTCAGATCAGAAAGAAGTTTCACAGAATGCTTCTGTGTAGTTTATATTTGAATATATTCCTTTTTCCACTACTACGCTCTTAGCGCTCCAAATGTCCAGTTGCATTTTCTACAGAAAGAGTGTTCAGATCTGCTCAATCAAAAGTATGGTTTAACTCTGTTAGCTGAATGCACAGATCAGAAAGAAGTTTCACCGAATGATTCTGTGTAGGTTATATTTGAAGACGTTCCTTTTTCCACTATTACCCTCTTAGCGCTCCGAATCTCCACTTGCATTTTCTACAAAAAGAGTGTTTCATAACTGCTCAATCAAAAATAGGTTTTATCTCTGTTAACTGAATTTACAGATCAGAAATAAGTTTCACAGAATGCATCTGTGTAGTTTTTATTTGAAGATATTTTTTTCCCAATGTAGGCCTCTTAGCGCTTAGCAGGTCCAATTGCAGTTTCTACAGAAAGAGTGTTTCAGAACGGCTCAATCAAAAGTAAGGTTCAACTCTGTTAGTTGAATGCACAGAACAGAAAGAATTTTCACAGAATGCTACTGTGTAGTTTATATTTGAATATATTCCTTTTTCCACTATTACCCTCTTAGCGCTCCGAATGTCCACTTGCATTTTCTACAGAAAGAGTGTTCAGAACTGCGCAATCAAAAGTATGGTTTAACTCTGTTAGCTTAATGAACATATCAGAAATAAGTTTCACACAATGCTTCTGTGTAGTTTTTATTTGAAGATATTATTTTTCCCAATATAGGCCTCTTAGCGCTCAGAATGTCCAATTGCAGTTTCTACAGAAAGAGTGTTTCAGAAAGGCTCAATCAAAAGTAAGGTTCAACTCTGTTAGTTGAATGCACAGAACAGAAAGAAGTTTCATACAATGCTTCTGTGTAGTTTATATTTGAACATATTCTTTTTTCCACTATTACCCACTTAGCGCTACGAATGTCCAGTTGCATTTTCTACAGACAGAGTGTTTCAAAACTGCTCAATGAAAAGTATGGTTTAACTCTGTTAGCTGAATGCTCAGATCAGAAAGAAGTTTCACAGAATGCTTCTGTGTAGTTTATATTTGAATATATTCCTTTTTCCACTACTACTCTCTTAGCGCTCCAAAAGTCCAGTTGCATTTTCTACAGAAAGAGTGTTCAGATCTGCTCAATCAAAAGTATGGTTTACCTCTGTTAGCTGAATGCACAGATCAGAAAGAAGTTTCACAAAATGATTCTGTGTAGTTCATATTTGGAGACATTCCTTTCTCCACTATTACCCTCTTAGCGCTCCGAATCTCCACTTGCATTTTCTACAGAAAGAGTGTTTCAGAACGGCTCAATCAAAACTAAGGTTCAACTCTTTTAGTTGAACAAACAGAACAGAAAGAAGTTTCACACAATGCTTCTGTGTAGTTTTTATTTGTAGACATTCTTTTTCCCAATATAGGCCTCTTAGTGCTCAGAATGTCCAATTGCAGTTTCTACAGAAAGAGTGTTTCAGAACGGCTCAATCAAAAGTAAGGTTCAACTCTGTTAGTTGAATGCACAGAACAGAAAGAAGTTTCATACAATGCTTCTGTGTAGTTTATATTTGAACATATTCTTTTTTCCACTATTACCCACTTAGCGCTACGAATGTCCAGTTGCATTTTCTACAGACAGAGTGTTTCAAAACTGCTCAATCAAAAGTATGGTTTAACTCTGTTAGCTGAATGCTCAGATCAGAAAGAAGTTTCACAGAATGCTTCTGTGTAGTTTATATTTGAATATATTCCTTTTTCCACTACTACGCTCTTAGCGCTCCAAATGTCCAGTTGCATTTTCTACAGAAAGAGTGTTCAGATCTGCTCAATCAAAAGTATGGTTTAACTCTGTTAGCTGAATGCACAGATCAGAAAGAAGTTTCACCGAATGATTCTGTGTAGTTTATATTTGAAGACATTCCTTTTTCCACTATTACCCTCTTAGCGCTCCGAATCTCCACTTGCATTTTCTACAGAAAGAGTGTTTCATAACTGCTCAATCAAAAATATGTTTTATCTCTGTTAACTGAATTTACAGATCAGAAATAAGTTTCACAGAATGCATCTGTGTAGTTTTTATTTGAAGATATTCTTTTTCCCAATGTAGGCCTCTTAGCGCTTAGCATGTCCAATTGCAGTTTCTACAGAAAGAGTGTTTCAGAACGGCTCAATCAAAAGTAAGGTTCAACTCTGTTAGTTGAATGCACAGAACAGAAAGAATTTTCAGAGAATGATACTGTGTAGTTTATATTTGAATATATTCCTTTTTCCACTATTACCCTCTTAGAGCTCCGAATGTCCACTTGCATTTTCTACAGAAAGAGTGTTCAGAACTGCGCAATCAAAAGTATGGTTTAACTCTGTTAGCTTAATGAACATATCAGAAATAAGTTTCACGCAATGCTTCTGTGTAGTTTTTATTTGAAGATATTATTTTTCCCAATATAGGCCTCTTAGCGCTCAGAATGTCCAATTGCAGTTTCTACAGAAAGAGTGTTTCAGAAAGGCTCAATCAAAAGTAAGGTTCAACTCTGTTAGTTGAATGCACAGAACAGAAAGAAGTTTCATACAATGCTTCTGTGTAGTTTATATTTGAACATATTCTTTTTTCCACTATTACCCACTTAGCGCTACGAATGTCCAGTTGCATTTTCTACAGACAGAGTGTTTCAAAACTGCTCAATCAAAAGTATGGTTTAACTCTGTTAGCTGAATGCTCAGATCAGAAAGAAGTTTCACAGAATGCTTCTGTGTAGTTTATATTTGAATATATTCCTTTTTCCACTACTACTCTCTTAGCGCTCCAAATGTCCAGTTGCATTTTCTACAGAAAGAGTGTTCAGATCTGCTCAATCATAAGTATGGTTTAACTCTGTTAGCTGAATGCACAGATCAGAAAGAAGTTTCACCGAATGATTCTGTGTAGTTTATATTTGAAGACATTCCTTTTTCCACTATTACCCTCTTAGCGCTCCGAATCTCCACTTGCATTTTCTACAAAAAGATTGTTTCATAACTGCTCAATCAAAAATATGTTTTATCTCTGTTAACTGAATTTACAGATCAGAAATAAGTTTCACAGAATGCATCTGTGTAGTTTTTATTTGAAGATATTCTTTTTCCCAATGTAGGCCTCTTAGCGCTTAGCATGTCCAATTGCAGTTTCTACAGAAAGAGTGTTTCAGAACGGCTCAATCAAAAGTAAGGTTCAACTCTGTTAGTTGAATGCACAGAACAGAAAGAATTTTCAGAGAATGATACTGTGTAGTTTATATTTGAATATATTCCTTTTTCCACTATTACCCTCTTAGAGCTCCGAATGTCCACTTGCATTTTCTACAGAAAGAGTGTTCAGAACTGCGCAATCAAAAGTATGGTTTAACTCTGTTAGCTTAATGAACATATCAGAAATAAGTTTCACGCAATGCTTCTGTGTAGTTTTTATTTGAAGATATTATTTTTCCCAATATAGGCCTCTTAGCGCTCAGAATGTCCAATTGCAGTTTCTACAGAAAGAGTGTTTCAGAAAGGCTCAATCAAAAGTAAGGTTCAACTCTGTTAGTTGAATGCACAGAACAGAAAGAAGTTTCATACAATGCTTCTGTGTAGTTTATATTTGAACATATTCTTTTTTCCACTATTACCCACTTAGCGCTACGAATGTCCAGTTGCATTTTCTACAGACAGAGTGTTTCAAAACTGCTCAATCAAAAGTATGGTTTAACTCTGTTAGCTGAATGCTCAGATCAGAAAGAAGTTTCACAGAATGCTTCTGTGTAGTTTATATTTGAATATATTCCTTTTTCCACTACTACTCTCTTAGCGCTCCAAATGTCCAGTTGCATTTTCTACAGAAAGAGTGTTCAGATCTGCTCAATCATAAGTATGGTTTAACCCTGTTAGCTGAGTGCACAGATCAGAAAGAAGTTTCACCGAATGATTCTGTGTAGTTTATATTTGAAGACATTCCTTTTTCCACTATTACCCTCTTAGCGCTCCGAATCTCCACTTGCATTTTCTACAAAAAGAATGTTTCATAACTGCTCAATCAAAAATATGTTTTATCTCTGTTAACTGAATTTACAGATCAGAAATAAGTTTCACAGAATGCATCTGTGTAGTTTTTATTTGAAGATATTCTTTTTCCCAATGTAGGCCTCTTAGCGCTTAGCATGTCCAATTGCAGTTTCTACAGAAAGAGTGTTTCAGAACGGCTCAATCAAAAGTAAGGTTCAACTCTGTTAGTTGAATGCACAGAACAGAAAGAATTTTCACAGAATGCTACTGTGTAGTTTATATTTGAATATATTCCTTTTTCCACTATTACCCTCTTAGCGCTCCGAATGTCCACTTGCATTTTCTACAGAAAGAGTGTTCAGAACTGCGCAATCAAAAGTATGGTTTAACTCTGTTAGCTTAATGAACATATCAGAAATAAGTTTCACACAATGCTTCTGTGTAGTTTTTATTTGAAAATATTATTTTTCCCAATATAGGCCTCTTAGCGCTCAGAATGTCCAATTGCAGTTCCTACAGAAAGAGTGTTTCAGAAAGGCTCAATCAAAAGTAAGGTTCAACTCTGTTAATTGAATGCACAGAACAGAAAGAAGTTTCATACAATGCTTCTGTGTAGTTTATATTTGAACATATTCTTTTTTCCACTATTACCCACTTAGCGCTACGAATGTCCAGTTGCATTTTCTACAGACAGAGTGTTTCAAATCTGCTCAATCAAAAGTATGGTTTAACTCTGTTAGCTGAATGCTAGGATCAGAAAGAACTTTCACAGAATGCTTCTGTGTAGTTTATATTTGAATATATTCCTTTTTCCACTACTACGCTCTTAGCGCTCCAAATGTCCAGTTGCATTTTCTACAGAAAGAGTGTTCAGATCTGCTCAATCAAAAGTATGGTTTAACTCTGTTAGCTGAAAGCACAGATCAGAAAGAAGTTTCACCGAATGATTCTGTGTAGTTTATATTTGAAGACATTCCTTTTTCCACTATTACCCTCTTAGCGCTCCGAATCTCCACTTGCATTTTCTACAAAAAGAGTGTTTCATAACTGCTCAATCAAAAATATGTTTTATCTCTGTTAACTGAATTTACAGATCAGAAATAAGTTTCACAGAATGCATCTGTGTAGTTTTTATTTGAAGATATTCTTTTTCCCAATGTAGGCCTCTTAGCGGTTAGCATGTCCAATTGCAGTTTCTACAGAAAGAGTGTTTCAGAACGGCTCAATCAAAAGTAAGGTTCAACTCTGTTAGTTGAGTGCACAGAACAGAAAGAATTTTCACAGAATGCTACTGTGTAGTTTATATTTGAATATATTCCTTTTTCCACTATTACCATCTTAGCGCTCCGAATGTCCACTTGCATTTTCTGCAGAAAGAGTGTTCAGAACTGCGCAATCAAAAGTATGGTTTAACTCTGTTAGCTTAATGAACATATCAGAAATAAGTTTCACACAATGCTTCTGTGTAGTTTTTATTTGAAGATATTTTTTTTCCCAATATAGGCCTCTTAGCGCTCAGAATGTCCAATTGCAGTTTCTACAGAAAGAGTGTTTCAGAAAGGCTCAATCAAAAGTAAGGTTCAACTCTGTTAGTTGAATGCACAGAACAGAAAGAAGTTTCATACAATGCTTCTGTGTAGTTTATATTTGAACATATTCTTTTTACCACTATTACCCACTTAGCGCTACGAATGTCCAGTTGCATTTTCTACAGACAGAGTGTTTCAAAACTGCTCAATCAAAAGTATGGTTTAACTCTGTTAGCTGAATGCTCAGATCAGAAAGAAGTTTCACAGAATGCTTCTGTGTAGTTTATATTTGAATATATTCCTTTTTCCACTACTACTCTCTTAGCGCTCCAAATGTCCAGTTGCATTTTCTACAGAAAGAGTGTTCAGATCTGCTCAATCAAAAGTATGGTTTAACACTGTTAGCTGAATGCACAGATCAGAAAGTAGTTTCACAGAATGATTCTGTGTAGTTTATATTTGGAGACATTCCTTTTTCCACTATTACCCTCTTAGCGCTCCGAATCTCCACTTGCATTTTCTACAGAAAGAGTGTTTCATAACTGCTCAATCAAAAATATGTTTTATCTCTGTTAACTGAATTTACAGATCAGAAATAAGTTTCACAGAATGCATCTGTGTAGTTTTTATTTGAAGATATTCTTTTTCCCAATGTAGGCCTCTTAGCGCTTAGCATGTCCAATTGCAGTTTCCACAGAAAGAGTGTTTCAGAACGGCTCAATTAAAAGTAAGGTTCAACTCTGTTAGTTGAATGCACAGAACAGAAAGAATTTTCAGAGAATGATACTGTGTAGTTTATATTTGAATATATTCCTTTTTCCACTATTACCCTTTTAGCGCTCCGAATGTCCACTTGCATTTTCTACAGAAAGAGTGTTCAGAACTGCGCAATCAAAAGTATGGTTTAACTCTGTTAGCTTAATGAACATATCAGAAATAAGTTTCACACAATGCTTCTGTGTAGTTTTTATTTGAAGATATTATTTTTCCCAATATAGGCCTCTTAGCGCTCAGAATGTCCAATTGCAGTTTCTACAGAAAGAGTGTTTCAGAAAGGCTCAATCAAAAGTAAGGTTCAACTCTGTTAGTTGAATGCACAGAACAGAAAGAAGTTTCATACAATGCTTCTGTGTAGTTTATATTTGAACATATTCGTTTTTCCACTATTACCCACTTAGCGCTACGAATGTCCAGTTCCATTTTCTACAGACAGAGTGTTTCAAAACTGCTCAATCAAAAGTATGGTTTAACTCTGTTAGCTGAATGCTCAGATCAGAAAGAAGTTTCACAGAATGCTTCTGTGTAGTTTATATTTGAATATATTACTTTTTCCACTACTACTCTCTTAGCGCTCCAAATGTCCAGTTGCATTTTCTACAGAAAGAGTGTTCAGATCTGCTCAATCATAAGTATGGTTTAACTCTGTTAGCTGAATGCACAGATCAGAAAGAAGTTTCACCGAATGATTCTGTGTAGTTTATATTTGAAAACATTCCTTTTTCCACTATTACCCTCTTAGCGCTCCGAATCTCCACTTGCATTTTCTACAAAAAGAGTGTTTCATAACTGCTCAATCAAAAATATGTTTTATCTCTGTTAACTGAATTTACAGATCAGGAATAAGTTTCACAGAATGCATCTGTGTAGTTTTTATTTGAAGATATTCTTTTTCCCAATGTAGGCCTCTTAGCGCTTAGCATGTCCAATTGCAGTTTCTACAGAAAGAGTGTTTCAGAACGGCTCAATCAAAAGTACGATTCAACTCTGTTAGTTGAATGCACAGAACAGAAAGAATTTTCACAGAATGCTACTGTGTAGTTTATATTTGAATATATTCCTTTTTCCACTATTACCCTCTTAGCGCTCCGAATGTCCACTTGCATTTTCTACAGAAAGAGTGTTCAGAACTGCGCAATCAAAAGTATGGTTTAACTCTGTTAGCTTAATGAACATATCAGAAATAAGTTTCACACAATGATTCTGTGTAGTTTTTATTTGAAGATATTATTTTTCCCAATATAGGCCTCTTAGCGCTCAGAATGTCCAATTGCAGTTCCTACAGAAAGAGTGTTTCAGAAAGGCTCAATCAAAAGTAAGGTTCAACTCTGTTAGTTGAATGCACAGAACAGAAAGAAGTTTCATACAATGCTTCTGTGTAGTTTATATTTGAACATATTCTTTTTTCCACTATTACCCACTTAGCGCTACGAATGTCCAGTTGCATTTTCTACAGACAGAGTGTTTCAAAACTGCTCAATCAAAAGTATGGTTTAACTCTGTTAGCTGAATGCTAGGATCAGAAAGAACTTTCACAGAATGCTTCTGTGTAGTTTATATTTGAATATATTCCTTTTTCCACTACTACGCTCTTAGCGCTCCAAATGTCCAGTTGCATTTTCTACAGAAAGAGTGTTCAGATCTGCTCAATCAAAAGTATGGTTTAACTCTGTTAGCTGAAAGCACAGATCAGAAAGAAGTTTCACCGAATGATTCTGTGTAGTTTATATTTGAAGACATTCCTTTTTCCACTATTACCCTCTTAGCGCTCCGAATCTCCACTTGCATTTTCTAAAAAAAGAGTGTTTCATAACTGCTCAATCAAAAATATGTTTTATCTCTGTTAACTGAATTTACAGATCAGAAATAAGTTTCACAGAATGCATCTGTGTAGTTTTTATTTGAAGATATTCTTTTTCCCAATGTAGGCCTCTTAGCGGTTAGCATGTCCAATTGCAGTTTCTACAGAAAGAGTGTTTCAGAACGGCTCAATCAAAAGTAAGGTTCAACTCTGTTAGTTGAATGCACAGAACAGAAAGTATTTTCACAGAATGCTACTGTGTAGTTTATATTTGAATATATTCCTTTTTCCACTATTACCCTCTTAGCGCTCCGAATGTCCACTTGCATTTTCTACAGAAAGAGTGTTCAGAACTGCGCAATCAAAAGTATGGTTTAACTCTGTTAGCTTAATGAACATATCAGAAATAAGTTTCACACAATGCTTCTGTGTTGTTTTTATTTGAAGGTATTATTTTTCCCAATATAGGCCTCTTAGCGCTCAGAATGTCCAATTGCAGTTTCTACAGAAAGAGTGTTTCAGAAAGGCTCAATCAAAAGTAAGGTTCAACTCTGTTAATTGAATGCACAGAACAGAAAGAAGTTTCATACAATGCTTCTGTGTAGTTTATATTTGAACATATTCTTTTTTCCACTATTACCCACTTAGCGCTACGAATGTCCAGTTGCATTTTCTACAGACAGAGTGTTTCAAAACTGCTCAATCAAAAGTATGGTTTAACTCTGTTAGCTGAATGCTCAGATCAGAAAGAAGTTTCACAGAATGCTTCTGTGTAGTTTATATTTGAATATATTCCTTTTTCCACTACTACTCTCTTAGCGCTCCAAATGTCCAGTTGCATTTTCTACAGAAAGAGTGTTCAGATCTGCTCAATCAAAAGTATGGTTTAACACTGTTAGCTGAATGCACAGATCAGAAAGAAGTTTCACAGAATGATTCTGTGTAGTTTATATTTGGAGACATTCTTTTTCCACTATTACCCTCTTAGCGCTCCGAATCTCCACTTGCATTATCTACAGAAAGAGTGTTTCAGAACGGCTCAATCAAAACTAAGGTTCAACTCTTTTAGTTGAAAAACAGAACAGAAAGAAGTTTCACACAATTCTTCTGTGTAGTTTTTATTTGTAGACATTCTTTTTCCCAATGTAGGCCTCTTAGCGCTTAGCATGTCCAATTGCAGTTTCTACAGAAAGAGTGTTTCAGAACGGCTCAATCAAAAGTAAGGTTCAACTCTGTTAGTTGAATGCACAGAACAGAAAGAATTTTCAGAGAATGATACTGTGTAGTTTATATTTGAATATATTCCTTTTTCCACTATTACCCTCTTAGCGCTCCGAATGTCCACTTGCATTTTCTACAGAAAGAGTGTTCAGAACTGCGCAATCAAAAGTATGGTTTAACTCTGTTAGCTTAGTGAACATATCAGAAATAAGTTTCACACAATGCTTCTGTGTAGTTTTTATTTGAAGATATTATTTTTCCCAATATAGGCCTCTTAGCGCTCAGAATGTCCAATTGCAGTTTCTACAGAAAGAGTGTTTCAGAAAGGCTCAATCAAAAGTAAGGTTCAACTCTGTTAGTTGAATGCACAGAACAGAAAGAAGTTTCATACAATGCTTCTGTGTAGTTTATATTTGAACATATTCTTTTTTCCACTATTACCCACTTAGCGCTACGAATGTCCAGTTGCATTTTCTACAGACAGAGTGTTTCAAAACTGCTCAATCAAAAGTATGGTTTAACTCTGTTAGCTGAATGCTCAGATCAGAAAGAAGTTTCACAGAATGCTTCTGTGTAGTTTATATTTGAATATATTCCTTTTTCCACTACTACTCTCTTAGCGCTCCAAATGTCCAGTTGCATTTTCTACAGAAAGAGTGTTCAGATCTGCTCAATCAAAAGTATGGTTTAACTCTGTTAGCTGAATGCACAGATCAGAAAGAAGTTTCACAGAATGATTCTGTGTAGTTTATATTTGGAGACATTCCTTTTTCCACTATTACCCTCTTAGCGCTCCGAATCTCCACTTGCATTTTCTACAGAAAGAGTGTTTCAGAACGGCTCAATCAAAACTAAGGTTCAAATCTTTTAGTTGAACAAACAGAACAGAAAGAAGTTTCACACAATTCTTCTGTGTAGTTTTTATTTGTAGACATTCTTTTTCCCAATATAGGCCTCTTAGCGCTCAGAATGTCCAATTGCAGTTTCTACAGAAAGAGTGTTTCAGAACGGCTCAATCAAAAGTAAGGTTCAACTCTGTTAGTTGAATGCACAGAACAGAAAGAAGTTTCATACAATGCTTCTGTGTGGTTTATATTTGAACATATTCTTTTTACCACTATTACCCACTTAGCGCTACGAATGTCCCGTTGCATTTTCTACAGACAGAGTGTTTCAAAACTGCTCAATCAAAAGTATGGTTTAACTCTGTTAGCTGAATGCTCAGATCAGAAAGAAGTTTCACAGAATGCTTCTGTGTAGTTTATATTTGAATATATTCCTTTTTCCACTACTACTCTCTTAGCGCTCCAAATGTCCAGTTGCATTTTCTACAGAAAGAGTGTTCAGATCTGCTCAATCAAAAGTATGGTTTAACACTGTTAGCTGAATGCACAGATCAGAAAGTAGTTTCACAGAATGATTCTGTGTAGTTTATATTTGGAGACATTCCTTTTTCCACTATTACCCTCTTAGCGCTCCGAATCTCCACTTGCATTTTCTACAGAAAGAGTGTTTCATAACTGCTCAATCAAAAATATGTTTTATCTCTGTTAACTGAATTTACAGATCAGAAATAAGTTTCACAGAATGCATCTGTGTAGTTTTTATTTGAAGATATTCTTTTTCCCAATGTAGGCCTCTTAGCGCTTAGCATGTCCAATTGCAGTTTCTACAGAAAGAGTGTTTCAGAACGGCTCAATCAAAAGTAAGGTTCAACTCTGTTAGTTGAATGCACAGAACAGAAAGTATTTTCAGAGAATGATACTGTGTAGTTTATATTTGAATATATTCCTTTTTCCACTATTACCCTCTTAGAGCTCCGAATGTCCACTTGCATTTTCTACAGAAAGAGTGTTCAGAACTGCGCAATCAAAAGTATGGTTTAACTCTGTTAGCTTAATGAACATATCAGAAATAAGTTTCACACAATGCTTCTGTGTAGTTTTTATTTGAAGATATTATTTTTCCCAATATAGGCCTCTTAGCGCTCAGAATGTCCAATTGCAGTTTCTACAGAAAGAGTGTTTCAGAAAGGCTCAATCAAAAGTAAGGTTCAACTATGTTAGTTGAATGCACAGAACAGAAAGAAGTTTCATACAATGCTTCTGTGTAGTTTATATTTGAACATATTTTTTTTCCACTATTACCCACTTAGCGCTACGAATGTCCAGTTGCATTTTCTACAGACAGAGTGTTTCAAAACTGCTCAATCAAAAGTATGGTTTAACTCTGTTAGCTGAATGCTCAGATCAGAAAGAAGTTTCACAGAATGCTTCTGTGTAGTTTATATTTGAATATATTCCTTTTTCCACTACTACTCTCTTAGCGCTCCAAATGTCCAGTTGCATTTTCTACAGAAAGAGTGTTCAGATCTGCTCAATCATAAGTATGGTTTAACTCTGTTAGCTGAATGCACAGATCAGAAAGAAGTTTCACCGAATGATTCTGTGTAGTTTATATTTGAAGACATTCCTTTTTCCACTATTACCCTCTTAGCGCTCCGAATCTCCACTTGCATTTTCTACAAAAAGAGTGTTTCATAACTGCTCAATCAAAAATATATTTTATCTCTGTTAACTGAATTTACAGATCAGAAATAAGTTTCACAGAATGCATCTGTGTAGTTTTTATTTGAAGATATTCTTTTTCCCAATGTAGGCCTCTTAGCGCTTAGCATGTCCAATTGCAGTTTCTACAGAAAGAGTGTTTCAGAACGGCTCAATCAAAAGTAAGGTTCAACTCTGTTAGTTGAATGCACAGAACAGAAAGAATTTTCACAGAATGCTACTGTGTAGTTTATATTTGAATATATTCCTTTTTCCACTATTACACTCTTAGCGCTCCGAATGTCCACTTGCATTTTCTACAGAAAGAGTGTTCAGAACTGCGCAATCAAAAGTATGGTTTAACTCTGTTAGCTTAATGAACATATCAGAAATAAGTTTCACACAATGCTTCTGTGTAGTTTTTATTTGAAAATATTATTTTTCCCAATATAGGCCTCTTAGCGCTCAGAATGTCCAATTGCAGTTCCTACAGAAAGAGTGTTTCAGAAAGGCTCAATCAAAAGTAAGGTTCAACTCTGTTAGTTGAATGCACAGAACAGAAAGAAGTTTCATACAATGCTTCTGTGTAGTATATATTTGAACATATTTTTTTCCACTATTACCCACTTAGCGCTACGAATGTCCAGTTGCATTTTCTACAGACAGAGTGTTTCAAAACTGCTCAATCAAAAGTATGGTTTAACTCTGTTAGCTGAATGCTAGGATCAGAAAGAACTTTCACAGAATGCTTCTGTGTAGTTTATATTTGAATATATTCCTTTTTCCACTACTACGCTCTTAGCGCTCCAAATGTCCAGTTGCATTTTCTACAGAAAGAGTGTTCAGATCTGCTCAATCAAAAGTATGGTTTAACTCTGTTAGCTGAAAGCACAGATCAGAAAGAAGTTTCACCGAATGATTCTGTGTAGTTTATATTTGAAGACATTCCTTTTTCCACTATTACCCTCTTAGCGCTCCGAATCTCCACTTGCATTTTCTACAAAAAGAGTGTTTCATAACTGCTCAATCAAAAATATGTTTTATCTCTGTTAACTGAATTTACAGATCAGAAATAAGTTTCACAGAATGCATCTGTGTAGTTTTTATTTGAAGATATTCTTTTTCCCAATGTAGGCCTCTTAGCGGTTAGCATGTCCAATTGCAGTTTCTACAGAAAGAGTGTTTCAGAACGGCTCAATCAAAAGTAAGGTTCAACTCTGTTAGTTGAGTGCACAGAACAGAAAGAATTTTCACAGAATGCTACTGTGTAGTTTATATTTGAATATATTCCTTTTTCCACTATTACCATCTTAGCGCTCCGAATGTCCACTTGCATTTTCTGCAGAAAGAGTGTTCAGAACTGCGCAATCAAAAGTATGGTTTAACTCTGTTAGCTTAATGAACATATCAGAAATAAGTTTCACACAATGCTTCTGTGTAGTTTTTATTTGAAGATATTTTTTTTCCCAATATAGGCCTCTTAGCGCTCAGAATGTCCAATTGCAGTTTCTACAGAAAGAGTGTTTCAGAAAGGCTCAATCAAAAGTAAGGTTCAACTCTGTTAGTTGAATGCACAGAACAGAAAGAAGTTTCATACAATGCTTCTGTGTAGTTTATATTTGAACATATTCTTTTTACCACTATTACCCACTTAGCGCTACGAATGTCCAGTTGCATTTTCTACAGACAGAGTGTTTCAAAACTGCTCAATCAAAAGTATGGTTTAACTCTGTTAGCTGAATGCTCAGATCAGAAAGAAGTTTCACAGAATGCTTCTGTGTAGTTTATATTTGAATATATTCCTTTTTCCACTACTACTCTCTTAGCGCTCCAAATGTCCAGTTGCATTTTCTACAGAAAGAGTGTTCAGATCTGCTCAATCAAAAGTATGGTTTAACACTCTTAGCTGAATGCACAGATCAGAAAGTAGTTTCACAGAATGATTCTGTGTAGTTTATATTTGGAGACATTCCTTTTTCCACTATTACCCTCTTAGCGCTCCGAATCTCCACTTGCATTTTCTACAGAAAGAGTGTTTCATAACTGCTCAATCAAAAATATGTTTTATCTCTGTTAACTGAATTTACAGATCAGAAATAAGTTTCACAGAATGCATCTGTGTAGTTTTTATTTGAAGATATTCTTTTTCCCAATGTAGGCCTCTTAGCGCTTAGCATGTCCAATTGCAGTTTCCACAGAAAGAGTGTTTCAGAACGGCTCAATTAAAAGTAAGGTTCAACTCTGTTAGTTGAATGCACAGAACAGAAAGAATTTTCAGAGAATGATACTGTGTAGTTTATATTTGAATATATTCCTTTTTCCACTATTACCCTCTTAGCGCTCCGAATGTCCACTTGCATTTTCTACAGAAAGAGTGTTCAGAACTGCGCAATCAAAAGTATGGTTTAACTCTGTTAGCTTAATGAACATATCAGAAATAAGTTTCACACAATGCTTCTGTGTAGTTTTTATTTGAAGATATTATTTTTCCCAATATAGGCCTCTTAGCGCTCAGAATGTCCAATTGCAGTTTCTACAGAAAGAGTGTTTCAGAAAGGCTCAATCAAAAGTAAGGTTCAACTCTGTTAGTTGAATGCACAGAACAGAAAGAAGTTTCATACAATGCTTCTGTGTAGTTTATATTTGAACATATTCGTTTTTCCACTATTACCCACTTAGCGCTACGAATGTCCAGTTCCATTTTCTACAGACAGAGTGTTTCAAAACTGCTCAATCAAAAGTATGGTTTAACTCTGTTAGCTGAATGCTCAGATCAGAAAGAAGTTTCACAGAATGCTTCTGTGTAGTTTATATTTGAATATATTACTTTTTCCACTACTACTCTCTTAGCGCTCCAAATGTCCAGTTGCATTTTCTACAGAAAGAGTGTTCAGATCTGCTCAATCATAAGTATGGTTTAACTCTGTTAGCTGAATGCACAGATCAGAAAGAAGTTTCACCGAATGATTCTGTGTAGTTTATATTTGAAGACATTCCTTTTTCCACTATTACCCTCTTAGCGCTCCGAATCTCCACTTGCATTTTCTACAAAAAGAGTGTTTCATAACTGCTCAATCAAAAATATGTTTTATCTCTGTTAACTGAATTTACAGATCAGAAATAAGTTTCACAGAATGCATCTGTGTAGTTTTTATTTGAAGATATTCTTTTTCCCAATGTAGGCCTCTTAGCGCTTAGCATGTCCAATTGCAGTTTCTACAGAAAGAGTGTTTCAGAACGGCTCAATCAAAAGTAAGGTTCAACTCTGTTAGTTGAATGCACAGAACAGAAAGAATTTTCACAGAATGCTACTGTGTAGTTTATATTTGAATATATTCCTTTTTCCACTATTACCCTCTTAGCGCTCCGAATGTCCACTTGCATTTTCTACAGAAAGAGTGTTCAGAACTGCGCAATCAAAAGTATGGTTTAACTCTGTTAGCTTAATGAACATATCAGAAATAAGTTTCACACAATGATTCTGTGTAGTTTTTATTTGAAGATATTATTTTTCCCAATATAGGCCTCTTAGCGCTCAGAATGTCCAATTGCAGTTCCTACAGAAAGAGTGTTTCAGAAAGGCTCAATCAAAAGTAAGGTTCAACTCTGTTAGTTGAATGCACAGAACAGAAAGAAGTTTCATACAATGCTTCTGTGTAGTTTATATTTGAACATATTCTTTTTTCCACTATTACCCACTTAGCGCTACGAATGTCCAGTTGCATTTTCTACAGACAGAGTGTTTCAAAACTGCTCAATCAAAAGTATGGTTTAACTCTGTTAGCTGAATGCTAGGATCAGAAAGAACTTTCACAGAATGCTTCTGTGTAGTTTATATTTGAATATATTCCTTTTACAACTACTACGCTCTTAGCGCTCCAAATGTCCAGTTGCATTTTCTACAGAAAGAGTGTTCAGATCTGCTCAATCAAAAGTATGGTTTAACTCTGTTAGCTGAAAGCACAGATCAGAAAGAAGTTTCACCGAATGATTCTGTGTAGTTTATATTTGAAGACATTCCTTTTTCCACTATTACCCTCTTAGCGCTCCGAATCTCCACTTGCATTTTCTACAAAAAGAGTGTTTCATAACTGCTCAATCAAAAATATGTTTTATCTCTGTTAACTGAATTTACAGATCAGAAATAAGTTTCACAGAATGCATCTGTGTAGTTTTTATTTGAAGATATTCTTTTTCCCAATGTAGGCCTCTTAGCGGTTAGCATGTCCAATTGCAGTTTCTACAGAAAGAGTGTTTCAGAACGGCTCAATCAAAAGTAAGGTTCAACACTGTTAGTTGAATGCACAGAACAGAAAGAATTTTCACAGAATGCTACTGTGTAGTTTATATTTGAATATATTCCTTTTTCCACTATTACCCTCTTAGCGCTCCGAATGTCCACTTGCATTTTCTACAGAAAGAGTGTTCAGAACTGCGCAATCAAAAGTATGGTTTAACTCTGTTAGCTTAATGAACATATCAGAAATAAGTTTCACACAATGCTTCTGTGTTGTTTTTATTTGAAGGTATTATTTTTCCCAATATAGGCCTCTTAGCGCTCAGAATGTCCAATTGCAGTTTCTACAGAAAGAGTGTTTCAGAAAGGCTCAATCAAAAGTAAGGTTCAACTCTGTTAATTGAATGCACAGAACAGAAAGAAGTTTCATACAATGCTTCTGTGTAGTTTATATTTGAACATATTCTTTTTTCCACTATTACCCACTTAGCGCTACGAATGTCCAGTTGCATTTTCTACAGACAGAGTGTTTCAAAACTGCTCAATCAAAAGTATGGTTTAACTCTGTTAGCTGAATGCTCAGATCAGAAAGAAGTTTCACAGAATGCTTCTGTGTAGTTTATATTTGAATATATTCCTTTTTCCACTACTACTCTCTTAGCGCTCCAAATGTCCAGTTGCATTTTCTACAGAAAGAGTGTTCAGATCTGCTCAATCAAAAGTATGGTTTAACACTGTTAGCTGAATGCACAGATCAGAAAGAAGTTTCACAGAATGATTCTGTGTAGTTTATATTTGGAGACATTCTTTTTCCACTATTACCCTCTTAGCGCTCCGAATCTCCACTTGCATTTTCTACAGAAAGAGTGTTTCAGAACGGCTCAATCAAAACTAAGGTTCAACTCTTTTAGTTGAAAAACAGAACAGAAAGAAGTTTCACACAATTCTTCTGTGTAGTTTTTATTTGTAGACATTCTTTTTCCCAATGTAGGCCTCTTAGCGCTTAGCATGTCCAATTGCAGTTTCTACAGAAAGAGTGTTTCAGAACGGCTCAATCAAAAGTAAGGTTCAACTCTGTTAGTTGAATGCACAGAACAGAAAGAATTTTCAGAGAATGATACTGTGTAGTTTATATTTGAATATATTCCTTTTTCCACTATTACCCTCTTAGCGCTCCGAATGTCCACTTGCATTTTCTACAGAAAGAGTGTTCAGAACTGCGCAATCAAAAGTATGGTTTAACTCTGTTAGCTTAATGAACATATCAGAAATAAGTTTCACACAATGCTTCTGTGTAGTTTTTATTTGAAGATATTATTTTTCCCAATATAGGCCTCTTAGCGCTCAGAATGTCCAATTGCAGTTTCTACAGAAAGAGTGTTTCAGAAAGGCTCAATCAAAAGTAAGGTTCAACTCTGTTAGTTGAATGCACAGAACAGAAAGAAGTTTCATACAATGCTTCTGTGTAGTTTATATTTGAACATATTCTTTTTTCCACTATTACCCACTTAGCGCTACGAATGTCCAGTTGCATTTTCTACAGACAGAGTGTTTCAAAACAGCTCAATCAAAAGTATGGTTTAACTCTGTTAGCTGAATGCTCAGATCAGAAAGAAGTTTCACAGAATGCTTCTGTGTAGTTTATATTTGAATATATTCCTTTTTCCAGTACTACTCTCTTAGCGCTCCAAATGTCCAGTTGCATTTTCTACAGAAAGAGTGTTCAGATCTGCTCAATCAAAAGTATGGTTTAACTCTGTTAGCTGAATGCACAGATCAGAAAGAAGTTTCACAGAATGATTCTGTGTAGTTTATATTTGGAGACATTCCTTTTTCCACTATTACCTTCTTAGCGCTCCGAATCTCCACTTGCATTTTCTACAGAAAGAGTGTTTCAGAACGGCTCAATCAAAAATAAGGTTCAAATCATTAAGTTGAACAAACAGAACAGAAAGAAGTTTCACACAATTCTTCTGTGTAGTTTTTATTTGTAGACATTCTTTTTCCCAATATAGGCCTCTTAGCGCTCAGAATGTCCAATTGCAGTTTCTACAGAAAGAGTGTTTCAGAACGGCTCAATCAAAAGTAAGGTTCAACTCTGTTAGTTGAATGCACAGAACAGAAAGAAATTTCATACAATGCTTCTGTGTAGTTTATATTTGAACATATTCTTTTTTCCACTATTACCCACTTAGCGCTACGAATGTCCAGTTGCATTTTCTACAGACAGAGTGTTTCAAAACTGCTCAATCAAAAGTATGGTTTAACTCTGTTAGCTGAATGCTCAGATCAGAAAGAAGTTTCACAGAATGCTTCTGTGTAGTTTATATTTGAATATATACCTTTTTCCACTACTACGCTCTTAGCGCTCCAAATGTCCAGTTGCATTTTCTACAGAAAGAGTGTTCAGATCTGCTCAATCAAAAGTATGGTTTAACTCTGTTAGCTGAATGCACAGATCAGAAAGAAGTTTCACCGAATGATTCTGTGTAGTTTATATTTGAAGACATTCCTTTTTCCACTATTACCCTCTTAACGCTCCGAATCTCCACTTGCATTTTCTACAAAAAGAGTGTTTCATAACTGCTCAATCAAAAATATGTTTTATCTCTGTTAACTGAATTTACAGATCAGAAATAAGTTTCACAGAATGCATCTGTGTAGTTTTTATTTGAAGATATTCTTTTTCCCAATGTAGGCCTCTTAGCGCTTAGCATGTCCAATTCCAGTTTCTACAGAAAGAGTGTTTCAGAACGGCTCAATCAAAAGTAAGGTTCAACTCTGTTAGTTGAATGCACAGAACAGAAAGAATTTTCACAGAATTCTACTGTGTAGTTTATATTTGAATATATTCCTTTTTCCACTATTACCCTCTTAGCGCTCCGAATGTCCACTTGCATTTTCTACAGAAAGAGTGTTCAGAACTGCGCAATCAAAAGTATGGTTTAACTCTGTCAGCTTAATGAACATATCAGAAATAAGTTTCACACAATGCTTCTGTGCAGTTTTTATTTGAAGATATTATTTTTCCCAATATAGGCCTCTTAGCGCTCAGAATGTCCAATTGCAGTTTCTACAGAAAGAGTGTTTCAGAAAGGCTCAATCAAAAGTAAGGTTCAACTCTGTTAATTGAATGCACAGAACAGAAAGAAATTTCATACAATGCTTCTGTGTAGTTTATATTTGAACATATTCTTTTTTCCACTATTACCCACTTAGCGCTACGAATGTCCAGTTGCATTTTCGACAGACAGAGTGTTTCAAAACTGCTCAATCAAAAGTATGGTTTAACTCTGTTAGCTGAATGCTCAGATCAGAAAGAAGTTTCACAGAATGCTTCTGTGTAGTTTATATTTGAATATATTCCTTTTTCCACTACTACTCTCTTAGCGCTCCAAATGTCCAGTTGCATTTTCTACAGAAAGAGTGTTCAGATCTGCTCAATCAAAAGTATGGTTTAACTCTGTTAGCTGAATGCACAGATCAGAAAGAAGTTTCACAGAATGATTCTGTGTAGTTTATATTTGGAGACATTCCTTTTTCCACTATTACCCTCTTAGCGCTCCGAATCTCCACTTGCATTTTCTACAGAAAGAGTGTTTCAGAACGGCTCAATCAAAACTAAGGTTCAACTCTTTTAGTTGAACAAACAGAACAGAAAGAAGTTTCACACAATTCTTCTGTGTAGTTTTTATTTGTAGACATTCTTTTTCCCAATATAGGCCTCTTAGCGCTCAGAATGTCCAATTGCAGTTTCTAGAGAAAGAGTGTTTCAGAACGGCTCAATCAAAAGTAAGGTTCAACTCTGTTAGTTGAATGCACAGAAAAGAAAGAAATTTCATACAATGCTTCTGTGTAGTTTATATTTGAACATATTCTTTTTTCCACTATTACCCACTTAGCGCTACGAATGTCCAGTTGCATTTTCTACAGACAGAGTGTTTCAAAACTGCTCAATCAAAAGTATGGTTTAACTCTGTTAGCTGAATGCTCAGATCAGAAAGAAGTTTCACAGAATGCTTCTGTGTAGTTTATATATGAATATATTCCTTTTTCCACTACTACGCTCTTAGCGCTCCAAATGTCCAGTTGCATTTTCTACAGAAAGAGTGTTCAGATCTGCTCAATCAAAAGTATGGTTTAACTCTGTTAGCTGAATGCACAGATCAGAAAGAAGTTTCACCGAATGATTCTGTGTAGTTTATATTTGAAGACATTCCTTTTTCCACTATTACCCTCTTAGCGCTCCGAATCTCCACTTGCATTTTCTACAAAAAGAGTGTTTCATAACTGCTCAATCAAAAATATGTTTTATCTCTGTTAACTGAATTTACAGATCAGAAATAAGTTTCACAGAATGCATCTGTGTAGTTTTTATTTGAAGATATTCTTTTTCCCAATGTAGGCCTCTTAGCGCTTAGCATGTGCAATTCCAGTTTCTACAGAAAGAGTGTTTCAGAACGGCTCAATCAAAAGTAAGGTTCAACTCTGTTAGTTGAATGCACAGAACAGAAAGAATTTTCACAGAATTCTACTGTGTAGTTTATATTTGAATATATTCCTTTTTCCACTATTACCCTCTTAGCGCTCCGAATGTCCACTTGCATTTTCTACAGAAAGAGTGTTCAGAACTGCGCAATCAAAAGTATGGTTTAACTCTGTTAGCTTAATGAACATATCAGAAATAAGTTTCACACAATGCTTCTGTGTAGTTTTTATTTGAAGATATTATTTTTCCCAATATAGGCCTCTTAGCGCTCAGAATGTCCAATTGCAGTTTCTACAGAAAGAGTGTTTCAGAAAGGCTCAATCAAAAGTAAGGTTCAACTCTGTTAATTGAATGCACAGAACAGAAAGAAATTTCATACAATGCTTCTGTGTAGTTTATATTTGAACATATTCTTTTTTCCACTATTACCCACTTAGCGCTACGAATGTCCAGTTGCATTTTCGACAGACAGAGTGTTTCAAAACTGCTCAATCAAAAGTATGGTTTAACTCTGTTAGCTGAATGCTCAGATCAGAAAGAAGTTTCACAGAATGCTTCTGTGTAGTTTATATTTGAATATATTCCTTTTTCCACTACTACTCTCTTAGCGCTCCAAATGTCCAGTTGCATTTTCTACAGAAAGAGTGTTCAGATCTGCTCAATCAAAAGTATGGTTTAACTCTGTTAGCTGAATGCACAGATCAGAAAGAAGTTTCACAGAATGATTCTGTGTAGTTTATATTTGGAGCCATTCCTTTTTCCACTATTACCCTCTTAGCGCTCCGAATCTCCACTTGCATTTTCTACAGAAAGAGTGTTTCAGAACGGCTCAATCAAAACTAAGGTTCAACTCTTTTAGTTGAACAAACAGAACAGAAAGAAATTTCACACAATTCTTCTGTGTAGTTTTTATTTGTAGACATTCTTTTTCCCAATATAGGCCTCTTAGCGCTCAGAATGTCCAATTGCAGTTTCTAGAGAAAGAGTGTTTCAGAACGGCTCAATCAAAAGTCAGGTTCAACTCTGTTAGTTGAATGCACAGAACAGAAAGAAATTTCATACAATGCTTCTGTGTAGTTTATATTTGAACATATTCTTTTTTCCACTATTACCCACTTAGCGCTACGAATGTCCAGTTGCATTTTCTACAGACAGAGTGTTTCAAAACTGCTCAATCAAAAGTATGGTTTAACTCTGTTAGCTGAATGCTCAGATCAGAAAGAAGTTTCACAGAATGCTTCTGTGTAGTTTATATATGAATATATTCCTTTTTCCACTACTACGCTCTTAGCGCTCCAAATGTCCAGTTGCATTTTCTACAGAAAGAGTGTTCAGATCTGCTCAATCAAAAGTATGGTTTAACTCTGTTAGCTGAATGCACAGATCAGAAAGAAGTTTCACCGAATGATTCTGTGTAGTTTATATTTGAAGACATTCCTTTTTCCACTATTAACCTATTAGCGCTCCGAATCTCCACTTGCATTTTCTACAAAAAGAGTGTTTCATAACTGCTCAATCAAAAATATGTTTTATCTCTGTTAACTGAATTTACAGATCAGAAATAAGTTTCACAGAATGCATCTGTGTAGTTTTTATTTGAAGATATTCTTTTTCCCAATGTAGGCCTCTTAGCGCTTAGCATGTCCAATTGCAGTTTCTACAGAAAGAGTGTTTCAGAACGGCTCAATCAAAAGTAAGGTTCAACTCTGTTAGTTGAATGCACAGAACAGAAAGAATTTTCACAGAATGCTACTTTGTAGTTTATATTTGAATATATTCCTTTTTCCACTATTACCCTCTTAGCGCTCCGAATGTCCACTTGCATTTTCTACAGAAAGAGTGTTCAGAACTGCGCAATCAAAAGTATGGTTTAACTCTGTTAGCTTAATGAACATATCAGAAATAAGTTTCACACAATGCTTCTGTGTAGTTTTTATTTGAAGATATTATTTTTCCCAATATAGGCCTCTTAGCGCTCAGAATGTCCAATTGCAGTTTCTACAGAAAGAGTGTTTCAGAAAGGCTCAATCAAAAGTAAGGTTCAACTCTGTTAGTTGAATGCACAGAACAGAAAGAAGTTTCATACAATGCTTCTGTGTAGTTTATATTAGAACATATTCTTTTTTCCACTATTACCCACTTAGCGCTACGAATGTCCAGTTGCATTTTCTACAGACAGAGTGTTTCAAAACTGCTCAATCAAAAGTATGGTTTAACTCTGTTAGCTGAATGCTCAGATCAGAAAGAAGTTTCACAGAATGCTTCTGTGTAGTTTATATTTGAATATATTCCTTTTTCCACCACTACGCTCTTAGCGATCCAAATGTCCAGTTGCATTTTCTACAGAAAGAGTGTTCAGATCTGCTCAATCAAAAGTATGGTTTAACTCTGTTAGCTGAATGCACAGATCAGAAAGAAGTTTCACCGAATGATTCTGTGTAGTTTATATTTGAAGACATTCCTTTTTCCACTATTACCTTCTTAGCGCTCCGAATCTGCACTTGCATTTTCTACAAAAAGAGTGTTTCATAACTGCTCAATCAAAAATATGTTTTATCTCTGTTAACTGAATTTACAGATCAGAAATAAGTTTCACAGAATGCATCTGTGTAGTTTTTATTTGAAGAGATTCTTTTTCCCAATGTAGGCCTCTTAGCGCTTAGCATCTCCAATTGCAGTTTCTACAGAAAGAGTGTTTCAGAACGGCTCAATCAAAAGTAAGGTTCAACTCTGTTAGTTGAATGCACAGAACAGAAAGAATTTTCACAGAATGCTACTGTGTAGTTTATATTTGAATATATTCCTTTTTCCACTATTACCCTCTTAGCGCTCCGAATTTCCACTTGCATTTTCCACAGAAAGAGTGTTCAGAACTGCGCAATCAAAAGTATGGTTTAACTCTGTTAGCTTAACGAACATATCAGAAATAAGTTTCACACAATGCTTCTGTGTAGTTTTTATTTGAAGATATTATTTTTCCCAATATAGGCCTCTTAGCGCTCAGAATGTCCAATTGCAGTTTCTACAGAAGGAGTGTTTCAGAAAGGCTCAATCAAAAGTAAGGTTCAACTCTGTTAGTTGAATGCACAGAACAGAAAGAAGTTTCATACAATGCTTCTGTGTAGTTTATATTTGAACATATTATTTTTTCCACTATTACCCACTTAGCGCTACGAATGTCCAGTTGCATTTTCTACAGACAGAGTGTTTCAAAACTGCTCAATCAAAAGTATGGTTTAACTCTGTTAGCTGAATGCTCAGATCACAAAGAAGTTTCACAGAATGCTTCTGTGTAGTTTATATTTGAATATATTCCTTTTTCCACTACTACTCTCTTAGCGCTCCAAATGTCCAGTTGCATTTTCTACAGAAAGAGTGTTCAGATCTGCTCAATCAAAAGTATGTTTTAACTCTGTTAGCTGAATGCACAGATCAGAAAGAAGTTTCACAGAATGATTCTGTGTAGTTTATATTTGGAGACATTCCTTTTTCCACTATTACCCTCTTAGCGCTCCGAATCTCCACTTGCATTTTCTACAGAAAAAGTGTTTCAGAACGGCTCAATCAAAACTAAGGTTCAACTCTTTTAGTTGAACAAACAGAACAGAAAGAATTTCACACAATTCTTCTGTGTAGTTTTTATTTGTAGACATTCTTTTTCCCAATATAGGCCTCCTAGCGCTCAGAATGTCCAATTGCAGTTTCTACAGAAAGAGTGTTTCAGAACGGCTCAATCAAAAGTAAGGTTCAACTCTGTTAGTTGAATGCACAGAACAGAAAGAAGTTTCATACAATGCTTCTGTGTAGTTTATATTTGAACATATTATTTTTCCACTATTACCCACTTAGCGCTACGAATGTCCAGTTGCATTTTCTACAGACAGAGTGTTTCAAAACTGCTCAATCAAAAGTATGGTTTAACTCTGTTAGCTGAATGCTCAGATCAGAAAGAAGTTTCACAGAATGCTTCTGTGTAGTTTATATTTGAATATATTCCTTTTTCCACTACTACGCTCTTAGCGCTCCAAATGTCCAGTTGCATTTTCTACAGAAAGAGTGTTCAGATCTGCTCAATCAAAAGTATGGTTTAACTCTGTTAGCTGAATGCACAGATCAGAAAGAAGTTTCACCGATTGATTCTGTGTAGTTTACATTTGAAGACATTCCTTTTTCCACTATTACCCTCTTAGCGCTCCGAATCTCCACTTGCATTTTCTACAAAAAGAGTGTTTCATAACTGCTCAATCAAAAATATGTTTTATCTCTGTTAACTGAATTTACAGATCAGAAATAAGTTTCACAGAATGCATCTGTGTAGTTTTTATTTGAAGATATTCTTTTTCCCAATGTAGGCCTCTTAGCGCTTAGCATGTCCAATTGCAGTTTCTACAGAAAGAGTGTTTCAGAACGGCTCAATCAAAAGTAAGGTTCAACTCTGTTAGTTGAATGCACAGAACAGAAAGGATTTTCACAGAATGCTACTGTGTAGTTTATATTTGAATATATTCCTTTTTCCACTATTACCCTCTTAGCGCTCCGAATGTCCACCTGTATTTTCTACAGAAAGAGTGTTCAGAACTGCGCAATCAAAAGTATGGTTTAACTCTGTTAGCTTAATGAACATATCAGAAATAAGTTTCACACAATGCTTCTGTGTAGTTTTTATTTGAAGATATTATTTTTCCCAATATAGGCCTCTTAGCGCTCAGAATGTCCAATTGCAGTTTCTACAGAAAGAGTGTTTCAGAAAGGCTCAATCAAAAGTAAGGTTCAACTCTGTTAGTTGAATGCACAGAACAGAAAGAAGTTTCATACAATGCTTCTGTGTAGTTTATATTTGAACATATTATTTTTTCCACTATTACCCACTTAGCGCTACGAATGTCCAGTTGCATTTTCTACAGACAGAGTGTTTCAAAACTGCTCAATCAACAGTATGGTTTAACTCTGTTAGCTGAATGCTCAGATCAGAAAGAAGTTTCACAGAATGATTCTGTGTAGTTTATATTTGGAGACATTCCTTTTTCCACTATTACCCTCTTAGCGCTCCGAATCTCCACTTGCATTTTCTACAAAAAGAGTGTTTCATAACTGCTCAATCAAAAATATGTTTTATCTCTGTTAACTGAATTTACAGATCAGAAATAAGTTTCACAGAATGCATCTGTGTAGTTTTTATTTGAAGATATTCTTTTTCCCAATGTAGGCCTCTTAGCGCTTAGCATGTCCAATTGCAGTTTCTACAGAAAGAGTGTTTCAGAACGGCTCAATCAAAAGTAAGGTTCAACTCTGTTAGTTGAATGCACAGAACAGAAAGTATTTTCACAGAATGCTACTGTGTAGTTTATATTTGAATATATTCCTTTTTCCACTATTACCATCTTAGCGCTCCGAATTTCCACTTGCATTTTCTGCAGAAAGAGTGTTCAGAACTGCGCAATCAAAAGTATGGTTTAACTCTGTTAGCTTAATGAACATATCAGAAATAAGTTTCACACAATGCTTCTGGGTAGTATTTATTTGAAGATATTATTTTTCCCAATATAGGCCTCTTAGCGCTCAGAATGTCCAATTGCAGTTTCTACAGAAAGAGTGTTTCAGAAATGCTCAATCAAAAGTAAGGTTAAACTCTGTTAGTTGAATGCACAGAACAGAAAGAAGTTTCATACAATGCTTCTGTGTAGTTTATATTTGAGCATATTCTTTTTTCCACTATTACCCACTTAGCACTACGAATGTCCAGTTGCATTTTCTACAGACAGAGTGTTTCAAAACTGCTCAATCAAAAGTATGGTTTAACTCTGATACCTGAATGCTCAGATCAGAAAGATGTTTCACAGAATGCTTCTGTGTAGTTTATATTTGAATACATTCCTTTTTCCACTACTACTCTCTTAGCGCTCCAAATGTCCAGTTGCATTTTCTACAGAAAGAGTGTTCAGATCTGCTCAATCAAAAGTATGGTTTAACTCTGTTAGCTGAATGCACAGATCAGAAAGAACTTTCACAGAATGATTCTGTGTAGTTTATATTTGGAGACATTCCTTTTTCCACTATTACCCTCTTAGCGCTCCGAATCTCCACTTGCATTTTCTACAGAAAGAGTGTTTCAGAACGGCTCAATCAAAACTAAGGTTCAACTCTTTTAGTTGAACAAACAGAACAGAAAGAAGTTTCACACAATTCTTCTGTGTAGTTTTTATTTGTAGACATTCTTTTTCCCAATATAGGCCTCTTAGCGCTCAGAATGTCCAATTGCAGTTTCTACAGAAAGAGTGTTTCAGAACGGCTCAATCAAAAGTAAGGTTCAACTCTGTTAGTTGAATGCACAGAACAGAAAGACGTTTCATACAATGTTTCTGTGTAGTTTATATTTGAACATATTCTTTTTTCCACTATTACCCACTTAGCGCTACGAATGTCCAGTTGCATTTTCTACAGAAAGAGTTTTCAGATCTCCTCAATCAAAAGTATGGTTTAACTCTGTTAGCTGAATGCACAGATCAGAAAGAAGTTTCACTGAATGATTCTGTGTAGTTTATATTTGAAGACATTCCTTTTTCCACTATTACCCTCTTAGCGCTCCAAATCTCCACTTGCATTTTCTACAAAAAGAGTGTTTCATAACTGCTCAATCAAAAATATGTTTTATCTATGTTAACTGAATTTACAGATCAGAAATAAGTTTCACAGAATGCATCTGTGTAGTTTTTATTTGAAGATATTCTTTTTCCCAATGTAGGCCTCTTAGCGCTTAGCATGTCCAATTGCAGTTTCTACAGAAAGAGTGTTTCAGAACGGCTCAATCAAAAGTAAGGTTCAACTCTGTTAGTTGAATGCACAGAACAGAAAGAAGCTTCACAGAATGCTACTGTGTAGTTTATATTTGAATATATTCCTTTTTCCACTATTACCCTCTTAGCGCTCCGAATGTCCACTTGCATTTTCTGCAGAAAGAGTGTTCAGAACTGCGCAATCAAAAGTATGGTTTAACTCTGTTAGCTTAATGAACATATCAGAAATAAGTTTCACACAATGCTTCTGTGTAGTTTTTATTTGAAGATATTATTTTTCCCAATATAGGCCTCTTAGCGCTCAGAATGTCCAATTGCAGTTTCTACAGAAAGAGTGTTTCAGAAAGGCTCAATCAAAAGTAAGGTTCAACTCTGTTAGTTGAATGCACAGAACAGAAAGAAGTTTCATACAATGCTTCTGTGTAGTTTATATTTGAACATATTCTTTTTTCCACTATTACCCACTTAGCGCTACGAATGTCCAGTTGCATTTTCTACAGACAGAGTG
The DNA here is from genome assembly GCF_028878055.3 of Symphalangus syndactylus. Lineage (NCBI taxonomy): Eukaryota > Metazoa > Chordata > Mammalia > Primates > Hylobatidae > Symphalangus > Symphalangus syndactylus. The sequence goes on along the minus strand of NC_072434.2, from coordinate 95,544,040 downwards.
TTTCAAAACTGCTCAATCAAAAGTATGGTTTAACTCTGTTAGCTGAATGCTCAGATCAGAAAGAAGTTTCACAGAATGCTTCTGTGTAGTTTATATTTGAATATATTCCTTTTTCCACCACTACGCTCTTAGCGATCCAAATGTCCAGTTGCATTTTCTACAGAAAGAGTGTTCAGATCTGCTCAATCAAAAGTATGGTTTAACTCTGTTAGCTGAATGCACAGATCAGAAAGAAGTTTCACCGAATGATTCTGTGTAGTTTATATTTGAAGACATTCCTTTTTCCACTATTACCTTCTTAGCGCTCCGAATCTCCACTTGCATTTTCTACAAAAAGAGTGTTTCATAACTGCTCAATCAAAAATATGTTTTATCTCTGTTAACTGAATTTACAGATCAGAAATAAGTTTCACAGAATGCATCTGTGTAGTTTTTATTTGAAGATATTCTTTTTCCCAATGTAGGCCTCTTAGCGCTTAGCATGTCCAATTGCAGTTTCTACAGAAAGAGTGTTTCAGAACGGCTCAATCAAAAGTAAGGTTCAACTCTGTTAGTTGAATGCACAGAACAGAAAGAATTTTCACAGAATGCTACTGTGTAGTTTATATTTTAATATATTCCTTTTTCCACTATTACCCTCTTAGCCCTCCGAATGTCCACTTGCATTTTCTACAGAAAGAGTGTTCAGAACTGCACAATCAAAAGTATGGTTTAACTCTGTTAGCTTAATGAACATATCAGAAATAAGTTTCACAAAATGCTTCTGTGTAGTTTTCATTTGAAGATATTATTTTTCCCAATATAGGCCTCTTAGCGCTCAGAATGTCCAATTGCAGTTTCTACAGAAAGAGTGTTTCAGAAAGGCTCATTCAAAAGTAAGGTTCAACTCTGTTAGTTGAATGCACAGAACAGAAAGAAGTTTCCTACAATGCTTCTGTGTAGTTTATATTTGAACATATTCTTTTTTCCACTATTACCCACTTAGCGCTACGAATGTCCAGTTGCATTTTCTACAGACAGAGTGTTTCAAAACTGCTCAATCAAAAGTATGGTTTAACTCTGTTAGCTGAATGCTCAGATCAGAAAGAAGTTTCACAGCATGCTTCTGTGTAGTTTATATTTGAATATATTCCTTTTTCCACTACTACTCTCTTAGCGCTCCAAATGTCCAGTTGCATTTTCTACAGAAAGAGTGTTCAGATCTGCTCAATCAGAAGTATGGTTTAACTCTGTTAGGTGAATGCACAGATCAGAAAGAAGTTTCACCGAATGATTCTGTGTAGTTTATATTTGAAGACATTCCTTTTTCCACTATTACCCTCTTAGCGCTCCGAATCTCCACTTGCATTTTCTACAAAAAGAGTGTTTCATAACTGCTCAATCAAAAATATGATTTATCTCTGTTAACTGAATTTACAGATCAGAAATAAGTTTCACAGAATGCATCTGTGTAGTTTTTATTTGAAGATATTCTTTTTCCCAATGTAGGCCTCTTAGCGCTTAGCATGTCCAATTGCACTTTCTACAGAAAGAGTGTTTCAGAACGGCTCAATCAAAAGTAAGGTTCAACTCTGTTAGTTGAATGCACAGAACAGAAAGAATTTTCACAGAATGCTACTGTGTAGTTTATATTTGAATATATTCCTTTTTCCACTATTACCCTCTTAGCGCTCCGAATTTCCACTTGCATTTTCCACAGAAAGAGTGTTCAGAACTGCGCAATCAAAAGTATGGTTTAACTCTGTTAGCTTAACGAACATATCAGAAATAAGTTTCACACAATGCTTCTGTGTAGTTTTTATTTGAAGATATTATTTTTCCCAATATAGGCCTCTTAGCGCTCAGAATGTCCAATTGCAGTTTCTACAGAAGGAGTGTTTCAGAAAGGCTCAATCAAAAGTAAGGTTCAACTCTGTTAGTTGAATGCACAGAACAGAAAGAAGTTTCATACAATGCTTCTGTGTAGTTTATATTTGAACATATTATTTTTTCCACTATTACCCACTTAGCGCTACGAATGTCCAGTTGCATTTTCTACAGACAGAGTGTTTCAAAACTGCTCAATCAAAAGTATGGTTTAACTCTGTTAGCTGAATGCTCAGATCACAAAGAAGTTTCACAGAATGCTTCTGTGTAGTTTATATTTGAATATATTCCTTTTTCCACTACTACTCTCTTAGCGCTCCAAATGTCCAGTTGCATTTTCTACAGAAAGAGTGTTCAGATCTGCTCAATCAAAAGTATGTTTTAACTCTGTTAGCTGAATGCACAGATCAGAAAGAAGTTTCACAGAATGATTCTGTGTAGTTTATATTTGGAGACATTCCTTTTTCCACTATTACCCTCTTAGCGCTCCGAATCTCCACTTGCATTTTCTACAGAAAAAGTGTTTCAGAACGGCTCAATCAAAACTAAGGTTCAACTCTTTTAGTTGAACAAACAGAACAGAAAGAATTTCACACAATTCTTCTGTGTAGTTTTTATTTGTAGACATTCTTTTTCCCAATATAGGCCTCCTAGCGCTCAGAATGTCCAATTGCAGTTTCTACAGAAAGAGTGTTTCAGAACGGCTCAATCAAAAGTAAGGTTCAACTCTGTTAGTTGAATGCACAGAACAGAAAGAAGTTTCATACAATGCTTCTGTGTAGTTTATATTTGAACATATTATTTTTCCACTATTACCCACTTAGCGCTACGAATGTCCAGTTGCATTTTCTACAGACAGAGTGTTTGAAAACTGCTCAATCAAAAGTATGGTTTAACTCTGTTAGCTGAATGCTCAGATCAGAAAGAAGTTTCACAGAATGCTTCTGTGTAGTTTATATTTGAATATATTCCTTTTTCCACTACTACGCTCTTAGCGCTCCAAATGTCCAGTTGCATTTTCTACAGAAAGAGTGTTCAGATCTGCTCAATCAAAAGTATGGTTTAACTCTGTTAGCTGAATGCACAGATCAGAAAGAAGTTTCACCGATTGATTCTGTGTAGTTTACATTTGAAGACATTCCTTTTTCCACTATTACCCTCTTAGCGCTCCGAATCTCCACTTGCATTTTCTACAAAAAGAGTGTTTCATAACTGCTCAATCAAAAATATGTTTTATCTCTGTTAACTGAATTTACAGATCAGAAATAAGTTTCACAGAATGCATCTGTGTAGTTTTTATTTGAAGATATTCTTTTTCCCAATGTAGGCCTCTTAGCGCTTAGCAAGTCCAATTGCAGTTTCTACAGAAAGAGTGTTTCAGAACGGCTCAATCAAAAGTAAGTTTCAACTCTGTTAGTTGAATGCACAGAACAGAAAGGATTTTCACAGAATGCTACTGTGTAGTTTATATTTGAATATATTCCTTTTTCCACTATTACCCTCTTAGCGCTCCGAATGTCCACTTGTATTTTCTACAGAAAGAGTGTTCAGAACTGCGCAATCAAAAGTATGGTTTAACTCTGTTAGCTTAATGAACATATCAGAAATAAGTTTCACACAATGCTTCTGTGTAGTTTTTATTTGAAGATATTATTTTTCCCAATATAGGCCTCTTAGCGCTCAGAATGTCCAATTGCAGTTTCTACAGAAAGAGTGTTTCAGAAAGGCTCAATCAAAAGTAAGGTTCAACTCTGTTAGTTGAATGCACAGAACAGAAAGAAGTTTCATACAATGCTTCTGTGTAGTTTATATTTGAACATATTATTTTTTCCACTATTACCCACTTAGCGCTACGAATGTCCAGTTGCATTTTCTACAGACAGAGTGTTTCAAAACTGCTCAATCAACAGTATGGTTTAACTCTGTTAGCTGAATGCTCAGATCAGAAAGAAGTTTCACAGAATGATTCTGTGTAGTTTATATTTGGAGACATTCCTTTTTCCACTATTACCCTCTTAGCGCTCCGAATCTCCACTTGCATTTTCTACAGAAAGAGTGTTTCAGAACGGCTCAATCAAAACTAAGGTTCAACTCTTTTAGTTGAACAAACAGAACAGAAAGAAGTTTCACACAATTCTTCTGTGTAGTTTTTATTTGTAGACATTCTTTTTCCCAATATAGGCCTCTTAGCGCTCAGAATGTCCAATTGCAGTTTCTACAGAAAGAGTGTTTCAGAACGGCTCAATCAAAAGTAAGGTTCAACTCTGTTAGTTGAATGCACAGAACAGAAAGACGTTTCATACAATGTTTCTGTGTAGTTTATATTTGAACATATTCTTTTTTCCACTATTACCCACTTAGCGCTACGAATGTCCAGTTGCATTTTCTACAGACAGAGTGTTTCAAAACTGCTCAATCAAAAGTATGGTTTAACCCTGTTAGCTGAATGCTCAGATCAGAAAGAAGTTTCACAGAATGCTTCTGTGTAGTTTATATTTGAATATATTCCTTTTTCCACTACTACGCTCTTAGCACTCAAAATGTCCAGTTGCATTTTCTACAGAAAGAGTTTTCAGATCTGCTCAATCAAAAGTATGGTTTAACTCTGTTAGCTGAATGCACAGATCAGAAAGAAGTTTCACTGAATGATTCTGTGTAGTTTATATTTGAAGACATTCCTTTTTCCACTATTACCCTCTTAGCGCTCCAAATCTCCACTTGCATTTTCTACAAAAAGAGTGTTTCATAACTGCTCAATCAAAAATATGTTTTATCTATGTTAACTGAATTTACAGATCAGAAATAAGTTTCACAGAATGCATCTGTGTAGTTTTTATTTGAAGATATTCTTTTTCCCAATGTAGGCCTCTTAGCGCTTAGCATGTCCAATTGCAGTTTCTACAGAAAGAGTGTTTCAGAACGGCTCAATCAAAAGTAAGGTTCAACTCTGTTAGTTGAATGCACAGAACAGAAAGAAGCTTCACAGAATGCTACTGTGTAGTTTATATTTGAATATATTCCTTTTTCCACTATTACCCTCTTAGCGCTCCAAATGTCCACTTGCATTTTCTGCAGAAAGAGTGTTCAGAACTGCGCAATCAAAAGTATGGTTTAACTCTGTTAGCTTAATGAACATATCAGAAATAAGTTTCACACAATGCTTCTGTGTAGTTTTTATTTGAAGATATTATTTATCCCAATAGAGGCCTCTTAGCGCTCAGAATGTCCAATTGCAGTTTCTACAGAAAGAGTGTTTCAGAAAGGCTCAATCAAAGGTAAGGTTTAACTCTGTTAGTTGAATGCACAGAACAGAAAGAATTTTCACAGAATGCTACTGTGTAGTTTATATTTGAATATACTCTTTTTTCCACTATTACCCTCTTAGCGCTCCGAATGTCCACTTGCATTTTCTACAGAAAGAGTGTTCAGAACTGCGCAATCAAAAGTATGGTTTAAATCTGTTAGCTTAATGAATATATCAGAAATAAGTTTCACACAATGCTTCTGTGTAGTTTTTATTTGAAGATATTATTTTTCCCAATAGAGGCCTCTTAGAGCTCAGAATGTCCAATTGCAGTTTCTACAGAAAGAGTGTTTCAGAAAGGCTCAATCAAAAGTAAGGATCAACTCTGTTAGTTGAATGCACAGAACAGAAAGGAGTTTCATACAATGCTTCTGTGTAGTTTATATTTGAACATATTCTTTTTTCCACTGTTACCCACTCAGCGCTACGAATGTCCAGTTGCATTTTCTACAGACAGAGTGTTTCAAAACTGCTCAATCAAAAGTATGGTTTAACTCTGTTAGCTGAATGCTCAGATCAGAAAGAAGTTTCACAGAATGATTCTGTGTAGTTTATATTTGAATATATTCCGTTTTCCACTACTACTCTCTTAGCGCTCCAAATGTCCAGTTGCATTTTCTACAGAAAGAGTGTTCAGATCTGCTCAATCAAAAGTATGGTTTAACTCTGTTAGCTGAATGCACAGATCAGAAAGAAGTTTCCCAGAATGATTCTGTGTAGTTTATATTTGGAGACATTCCTTTTTCCACTATTACCCTCTAAGCGCTCCGAATCTCCACTTGCATTTTCTACAGAAAGAGTGTTTCAGAACGGCTCAATCAAAACTAAGGTTCAACTCTTTTAGTTGAACAAACAGAACAGAAAGTAGTTTCACACAATTCTTCTGTGTAGTTTTTATTTGTAGACATTCTTTTTCCCAATATAGGCCTCGTAGCGCTCAGAATGTCCAATTGCAGTTTCTACAGAAAGAGTGTTTCAGAACGGCTCAATCAAAAGTAAGGTTCAACTCTGTTAGTTGAATGCACAGAACAGAAAGTAGTTTCATACAATGCTTCTGTGTAGTTTATATTTGAACATATTCTTTTTTCCACTATTACCCACTTAGCGCTACGAATGTCCAGTTGCATTTTCTACAGACAGAGTGTTTCAAAACTGCTCAATCAAAAGTATGGTTTAAATCTGTTAGCTGAATGCTCAGATCAGAAAAAAGTTTCACAGAATGCTTCTGTGTAGTTTATATTTGAATATATTCCTTTTTCCACTACTACGCTCTTAGCGCTCCAAATGTCCAGTTGCATTTTCTACAGAAAGAGTGTTCAGATCTGCTCAATCAAAAGTATGGTTTAACTCTGTTAGCTGAATGCACAGATCAGAAGGAAGTTTCACCGAATGATTCTGTGTAGTTTATATTTGAAGACATTCCTTTTTCCACTATTACCCTCTTAGCGCTCCGAATCTCCACTTGCATTTTCTACAAAAAGAGTGTTTCATAACTGCTCAATCAATAATATGTTTTATCTCTGTTAACTGAATTTACAGATCAGAAATAAGTTTCAGAGAATGCATCTGTGTAGTTTTTATTTGAAGATATTCTTTTTCCCAATGTAGGCCTCTAAGCGCTTAGCATGTCCAATTGCAGTTTGTACAGAAAGAGTGTTTCAGGACGGCTCAATCAAAAGTAAGGTTCAACTCTGTTAGTTGAATGCACAGAACAGAAAGAATTTTCACAGAATCCTACTGTGTAGTTTATATTTGAACATATTCCCTTTTCCACTATTACCCTCTTAGCGCTCCGAATGTCCACTTGCATTTTCTACAGAAAGAGTGTTCAGAACTGCGCAATCAAAAGTATGGTTTAAATCTGTTAGCTTAATGAACATATCAGAAATAAGTTTCACACAATGCTTTTGTGTAGTTTTTATTTGAAGATATTATTTTTCCCAGTAGAGGCCTCTTAGCGCTCAGAATGTCCAATTGCAGTTTCTACAGAAAGAGTGTTTCAGAAAGGCTCAATCAAAAGTAAGGTTCAACTCTGTTAGTTGAATGCACAGAACAGAAAGAACTTTCATACAATGCTTCTGTGTAGTTTATATTTGAACATATTCTTTTTTCCACTATTACCCACTTAGCGCTACGAATGTCCAGTTGCATTTTCTACAGACAGAGTGTTTCAAAACTGCTCAATCAAAAGTATGGTTTAACTCTGTTAGCTGAATGCTCAGATCAGAGAGAAGTTTCACAGAATGCTTCTGTGTAGTTTATATTTGAATATATTCCTTTTTCCACTACTACTCTCTTAGCGCTCCAAATGTCCAGTTGCATTTTCTACAGAAAGAGTGTTCAGATCTGCTCAATCAAAAGTATGGTTTAACTCTGTTAGCTGAATGCACAGATCAGAAAGAAGTTTCACAGAATGATTCTGTGTAGTTTATATTTGGAGACATTCCTTTTTCCACTATTACCCTCTAAGTGCTCCGAATCTCCACTTGCATTTTCTACAGAAAGAGTGTTTCAGAACGGCTCAATCAAAACTAAGGTTCAACTCTTTTAGTTGAACAAACAGAACAGAAAGAAGTTTCGCACAATTCTTCTGTGTAGTTTTTATTTGTAGACATTCTTTTTCCCAATATAGGCCTCCTAGCGCTCAGAATGTCCAATTGCAGTTTCTACAGAAAGAGTGTTTCAGAACGGCTCAATCAAAAGTAAGGTTCAACTCTGTTAGTTGAATGCACAGAACAGAAAGAAGTTTCATACAATGCTTCTGTGTAGTTTATATTTGAACATATTCTTTTTTCCACTATTACCCACTTAGCGCTACGAATGTCCAGTTGCATTTTCTACAGACAGAGTGTTTCAAAACTGCTCAATCAAAAGTATGGTTTAACTCTGTTAGCTGAATGCACAGATCAGAAAGAAGTTTCACCGAATGATTCTGTGTAGTTTATATTTGAAGACATTCCTTTTTCCACTATTACCCTCTAAGCGCTCCGAATCTCCACTTGCATTTTCTACAAAAAGAGTGTTTCATAACTGCTCAATCAAAAATATGTTTTATCTCTGTTAACTGAATTTACAGATCAGAAATAAGTTTCACAGAATGCATCTGTGTAGTTTTTATTTGAAGATATTCTTTTTCCCAATGTAGGCCTCTTAGCGCTTAGCATGTCCAATTGCAGTTTCTACAGAAAGAGTGTTTCAGAACGGCTCAATCAAAAGTAAGGTTCAACTCTGTTAGTTGAATGCACAGAACAGAAAGAATTTTCACAGAATGCTACTGTGTAGTTTATATTTGAATATATTCCTTTTTCCACTATTACCCTCTTAGCTCTCCGAATGTCCACTTGCATTTTCTGCAGAAAGAGTGTTCAGAACTGCGCAATCAAAAGTATGGTTTATTTCTGTTAGCTTAATGAACATATCAGAAATAAGTTTCACACAATGCTTCTGTGTAGTTTTTATTTGAAGATATTATTTTTCCCAATAGAGGCCTCTTAGCGCTCAGAATGTCCAATTGCAGTTTCTACAGAAAGAGTGTTTCAGAAAGGCTCAATCAAAAGTAAGGCTCAACTCTGTTAGTTGAATGCACAGAACAGAAAGAAGTTTCATACAATGCTTCTGTGTAGTTTATATTTGAACATATTCTTTTTTCCACTATTACCCACTTAGCGCTACGAATGTCCAGTTGCATTTTCTACGGACAGAGTGTTTCAAAACTGCTCAATCAAAAGTATGGTTTAACTCTGTTAGCTGAATTCTCAGATCAGGAAGAAGTTTCACAGAATGCTTCTGTGTAGTTTATATTTGAATATATTCCTTTTTCCACTACTACTCTCTTAGCGCTCCAAGTGTCCAGTTGCATTTTCTACAGAAAGAGTGTTCAGATATGCTCAATAAAAAGGATGGTTTAACTCTGTTAGCTGAATGCACAGAGCAGAAAGAAGTTTCACAGAATGATTCTGTGTAGTTTATATTTGGAGACATTCCTTTTTCCACTATTACCCTCTTAGCGCTCCGAATCTCCACTTGCATTTTCTACAGAAAGAGTGTTTCAGAACGGCTCAATCAAAACTAAGGTTCAGTTCTTTTAGTTGAACAAACAGAACAGAAAGAAGTTTCACACAATTCTTCTGTGTAGTTTTTATTTGTAGACATTCTTTTTCCCAATATAGGCCTCTTAGCGCTCAGAATGTCCAATTGCAGTTTCTACAGAAAGAGTGTTTCAGAACGGCTCAATCAAAAGTAAGGTTCAACTCTGTTAGTTGAATGCACAGAACAGAAAGAAGTTTCATACAATGCTTCTGTGTAGTTTATATTTGAACATATTCTTTTTTCCACTATTACCCACTTAGCGCTACGAATGTCCAGTTGCATTTTCTACAGACAGAGTGTTTCAAAACTGCTCAATCAAAAGTATGGTTTAACTCTGTTAGCTGAATGCTCAGATCAGAAAGAAGTTTCACAGAATGCTTCTGTGTAGTTTATATTTGAATATATTCCTTTTTCCACTACTACGCTCTTAGCGCTCCAAATGTCCAGTTGCATTTTCTACAGAAAGAGTGTTCAGATCTGCTCAATCAAAAGTATGGTTTAATTCTGTTAGCTGAATGCACAGATCAGAAAGAAGTTTCACCGAATGATTCTGTGTAGTTTATATTTGAAGACATTACTTTTTCCACTATTACCCCCTTAGCGCTCCGAATGTCCACTTGCATTTTCTGCAGAAAGAGTGTTCAGAACTGCGGAATCAAAAGTATGGTTTAACTCTGTTAGCTTAATGAACATATCAGAAATAAGTTTCACACAATGCTTCTGTTTAGTTTTTATTTGAAGACATTATTTTTCCCAATAGAGGCCTCTTAGCGCTCAGAATGTCCAATTGCAGTTTCTACAGAAGGAGTGTTTCAGAAAGGCTCAATCAAAAGTAAGGTTCAACTCTGTTAGTTTAAATCACAGAACAGAAAGAAGTTTCATACAATGTTTCTGTGTAGTTTATATTTGAACATATTCTTTTTTCCACTATTACCCCCTTAGCGCTACGAATGTCCAGTTGCATTTTCTACAGACAGAGTGTTTCAAGACTGCTCAATCAAAAGTATGGTTTAACTCTGTTAGCTGAATGCTCAGATCAGAAAGAAGTTTCACAGAATGCTTCTGTGTAGTTTACATTTGAATATATTCCTTTTTCCACTACTACTCTCTCAGCGCTCCAAATGTCCAGTTGCATTTTCTACAGAAAGAGTGTTCAGATCTGCTCAATCAAAAGTATGGTTTAACTCTGTTAGCTGAATGCACAGATCAGAAAGAAGTTTCACAGAATGATTCTGTGTAGTTTATATTTGGAGACATTCCTTTTTCCACTGTTACCCTCTTAGCGCTCCGAATCTCCACTTGCATTTTCTACAGAAAGAGTGTTTCAGAACGGCTCAATCAAAACTAAGGTTCAACTCTTTTAGTTGAACAAACAGAACAGAAAGAAGTTTCACACAATTCTTCTGTGTAGTTTTTATTTGTAGACATTCTTTTTCCCAATATAGGCCTCTTAGCGCTCAGAATGTCCAATTGCAGTTTCTACAGAAAGAGTGTTTCAGAACGGCTCAATCAAACGTAAGGTTCAACTCTGTTAGTTGAATGCACAGAAGAGAAAGAAGTTTCATACAATGCTTCTGTGTAGTTTATATTTGAACATATTCTTTTTTCCACTATTACCCACTTAGCGCTACGAATGTCCAGTTGCATTTTCTACAGACAGAGTGTTTCAAAACTGCTCAATCCAAAGTATGGTTTAACTCTGTTAGCTGAATGCTCAGATCAGAAAGAAGTTTCACAGAATGCTTCTGTGTAGTTTATATTTGAATATATTCCTTTTTCCACTACTACGCTCTTAGCGCTCCAAATGTCCAGTTGCATTTTCTACAGAAAGAGTGTTCAGATCTGCTCAATCAAAAGTATGGTTTAACTCTGTTAGCTGAATGCACAGATCAGAAGGAAGTTTCACCGAATGATTCTGTGTAGTTTATATTTGAAGACATTCCTTTTTCCACTATTACCCTCTTAGCGCTCCGAATCTCCACTTGCATTTTCTACAAAAAGAGTGTTTCATAACTGCTCACTCAAAAATATGTTTTATCTCTGTTAACTGAATTTACAGATCAGAAATAAGTTTCACAGAATGCATCTGTGTAGTTTTTATTTGAAGATATTCTTTTTCCCAATGTAGGCCTCTTAGCGCTTAGCATGTCCAATTGCAGTTTCTACAGAAAGAGTGTTTCAGAACGGCTCAATCAAAAGTAAGGTTCAACTCTGTTAGTTGAATGCACAGAACAGAAAGTATTTTCACAGAATGCTACTTTGTAGTTTATATTTGAATATATTCCCTTTTCCACTATTACCCTCTTAGCACTCCGAATGTCCACTTGCATTTTCTACAGAAAGAGTGTTCAGAACTGCGCAATCAAAAGTATGGTTTAACTCTGTTAGCTTAATGAACATATCAGAAATAAGTTTCACACAATGCTTCTGTGTAGTTTTTATTTGAAGATATTATTTATCCCAATAGAGGCCTCTTAGCGCTCAGAATGTCCAATTGCAGTTTCTACAGAAAGAGTGTTTCAGAAAGGCTCAATCAAAAGTAAGGTTTAACTCTGTTAGTTGAATGCACAGAACAGAAAGAAGTTTCATACAATGCTTCTGTGTAGTTTATATTTGAACATATTCTTTTTTCCACTATTACCCACTTAGCGCTACGAATGTCCAGTTGCATTTTCTACAGACAGAGTGTTTCAAAACTGCTCAATCAAAAGTATGGTTTAACTCTGTTAGCTGAATGCTCAGATCAGAATGAAGTTCCACAGAATGCTTCTGTGTAGTTTATATTTGAATATATTCCTTTTTCCACTACTACTCTCTTAGCGCTCGAAATGTCCAGTTGCATTTTCTACAGAAAGAGTGTTCAGATCTTCTCAATCAAAAGTATGGTTTAACTCTGTTAGCTGAATGCACAGATCAGAAAGAAGTTTCACAGAATGATTCTGTGTAGTTTATATTTGGAGACATTCCTTTTTCCACTATTACCCTCTAAGCGCTCCGAATCTCCACTTGCATTTTCTACAGAAAGAGTGTTTCAGAACGGCTCAATCAAAACTAAGGTTCAACTCTTTTAGTTGAACAAACAGAACAGAAAGAAGTTTCGCACAATTCTTCTGTGTAGTTTTTATTTGTAGACATTCTTTTTCCCAATATAGGCCTCCTAGCGGTCAGAATGTCCAATTGCAATTTCTACAGAAAGAGTGTTTCAGAACGGCTCAATCAAAAGTAAGGTTCAACTCTGTTAGTTGAATGCACAGAACAGAAAGAAGTTTCATACAATGCTTCTGTGTAGTTTATATTTGAACATATTCTTTTTTCCACTATTACCCACTTAGCGCTACGAATGTCCAGCTGCATTTTCTACAGACAGAGTGTTTCAAAACTGCTCAATCAAAGGTATGGTTTAACTCTGTTAGCTGAATGCTCAGATCAGATAGAAGTTTCACAGAATGCTTCTGTGTAGTTTATATTTGAATATATTCCTTTTTCCACTACTACGCTCTTAGCGCTCCAAATGTCCAGTTGCATTTTCTACAGAAAGAGTGTTCAGATCTGCTCAATCAAAAGTATGGTTTAAATCTGTTAGCTGAATGCACAGATCAGAAGGAAGTTTCACCGAATGATTCTGTGTAGTTTATATTTGAAGACATTACTTTTTCCACTATTACCCTCTTAGCGCTCCGAATCTCCACTTGCATTTTCTACAAAAAGAGTGTTTCATAACTGCTCAATCGAAAATATGTTTTATCTCTGTTAACTGAATTTACAGATCAGAAAGAAGTTTCACAGAATGCATCTGTGTAGTTTTTATTTGAAGATATCCTTTTTCCCAATGTAGGCCTCTTAGCGCTTAGCATGTCCAATTGCAGTTTCTACAGAAGTAGTGTTTCAGAACGGCTCAATCAAAAGTAAGGTTCAACTCTGTTAGTTGAATGCACAGAACAGAAAGAATTTTCACAGAATGCTACTGTGTAGTTTATATTTGAATATACTCTTTTTTCCACTATTACCCTCTTAGCGCTCCGAATGTCCACTTGCATTTTCTACAGAAAGAGTGTTCAGAACTGCGCAATCAAAAGTATGGTTTAAATCTGTTAGCTTAATGAACATATCAGAAATAAGTTTCACACAATGCTTCTGTGTAGTTTTTATTTGAAGATATTATTTTTCCCAATAGAGGCCTCTTAGCGCTCAGAATGTCCAATTGCAGTTTCTACAGAAAGAGTGTTTCAGAAAGGCTCAATCAAAAGTAAGGTTCAACTCTGTTAGTTGAATGCACAGAACAGAAAGAAGTTTCATACAATGCTTCTGTGTAGTTTATATTTGAACATATTCTTTTTTCCACTATTACCCACTTAGCGCTACGAATGTCCAGTTGCATTTTCTACAGACAGAGTGTTTCAAAACTGCTCAATCAAAAGTATGGTTTAACTCTGTTAGCTGAATGCTCAGATCAGAGAGAAGTTTCACAGAATGCTTCTGTGTAGTTTATAATTGAATATATTACTTTTTCCACTACTACTCTCTTAGCGCTCCAAATGTCCAGTTGCATTTTCTACAGAAAGAGTGTTCAGATCTGCTCAATCAAAAGTATGGTTTAACTCTTTTAGCTGAATGCACAGATCAGAAAGAAGTTTCACAGAATGATTCTGTGTAGTTTATATTTGGAGACATTCCTTTTTCCACTATTACCCTCTAAGTGCTCCGAATCTCCACTTGCATTTTCTACAGAAAGAGTGTTTCAGAACGGCTCAATCAAAACTAAGGTTCAATTCTTTTAGTTGAACAAACAGAACAGAAAGAAGTTTCGCACAATTCTTCTGTGTAGTTTTTATTTGTAGACATTCTTTTTCCCAATATAGGCCTCCTAGCGCTCAGAATGTCCAATTGCAGTTTCTACAGAAAAAGTGTTTCAGAACGGCTCAATCAAAAGTAAGGTTCAACTCTGTTAGTTGAATGCACAGAACAGAAAGAAGTTTCATACAATGCTTCTGTGTAGTTTATATTTGAACATATTCTTTTTTCCACTATTACCCACTTAGCGCTACGAATGTCCAGTTGCATTTTCTACAGACAGAGTGTTTCAAAACTGCTCAATCAAAAGTATGGTTTAACTCTGTTACCTGAATGCTCAGATCAGAAAGAAGTTCCACAGAATGCTTCTGTGTAGTTTATATTTGAATATATTCCTTTTTCCACTACTACTCTCTTAGCGCTCCAAATGTCCAGGTGCATTTTCTACAGAAAGAGTGTTCAGATCTGCTCAATCAAAAGTATGGTTTAACTCTGTTAGCTGAATGCACAGATCAGAAAGAAGTTTCACAGAATGATTCTGTGTAGTTTATATTTGGAGACATTCCTTTTTCCACTATTACCCTCTAAGCGCTCCGAATCTCCACTTGCATTTTCTACAGAAAGAGTGTTTCAGAACGGCTCAATCAAAAGTAAGGTTGAACTCTGTTAGTTGAATGCACAGAACAGAAAGAAGTTTCATACAATGCTTCTGTGTAGTTTATATTTGAACATATTCTTTTTTCCACTATTACCCACTTAGCGCTACGAATGTCCAGCTGCATTTTCTACAGACAGAGTGTTTCAAAACTGCTCAATCAAAAGTATGGTTTAACTCTGTTAGCTGAATGCTCAGATCAGAAAGTAGTTTCACAGAATGCTTCTGTGTAGTTTATATTTGAATATAATCCTTTTTCCACTACTACGCTCTTAGCGCTCCAAATGTCCAGTTGCATTTTCTACAGAAAGAGTGTTCAGATCTGCTCAATCAAAAGTATGGTTAAATCTGTTAGCTGAATGCACAGATCAGAAGGAAGTTTCACCGAATGATTCTGTGTAGTTTATATTTGAAGACATTCCTTTTCCCCTATTACCCTCTTAGCGCTCCGAATCTCCACTTGCATTTTCTACAAAAAGAGTGTTTCATAACTTCTCAATCGAAAATATGTTTTATCTCTGTTAACTGAATTTACAGATCAGAAATAAGTTTCACAGAATGCATCTGTGTAGTTTTCATTTGAAGATATTATTTTTCCCAATGTAGGCCTCTTAGCGCTTAGCATGTCCAATTGCAGTTTCTACAGAAAGAGTGTTTCAGAACGGCTCAATCAAAAGTAAGGTTCAACTCTGTTAGTTGAATGCACAGAACAGAAAGTATTTTCACAGAATGCTACTGTGTAGTTTATATTTGAATATATTCCCTTTTCCACTATTACCCTCTTAGCTCTCGGAATGTCCACTTGCATTTTCTACAGAAAGAGTGTTCAGAACTGCGCAATCAAAAGTATGGTTTAACTCTGTTAGCTTAATGAACATATCAGAAATAAGTTTCACACAATGCTTCTGTGTAGTTTTTATTTGAAGATATTATTTTTCCCAATAGAGGCCTCTTAGCGCTCAGAATGTCCAATTGCAGTTTCTACAGAAAGAGTGATTCAGAAAGGCTCAATCAAAAGTAAGGATCAACTCTGTTAGTTGAATGCACAGAACAGAAAGAAGTTTCATACAATGCTTCTGTGTAGTTTATATTTGAACATATTCTTTTTTCCACTATTACCCACTTAGCGCTACGAATGTCCAGTTGCATTTTCTACAGACAGAGTGTTTCAAAACTGCTCAATCAAAAGTATGGTTTAACTCTGTTAGCTGAATGCTCAGATCAGAAAGAAGTTTCACAGAATGCTTCTGTGTAGTTTATATTTGAATATATTCCTTTTTCCACTACTACTCTCTTAGCGCTCCAAATGTCCAGTTGCATTTTCTACAGAAAGAGTGTTCAGATCTGCTCAATCTAAAGTATGGTTTAACTCTGTTAGCTGAATGCACAGATCAGAAAGAAGTTTCACAGAATGATTCTGTGTAGTTTATATTTGGAGACGTTCCTTTTTCCACTATTACCCTCTTAGCGCTCCGAATCTCCACTTGCATTTTCTACAGAAAGAGTGTTTCAGAACGGCTCAATCAAAACTAAGGTTCAACTCTTTTAGTTGAACAAACAGAATAGAAAGAAGTTTCACACAATTCTTCTGTGTAGTTTTTATTTGTAGACATTCTTTTTCCCAATATAGGCCTCCTAGCCCTCAGAATGTCCAATTGCAGTTTCTACAGAAAGAGTGTTTCAGAACGGCTCAATCAAAAGTAAGGTTCAAATCTGTTAGTTGAATGCACAGAACAGAAAGAAGTTTCATACAATTCTTCTGTGTAGTTTATATTTGAACATATTCTTTTTTCCACTTTTACCCACTTAGCGCTACTAATGTCCAGTTGCATTTTCTACAGACAGAGTGTTTCAAAACTGCTCAATCAAAAGTATGGTTTAATTCTGTTAGCTGAATGCTCAGATCAGAAAGAAGTTTCACAGAATGCTTCTGTGTAGTTTATATTTGAATATATTCCTTTTTCCACTACTACGCTTTTAGCACTCCAAATGTCCAGTTGCATTTTCTACAGAAAGAGTGTTCAGATCTGCTCAATCAAAAGTATGGTTTAACTCTGTTAGCTGAATGCACAGATCAGAAGGAAGTTTCACCGAATGATTCTGTGTAGTTTATATTTGAAGATATTCCTTTTTCCACTATTACCCTCTTAGCACTCCGAATCTCCACCTGCATTTTCTACAAAAAGAGTGTTTCATAGCTGCTCAATCAAAAATATGTTTTATCTCTGTTAACTGAATTTACAGATCAGAAATAAGTTTCACAGAATGCATCTGTGTAGTTTTTATTTGAAGATATTCTTTTTCCCAATGTAGGCCTCTTAGCGCTTAGCATGTCCAATTGCAGTTTCTACAGAAAGAGTGTTTCAGAACGGCTCAATCAAAAGTAAGGTTCAACTGTGTTAGTTGAATGCACAGAACAGAAAGAATTGTCACAGAATGCTACTGTGTTGTTTATATTTGAATATATTCCCTTTTCCACTATTACCCTCTTAGCGCTCCGAATGTCCACTTGCATTTTCTACAGAAAGAGTGTTCAGAACTGCGCAATCAAAAGTATGGTTTAACTCTGTTAGCTTAATTAACATATCAGAAATAAGTTTCACACAATGCTTCTGTGTAGTTTTTATTTGAAGATATTATTTTTCCCAATAGAGGCCTCTTAGCGCTCAGAATGTCCAATTGCAGTCTCTACAGAAAGAGTGTTTCAGAAAGGCTCAATCAAAAGTAAGGTTCAACTCTGTTAGTTGAATGCACAGAACAGAAAGAAGTTTCATACAATGCTTCTGTGTAGTTTATATTTGAACATATTCTTTTTTCCACTATTACCCACTTAGCGCTACGAATGTCCAGTTGCATTTTCTACAGACAGAGTGTTTCAAAACTGCTCAATCCAAAGTATGGTTTAACTCTGTTAGCTGAATGCTCAGATCAGAAAGAAGTTTCACAGAATGCTTCTGTGTAGTTTATATTTGAATATATTCCTTTTTCCACTACTACTCTCTTAGCGCTCCAAATGTCCAGTTGCATTTTCTACAGAAAGAGTGTTCAGATCTGCTCAATCAAAAGTATGGTTTAACTCTGTTAGCTGAATGCACAGATCAGAAAGAAGTTTCACAGAATGATTCTGTGTAGTTTATATTTGGAGACATTCCTTTTTCCACTATTACCCTCTAAGCGCTCCGAATCTCCACTTGCATTTTCTACAGAAAGAGTGTTTCAGAACGGCTCAATCAAAACAAATGTTCAACTCTTTTAGTTGAACAAACAGAACAGAAAGAAGTTTCGCACAATTCTTCTGTGTAGTTTTTATTTGTAGACATTCTTTTTCCAAATATAGGCCTCCTAGCGCTCAGAATGTCCAATTGCAGTTTCTACAGAAAGAGTGTTTCAGAACGGCTCAATCAAAAGTAAGGTTCAACACTGTTAGTTGAATGCACAATACAGAAAGAAGTTTCATACAATGCTTCTGTGTAGTTTATATTTGAACATATTCTTTTTTCCACTATTACCCACTTAGCGCTACGAATGTCAAGTTGCATTTTCTACAGACAGAGTGTTTCAAAACTGCTCTATCAAAAGTATGGTTTAACTCTGTTAGATGAATGCTCAGATCAGAAAGAAGTTTCACAGAATGCTTCTGTGTAGTTTATATTTGAATATATTCCTTTTTCCACTTCTACGCTCTTAGCGCTCCAAATGTCCAGTTGCATTTTCTACAGAAAGAGTGTTCAGATCTGCTCAATCAAAAGTATGGTTTAACTCTGTTAGCTGAATGCACAGATCAGAAAGAAGTTTCACCGAATGATTCTGTTTAGTTTATATTTGAAGACATTCCTTTTTCCACTATTACCATCTTAGCGCTCCGAATCTCCACTTGCATTTTCTTCAAAAAGAGTGTTTCATAACTGCTCAATCAAAAATATGTTTTATCTCTGTTAACTGAATTTACAGATCAGAAATAAGTTTCACAGAATGCATCTTTGTAGTTTTTATTTGAAGATATTCTTTTTCCCAATGTAGGCCTCTTAGCGCTTAGCATGTCCAATTGCAGTTTCTACAGAAAGAGTGTTTCAGAACGGCTCAATCAAAAGTAAGGTTCAACTCTGTTAGTTGAATGCACAGAACAGAAAGAATTTTCACAGAATGCTACTGTGTAGTTTATATTTGAATATAATCTTTTTTCCACTATTACCCTCTTAGCGCTCCGAATGTCCACTTGCATTTTCTACAGAAAGAGTGTTCAGAACTGCGCAATCAAAAGTATGGATTAACTCTGTTAGCTTAATGAACATATCAGAAATAAGTTTCACACAATGCTTCTGTGTAGTTTTTATTTGAAGATATTATTTTTCCCAATAGAGGCCTCTTAGCACTCAGAATGTCCAATTGCAGTTTCTACAGAAAGAGTGTTTCAGAAAGGCTCAATCAAAAGTAAGGTTCAACTCTGTTAGTTGAATGCACAGAACAGAAAGAAGTTTCATACAATGCTTCTGTGTAGTTTATATTTGAACATATTCTTTTTTCCACTATTACCCACTTAGCGCTACGAATGTCCAGTTGCATTTTCAACAGACAGAGTGTTTCAAAACTGCTCAATCAAAAGTATGGTTTAACTCTGTTAGCTGAATGCACAGATCAGAAAGAAGTTTCACAGAATGATTCTGTGTAGTTTATATTTGGAGACATTCGTTTTTCCACTATTACCCCCTTAGCGCTCCGAATCTCCACTTGCATTTTCTACAGAAAGAGTGTTTCAGAACGGCTCAATCAAAACTAAGGTTCAACTCTTTTAGTTGAACAAAGAGAACTGAAAGAAGTTTCACACAATTCTTCTGTGTAGTTTTTATTTGTAGACATTCTTTTTCCCAATATAGGCCTCCTAGCGCTCAGAATGTCCAATTGCAGTTTCTGCAGAAAGAGTGTTGCAGAACGGCTCAATCAAAAGTAAGGTTCAACTCTGTTAGTTGAATGCACAGAACAGAAAGAAGTTTCATACAATGCTTCTGTGTAGTTTATATTTGAACATATTCTTTTTTCCACTATTACCCACTTAGCGCTACGAATGTCAAGTTGCATTTTCTACAGACAGAGTGTTTCAAACTGCTCAATCAAAAGTATGGTTTAACTCTGTTAGCTGAATGCTCAGATCAGAAAGAAGTTTCACAGAATGCTTCTGTGTAGTTTATATTTGAATATATTCCTTTTTCCACTACTACGCTCTTAGCGCTCCAAATGTCCAGTTGCATTTTCTACAGAAAGAGTGTTCAGATCTGCTCAATCAAAAGTATGGTTTAACTCTGTTAGCTGAATGCACAGATCAGAAGGAAGTTTCACCGAATGATTCTGTGTAGTTTATATTTGAAGACATTCCTTTTTCCACTATTACCCTCTTAGCGCTCCGAATCTCCACTTGCATTTTCTACAAAAAGAGTGTTTCATAACTGCTCAATCAAAAATATGTTTTATCTCTGTTAACTGAATTTACAGATCAGAAATAAGTTTCACAGAATGCATCTGTGTAGTTTTTATTTGAAGATATTCTTTTTCCCAATGTAGGCCTCTTAGCGCTTAGCATGTCCAATTGCAGTTTCTACAGAAAGAGTGTTTCAGAACGGCTCAATCAAAAGTAAGGTTCAACTCTGTTAGTTGAATGCACAGAAAAGAAAGAATTTTCACAGAATGCTACTGTGTAGTTTATATATGAATATACTCTTTTTTCCACTATTACCCTCTTAGCGCTCCGAATGTCCACTTGAATTTTCTACAGAAAGTGTGTTCTGAACTGCGCAATCAAAAGTATGATTTAACTCTGTTAGCTTAATGAACATATCAGAAATAAGTTTCACACAATGCTTCTGTGTAGTTTTTATTTGAAGATATTATTTTTCCCAATAGAGGCCTCTTAGCGCTCAGAATGTCCAATTGCAGTTTCTACAGAAAGGGTGTTTCAGAAAGGCTCAATCAAAAGTAAGGTTCAACTCTGTTAGTTGAATGCACAGAACAGAAAGAAGTTTCATACAATGCTTCTGTGTAGTTTATATTTGAACATATTCTTTTTTCCACTATTACCCACTTAGCGCTACGAATGTCCAGTTGCATTTTCTACAGACAGAGTGTTTCAAAACTGCTCAATCAAAAGTATGGTTTAACTCTGTTAGCTGAATGCTCAGATCAGAAAGAAGTTTCACAGAATGCTTCTGTGTAGTTTATATTTGAATATATTCCTTTTTCCACTATTACTCTCCTAGCGCTCCAAATGTCCAGTTGCATTTTCTACAGAAAGTGTGTTCAGATCTGCTCAATCAAAAGTATGGTTTAACTCTGTTAGCTGAATGCACAGATCAGAAAGAAGTTTCACAGAATGATTCTGTGTAGTTTATATTTGGAGACATTCCTTTTTCCACTATTACCCTCTTAGCGCTCCGAATCTCCACTTTCATTTTCTACAGAAAGACTGTTTCAGAACGGCTCAATCAAAGCTAAGGTTCAACTCTTTTAGTTGAACAAACAGAACAGAAAGAAGTTTCACACAATTCTTCTGTGTAGTTTTTATTTGTAGACATTTTTTTCCGAATATAGGCCTCCTAGCGCTCAGAATGTTCAATTGCAGTTTCTACAGAAAGAGTGTTTCAGAACGGCTCAATCAAAAGTAAGGTTCAACTCTGTTAGTTGAATGCACAGAACAGAAAGAAGTTTCATACAATGCTTCTGTGTAGTTTATATTTGAACATATTATTTTTTCCACTATTACCCACTTAGCGCTACGAATGTCAAGTTGCATTTTCTACAGACAGAGTGTTTCAAAACTGCTCAATCAAAAGTGTGGTTTAACTCTGTTAGCTGAATGCTCAGATCAGAAAGAAGTTTCACAGAATGCTTCTGTGTAGTTTATATTTGAATATATTCCTTTTTCCACTACTACGCTCTTAGCGCTCCAAATGTCCAGTTGCATTTTCTACAGAAAGAGTGTTCAGATCTGCTCAATCAAAAGTATGGTTTAACTCTGTTAGCTGAATGCACAGATCAGAAAGAAGTTTCACAGAATGATTCTGTGTAGTTTATATTTGTAGACATTCCTTTTTCCACTATTACCCTCTTAGCGCTCCGAATCTCCACTTGCATTTTCTACAGAAAGAGTGTTTCATAACTGCTCAATCAAAAATATGTTTTATCTCTGTTAACTGAATTTACAGATCAGAAATAAGTTTCACAGAATGCATCTGTGTAGTTTTTATTTGAAATTATTCTTTTTCCCAATGTAGGCCTCTTAGCGCTTAGCATGTCCAATTGCAGTTTCTACAGAAAGAGTGTTTCAGAACGGCTCAATCAAAAGTAAAGTACAACTCTGTTAGTTGAATGCACAGAACAGAAAGAATTTTCACAGAATGCTACTGTGTAGTTTATATTTGAATATACTCTTTTTTCCACTATTACCCTCTTAGCACTCCGATTGTCCACTTGCATTTTCTACAGAAAGAGTGTTCAGAACTGCGCAATCAAAAGTATGGATTAACTCTGTTAGCTTAATGAACATATCAGAAATAAGTTTCACACAATGCTTCTGTGTAGTTTTTATTTGAAGATATTATTTTTCCCTATAGAGGCCTCTTAGCACTCAGAATGTCCAATTGCAGTTTCTACAGAAAGAGTGTTTCAGAAAGGCTCAATCAAACGTAAGGTTCAACTCTGTTAGTTGAATGCACAGAACAGAAAGTAGTTTCATACAATGCTTCTGTGTAGTTTATATTTGAACATATTCTTTTTTCCACTATTACCCACTTAGCGCTACGAATGTCCAGTTGCATTTTCTACAGACAGAGTGTTTCAAAACTGCTCAATCAAAAGTATGGTTTAACTCTGTTAGCTGAATGCACAGATCAGAAAGAAGTTTCACAGAATGATTCTGTGTAGTTTATATTTGGAGACATTCCTTTTTCCACTATTACCCTCTTAGCACTCCGAATCTCCACTTGCATTTTCTACAGAAAGAGTGTTTCAGAACGGCTCAATCAAAACTAAGGTTCAACTCTTTTAGTTGAACTAAGAGAACTGAAAGAAGTTTCACACAATTCTTCTGTGTAGTTTTTATTTGTAGACATTCATTTTCCCAATATAGGCCTCCTAGCGCTCAGAATGTCCAATTGCAGTTTCTACAGAAAGAGTGTTGCAGAACGGCTCAATCAAAAGTAAGGTTCAACTCTGTTAGTTGAATGCACAGAACAGAAAGAAGTTTCATACAATGCTTCTGTGTAGTTTATATTTGAACATATTCTTTTTTCCACTATTACCCACTTAGCACTACGAATGTCCAGTTGCATTTTCTACAGACAGAGTGTTTCAAAACTGCTCAATCAAAAGTATGGTTTAACTCTGTTAGCTGAATGCTCAGATCAGAAAGAAGTTTCACAGAATGCTTCTGTGTAGTTTATATTTGAATATATTCCTTTTTCCACTACTACGCTCTTAGCGCTCCAAATGTCCAGTTGCATTTTCTACAGAAAGAGTGTTCAGATCTGCTCAATCAAAAGTATGGTTTAACTCTGTTAGCTGAATGCACAGATCAGAAGGAAGTTTCACCGAATGATTCTGTGTAGTTTATATTTGAAGACATTCCTTTTTCCACTATTACCCTCTTAGCGCTCCGAATCTCCACTTGCATTTTCTACAAAAAGAGTGTTTCATAACTGCTCAATCAAAAATATGTTTTATCTCTGTTAACTGAATTTACAGATCAGAAATAAGTTTCACAGAATGCATCTGTGTAGTTTTTATTTGAAGATATTCTTTTTCCCAATGTAGGCCTCTTAGCGCTTAGCATGTCCAATTGCAGTTTCTACAGAAAGAGTGTTTCAGAACGGCTCAATCAAAAGTATGGTTCAACTCTGTTAGTTGAATGCACAGAACAGAAAGAATTTTCACAGAATGCTACTGTGTAGTTTATATTTGAATATACTCTTTTTTCCACTATTACCCTCTTAGTGCTCCGAATGTCCACTTGCATTTTCTACAGAAAGAGTGTTCTGAACTGCGCAATCAAAAGTATGATTTCACTCTGTTAGCTTAATGAACATTTCAGAAATAAGTTTCACACAATGCTTCTGTGTAGTTTTTATTTGAAGATATTATTTTTCCCAATAGAGGCCTCTTAGCGCTCAGAATGTCCAATTGCAGTTTCTACAGAAAGAGTGTTTCAGAAAGGCTCAATCAAAAGTAAGGTTCAACTCTGTTAGTTGAATGCACAGAACAGAAAGAAGTTTCATACAATGCTTCTGTGTAGTTTATATTTGAACATATTCTTTTTTCCACTATTACCCACTTAGCGCTACGAATGTCCAGTTGCATTTTCTACAGACAGAGTGTTTCAAAACTACTCAATCAAAAGTATGGTTTAACTCTGTTAGCTGAATGCTCAGATCAGAAAGAAGTTTCACAGAATGCTTCTGTGTAGTTTATATTTGAATATATTCCTTTTTCCACTACTACGCTCTTAGCGCTCCAAATGTCCAGTTGCATTTTCTACAGAAAGAGTGTTCAGATCTGCTCAATCAAAAGTATGGTTTAACTCTGTTAGCTGAATGCACAGATCAGAAAGAAGTTTCACCGAATGATTCTGTTTAGTTTATATTTGAAGACATTCCTTTTTCCACTATTACCCTCTTAGCGCTCCGAATCTCCACTTGCATTTTCTACAAAAAGAGTGTTTCATAACTGCTCAATCAAAAATATGTTTTATCTCTGTTAACTGAATTTACAGATCAGAAATAAGTTTCACAGAATGCATCTGTGTAGTTTTTATTTGAAGATATTCTTTTTCCCAATGTAGGCCTCTTAGCGCTTAGCATGTCCAATTGCAGTTTCTACAGAAAGAGTGTTTCAGAACGGCTCAATCAAAAGTATGGTTCAACTCTGTTAGTTGAATGCACAGAACAGAAAGAATTTTCACAGAATGCTACTGTGTAGTTTATATTTGAATATACTCTTTTTTCCACTATTACCCTCTTAGTGCTCCGAATGTCCACTTGCATTTTCTACAGAAAGAGTGTTCTGAACTGCGCAATCAAAAGTATGTCTTAACTCTGTTAGCTTAATGAACATATCAGAAATAAGTTTCACACAATGCTTCTGTGTAGTTTTTATTTGAAGATATTATTTTTCCCAATAGAGGCCTCTTAGCACTCAGAATGTCCAATTGCAGTTTCTACAGAAAGAGTGTTTCAGAAAGGCTCAATCAAAAGTAAGGTTCAACTCTGTTAGTTGAATGCACAGAACAGAAAGAAGTTTCATACAATGCTTCTGTGTAGTTTATATTTGAACATATTCTTTTTTCCACTATTACCCACTTAGCGCTACGAATGTCCAGTTGCATTTTCTACAGACAGAGTGTTTCAAAACTGCTCAATCAAAAGTATGGTTTAACTCTGTTAGCTGAATGCTCAGATCAGAAAGAAGTTTCACAGAATGCTTCTGTGTAGTTTATATTTGAATATATTCCTTTTTCCACTACTACGCTCTTAGCGCTCCAAAAGTCCAGTTGCATTTTCTACAGAAAGAGTGTTCAGATCTGCTCAATCAAAAGTATGGTTTAACTCTGTTAGCTGAATGCACAGATCAGAAGGAAGTTTCACCGAATGATTCTGTGTAGTTTATATTTGAAGACATTCCTTTTTCCACTATTACCCTCTTAGCGCTCCGAATCTCCACTTGCATTTTCTACAAAAAGAGTGTTTCATAACTGCTCAATCACAAATATGTTT
The DNA here is from genome assembly GCF_028878055.3 of Symphalangus syndactylus. Classification (NCBI taxonomy): domain Eukaryota; kingdom Metazoa; phylum Chordata; class Mammalia; order Primates; family Hylobatidae; genus Symphalangus; species Symphalangus syndactylus. Next base: position 95,518,581 of record NC_072434.2, on the reverse strand, counting down.
TATCTCTGTTAACTGAATTTACAGATCAGAAATAAGTTTCACAGAATGCATCTGTGTAGTTTTTATTTGAAGATATTCTTTTTCCCAATGTAGGCCTCTTAGCGCTTAGCATGTCCAATTGCAGTTTCTACAGAAAGAGTGTTTCAGAACGGCTCAATCAAAAGTATGGTTCAACTCTGTTAGTTGAATGCACAGAACAGAAAGAATTTTCACAGAATGCTACTGTGTAGTTTATATTTGAATATACTCTTTTTTCCACTATTACCCTCTTAGCGCTCCGAATGTCCACTTGCATTTTCTACAGAAAGAGTGTACTGAACTGCGCAATCAAAAGTATGATTTAACTCTGTTAGCTTAATGAATATATCAGAAATAAGTTTCACACAATGCTTCTGTGTAGTTTTTATTTGAAGATATTATTTTTCCCAATAGAGTCCTCTTAGCGCTCAGAATGTCCAATTGCAGTTTCTACAGAAAGAGTGTTTCAGAAAGGCTCTATCAAATTAAGGTTCAACTCTGTTAGTTGAATGCACAGAACAGAAAGGAGTTTCATACAATGCTTCTGTGTAGTTCATATTTGAACATATTCTTTTTTCCACTATAACCCACTTAGCGCTACGAATGTCCAGTTGCATTTTCTACAGACAGAGTGTTTCAAACCTGCTCAATCAAAAGTATGGTTTAACTCTGTTAGCTGAATGCTCAGATCAGAAAGAAGTTTCACAGAATGCTTCTGTGTAGTTTATATTTGAATATATTCCTTTTTCCACTACTACTCTCCTAGCGCTCCAAATGTCCAGTTGCATTTTCTACAGAAAGTGTGTTCAGATCTGCTCAATCAAAAGTATGGTTTAACTCTGTTAGCTGAATGCACAGATCAGAAAGAAGTTTCACAGAATGATTCTGTGTAGCTTATATTTGGAGACATTCCTTTTTCCACTATTACCCTCTTAGCGCTCCGAATCTCCACTTTCATTTTCTACAGAAAGACTGTTTCAGAACGGCTCAATCAAAGCTAAGGTTCAACTCTTTTAGTTGAACAAACAGAACAGAAAGAAGTTTCACACAATTCTTCTGTGTAGTTTTATTTGTAGACATTTTTTTCCCAATATAGGCCTCCTAGCGCTCAGAATGTCCAATTGCAGTTTCTACAGAAAGAGTGTTTCAGAACGGCTCAATCAAAAGTAAGGTTCAACTCTGTTAGTTGAATGCACAGAACAGAAAGAAGTTTCATACAATGCTTCTGTGTAGTTTATATTTGAACATATTCTTTTTTCCACTATTACCCACTTAGCGCTACGAATGTCAAGTTGCATTTTCTAGAGAGAGAGTGTTTCAAAACTGCTCAATCAAAAGTATGGTTTAACTCTGTTAGCTGAATGCTCAGATCAGAAAGAAGTTTCACAGAATGCTTCTGTGTAGTTTGTGTTTGAATATATTCCTTTTTCCACTACTACGCTCTTAGCGCTCCAAATGTCCAGTTGCATTTTCTACAGAAAGAGTGTTCAGATCTGCTCAATCAAAAGTATGGTTTAACTCTGTTAGCTGAATGCACAGATCAGAAGGAAGTTTCACCGAATGATTCTGTGTAGTTTATATTTGAAGACATTCCTTTTTCCACTATTACCCTCTTAGCACTCCGAATCTCCACTTGCATTTTCTACAAAAAGAGTGTTTCATAACTGCTCAATCAAAAATATGTTTTATCTCTGTTAACTGAATTTACAGATCAGAAATAAGTTTCACAGAATGCATCTGTGCAGTTTTTATTTGAAGATAATCTTTTTCCCAATGTAGGACTCTTAGCGCTTTGCATGTCCAATTGCAGTTTCTACAGAAAGAGTGTTTCAGAACGGCTCAATCAAAAGTAAGGTTCAACTCTGTTAGTTGAATGCACAGAACAGAAAGAATTTTCACAGAATGCTACTGTGTAGTTTATATTTGAATATATTCCTTTTTCCACTATTACCCTCTTAGCGCTCCGAATGTCCACTTGCATTTTCTACAGAAAGAGTGTTCAGCACTGCGCAATCAAAAGTATGGTTTAACTCTGTTAGCTTAATGAACATATCAGAAATAAGTTTCACACAATGCATCTGTGTAGTTTTTATTTGAAGATATTGTTTTTCCCAATAGAGGCCTCTTAGCGCTCAGAATGTCCAATTGCAGTTTCTACAGAAAGAGTGTTTCAGAAAGGCTCAATCAAAAGTAAGGTTCAACTCTGTTAGTTGAATGCACAGAACAGAAAGAAGTTTCATACAATGCTTCTGTGTAGTTTATATTTGAACATATTCTTTTTTCCACTATTACCCACTTAGCGCTACGAATGTCAAGTTGCATTTTCTACAGACAGAGTGTTTCAAAACTGCTCAATCAAAAGTATGGTTTAACTCTGTTAGCTGAATGCTCAGATCAGAAAGAAGTTTCACAGAATGCTTCTGTGTAGTTTATATTTGAATATATTCCTTTTTCCACTACTACTCTCTTAGCGCTCCAAATGTCGAGTTGCATTTTCTACAGAAAGAGTGTTCAGATCTGCTCAATCAAAAGTATGATTTAACTCTGTTAGCTGAATGCACAGATCAGAAAGAAGTTTCACAGAGTGATTCTGTGCAGTTTATATTTGGAGACATTCCTTTTTCCACTATTACCCTCTTAGCGCTCCGAAACTCCACTTGCATTTTCTACAGAAAGAGTGTTTCAGAACGGCTCAATCAAAACTAAGGTTCAACTCATTTAGTTGAACAAACAGAACTGAAAGAAGTTTCAAACAATTCTTCTGTGTAGTTTTTATTTGTAGACATTCTTTTTCCCAATATAGGCCTCCTAGCGCTCAGAATGTCCAATTGCAGTTTCTACAGAAAGAGTGTTTCAGAACGGCTCAATCAAAAGTAAGGTTGAACTCTGTTAGTTGAATGCACAGAACAGAAAGAAGTTTCATACAATGCTTCTGTGTAGTTTATATTTGAACATATTCTTTTTTCCACTATTACCCACTTAGCGCTACGAATGTCCAGTTGCATTTTCTACAGACAGAGTGTTTCAAAACTGCTCAATCAAAAGTATGGTTTAACTCTCTTAGCTGAATGCTCAGATCAGAAAGAAGTTTCACAGAATGCTTCTGTGTAGTTTATATTTGAATATATTCATTTTCCACTACTACGCTCTTAGCGCTCCAAATGTCCAGTTGCATTTTCTACAGAAAGAGTGTTCAGATCTGCTCAATCAAAAGTATGGTTTAACTCTGTTAGCTGAATGCACAGATCAGAAGGAAGTTTCACCGAATGATTCTGTGTAGTTTATATTTGAAGACATTCCTTTTTCCACTATTACCTACTTAGCGCTCCGAATCTCCACTTGCATTTTCTACAAAAAGAGTGTTTCATAACTGCTCAATCAAAAATATGTTTTATCTCTGTTAACTGAATTTACACTTCAGAAATAAGTTTCACAGAATGCATCTGTGTAGTTTTTATTTGAAGATATTCTTTTCCCCAATGTAGGCCTCTTAGCGCTTAGCATGTCCAATTGCAGTTTCCACAGAAAGAGTGTTTCAGAACGGCTCAATCAAAAGTAAGGTTCAACTCTGTTAGTTGAATTCACAGAACAGAAAGAATTTTCACAGAAAGCTACTGTGTAGTTTATATTTGAATATATTCTTTTTTCCACTATTACCCTCTTAGCGCTCCGAATGTCCACTTGCATTTTCTACAGAAAGAGTGTTCAGAACTGCGCAATCAAAAGTAAGGTTCAACTCTGTTTGTTGAATGCACAGAACAGAAAGAAGTTTCATACAATGCTTCTGTGTAGTTTATATTTGAACATATTCTTTTTTCCACTATTACCCACTTAGCGCTACGAATGTCCAGTTGCATTTTCTACAGACAGAGTGTTTCAAAACTGCTCAATCAAAAGTATGGTTTAACTCTGTTAGCTGAATGCTCAGATCAGAAATAAGTTTCACAGAATGCTACTGTGCAGTTTATATTTGAATATATTCCTTTTTCCACTACTACGCTCTTAGCGCTCAAAATGTCCAGTTGCATTTTCTACAGAAAGAGTGTTCAGGTCTGCTCAATCAAAAGTATGGTTTAACTCTGTTAGCTGAATGCACAGATCAGAAAGAAGTTTCACCGAATGATTCTGTGTAGTTTATATTTGAAGACATTCCTTTTTCCACTATTACCCTCTTAGCGCTCCGAATCTCCACTTGCATTTTCTACAAAAAGAGTGTTTCATAACTGCTCAATCAAAAATATGTTTTATCTCTGTTAACTGAATTTACAGATCAGAAATAAGTTTCACAGAATGCATCTGTGTAGTTTTTATTTGAAGATATTCTTTTTCCCAATGTAGGCCTCTTAGCGCTTAGCATGTCCAATTGCAGTTTCTACAGAAAGAGAGTTTCAGAACGGCTCAATCAAAAGTAAGGTTCAACTCTGTTAGTTGAATGCACAGAACAGAAAGAATTTTCACAGAATGCTACTGTGTAGTTTATATTTGAATATACTCTTTTTTCCACTATTACCCTCTTAGCGCTCCGAATGTCCACTTGCATTTTCTACAGAAAGAGTGTTCAGAACTGCGCAATCAAAAGTATGTCTTAACTCTGTTAGCTTAATGAACATATCAGAAATAAGTTTCACACAATGCTTCTGTGTAGTTTTTATTTGAAGATATTATTTTTCCCAATAGAGGCCTCTTAGCACTCAGAATGTCCAATTGCAGTTTCTACAGAAAGAGTGTTTCAGAAAGGCTCAATCAAATGTAAGGTTCAACTCTGTTAGTTGAATGCACAGAACAGAAAGAAGTTTCATACAATGCTTCTGTGTAGTTTATATTTGAACATATTCTTTTTTCCACTATTACCCACTTAGCGCTACGAATGTCCAGTTGCATTTTCTACAGACAGAGTGTTTCAAAACTGCTCAATCAAAAGTATGGTTTAACTCTGTTAGCTGAATGCTCAGATCAGAAAGAAGTTTCACAGAATGCTTCTGTGTAGTTTATATTTGAATATATTCCTTTTTCCACTACTACGCTCTTAGCGCTCCAAAAGTCCAGTTGCATTTTCTACAGAAAGAGTGTTCAGATCTGCTCAATCAAAAGTATGGTTTAACTCTGTTAGCTGAATGCACAGATCAGAAGGAAGTTTCACCGAATGATTCTGTGTAGTTTATATTTGAAGACATTCCTTTTTCCACTATTACCCTCTTAGCGCTCCGAATCTCCACTTGCATTTTCTACAAAAAGAGTGTTTCATAACTGCTCAATCAAAAATATGTTTTATCTCTGTTAACTGAATTTACAGATCAGAAATAAGTTTCACAGAATGCATCTGTGTAGTTTTTATTTGAAGATATTCTTTTTCCCAATGTAGGCCTCTTAGCGCTTAGCATGTCCAATTGCAGTTTCTACAGAAAGAGTGTTTCAGAACGGCTCAATCAAAAGTATGGTTCAACTCTGTTAGTTGAATGCACAGAACAGAAAGAATTTTCACAGAATGCTACTGTGTAGTTTATATTTGAATATACTCTTTTTTCCACTATTACCCTCTTAGCGCTCCGAATGTCCACTTGCATTTTCTACAGAAAGAGTGTACTGAACTGCGCAATCAAAAGTATGATTTAACTCTGTTAGCTTAATGAATATATCAGAAATAAGTTTCACACAATGCTTCTGTGTAGTTTTTATTTGAAGATATTATTTTTCCCAATAGAGGCCTCTTAGCGCTCAGAATGTCCAATTGCAGTTTCTACAGAAAGAGTGTTTCAGAAAGGCTCTATCAAAAGTAAGGTTCAACTCTGTTAGTTGAATGCACAGAACAGAAAGGAGTTTCATACAATGCTTCTGTGTAGTTTATATTTGAACATATTCTTTTTTCCACTATTACCCACTTAGCGCTACGAATGTCCAGTTGCATTTTCTACAGACAGAGTGTTTCAAACCTGCTCAATCAAAAGTATGGTTTAACTCTGTTAGCTGAATGCTCAGATCAGAAAGAAGTTTCACAGAATGCTTCTGTGTAGTTTATATTTGAATATATTCCTTTTTCCACTACTACTCTCCTAGCGCTCCAAATGTCCAGTTGCATTTTCTACAGAAAGTGTGTTCAGATCTGCTCAATCAAAAGTATGGTTTAACTCTGTTAGCTGAATGCACAGATCAGAAAGAAGTTTCACAGAATGATTCTGTGTAGCTTATATTTGGAGACATTCCTTTTTCCACTATTACCCTCTTAGCGCTCCGAATCTCCACTTTCATTTTCTACAGAAAGACTGTTTCAGAACGGCTCAATCAAAGCTAAGGTTCAACTCTTTTAGTTGAACAAACAGAACAGAAAGAAGTTTCACACAATTCTTCTGTGTAGTTTTATTTGTAGACATTTTTTTCCCAATATAGGCCTCCTAGCGCTCAGAATGTCCAATTGCAGTTTCTACAGAAAGAGTGTTTCAGAACGGCTCAATCAAAAGTAAGGTTCAACTCTGTTAGTTGAATGCACAGAACAGAAAGAAGTTTCATACAATGCTTCTGTGTAGTTTATATTTGAACATATTCTTTTTTCCACTATTACCCACTTAGCGCTACGAATGTCAAGTTGCATTTTCTAGAGAGAGAGTGTTTCAAAACTGCTCAATCAAAAGTATGGTTTAACTCTGTTAGCTGAATGCTCAGATCAGAAAGAAGTTTCACAGAATGCTTCTGTGTAGTTTGTATTTGAATATATTCCTTTTTCCACTACTACGCTCTTAGCGCTCCAAATGTCCAGTTGCATTTTCTACAGAAAGAGTGTTCAGATCTGCTCAATCAAAAGTATGGTTTAACTCTGTTAGCTGAATGCACAGATCAGAAGGAAGTTTCACCGAATGATTCTGTGTAGTTTATATTTGAAGACATTCCTTTTTCCACTATTACCCTCTTAGCACTCCGAATCTCCACTTGCATTTTCTACAAAAAGAGTGTTTCATAACTGCTCAATCAAAAATATGTTTTATCTCTGTTAACTGAATTTACAGATCAGAAATAAGTTTCACAGAATGCATCTGTGCAGTTTTTATTTGAAGATAATCTTTTTCCCAATGTAGGACTCTTAGCGCTTAGCATGTCCAATTGCAGTTTCTACAGAAAGAGTGTTTCAGAACGGCTCAATCAAAAGTAAGGTTCAACTCTGTTAGTTGAATGCACAGAACAGAAAGAATTTTCACAGAATGCTACTGTGTAGTTTATATTTGAATATATTCCTTTTTCCACTATTACCCTCTTAGCGCTCCGAATGTCCACTTGCATTTTCTACAGAAAGAGTGTTCAGCACTGCGCAATCAAAAGTATGGTTTAACTCTGTTAGCTTAATGAACATATCAGAAATAAGTTTCACACAATGCATCTGTGTAGTTTTTATTTGAAGATATTGTTTTTCCCAATAGAGGCCTCTTAGCGCTCAGAATGTCCAATTGCAGTTTCTACAGAAAGAGTGTTTCAGAAAGGCTCAATCAAAAGTAAGGTTCAACTCTGTTAGTTGAATGCACAGAACAGAAAGAAGTTTCATACAATGCTTCTGTGTAGTTTATATTTGAACATATTCTTTTTTCCACTATTACCCACTTAGCGCTACGAATGTCAAGTTGCATTTTCTACAGACAGAGTGTTTCAAAACTGCTCAATCAAAAGTATGGTTTAACTCTGTTAGCTGAATGCTCAGATCAGAAAGAAGTTTCACAGAATGCTTCTGTGTAGTTTATATTTGAATATATTCCTTTTTCCACTACTACTCTCTTAGCGCTCCAAATGTCGAGTTGCATTTTCTACAGAAAGAGTGTTCAGATCTGCTCAATCAAAAGTATGATTTAACTCTGTTAGCTGAATGCACAGATCAGAAAGAAGTTTCACAGAGTGATTCTGTGCAGTTTATATTTGGAGACATTCCTTTTTCCACTATTACCCTCTTAGCGCTCCGAAACTCCACTTGCATTTTCTACAGAAAGAGTGTTTCAGAACGGCTCAATCAAAACTAAGGTTCAACTCATTTAGTTGAACAAACAGAACTGAAAGAAGTTTCAAACAATTCTTCTGTGTAGTTTTTATTTGTAGACATTCTTTTTCCCAATATAGGCCTCCTAGCGCTCAGAATGTCCAATTGCAGTTTCTACAGAAAGAGTGTTTCAGAACGGCTCAATCAAAAGTAAGGTTGAACTCTGTTAGTTGAATGCACAGAACAGAAAGAAGTTTCATACAATGCTTCTGTGTAGTTTATATTTGAACATATTCTTTTTTCCACTATTACCCACTTAGCGCTACGAATGTCCAGTTGCATTTTCTACAGACAGAGTGTTTCAAAACTGCTCAATCAAAAGTATGGTTTAACTCTCTTAGCTGAATGCTCAGATCAGAAAGAAGTTTCACAGAATGCTTCTGTGTAGTTTATATTTGAATATATTCATTTTCCACTACTACGCTCTTAGCGCTCCAAATGTCCAGTTGCATTTTCTACAGAAAGAGTGTTCAGATCTGCTCAATCAAAAGTATGGTTTAACTCTGTTAGCTGAATGCACAGATCAGAAGGAAGTTTCACCGAATGATTCTGTGTAGTTTATATTTGAAGACATTCCTTTTTCCACTATTACCTACTTAGCGCTCCGAATCTCCACTTGCATTTTCTACAAAAAGAGTGTTTCATAACTGCTCAATCAAAAATATGTTTTATCTCTGTTAACTGAATTTACACTTCAGAAATAAGTTTCACAGAATGCATCTGTGTAGTTTTTATTTGAAGATATTCTTTTCCCCAATGTAGGCCTCTTAGCGCTTAGCATGTCCAATTGCAGTTTCCACAGAAAGAGTGTTTCAGAACGGCTCAATCAAAAGTAAGGTTCAACTCTGTTAGTTGAATTCACAGAACAGAAAGAATTTTCACAGAAAGCTACTGTGTAGTTTATATTTGAATATATTCTTTTTTCCACTATTACCCTCTTAGCGCTCCGAATGTCCACTTGCATTTTCTACAGAAAGAGTGTTCAGAACTGCGCAATCAAAAGTAAGGTTCAACTCTGTTTGTTGAATGCACAGAACAGAAAGAAGTTTCATACAATGCTTCTGTGTAGTTTATATTTGAACATATTCTTTTTTCCACTATTACCCACTTAGCGCTACGAATGTCCAGTTGCATTTTCTACAGACAGAGTGTTTCAAAACTGCTCAATCAAAAGTATGGTTTAACTCTGTTAGCTGAATGCTCAGATCAGAAATAAGTTTCACAGAATGCTACTGTGCAGTTTATATTTGAATATATTCCTTTTTCCACTACTACGCTCTTAGCGCTCAAAATGTCCAGTTGCATTTTCTACAGAAAGAGTGTTCAGGTCTGCTCAATCAAAAGTATGGTTTAACTCTGTTAGCTGAATGCACAGATCAGAAAGAAGTTTCACCGAATGATTCTGTGTAGTTTATATTTGAAGACATTCCTTTTTCCACTATTACCCTCTTAGCGCTCCGAATCTCCACTTGCATTTTCTACAAAAAGAGTGTTTCATAACTGCTCAATCAAAAATATGTTTTATCTCTGTTAACTGAATTTACAGATCAGAAATAAGTTTCACAGAATGCATCTGTGTAGTTTTTATTTGAAGATATTCTTTTTCCCAATGTAGGCCTCTTAGCGCTTAGCATGTCCAATTGCAGTTTCTACAGAAAGAGTGTTTCAGAACGGCTCAATCAAAAGTATGGTTCAACTCTGTTAGTTGAATGCAGAGAACAGAAAGAATTTTCACAGAATGCTACTGTGTAGTTTATATTTGAATATACTCTTTTTTCCACTATTACCCTCTTAGTGCTCCGAATGTCCACTTGCATTTTCTACAGAAAGAGTGTTCTGAACTGCGCAATCAAAAGTATGATTTCACTCTGTTAGCTTAATGAATATTTCAGAAATAAGTTTCACACAATGCTTCTGTGTAGTTTTTATTTGAAGATATTATTTTTCCCAATAGAGGCCTCTTAGCGCTCAGAATGTCCAATTGCAGTTTCTACAGAAAGAGTGTTTCAGAAAGGCTCAATCAAAAGTAAGGTTCAACTCTGTTAGTTGAATGCACAGAACAGAAAGAAGTTTCATACAATGCTTCTGTGTAGTTTATATTTGAACATATTCTTTTTTCCACTATTACCCACTTAGCGCTACGAATGTCCAGTTGCATTTTCTACAGACAGAGTGTTTCAAAACTACTCAATCAAAAGTATGGTTTAACTCTGTTAGCTGAATGCTCAGATCAGAAAGAAGTTTCACAGAATGCTTCTGTGTAGTTTATATTTGAATATATTCCTTTTTCCACTACTACGCTCTTAGCGCTCCAAATGTCCAGTTGCATTTTCTACAGAAAGAGTGTTCAGATCTGCTCAATCAAAAGTATGGTTTAACTCTGTTAGCTGAATGCACAGATCAGAAAGAAGTTTCACCGAATGATTCTGTTTAGTTTATATTTGAAGACATTCCTTTTTCCACTATTACCCTCTTAGCGCTCCGAATCTCCACTTGCATTTTCTACAAAAAGAGTGTTTCATAACTGCTCAATCAAAAATATGTTTTATCTCTGTTAACTGAATTTACAGATCAGAAATAAGTTTCACAGAATGCATCTGTGTAGTTTTTATTTGAAGATATTCTTTTTCCCAATGTAGGCCTCTTAGCGCTTAGCATGTCCAATTGCAGTTTCTACAGAAAGAGAGTTTCAGAACGGCTCAATCAAAAGTAAGGTTCAACTCTGTTAGTTGAATGCACAGAACAGAAAGAATTTTCACAGAATGCTACTGTGTAGTTTATATTTGAATATACTCTTTTTTCCACTATTACCCTCTTAGCGCTCCGAATGTCCACTTGCATTTTCTACAGAAAGAGTGTTCAGAACTGCGCAATCAAAAGTATGTCTTAACTCTGTTAGCTTAATGAACATATCAGAAATAAGTTTCACACAATGCTTCTGTGTAGTTTTTATTTGAAGATATTATTTTTCCCAATAGAGGCCTCTTAGCACTCAGAATGTCCAATTGCAGTTTCTACAGAAAGAGTGTTTCAGAAAGGCTCTATCAAAAGTAAGGTTCAACTCTGTTAGTTGAATGCACAGAACAGAAAGGAGTTTCATACAATGCTTCTGTGTAGTTTATATTTGAACATATTCTTTTTTCCACTATTACCCACTTAGCGCTACGAATGTCCAGTTGCATTTTCTACAGACAGAGTGTTTCAAACCTGCTCAATCAAAAGTATGGTTTAACTCTGTTAGCTGAATGCTCAGATCAGAAAGAAATTTCACAGAATGCTTCTGTGTAGTTTATATTTGAATATATTCCTTTTTCCACTACTACTCTCCTAGCGCTCCAAATGTCCAGTTGCATTTTCTACAGAAAGTGTGTTCAGATCTGCTCAATCAAAAGTATGGTTTAACTCTGTTAGCTGAATGCACAGATCAGAAAGAAGTTTCACAGAATGATTCTGTGTAGCTTATATTTGGAGACATTCCTTTTTCCACTATTACCCTCTTAGCGCTCCGAATCTCCACTTTCATTTTCTACAGAAAGACTGTTTCAGAACGGCTCAATCAAAGCTAAGGTTCAACTCTTTTTGTTGAACAAACAGAACAGAAAGAAGTTTCACACAATTCTTCTGTGTAGTTTTATTTGTAGACTTTTTTTCCCAATATAGGCCTCCTAGCGCTCAGAATGTCCAATTGCAGTTTCTACAGAAAGAGTGTTTCAGAACGGCTCAATCAAAAGTAAGGTTCAACTCTGTTAGTTGAATGCACAGAACAGAAAGAAGTTTCATACAATGCTTCTGTGTAGTTTATATTTGAACATATTCTTTTTTCCACTATTACCCACTTAGCGCTACGAATGTCAAGTTGCATTTTCTAGAGAGAGAGTGTTTCAAAACTGCTCAATCAAAAGTATGGTTTAACTCTGTTAGCTGAATGCTCAGATCAGAAAGAAGTTTCACAGAATGCTTCTGTGTAGTTTGTATTTGAATATATTCCTTTTTCCACTACTACGCTCTTAGCGCTCCAAATGTCCAGTTGCATTTTCTACAGAAAGAGTGTTCAGATCTGCTCAATCAAAAGTATGGTTTAACTCTGTTAGCTGAATGCACAGATCAGAAGGAAGTTTCACCGAATGATTCTGTGTAGTTTATATTTGAAGACATTCCTTTTTCCACTATTACCCTCTTAGCACTCCGAATCTCCACTTGCATTTTCTACAAAAAGAGTGTTTCATAACTGCTCAATCAAAAATATGTTTTATCTCTGTTAACTGAATTTACAGATCAGAAATAAGTTTCACAGAATGCATCTGTGCAGTTTTTATTTGAAGATAATCTTTTTCCCAATGTAGGACTCTTAGCGCTTAGCATGTCCAATTGCAGTTTCTACAGAAAGAGTGTTTCAGAACGGCTCAATCAAAAGTAAGGTTCAACTCTGTTAGTTGAATGCACAGAACAGAAAGAATTTTCACAGAATGCTACTGTGTAGTTTATATTTGAATATATTCCTTTTTCCACTATTACCCTCTTAGCGCTCCGAATGTCCACTTGCATTTTCTACAGAAAGAGTGTTCAGCACTGCGCAATCAAAAGTATGGTTTAACTCTGTTAGCTTAATGAACATATCAGAAATAAGTTTCACACAATGCATCTGTGTAGTTTTTATTTGAAGATATTGTTTTTCCCAATAGAGGCCTCTTAGCGCTCAGAATGTCCAATTGCAGTTTCTACAGAAAGAGTGTTTCAGAAAGGCTCAATCAAAAGTAAGGTTCAACTCTGTTAGTTGAATGCACAGAACAGAAAGAAGTTTCATACAATGCTTCTGTGTAGTTTATATTTGAACATATTCTTTTTTCCACTATTACCCACTTAGCGCTACGAATGTCAAGTTGCATTTTCTACAGACAGAGTGTTTCAAAACTGCTCAATCAAAAGTATGGTTTAACTCTGTTAGCTGAATGCTCAGATCAGAAAGAAGTTTCACAGAATGCTTCTGTGTAGTTTATATTTGAATATATTCCTTTTTCCACTACTACTCTCTTAGCGCTCCAAATGTCGAGTTGCATTTTCTACAGAAAGAGTGTTCAGATCTGCTCAATCAAAAGTATGATTTAACTCTGTTAGCTGAATGCACAGATCAGAAAGAAGTTTCACAGAGTGATTCTGTGTAGTTTATATTTGGAGACATTCCTTTTTCCACTATTACCCTCTTAGCGCTCCGAAACTCCACTTGCATTTTCTACAGAAAGAGTGTTTCAGAACGGCTCAATCAAAACTAAGGTTCAACTCATTTAGTTGAACAAACAGAACTGAAAGAAGTTTCAAACAATTCTTCTGTGTAGTTTTTATTTGTAGACATTCTTTTTCCCAATATAGGCCTCCTAGCGCTCAGAATGTCCAATTGCAGTTTCTACAGAAAGAGTGTTTCAGAACGGCTCAATAAAAAGTAAGGTTGAACTCTGTTAGTTGAATGCACAGAACAGAAAGAAGTTTCATACAATGCTTCTGTGTAGTTTATATTTGAACATATTCTTTTTTCCACTATTACCCACTTAGCGCTACGAATGTCCAGTTGCATTTTCTACAGACAGAGTGTTTCAAAACTGCTCAATCAAAAGTATGGTTTAACTCTCTTAGCTGAATGCTCAGATCAGAAAGAAGTTTCACAGAATGCTTCTGTGTAGTTTATATTTGAATATATTCATTTTCCACTACTACGCTCTTAGCGCTCCAAATGTCCAGTTGCATTTTCTACAGAAAGAGTGTTCAGATCTGCTCAATCAAAAGTATGGTTTAACTCTGTTAGCTGAATGCACAGATCAGAAGGAAGTTTCACCGAATGATTCTGTGTAGTTTATATTTGAAGACATTCCTTTTTCCACTATTACCTACTTAGCGCTCCGAATCTCCACTTGCATTTTCTACAAAAAGAGTGTTTCATAACTGCTCAATCAAAAATATGTTTTATCTCTGTTAACTGAATTTACACTTCAGAAATAAGTTTCACAGAATGCATCTGTGTAGTTTTTATTTGAAGATATTCTTTTCCCCAATGTAGGCCTCATAGCGCTTAGCATGTCCAATTGCAGTTTCCACAGAAAGAGTGTTTCAGAACGGCTCAATCAAAAGTAAGGTTCAACTCTGTTAGTTGAATTCACAGAACAGAAAGAATTTTCACAGAAAGCTACTGTGTAGTTTATATTTGAATATATTCTTTTTTCCACTATTACCCTCTTAGCGCTCCGAATGTCCACTTGCATTTTCTACAGAAAGAGTGTTCAGAACTGCGCAATCAAAAGTAAGGTTCAACTCTGTTTGTTGAATGCACAGAACAGAAAGAAGTTTCATACAATGCTTCTGTGTAGTTTATATTTGAACATATTCTTTTTTCCACTATTACCCACTTAGCGCTACGAATGTCCAGTTGCATTTTCTACAGACAGAGTGTTTCAAAACTGCTCAATCAAAAGTATGGTTTAACTCTGTTAGCTGAATGCTCAGATCAGAAATAAGTTTCACAGAATGCTACTGTGCAGTTTATATTTGAATATATTCCTTTTTCCACTACTACGCTCTTAGCGCTCAAAATGTCCAGTTGCATTTTCTACAGAAAGAGTGTTCAGGTCTGCTCAATCAAAAGTATGGTTTAACTCTGTTAGCTGAATGCACAGATCAGAAAGAAGTTTCACCGAATGATTCTGTGTAGTTTATATTTGAAGACATTCCTTTTTCCACTATTACCCTCTTAGCGCTCCGAATCTCCACTTGAATTTTCTACAAAAAGTGTGTTTCATAACTGCTCAGTCAAAAATATGTTTTATCTCTGTTAACTGAATTTACAGATCAGAAATAAGTTTCACAGAATGCATCTGTGTAGTTTTTATTTGAAGATATTCTTTTTCCCAATATAGGCCTCTTAGCGCTTAGCATGTCCAATTGCACTTTGTACAGAAAGAGTGTTTCAGAACGGCTCAATCAAAAGTAAGGTTCAACTCTGTTAGTTGAATGCACAGAACAGAAAGTATTTTCACAAAATGCTTCTGTGTAGTTTTTATTTGAAGATATTATTTTTTGCAATAGAGGCCTCTTAGCGCTCAGAATGTCCAATTGCAGTTTCTACAGAAAGAGTGTTTCAGAACGGCTCAATCAAAAGTAAGGTTCAATTCTGTTAGTTGAATGCACAGAACAGAAAGAAGTTTCATACAATCCTTCTGTGTAGTTTATATTTGAACATATTCTTTTTTCCACTATTAACCACTTAGCGCTATGAATGTCCAGTTGCATTTTCTACAGACAGAGTGTTTCAAAACTGCTCAATCAAAAGTATGGTTTAACTCTGTTAGCTGAATGCTCAGATCAGAAAGAAGTTTCACAGAATGCTTCTGTGTAGTTTATATTTGAATATATTCCTTTTTCCACTACTACTCTCTTAGAGCTCCAAATGTCCAGTTGCATTTTCTACAGAAAGAGTGTTCAGATCTGCTCAATCAAAAGTATGGTTTAACTCTGTTAGCTGAATGCACAGATCAGAAAGAAGTTTCACCGAATGATTCTGTGTAGTTTATATTTGGAGACATTCCTTTTTCCACTATTACCCTCTTAGCCCTCCGAATCTCCACTTGCATTTTCTACAGAAAGTGTTTCAGAACGGCTCTATCAAACCTAAGGTTCAACCCTTTTAGTTGAACAAACAGAACAGAAAGAAGTTTCACACAATTCTTCTGTGTAGTTTTTATTTGTAGACATTCTTTTTCCCAATATAGGCCTCCTAGCGCTCAGAATGTCCAATTGCAGTTTCTACAGAAAGAGTGTTTCAGAACGGCTCAATCAAAAGTAAGGTTCAACTCTGTTAGTTGAATGCACAGAACAGAAAGAAGTTTCATACAATGCTTCTGTGTAGTTTATATTTGAACATATTCCTTTTTCCACTATTACCCACCTAGCGCTACGAATGTCCAGTTGCATTTTCTACAGACAGAGTGTTTCAAAACTGCTCAATCAAAAGTATGGTTTAACTCTGTTAGCTGAATGCTCAGATCAGAAAGAAGTTTCACAGAATGCTTCTGTGTAGTTTGTATTTGAATATATTCCTTTTTCCACTACTACGCTCTTAGCGCTCCAAATGTCCAGTTGCATTTTCTACAGAAAGAGTGTTCAGATCTGCTCAATCAAAAGTATGGTTTAACTCTGTTAGCTGAATGCACAGATCAGAAGGAAGTTTCACCGAATGATTCTGTGTAGTTTATATTTGAAGACATTCCTTTTTCCACTATTACCCTCTTAGCACTCCGAATCTCCACTTGCATTTTCTACAAAAAGAGTGTTTCATAACTGCTCAATCAAAAATATGTTTTATCTCTGTTAACTGAATTTACAGATCAGAAATAAGTTTCACAGAATGCATCTGTGCAGTTTTTATTTGAAGATAATCTTTTTCCCAATGTAGGACTCTTAGCGCTTAGCATGTCCAATTGCAGTTTCTACAGAAAGAGTGTTTCAGAACGGCTCAATCAAAAGTAAGGTTCAACTCTGTTAGTTGAATGCACAGAACAGAAAGAATTTTCACAGAATGCTACTGTGTAGTTTATATTTGAATATATTCCTTTTTCCACTATTACCCTCTTAGCGCTCCGAATGTCCACTTGCATTTTCTACAGAAAGAGTGTTCAGCACTGCGCAATCAAAAGTATGGTTTAACTCTGTTAGCTTAATGAACATATCAGAAATAAGTTTCACACAATGCATCTGTGTAGTTTTTATTTGAAGATATTGTTTTTCCCAATAGAGGCCTCTTAGCGCTCAGAATGTCCAATTGCAGTTTCTACAGAAAGAGTGTTTCAGAAAGGCTCAATCAAAAGTAAGGTTCAACTCTGTTAGTTGAATGCACAGAACAGAAAGAAGTTTCATACAATGCTTCTGTGTAGTTTATATTTGAACATATTCTTTTTTCCACTATTACCCACTTAGCGCTACGAATGTCAAGTTGCATTTTCTACAGACAGAGTGTTTCAAAACTGCTCAATCAAAAGTATGGTTTAACTCTGTTAGCTGAATGCTCAGATCAGAAAGAAGTTTCACAGAATGCTTCTGTGTAGTTTATATTTGAATATATTCCTTTTTCCACTACTACTCTCTTAGCGCTCCAAATGTCGAGTTGCATTTTCTACAGAAAGAGTGTTCAGATCTGCTCAATCAAAAGTATGATTTAACTCTGTTAGCTGAATGCACAGATCAGAAAGAAGTTTCACAGAGTGATTCTGTGTAGTTTATATTTGGAGACATTCCTTTTTCCACTATTACCCTCTTAGCGCTCCGAAACTCCACTTGCATTTTCTACAGAAAGAGTGTTTCAGAACGGCTCAATCAAAACTAAGGTTCAACTCATTTAGTTGAACAAACAGAACTGAAAGAAGTTTCAAACAATTCTTCTGTGTAGTTTTTATTTGTAGACATTCTTTTTCCCAATATAGGCCTCCTAGCGCTCAGAATGTCCAATTGCAGTTTCTACAGAAAGAGTGTTTCAGAACGGCTCAATAAAAAGTAAGGTTGAACTCTGTTAGTTGAATGCACAGAACAGAAAGAAGTTTCATACAATGCTTCTGTGTAGTTTATATTTGAACATATTCTTTTTTCCACTATTACCCACTTAGCGCTACGAATGTCCAGTTGCATTTTCTACAGACAGAGTGTTTCAAAACTGCTCAATCAAAAGTATGGTTTAACTCTCTTAGCTGAATGCTCAGATCAGAAAGAAGTTTCACAGAATGCTTCTGTGTAGTTTATATTTGAATATATTCATTTTCCACTACTACGCTCTTAGCGCTCCAAATGTCCAGTTGCATTTTCTACAGAAAGAGTGTTCAGATCTGCTCAATCAAAAGTATGGTTTAACTCTGTTAGCTGAATGCACAGATCAGAAGGAAGTTTCACCGAATGATTCTGTGTAGTTTATATTTGAAGACATTCCTTTTTCCACTATTACCTACTTAGCGCTCCGAATCTCCACTTGCATTTTCTACAAAAAGAGTGTTTCATAACTGCTCAATCAAAAATATGTTTTATCTCTGTTAACTGAATTTACACTTCAGAAATAAGTTTCACAGAATGCATCTGTGTAGTTTTTATTTGAAGATATTCTTTTCCCCAATGTAGGCCTCATAGCGCTTAGCATGTCCAATTGCAGTTTCCACAGAAAGAGTGTTTCAGAACGGCTCAATCAAAAGTAAGGTTCAACTCTGTTAGTTGAATTCACAGAACAGAAAGAATTTTCACAGAAAGCTACTGTGTAGTTTATATTTGAATATATTCTTTTTACCACTATTACCCTCTTAGCGCTCCGAATGTCCACTTGCATTTTCTACAGAAAGAGTGTTCAGAACTGCGCAATCAAAAGTAAGGTTCAACTCTGTTTGTTGAATGCACAGAACAGAAAGAAGTTTCATACAATGCTTCTGTGTAGTTTATATTTGAACATATTCTTTTTTCCACTATTACCCACTTAGCGCTACGAATGTCCAGTTGCATTTTCTACAGACAGAGTGTTTCAAAACTGCTCAATCAAAAGTATGGTTTAACTCTGTTAGCTGAATGCTCAGATCAGAAATAAGTTTCACAGAATGCTACTGTGCAGTTTATATTTGAATATATTCCTTTTTCCACTACTACGCTCTTAGCGCTCAAAATGTCCAGTTGCATTTTCTACAGAAAGAGTGTTCAGGTCTGCTCAATCAAAAGTATGGTTTAACTCTGTTAGCTGAATGCACAGATCAGAAAGAAGTTTCACCGAATGATTCTGTGTAGTTTATATTTGAAGACATTCCTTTTTCCACTATTACCCTCTTAGCGCTCCGAATCTCCACTTGAATTTTCTACAAAAAGTGTGTTTCATAACTGCTCAGTCAAAAATATGTTTTATCTCTGTTAACTGAATTTACAGATCAGAAATAAGTTTCACAGAATGCATCTGTGTAGTTTTTATTTGAAGATATTCTTTTTCCCAATATAGGCCTCTTAGCGCTTAGCATGTCCAATTGCACTTTGTACAGAAAGAGTGTTTCAGAACGGCTCAATCAAAAGTAAGGTTCAACTCTGTTAGTTGAATGCACAGAACAGAAAGTATTTTCACAAAATGCTTCTGTGTAGTTTTTATTTGAAGATATTATTTTTTGCAATAGAGGCCTCTTAGCGCTCAGAATGTCCAATTGCAGTTTCTACAGAAAGAGTGTTTCAGAACGGCTCAATCAAAAGTAAGGTTCAATTCTGTTAGTTGAATGCACAGAACAGAAAGAAGTTTCATACAATCCTTCTGTGTAGTTTATATTTGAACATATTCTTTTTTCCACTATTAACCACTTAGCGCTATGAATGTCCAGTTGCATTTTCTACAGACAGAGTGTTTCAAAACTGCTCAATCAAAAGTATGGTTTAACTCTGTTAGCTGAATGCTCAGATCAGAAAGAAGTTTCACAGAATGCTTCTGTGTAGTTTATATTTGAATATATTCCTTTTTCCACTACTACTCTCTTAGAGCTCCAAATGTCCAGTTGCATTTTCTACAGAAAGAGTGTTCAGATCTGCTCAATCAAAAGTATGGTTTAACTCTGTTAGCTGAATGCACAGATCAGAAAGAAGTTTCACCGAATGATTCTGTGTAGTTTATATTTGGAGACATTCCTTTTTCCACTATTACCCTCTTAGCCCTCCGAATCTCCACTTGCATTTTCTACAGAAAGTGTTTCAGAACGGCTCTATCAAACCTAAGGTTCAACCCTTTTAGTTGAACAAACAGAACAGAAAGAAGTTTCACACAATTCTTCTGTGTAGTTTTTATTTGTAGACATTCTTTTTCCCAATATAGGCCTCCTAGCGCTCAGAATGTCCAATTGCAGTTTCTACAGAAAGAGTGTTTCAGAACGGCTCAATCAAAAGTAAGGTTCAACTCTGTTAGTTGAATGCACAGAACAGAAAGAAGTTTCATACAATGCTTCTGTGTAGTTTATATTTGAACATATTCCTTTTTCCACTATTACCCACCTAGCGCTACGAATGTCCAGTTGCATTTTCTACAGACAGAGTGTTTCAAAACTGCTCAATCAAAAGTATGGTTTAACTCTGTTAGCTGAATGCTCAGATCAGAAAGAAGTTTCACAGAATGCTTCTGTGTAGTTTATATTTGAATATATTCCTTTTTCCACTACTACTCTCTTAGCGCTCCAAATGTCCAGTTGCATTTTCTACAGAAAGATTGTTCAGATCTGCTCAATCAAAAGTATGGTTTAACTCTGTTAGCTGAATGCACAGATCAGAAAGAAGTTTCACCGAATGATTCTGTGTAGTTTATATTTGGAGACATTCCTTTTTCCACTATTACCCTCTTAGCGCTCCGAATCTCCACTTGCATTTTCTACAGAAAGAGTGTTTCAGAACGGCTCAATCAAAACAAAGGTTCAACTCTTTTAGTTGAACAAACAGAACAGAAAGAAGTTTCACACAATTCTTCTGTGTAGTTTTTATTTGTAGACATTCTTTTTCCCAATATAGGCCTCCTAGCGCTCAGAATGTCCAATTGCAGTTTGTACAGAAAGAGTGTTTCAGAACGGCTCAATCAAAAGTAAGGTTCTACTCTGTTAGTTGAATGCACAGAACAGAAAGAAGTTTCATACAATGCTTCTGTGTAGTTTATATTTGAACATATTCTTTTTTCCACTATTACCCACTTAGCGCTACGAATGACCAGTTGCATTTTCTACAGACAGAGGGTTTCAAAACTGCTCAATCAAAAGTATGGTTTAACTCGGTTAGCTGAATGCTCAGATCAGAAAGAAGTTTCACAGAATGCTTCTGTGTAGTTTATATTTGAATATATTCCTTTTTCCACTACTACGCTCTTAGCGCTCCAAATGTCCAGTTGCATTTTCTACAGAAAGAGTGTTCAGATCTGCTCAATCAAAATTATGGTTTAACTCTGTTAGCTGAATGCACAGATCAGAAAGAAGTTTCACCGAATGATTCTGTGTAGTTTATATGTGAAGACATTCCTTTTTCCACTATTACCCACTTAGCGCTCCGAATCTCCACTTGCATTTTCTACAAAAAGAGTGTTTCAAAACTGCTCAATCAAAAATATGTTTTATCTCTGTTAACTGAATTTACACATCAGAAATAAGTTTCACAGAATGCTTCTGTGTAGTTTTTATTTGAAGATATTCTTTTTCCCAATGTAGGCCTCTTAGCGCTTAGCATGTCCAATTGCAGTTTCTACAGAAAGAGTGTTTCAGAACGGCTCAATCAAAAGTAAGGTTCAACTCTGTTAGTTGAATGCTCAGAACAGAAAGAATTTTCACAGAATGCTACTGTGTAGTTTATATTTGAATATATTCCTTTTTCCACTATTACCCTCTTAGCGCTCCGAATGTCCACTTGCATTTTCTACAGAAAGAGTGTTCAGAACTGCGCAATCAAAAGTATGGTTTAACTCTGTTAGCTTAATGAACATATCAGAAATAAGTTTCACACAATGCTTCTGTGTAGTTTTTATTTGAAGATATTATTTTTCCCAATAGAGGCCTCTTAGCGCTCAGAATGTCCAATTGCAGTTTCTACAGAAAGAGTGTTTCAGAAAGGCTCAATCAAAAGTAAGGTTCAACTCTGTTAGTTGAATGCACAGAACAGAAAGAAGTTTCATACAATGCTTCTGTGTAGTTTATATTTGAACATATTCTTTTTTCCACTATTACCCACTTAGCGCTACGAATGTCCAGTTGCATTTTCTACAGACAGAGTGTTTCAAAACTGCTCAATCAAAAGTATGGTTTAAATCTGTTAGCTGAATGCTCAGATCAGAAAGAAGTTTCACAGAATGCTTCTGTGTAGTTTATATTTGAATATATTCCTTTTTCCACTACTACTCCCTTAGCGCTCCAAATATCCAGTTGCATTTTCTACAGAAAGAGTGTTCAGATCTGCTCAATCAAAAGTATGGTTTAACTCTGTTAGCTGAGTGCACAGATCAGAAAGAAGTTTCACAGAATGATTCTGTGTAGTTTATATTTGGAGACATTCCTTTTTCCACTATTACCCTCTTAGCGCTCCGAATCTCCACTTGCATTTTCTACAGAAAGAGTGTTTCAGAACGGCTCAATCAAAACTAAGGTTCAACTCTTTTAGTTGAACAAACAGAACAGAAAGAAGTTTCACACAATTCTTCTGTGTAGTTTTCATTTGTAGACATTCATTTTCCCAATATAGGCCTCCTAGCGCTCAGAATGTCCTATTGCAGTTTCTACAGAAAGAGTGTTTCAGAACGGCTCAATCAAAAGTAAGGTTGAACTCTGTTAGTTGAATGCACAGAACAGAAAGAAGTTTCATACAATGCTTCTGTGTAGTTTATATTTGAACATATTCTTTTTTCCACTATTACCCACTTAGCGCTACGAATGTCCAGTTGCATTTTCTACAGACAGAGTGTTTCAAAACTGCTCAATCAAAAGTATGGTTTAACTCTCTTAGCTGAATGCTCAGATCAGAAAGAAGTTTCACAGAATGCTTCTGTGTAGTTTATATTTGAATATATTCATTTTCCACTACTACGCTCTTAGCGCTCCAAATGTCCAGTTGCATTTTCTACAGAAAGAGTGTTCAGATCTGCTCAATCAAAAGTATGGTTTAACTCTGTTAGCTGAATGCACAGATCAGAAGGAAGTTTCACCGAATGATTCTGTGTAGTTTATATTTGAAGACATTCCTTTTTCCACTATTACCTACTTAGCGCTCCGAATCTCCACTTGCATTTTCTACAAAAAGAGTGTTTCATAACTGCTCAATCAAAAATATGTTTTATCTCTGTTAACTGAATTTACACTTCAGAAATAAGTTTCACAGAATGCATCTGTGTAGTTTTTATTTGAAGATATTCTTTTCCCCAATGTAGGCCTCATAGCGCTTAGCATGTCCAATTGCAGTTTCCACAGAAAGAGTGTTTCAGAACGGCTCAATCAAAAGTAAGGTTCAACTCTGTTAGTTGAATTCACAGAACAGAAAGAATTTTCACAGAAAGCTACTGTGTAGTTTATATTTGAATATATTCTTTTTTCCACTATTACCCTCTTAGCGCTCCGAATGTCCACTTGCATTTTCTACAGAAAGAGTGTTCAGAACTGCGCAATCAAAAGTAAGGTTCAACTCTGTTTGTTGAATGCACAGAACAGAAAGAAGTTTCATACAATGCTTCTGTGTAGTTTATATTTGAACATATTCTTTTTTCCACTATTACCCACTTAGCGCTACGAATGTCCAGTTGCATTTTCTACAGACAGAGTGTTTCAAAACTGCTCAATCAAAAGTATGGTTTAACTCTGTTAGCTGAATGCTCAGATCAGAAATAAGTTTCACAGAATGCTACTGTGCAGTTTATATTTGAATATATTCCTTTTTCCACTACTACGCTCTTAGCGCTCAAAATGTCCAGTTGCATTTTCTACAGAAAGAGTGTTCAGGTCTGCTCAATCAAAAGTATGGTTTAACTCTGTTAGCTGAATGCACAGATCAGAAAGAAGTTTCACCGAATGATTCTGTGTAGTTTATATTTGAAGACATTCCTTTTTCCACTATTACCCTCTTAGCGCTCCGATTCTCCACTTGAATTTTCTACAAAAAGTGTGTTTCATAACTGCTCAGTCAAAAATATGTTTTATCTCTGTTAACTGAATTTACAGATCAGAAATAAGTTTCACAGAATGCATCTGTGTAGTTTTTATTTGAAGATATTCTTTTTCCCAATATAGGCCTCTTAGCGCTTAGCATGTCCAATTGCACTTTGTACAGAAAGAGTGTTTCAGAACGGCTCAATCAAAAGTAAGGTTCAACTCTGTTAGTTGAATGCACAGAACAGAAAGTATTTTCACAAAATGCTTCTGTGTAGTTTTTATTTGAAGATATTATCTTTTGCAATAGAGGCCTCTTAGCGCTCAGAATGTCCAATTGCAGTTTCTACAGAAAGAGTGTTTCAGAACGGCTCAATCAAAAGTAAGGTTCAATTCTGTTAGTTGAATGCACAGAACAGAAAGAAGTTTCATACAATCCTTCTGTGTAGTTTATATTTGAACATATTCTTTTTTCCACTATTAACCACTTAGCGCTATGAATGTCCAGTTGCATTTTCTACAGACAGAGTGTTTCAAAACTGCTCAATCAAAAGTATGGTTTAACTCTGTTAGCTGAATGCTCAGATCAGAAAGAAGTTTCACAGAATGCTTCTGTGTAGTTTATATTTGAATATATTCCTTTTTCCACTACTACTCTCTTAGAGCTCCAAATGTCCAGTTGCATTTTCTACAGAAAGAGTGTTCAGATCTGCTCAATCAAAAGTATGGTTTAACTCTGTTAGCTGAATGCACAGATCAGAAAGAAGTTTCACCGAATGATTCTGTGTAGTTTATATTTGGAGACATTCCTTTTTCCACTATTACCCTCTTAGCCCTCCGAATCTCCACTTGCATTTTCTACAGAAAGTGTTTCAGAACGGCTCTATCAAACCTAAGGTTCAACCCTTTTAGTTGAACAAACAGAACAGAAAGAAGTTTCACACAATTCTTCTGTGTAGTTTTTATTTGTAGACATTCTTTTTCCCAATATAGGCCTCCTAGCGCTCAGAATGTCCAATTGCAGTTTCTACAGAAAGAGTGTTTCAGAACGGCTCAATCAAAAGTAAGGTTCAACTCTGTTAGTTGAATGCACAGAACAGAAAGAAGTTTCATACAATGCTTCTGTGTAGTTTATATTTGAACATATTCCTTTTTCCACTATTACCCACCTAGCGCTACGAATGTCCAGTTGCATTTTCTACAGACAGAGTGTTTCAAAACTGCTCAATCAAAAGTATGGTTTAACTCTGTTAGCTGAATGCTCAGATCAGAAAGAAGTTTCACAGAATGCTTCTGTGTAGTTTATATTTGAATATATTCCTTTTTCCACTACTACTCTCTTAGCGCTCCAAATGTCCAGTTGCATTTTCTACAGAAAGATTGTTCAGATCTGCTCAATCAAAAGTATGGTTTAACTCTGTTAGCTGAATGCACAGATCAGAAAGAAGTTTCACCGAATGATTCTGTGTAGTTTATATTTGGAGACATTCCTTTTTCCACTATTACCCTCTTAGCGCTCCGAATCTCCACTTGCATTTTCTACAGAAAGAGTGTTTCAGAACGGCTCAATCAAAACAAAGGTTCAACTCTTTTAGTTGAACAAACAGAACAGAAAGAAGTTTCACACAATTCTTCTGTGTAGTTTTTATTTGTAGACATTCTTTTTCCCAATATAGGCCTCCTAGCGCTCAGAATGTCCAATTGCAGTTTGTACAGAAAGAGTGTTTCAGAACGGCTCAATCAAAAGTAAGGTTCTACTCTGTTAGTTGAATGCACAGAACAGAAAGAAGTTTCATACAATGCTTCTGTGTAGTTTATATTTGAACATATTCTTTTTTCCACTATTACCCACTTAGCGCTACGAATGACCAGTTGCATTTTCTACAGACAGAGGGTTTCAAAACTGCTCAATCAAAAGTATGGTTTAACTCGGTTAGCTGAATGCTCAGATCAGAAAGAAGTTTCACAGAATGCTTCTGTGTAGTTTATATTTGAATATATTCCTTTTTCCACTACTACGCTCTTAGCGCTCCAAATGTCCAGTTGCATTTTCTACAGAAAGAGTGTTCAGATCTGCTCAATCAAAATTATGGTTTAACTCTGTTAGCTGAATGCACAGATCAGAAAGAAGTTTCACCGAATGATTCTGTGTAGTTTATATGTGAAGACATTCCTTTTTCCACTATTACCCACTTAGCGCTCCGAATCTCCACTTGCATTTTCTACAAAAAGAGTGTTTCAAAACTGCTCAATCAAAAATATGTTTTATCTCTGTTAACTGAATTTACACATCAGAAATAAGTTTCACAGAATGCTTCTGTGTAGTTTTTATTTGAAGATATTCTTTTTCCCAATGTAGGCCTCTTAGCGCTTAGCATGTCCAATTGCAGTTTCTACAGAAAGAGTGTTTCAGAACGGCTCAATCAAAAGTAAGGTTCAACTCTGTTAGTTGAATGCTCAGAACAGAAAGAATTTTCACAGAATGCTACTGTGTAGTTTATATTTGAATATATTCCTTTTTCCACTATTACCCTCTTAGCGCTCCGAATGTCCACTTGCATTTTCTACAGAAAGAGTGTTCAGAACTGCGCAATCAAAAGTATGGTTTAACTCTGTTAGCTTAATGAACATATCAGAAATAAGTTTCACACAATGCTTCTGTGTAGTTTTTATTTGAAGATATTATTTTTCCCAATAGAGGCCTCTTAGCGCTCAGAATGTCCAATTGCAGTTTCTACAGAAAGAGTGTTTCAGAAAGGCTCAATCAAAAGTAAGGTTCAACTCTGTTAGTTGAATGCACAGAACAGAAAGAAGTTTCATACAATGCTTCTGTGTAGTTTATATTTGAACATATTCTTTTTTCCACTATTACCCACTTAGCGCTACGAATGTCCAGTTGCATTTTCTACAGACAGAGTGTTTCAAAACTGCTCAATCAAAAGTATGGTTTAAATCTGTTAGCTGAATGCTCAGATCAGAAAGAAGTTTCACAGAATGCTTCTGTGTAGTTTATATTTGAATATATTCCTTTTTCCACTACTACTCCCTTAGCGCTCCAAATATCCAGTTGCATTTTCTACAGAAAGAGTGTTCAGATCTGCTCAATCAAAAGTATGGTTTAACTCTGTTAGCTGAGTGCACAGATCAGAAAGAAGTTTCACAGAATGATTCTGTGTAGTTTATATTTGGAGACATTCCTTTTTCCACTATTACCCTCTTAGCGCTCCGAATCTCCACTTGCATTTTCTACAGAAAGAGTGTTTCAGAACGGCTCAATCAAAACTAAGGTTCAACTCTTTTAGTTGAACAAACAGAACAGAAAGAAGTTTCACACAATTCTTCTGTGTAGTTTTCATTTGTAGACATTCATTTTCCCAATATAGGCCTCCTAGCGCTCAGAATGTCCTATTGCAGTTTCTACAGAAAGAGTGTTTCAGAACGGCTCAATCAAAAGTAAGGTTGAACTCTGTTAGTTGAATGCACAGAACAGAAAGAAGTTTCATACAATGCTTCTGTGTAGTTTATATTTGAACATATTCTTTTTTCCACTATTACCCACTTAGCGCTACGAATGTCCAGTTGCATTTTCTACAGACAGAGTGTTTCAAAACTGCTCAATCAAAAGTATGGTTTAACTCTGTTAGCTGAATGCTCAGATCAGAAAGAAGTTTCACAGAATGCTTCTGTGTAGTTTATATTTGAATATATTCCTTTTTCCACTACTACGCTCTTAGCGCTCCAAATGTCCAGTTGCATTTTCTACAGAAAGAGTGTTCAGATCTGCTCAATCAAAAGTATGGTTTAACTCTGTTAGCTGAATGCACAGATCAGAAAGAAGTTTCACCGAATGATTCTGTGTAGTTTATATTTGAAGACATTCCTTTTTCCACTATTACCCTCTTAGCGCTCCGAATCTCCACTTGCATTTTCTACAAAAAGAGTGTTTCATAACTGCTCAATCAAAAATATGTTTTATCTCTGTTAAATGAATTTACACATCAGAAATAAGTTTCACAGAATGCATCCGTGTAGTTTTTGTTTGAAGATATTCTTTTTCCCAATGTAGGCCTCTTAGCGCTTACCATGTCCAATTGCAGTTTCTACAGAAAGAGTGTTTCAGAACGGCTCAATCAAAAGTAAGGTTCAAATCTGTTAGTTGAATGCACAGAACAGAAAGAATTTTCACAGAATGCTACTGTGTAGTTTATATTTGAATATATTCCTTTTTCCACTATTACCCTCTTAGCGCTCCGAATGTCCACTTGCATTTTCTACAGAAAGAGTGTTCAGAACTGCGCAATCAAAAGTATGGTTTAACTCTGTTAGCTTAATGAACATATCAGAAATAAGTTTCACACAATGCTTCTGTGTAATTTTTATTTGAAGATATTATTTTTCCCAATAGAGGCCTCTTAGCGCTCAGAATGTCCAATTGCAGTTTCTACAGAAAGAGTGTTTCAGAAAGGCTCAATGAAAAGTAAGGTTCAACTCTGTTAGTTGAATGCACAGAACAGAAAGAAGTTTCATACAATGCTTCTGTGTAGTTTATATTTGAACATATTCTTTTTTCCACTATTACCCACTTAGCGCTACGAATGTCCAGTTGCATTTTCTACAGACAGAGTGTTTCAAAACTGCTCAGTCAAAAGTGTGGTTTAACTCTGTTAGCTGAATGCTCAGATCAGAAAGAAGTTTCACAGAATGCTTCTGTGTAGTTTATATTTGAATATATTCCTTTTTCCACTACTACGCTCTTAGCGCTCCAAATGTCCAGTTGCATTTTCTACAGAAAGAGTGTTCAGATCTGCTCAATCAAAAGTATGGTTTAACTCTGTTAGCTGAATGCACAGATCAAAAAGAAGTTTCACCGAATGATTCTGTGTAGTTTATATTTGAAGACATTCCTTTTTCCACTATTACCCACTTAGCGCTCCGAATCTCCACTTGCATTTTCTACAAAAAGAGTGTTTCATAACTGCTCAATCAAAAATATGTTTTATCTCTGTTAACTGAATTTACACATCAGAAATAAGTTTCACAGAATGCATCTGTGTAGTTTTTATTTGAAGATATTCTTTTTCCCAATGTAGGCCTCTTAGCGCTTAGCAGGTCCAATTGCAGTTTCTACAGAAAGAGTGTTTCAGAACGGCTCAATCAAAAGTAAGGTTCAACTCTGTTAGTTGAATGCACAGAACAGAAAGAATTTTCACAGAATGCTACTGTGTAGTTTATATTTGAATATATTCCTTTTTCCACTATTACCCTCTTAGCGCTCCGAATGTCCACTTGCATTTTCTACAGAAAGAGTGTTCAGAACTGCGCAATCAAAAGTATGGTTTAAATCTGTTAGCTTAATGAACATATCAGAAATAAGTTTCACACAATGCTTCTGTGTAGTTTTTATTTGAAGATATTATTTTTCCCAATAGAGGCCTCTTAGCGCTCAGAATGTCCAATTGCAGTTTCTACAGAAAGAGTGTTTCAGAAAGGCTCAATCAAAAGTAAGGTTCAACTCTGTTAGTTGAATGCACAGAACAGAAAGCAGTTTCATACAATGCTTCTGTGTAGTTTATATTTGAACATATTCTTTTTTCCACTATTACCCACTTAGCGCTACGAATGTCCAGTTGCATTTTCTACAGACAGAGTGTTTCAAAACTGCTCAATCAAAAGTATGGTTTAACTCTGTTAGCTGAATGCTCAGATCAGAAAGAAGTTTCACATAATGCTTCTGTGTAGTTTATATTTGAATATATTCCTTTTTCCACTACTACTCTCTTAGCGCTCCAAATGTCCAGTTGCATTTTCTACAGAAAGAGTGTTCAGATCTACTCAATCAAAAGTATGGTTTAACTCTATTAGCTGAATGCACAGATCAGAAAGAAGTTTCACAGAATGATTCTGTGTAGTTTATATTTGGAGACATTCCGTTTTCCACTATTACCCTCATAGCGCTCCGAATCTCCACTTGCATTTTCTACAGAAAGAGTGTTTCAGAACGGCTCAATCAAAACTAAGGTTCAACTCTTTTAGTTGAACAAACAGAACAGAAAGAAGTTTCACACAATTCTTCTGTGTAGTTTTTATTTGTAGACATTCTTTTTCCCAATATAGGCCTCCTAGCGCTCAGAATGTCCAATTGCAGTTTCTACAGAAAGAGTGTTTCAGAACGGCTCAATCAAAAGTAAGGTTCAACTCTGTTAGTTGAATGCACAGAACAGAAAGAAGTTTCATACAATGCTTCTGTGTAGTTTATATTTGAACATATTCTTTTTTCCACTATTACCCACTTAGCGCTACGAATGTCCAGTTGCATTTTCTACAGACAGAGTGTTTCAAAACTGCTCAATCAAAAGTATGGTTTAACTCTGTTAGCTGAATGCTCAGATCAGAAAGAAGTTTCACAGAATGCTTCTGTGTAGTTTATATTTGAATATATTCCTTTTTCCACTATTACCCACTTAGCGCTCCAAATGTCCAGTTGCATTTTCTACAGAAAGAGTGTTCAGATCTGCTCAATCAAAAGTATGGTTTAACTCTGTTAGCTGAATGCACAGATCAGAAAGAAGTTTCACCGAATGATTCTGTGTAGTTTATATTTGAAGATATTCCTTTTTCCACTATTACCCACTTAGCGCTCCGAATCTCCACTTGCATTTTCTACAGAAAGAGTGTTTCATAACTGCTCAATCAAAAATATGTTTTATCTCTGTTAACTGAATTTACAGATCAGAAATAAGTTTCACAGAATGCATCTTTGTAGTTTTTATTTGAAGATATTCTTTTTCCCAATGTAGGCCTCTTAGAGCTTAGCATGTCCAATTGCAGTTTCTACAGAAAGAGTGTTTCAGAACGGCTCAACCTAAAGTAAGGTTCAACACTGTTAGTTGAATGCACAGAACAGAAAGAATTTTCACAGAATGCTACTGTGTAGTTTATATTTGAATATATTCCTTTTTCCACTATTACCCTCTTAGCGCTCCGAATGTCCACTTGCATTTTCTACAGAAAGAGTGTTCAGAACTGCGCAATCAAAAGTATGGTTTAACTCTGTTAGCTTAATGAACATATCAGAAATAAGTTTCACACAATGCTTCTGTGTAGTTTTTATTTGAAGATATTATTTTCCCAATAGAGGCCTCTTAGCGCTCAGAATGTCCAATTGCAGTTTCTACAGAAAGAGTGTTTCAGAAAGGCTCAATCAAAAGTAAGGTTCAACTCTGTTAGTTGAATGCACAGAACAGAAAGAAGTTTCATACAATGCTTCTGTGTAGTTTATATTTGAACATATTATTTTTTCCACTATTACCCACTTAGCGCTATGAATGTCCAGTTGCATTTTCTACAGACAGAGTGTTTCAAAACTGCTCAATCAAAAGTATGGTTTAACTCTGTTAGCTGAATGCTCAGATCAGAAAGAAGTTTCACAGGATGCTTCTGTGTAGTTTATGTTTGAATATATTACTTTTTCCACTACTACTCTCTTAGCGCTCCAAATGTCCAGTTGCATTTTCTACAGAAAGAGTGTTCAGATCTGCTCAATCAAAAGTATGGTTTAACTCTGTTAGCTGAGTGCACAGATCAGAAAGAAGTTTCACAGAATGATTCTGTGTAGTTTATATTTGGAGACATTCCTTTTTCCACTATTACCCTCTTAGCGCTCCGAATCTCCACTTGCATTTTCTACAGAAAGAGTGTTTCAGAACGGCTCAATCAAAACTAAGGTTCAACTCTTTTAGTTGAACAAACAGAACAGAAAGAAGTTTCACACAATTCTTCTGTGTAGTTTTCATTTGTAGACATTCATTTTCCCAATATAGGCCTCCTAGCGCTCAGAATGTCCTATTGCAGTTTCTACAGAAAGAGTGTTTCAGAACGGCTCAATCAAAAGTAAGGTTGAACTCTGTTAGTTGAATGCACAGAACAGAAAGAAGTTTCATACAATGCTTCTGTGTAGTTTATATTTGAACATATTCTTTTTTCCACTATTACCCACTTAGCGCTACGAATGTCCAGTTGCATTTTCTACAGACAGAGTGTTTCAAAACTGCTCAATCAAAAGTATGGTTTAACTCTCTTAGCTGAATGCTCAGATCAGAAAGAAGTTTCACAGAATGCTTCTGTGTAGTTTATATTTGAATATATTCATTTTCCACTACTACGCTCTTAGCGCTCCAAATGTCCAGTTGCATTTTCTACAGAAAGAGTGTTCAGATCTGCTCAATCAAAAGTATGGTTTAACTCTGTTAGCTGAATGCACAGATCAGAAGGAAGTTTCACCGAATGATTCTGTGTAGTTTATATTTGAAGACATTCCTTTTTCCACTATTACCTACTTAGCGCTCCGAATCTCCACTTGCATTTTCTACAAAAAGAGTGTTTCATAACTGCTCAATCAAAAATATGTTTTATCTCTGTTAACTGAATTTACACTTCAGAAATAAGTTTCACAGAATGCATCTGTGTAGTTTTTATTTGAAGATATTCTTTTCCCCAATGTAGGCCTCATAGCGCTTAGCATGTCCAATTGCAGTTTCCACAGAAAGAGTGTTTCAGAACGGCTCAATCAAAAGTAAGGTTCAACTCTGTTAGTTGAATTCACAGAACAGAAAGAATTTTCACAGAAAGCTACTGTGTAGTTTATATTTGAATATATTCTTTTTTCCACTATTACCCTCTTAGCGCTCCGAATGTCCACTTGCATTTTCTACAGAAAGAGTGTTCAGAACTGCGCAATCAAAAGTAAGGTTCAACTCTGTTTGTTGAATGCACAGAACAGAAAGAAGTTTCATACAATGCTTCTGTGTAGTTTATATTTGAACATATTCTTTTTTCCACTATTACCCACTTAGCGCTACGAATGTCCAGTTGCATTTTCTACAGACAGAGTGTTTCAAAACTGCTCAATCAAAAGTATGGTTTAACTCTGTTAGCTGAATGCTCAGATCAGAAATAAGTTTCACAGAATGCTACTGTGCAGTTTATATTTGAATATATTCCTTTTTCCACTACTACGCTCTTAGCGCTCAAAATGTCCAGTTGCATTTTCTACAGAAAGAGTGTTCAGGTCTGCTCAATCAAAAGTATGGTTTAACTCTGTTAGCTGAATGCACAGATCAGAAAGAAGTTTCACCGAATGATTCTGTGTAGTTTATATTTGAAGACATTCCTTTTTCCACTATTACCCTCTTAGCGCTCCGATTCTCCACTTGAATTTTCTACAAAAAGTGTGTTTCATAACTGCTCAGTCAAAAATATGTTTTATCTCTGTTAACTGAATTTACAGATCAGAAATAAGTTTCACAGAATGCATCTGTGTAGTTTTTATTTGAAGATATTCTTTTTCCCAATATAGGCCTCTTAGCGCTTAGCATGTCCAATTGCACTTTGTACAGAAAGAGTGTTTCAGAACGGCTCAATCAAAAGTAAGGTTCAACTCTGTTAGTTGAATGCACAGAACAGAAAGTATTTTCACAAAATGCTTCTGTGTAGTTTTTATTTGAAGATATTATTTTTTGCAATAGAGGCCTCTTAGCGCTCAGAATGTCCAATTGCAGTTTCTACAGAAAGAGTGTTTCAGAACGGCTCAATCAAAAGTAAGGTTCAATTCTGTTAGTTGAATGCACAGAACAGAAAGAAGTTTCATACAATCCTTCTGTGTAGTTTATATTTGAACATATTCTTTTTTCCACTATTAACCACTTAGCGCTATGAATGTCCAGTTGCATTTTCTACAGACAGAGTGTTTCAAAACTGCTCAATCAAAAGTATGGTTTAACTCTGTTAGCTGAATGCTCAGATCAGAAAGAAGTTTCACAGAATGCTTCTGTGTAGTTTATATTTGAATATATTCCTTTTTCCACTACTACTCTCTTAGAGCTCCAAATGTCCAGTTGCATTTTCTACAGAAAGAGTGTTCAGATCTGCTCAATCAAAAGTATGGTTTAACTCTGTTAGCTGAATGCACAGATCAGAAAGAAGTTTCACCGAATGATTCTGTGTAGTTTATATTTGGAGACATTCCTTTTTCCACTATTACCCTCTTAGCCCTCCGAATCTCCACTTGCATTTTCTACAGAAAGTGTTTCAGAACGGCTCTATCAAACCTAAGGTTCAACCCTTTTAGTTGAACAAACAGAACAGAAAGAAGTTTCACACAATTCTTCTGTGTAGTTTTTATTTGTAGACATTCTTTTTCCCAATATAGGCCTCCTAGCGCTCAGAATGTCCAATTGCAGTTTCTACAGAAAGAGTGTTTCAGAACGGCTCAATCAAAAGTAAGGTTCAACTCTGTTAGTTGAATGCACAGAACAGAAAGAAGTTTCATACAATGCTTCTGTGTAGTTTATATTTGAACATATTCCTTTTTCCACTATTACCCACCTAGCGCTACGAATGTCCAGTTGCATTTTCTACTGACAGAGTGTTTCAAAACTGCTCAATCAAAAGTATGGTTTAACTCTGTTAGCTGAATGCTCAGATCAGAAAGAAGTTTCACAGAATGCTTCTGTGTAGTTTATATTTGAATATATTCCTTTTTCCACTACTACTCTCTTAGCGCTCCAAATGTCCAGTTGCATTTTCTACAGAAAGATTGTTCAGATCTGCTCAATCAAAAGTATGGTTTAACTCTGTTAGCTGAATGCACAGATCAGAAAGAAGTTTCACCGAATGATTCTGTGTAGTTTATATTTGGAGACATTCCTTTTTCCACTATTACCCTCTTAGCGCTCCGAATCTCCACTTGCATTTTCTACAGAAAGAGTGTTTCAGAACGGCTCAATCAAAACAAAGGTTCAACTCTTTTAGTTGAACAAACAGAACAGAAAGAAGTTTCACACAATTCTTCTGTGTAGTTTTTATTTGTAGACATTCTTTTTCCCAATATAGGCCTCCTAGCGCTCAGAATGTCCAATTGCAGTTTGTACAGAAAGAGTGTTTCAGAACGGCTCAATCAAAAGTAAGGTTCTACTCTGTTAGTTGAATGCACAGAACAGAAAGAAGTTTCATACAATGCTTCTGTGTAGTTTATATTTGAACATATTCTTTTTTCCACTATTACCCACTTAGCGCTACGAATGACCAGTTGCATTTTCTACAGACAGAGGGTTTCAAAACTGCTCAATCAAAAGTATGGTTTAACTCGGTTAGCTGAATGCTCAGATCAGAAAGAAGTTTCACAGAATGCTTCTGTGTAGTTTATATTTGAATATATTCCTTTTTCCACTACTACGCTCTTAGCGCTCCAAATGTCCAGTTGCATTTTCTACAGAAAGAGTGTTCAGATCTGCTCAATCAAAATTATGGTTTAACTCTGTTAGCTGAATGCACAGATCAGAAAGAAGTTTCACCGAATGATTCTGTGTAGTTTATATGTGAAGACATTCCTTTTTCCACTATTACCCACTTAGCGCTCCGAATCTCCACTTGCATTTTCTACAAAAAGAGTGTTTCAAAACTGCTCAATCAAAAATATGTTTTATCTCTGTTAACTGAATTTACACATCAGAAATAAGTTTCACAGAATGCTTCTGTGTAGTTTTTATTTGAAGATATTCTTTTTCCCAATGTAGGCCTCTTAGCGCTTAGCATGTCCAATTGCAGTTTCTACAGAAAGAGTGTTTCAGAACGGCTCAATCAAAAGTAAGGTTCAACTCTGTTAGTTGAATGCTCAGAACAGAAAGAATTTTCACAGAATGCTACTGTGTAGTTTATATTTGAATATATTCCTTTTTCCACTATTACCCTCTTAGCGCTCCGAATGTCCACTTGCATTTTCTACAGAAAGAGTGTTCAGAACTGCGCAATCAAAAGTATGGTTTAACTCTGTTAGCTTAATGAACATATCAGAAATAAGTTTCACACAATGCTTCTGTGTAGTTTTTATTTGAAGATATTATTTTTCCCAATAGAGGCCTCTTAGCGCTCAGAATGTCCAATTGCAGTTTCTACAGAAAGAGTGTTTCAGAAAGGCTCAATCAAAAGTAAGGTTCAACTCTGTTAGTTGAATGCACAGAACAGAAAGAAGTTTCATACAATGCTTCTGTGTAGTTTATATTTGAACATATTCTTTTTTCCACTATTACCCACTTAGCGCTACGAATGTCCAGTTGCATTTTCTACAGACAGAGTGTTTCAAAACTGCTCAATCAAAAGTATGGTTTAAATCTGTTAGCTGAATGCTCAGATCAGAAAGAAGTTTCACAGAATGCTTCTGTGTAGTTTATATTTGAATATATTCCTTTTTCCACTACTACTCCCTTAGCGCTCCAAATATCCAGTTGCATTTTCTACAGAAAGAGTGTTCAGATCTGCTCAATCAAAAGTATGGTTTAACTCTGTTAGCTGAGTGCACAGATCAGAAAGAAGTTTCACAGAATGATTCTGTGTAGTTTATATTTGGAGACATTCCTTTTTCCACTATTACCCTCTTAGCGCTCCGAATCTCCACTTGCATTTTCTACAGAAAGAGTGTTTCAGAACGGCTCAATCAAAACTAAGGTTCAACTCTTTTAGTTGAACAAACAGAACAGAAAGAAGTTTCACACAATTCTTCTGTGTAGTTTTCATTTGTAGACATTCATTTTCCCAATATAGGCCTCCTAGCGCTCAGAATGTCCTATTGCAGTTTCTACAGAAAGAGTGTTTCAGAACGGCTCAATCAAAAGTAAGGTTGAACTCTGTTAGTTGAATGCACAGAACAGAAAGAAGTTTCATACAATGCTTCTGTGTAGTTTATATTTGAACATATTCTTTTTTCCACTATTACCCACTTAGCGCTACGAATGTCCAGTTGCATTTTCTACAGACAGAGTGTTTCAAAACTGCTCAATCAAAAGTATGGTTTAACTCTGTTAGCTGAATGCTCAGATCAGAAAGAAGTTTCACAGAATGCTTCTGTGTAGTTTATATTTGAATATATTCCTTTTTCCACTACTACGCTCTTAGCGCTCCAAATGTCCAGTTGCATTTTCTACAGAAAGAGTGTTCAGATCTGCTCAATCAAAAGTATGGTTTAACTCTGTTAGCTGAATGCACAGATCAGAAAGAAGTTTCACCGAATGATTCTGTGTAGTTTATATTTGAAGACATTCCTTTTTCCACTATTACCCTCTTAGCGCTCCGAATCTCCACTTGCATTTTCTACAAAAAGAGTGTTTCATAACTGCTCAATCAAAAATATGTTTTATCTCTGTTAAATGAATTTACACATCAGAAATAAGTTTCACAGAATGCATCCGTGTAGTTTTTGTTTGAAGATATTCTTTTTCCCAATGTAGGCCTCTTAGCGCTTACCATGTCCAATTGCAGTTTCTACAGAAAGAGTGTTTCAGAACGGCTCAATCAAAAGTAAGGTTCAAATCTGTTAGTTGAATGCACAGAACAGAAAGAATTTTCACAGAATGCTACTGTGTAGTTTATATTTGAATATATTCCTTTTTCCACTATTACCCTCTTAGCGCTCCGAATGTCCACTTGCATTTTCTACAGAAAGAGTGTTCAGAACTGCGCAATCAAAAGTATGGTTTAACTCTGTTAGCTTAATGAACATATCAGAAATAAGTTTCACACAATGCTTCTGTGTAATTTTTATTTGAAGATATTATTTTTCCCAATAGAGGCCTCTTAGCGCTCAGAATGTCCAATTGCAGTTTCTACAGAAAGAGTGTTTCAGAAAGGCTCAATGAAAAGTAAGGTTCAACTCTGTTAGTTGAATGCACAGAACAGAAAGAAGTTTCATACAATGCTTCTGTGTAGTTTATATTTGAACATATTCTTTTTTCCACTATTACCCACTTAGCGCTACGAATGTCCAGTTGCATTTTCTACAGACAGAGTGTTTCAAAACTGCTCAGTCAAAAGTGTGGTTTAACTCTGTTAGCTGAATGCTCAGATCAGAAAGAAGTTTCACAGAATGCTTCTGTGTAGTTTATATTTGAATATATTCCTTTTTCCACTACTACGCTCTTAGCGCTCCAAATGTCCAGTTGCATTTTCTACAGAAAGAGTGTTCAGATCTGCTCAATCAAAAGTATGGTTTAACTCTGTTAGCTGAATGCACAGATCAAAAAGAAGTTTCACCGAATGATTCTGTGTAGTTTATATTTGAAGACATTCCTTTTTCCACTATTACCCACTTAGCGCTCCGAATCTCCACTTGCATTTTCTACAAAAAGAGTGTTTCATAACTGCTCAATCAAAAATATGTTTTATCTCTGTTAACTGAATTTACACATCAGAAATAAGTTTCACAGAATGCATCTGTGTAGTTTTTATTTGAAGATATTCTTTTTCCCAATGTAGGCCTCTTAGCGCTTAGCAGGTCCAATTGCAGTTTCTACAGAAAGAGTGTTTCAGAACGGCTCAATCAAAAGTAAGGTTCAACTCTGTTAGTTGAATGCACAGAACAGAAAGAATTTTCACAGAATGCTACTGTGTAGTTTATATTTGAATATATTCCTTTTTCCACTATTACCCTCTTAGCGCTCCGAATGTCCACTTGCATTTTCTACAGAAAGAGTGTTCAGAACTGCGCAATCAAAAGTATGGTTTAAATCTGTTAGCTTAATGAACATATCAGAAATAAGTTTCACACAATGCTTCTGTGTAGTTTTTATTTGAAGATATTATTTTTCCCAATAGAGGCCTCTTAGCGCTCAGAATGTCCAATTGCAGTTTCTACAGAAAGAGTGTTTCAGAAAGGCTCAATCAAAAGTAAGGTTCAACTCTGTTAGTTGAATGCACAGAACAGAAAGCAGTTTCATACAATGCTTCTGTGTAGTTTATATTTGAACATATTCTTTTTTCCACTATTACCCACTTAGCGCTACGAATGTCCAGTTGCATTTTCTACAGACAGAGTGTTTCAAAACTGCTCAATCAAAAGTATGGTTTAACTCTGTTAGCTGAATGCTCAGATCAGAAAGAAGTTTCACATAATGCTTCTGTGTAGTTTATATTTGAATATATTCCTTTTTCCACTACTACTCTCTTAGCGCTCCAAATGTCCAGTTGCATTTTCTACAGAAAGAGTGTTCAGATCTACTCAATCAAAAGTATGGTTTAACTCTATTAGCTGAATGCACAGATCAGAAAGAAGTTTCACAGAATGATTCTGTGTAGTTTATATTTGGAGACATTCCGTTTTCCACTATTACCCTCATAGCGCTCCGAATCTCCACTTGCATTTTCTACAGAAAGAGTGTTTCAGAACGGCTCAATCAAAACTAAGGTTCAACTCTTTTAGTTGAACAAACAGAACAGAAAGAAGTTTCACACAATTCTTCTGTGTAGTTTTTATTTGTAGACATTCTTTTTCCCAATATAGGCCTCCTAGCGCTCAGAATGTCCAATTGCAGTTTCTACAGAAAGAGTGTTTCAGAACGGCTCAATCAAAAGTAAGGTTCAACTCTGTTAGTTGAATGCACAGAACAGAAAGAAGTTTCATACAATGCTTCTGTGTAGTTTATATTTGAACATATTCTTTTTTCCACTATTACCCACTTAGCGCTACGAATGTCCAGTTGCATTTTCTACAGACAGAGTGTTTCAAAACTGCTCAATCAAAAGTATGGTTTAACTCTGTTAGCTGAATGCTCAGATCAGAAAGAAGTTTCACAGAATGCTTCTGTGTAGTTTATATTTGAATATATTCCTTTTTCCACTATTACCCACTTAGCGCTCCAAATGTCCAGTTGCATTTTCTACAGAAAGAGTGTTCAGATCTGCTCAATCAAAAGTATGGTTTAACTCTGTTAGCTGAATGCACAGATCAGAAAGAAGTTTCACCGAATGATTCTGTGTAGTTTATATTTGAAGATATTCCTTTTTCCACTATTACCCACTTAGCGCTCCGAATCTCCACTTGCATTTTCTACAGAAAGAGTGTTTCATAACTGCTCAATCAAAAATATGTTTTATCTCTGTTAACTGAATTTACAGATCAGAAATAAGTTTCACAGAATGCATCTTTGTAGTTTTTATTTGAAGATATTCTTTTTCCCAATGTAGGCCTCTTAGAGCTTAGCATGTCCAATTGCAGTTTCTACAGAAAGAGTGTTTCAGAACGGCTCAACCTAAAGTAAGGTTCAACACTGTTAGTTGAATGCACAGAACAGAAAGAATTTTCACAGAATGCTACTGTGTAGTTTATATTTGAATATATTCCTTTTTCCACTATTACCCTCTTAGCGCTCCGAATGTCCACTTGCATTTTCTACAGAAAGAGTGTTCAGAACTGCGCAATCAAAAGTATGGTTTAACTCTGTTAGCTTAATGAACATATCAGAAATAAGTTTCACACAATGCTTCTGTGTAGTTTTTATTTGAAGATATTATTTTCCCAATAGAGGCCTCTTAGCGCTCAGAATGTCCAATTGCAGTTTCTACAGAAAGAGTGTTTCAGAAAGGCTCAATCAAAAGTAAGGTTCAACTCTGTTAGTTGAATGCACAGAACAGAAAGAAGTTTCATACAATGCTTCTGTGTAGTTTATATTTGAACATATTATTTTTTCCACTATTACCCACTTAGCGCTATGAATGTCCAGTTGCATTTTCTACAGACAGAGTGTTTCAAAACTGCTCAATCAAAAGTATGGTTTAACTCTGTTAGCTGAATGCTCAGATCAGAAAGAAGTTTCACAGGATGCTTCTGTGTAGTTTATGTTTGAATATATTACTTTTTCCACTACTACTCTCTTAGCGCTCCAAATGTCCAGTTGCATTTTCTACAGAAAGATTGTTCAGATCTGCTCAATCAAAAGTATGGTTTAACTCTGTTATCTGAATGCACAGATCAGAAAGAAGTTTCACAGAATGATTCTGTGTAGTTTATATTTGGAGACATTCCTTTTTCCACTATTACCCTCTTAGCGCTCCGAATCTCCACTTGCATTTTCTACAGAAAGAGTGTTTCAGAACGGCTCAATCAAAACTAAGGTTCAACTCTTTTAGTTGAACAAACAGAACACAAAGAAGTTTCACACAATTCTTCTGTGTAGTTTTTATTTGTAGACATTTTTTTTCCCAATATAGGCCTCCTAGCGCTCAGAATGTCCAATTGCAGTTTCTACAGAAAGAGTGTTTCAGAACGGCTCAATCAAAAGTAAGGTTCAACTCTGTTAGTTGAATGCACAGAACAGAAAGAAGTTTCATACAATGCTTCTGTGTAGTTTATATTTGAACATATTCTTTTTTCCACTATTACCCACTTAGCGCTACGAATGTCCAGTTGCATTTTCTACAGACAGAGTGTTTCAAAACTGCTCAATCAAAAGTATGGTTTAACTCTGTTAGCTGAATGCTCAGATCAGAAAGAAGTTTCACAGAATGCTTCTGTGTAGTTTATATTTGAATATATTCCTTTTTCCACTACTACGCTCTTAGCGCACCAAATGTCCAGTTGCATTTTCTACAGAAAGAGTGTTCAGATCTGCTCAATCAAAAGTATGGTTTAACTCTGTTAGCTGAATGCACAGATCAGAAAGAAGTTTCACCGAATGATTCTGTGTAGTTTATATTTGAAGATATTCCTTTTTCCACTATTACCCTCTTAGCGCTCCGAATCTCCACTTGCATTTTCTACA
Organism: Symphalangus syndactylus; assembly: GCF_028878055.3. Classification (NCBI taxonomy): domain Eukaryota; kingdom Metazoa; phylum Chordata; class Mammalia; order Primates; family Hylobatidae; genus Symphalangus; species Symphalangus syndactylus. The sequence continues at coordinate 95,477,335 of NC_072434.2, read as the reverse complement.
GAAAGAGTGTTTCATAACTGCTCAATCAAAAATATGTTTTATCTCTGTTAACTGAATTTACAGATCAGAAATAAGTTTCACAGAATGCATCTTTGTAGTTTTTATTTGAAGATATTCTTTTTCCCAATGTAGGCCTCTTAGCGCTTAGCATGTCCAATTGCAGTTTCTACAGAAAGTGTGTTTCAGAACGGCTCAATCAAAAGTAAGGTTCAACTCTGTTAGTTGAATGCACAGAACAGAAAGAATTTTCACAGAATGCTACTGTGTAGTTTATATTTGAATATATTCCTTTTTCCACTATTACCCTCTTAGCGCTCCGAATGTCCACTTGCATTTTCTACAGAAAGAGTGTTCAGAACTGCGCAATCAAAAGTATGGTTTAACTCTGTTAGCTTAAAGAACATATCAGAAATAAGTTTCACACAATGCTTCTGTGTAGTTTTTATTTGAAGATATTATTTTCCCAATAGAGGCCTCTTAGCGCTCAGAATGTCCAATTGCAGTTTCTACAGAAAGAGTGTTTCAGAAAGGCTCAATCAAAAGTAAGGTACAACTCTGTTAGTTGAATGCACAGAACAGAAAGAAGTTTCATACAATGCTTCTGTGTAGTTTATATTTGAACATATTCTTTTTTCCACTATTACCCACTTAGCGCTACGAATGTCCAGTTGCATTTTCTACAGACAGAGTGTTTCAAAACTGCTCAATCAAAAGTATGGTTTAACTCTGTTAGCTGAATGCTCAGATCAGAAAGAAGTTTCACAGAATGCTTCTGTGTAGTTTATATTTGAATATATTCCTTTTTCCACTACTACGCTCTTAGCACTCCAAATGTCCAGTTGCATTTTCTACAGAAAGAGTGTTCAGATCTGCTCAATCAAAAGTATGGTTTAACTCTGTTAGCTGAATGCACAGATCAGAAAGAAGATTCACCGAATGATTCTGTGTAGTTTATATTTGAAGACATTCCTTTTTCCACTATTACCCTCTTAGCGCTCCGAATCTCCACTTGCATTTTCTACAAAAAGAGTGTTTCATAACTGCTCAATCAAAAATATGTTTTATCTCTGTTAACTGAATTTACAGATCAGAAATAAGTTTCACAGAATGCATCTGTGTAGTTTTTATTTGAAGATATTCTTTTTCCCAATGTAGGCCTCTTAGCGCTTAGCATGTCCAATTGCAGTTTCTACAGAAAGAGTGTTTCAGAACGGCTCAATCAAAAGTAAGGTTCAACTCTGTTAGTTGAATGCACAGAACAGAAAGAATTTTCACAGAATGCTACTGTGTAGTTTATATTTGAATATATTCCTTTTTCCACTATTATCCTCTTAGCGCTCCGAATGTCCACTTGCATTTTCTACAGAAAGAGTGTTCAGAACTGCGCAATCAAAAGTATGGTTTAACTCTGTTAGCTTAATGAACATATCAGAAATAAGTTTCACACAATGCTTCTGTGTAGTTTTTATTTGAAGATATTATTTTTCCCAATAGAGGCCTCTTAGCGCTCAGAATGTCCAATTGCAGTTTCTACAGAAAGAGTGTTTCAGAAAGGCTCAATCAAAAGTAAGGTTCAACTCTGTTAGTTGAATGCACAGAACAGAAAGAAGTTTCATACAATGCTTCTGTGTAGTTTATATTTGAACATATTCTTTTTTCCACTATTACCCACTTAGCGCTACGAATGTCCAGTTGCATTTTCTACAGACAGAGTGTTTCAAAACTGCTCAATCAAAAGTATGGTTTAACTCTGTTAGCTGAATGCTCAGATCAGAAAGAAGTTTCACAGAATGCTTCTGTGTAGTTTATATTTGAATATATTCCTTTTTCCACTACTACTCTCTTAGCGCTCCAAATGTCCAGTTGCATTTTCTACAGAAAGAGTGTTCAGATCTGCTCAATCAAAAGTATGGTTTAACTCTGTTAGCTGAATGCACAGATCAGAAAGAAGTTTCACAGAGTGATTCTGTGTAGTTTATATTTGGAGACATTCCTTTTTCCACTATGACCCTCTTAGCGCTCCGAATCTCCACTTGCATTTTCTACAGAAAGAGTGTTTCAGAACGGCTCAATCAAAACTAAGGTTCAACTGTTTTAGTTGAACAAACAGGACAGAAAGAAGTTTCACACAATTCTTCTGTGTAGTTTTTATTTGTAGACATTCTTTTTCCCAATATACGCCTCCTAGCGCTCAGAATGTCCAATTGCAGTTTCTACAGAAAGAGTGTTTCAGAACGGCTCAATCAAAAGTAAGGTTCAACTCTGTTAGTTGAATGCACAGAACAGAAAGAAGTTTCATACAATGCTTCTGTGTAGTTTATATTTGAACATATTCTTTTTTCCACTATTACCCACTTAGCGCTACGAATGTCCAGTTGCATTTTCTACAGACAGAGTGTTTCAAAACTGCTCAATCAAAAGTATGGTTTAACTCTGTTAGCTGAATGCTCAGATCAGAAAGAAGTTTCACAGAATGCTTCTGTGTAGTTTATATTTGAATATATTTCTTTTTTCACTACTACGCTCTTAGCGCTCCAAATGTCCAGTTGCATTTTCTACAGAAAGAGTGTTCAGATCTGCTCAATCAAAAGTATGGTTTAACTCTGTTAGCTGAATGGACAGATCAGAAAGAAGTTTCACAGAATGATTCTGTGTAGTTTATATTTGAAGACATTCCTTTTTCCACTATTACCCTCTTAGCGCTCCGAATCTCCACTTGCATTTTCTACAAAAAGAGTGTTTCATAACTGCTCAATCAAAAATATGTTTTATCTCTGTTAACTGAATTTACAGATCAGAAATAAGTTTCACAGAATGCATCTGTGTAGTTTTTATTTGAAGATATTCTTTTTCCCAATGTAGGCCTCTTAGCGCTTAGCATGTCCAATTGCAGTTTCTACAGAAAGAGTGTTTCAGAACGGCTCAATCAAAAGTAAGGTTCAACTCTGTTAGTTGAATGCACAGAACAGAAAGAATTTTCACAGAATGCTACTGTGTAGTTTACATTTGAATATATTCCTTTTTCCACTATTACCCTCTTAGCGCTCCGAATGTCCACTTGCATTTTCTACAGAAAGAGTGTTCAGAACTGCGCAATCAAAAGTATGGTTTAACTCTGTTAGCTTAATGAACATATCAGAAATAAGTTTCACACAATGCTTCTGTGTAGTTTTTATTTGAAGATATTATTTTTCCCAATAGAGGCCTCTTAGCGCTCAGAATGTCCAATTGCAGTTTCTACAGAAAGAGTGTTTCAGAAAGGCTCAATCAAAAGTAAGGTTCAACTCTGTTAGTTGAATGCACAGAACAGAAAGAAGTTTCATACAATGCTTCTGTGTAGTTTATATTTGAACATATTCTTTTTTCCACTATTACCCACTTAGCGCTACGAATGTCCAGTTGCATTTTCTACAGACAGAGTGTTTCAAAACTGCTCAATCAAAAGTATGGTTTAACTCTGTTAGCTGAATGCTCAGATCAGAAAGAAGTTTCACAGAATGCTTCTGTGTAGTTTATATTTGAATATATTTCTTTTTTCACTACTACGCTCTTAGCGCTCCAAATGTCCAGTTGCATTTTCTACAGAAAGAGTGTTCAGATCTGCTCAATCAAAAGTATGGTTTAACTCTGTTAGCTGAATGCACAGATCAGAAAGAAGTTTCACAGAATGATTCTGTGTAGTTTATATTTGGAGACATTCCTTTTTCCACTATTACCCTCATAGCGCTCCGAATCTCCACTTGCATTTTTTACAGAAAGAGTGTTTCAGAACGGCTCAATCAAAACTAAGGTTCAACTCTTTTAGTTGAACAAACAGAACAGAAAGAAGTTTCACACAATTCTTCTGTGTAGTTTTTATTTTTAGACATTCTTTTCCCCAATATAGGCCTCCTAGCGCTCAGAATGTCCAATTGCAGTTTCTACAGAAAGAGTGTTTCAGAACGGCTCAATCAAAAGTAAGGTTCAACTCTGTTAGTTGAATGCACAGAACAGAAAGAAGTTTCATACAATGCTTCTGTGTAGTTTATATTTGAACATATTCTTTTTTCCACTATTACCCACTTAGCGCTACGAATGTCCAGTTGCATTTTCTACAGACAGAGTGTTTCAAAACTGCTCAATCAAAAGTATGGTTTAACTCTGTTAGCTGAATGCTCAGATCAGAAAGAAATTTCACAGAATGTTTCTGTGTAGTTTATATTTGAATATATTCCTTTTTCCACTATTACCCACTTAGCGTTCCAAATGTCCAGTTGCATTTTCTACAGAAAGAGTGTTCAGATCTGCTCAATCAAAAGCATGGTTTAACTCTGTTAGCTGAATGCACAGATCAGAAAGAAGTTTCACCGAATGATTCTGTCTAGTTTATATTTTAAGATTTTCCTGTTTCCACTATTACCCTCTTAGCGCTCCGAATCTCCACTTGCATTTTCTACAGAAAGAGTGTTTCATAACTGCTCAATCAAAAATATGTTTTATCTCTGTTAACTGAATTTACAGATCAGAAATAAGTTTAACAGAATGCATCTTTGTAGTTTTTATTTGAAGATATTCTTTTTCCCAATGTAGGCCTCTTAGCGCTTAGCATGTCCAATGGCAGTTTCTACAGAAAGAGTGTTTCAGAACGGCTCAATCAAAAGTAAGGTTCAACTCTGTTAGTTGAATGCACAGAAGAGAAAGAATTTTCACAGAATGCTACTGTGTAATTTATATTTGAATATATTCCTTTTTCCACTATTACCCTCTTAGCGCTCCGAATGTCCACTTGCATTTTCTACAGAAAGAGTGTTCAGAACTGCGCAATCAAAAGTATGGTTTAACTCTGTTAGCTTAATGAACATATCAGAAATAAGTTTCACACAATGCTTCTGTGTAGTTTTTATTTGAAGATATTATTTTCCCAATAGAGGCCTCTTAGCGCTCAGAATGTCCAATTGCAGTTTCTACAGAAAGAGTGTTTCAGAAAGGCTCAATCAAAAGTAAGGTTCAACTCTGTTAGTTGAATACACAGAACAGAAAGAAGTTTCATACAATGCTTCTGTGTAGTTCATATTTGAACATATTATTTTTTCCACTATTACCCACTTAGCGCTACGAATGTCCAGTTGCATTTTCTACAGACAGAGTGTTTCAAAACTGCTCAATCAAAAGTATGGTTTAACTCTGTTAGCTGAATGCTCAGATCAGAAAGAAGTTTCACAGAATGCTTCTGTGTAGTTTATATTTGAATATATTCCTTTTTCCACTACTACTCTCTTCGCGCTCCAAATATCCAGTTGCATTTTCTACAGAAAGAGTGTTTAGATCTGCTCAATCAAAAGTGTGGTTTAACTCTGTTAGCTGAATGCACAGATCAGAAAGAAGTTTCACAGAATGATTCTGTGTAGTTTATATTTGGAGGCATTCCTTTTTCCACTATTACCCTCTTAGCGCTCCGAATCTCCACTTGCATTTTCTACAGAAAGAGTGTTTCAGAACGGCTCAATCAAAACTAAGTTTCAACTCTTTTAGTTGAACAAACAGAACAGAAAGAAGTTTCACACAATTCTTCTGTGTAGTTTTTATTTGTAGACATTCTTTTTCCCAATATAGGCCTCCTAGCGCTCAGAATGTCCAATTGCAGTTTCTACAGAAAGAGTGTTTCAGAACGGCTCAATCAAAAGTAAGGTTCAACTCTGTTAGTTGAATGCACAGAACAGAAAGAAGTTTCATACAATGCTTCTGTGTAGTTTATATTTGAACATATTCTTTTTTCCACTATTACCCACTTAGTGCTACGAATGTCCAGTTGCATTTTCTACAGACAGAGTGTTTCAAAACTGCTCAATCAAAAGTATGGTTTAACTCTGTTAGCTGAATGCTCAGATCAGAAAGAAGTTTCACAGAATGCTTCTGTGTAGTTTATATTTGAATATATTCCTTTTTCCACTACTACGCTCTTAGCGCTCCAAATGTCCAGTTGCATTTTCTACAGAAAGAGAGTTCAGATCTGCTCAATCAAAAGTATGGTTTAACTCTGTTAGCTGAATGCACAGATCAGAAAGAAGTTTCACCGAATGATTCTGTGTAGTTTATATTTGAAGACATTACTTTTTCCACTATTACCCTCTTAGCGCTCCGAATCTCCACTTGCATTTTCTACAAAAAGAGTGTTTCATAACTGCTCAATCAAAAATATGTTTTATCTCTGTTAACTGAATTTACAGATCAGAAATAAGTTTCACAGAATGCATCTGTGTAGTTTTTATTTGAAGATATTCTTTTTCCCAATGTAGGCCTCTTAGCGCTTAGCATGTCCAATTGCAGTTTGTACAGAAAGAGTGTTTCAGAACGGCTCAATCAAAAGTAAGGTTCAACTCTGTTAGTTGAATGCACAGAACAGAAAGAATTTTCACAGAATGCAACTGTGTAGTTTATATTTGAATATATTCCTTTTTCCACTATTACCCTCTTAGCGCTCCGAATGTCCACTTGCATTTTCTACAGAAAGAGTGTTCAGAACTGCGCAATCAAAAGTATGGTTTAACTCTGTTAGCTTACTGAACATATCAGAAATATGTTTCACACAATGCTTCTCTGTAGTTTTTAATTGAAGATATTATTTTTCCCAATAGAGGCCTCTTAGCGCTCAGAATGTCCAATTGCAGTTTCTGCAGAAAGTGTGTTTCAGAATGGCTCAATCAAAACTAAGGTTCAACTCTTTTAGTTGAACAAACAGAACAGAAAGAAGTTTCACACAATTCTTCTGTGTAGTTTTCATTTGTAGACATTCTTTTTCCCAATATAGGCCTCTTAGCGCTCAGAATGTCCAGTTGCAGTTTCTACAGAAAGAGTGTTTCAGAACGGCTCAATCAAAAGTAAGGTTGAACTCTGTTAGTTGAATGCACAGAACAGAAAGAAGTTTCATACAATGCTTCTGTGTAGTTTATATTTGAACATATTCTTTTTTCCACTATTACCCACTTAGCGCTACGAATGTCCAGTTGCATTTTCTACAGACAGAGTGTTTCAAAACTGCTCAATCAAAAGTATGGTTTAACTCTCTTAGCTGAATGCTCAGATCAGAAAGAAGTTTCACAGAATGCTTCTGTGTAGTTTATATTTGAATATATTCATTTTCCACTACTACGCTCTTAGCGCTCCAAATGTCCAGTTGCATTTTCTACAGAAAGAGTGTTCAGATCTGCTCAATCAAAAGTATGGTTTAACTCTGTTAGCTGAATGCACAGATCAGAAGGAAGTTTCACCGAATGATTCTGTGTAGTTTATATTTGAAGACATTCCTTTTTCCACTATTACCTACTTAGCGCTCCGAATCTCCACTTGCATTTTCTACAAAAAGAGTGTTTCATAACTGCTCAATCAAAAATATGTTTTATCTCTGTTAACTGAATTTACACTTCAGAAATAAGTTTCACAGAATGCATCTGTGTAGTTTTTATTTGAAGATATTCTTTTCCCCAATGTAGGCCTCTTAGCGCTTAGCATGTCCAATTGCAGTTTCCACAGAAAGAGTGTTTCAGAACGGCTCAATCAAAAGTAAGGTTCAACTCTGTTAGTTGAATTCACAGAACAGAAAGAATTTTCACAGAAAGCTACTGTGTAGTTTATATTTGAATATATTCTTTTTTCCACTATTACCCTCTTAGCGCTCCGAATGTCCACTTGCATTTTCTACAGAAAGAGTGTTCAGAACTGCGCAATCAAAAGTAAGGTTCAACTCTGTTTGTTGAATGCACAGAACAGAAAGAAGTTTCATACAATGCTTCTGTGTAGTTTATATTTGAACATATTCTTTTTTCCACTATTACCCACTTAGCGCTACGAATGTCCAGTTGCATTTTCTACAGACAGAGTGTTTCAAAACTGCTCAATCAAAAGTATGGTTTAACTCTGTTAGCTGAATGCTCAGATCAGAAATAAGTTTCACAGAATGCTACTGTGCAGTTTATATTTGAATATATTCCTTTTTCCACTACTACGCTCTTAGCGCTCAAAATGTCCAGTTGAATTTTCTACAGAAAGAGTGTTCAGGTCTGCTCAATCAAAAGTATGGTTTAACTCTGTTAGCTGAATGCACAGATCAGAAAGAAGTTTCACCGAATGATTCTGTGTAGTTTATATTTGAAGACATTCCTTTTTCCACTATTACCCTCTTAGCGCTCCGAATCTCCACTTGCATTTTCTACAAAAAGAGTGTTTCATAACTGCTCAATCAAAAATATGTTTTATCTCTGTTAACTGAATTTACAGATCAGAAATAAGTTTCACAGAATGCATCTGTGTAGTTTTTATTTGAAGATATTCTTTTTCCCAATGTAGGCCTCTTAGCGCTTAGCATGTCCAATTGCAGTTTCTACAGAAAGAGTGTTTCAGAACGGCTCAATCAAAAGTATGGTTCAACTCTGTTAGTTGAATGCACAGAACAGAAAGAATTTTCACAGAATGCTACTGTGTAGTTTATATTTTAATATACTCTTTTTTCCACTATTACCCTCTTAGTGCTCCGAATGTCCACTTGCATTTTCTACAGAAAGAGTGTTCTGAACTGCGCAATCAAAAGTATGATTTCACTCTGTTAGCTTAATGAACATTTCAGAAATAAGTTTCACACAATGCTTCTGTGTAGTTTTTATTTGAAGATATTATTTTTCCCAATAGAGGCCTCTTAGCGCTCAGAATGTCCAATTGCAGTTTCTACAGAAAGAGTGTTTCAGAAAGGCTCAATCAAAAGTAAGGTTCAACTCTGTTAGTTGAATGCACAGAACAGAAAGAAGTTTCATACAATGCTTCTGTGTAGTTTATATTTGAACATATTCTTTTTTCCACTATTACCCACTTAGCGCTACGAATGTCCAGTTGCATTTTCTACAGACAGAGTGTTTCAAAACTACTCAATCAAAAGTATGGTTTAACTCTGTTAGCTGAATGCTCAGATCAGAAAGAAGTTTCACAGAATGCTTCTGTGTAGTTTATATTTGAATATATTCCTTTTTCCACTACTACGCTCTTAGCGCTCCAAATGTCCAGTTGCATTTTCTACAGAAAGAGTGTTCAGATCTGCTCAATCAAAAGTATGGTTAAACTCTGTTAGCTGAATGCACAGATCAGAAAGAAGTTTCACCGAATGATTCTGTTTAGTTTATATTTGAAGACATTCCTTTTTCCACTATTACCCTCTTAGCGCTCCGAATCTCCACTTGCATTTTCTACAAAAAGAGTGTTTCATAACTGCTCAATCAAAAATATGTTTTATCTCTGTTAACTGAATTTACAGATCAGAAATAAGTTTCACAGAATGCATCTGTGTAGTTTTTATTTGAAGATATTCTTTTTCCCAATGTAGGCCTCTTAGCGCTTAGCATGTCCAATTGCAGTTTCTACAGAAAGAGAGTTTCAGAACGGCTCAATCAAAAGTAAGGTTCAACTCTGTTAGTTGAATGCACAGAACAGAAAGAATTTTCACAGAATGCTACTGTGTAGTTTATATTTGAATATACTCTTTTTTCCACTATTACCCTCTTAGCGCTCCGAATGTCCACTTGCATTTTCTACAGAAAGAGTGTTCAGAACTGCGCAATCAAAAGTATGTCTTAACTCTGTTAGCTTAATGAACATATCAGAAATAAGTTTCACACAATGCTTCTGTGTAGTTTTTATTTGAAGATATTATTTTTCCCAATAGAGGCCTCTTAGCACTCAGAATGTCCAATTGCAGTTTCTACAGAAAGAGTGTTTCAGAAAGGCTCAATCAAAAGTAAGGTTCAACTCTGTTAGTTGAATGCACAGAACAGAAAGAAGTTTCATACAATGCTTCTGTGTAGTTTATATTTGAACATATTCTTTTTTCCACTATTACCCACTTAGCGCTACGAATGTCCAGTTGCATTTTCTACAGACAGAGTGTTTCAAAACTGCTCAATCAAAAGTATGGTTTAACTCTGTTAGCTGAATGCTCAGATCAGAAAGAAGTTTCACAGAATGCTTCTGTGTAGTTTATATTTGAATATATTCCTTTTTCCACTACTACGCTCTTAGCGCTCCAAAAGTCCAGTTGCATTTTCTACAGAAAGAGTGTTCAGATCTGCTCAATCAAAAGTATGGTTTAACTCTGTTAGCTGAATGCACAGATCAGAAGGAAGTTTCACCGAATGATTCTGTGTAGTTTATATTTGAAGACATTCCTTTTTCCACTATTACCCTCTTAGCGCTCCGAATCTCCACTTGCATTTTCTACAAAAAGAGTGTTTCATAACTGCTCAATCAAAAATATGTTTTATCTCTGTTAACTGAATTTACAGATCAGAAATAAGTTTCACAGAATGCATCTGTGTAGTTTTTATTTGAAGATATTCTTTTTCCCAATGTAGGCCTCTTAGCGCTTAGCACGTCCAATTGCAGTTTCTACAGAAAGAGTGTTTCAGAACGGCTCAATCAAAAGTATGGTTCAACTCTGTTAGTTGAATGCACAGAACAGAAAGAATTTTCACAGAATGCTACTGTGTAGTTTATATTTGAATATACTCTTTTTTCCACTATTACCCTCTTAGCGCTCCGAATGTCCACTTGCATTTTCTACAGAAAGAGTGTACTGAACTGCGCAATCAAAAGTATGATTTAACTCTGTTAGCTTAATGAATATATCAGAAATAAGTTTCACACAATGCTTCTGTGTAGTTTTTATTTGAAGATATTATTTTTCCCAATAGAGGCCTCTTAGCGCTCAGAATGTCCAATTGCAGTTTCTACAGAAAGAGTGTTTCAGAAAGGCTCTATCAAAAGTAAGGTTCAACTCTGTTAGTTGAATGCACAGAACAGAAAGGAGTTTCATACAATGCTTCTGTGTAGTTTATATTTGAACATATTCTTTTTTCCACTATTACCCACTTAGCGCTACGAATGTCCAGTTGCATTTTCTACAGACAGAGTGTTTCAAACCTGCTCAATCAAAAGTATGGTTTAACTCTGTTAGCTGAATGCTCAGATCAGAAAGAAGTTTCACAGAATGCTTCTGTGTAGTTTATATTTGAATATATTCCTTTTTCCACTACTACTCTCCTAGCGCTCCAAATGTCCAGTTGCATTTTCTACAGAAAGTGTGTTCAGATCTGCTCAATCAAAAGTATGGTTTAACTCTGTTAGCTGAATGCACAGATCAGAAAGAAGTTTCACAGAATGATTCTGTGTAGCTTATATTTGGAGACATTCCTTTTTCCACTATTACCCTCTTAGCGCTCCGAATCTCCACTTTCATTTTCTACAGAAAGACTGTTTCAGAACGGCTCAATCAAAGCTAAGGTTCAACTCTTTTAGTTGAACAAACAGAACAGAAAGAAGTTTCACACAATTCTTCTGTGTAGTTTTATTTGTAGACATTTTTTTCCCAATATAGGCCTCCTAGCGCTCAGAATGTCCAATTGCAGTTTCTACAGAAAGAGTGTTTCAGAACGGCTCAATCAAAAGTAAGGTTCAACTCTGTTAGTTGAATGCACAGAACAGAAAGAAGTTTCATACAATGCTTCTGTGTAGTTTATATTTGAACATATTCTTTTTTCCACTATTACCCACTTAGCGCTACGAATGTCAAGTTGCATTTTCTAGAGAGAGAGTGTTTCAAAACTGCTCAATCAAAAGTATGGTTTAACTCTGTTAGCTGAATGCTCAGATCAGAAAGAAGTTTCACAGAATGCTTCTGTGTAGTTTGTATTTGAATATATTCCTTTTTCCACTACTACGCTCTTAGCGCTCCAAATGTCCAGTTGCATTTTCTACAGAAAGAGTGTTCAGATCTGCTCAATCAAAAGTATGGTTTAACTCTGTTAGCTGAATGCACAGATCAGAAGGAAGTTTCACCGAATGATTCTGTGTAGTTTATATTTGAAGACATTCCTTTTTCCACTATTACCCTCTTAGCACTCCGAATCTCCACTTGCATTTTCTACAAAAAGAGTGTTTCATAACTGCTCAATCAAAAATATGTTTTATCTCTGTTAACTGAATTTACAGATCAGAAATAAGTTTCACAGAATGCATCTGTGCAGTTTTTATTTGAAGATAATCTTTTTCCCAATGTAGGACTCTTAGCGCTTAGCATGTCCAATTGCAGTTTCTACAGAAAGAGTGTTTCAGAACGGCTCAATCAAAAGTAAGGTTCAACTCTGTTAGTTGAATGCACAGAACAGAAAGAATTTTCACAGAATGCTACTGTGTAGTTTATATTTGAATATATTCCTTTTTCCACTATTACCCTCTTAGCGCTCCGAATGTCCACTTGCATTTTCTACAGAAAGAGTGTTCAGCACTGCGCAATCAAAAGTATGGTTTAACTCTGTTAGCTTAATGAACATATCAGAAATAAGTTTCACACAATGCATCTGTGTAGTTTTTATTTGAAGATATTGTTTTTCCCAATAGAGGCCTCTTAGCGCTCAGAATGTCCAATTGCAGTTTCTACAGAAAGAGTGTTTCAGAAAGGCTCAATCAAAAGTAAGGTTCAACTCTGTTAGTTGAATGCACAGAACAGAAAGAAGTTTCATACAATGCTTCTGTGTAGTTTATATTTGAACATATTCTTTTTTCCACTATTACCCACTTAGCGCTACGAATGTCAAGTTGCATTTTCTACAGACAGAGTGTTTCAAAACTGCTCAATCAAAAGTATGGTTTAACTCTGTTAGCTGAATGCTCAGATCAGAAAGAAGTTTCACAGAATGCTTCTGTGTAGTTTATATTTGAATATATTCCTTTTTCCACTACTACTCTCTTAGCGCTCCAAATGTCGAGTTGCATTTTCTACAGAAAGAGTGTTCAGATCTGCTCAATCAAAAGTATGATTTAACTCTGTTAGCTGAATGCACAGATCAGAAAGAAGTTTCACAGAGTGATTCTGTGTAGTTTATATTTGGAGACATTCCTTTTTCCACTATTACCCTCTTAGCGCTCCGAAACTCCACTTGCATTTTCTACAGAAAGAGTGTTTCAGAACGGCTCAATCAAAACTAAGGTTCAACTCATTTAGTTGAACAAACAGAACTGAAAGAAGTTTCAAACAATTCTTCTGTGTAGTTTTTATTTGTAGACATTCTTTTTCCCAATATAGGCCTCCTAGCGCTCAGAATGTCCAATTGCAGTTTCTACAGAAAGAGTGTTTCAGAACGGCTCAATCAAAAGTAAGGTTGAACTCTGTTAGTTGAATGCACAGAACAGAAAGAAGTTTCATACAATGCTTCTGTGTAGTTTATATTTGAACATATTCTTTTTTCCACTATTACCCACTTAGCGCTACGAATGTCCAGTTGCATTTTCTACAGACAGAGTGTTTCAAAACTGCTCAATCAAAAGTATGGTTTAACTCTCTTAGCTGAATGCTCAGATCAGAAAGAAGTTTCACAGAATGCTTCTGTGTAGTTTATATTTGAATATATTCATTTTCCACTACTACGCTCTTAGCGCTCCAAATGTCCAGTTGCATTTTCTACAGAAAGAGTGTTCAGATCTGCTCAATCAAAAGTATGGTTTAACTCTGTTAGCGGAATGCACAGATCAGAAGGAAGTTTCACCGAATGATTCTGTGTAGTTTATATTTGAAGACATTCCTTTTTCCACTATTACCTACTTAGCGCTCCGAATCTCCACTTGCATTTTCTACAAAAAGAGTGTTTCATAACTGCTCAATCAAAAATATGTTTTATCTCTGTTAACTGAATTTACACTTCAGAAATAAGTTTCACAGAATGCATCTGTGTAGTTTTTATTTGAAGATATTCTTTTCCCCAATGTAGGCCTCTTAGCGCTCAGCATGTCCAGTTGCAGTTTCCACAGAAAGAGTGTTTCAGAACGGCTCAATCAAAAGTAAGGTTCAACTCTGTTAGTTGAATTCACAGAACAGAAAGAATTTTCACAGAAAGCTACTGTGTAGTTTATATTTGAATATATTCTTTTTTCCACTATTACCCTCTTAGCGCTCCGAATGTCCACTTGCATTTTCTACAGAAAGAGTGTTCAGAACTGCGCAATCAAAAGTAAGGTTCAACTCTGTTTGTTGAATGCACAGAACAGAAAGAAGTTTCATACAATGCTTCTGTGTAGTTTATATTTGAACATATTCTTTTTTCCACTATTACCCACTTAGCGCTACGAATGTCCAGTTGCATTTTCTACAGACAGAGTGTTTCAAAACTGCTCAATCAAAAGTATGGTTTAACTCTGTTAGCTGAATGCTCAGATCAGAAATAAGTTTCACAGAATGCTACTGTGCAGTTTATATTTGAATATATTCCTTTTTCCACTACTACGCTCTTAGCGCTCAAAATGTCCAGTTGCATTTTCTACAGAAAGAGTGTTCAGGTCTGCTCAATCAAAAGTATGGTTTAACTCTGTTAGCTGAATGCACAGATCAGAAAGAAGTTTCACCGAATGATTCTGTGTAGTTTATATTTGAAGACATTCCTTTTTCCACTATTACCCTCTTAGCGCTCCGAATCTCCACTTGAATTTTCTACAAAAAGTGTGTTTCATAACTGCTCAGTCAAAAATATGTTTTATCTCTGTTAACTGAATTTACAGATCAGAAATAAGTTTCACAGAATGCATCTGTGTAGTTTTTATTTGAAGATATTCTTTTTCCCAATATAGGCCTCTTAGCGCTTAGCATGTCCAATTGCACTTTGTACAGAAAGAGTGTTTCAGAACGGCTCAATCAAAAGTAAGGTTCAACTCTGTTAGTTGAATGCACAGAACAGAAAGTATTTTCACAAAATGCTTCTGTGTAGTTTTTATTTGAAGATATTATTTTTTGCAATAGAGGCCTCTTAGCGCTCAGAATGTCCAATTGCAGTTTCTACAGAAAGAGTGTTTCAGAACGGCTCAATCAAAAGTAAGGTTCAATTCTGTTAGTTGAATGCACAGAACAGAAAGAAGTTTCATACAATCCTTCTGTGTAGTTTATATTTGAACATATTCTTTTTTCCACTATTAACCACTTAGCGCTATGAATGTCCAGTTGCATTTTCTACAGACAGAGTGTTTCAAAACTGCTCAATCAAAAGTATGGTTTAACTCTGTTAGCTGAATGCTCAGATCAGAAAGAAGTTTCACAGAATGCTTCTGTGTAGTTTATATTTGAATATATTCCTTTTTCCACTACTACTCTCTTAGAGCTCCAAATGTCCAGTTGCATTTTCTACAGAAAGAGTGTTCAGATCTGCTCAATCAAAAGTATGGTTTAACTCTGTTAGCTGAATGCACAGATCAGAAAGAAGTTTCACCGAATGATTCTGTGTAGTTTATATTTGGAGACATTCCTTTTTCCACTATTACCCTCTTAGCCCTCCGAATCTCCACTTGCATTTTCTACAGAAAGTGTTTCAGAACGGCTCTATCAAACCTAAGGTTCAACCCTTTTAGTTGAACAAACAGAACAGAAAGAAGTTTCACACAATTCTTCTGTGTAGTTTTTATTTGTAGACATTCTTTTTCCCAATATAGGCCTCCTAGCGCTCAGAATGTCCAATTGCAGTTTCTACAGAAAGAGTGTTTCAGAACGGCTCAATCAAAAGTAAGGTTCAACTCTGTTAGTTGAATGCACAGAACAGAAAGAAGTTTCATACAATGCTTCTGTGTAGTTTATATTTGAACATATTCTTTTTTCCACTATTACCCACCTAGCGCTACGAATGTCCAGTTGCATTTTCTACAGACAGAGTGTTTCAAAACTGCTCAATCAAAAGTATGGTTTAACTCTGTTAGCTGAATGCTCAGATCAGAAAGAAGTTTCACAGAATGCTTCTGTGTAGTTTATATTTGAATATATTCCTTTTTCCACTACTACTCTCTTAGCGCTCCAAATGTCCAGTTGCATTTTCTACAGAAAGATTGTTCAGAGCTGCTCAATCAAAAGTATGGTTTAACTCTGTTAGCTGAATGCACAGATCAGAAAGAAGTTTCACCGAATGATTCTGTGTAGTTTATATTTGGAGACATTCCTTTTTCCACTATTACCCTCTTAGCGCTCCGAATCTCCACTTGCATTTTCTACAGAAAGAGTGTTTCAGAACGGCTCAATCAAAACAAAGGTTCAACTCTTTTAGTTGAACAAACAGAACAGAAAGAAGTTTCACACAATTCTTCTGTGTAGTTTTTATTTGTAGACATTCTTTTTCCCAATATAGGCCTCCTAGCGCTCAGAATGTCCAATTGCAGTTTGTACAGAAAGAGTGTTTCAGAACGGCTCAATCAAAAGTAAGGTTCTACTCTGTTAGTTGAATGCACAGAACAGAAAGAAGTTTCATACAATGCTTCTGTGTAGTTTATATTTGAACATATTCTTTTTTCCACTATTACCCACTTAGCGCTACGAATGTCCAGTTGCATTTTCTACAGACAGAGGGTTTCAAAACTGCTCAATCAAAAGTATGGTTTAACTCGGTTAGCTGAATGCTCAGATCAGAAAGAAGTTTCACAGAATGCTTCTGTGTAGTTTATATTTGAATATATTCCTTTTTCCACTACTACGCTCTTAGCGCTCCAAATGTCCAGTTGCATTTTCTACAGAAAGAGTGTTCAGATCTGCTCAATCAAAATTATGGTTTAACTCTGTTAGCTGAATGCACAGATCAGAAAGAAGTTTCACCGAATGATTCTGTGTAGTTTATATGTGAAGACATTCCTTTTTCCACTATTACCCACTTAGCGCTCCGAATCTCCACTTGCATTTTCTACAAAAAGAGTGTTTCATAACTGCTCAATCAAAAATATGTTTTATCTCTGTTAACTGAATTTACACATCAGAAATAAGTTTCACAGAATGCTTCTGTGTAGTTTTTATTTGAAGATATTCTTTTTCCCAATGTAGGCCTCTTAGCGCTTAGCATGTCCAATTGCAGTTTCTACAGAAAGAGTGTTTCAGAACGGCTCAATCAAAAGTAAGGTTCAACTCTGTTAGTTGAATGCTCAGAACAGAAAGAATTTTCACAGAATGCTACTGTGTAGTTTATATTTGAATATATTCCTTTTTCCACTATTACCCTCTTAGCGCTCCGAATGTCCACTTGCATTTTCTACAGAAAGAGTGTTCAGAACTGCGCAATCAAAAGTATGGTTTAACTCTGTTAGCTTAATGAACATATCAGAAATAAGTTTCACACAATGCTTCTGTGTAGTTTTTATTTGAAGATATTATTTTTCCCAATAGAGGCCTCTTAGCGCTCAGAATGTCCAATTGCAGTTTCTACAGAAAGAGTGTTTCAGAAAGGCTCAATCAAAAGTAAGGTTCAACTCTGTTAGTTGAATGCACAGAACAGAAAGAAGTTTCATACAATGCTTCTGTGTAGTTTATATTTGAACATATTCTTTTTTCCACTATTACCCACTTAGCGCTACGAATGTCCAGTTGCATTTTCTACAGACAGAGTGTTTCAAAACTGCTCAATCAAAAGTATGGTTTAAATCTGTTAGCTGAATGCTCAGATCAGAAAGAAGTTTCACAGAATGCTTCTGTGTAGTTTATATTTGAATATATTCCTTTTTCCACTACTACTCCCTTAGCGCTCCAAATATCCAGTTGCATTTTCTACAGAAAGAGTGTTCAGATCTGCTCAATCAAAAGTATGGTTTAACTCTGTTAGCTGAGTGCACAGATCAGAAAGAAGTTTCACAGAATGATTCTGTGTAGTTTATATTTGGAGACATTCCTTTTTCCACTATTACCCTCTTAGCGCTCCGAATCTCCACTTGCATTTTCTACAGAAAGAGTGTTTCAGAACGGCTCAATCAAAACTAAGGTTCAACTCTTTTAGTTGAACAAACAGAACAGAAAGAAGTTTCACACAATTCTTCTGTGTAGTTTTCATTTGTAGACATTCATTTTCCCAATATAGGCCTCCTAGCGCTCAGAATGTCCTATTGCAGTTTCTACAGAAAGAGTGTTTCAGAACGGCTCAATCAAAAGTAAGGTTGAACTCTGTTAGTTGAATGCACAGAACAGAAAGAAGTTTCATACAATGCTTCTGTGTAGTTTATATTTGAACATATTCTTTTTTCCACTATTACCCACTTAGCGCTACGAATGTCCAGTTGCATTTTCTACAGACAGAGTGTTTCAAAACTGCTCAATCAAAAGTATGGTTTAACTCTGTTAGCTGAATGCTCAGATCAGAAAGAAGTTTCACAGAATGCTTCTGTGTAGTTTATATTTGAATATATTCCTTTTTCCACTACTACTCTCTTAGCGCTCCAAATGTCCAGTTGCATTTTCTACAGAAAGATTGTTCAGAGCTGCTCAATCAAAAGTATGGTTTAACTCTGTTAGCTGAATGCACAGATCAGAAAGAAGTTTCACCGAATGATTCTGTGTAGTTTATATTTGGAGACATTCCTTTTTCCACTATTACCCTCTTAGCGCTCCGAATCTCCACTTGCATTTTCTACAGAAAGAGTGTTTCAGAACGGCTCAATCAAAACAAAGGTTCAACTCTTTTAGTTGAACAAACAGAACAGAAAGAAGTTTCACACAATTCTTCTGTGTAGTTTTTATTTGTAGACATTCTTTTTCCCAATATAGGCCTCCTAGCGCTCAGAATGTCCAATTGCAGTTTGTACAGAAAGAGTGTTTCAGAACGGCTCAATCAAAAGTAAGGTTCTACTCTGTTAGTTGAATGCACAGAACAGAAAGAAGTTTCATACAATGCTTCTGTGTAGTTTATATTTGAACATATTCTTTTTTCCACTATTACCCACTTAGCGCTACGAATGTCCAGTTGCATTTTCTACAGACAGAGGGTTTCAAAACTGCTCAATCAAAAGTATGGTTTAACTCGGTTAGCTGAATGCTCAGATCAGAAAGAAGTTTCACAGAATGCTTCTGTGTAGTTTATATTTGAATATATTCCTTTTTCCACTACTACGCTCTTAGCGCTCCAAATGTCCAGTTGCATTTTCTACAGAAAGAGTGTTCAGATCTGCTCAATCAAAATTATGGTTTAACTCTGTTAGCTGAATGCACAGATCAGAAAGAAGTTTCACCGAATGATTCTGTGTAGTTTATATGTGAAGACATTCCTTTTTCCACTATTACCCACTTAGCGCTCCGAATCTCCACTTGCATTTTCTACAAAAAGAGTGTTTCATAACTGCTCAATCAAAAATATGTTTTATCTCTGTTAACTGAATTTACACATCAGAAATAAGTTTCACAGAATGCTTCTGTGTAGTTTTTATTTGAAGATATTCTTTTTCCCAATGTAGGCCTCTTAGCGCTTAGCATGTCCAATTGCAGTTTCTACAGAAAGAGTGTTTCAGAACGGCTCAATCAAAAGTAAGGTTCAACTCTGTTAGTTGAATGCTCAGAACAGAAAGAATTTTCACAGAATGCTACTGTGTAGTTTATATTTGAATATATTCCTTTTTCCACTATTACCCTCTTAGCGCTCCGAATGTCCACTTGCATTTTCTACAGAAAGAGTGTTCAGAACTGCGCAATCAAAAGTATGGTTTAACTCTGTTAGCTTAATGAACATATCAGAAATAAGTTTCACACAATGCTTCTGTGTAGTTTTTATTTGAAGATATTATTTTTCCCAATAGAGTCCTCTTAGCGCTCAGAATGTCCAATTGCAGTTTCTACAGAAAGAGTGTTTCAGAAAGGCTCAATCAAAAGTAAGGTTCAACTCTGTTAGTTGAATGCACAGAACAGAAAGAAGTTTCATACAATGCTTCTGTGTAGTTTATATTTGAACATATTCTTTTTTCCACTATTACCCACTTAGCGCTACGAATGTCCAGTTGCATTTTCTACAGACAGAGTGTTTCAAAACTGCTCAATCAAAAGTATGGTTTAAATCTGTTAGCTGAATGCTCAGATCAGAAAGAAGTTTCACAGAATGCTTCTGTGTAGTTTATATTTGAATATATTCCTTTTTCCACTACTACTCCCTTAGCGCTCCAAATATCCAGTTGCATTTTCTACAGAAAGAGTGTTCAGATCTGCTCAATCAAAAGTATGGTTTAACTCTGTTAGCTGAGTGCACAGATCAGAAAGAAGTTTCACAGAATGATTCTGTGTAGTTTATATTTGGAGACATTCCTTTTTCCACTATTACCCTCTTAGCGCTCCGAATCTCCACTTGCATTTTCTACAGAAAGAGTGTTTCAGAACGGCTCAATCAAAACTAAGGTTCAACTCTTTTAGTTGAACAAACAGAACAGAAAGAAGTTTCACACAATTCTTCTGTGTAGTTTTCATTTGTAGACATTCATTTTCCCAATATAGGCCTCCTAGCGCTCAGAATGTCCTATTGCAGTTTCTACAGAAAGAGTGTTTCAGAACGGCTCAATCAAAAGTAAGGTTGAACTCTGTTAGTTGAATGCACAGAACAGAAAGTAGTTTCATACAATGCTTCTGTGTAGTTTATATTTGAACATATTCTTTTTTCCACTATTACCCACTTAGCGCTACGAATGTCCAGTTGCATTTTCTACAGACAGAGTGTTTCAAAACTGCTCAATCAAAAGTATGGTTTAACTCTGTTAGCTGAATGCTCAGATCAGAAAGAAGTTTCACAGAATGCTTCTGTGTAGTTTATATTTGAATATATTCCTTTTTCCACTACTACGCTCTTAGCGCTCCAAATGTCCAGTTGCATTTTCTACAGAAAGAGTGTTCAGATCTGCTCAATCAAAAGTATGGTTTAACTCTGTTAGCTGAATGCACAGATCAGAAAGAAGTTTCACCGAATGATTCTGTGTAGTTTATATTTGAAGACATTCCTTTTTCCACTATTACCCTCTTAGCGCTCCGAATCTCCACTTGCATTTTCTACAAAAAGAGTGTTTCATAACTGCTCAATCAAAAATATGTTTTATCTCTGTTAAATGAATTTACACATCAGAAATAAGTTTCACAGAATGCATCCGTGTAGTTTTTGTTTGAAGATATTCTTTTTCCCAATGTAGGCCTCTTAGCGCTTACCATGTCCAATTGCAGTTTCTACAGAAAGAGTGTTTCAGAACGGCTCAATCAAAAGTAAGGTTCAAATCTGTTAGTTGAATGCACAGAACAGAAAGAATTTTCACAGAATGCTACTGTGTAGTTTATATTTGAATATATTCCTTTTTCCACTATTACCCTCTTAGCGCTCCGAATGTCCACTTGCATTTTCTACAGAAAGAGTGTTCAGAACTGCGCAATCAAAAGTATGGTTTAACTCTGTTAGCTTAATGAACATATCAGAAATAAGTTTCACACAATGCTTCTGTGTAATTTTTATTTGAAGATATTATTTTTCCCAATAGAGGCCTCTTAGCGCTCAGAATGTCCAATTGCAGTTTCTACAGAAAGAGTGTTTCAGAAAGGCTCAATGAAAAGTAAGGTTCAACTCTGTTAGTTGAATGCACAGAACAGAAAGAAGTTTCATACAATGCTTCTGTGTAGTTTATATTTGAACATATTCTTTTTTCCACTATTACCCACTTAGCGCTACGAATGTCCAGTTGCATTTTCTACAGACAGAGTGTTTCAAAACTGCTCAGTCAAAAGTGTGGTTTAACTCTGTTAGCTGAATGCTCAGATCAGAAAGAAGTTTCACAGAATGCTTCTGTGTAGTTTATATTTGAATATATTCCTTTTTCCACTACTACGCTCTTAGCGCTCCAAATGTCCAGTTGCATTTTCTACAGAAAGAGTGTTCAGATCTGCTCAATCAAAAGTATGGTTTAACTCTGTTAGCTGAATGCACAGATCAAAAAGAAGTTTCACCGAATGATTCTGTGTAGTTTATATTTGAAGACATTCCTTTTTCCACTATTACCCACTTAGCGCTCCGAATCTCCACTTGCATTTTCTACAAAAAGAGTGTTTCATAACTGCTCAATCAAAAATATGTTTTATCTCTGTTAACTGAATTTACACATCAGAAATAAGTTTCACAGAATGCATCTGTGTAGTTTTTATTTGAAGATATTCTTTTTCCCAATGTAGGCCTCTTAGCGCTTAGCAGGTCCAATTGCAGTTTCTACAGAAAGAGTGTTTCAGAACGGCTCAATCAAAAGTAAGGTTCAACTCTGTTAGTTGAATGCACAGAACAGAAAGAATTTTCACAGAATGCTACTGTGTAGTTTATATTTGAATATATTCCTTTTTCCACTATTACCCTCTTAGCGCTCCGAATGTCCACTTGCATTTTCTACAGAAAGAGTGTTCAGAACTGCGCAATCAAAAGTATGGTTTAACTCTGTTAGCTTAATGAACATATCAGAAATAATTTTCACACAATGCTTCTGTGTAGTTTTTATTTGAAGATATTATTTTTCCCAATAGAGGCCTCTTAGCGCTCAGAATGTCCAATTGCAGTTTCTACAGAAAGAGTGTTTCAGAAAGGCTCAATCAAAAGTAAGGTTCAACTCTGTTAGTTGAATGCACAGAACAGAAAGCAGTTTCATACAATGCTTCTGTGTAGTTTATATTTGAACATATTCTTTTTTCCACTATTACCCACTTAGCGCTACGAATGTCCAGTTGCATTTTCTACAGACAGAGTGTTTCAAAACTGCTCAATCAAAAGTATGGTTTAACTCTGTTAGCTGAATGCTCAGATCAGAAAGAAGTTTCACATAATGCTTCTGTGTAGTTTATATTTGAATATATTCCTTTTTCCACTACTACTCTCTTAGCGCTCCAAATGTCCAGTTGCATTTTCTACAGAAAGAGTGTTCAGATCTACTCAATCAAAAGTATGGTTTAACTCTATTAGCTGAATGCACAGATCAGAAAGAAGTTTCACAGAATGATTCTGTGTAGTTTATATTTGGAGACATTCCGTTTTCCACTATTACCCTCATAGCGCTCCGAATCTCCACTTGCATTTTCTACAGAAAGAGTGTTTCAGAACGGCTCAATCAAAACTAAGGTTCAACTCTTTTAGTTGAACAAACAGAACAGAAAGAAGTTTCACACAATTCTTCTGTGTAGTTTTTATTTGTAGACATTCTTTTTCCCAATATAGGCCTCCTAGCGCTCAGAATGTCCAATTGCAGTTTCTACAGAAAGAGTGTTTCAGAACGGCTCAATCAAAAGTAAGGTTCAACTCTGTTAGTTGAATGCACAGAACAGAAAGAATTTTCACAGAATGCTACTGTGTAGTTTATATTTGAATATATTCCTTTTTCCACTATTACCCTCTTAGCGCTCCGAATGTCCACTTGCATTTTCTACAGAAAGAGTGTTCAGAACTGCGCAATCAAAAGTATGGTTTAACTCTGTTAGCTTAATGAACATATCAGAAATAAGTTTCACACAATGCTTCTGTGTAGTTTTTATTTGAAGATATTATTTTCCCAATAGAGGCCTCTTAGCGCTCAGAATGTCCAATTGCAGTTTCTACAGAAAGAGTGTTTCAGAAAGGCTCAATCAAAAGTAAGGTTCAACTCTGTTAGTTGAATGCACAGAACAGAAAGAAGTTTCATACAATGCTTCTGTGTAGTTTATATTTGAACATATTATTTTTTCCACTATTACCCACTTAGCGCTATGAATGTCCAGTTGCATTTTCTACAGACAGAGTGTTTCAAAACTGCTCAATCAAAAGTATGGTTTAACTCTGTTAGCTGAATGCTCAGATCAGAAAGAAGTTTCACAGGATGCTTCTGTGTAGTTTATGTTTGAATATATTACTTTTTCCACTACTACTCTCTTAGCGCTCCAAATGTCCAGTTGCATTTTCTACAGAAAGATTGTTCAGATCTGCTCAATCAAAAGTATGGTTTAACTCTGTTATCTGAATGCACAGATCAGAAAGAAGTTTCACAGAATGATTCTGTGTAGTTTATATTTGGAGACATTCCTTTTTCCACTATTACCCTCTTAGCGCTCCGAATCTCCACTTGCATTTTCTACAGAAAGAGTGTTTCAGAACGGCTCAATCAAAACTAAGGTTCAACTCTTTTAGTTGAACAAACAGAACACAAAGAAGTTTCACACAATTCTTCTGTGTAGTTTTTATTTGTAGACATTTTTTTTCCCAATATAGGCCTCCTAGCGCTCAGAATGTCCAATTGCAGTTTCTACAGAAAGAGTGTTTCAGAACGGCTCAATCAAAAGTAAGGTTCAACTCTGTTAGTTGAATGCACAGAACAGAAAGAAGTTTCATACAATGCTTCTGTGTAGTTTATATTTGAACATATTCTTTTTTCCACTATTACCCACTTAGCGCTACGAATGTCCAGTTGCATTTTCTACAGACAGAGTGTTTCAAAACTGCTCAATCAAAAGTATGGTTTAACTCTGTTAGCTGAATGCTCAGATCAGAAAGAAGTTTCACAGAATGCTTCTGTGTAGTTTATATTTGAATATATTCCTTTTTCCACTACTACGCTCTTAGCGCACCAAATGTCCAGTTGCATTTTCTACAGAAAGAGTGTTCAGATCTGCTCAATCAAAAGTATGGTTTAACTCTGTTAGCTGAATGCACAGATCAGAAAGAAGTTTCACCGAATGATTCTGTGTAGTTTATATTTGAAGATATTCCTTTTTCCACTATTACCCTCTTAGCGCTCCGAATCTCCACTTGCATTTTCTACAGAAAGAGTGTTTCATAACTGCTCAATCAAAAATATGTTTTATCTCTGTTAACTGAATTTACAGATCAGAAATAAGTTTCACAGAATGCATCTTTGTAGTTTTTATTTGAAGATATTCTTTTTCCCAATGTAGGCCTCTTAGCGCTTAGCATGTCCAATTGCAGTTTCTACAGAAAGTGTGTTTCAGAACGGCTCAATCAAAAGTAAGGTTCAACTCTGTTAGTTGAATGCACAGAACAGAAAGAATTTTCACAGAATGCTACTGTGTAGTTTATATTTGAATATATTCCTTTTTCCACTATTACCCTCTTAGCGCTCCGAATGTCCACTTGCATTTTCTACAGAAAGAGTGTTCAGAACTGCGCAATCAAAAGTATGGTTTAACTCTGTTAGCTTAAAGAACATATCAGAAATAAGTTTCACACAATGCTTCTGTGTAGTTTTTATTTGAAGATATTATTTTCCCAATAGAGGCCTCTTAGCGCTCAGAATGTCCAATTGCAGTTTCTACAGAAAGAGTGTTTCAGAAAGGCTCAATCAAAAGTAAGGTACAATTCTGTTAGTTGAATGCACAGAACAGAAAGAAGTTTCATACAATGCTTCTGTGTAGTTTATATTTGAACATATTCTTTTTTCCACTATTACCCACTTAGCGCTACGAATGTCCAGTTGCATTTTCTACAGACAGAGTGTTTCAAAACTGCTCAATCAAAAGTATGGTTTAACTCTGTTAGCTGAATGCTCAGATCAGAAAGAAGTTTCACAGAATGCTTCTGTGTAGTTTATATTTGAATATATTCCTTTTTCCACTACTACGCTCTTAGCACTCCAAATGTCCAGTTGCATTTTCTACAGAAAGAGTGTTCAGATCTGCTCAATCAAAAGTATGGTTTAACTCTGTTAGCTGAATGCACAGATCAGAAAGAAGATTCACCGAATGATTCTGTGTAGTTTATATTTGAAGACATTCCTTTTTCCACTATTACCCTCTTAGCGCTCCGAATCTCCACTTGCATTTTCTACAAAAAGAGTGTTTCATAACTGCTCAATCAAAAATATGTTTTATCTCTGTTAACTGAATTTACAGATCAGAAATAAGTTTCACAGAATGCATCTGTGTAGTTTTTATTTGAAGATATTCTTTTTCCCAATGTAGGCCTCTTAGCGCTTAGCATGTCCAATTGCAGTTTCTACAGAAAGAGTGTTTCAGAACGGCTCAATCAAAAGTAAGGTTCAACTCTGTTAGTTGAATGCACAGAACAGAAAGAATTTTCACAGAATGCTACTGTGTAGTTTATATTTGAATATATTCCTTTTTCCACTATTATCCTCTTAGCGCTCCGAATGTCCACTTGCATTTTCTACAGAAAGAGTGTTCAGAACTGCGCAATCAAAAGTATGGTTTAACTCTGTTAGCTTAATGAACATATCAGAAATAAGTTTCACACAATGCTTCTGTGTAGTTTTTATTTGAAGATATTATTTTTCCCAATAGAGGCCTCTTAGCGCTCAGAATGTCCAATTGCAGTTTCTACAGAAAGAGTGTTTCAGAAAGGCTCAATCAAAAGTAAGGTTCAACTCTGTTAGTTGAATGCACAGAACAGAAAGAAGTTTCATACAATGCTTCTGTGTAGTTTATATTTGAACATATTCTTTTTTCCACTATTACCCACTTAGCGCTACGAATGTCCAGTTGCATTTTCTACAGACAGAGTGTTTCAAAACTGCTCAATCAAAAGTATGGTTTAACTCTGTTAGCTGAATGCTCAGATCAGAAAGAAGTTTCACAGAATGCTTCTGTGTAGTTTATATTTGAATATATTCCTTTTTCCACTACTACTCTCTTAGCGCTCCAAATGTCCAGTTGCATTTTCTACAGAAAGAGTGTTCAGATCTGCTCAATCAAAAGTATGGTTTAACTCTGTTAGCTGAATGCACAGATCAGAAAGAAGTTTCACAGAGTGATTCTGTGTAGTTTATATTTGGAGACATTCCTTTTTCCACTATGACCCTCTTAGCGCTCCGAATCTCCACTTGCATTTTCTACAGAAAGAGTGTTTCAGAACGGCTCAATCAAAACTAAGGTTCAACTGTTTTAGTTGAACAAACAGGACAGAAAGAAGTTTCACACAATTCTTCTGTGTAGTTTTTATTTGTAGACATTCTTTTTCCCAATATACGCCTCCTAGCGCTCAGAATGTCCAATTGCAGTTTCTACAGAAAGAGTGTTTCAGAACGGCTCAATCAAAAGTAAGGTTCAACTCTGTTAGTTGAATGCACAGAACAGAAAGAAGTTTCATACAATGCTTCTGTGTAGTTTATATTTGAACATATTCTTTTTTCCACTATTACCCACTTAGCGCTACGAATGTCCAGTTGCATTTTCTACAGACAGAGTGTTTCAAAACTGCTCAATCAAAAGTATGGTTTAACTCTGTTAGCTGAATGCTCAGATCAGAAAGAAGTTTCACAGAATGCTTCTGTGTAGTTTATATTTGAATATATTTCTTTTTTCACTACTACGCTCTTAGCGCTCCAAATGTCCAGTTGCATTTTCTACAGAAAGAGTGTTCAGATCTGCTCAATCAAAAGTATGGTTTAACTCTGTTAGCTGAATGGACAGATCAGAAAGAAGTTTCACAGAATGATTCTGTGTAGTTTATATTTGAAGACATTCCTTTTTCCACTATTACCCTCTTAGCGCTCCGAATCTCCACTTGCATTTTCTACAAAAAGAGTGTTTCATAACTGCTCAATCAAAAATATGTTTTATCTCTGTTAACTGAATTTACAGATCAGAAATAAGTTTCACAGAATGCATCTGTGTAGTTTTTATTTGAAGATATTCTTTTTCCCAATGTAGGCCTCTTAGCGCTTAGCATGTCCAATTGCAGTTTCTACAGAAAGAGTGTTTCAGAACGGCTCAATCAAAAGTAAGGTTCAACTCTGTTAGTTGAATGCACAGAACAGAAAGAATTTTCACAGAATGCTACTGTGTAGTTTACATTTGAATATATTCCTTTTTCCACTATTACCCTCTTAGCGCTCCGAATGTCCACTTGCATTTTCTACAGAAAGAGTGTTCAGAACTGCGCAATCAAAAGTATGGTTTAACTCTGTTAGCTTAATGAACATATCAGAAATAAGTTTCACACAATGCTTCTGTGTAGTTTTTATTTGAAGATATTATTTTTCCCAATAGTGGCCTCTTAGCGCTCAGAATGTCCAATTGCAGTTTCTACAGAAAGAGTGTTTCAGAAAGGCTCAATCAAAAGTAAGGTTCAACTCTGTTAGTTGAATGCACAGAACAGGAAGAAGTTTCATACAATGCTTGTGTGTAGTTTATATTTGAACATATTCTTTTTTCCACTATTACCCACTTAGCGCTACGAATGTCCAGTTGCATTTTCTACAGACAGAGTGTTTCAAAACTGCTCAATCAAAAGTATGGTTTAACTCTGTTAGCTGAATGCTCAGATCAGAAAGAAGTTTCACAGAATGCTTCTGTGTAGTTTATATTTGAATATATTTCTTTTTTCACTACTACGCTCTTAGCGCTCCAAATGTCCAGTTGCATTTTCTACAGAAAGAGTGTTCAGATCTGCTCAATCAAAAGTATGGTTTAACTCTGTTAGCTGAATGCACAGATCAGAAAGAAGTTTCACAGAATGATTCTGTGTAGTTTATATTTGGAGACATTCCTTTTTCCACTATTACCCTCATAGCGCTCCGAATCTCCACTTGCATTTTTTACAGAAAGAGTGTTTCAGAACGGCTCAATCAAAACTAAGGTTCAACTCTTTTAGTTGAACAAACAGAACAGAAAGAAGTTTCACACAATTCTTCTGTGTAGTTTTTATTTGTAGACATTCTTTTCCCCAATATAGGCCTCCTAGCGCTCAGAATGTCCAATTGCAGTTTCTACAGAAAGAGTGTTTCAGAACGGCTCAATCAAAAGTAAGGTTCAACTCTGTTAGTTGAATGCACAGAACAGAAAGAAGTTTCATACAATGCTTCTGTGTAGTTTATATTTGAACATATTCTTTTTTCCACTATTACCCACTTAGCGCTACGAATGTCCAGTTGCATTTTCTACAGACAGAGTGTTTCAAAACTGCTCAATCAAAAGTATGGTTTAACTCTGTTAGCTGAATGCTCAGATCAGAAAGAAGTTTCACAGAATGTTTCTGTGTAGTTTATATTTGAATATATTCCTTTTTCCACTATTACCCACTTAGCGTTCCAAATGTCCAGTTGCATTTTCTACAGAAAGAGTGTTCAGATCTGCTCAATCAAAAGCATGGTTTAACTCTGTTAGCTGAATGCACAGATCAGAAAGAAGTTTCACCGAATGATTCTGTCTAGTTTATATTTTAAGATTTTCCTGTTTCCACTATTACCCTCTTAGCGCTCCGAATCTCCACTTGCATTTTCTACAGAAAGAGTGTTTCATAACTGCTCAATCAAAAATATGTTTTATCTCTGTTAACTGAATTTACAGATCAGAAATAAGTTTAACAGAATGCATCTTTGTAGTTTTTATTTGAAGATATTCTTTTTCCCAATGTAGGCCTCTTAGCGCTTAGCATGTCCAATTGCAGTTTCTACAGAAAGAGTGTTTCAGAACGGCTCAATCAAAAGTAAGGTTCAACTCTGTTAGTTGAATGCACAGAAGAGAAAGAATTTTCACAGAATGCTACTGTGTAATTTATATTTGAATATATTCCTTTTTCCACTATTACCCTCTTAGCGCTCCGAATGTCCACTTGCATTTTCTACAGAAAGAGTGTTCAGAACTGCGCAATCAAAAGTATGGTTTAACTCTGTTAGCTTAATGAACATATCAGAAATAAGTTTCACACAATGCTTCTGTGTAGTTTTTATTTGAAGATATTATTTTCCCAATAGAGGCCTCTTAGCGCTCAGAATGTCCAATTGCAGTTTCTACAGAAAGAGTGTTTCAGAAAGGCTCAATCAAAAGTAAGGTTCAACTCTGTTAGTTGAATACACAGAACAGAAAGAAGTTTCATACAATGCTTCTGTGTAGTTCATATTTGAACATATTATTTTTTCCACTATTACCCACTTAGCGCTACGAATGTCCAGTTGCATTTTCTACAGACAGAGTGTTTCAAAACTGCTCAATCAAAAGTATGGTTTAACTCTGTTAGCTGAATGCTCAGATCAGAAAGAAGTTTCACAGAATGCTTCTGTGTAGTTTATATTTGAATATATTCCTTTTTCCACTACTACTCTCTTCGCGCTCCAAATATCCAGTTGCATTTTCTACAGAAAGAGTGTTTAGATCTGCTCAATCAAAAGTATGGTTTAACTCTGTTAGCTGAATGCACAGATCAGAAAGAAGTTTCACAGAATGATTCTGTGTAGTTTATATTTGGAGGCATTCCTTTTTCCACTATTACCCTCTTAGCGCTCCGAATCTCCACTTGCATTTTCTACAGAAAGAGTGTTTCAGAACGGCTCAATCAAAACTAAGGTTCAACTCTTTTAGTTGAACAAACAGAACAGAAAGAAGTTTCACACAATTCTTCTGTGTAGTTTTTATTTGTAGACATTCTTTTTCCCAATATAGGCCTCCTAGCGCTCAGAATGTCCAATTGCAGTTTCTACAGAAAGAGTGTTTCAGAACGGCTCAATCAAAAGTAAGGTTCAACTCTGTTAGTTGAATGCACAGAACAGAAAGAAGTTTCATACAATGCTTCTGTGTAGTTTATATTTGAACATATTCTTTTTTCCACTATTACCCACTTAGTGCTACGAATGTCCAGTTGCATTTTCTACAGACAGAGTGTTTCAAAACTGCTCAATCAAAAGTATGGTTTAACTCTGTTAGCTGAATGCTCAGATCAGAAAGAAGTTTCACAGAATGCTTCTGTGTAGTTTATATTTGAATATATTCCTTTTTCCACTACTACGCTCTTAGCGCTCCAAATGTCCAGTTGCATTTTCTACAGAAAGAGAGTTCAGATCTGCTCAATCAAAAGTATGGTTTAACTCTGTTAGCTGAATGCACAGATCAGAAAGAAGTTTCACCGAATGATTCTGTGTAGTTTATATTTGAAGACATTACTTTTTCCACTATTACCCTCTTAGCGCTCCGAATCTCCACTTGCATTTTCTACAAAAAGAGTGTTTCATAACTGCTCAATCAAAAATATGTTTTATCTCTGTTAACTGAATTTACAGATCAGAAATAAGTTTCACAGAATGCATCTGTGTAGTTTTTATTTGAAGATATTCTTTTTCCCAATGTAGGCCTCTTAGCGCTTAGCATGTCCAATTGCAGTTTGTACAGAAAGAGTGTTTCAGAACGGCTCAATCAAAAGTAAGGTTCAACTCTGTTAGTTGAATGCACAGAACAGAAAGAATTTTCACAGAATGCAACTGTGTAGTTTATATTTGAATATATTCCTTTTTCCACTATTACCCTCTTAGCGCTCCGAATGTCCACTTGCATTTTCTACAGAAAGAGTGTTCAGAACTGCGCAATCAAAAGTATGGTTTAACTCTGTTAGCTTACTGAACATATCAGAAATAAGTTTCACACAATGCTTCTCTGTAGTTTTTAATTGAAGATATTATTTTTCCCAATAGAGGCCTCTTAGCGCTCAGAATGTCCAATTGCAGTTTCTGCAGAAAGTGTGTTTCAGAATGGCTCAATCAAAACTAAGGTTCAACTCTTTTAGTTGAACAAACAGAACAGAAAGAAGTTTCACACAATTCTTCTGTGTAGTTTTTATTTGTAGACATTCTTTCTCCCAATATAGGCCTCCTAGCGCTCAGAATGTCCAATTGCAGTTTCTACAGAAAGAGTGTTTCAGAACGGCTCAATCAAAAGTAAGGTTCAACTCTGTTAGTTGAATGCACAGAACAGAAAGAAGTTACATACAATGCTTCTGTGTAGTTTATATTTGAACATATTCTTTTTTCCACTATTACCCACTTAGCGCTACGAATGTCCAGTTGCATTTTCTACAGACAGAGTGTTTCAAAACTGCTCAATCTAAAGTATGGTTTAACTCTGTTAGCTGAATGCTCAGATCAGAAAGAAGTTTCACAGAATGCTTCTGTGTAATTTATATTTGAATATATTCCTTTTTCCACTATTACCCACTTAGCGCTCCAAATGTCCAGTTGCATTTTCTACAGAAAGAGTGTTCAGATCTGCTCAATCAAAAGTATGGTTTAACTCTGTTAGCTGAATGCACAGATCAGAAAGAAGTTTCACCGAATGATTCTGTGTAGTTTATATTTGAAGATATTACTTTTTCCACTATTACCCACTTAGCGCTCCGAATCTCCACTTGCATTTTCTACAGAAAGAGTGTTTCATAACTGCTCAATCAAAAATATGTTTTATCTCTGTTAACTGAATTTACAGATCAGAAATAAGTTTCACAGAATGCATCTTTGTAGTTTTTATTTGAAGATATTCTTTTTCCCAATGTAGGCCTCTTAGCGCTTAGCATGTCCAATTGCAGTTTCTACAGAAAGAGTGTTTCAGAACGGCTCAATCTAAAGTAAGGTTCAACTCTGTTAGTTGAATGCACAGAACAGAAAGAATTTTCACAGAATGCTACTGTGTAGTTTATATTTGAATATATTCCTTTTTCCACTATTACCCTCTTAGCGCTCCGAATGTCCACTTGCATTTTCTACAGAAAGAGTGTTCAGAACTGCGCAATCAAAAGTATGGTTTAACTCTGTTAGCTTAATGAACATATCAGAAATAAGTTTCACACAATGCTTCTGTGTAGTTTTTATTTGAAGATATTATTTTCCCAATAGAGGCCTCTTAGCGCTCAGAATGTCCAATTGCAGTTTCTACAGAAAGAGTGTTTCAGAAAGGCTCAATCAAAAGTAAGGTTCAACTCTGTTAGTTGAATGCACAGAACAGAAAGAAGTTTCATACAATGCTTCTGTGTAGTTTATATTTGAACATATTCTTTTTTCCACTATTACCCACTTAGCGCTACGAATGTCCAGTTGCATTTTCTACAGACAGAGTGTTTCAAAACTGCTCAATCAAAAGTATGGTTTAACTCTGTTAGCTGAATGCTCAGATCAGAAAGAAGTTTAACAGAATGCTTCTGTGTAGTTTATGTTTGAATATATTCCTTTTTCCACTACTACTCTCTTAGCGCTCCAAATGTCCAGTTGCATTTTCTACAGAAAGATTGTTCAGATCTGCTCAATCAAAAGTATGGTTTAACTCTGTTAGCTGAATGCACAGATCAGAAAGAAGTTTCACCGAATGATTCTGTGTAGTTTATATTTGAAGATATTCCTTTTTCCACTATTACCCTCTTAGCGCTCCGAATCTCCACTTGCATTTTCTACAGAAAGAGTGTTTCATAACTGCTCAATCAAAAATATGTTTTATCTCTGTTAACTGAATTTACAGATCAGAAATAAGTTTCACAGAATGCATCTTTGTAGTTTTTATTTGAAGATATTCTTTTTCCCAATGTAGGCCTCTTAGCGCTTAGCATGTCCAATTGCAGTTTCTACAGAAAGAGTGTTTCAGAACGGCTTAATCAAAAGTAAGGTTCAACTCTGTTAGTTGAATGCACAGAACAGAAAGAATTTTCACAGAATGCTACTGTGTAGTTTATATTTGAATATATTCCTTTATCCACTATTACCCTCTTAGCGCTCCGAATGTCCACTTGCATTTTCTACAGAAAGAGTGTTCAGAACTGCGCAATCAAAAGTATGGTTTAACTCTGTTAGCTTAATGAACATATCAGAAATAAGTTTCACACAATGCTTCTGTGTAGTTTTTATTTGAAGATATTATTTTCCCAATAGAGGCCTCTTAGCGCTCAGAATGTCCAATTGCAGTTTCTACAGAAAGAGTGTTTCAGAAAGGCTCAATCAAAAGTAAGGTTCAACTCTGTTAGTTGAATGCACAGAACAGAAAGAAGTTTCATACAATGCTTCTGTGTAGTTCATATTTGAACATATTCTTTTTTCCACTATTACCCACTTAGCGCTACGAATGTCCAGTTGCATTTTCTACAGACAGAGTGTTTCAAAACTGCTCAATCAAAAGTATGGTTTAACTCTGTTAGCTGAATGCTCAGATCAGAAAGAAGTTTCACAGAATGCTTCTGTGTAGTTTATATTTGAATATATTCCTTTTTCCACTACTACTCTCTTAGCGCTCCAAATGTCCAGTTGCATTTTCTACAGAAAGAGTGTTCAGATCTGCTCAATCAAAAGTATGGTTTAACTCTGTTAGCTGAATGCACAGATCAGAAAGAAGTTTCACAGAATGATTCTGTGTAGTTTATATTTGGAGACATTACTTTTTCCACTATTAACCTCATAGCGCTCCGAATCTCCACTTGCATTTTCTACAGAAAGAGTGTTTCAGAACGGCTCAATCAAAACTAAGGTTCAACTCTTTTAGTTGAACAAACAGAACAGAAAGAAGTTTCACACAATTCTTCTGTGTAGTTTTTATTTGTAGACATTCTTTTTCCCAATATAGGCCTCCTAGCGCTCAGAATGTCCAATTGCAGTTTCTACAGAAAGAGTGTTTCAGAACGGCTCAATCAAAAGTAAGGTTCAACTCTGTTAGTTGAATGCAAAGAACAGAAAGAAGTTTCATACAATGCTTCTGTGTAGTTTATATTTGAACATATTCTTTTTTCCACTATTACCCACTTAGCGCTCCAAATGTCCAGTTGCATTTTCTACAGAAAGAGTGTTCAGATCTGCTCAATCAAAAGTATGGTTTAACTCTGTTAGCTGAATGCACAGATCAGAAAGAAGTTTCACCGAATGATTCTGTGTAGTTTATATTTGAAGATATTCCTTTATCCACTATTACCCACTTAGCGCTCCGAATCTCCACTTGCATTTTCTACAGAAAGAGTGTTTCATAACTGCTCAATCAAAAATATGTTTTATCTCTGTTAACTGAATTTACAGATCAGAAATAAGTTTCACAGAATGCATCTTTGTAGTTTTTATTTGAAGATATTATTTTTCCCAATGTAGGCCTCTTAGCGCTTAGCATGTCCAATTGCAGTTTCTACAGAAAGAGTGTTTCAGAACGGCTCAATCTAAAGTAAGGTTCAACTCTGTTAGTTGAATGCACAGAACAGAAAGAATTTTCACAGAATGCTACTGTGTAGTTTATATTTGAATATATTCGTTTTTCCACTATTACCCTCTTAGCGCTCCGAATGTCCACTTGCATTTTCTACAGAAAGAGTGTTCAGAACTGCGCAATCAAAAGTATGGTTTAACTCTGTTAGCTTAATGAACATATCAGAAATAAGTTTCACACAATGCTTCTGTGTAGTTTTTATTTGAAGATATTATTTTCCCAATAGAGGCCTCTTAGCGCTCAGAATGTCCAATTGCAGTTTCTACAGAAAGAGTGTTTCAGAAAGGCTCAATCAAAAGTAAGGTTCAACTCTGTTAGTTGAATGCACAGAACAGAAAGAAGTTTCATACAATGCTTCTGTGTAGTTTATATTTGAACATATTCTTTTTTCCACTATTACCCACTTAGCGCTACGAATGTCCAGTTGCATTTTCTACAGACAGAGTGTTTCAAAACTGCTCAATCAAAAGTATGGTTTAACTCTGTTAGCTGAATGCTCAGATCAGAAAGAAGTTTCACAGAATGCTTCTGTGTAGTTTATGTTTGAATATATTCCTTTTTCCACTACTACTCTCTTAGCGCTCCAAATGTCCAGTTGCATTTTCTACAGAAAGATTGTTCAGATCTGCTCAATCAAAAGTATGTTTTAACTCTGTTAGCTGAATGCACAGATCAGAAAGAAGTTTCACAGAATGATTCTGTGTAGTTTATATTTGGAGACATTCCTTTTTCCACTATTACCCTCTTAGCGCTCCGAATCTCCACTTGCATTTTCTACAGAAAGAGTGATTCAGAACGGCTCAATCAAAACTAAGGTTCAACTCTTTTAGTTGAACAAACAGAACAGAAAGAAGTTTCACACAATTCTTCTGTGTAGTTTTTATTTGTAGACATTTTTTTTCCCAATATAGGCCTCCTAGCGCTCAGAATGTCCAATTGCAGTTTCTACAGAAAGAGTGTTTCAGAACGGCTCAATCAAAAGTAAGGTTCAACTCTGTTAGTTGAATGCACAGTACAGAAAGAAGTTTCATACAATGCTTCTGTGTAGTTTATATTTGAACATATTTTTTTTCCACTATTACTCACTTAGCGCTACGAATGTCCAGTTGCATTTTCAACAGACAGAGTGTTTCAAAACTGCTCAATCAAAAGTATGGTTTAACTCTGTTACCTGAATGCTCAGATTAGAAAGAAGTTTCACAGAATGCTTCTGTGTAGTTTATATTTGAATATATTCCTTTTTCCACTACTACGCTCTTAGCGCTCCAAATGTCCAGTTGCATTTTCTACAGAAAGAGAGTTCATATCTGCTCAATCAAAAGTATGGTTTAACTCTGTTAGCTGAATGCACAGATCAGAAAGAAGTTTCACCGAATGATTCTGTGTAGTTTATATTTGAAGACATTCCTTTTTCCACTATTACCCTCTTAGCGCTCCGAATCTCCACTTGCATTTTCTACAAAAAGAGTGTTTCATAACTGCTCAATCAAAAATATGTTTTATCTCTGTTAACTGAATTTACAGATCAGAAATAAGTTTCACAGAATGCATCTGTGTAGTTTTTATTTGAAGATATGCTTTTTCCCAATGTAGGCCTCTTAGCGCTTAGCATGTCCAAATGCAGTTTGTACAGAAAGAGTGTTTCAGAACGGCTCAATCAAAAGTAAGGTTCAACTCTGTTAGTTGAATGCACAGAACAGAAAGAATTTTCACAGAATGCAACTGTGTAGTTTATATTTGAATATATTCCTTTTTCCACTATTACCCTCTTAGCGCTCCGAATGTCCACTTGCATTTTCTACAGAAAGAGTGTTCAGAACTGCGCAATCAAAAGTATGGTTTAACTCTGTTAGCTTACTGAACATATCAGAAATAAGTTTCACACAATGCTTCTCTGTAGTTTTTAATTGAAGATATTATTTTTCCCAATAGAGTCCTCTTAGCGCTCAGAATGTCCAATTGCAGTTTCTGCAGAAAGAGTGTTTCAGAATGGCTCAATCAAAACTAAGGTTCAACTCTTTTAGTTGAACAAACAGAACAGAAAGAAGTTTCACACAATTCTTCTGTGTAGTTTTTATTTGTAGACATTCTTTCTCCCAATATAGGCCTCCTAGCGCTCAGAATGTCCAATTGCAGTTTCTACAGAAAGAGTGTTTCAGAACGGCTCAATCAAAAGTAAGGTTCAACTCTGTTAGTTGAATGCACAGAACAGAAAGTAGTTTCATACAATGCTTCTGTGTAGTTTATATTTGAACATATTCTTTTTTCCACTATTACCCACTTAGCGCTACGAATGTCCAGTTGCATTTTCTACAGACAGAGTGTTTCAAAACTGCTCAATCAAAAGTATGCTTTAACTCTGTTAGCTGAATGCTCAGATCAGAAAGAAGTTTCACAGAATGCTTCTGTGTAGTTTATATTTGAATATATTCCTTTTTCCACTATTACCCACTTAGCGCTCCAAATGTCCAGTTGCATTTTCTACAGAAAGAGTGTTCAGATCTGCTCAATCAAAAGTATGGTTTAACTCTGTTAGCTGAATGCACAGATCAGAAAGAAGTTTCACCGAATGATTCTGTGTAGTTTATATTTGAAGATATTCCTTTATCCACTATTACCCACTTAGCGCTCCGAATCTCCACTTGCATTTTCTACAGAAAGAGTGTTTCATAACTGCTCAATCAAAAATATGTTTTATCTCTGTTAACTGAATTTACAGATCAGAAATAAGTTTCACAGAATGCATCTTTGTAGTTTTTATTTGAAGATATTATTTTTCCCAATGTAGGCCTCTTAGCGCTTAGCATGTCCAATTGCAGTTTCTACAGAAAGAGTGTTTCAGAACGGCTCAATCTAAAGTAAGGTTCAACTCTGTTAGTTGAATGCACAGAACAGAAAGAATTTTCACAGAATGCTACTGTGTAGTTTATATTTGAATATATTCGTTTTTCCACTATTACCCTCTTAGCGCTCCGAATGTCCACTTGCATTTTCTACAGAAAGAGTGTTCAGAACTGCGCAATCAAAAGTATGGTTTAACTCTGTTAGCTTAATGAACATATCAGAAATAAGTTTCACACAATGCTTCTGTGTAGTTTTTATTTGAAGATATTATTTTCCCAATAGAGGCCTCTTAGCGCTCAGAATGTCCAATTGCAGTTTCTACAGAAAGAGTGTTTCAGAAAGGCTCAATCAAAAGTAAGGTTCAACTCTGTTAGTTGAATGCACAGAACAGAAAGAAGTTTCATACAATGCTTCTGTGTAGTTTATATTTGAACATATTCTTTTTTCCACTATTACCCACTTAGCGCTACGAATGTCCAGTTGCATTTTCTACAGACAGAGTGTTTCAAAACTGCTCAATCAAAAGTATGGTTTAACTCTGTTAGCTGAATGCTCAGATCAGAAAGAAGTTTCACAGAATGCTTCTGTGTAGTTTATGTTTGAATATATTCCTTTTTCCACTACTACTCTCTTAGCGCTCCAAATGTCCAGTTGCATTTTCTACAGAAAGATTGTTCAGATCTGCTCAATCAAAAGTATGTTTTAACTCTGTTAGCTGAATGCACAGATCAGAAAGAAGTTTCACAGAATGATTCTGTGTAGTTTATATTTGGAGACATTCCTTTTTCCACTATTACCCTCTTAGCGCTCCGAATCTCCACTTGCATTTTCTACAGAAAGAGTGATTCAGAACGGCTCAATCAAAACTAAGGTTCAACTCTTTTAGTTGAACAAACAGAACAGAAAGAAGTTTCACACAATTCTTCTGTGTAGTTTTTATTTGTAGACATTTTTTTTCCCAATATAGGCCTCCTAGCGCTCAGAATGTCCAATTGCAGTTTCTACAGAAAGAGTGTTTCAGAACGGCTCAATCAAAAGTAAGGTTCAACTCTGTTAGTTGAATGCACAGTACAGAAAGAAGTTTCATACAATGCTTCTGTGTAGTTTATATTTGAACATATTTTTTTTCCACTATTACTCACTTAGCGCTACGAATGTCCAGTTGCATTTTCAACAGACAGAGTGTTTCAAAACTGCTCAATCAAAAGTATGGTTTAACTCTGTTACCTGAATGCTCAGATCAGAAAGAAGTTTCACAGAATGCTTCTGTGTAGTTTATATTTGAATATATTCCTTTTTCCACTACTACGCTCTTAGCGCTCCAAATGTCCAGTTGCATTTTCTACAGAAAGAGAGTTCATATCTGCTCAATCAAAAGTATGGTTTAACTCTGTTAGCTGAATGCACAGATCAGAAATAAGTTTCACCGAATGATTCTGTGTAGTTTATATTTGAAGACATTCCTTTTTCCACTATTACCCTCTTAGCGCTCCGAATCTCCACTTGCATTTTCTACAAAAAGAGTGTTTCATAACTGCTCAATCAAAAATATGTTTTATCTCTGTTAACTGAATTTACAGATCAGAAATAAGTTTCACAGAATGCATCTGTGTAGTTTTTATTTGAAGATATGCTTTTTCCCAATGTAGGCCTCTTAGCGCTTAGCATGTCCAAATGCAGTTTGTACAGAAAGAGTGTTTCAGAACGGCTCAATCAAAAGTAAGGTTCAACTCTGTTAGTTGAATGCACAGAACAGAAAGAATTTTCACAGAATGCAACTGTGTAGTTTATATTTGAATATATTCCTTTTTCCACTATTACCCTCTTAGCGCTCCGAATGTCCACTTGCATTTTCTACAGAAAGAGTGTTCAGAACTGCGCAATCAAAAGTATGGTTTAACTCTGTTAGCTTACTGAACATATCAGAAATAAGTTTCACACAATGCTTCTCTGTAGTTTTTAATTGAAGATATTATTTTTCCCAATAGAGTCCTCTTAGCGCTCAGAATGTCCAATTGCAGTTTCTGCAGAAAGAGTGTTTCAGAATGGCTCAATCAAAACTAAGGTTCAACTCTTTTAGTTGAACAAACAGAACAGAAAGAAGTTTCACACAATTCTTCTGTGTAGTTTTTATTTGTAGACATTCTTTCTCCCAATATAGGCCTCCTAGCGCTCAGAATGTCCAATTGCAGTTTCTACAGAAAGAGTGTTTCAGAACGGCTCAATCAAAAGTAAGGTTCAACTCTGTTAGTTGAATGCACAGAACAGAAAGTAGTTTCATACAATGCTTCTGTGTAGTTTATATTTGAACATATTCTTTTTTCCACTATTACCCACTTAGCGCTACGAATGTCCAGTTGCATTTTCTACAGACAGAGTGTTTCAAAACTGCTCAATCAAAAGTATGCTTTAACTCTGTTAGCTGAATGCTCAGATCAGAAAGAAGTTTCACAGAATGCTTCTGTGTAGTTTATATTTGAATATATTCCTTTTTCCACTATTACCCACTTAGCGCTCCAAATGTCCAGTTGCATTTTCTACAGAAAGAGTGTTCAGATCTGCTCAATCAAAAGTATGGTTTAACTCTGTTAGCTGAATGCACAGATCAGAAAGAAGTTTCACCGAATGATTCTGTGTAGTTTATATTTGAAGATATTCCTTTATCCACTATTACCCACTTAGCGCTCCGAATCTCCACTTGCATTTTCTACAGAAAGAGTGTTTCATAACTGCTCAATCAAAAATATGTTTTATCTCTGTTAACTGAATTTACAGATCAGAAATAAGTTTCACAGAATGCATCTTTGTAGTTTTTATTTGAAGATATTATTTTTCCCAATGTAGGCCTCTTAGCGCTTAGCATGTCCAATTGCAGTTTCTACAGAAAGAGTGTTTCAGAACGGCTCAATCTAAAGTAAGGTTCAACTCTGTTAGTTGAATGCACAGAACAGAAAGAATTTTCACAGAATGCTACTGTGTAGTTTATATTTGAATATATTCGTTTTTCCACTATTACCCTCTTAGCGCTCCGAATGTCCACTTGCATTTTCTACAGAAAGAGTGTTCAGAACTGCGCAATCAAAAGTATGGTTTAACTCTGTTAGCTTAATGAACATATCAGAAATAAGTTTCACACAATGCTTCTGTGTAGTTTTTATTTGAAGATATTATTTTCCCAATAGAGGCCTCTTAGCGCTCAGAATGTCCAATTGCAGTTTCTACAGAAAGAGTGTTTCAGAAAGGCTCAATCAAAAGTAAGGTTCAACTCTGTTAGTTGAATGCACAGAACAGAAAGAAGTTTCATACAATGCTTCTGTGTAGTTTATATTTGAACATATTCTTTTTTCCACTATTACCCA
Organism: Symphalangus syndactylus; assembly: GCF_028878055.3. Taxonomy (NCBI): domain Eukaryota; kingdom Metazoa; phylum Chordata; class Mammalia; order Primates; family Hylobatidae; genus Symphalangus; species Symphalangus syndactylus. Next base: position 95,436,421 of record NC_072434.2, on the reverse strand, counting down.
CTTAGCGCTACGAATGTCCAGTTGCATTTTCTACAGACAGAGTGTTTCAAAACTGCTCAATCAAAAGTATGGTTTAACTCTGTTAGCTGAATGCTCAGATCAGAAAGAAGTTTCACAGAATGCTTCTGTGTAGTTTATGTTTGAATATATTCCTTTTTCCACTACTACTCTCTTAGCGCTCCAAATGTCCAGTTGCATTTTCTACAGAAAGATTGTTCAGATCTGCTCAATCAAAAGTATGTTTTAACTCTGTTAGCTGAATGCACAGATCAGAAAGAAGTTTCACAGAATGATTCTGTGTAGTTTATATTTGGAGACATTCCTTTTTCCACTATTACCCTCTTAGCGCTCCGAATCTCCACTTGCATTTTCTACAGAAAGAGTGATTCAGAACGGCTCAATCAAAACTAAGGTTCAACTCTTTTAGTTGAACAAACAGAACAGAAAGAAGTTTCACACAATTCTTCTGTGTAGTTTTTATTTGTAGACATTTTTTTTCCCAATATAGGCCTCCTAGCGCTCAGAATGTCCAATTGCAGTTTCTACAGAAAGAGTGTTTCAGAACGGCTCAATCAAAAGTAAGGTTCAACTCTGTTAGTTGAATGCACAGTACAGAAAGAAGTTTCATACAATGCTTCTGTGTAGTTTATATTTGAACATATTTTTTTTCCACTATTACTCACTTAGCGCTACGAATGTCCAGTTGCATTTTCAACAGACAGAGTGTTTCAAAACTGCTCAATCAAAAGTATGGTTTAACTCTGTTACCTGAATGCTCAGATCAGAAAGAAGTTTCACAGAATGCTTCTGTGTAGTTTATATTTGAATATATTCCTTTTTCCACTACTACGCTCTTAGCGCTCAAAATGTCCAGTTGCATTTTCTACAGAAAGAGTGTTCAGATCTGCTCAATCAAAAGTATGGTTTAACTCTGTTAGCTGAATGCACAGATCAGAAAGAAGTTTCACAGAATGCTTCTGTGTAGTTTATATTTGAAGACATTCCTTTTTCCACTATTACCCTCTTAGCGCTCCGAATCTCCACTTGCATTTTCTACAAAAAGAGTGTTTCATAACTGCTCAATCAAAAATATGTTTTATCTCTGTTAACTGAATTTACAGATCAGAAATAAGTTTCACAGAATGCATCTGTGTAGTTTTTATTTGAAGATATTCTTTTTCCCAATGTAGGCCTCTTAGCGCTTAGCAGGTCCAATTGCAGTTTCTACAGAAACAGTGTTTCAGAACGGCTCAATCAAAAGTAAGGTTCAACTCTGTTAGTTGAATGCACAGAACAGAAAGAATTTTCACAGAATGCTACTGTGTAGTTTATATTTGAATATATTCCTTTTTCCACTACTACTCTCTTAGCGCTCCAAATATCCAGTTGCATTTTCTACAGAAAGAGTGTTTAGATCTGCTCAATCAAAAGTATGGTTTAACTCTGTTAGCTGAATGCACAGATCAGAAAGAAGTTTCACAGAATGATTCGGTGTAGTTTATATTTGGAGGCATTCCTTTTTCCACTATTACCCTCTTAGCGCTCCGAATCTCCACTTGCATTTTCTACAGAAAGAGTGTTTCAGAACGGCTCAATCAAAACTAAGGTTCAACTCTTTTAGTTGAACAAACAGAACAGAAAGAAGTTTCACACAATTCTTCTGTGTAGTTTTTATTTGTAGACATTCTTTTTCCCAATATAGGCCTCCTAGCGCTCAGAATGTCCAATTGCAGTTTCTACAGAAAGAGTGTTTCAGAACGGCTCAATCAAAAGTAAGGTTCAACTCTGTTAGTTGAATGCACAGAACAGAAAGAAGTTTCATACAATGCTTCTGCGTAGTTTATATTTGAACATATTCTTTTTTCCACTATTACCCACTTAGCGCTACGAATGTCCAGTTGCATTTTCTACAGACAGAGTGTTTCAAAACTGCTCAATCTAAAGTATGGTTTAACTCTGTTAGCTGAATGCTCAGATCAGAAAGAAGTTTCACAGAATGTTTCTGTGTAGTTTATATTTGAATATATTCCTTTTTCCACTAATACCCACTTAGCGTTCCAAATGTCCAGTTGCATTTTCTACAGAAAGAGTGTTCAGATCTGCTCAATCAAAAGCATGGTTTAACTCTGTTAGCTGAATGCACAGATCAGAAAGAAGTTTCACCGAATGATTCTGTCTAGTTTATATTTTAAGATTTTCCTGTTTCCACTATTACCCTCTTAGCGCTCCGAATCTCCACTTGCATTTTCTACAGAAAGAGTGTTTCATAACTGCTCAATCAAAAATATGTTTTATCTCTGTTAACTGAATTTACAGATCAGAAATAAGTTTAACAGAATGCATCTTTGTAGTTTTTATTTGAAGATATTCTTTTTCCCAATGTAGGCCTCTTAGCGCTTAGCATGTCCAATTGCAGTTTCTACAGAAAGAGTGTTTCAGAACGGCTCAATCAAAAGTAAGGTTCAACTCTGTTAGTTGAATGCACAGAAGAGAAAGAATTTTCACAGAATGCTACTGTGTAATTTATATTTGAATATATTCCTTTTTCCACTATTACCCTCTTAGCGCTCCGAATGTCCACTTGCATTTTCTACAGAAAGAGTGTTCAGAACTGCGCAATCAAAAGTATGGTTTAACTCTGTTAGCTTAATGAACATATCAGAAATAAGTTTCACACAATGCTTCTGTGTAGTTTTTATTTGAAGATATTATTTTCCCAATAGAGGCCTCTTAGCGCTCAGAATGTCCAATTGCAGTTTCTACAGAAAGAGTGTTTCAGAAAGGCTCAATCAAAAGTAAGGTTCAACTCTGTTAGTTGAATACACAGAACAGAAAGAAGTTTCATACAATGCTTCTGTGTAGTTCATATTTGAACATATTATTTTTTCCACTATTACCCACTTAGCGCTACGAATGTCCAGTTGCATTTTCTACAGACAGAGTGTTTCAAAACTGCTCAATCAAAAGTATGGTTTAACTCTGTTAGCTGAATGCTCAGATCAGAAAAAGTTTCACAGAATGCTTCTGTGTAGTTTATATTTGAATATATTCCTTTTTCCACTACTACTCTCTTCGCGCTCCAAATATCCAGTTGCATTTTCTACAGAAAGAGTGTTTAGATCTGCTCAATCAAAAGTATGGTTTAACTCTGTTAGCTGAATCCACAGATCAGAAAGAAGTTTCACAGAATGATTCTGTGTAGTTTATATTTGGAGGCATTCCTTTTTCCACTATTACCCTCTTAGCGCTCCGAATCTCCACTTGCATTTTCTACAGAAAGAGTGTTTCAGAACGGCTCAATCAAAACTAAGGTTCAACTCTTTTAGTTGAACAAACAGAACAGAAAGAAGTTTCACACAATTCTTCTGTGTAGTTTTTATTTGTAGACATTCTTTTTCCCAATATAGGCCTCCTAGCGCTCAGAATGTCCAATTGCAGTTTCTACAGAAAGAGTGTTTCAGAACGGCTCAATCAAAAGTAAGGTTCAACTCTGTTAGTTGAATGCACAGAACAGAAAGAAGTTTCATACAATGCTTCTGTGTAGTTTATATTTGAACATATTCTTTTTTCCACTATTACCCACTTAGTGCTACGAATGTCCAGTTGCATTTTCTACAGACAGAGTGTTTCAAAACTGCTCAATCAAAAGTATGGTTTAACTCTGTTAGCTGAATGCTCAGATCAGAAAGAAGTTTCACAGAATGCTTCTGTGTAGTTTATATTTGAATATATTCCTTTTTCCACTACTACGCTCTTAGCGCTCCAAATGTCCAGTTGCATTTTCTACAGAAAGAGAGTTCAGATCTGCTCAATCAAAAGTATGGTTTAACTCTGTTAGCTGAATGCACAGATCAGAAAGAAGTTTCACCGAATGATTCTGTGTAGTTTATATTTGAAGACATTACTTTTTCCACTATTACCCTCTTAGCGCTCCGAATCTCCACTTGCATTTTCTACAAAAAGAGTGTTTCATAACTGCTCAATCAAAAATATGTTTTATCTCTGTTAACTGAATTTACAGATCAGAAATAAGTTTCACAGAATGCATCTGTGTAGTTTTTATTTGAAGATATTCTTTTTCCCAATGTAGGCCTCTTAGCGCTTAGCATGTCCAATTGCAGTTTGTACAGAAAGAGTGTTTCAGAACGGCTCAATCAAAAGTAAGGTTCAACTCTGTTAGTTGAATGCACAGAACAGAAAGAATTTTCACAGAATGCAACTGTGTAGTTTATATTTGAATATATTCCTTTTTCCACTATTACCCTCTTAGCGCTCCGAATGTCCACTTGCATTTTCTACAGAAAGAGTGTTCAGAACTGCGCAATCAAAAGTATGGTTTAACTCTGTTAGCTTACTGAACATATCAGAAATAAGTTTCACACAATGCTTCTCTGTAGTTTTTAATTGAAGATATTATTTTTCCCAATAGAGGCCTCTTAGCGCTCAGAATGTCCAATTGCAGTTTCTGCAGAAAGTGTGTTTCAGAATGGCTCAATCAAAACTAAGGTTCAACTCTTTTAGTTGAACAAACAGAACAGAAAGAAGTTTCACACAATTCTTCTGTGTAGTTTTTATTTGTAGACATTCTTTCTCCCAATATAGGCCTCCTAGCGCTCAGAATGTCCAATTGCAGTTTCTACAGAAAGAGTGTTTCAGAACGGCTCAATCAAAAGTAAGGTTCAACTCTGTTAGTTGAATGCACAGAACAGAAAGAAGTTTCATACAATGCTTCTGTGTAGTTTATATTTGAACATATTCTTTTTTCCACTATTACCCACTTAGCGCTACGAATGTCCAGTTGCATTTTCTACAGACAGAGTGTTTCAAAACTGCTCAATCAAAAGTATGGTTTAACTCTGTTAGCTGAATGCTCAGATCAGAAAGAAGTTTAACAGAATGCTTCTGTGTAGTTTATGTTTGAATATATTCCTTTTTCCACTACTACTCTCTTAGCGCTCCAAATGTCCAGTTGCATTTTCTACAGAAAGATTGTTCAGATCTGCTCAATCAAAAGTATGGTTTAACTCTGTTAGCTGAATGCACAGATCAGAAAGAAGTTTCACCGAATGATTCTGTGTAGTTTATATTTGAAGATATTCCTTTTTCCACTATTACCCTCTTAGCGCTCCGAATCTCCACTTGCATTTTCTACAGAAAGAGTGTTTCATAACTGCTCAATCAAAAATATGTTTTATCTCTGTTAACTGAATTTACAGATCAGAAATAAGTTTCACAGAATGCATCTTTGTAGTTTTTATTTGAAGATATTCTTTTTCCCAATGTAGGCCTCTTAGCGCTTAGCATGTCCAATTGCAGTTTCTACAGAAAGAGTGTTTCAGAACGGCTTAATCAAAAGTAAGGTTCAACTCTGTTAGTTGAATGCACAGAACAGAAAGAATTTTCACAGAATGCTACTGTGTAGTTTATATTTGAATATATTCCTTTATCCACTATTACCCTCTTAGCGCTCCGAATGTCCACTTGCATTTTCTACAGAAAGAGTGTTCAGAACTGCGCAATCAAAAGTATGGTTTAACTCTGTTAGCTTAATGAACATATCAGAAATAAGTTTCACACAATGCTTCTGTGTAGTTTTTATTTGAAGATATTATTTTCCCAATAGAGGCCTCTTAGCGCTCAGAATGTCCAATTGCAGTTTCTACAGAAAGAGTGTTTCAGAAAGGCTCAATCAAAAGTAAGGTTCAACTCTGTTAGTTGAATGCACAGAACAGAAAGAAGTTTCATACAATGCTTCTGTGTAGTTCATATTTGAACATATTCTTTTTTCCACTATTACCCACTTAGCGCTACGAATGTCCAGTTGCATTTTCTACAGACAGAGTGTTTCAAAACTGCTCAATCAAAAGTATGGTTTAACTCTGTTAGCTGAATGCTCAGATCAGAAAGAAGTTTCACAGAATGCTTCTGTGTAGTTTATATTTGAATATATTCCTTTTTCCACTACTACTCTCTTAGCGCTCCAAATGTCCAGTTGCATTTTCTACAGAAAGAGTGTTCAGATCTGCTCAATCAAAAGTATGGTTTAACTCTGTTAGCTGAATGCACAGATCAGAAAGAAGTTTCACAGAATGATTCTGTGTAGTTTATATTTGGAGACATTCCTTTTTCCACTATTAACCTCATAGCGCTCCGAATCTCCACTTGCATTTTCTACAGAAAGAGTGTTTCAGAACGGCTCAATCAAAACTAAGGTTCAACTCTTTTAGTTGAACAAACAGAACAGAAAGAAGTTTCACACAATTTTTCTGTGTAGTTTTTATTTGTAGACATTCTTTTTCCCAATATAGGCCTCCTAGCGCTCAGAATGTCCAATTGCAGTTTCTACAGAAAGAGTGTTTCAGAACGGCTCAATCAAAAGTAAGGTTCAACTCTGTTAGTTGAATGCACAGAACAGAAAGAAGTTTCATACAATGCTTCTGTGTAGTTTATATTTGAACATATTCTTTTTTCCACTATTACCCACTTAGCGCTACGAATGTCCAGTTGCATTTTCTACAGACAGAGTGTTTCAAAACTGCTCAATCAAATGTATGGTTTAACTCTGTTAGCTGAATGCTCAGATCAGAAAGAAGTTTCACAGAATGTTTCTGTGTAGTTTATATTTGAATATATTCCTTTTTCCACTATTACCCACTTAGCGTTCCAAATGTCCAGTTGCATTTTCTACAGAAAGAGAGTTCAGATCTGCTCAATCAAAAGCATGGTTTAACTCTGTTAGCTGAATGCACAGATCAGAAAGAAGTTTCACCGAATGATTCTGTGTAGTTTATATTTGAAGATATTCTTTTTTCCACTATTACCCTCTTAGCGCTACGAATCTCCACTTGCATTTTCTACAGAAAGAGTGTTTCATAACTGCTCAATCAAAAATATGTTTTATCTCTGTTAACTGAATTTACAGATCAGAAATAAGTTTAACAGAATGCATCTTTGTAGTTTTTATTTGAAGATATTCTTTTTCCCAATGTAGGCCTCTTAGCGCTTAGCATGTCCAATTGCAGTTTCTACAGAAAGAGTGTTTCAGAACGGCTCAATCAAAAGTAAGGTTCAACTCTGTTAGTTGAATGCACAGAACAGAAAGAATTTTCACAGAATGCTACTGTGTAATTTATATTTGAATATATTCCTTTTTCCACTATTACCCTCTTAGCGCTCCGAATGTCCACTTGCATTTTCTACAGAAAGAGTGTTCAGAACTGCGCAATCAAAAGTATGGTTTAACTCTGTTAGCTTAATGAACATATCAGAAATAAGTTTCACACAATGCTTCTGTGTAGTTTTTATTTGAAGATATTATTTTCCCAATAGAGGCCTCTTAGCGCTCAGAATGTCCAATTGCAGTTTCTACAGAAAGAGTGTTTCAGAAAGGCTCTATCAAAAGTAAGATTCAACTCTGTTAGTTGAATACACAGAACAGAAAGAAGTTTCATACAATTCTTCTGTGTAGTTTATATTTGAACATATTCTTTTTTCCACTATTACCCACTTAGCGCTACGAATGTCCAGTTGCATTTTCTACAGACATAGTGTTTCAAAACTGCTCAATCAAAAGTATGGTTTAACTCTGTTAGCTGAATGCTCAGATCAGAAAGAAGTTTCACAGAATGCTTCTGTGTAGTTTATATTTGAATATATTCCTTTTTCCACTACTACTCTCTTAGCGCTCCAAATATCCAGTTGCATTTTCTACAGAAAGAGTGTTTAGATCTGCTCAATCAAAAGTATGGTTTAACTCTGTTAGCTGAATGCACAGATCAGAAAGAAGTTTCACAGAATGATTCTGTGTAGTTTATATTTGGAGGCATTCCTTTTTCCACTATTACCCTCTTAGCGCTCCGAATCTCCACTTGCATTTTCTACAGAAAGAGTGTTTCAGAACGGCTCAATCAAAACTAAGGTTCAACTCTTTTAGTTGAACAAACAGAACAGAAAGAAGTTTCACACAATTCTTCTGTGTAGTTTTTATTTGTAGACATTCTTTTTCCCAATATAGGCCTCCTAGCGCTCAGAATGTCCAATTGCAGTTTCTACAGAAAGAGTGTTTCAGAACGGCTCAATCAAAAGTAAGGTTCAACTCTGTTAGTTGAATGCACAGAACAGAAAGAAGTTTCATACAATGCTTCTGCGTAGTTTATATTTGAACATATTCTTTTTTCCACTATTACCCACTTAGCGCTACGAATGTCCAGTTGCATTTTCTACAGACAGAGTGTTTCAAAACTGCTCAATCAAAAGTATGGTTTAACTCTGTTAGCTGAATGCTCAGATCAGAAAGAAGTTTCACAGAATGCTTCTGTGTAGTTTATATTTGAATATATTCCTTTTTCCACTACTACGCTCTTAGCGCTCCAAATGTCCAGTTGCATTTTCTACAGAAAGAGAGTTCATATCTGCTCAATCAAAAGTATGGTTTAACTCTGTTAGCTGAATGCACAGATCAGAAATAAGTTTCACCGAATGATTCTGTGTAGTTTATATTTGAAGACATTCCTTTTTCCACTATTACCCTCTTAGCGCTCCGAATCTCCACTTGCATTTTCTACAAAAAGAGTGTTTCATAACTGCTCAATCAAAAATATGTTTTATCTCTGTTAACTGAATTTACAGATCAGAAATAAGTTTCACAGAATGCATCTGTGTAGTTTTTATTTGAAGATATGCTTTTTCCCAATGTAGGCCTCTTAGCGCTTAGCATGTCCAAATGCAGTTTGTACAGAAAGAGTGTTTCAGAACGGCTCAATCAAAAGTAAGGTTCAACTCTGTTAGTTGAATGCACAGAACAGAAAGAATTTTCACAGAATGCAACTGTGTAGTTTATATTTGAATATATTCCTTTTTCCACTATTACCCTCTTAGCGCTCCGAATGTCCACTTGCATTTTCTACAGAAAGAGTGTTCAGAACTGCGCAATCAAAAGTATGGTTTAACTCTGTTAGCTTACTGAACATATCAGAAATAAGTTTCACACAATGCTTCTCTGTAGTTTTTAATTGAAGATATTATTTTTCCCAATAGAGGCCTCTTAGCGCTCAGAATGTCCAATTGCAGTTTCTGCAGAAAGAGTGTTTCAGAATGGCTCAATCAAAACTAAGGTTCAACTCTTTTAGTTGAACAAACAGAACAGAAAGAAGTTTCACACAATTCTTCTGTGTAGTTTTTATTTGTAGACATTCTTTCTCCCAATATAGGCCTCCTAGCGCTCAGAATGTCCAATTGCAGTTTCTACAGAAAGAGTGTTTCAGAACGGCTCAATCAAAAGTAAGGTTCAACTCTGTTAGTTGAATGCACAGAACAGAAAGTAGTTTCATACAATGCTTCTGTGTAGTTTATATTTGAACATATTCTTTTTTCCACTATTACCCACTTAGCGCTACGAATGTCCAGTTGCATTTTCTACAGACAGAGTGTTTCAAAACTGCTCAATCAAAAGTATGCTTTAACTCTGTTAGCTGAATGCTCAGATCAGAAAGAAGTTTCACAGAATGCTTCTGTGTAGTTTATATTTGAATATATTCCTTTTTCCACTATTACCCACTTAGCGCTCCAAATGTCCAGTTGCATTTTCTACAGAAAGAGTGTTCAGATCTGCTCAATCAAAAGTATGGTTTAACTCTGTTAGCTGAATGCACAGATCAGAAAGAAGTTTCACCGAATGATTCTGTGTAGTTTATATTTGAAGATATTCCTTTATCCACTATTACCCACTTAGCGCTCCGAATCTCCACTTGCATTTTCTACAGAAAGAGTGTTTCATAACTGCTCAATCAAAAATATGTTTTATCTCTGTTAACTGAATTTACAGATCAGAAATAAGTTTCACAGAATGCATCATTGTAGTTTTTATTTGAAGATATTATTTTTCCCAATGTAGGCCTCTTAGCGCTTAGCATGTCCAATTGCAGTTTCTACAGAAAGAGTGTTTCAGAACGGCTCAATCTAAAGTAAGGTTCAACTCTGTTAGTTGAATGCACAGAACAGAAAGAATTTTCACAGAATGCTACTGTGTAGTTTATATTTGAATATATTCGTTTTTCCACTATTACCCTCTTAGCGCTCCGAATGTCCACTTGCATTTTCTACAGAAAGAGTGTTCAGAACTGCGCAATCAAAAGTATGGTTTAACTCTGTTAGCTTAATGAACATATCAGAAATAAGTTTCACACAATGCTTCTGTGTAGTTTTTATTTGAAGATATTATTTTCCCAATAGAGGCCTCTTAGCGCTCAGAATGTCCAATTGCAGTTTCTACAGAAAGAGTGTTTCAGAAAGGCTCAATCAAAAGTAAGGTTCAACTCTGTTAGTTGAATGCACAGAACAGAAAGAAGTTTCATACAATGCTTCTGTGTAGTTTATATTTGAACATATTCTTTTTTCCACTATTACCCACTTAGCGCTACGAATGTCCAGTTGCATTTTCTACAGACAGAGTGTTTCAAAACTGCTCAATCAAAAGTATGGTTTAACTCTGTTAGCTGAATGCTCAGATCAGAAAGAAGTTTCACAGAATGCTTCTGTGTAGTTTATGTTTGAATATATTCCTTTTTCCACTACTACTCTCTTAGCGCTCCAAATGTCCAGTTGCATTTTCTACAGAAAGATTGTTCAGATCTGCTCAATCAAAAGTATGTTTTAACTCTGTTAGCTGAATGCACAGATCAGAAAGAAGTTTCACAGAATGATTCTGTGTAGTTTATATTTGGAGACATTCCTTTTTCCACTATTACCCTCTTAGCGCTCCGAATCTCCACTTGCATTTTCTACAGAAAGAGTGATTCAGAACGGCTCAATCAAAACTAAGGTTCAACTCTTTTAGTTGAACAAACAGAACAGAAAGAAGTTTCACACAATTCTTCTGTGTAGTTTTTATTTGTAGACATTTTTTTTCCCAATATAGGCCTCCTAGCGCTCAGAATGTCCAATTGCAGTTTCTACAGAAAGAGTGTTTCAGAACGGCTCAATCAAAAGTAAGGTTCAACTCTGTTAGTTGAATGCACAGTACAGAAAGAAGTTTCATACAATGCTTCTGTGTAGTTTATATTTGAACATATTTTTTTTCCACTATTACTCACTTAGCGCTACGAATGTCCAGTTGCATTTTCAACAGACAGAGTGTTTCAAAACTGCTCAATCAAAAGTATGGTTTAACTCTGTTACCTGAATGCTCAGATCAGAAAGAAGTTTCACAGAATGCTTCTGTGTAGTTTATATTTGAATATATTCCTTTTTCCACTACTACGCTCTTAGCGCTCAAAATGTCCAGTTGCATTTTCTACAGAAAGAGTGTTCAGATCTGCTCAATCAAAAGTATGGTTTAACTCTGTTAGCTGAATGCACAGATCAGAAAGAAGTTTCACAGAATGCTTCTGTGTAGTTTATATTTGAAGACATTCCTTTTTCCACTATTACCCTCTTAGCGCTCCGAATCTCCACTTGCATTTTCTACAAAAAGAGTGTTTCATAACTGCTCAATCAAAAATATGTTTTATCTCTGTTAACTGAATTTACAGATCAGAAATAAGTTTCACAGAATGCATCTGTGTAGTTTTTATTTGAAGATATTCTTTTTCCCAATGTAGGCCTCTTAGCGCTTAGCAGGTCCAATTGCAGTTTCTACAGAAACAGTGTTTCAGAACGGCTCAATCAAAAGTAAGGTTCAACTCTGTTAGTTGAATGCACAGAACAGAAAGAATTTTCACAGAATGCTACTGTGTAGTTTATATTTGAATATATTCCTTTTTCCACTACTACTCTCTTAGCGCTCCAAATATCCAGTTGCATTTTCTACAGAAAGAGTGTTTAGATCTGCTCAATCAAAAGTATGGTTTAACTCTGTTAGCTGAATGCACAGATCAGAAAGAAGTTTCACAGAATGATTCGGTGTAGTTTATATTTGGAGGCATTCCTTTTTCCACTATTACCCTCTTAGCGCTCCGAATCTCCACTTGCATTTTCTACAGAAAGAGTGTTTCAGAACGGCTCAATCAAAACTAAGGTTCAACTCTTTTAGTTGAACAAACAGAACAGAAAGAAGTTTCACACAATTCTTCTGTGTAGTTTTTATTTGTAGACATTCTTTTTCCCAATATAGGCCTCCTAGCGCTCAGAATGTCCAATTGCAGTTTCTACAGAAAGAGTGTTTCAGAACGGCTCAATCAAAAGTAAGGTTCAACTCTGTTAGTTGAATGCACAGAACAGAAAGAAGTTTCATACAATGCTTCTGCGTAGTTTATATTTGAACATATTCTTTTTTCCACTATTACCCACTTAGCGCTACGAATGTCCAGTTGCATTTTCTACAGACAGAGTGTTTCAAAACTGCTCAATCAAAAGTATGGTTTAACTCTGTTAGCTGAATGCTCAGATCAGAAAGAAGTTTCACAGAATGCTTCTGTGTAGTTTATATTTGAATATATTCCTTTTTCCACTACTACGCTCTTAGCGCTCCAAATGTCCAGTTGCATTTTCTACAGAAAGAGAGTTCAGATCTGCTCAATCAAAAGTATGGTTTAACTCTGTTAGCTGAATGCACAGATCAGAAAGAAGTTTCACCGAATGATTCTGTGTAGTTTATATTTGAAGACATTACTTTTTCCACTATTACCCTCTTAGCGCTCCGAATCTCCACTTGCATTTTCTACAAAAAGAGTGTTTCATAACTGCTCAATCAAAAATATGTTTTATCTCTGTTAACTGAATTTACAGATCAGAAATAAGTTTCACAGAATGCATCTGTGTAATTTTTATTTGAAGATATGCTTTTTCCCAATGTAGGACTCTTAGCGCTTAGCATGTCCAATTGCAGTTTCTACAGAAAGAGTGTTTCAGAACGGCTCAATCAAAAGTAAGGTTCAACTCTGTTAGTTGAATGCACAGAACAGAAAGAATTTTCACAGAATGCAACTGTGTAGTTTATATTTGAATATATTCCTTTTTCCACTATTACTCTCTTAGCGCTCCGAATGTCCACTTGCATTTTCTACAGAAAGAGTGTTCAGAACTGCGCAATCAAAAGTATGGTTTAACTCTGTTAGCTTACTGAACATATCAGAAATAAATTTCACACAATGCTTCTCTGTAGTTTTTAATTGAAGATATTATTTTTCCCAATAGATGCCTCTTAGCGCTCAGAATGTCGAATTGCAGTTTCTGCAGAAAGAGTGTTTCAGAATGGCTCAATCAAAACTAAGGTTCAACTCTTTTAGTTGAACAAAGAGAACAGAAAGAAGTTTCACACAATTCTTCTGTGTAGTTTTTATTTGTAGACATTCTTTCTCCCAATATAGGCCTCCTAGCGCTCAGAATGTCCAATTGCAGTTTCTACAGAAAGAGTGTTTCAGAACGGCTCAATCAAAAGTAAGGTTCAACTCTGTTAATTGAATGCACAGAACAGAAAGTAGTTTCATACAATGCTTCTGTGTAGTTTATATTTGAACATATTCTTTTTTCCACTATTACCCACTTAGCGCTACGAATGTCCAGTTGCATTTTCTACAGACAGAGTGTTTCAAAACTGCTCAATCAAAAGTATGGTTTAACTCTGTTAGCTGAATGCTCAGATCAGAAAGAAGTTTCACAGAATGCTTCTGTGTAGTTTATATTTGAATATATTCCTTTTTCCACTATTACCCACTTAGCGCTCCAAATGTCCAGTTGCATTTTCTACAGAAAGAGTGTTCAGATCTGCTCAATCAAAAGTATGGTTTAACTCTGTTAGCTGAATGCACAGATCAGAAAGAAGTTTCACCGAATGATTCTGTGTAGTTTATATTTGAAGATATTCCTTTTTCCACTATTACCCACTTAGCGCTCCGAATCTCCACTTGCATTTTCTACAGAAAGGGTGTTTCATAACTGCTCAATCAAAAATATGTTTTATCTCTGTTAACTGAATTTACAGATCAGAAATAAGTTTCACAGAATGCATCTTTGTAGTTTTTATCTGAAGATATTCTTTTTCCCAATGTAGGCCTCTTAGCGCTTAGCATGTCCAATTGCAGTTTCTACAGAAAGAGTGTTTCAGAACGGCTCAATCTAAAGTAAGGTTCAACTCTGTTAGTTGAATGCACAGAACAGAAAGAATTTTCACAGAATGCTACTGTGTAGTTTATATTTGAATATATTCCTTTTTCCACTATTACCCTCTTAGCGCTCCGAATGTCCACTTGCATTTTCTACAGAAAGAGTGTTCAGAACTGCGCAATCAAAAGTATGGTTTAACTCTGTTAGCTTAATGAACATATCAGAAATAAGTTTCACACAATGCTTCTGTGTAGTTTTTATTTGAAGATATTACTTTCCCAATAGAGGCCTCTTAGCGCTCAGAATGTCCAATTGCAGTTTCTACAGAAAGAGTGTTTCAGAAAGGCTCAATCAAAAGTAAGGTTCAACTCTGTTAGTTGAATGCACAGAACAGAAAGAAGTTTCATACAATGCTTCTGTGTAGTTTATATTTGAACATATTCTTTTTTCCACTATTACCCACTTAGCGCTACGAATGTCCAGTTGCATTTTCTACAGACAGAGTGTTTCAAAACTGCTCAATCAAAAGTATTTTTTAACTCTGTTAGCTGAATGCTCAGATCAGAAAGAAGTTTCACAGAATGCTTCTGTGTAGTTTATGTTTGAATATATTCCTTTTTCCACTACTACTCTCTTAGCGCTCCAAATGTCCAGTTGCATTTTCTACAGAAAGATTGTTCAGATCTGCTCAATCAAAAGTATGGTTTAACTCTGTTAGCTGAATGCACAGATCAGAAAGAAGTTTCACAGAATGATTCTGTGTAGTTTATATTTGGAGACATTCCTTTTTCCACTATTACCCTCTTAGCGCTCCGAATCTCCACTTGCATTTTCTACAGAAAGAGTGATTCAGAACGGCTCAATCAAAACTAAGGTTCAACTCTTTTAGTTGAACAAACAGAACAGAAAGAAGTTTCACACAATTCTTCTGTGTAGTTTTTATTTGTAGACATTTTTTTTCCCAATATAGGCCTCCTAGCGCTCAGAATGTCCAATTGCAGTTTCTACAGAAAGAGTGTTTCAGAACGGCTCAATCAAAAGTAAGGTTCAACTCTGTTAGTTGAATGCACAGTACAGAAAGAAGTTTCATACAATGCTTCTGTGTAGTTTATATTTGAACATATTTTTTTTCCACTATTACTCACTTAGCGCTACGAATGTCCAGTTGCATTTTCAACAGACAGAGTGTTTCAAAACTGCTCAATCAAAAGTATGGTTTAACTCTGTTACCTGAATGCTCAGATCAGAAAGAAGTTTCACAGAATGCTTCTGTGTAGTTTATATTTGAATATATTCCTTTTTCCACTATTACCCTCTTAGCGCTCCGAATCTCCACTTGCATTTTCTACAAAAAGAGTGTTTCATAACTGCTCAATCAAAAATATGTTTTATCTCTGTTAACTGAATTTACAGATCAGAAATAAGTTTCACAGAATGCATCTGTGTAGTTTTTATTTGAAGATATTCTTTTTCCCAATGTAGGCCTCTTAGCGCTTAGCAGGTCCAATTGCAGTTTCTACAGAAACAGTGTTTCAGAACGGCTCAATCAAAAGTAAGGTTCAACTCTGTTAGTTGAATGCACAGAACAGAAAGAATTTTCACAGAATGCTACTGTGTAGTTTATATTTGAATATATTCCATTTCCACTACTACTCTCATAGCGCTCCAAATATCCAGTTGCATTTTCTACAGAAAGAGTGTTTAGATCTGCTCAATCAAAAGTATGGTTTAACTCTGTTAGCTGAATGCACAGATCAGAAAGAAGTTTCACAGAATGATTCTGTGTAGTTTATATTTGGAGGCATTCCTTTTTCCACTATTACCCTCTTAGCGCTCCGAATCTCCACTTGCATTTTCTACAGAAAGAGTGTTTCAGAACGGCTCAATCAAAACTAAGGTTCAACTCTTTTAGTTGAACAAACAGAACAGAAAGAAGTTTCACACAATTCTTCTGTGTAGTTTTTATTTGTAGACATTCTTTTTCCCAATATAGGCCTCCTAGCGCTCAGAATGTCCAATTGCAGTTTCTACAGAAAGAGTGTTTCAGAACGGCTCAATCCAAAGTAAGGTTCAACTCTGTTAGTTGAATGCACAGAACAGAAAGAAGTTTCATACAATGCTTCTGCGTAGTTTATATTTGAACATATTCTTTTTTCCACTATTACCCACTTAGCGCTACGAATGTCCAGTTGCATTTTCTACAGACAGAGTGTTTCAAAACTGCTCAATCAAAAGTATGGTTTAACTCTGTTAGCTGAATGCTCAGATCAGAAAGAAGTTTCACAGAATGCTTCTGTGTAGTTTATATTTGAATATATTCCTTTTTCCACTACTACGCTCTTAGCGCTCCAAATGTCCAGTTGCATTTTCTACAGAAAGAGAGTTCAGATCTGCTCAATCAAAAGTATGGTTTAACTCTGTTAGCTGAATGCACAGATCAGAAAGAAGTTTCACCGAATGATTCTGTGTAGTTTATATTTGAAGACATTACTTTTTCCACTATTACCCTCTTAGCGCTCCGAATCTCCACTTGCATTTTCTACAAAAAGAGTGTTTCATAACTGCTCAATCAAAAATATGTTTTATCTCTGTTAACTGAATTTACAGATCAGAAATAAGTTTCACAGAATGCATCTGTGTAGTTTTTATTTGAAGATATGCTTTTTCCCAATGTAGGCCTCTTAGCGCTTAGCATGTCCAAATGCAGTTTGTACAGAAAGAGTGTTTCAGAACGGCTCAATCAAAAGTAAGGTTCAACTCTGTTAGTTGAATGCACAGAACAGAAAGAATTTTCACAGAATGCAACTGTGTAGTTTATATTTGAATATATTCCTTTTTCCACTATTACTCTCTTAGCGCTCCGAATGTCCACTTGCATTTTCTACAAAAAGAGTGTTCAGAACTGCGCAATCAAAAGTATGGTTTAACTCTGTTAGCTTACTGAACATATCAGAAATAAATTTCACACAATGCTTCTCTGTAGTTTTTAATTGAAGATATTATTTTTCCCAATAGATGCCTCTTAGCGCTCAGAATGTCCAATTGCAGTTTCTGCAGAAAGAGTGTTTCAGAATGGCTCAATCAAAACTAAGGTTCAACTCTTTTAGTTGAACAAACAGAACAGAAAGAAGTTTCACACAATTCTTCTGTGTAGTTTTTATTTGTAGACATTCTTTCTCCCAATATAGGCCTCCTAGCGCTCAGAATGTCCAATTGCAGTTTCTACAGAAAGAGTGTTTCAGAACGGCTCAATCAAAAGTAAGGTTCAACTCTGTTAGTTGAATGCACAGAACAGAAAGTAGTTTCATACAATGCTTCTGTGTAGTTTATATTTGAACATATTCTTTTTTCCACTGTTACCCACTTAGCGCTACGAATGTCCAGTTGCATTTTCTACAGACAGAGTGTTTCAAAACTGCTCAATCAAAAGTATGGTTTAACTCTGTTAGCTGAATGCTCAGATCAGAAAGAAGTTTCACAGAATGCTGCTGTGTAGTTTATATTTGAATATATTCCTTTTTCCACTATTACCCACTTAGCGCTCCAAATGTCCAGTTGCATTTTCTACAGAAAGAGTGTTCAGATCTGCTCAATCAAAAGTATGGTTTAACTCTGTTAGCTGAATGCACAGATCAGAAAGAAGTTTCACCGAATGATTCTGTGTAGTTTATATTTGAAGATATTCCTTTTTCCACTATTACCCACTTAGCGCTCCGAATCTCCACTTGCATTTTCTACAGAAAGAGTGTTTCATAACTGCTCAATCAAAAATATGTTTTATCTCTGTTAACTGAATTTACAGATCAGAAATAAGTTTCACAGAATGCATCTTTGTAGTTTTTATCTGAAGATATTCTTTTTCCCAATGTAGGCCTCTTAGCGCTTAGCATGTCCAATTGCAGTTTCTACAGAAAGAGTGTTTCAGAACGGCTCAATCTAAAGTAAGGTTCAACTCTGTTAGTTGAATGCACAGAACAGAAAGAATTTTCACAGAATGCTACTGTGTAGTTTATATTTGAATATATTCCTTTTTCCACTATTACCCTCTTAGCGCTCCGAATGTCCACTTGCATTTTCTACAGAAAGAGTGTTCAGAACTGCGCAATCAAAAGTATGGTTTAACTCTGTTAGCTTAATGAACATATCAGAAATAAGTTTCACACAATGCTTCTGTGTAGTTTTTATTTGAAGATATTATTTTCCCAATAGAGGCCTCTTAGCGCTCAGAATGTCCAATTGCAGTTTCTACAGAAAGAGTGTTTCAGAAAGGCTCAATCAAAAGTAAGGTTCAACTCTGTTAGTTGAATGCACAGAACAGAAAGAAGTTTCATACAATGCTTCTGTGTAGTTTATATTTGAACATATTCTTTTTTCCACTATTACCCACTTAGCGCTACGAATGTCCAGTTGCATTTTCTACAGACAGAGTGTTTCAAAACTGCTCAATCAAAAGTATGGTTTAACTCTGTTAGCTGAATGCTCAGATCAGAAAGAAGTTTCACAGAATGCTTCTGTGTAGTTTATGTTTGAATATATTCCTTTTTCCACTACTACTCTCTTAGCGCTCCAAATGTCCAGTTGCATTTTCTACAGAAAGATTGTTCAGATCTGCTCAATCAAAAGTATGGTTTAACTCTGTTAGCTGAATGCACAGATCAGAAAGAAGTTTCACAGAATGATTCTGTGTAGTTTATATTTGGAGACATTCCTTTTTCCACTATTACCCTCTTAGCGCTCCGAATCTCCACTTGCATTTTCTACAGAAAGAGTGATTCAGAACGGCTCAATCAAAACTAAGGTTCAACTCTTTTAGTTGAACAAACAGAACAGAAAGAAGTTTCACACAATTCTTCTGTGTAGTTTTTATTTGTAGACATTTTTTTTCCCAATATAGGCCTCCTAGCGCTCAGAATGTCCAATTGCAGTTTCTACAGAAAGAGTGTTTCAGAACGGCTCAATCAAAAGTAAGGTTCAACTCTGTTAGTTGAATGCACAGTACAGAAAGAAGTTTCATACAATGCTTCTGTGTAGTTTATATTTGAACATATTTTTTTTCCACTATTACTCACTTAGCACTACGAATGTCCAGTTGCATTTTCAACAGACAGAGTGTTTCAAAACTGCTCAATCAAAAGTATGGTTTAACTCTGTTACCTGAATGCTCAGATCAGAAAGAAGTTTCACAGAATGCTTCTGTGTAGTTTATATTTGAATATATTCCTTTTTCCACTACTACGCTCTTAGCGCTCAAAATGTCCAGTTGCATTTTCTACAGAAAGAGTGTTCAGATCTGCTCAATCAAAAGTATGGTTTAACTCTGTTAGCTGAATGCACAGATCAGAAAGAAGTTTCACAGAATGCTTCTGTGTAGTTTATATTTGAAGACATTCCTTTTTCCACTATTACCCTCTTAGCGCTCCGAATCTCCACTTGCATTTTCTACAAAAAGAGTGTTTCATAACTGCTCAATCAAAAATATGTTTTATCTCTGTTAACTGAATTTACAGATCAGAAATAAGTTTCACAGAATGCATCTGTGTAGTTTTTATTTGAAGATATTCTTTTTCCCAATGTAGGCCTCTTAGCGCTTAGCAGGTCCAATTGCAGTTTCTACAGAAACAGTGTTTCAGAACGGCTCAATCAAAAGTAAGGTTCAACTCTGTTAGTTGAATGCACAGAACAGAAAGAATTTTCACAGAATGCTACTGTGTAGTTTATATTTGAATATATTCCTTTTTCCACTATTACCCTCTTAGCGCTCCGAATGTCCACTTGCATTTTCTACAGAAAGAGTGTTCAGAACTGCGCAATCAAAAGTATGGTTTAACTCTGTTAGCTTAATGAACATATCAGAAATAAGTTTCACACAATGCTTCTGTGTAGTTTTTATTTGAAGATATTATTTTTCCCAATAGAGGCCTCTTAGCGCTCAGAATGTCCAATTGCAGTTTCTACAGAAAGAGTGTTTCAGAAAGGCTCAATCAAAAGTAAGGTTCAACTCTGTTAGTTGAATGCACAGAACAGAAAGAAGTTTCATACAATGCTTCTGTGTAGTTTATATTTGAACATATTCTTTTTTCCACTATTACCCACTTAGCGCTACGAATGTCCAGTTGCATTTTCTACAGACAGAGTGTTTCAAAACTGCTCAATCAAAAGTATGGTTTAACTCTGTTAGCTGAATGCTCAGATCAGAAAGAAGTTTCACAGAATGCTTCTGTGTAGTTTATATTTGAATATATTCCTTTTTCCACTACTACTCTCTTAGCGCTCCAAATGTCCAGTTGCATTTTCTACAGAAAGAGTGTTCAGATCTGCTCAATCAAAAGTATGGTTTAACTCTGTTAGCTGAATGCACAGATCAGAAAGAAGTTTCACAGAATGATTCTGTGTAGTTTATATTTGGAGACATTCCTTTTTCCACTATTACCCTCTTAGCGCTCCGAATCTCCACTTGCATTTTCTACAGAAAGAGTGTTTCAGAACGGCTCAATCAAAACTAAGGTTCAACTCTTTTATTTGAACAAACAGAACAGAAAGTAGTTTCACACAATTCTTCTGTGTAGTTTTTATTTGTAGACATTCTTTTTCCCAATATAGGCCTCCTAGCGCTCAGAATGTCCAATTGCAGTTTCTACAGAAAGAGTGTTTCAGAATGGCTCAATCAAAAGTAAGGTTCAACTCTGTTAGTTGAATGCACAGAACAGAAAGAAGTTTCATACAATGCTTCTGTGTAGTTTATATTTGAACATATTCTTTTTTCCACTATTACCCACTTAGCGCTACGAATGTCCAGTTGCATTTTCTACAGACAGAGTGTTTCAAAACTGCTCAATCAAAAGTATGGTTTAACTCTGTTAGCTGAATGCTCAGATCAGAAAGAAGTTTCACAGAATGCTTCTGTGTAGTTTATATTTGAATATATTCCTTTTTCCACTACTACTCTCTTAGCACTCCAAATGTCCAGTTGCATTTTCTACAGAAAGAGTGTTCAGATCTGCTCAATCAAAAGTATGGTTTAACTCTGTTAGCTGAATGCACAGATCAGAAAGAAGTTTCACCGAATGATTCTGTGTAGTTTATATTTGAAGACATTCCTTTTTCCACTATTACCCTCTTAGCGCTCCGAATCTCCACTTGCATTTTCTACAAAAAGAGTGTTTCATAACTGCTCAATCAAAAATATGTTTTATCTCTGTTAACTGAATTTACAGATAAGAAATAAGTTTCACAGAATGCATCTGTGTAGTTTTTATTTGAAGATATTCTTTTTCCCAATGTAGGCCTCTTAGCGCTTAGCATGTCCAATTGCAGTTTCTACAGAAAGAGTGTTTCAGAACGGCTCAATCAAAATTAAGGTTCAACTCTGTTAGTTGAATGCACAGAACAGAAAGAATTTTCACAGAATGCTACTGTGTAGTTTATATTTGAATATATTCCTTTTTCCACTATTACCCTCTTAGCGCTCCGAATGTCCACTTGCATTTTCTACAGAAAGAGTGTTCAGAACTGCGCAATCAAAAGTATGGTTTAACTCTGTTAGCTTAATGAACATATCAGAAATAAGTTTCACACA
Organism: Symphalangus syndactylus; assembly: GCF_028878055.3. Lineage (NCBI taxonomy): Eukaryota > Metazoa > Chordata > Mammalia > Primates > Hylobatidae > Symphalangus > Symphalangus syndactylus. The sequence goes on along the minus strand of NC_072434.2, from coordinate 95,414,805 downwards.
ATGCTTCTGTGTAGTTTTTATTTGAAGATATTATTTTTCCCAATAGAGGCCTCTTAGCGCTCAGAATGTCCAATTGCAGTTTCTACAGAAAGAGTGTTTCAGAAAGGCTCAATCAAAAGTAAGGTTCAACTCTGTTAGTTGAATGCACAGAACAGAAAGTAGTTTCATACAATGCTTCTGTGTAGTTTATATTTGAACATATTATTTTTTCCACTATTACCCACTTAGCGCTACGAATGTCCAGTTGCATTTTCTACAGACAGAGTGTTTCAAAACTGCTCAATCAAAAGTATGGTTTAACTCTGTTAGCTGAATGCTCAGATCAGAATGAAGTTTCACAGAATGCTTCTGTGTAGTTTATATTTGAATATATTCCTTTTTCCACTACTACTCTCTTAGCGCTCCAAATGTCCAGTTGCATTTTCTACAGAAAGAGTGTTCAGATCTGCTCAATCAAAAGTATGGTTTAACTCTGTTAGCTGAATGCACAGATCAGAAAGAAGTTTCACAGAATGATTCTGTGTAGTTTATATTTGGAGACATTCCTTTTTCCACTATTACCCTCATAGCGCTCCGAATCTCCACTTGCATTTTCTACAGAAAGAGTGTTTCAGAACGGCTCAATCAAAACTAAGGTTCAACTCTTTTAGTTGAACAAACAGAACAGAAAGAAGTTTCACACAATTCTTCTGTGTAGTTTTTATTTGTAGACATTCTTTTTCCCAATATAGGCCTCCTAGCGCTCAGAATGTCCAATTGCAGTTTCTACAGAAAGAGTGTTTCAGAACGGCTCAATCAAAAGTAAGGTTCAACTCTGTTAGTTGAATGCACAGAACAGAAAGAAGTTTCATACAATGCTTCTGTGTAGTTTATGTTTGAACATATTCTTTTTTCCACTATTACCCACTTAGCGCTACGAATGTCCAGTTGCATTTTCTACAGACAGAGTGTTTCAAAACTGCTCAATCAAAAGTATGGTTTAACTCTGTTAGCTGAATGCTCAGATCAGAAAGAAGTTTCACAGAATGCTTCTGTGTAGTTTTTATTTGAATATATTCCTTTTTCCACTACTACGCTCTTAGCGCTCCAAATGTCCAGTTGCATTTTCTACAGAAAGAGTGTTCAGATCTGCTCAATCAAAAGTATGGTTTAACGCTGTTAGCTGAATGCACAGATCAGAAAGAAGTTTCACCGAATGATTCTGTGTAGTTTATATTTGAAGACATTCCTTTTTCCACTATTAGCCTCTTAGCACTCCGAATCTCCACTTGCATTTTCTACAAAAAGAGTGTTTCATAACTGCTCAATCAAAAATATGTTTTATATCTGTTAACTGAATTTACAGATAAGAAATAAGTTTCACAGAATGCATCTGTGTAGTTTTTATTTGAAGATATTCTTTTTCCCAATGTAGGCCTCTTAGCGCTTAGCATGTCCAATTGCAGTTTCTACAGAAAGAGTGTTTCAGAACGGCTCAATCAAAAGTAAGGTTCAACTCTGTTAGTTGAATGCACAGAACAGAAAGAATTTTCACAGAATGCTACTGTGTAGTTTATATTTGAATATATTCCTTTTTCCACTATTACCCTCTTAGCGCTCCGAATGTCCACTTGGATTTTCTACAGAAAGAGTGTTCACAACTGCGCAATCAAATTATGGTTTAACTCTGTTAGCTTAATGAACATATCAGAAATAAGTTTCACACAATGCTTCTGTGTAGTTTTTATTTGATGATATTATTTTTCCCAATAGAGGCCTCTTAGCGCTCAGAATGTCCAATTGCAGATTCTACAGAAAGAGTGTTTCAGAAAGGCTCAATCAAAAGTAAGGTTCAACTCTGTTAGTTGAATGCACAGAACAGAAAGTAGTTTCATACAATGCTTCTGTGTAGTTTATATTTGAACATATTCTTTTTTCCACTATTACCCACTTAGCGCTACGAATGTCCAGTTGCATTTTCTACAGACAGAGTGTTTCAAAACTGCTCAATCAAAAGTATGGTTTAACTCTGTTAGCTGAATGCTCAGATCAGAAAGAAGTTTCACAGAATGCTTCTGTGTAGTTTATATTTGTATATATTCCTTTTTCCACTACTACTCTCTTAGCGCTCCAAATGTCCAGTTGCATTTTCTACAGAAAGAGTGTTCAGATCTGCTCAATCAAAAGTATGGTTTAACTCTGTTAGCTGAATGCACAGATCAGAAAGAAGTTTCACAGAATGATTCTGTGTAGTTTATATTTGGAGACATTCCTTTTTCCACTATTACCCTCATAGCGCTCCGAATCTCCACTTGCATTTTCTACAGAAAGAGTGTTTCAGAACGGCTCAATCAAAACTAAGGTTCAACTCTTTTAGTTGAACAAACAGAACAGAAAGAAGTTTCACACAATTCTTCTGTGTAGTTTTTATTTGTAGACATTCTTTTTCCCAATATAGGCCTCCTAGCGCTCAGAATGTCCAATTGCAGTTTCTACAGAAAGAGTGTTTCAGAACGGCTCAATCAAAAGTAAGGTTCAACTCTGTTAGTTGAATGCACAGAACAGAAAGAAGTTTCATACAATGCTTCTGTGTAGTTTATATTTGAACATATTCTTTTTTCCACTATTACCCACTTAGCGCTACGAAAGTCCAGTTGCATTTTCTACAGACAGAGTGTTTCAAAACTGCTCAATCAAAAGTATGGTTTAACTCTGTTAGCTGAATGCTCAGATCAGAAAGCAGTTTCACAGAATGCTTCTGTGTAGTTTATATTTGAATATATTCCTTTTTCCACTATTACCCACTTAGCGCTCCAAATGTCCAGTTGCATTTTCTACAGAAAGAGTGTTCAGATCTGCTCAATCAAAAGTATGGTTTAACTCTGTTAGCTGAATGCACAGATCAGAAAGAAGTTTCACCGAATGATTCTGTGTAGTTTATATTTGAAGATATTCCTTTTTCCACTATTACCCTCTTAGCGCTCCGAATCTCCACTTGCATTTTCTACAGAAAGAGTGTTTCATAACTGCTCAATCAAAAATATGTTTTATCTCTGTTAACTGAATTTACAGATCAGAAATAAGTTTCACAGAATGCATCTTTGTACTTTTTATTTGAAGATATTCTTTTTCCCAATGTAGGCCTCTTAGCGCTTAGCATGTCCAATTGCAGTTTCTACAGAAAGAGTGTTTCAGAACGGCTTAATCAAAAGTAAGGTTCAACTCTGTTAGTTGAATGCACAGAACAGAAAGAATTTTCACAGAATGCTACTGTGTAGTTTATATTTGAATATATTCCTTTTTCCACTATTAACCTCTTAGCGCTCCGAATGTCCACTTGCATTTTCTACAGAAAGAGTGTTCAGAACTGCGCAATCAAAAGTATGGTTTAACTCTGTTAGCTTAATGAACATATCAGAAATAAGTTTCACACAATGCTTCTGTGTAGTTTTTATTTGAAGATATTATTTTTCCCAATAGAGGCCTCTTAGCGCTCAGAATGTCCAATTGCAGTTTCTACAGAAAGAGTGTTTCAGAAAGGCTCAATCAAAAGTAAGGTTCAACTCTGTTAGTTGAATGCACAGAACAGAAAGTAGTTTCATACAATGCTTCTGTGTAGTTCATATTTGAACATATTCTTTTTTCCACTATTACCCACTTAGCGCTACGAATGTCCAGTTGCATTTTCTACAGACAGAGTGTTTCAAAACTGCTCAATCAAAAGTATGGTTTAACTCTGTTAGCTGAATTCTCAGATCAGAAAGAAGTTTCACAGAATGCTTCTGTGTAGTTTATATTTGGATATATTCCTTTTTCCACTACTACACTCTTAGCGCTCCAAATGTCCAGTTGCATTTTCTACAGAAAGAGTGTTCAGATCTGCTCAATCAAAAGTATGGTTTAACTCTGTTAGCTGAATGCACAGATCAGAAAGAAGTTTCACAGAATGATTCTGTGTAGTTTATATTTGGAGACATTCCTTTTTCCACTATTAACCTCATAGCGCTCCGAATCTCCACTTGCATTTTCTACAGAAAGAGTGTTTCAGAACGGCTCAATCAAAACTAAGGTTCAACTCTTTTAGTTGACCAAACAGAACAGAAAGAAGTTTCACACATTTCTTCTGTGTAGTTTTTATTTGTAGACATTCTTTTTCCCAATATAGGCCTCCTAGCGCTCAGAATGTCCAATTGCAGTTTCTACAGAAAGAGTGTTTCAGAACGGCTCAATCAAAAGTAAGGTTCAACTCTGTTAGTTGAATGCACAGAACAGAAAGAAGTTTCATACAATGCTTCTGTGTAGTTTATATTTGAACATATTCTTTTTTCCACTATTACCCACTTAGCGCTAGGAATGTCCAGTTGCATTTTCTACAGACAGAGTGTTTCAAAACTGCTCAATCAAAAGTATGGTTTAACTCTGTTAGCTGAATGCTCAGATCAGAAAGTAGTTTCACAGAATGCTTCTGTGTAGTTTATATTTGAATATATTCCTTTTTCCACTATTACCCACTTAGCGATCCAAATGTCCAGTTGCATTTTCTACAGAAAGAGTGTTCAGATCTGCTCAATCAAAAGTATGGTTTAACTCTGTTAGCTGAATGCACAGATCAGAAAGAAGTTTCACCGAATGATTCTGTGTAGTTTATATTTGAAGATATTCCTTTTTCCACTATTACCCTCTTAGCGCTCCGAATCTCCACTTGCATTTTCTACAGAAAGAGTGTTTCATAACTGCTCAATCAAAAATATGTTTTATCTCTGTTAACTGAATTTACAGATAAGAAATAAGTTTCACAGAATGCATCTTTGTAGTTTTTATTTGAAGATATCCTTTTTCCCAATGTAGGCCTCTTAGCGCTTAGCATGTCCAATTGCAGTTTCTACAGAAAGAGTGTTTCAGAACGGCTCAATCAAAAGTAAGGTTCAACTCTGTTAGTTGAATGCACAGAACAGAAAGAATTTTCACAGAATGCTACTGTGTAGTTTATATTTGAATATATTCCTTTTTCCACTATTACCCTCTTAGCGCTCCGAATGTCCACTTGCATTTTCTACAGAAAGAATGTCCAGAACTGCGCAATCAAAAGTATGGTTTAAATCTGTTAGCTTAATGAACATATGAGAAATAAGTTTCACACAATGCTTCTGTGTAGTTTTTATTTGAAGATATTATTTTCCCAATAGAGGCCTCTTAGCGCTCAGAATGTCCAATTGCAGTTTCTACAGAAAGAGTGTTTCAGAAAGGCTCAATCAAAAGTAAGGTTCAACTCTGTTAGTTGAATACACAGAACAGAAAGATGTTTCATACAATGCTTCTGTGTAGTTTATATTTGAACATATTCTTTTTTCCACTATTACCCACTTAGCGCTACGAATGTCCAGTTGCATTTTCTACAGACAGAGTGTTTCAAAACTGCTCAATCAAAAGTATGGTTTAACTCTGTTAGCTGAATGCTCAGATCAGAAAGAAGTTTCACAGAATGCTTCTGTGTAGTTTATATTTGAATATATTCCTTTTTCCACTACTACTCTCCTAGCGCTCCAAATGTCCAGTTGCATTTTCTACAGAAAGAGTGTTCAGATCTGCTCAATCAAAAGTATGGTTTAACTCTGTTAGCTGAATGCACAGATCAGAAAGAAGTTTCACAGAATGATTCTGTGTAGTTTATATTTGGAGACATTCCTTTTTCCACTATTACCCTCTTAGCGTTCCGAATCTCCACTTGCATTTTCTACAGAAAGAGTGTTTCAGAACGGCTCAATCAAAACTAAGGTTCAACTCTTTTAGTTGAACAAACAGAACAGAAAGAAGTTTCACACAATTCTTCTGTGTAGTTTTTATTTGTAGACATTCTTTTTCCCAATATAGGCCTCTTAGCGCTCAGAATGTCCAATTGCAGTTTCTACAGAAAGAGTGTTTCAGAACGGCTCAATCAAAAGTAAGGTTCAACTCTGTTAGTTGAATGCACAGAACAGAAAGAAGTTTCATACAATGCTTCTGTGTAGTTTATATTTGAACATATTCTTTTTTCCACTATTACCCACTTAGCGCTAGGAATGTCCAGTTGCATTTTCTACAGACAGAGTGTTTCAAAACTGCTCAATCAAAAGTATGGTTTAACTCTGTTAGCTGAATGCTCACATCAGAAAGTAGTTTCACAGAATGCTTCTGTGTAGTTTATATTTGAATATATTCCTTTTTCCACTATTACCCACTTAGCGCTCCAAATGTCCAGTTGCATTTTCTACAGAAAGAGTGTTCAGATCTGCTCAATCAAAAGTATGGTTTAACTCTGTTAGCTGAATGCACAGATCAGAAAGAAGTTTCACCGAATGATTCTGTGTAGTTTATATTTGAAGATATTCCTTTTTCCACTATTACCCTCTTAGCGCTCCGAATCTCCACTTGCATTTTCTACAGAAGGAGTGTTTCATAACTGCTCAATCAAAAATATGTTTTATCTCTGTTATCTGAATTTACAGATAAGAAATAAGTTTCACAGAATGCATCTTTGTAGTTTTTATTTGAAGATATCCTTTTTCCCAATGTAGGCCTCTTAGCGCTTAGCATGTCCAATTGCAGTTTCTACAGAAAGAGTGTTTCAGAACGGCTCAATCAAAAGTAAGGTTCAACTCTGTTAGTTGAATGCACAGAACAGAAAGAATTTTCACAGAATGCTACTGTGTAATTTATATTTGAATATATTCCTTTTTCCACTATTACCCTCTTAGCGCTCCGAATGTCCACTTGCATTTTCTACAGAAAGAGTGTCCAGAACTGCGCAATCAAAGTATGGTTTAAATCTGTTAGCTTAATGAACATATCAGAAATAAGTTTCACACAATGCTTCTGTGTAGTTTTTATTTGAAGATATTATTTTCCCAATAGAGGCCTCTTAGCGCTCAGAATGTCCAATTGCAGTTTCTACAGAAAGAGTGTTTCAGAAAGGCTCAATCAAAAGTAAGGTTCAACTCTGTTAGTTGAATACACAGAACAGAAAGATGTTTCATACAATGCTTCTGTGTAGTTTATATTTGAACATATTCTTTTTTCCACTATTACCCACTTAGCGCTACGAATGTCCAGTTGCATTTTCTACAGACAGAGTGTTTCAAAACTGCTCAATCAAAAGTATGGTTTAACTCTGTTAGCTGAATGCTCAGATCAGAAAGAAGTTTCACAGAATGCTTCTGTGTAGTTTATATTTGAATATATTCCTTTTTCCACTACTACTCTCTTAGCGCTCCAAATGTCCAGTTGCATTTTCTACAGAAAGAGTGTTCAGATCTGCTCAATCAAAAGTATGGTTTAACTCTGTTAGCTGAATGCACAGATCAGAAAGAAGTTTCACAGAATGATTCTGTGTAGTTTATATTTGGAGACATTCCTTTTTCCACTATTACCCTCTTAGCGTTCCGAATCTCCACTTGCATTTTCTACAGAAAGAGTGTTTCAGAACGGCTCAATCAAAACTAAGGTTCAACTCTTTTAGTTGAACAAAGAGAACAGAAAGAAGTTTCACACAATTCTTCTGTGTAGTTTTTATTTGTAGACATTCTTTTTCCCAATATAGGCCTCCTAGCGCTCAGAATGTCCAATTGCAGTTTCTACAGAAAGAGTGTTTCAGAACGGCTCAATCAAAAGTAAGGTTCAACTCTGTTAGTTGAATGCACAGAACAGAAAGAAGTTTCATACAATGCTTCTGTGTAGTTTATATTTGAACATATTCTTTTTTCCACTATTACCCACTTAGCGCTACGAATGTCCAGTTGCATTTTCTACAGACAGAGTGTTTCAAAACTGCTCAATCAAAAGTATGGTTTAACTCTGTTAGCTGAATGCTCAGATCAGAAAGAAGTTTCACAGAATGCTTCTGTGTAGTTTATATTTGAATATATGCCTTTTTCCACTACTACTCTCTTAGCGCTCCAAATGTCCAGTTGCATTTTCTACAGAAAGAGTGTTCAGATCTGCTCAATCAAAAGTATGGTTTAACTCTGTTAGCTGAATGCACAGATCAGAAAGAAGTTTCACAGAATGATTCTGTGTAGTTTATATTTGGAGACATTCCTTTTTCCACTATTACCCTCATAGCGCTCCGAATCTCCACTTGCATTTTCTACAGAAAGAGTGTTTCAGAACGGCTCAATCAAAACTAAGGTTCAACTCTTTTAGTTGAACAAACAGAACAGAAAGAAGTTTCACACAATTCTTCTGTGTAGTTTTTATTTGTAGACATTCTTTTTCCCAATATAGGCCTCCTAGCGCTCAGAATGTCCAATTGCAGTTTCTACAGAAAGAGTGTTTCAGAACGGCTCAATCAAAAGTAAGGTTCAACTCTGTTAGTTGAATGCACAGAACAGAAAGAAGTTTCATACAATGCTTCTGTGTAGTTTATATTTGAACATATTCTTTTTTCCACTATTACCCACTTAGCGCTAGGAATGTCCAGTTGCATTTTCTACAGACAGAGTGTTTCAAAACTGCTCAATCAAAAGTATGGTTTAACTCTGTTAGCTGAATGCTCAGATCAGAAAGTAGTTTCACAGAATGCTTCTGTGTAGTTTATATTTGAATATATTCCTTTTTCCACTATTACCCACTTAGCGCTCCAAATGTCCAGTTGCATTTTCTACAGAAAGAGTGTTCAGATCTGCTCAATCAAAAGTATGGTTTAACTCTGTTAGCTGAATGCACAGATCAGAAAGAAGTTTCACCGAATGATTCTGTGTAGTTTATATTTGAAGATATTCCTTTTTCCACTATTACCCTCTTAGCGCTCCGAATCTCCACTTGCATTTTCTACAGAAGGAGTGTTTCATAACTGCTCAATCAAAAATATGTTTTATCTCTGTTAACTGAATTTACAGATAAGAAATAAGTTTCACAGAATGCATCTTTGTAGTTTTTATTTGAAGATATCCTTTTTCCCAATGTAGGCCTCTTAGCGCTTAGCATGTCCAATTGCAGTTTCTACAGAAAGAGTGTTTCAGAACGGCTCAATCAAAAGTAAGGTTCAACTCTGTTAGTTGAATGCACAGAACAGAAAGAATTTTCACAGAATGCTACTGTGTAATTTATATTTGAATATATTCCTTTTTCCACTATTACCCTCTTAGCGCTCCGAATGTCCACTTGCATTTTCTACAGAAAGAGTGTCCAGAACTGCGCAATCAAAAGTATGGTTTAAATCTGTTAGCTTAATGAACATATCAGAAATAAGTTTCACACAATGCTTCTGTGTAGTTTTTATTTGAAGATATTATTTTCCCAATAGAGGCCTCTTAGCGCTCAGAATGTCCAATTGCAGTTTCTACAGAAAGAGTGTTTCAGAAAGGCTCAATCAAAAGTAAGGTTCAACTCTGTTAGTTGAATACACAGAACAGAAAGATGTTTCATACAATGCTTCTGTGTAGTTTATATTTGAACATATTCTTTTTTCCACTATTACCCACTTAGCGCTACGAATGTCCAGTTGCATTTTCTACAGACAGAGTGTTTCAAAACTGCTCAATCAAAAGTATGGTTTAACTCTGTTAGCTGAATGCTCAGATCAGAAAGAAGTTTCACAGAATGCTTCTGTGTAGTTTATATTTGAATATATTCCTTTTTCCACTACTACTCTCTTAGCGCTCCAAATGTCCAGTTGCATTTTCTACAGAAAGAGTGTTCAGATCTGCTCAATCAAAAGTATGGTTTAACTCTGTTAGCTGAATGCACAGATCAGAAAGAAGTTTCACAGAATGATTCTGTGTAGTTTATATTTGGAGACATTCCTTTTTCCACTATTACCCTCTTAGCGTTCCGAATCTCCACTTGCATTTTCTACAGAAAGAGTGTTTCAGAACGGCTCAATCAAAACTAAGGTTCAACTCTTTTAGTTGAACAAACAGAACAGAAAGAAGTTTCACACAATTCTTCTGTGTAGTTTTTATTTGTAGACATTCCTTTTCCCAATATAGGCCTCCTAGCGCTCAGAATGTCCAATTGCAGTTTCTACAGAAAGAGTGTTTCAGAACGGCTCAATCAAAAGTAAGGTTCAACTCTGTTAGTTGAATGCACAGAACAGAAAGAAGTTTCATACAATGCTTCTGTGTAGTTTATATTTGAACATATTCTTTTTTCCACTATTACCCACTTAGCGCTACGAATGTCCAGTTGCATTTTCTACAGACAGAGTGTTTCAAAACTGCTCAATCAAAAGTATGGTTTAACTCTGTTAGCTGAATGCTCAGATCAGAAAGAAGTTTCACAGAATGCTTCTGTGTAGTTTATATTTGAATATATTTCTTTTTTCACTACTACGCTCTTAGCGCTCCAAATGTCCAGTTGCATTTTCTACAGAAAGAGTGTTCAGATCTTCTCAATCAAAAGTATGGTTTAACTCTGTTAGCTGAATGCACAGATCAGAAAGAAGTTTCACAGAATGATTCTGTGTAGTTTATATTTGGAGACATTCCTTTTTCCACTATTACCCTCATAGCGCTCCGAATCTCCACTTGCATTTTCTACAGAAAGAGTGTTTCAGAACGGCTCAATCAAAACTAAGGTTCAACTCTTTTAGTTGAACAAACAGAACAGAAAGAAGTTTCACACAATTCTTCTGTGTAGTTTTTATTTGTAGACATTCTTTTTCCCAATATAGGCCTCCTAGCGCTCAGAATGTCCAATTGCAGTTTCTACAGAAAGAGTGTTTCAGAACGGCTCAATCAAAAGTAAGGTTCAACTCTGTTAGTTGAATGCACAGAACAGAAAGAAGTTTCATACAATGCTTCTGTGTAGTTTATATTTGAACATATTCTTTTTTCCACTATTACCCACTTAGCGCTACGAATGTCCAGTTGCATTTTCTACAGACAGAGTGTTTCAAAACTGCTCAATCAAAAGTATGGTTTAACTCTGTTAGCTGAATGCTCAGATCAGAAAGAAGTTTCACAGAATGTTTCTGTGTAGTTTATATTTGAATATATTCCTTTTTCCACTATTACCCACTTAGCGTTCCAAATGTCCAGTTGCATTTTCTACAGAAAGAGTGTTCAGATCTGCTCAATCAAAAGCATGGTTTAACACTGTTAGCTGAATGCACAGATCAGAAAGAAGTTTCACCGAATGATTCTGTGTAGTTTATATTTGAAGATATTCCTTTTTCCACTATTACCCTCTTAGCGCTCCGAATCTCCACTTGCATTTTCTACAGAAAGAGTGTTTCATAACTGCTCAATCAAAAATATGTTTTATCTCTGTTAACTGAATTTACAGATCAGAAATAAGTTTAACAGAATGCATCTTTGTAGTTTTTATTTGAAGATATTCTTTTTCCCAATGTAGGCCTCTTAGCGCTTAGCATGTCCAATTGCAGTTTCTACAGAAAGAGTGTTTCAGAACGGCTCAATCAAAAGTAAGGTTCAACTCTGTTAGTTGAATGCACAGAACAGAAAGAATTTTCACAGAATGCTACTGTGTAATTTATATTTGAATATATTCCTTTTTCCACTATTACCCTCTTAGCGCTCCGAATGTCCACTTGCATTTTCTACAGAAAGAGTGTTCAGAACTGCGCAATCAAATGTATGGTTTAACTCTGTTTGCTTAATGAACATATCAGAAATAAGTTTCACACAATGCTTCTGTGTAGTTTTTATTTGAAGATATTATTTTCCCAATAGAGGCCTCTTAGCGCTCAGAATGTCCAATTGCAGTTTCTACAGAAAGAGTGTTTCAGAAAGGCTCAATCAAAAGTAAGGTTCAACTCTGTTAGTTGAATACACAGAACAGAAAGAAGTTTCATACAATGCTTCTGTGTAGTTTATATTTGAACATATTCTTTTTTCCACTATTACCCACTTAGCGCTACGAATGTCCAGTTGCATTTTCTACAGACAGAGTGTTTCAAAACTGCTCAATCAAAAGTATGGTTTAACTCTGTTAGCTGAATGCTCAGATCAGAAAGTAGTTTCACAGAATGCTTCTGTGTAGTTTATATTTGAATATATTCCTTTTTCCACTACTACTCTCTTAGCGCTCCAAATATCCAGTTGCATTTTCTACAGAAAGAGTGTTTAGATCTGCTCAATCAAAAGTATGGTTTAACTCTGTTAGCTGAATGCACAGATCAGAAAGAAGTTTCACAGAATGATTCTGTGTAGTTTATATTTGGAGGCATTCCTTTTTCCACTATTACCCTCTTAGCGTTCCGAATCTCCACTTGCATTTTCTACAGAAAGAGTGTTTCAGAACGGCTCAATCGAAACTAAGGTTCAACTCTTTTAGTTGAACAAACAGAACAGAAAGAAGTTTCACACAATTCTTCTGTGTAGTTTTTATTTGTAGACATTCTTTTTCCCAATATAGGCCTCCTAGCGCTCAGAATGTCCAATTGCAGTTTCTACAGAAAGAGTGTTTCAGAACGGCTCAATCAAAAGTAAGGTTCAACTCTGTTAGTTGAATGCACAGAACAGAAAGAAGTTTCATACAATGCTTCTGTGTAGTTTATATTTGAACATATTCTTTTTTCCACTATTACCCACTTAGCGCTAGGAATGTCCAGTTGCATTTTCTACAGACAGAGTGTTTCAAAACTGCTCAATCAAAAGTATGGTTTAACTCTGTTAGCTGAATGCTCAGATCAGAAAGTAGTTTCACAGAATGCTTCTGTGTAGTTTATATTTGAATATATATCTTTTTCCACTATTACCCACTTAGCGCTCCAAATGTCCAGTTGCATTTTCTACAGAAAGAGTGTTCAGATCTGCTCAATCAAAAGTATGGTTTAACTCTGTTAGCTGAATGCACAGATCAGAAAGAAGTTTCACCGAATGATTCTGTGTAGTTTATATTTGAAGATATTCCTTTTTCCACTATTACCCTCTTAGCGCTCCGAATCTCCACTTGCATTTTCTACAGAAGGAGTGTTTCATAACTGCTCAATCAAAAATATGTTTTATCTCTGTTAACTGAATTTACAGATAAGAAATAAGTTTCACAGAATGCATCTTTGTAGTTTTTATTTGAAGATATCCTTTTTCCCAATGTAGGCCTCTTAGCGCTTAGCATGTCCAATTGCAGTTTCTACAGAAAGAGTGTTTCAGAACGGCTCAATCAAAAGTAAGGTTCAACTCTGTTAGTTGAATGCACAGAACAGAAAGAAGTTTCATACAATGCTTCTGTGTAGTTTATATTTGAACATATTCTTTTTTCCACTATTACCCACTTAGCGCTAGGAATGTCCAGTTGCATTTTCTACAGACAGAGTGTTTCAAAACTGCTCAATCAAAAGTATGGTTTAACTCTGTTAGCTGAATGCTCAGATCAGAAAGTAGTTTCACAGAATGCTTCTGTGTAGTTTATATTTGAATATATATCTTTTTCCACTATTACCCACTTAGCGCTCCAAATGTCCAGTTGCATTTTCTACAGAAAGAGTGTTCAGATCTGCTCAATCAAAAGTATGGTTTAACTCTGTTAGCTGAATGCACAGATCAGAAAGAAGTTTCACCGAATGATTCTGTGTAGTTTATATTTGAAGATATTCCTTTTTCCACTATTACCCTCTTAGCGCTCCGAATCTCCACTTGCATTTTCTACAGAAGGAGTGTTTCATAACTGCTCAATCAAAAATATGTTTTATCTCTGTTAACTGAATTTACAGATAAGAAATAAGTTTCACAGAATGCATCTTTGTAGTTTTTATTTGAAGATATCCTTTTTCCCAATGTAGGCCTCTTAGCGCTTAGCATGTCCAATTGCAGTTTCTACAGAAAGAGTGTTTCAGAACGGCTCAATCAAAAGTAAGGTTCAACTCTGTTAGTTGAATGCACAGAACAGAAAGAATTTTCACAGAATGCTACTGTGTAATTTATATTTGAATATATTCCTTTTTCCACTATTACCCTCTTAGCGCTCCGAATGTCCACTTGCATTTTCTACAGAAAGAGTGTCCAGAACTGCGCAATCAAAAGTATGGTTTAAATCTGTTAGCTTAATGAACATATCAGAAATAAGTTTCACACAATGCTTCTGTGTAGTTTTTATTTGAAGATATTATTTTCCCAATAGAGGCCTCTTAGCGCTCAGAATGTCCAATTGCAGTTTCTACAGAAAGAGTGTTTCAGAAAGGCTCAATCAAAAGTAAGGTTCAACTCTGTTAGTTGAATACACAGAACAGAAAGATGTTTCATACAATGCTTCTGTGTAGTTTATATTTGAACATATTCTTTTTTCCACTATTACCCACTTAGCGCTACGAATGTCCAGTTGCATTTTCTACAGACAGAGTGTTTCAAAACTGCTCAATCAAAAGTATGGTTTAACTCTGTTAGCTGAATGCTCAGATCAGAAAGAAGTTTCACAGAATGCTTCTGTGTAGTTTATATTTGAATATATGCCTTTTTCCACTACTACTCTCTTAGCGCTCCAAATGTCCAGTTGCATTTTCTACAGAAAGAGTGTTCAGATCTGCTCAATCAAAAGTATGGTTTAACTCTGTTAGCTGAATGCACAGATCAGAAAGAAGTTTCACAGAATGATTCTGTGTAGTTTATATTTGGAGACATTCCTTTTTCCACTATTACCCTCATAGCGCTCCGAATCTCCACTTGCATTTTCTACAGAAAGAGTGTTTCAGAACGGCTCAATCAAAACTAAGGTTCAACTCTTTTAGTTGAACAAACAGAACAGAAAGAAGTTTCACACAATTCTTCTGTGTAGTTTTTATTTGTAGACATTCTTTTTCCCAATATAGGCCTCCTAGCGCTCAGAATGTCCAATTGCAGTTTCTACAGAAAGAGTGTCTCAGAACGGCTCAATCAAAAGTAAGGTTCAACTCTGTTAGTTGAATGCACAGAACAGAAAGAAGTTTCATACAATGCTTCTGTGTAGTTTATATTTGAACATATTCTTTTTTCCACTATTACCCACTTAGCGCTACGAATGTCCAGTTGCATTTTCTACAGACAGAGTGTTTCAAAACTGCTCAATCAAAAGTATGGTTTAACTCTGTTAGCTGAATGCTCAGATCAGAAAGAAGTTTCACAGAATGTTTCTGTGTAGTTTATATTTGAATATATTCCTTTTTCCACTATTACCCACTTAGCGTTCCAAATGTCCAGTTGCATTTTCTACAGAAAGAGTGTTCAGATCTGCTCAATCAAAAGCATGGTTTAACACTGTTAGCTGAATGCACAGATCAGAAAGAAGTTTCACCGAATGATTCTGTGTAGTTTATATTTGAAGATATTCCTTTTTCCACTATTACCCTCTTAGCGCTCCGAATCTCCACTTGCATTTTCTACAGAAAGAGTGTTTCATAACTGCTCAATCAAAAATATGTTTTATCTCTGTTAACTGAATTTACAGATCAGAAATAAGTTTAACAGAATGCATCTTTGTAGTTTTTATTTGAAGATATTCTTTTTCCCAATGTAGGCCTCTTAGCGCTTAGCATGTCCAATTGCAGTTTCTACAGAAAGAGTGTTTCAGAACGGCTCAATCAAAAGTAAGGTTCAACTCTGTTAGTTGAATGCACAGAACAGAAAGAATTTTCACAGAATGCTACTGTGTAATTTATATTTGAATATATTCCTTTTTCCACTATTACCCTCTTAGCGCTCCGAATGTCCACTTGCATTTTCTACAGAAAGAGTGTTCAGAACTGCGCAATCAAATGTATGGTTTAACTCTGTTAGCTTAATGAACATATCAGAAATAAGTTTCACACAATGCTTCTGTGTAGTTTTTATTTGAAGATATTATTTTCCCAATAGAGGCCTCTTAGCGCTCAGAATGTCCAATTGCAGTTTCTACAGAAAGAGTGTTTCAGAAAGGCTCAATCAAAAGTAAGGTTCAACTCTGTTAGTTGAATACACAGAACAGAAAGATGTTTCATACAATGCTTCTGTGTAGTTTATATTTGAACATATTCTTTTTTCCACTATTACCCACTTAGCGCTACGAATGTCCAGTTGCATTTTCTACAGACAGAGTGTTTCAAAACTGCTCAATCAAAAGTATGGTTTAACTCTGTTAGCTGAATGCTCAGATCAGAAAGAAGTTTCACAGAATGCTTCTGTGTAGTTTATATTTGAATATATTCCTTTTTCCACTACTACTCTCCTAGCGCTCCAAATGTCCAGTTGCATTTTCTACAGAAAGAGTGTTCAGATCTGCTCAATCAAAAGTATGGTTTAACTCTGTTAGCTGAATGCACAGATCAGAAAGAAGTTTCACAGAATGATTCTGTGTAGTTTATATTTGGAGACATTCCTTTTTCCACTATTACCCTCTTAGCGTTCCGAATCTCCACTTGCATTTTCTACAGAAAGAGTGTTTCAGAACGGCTCAATCGAAACTAAGGTTCAACTCTTTTAGTTGAACAAACAGAACAGAAAGAAGTTTCACACAATTCTTCTGTGTAGTTTTTATTTGTAGACATTCTTTTTCCCAATATAGGCCTCCTAGCGCTCAGAATGTCCAATTGCAGTTTCTACAGAAAGAGTGTTTCAGAACGGCTCAATCAAAAGTAAGGTTCAACTCTGTTAGTTGAATGCACAGAACAGAAAGAAGTTTCATACAATGCTTCTGTGTAGTTTATATTTGAACATATTCTTTTTTCCACTATTACCCACTTAGCGCTACGAATGTCCAGTTGCATTTTCTACAGACAGAGTGTTTCAAAACTGCTCAATCAAAAGTATGGTTTAACTCTGTTAGCTGAATGCTCAGATCAGAAAGTAGTTTCACAGAATGCTTCTGTGTAGTTTATATTTGAATATATTCCTTTTTCCACTATTACCCACTTAGCGCTCCAAATGTCCAGTTGCATTTTCTACAGAAAGAGTGTTCAGATCTGCTCAATCAAAAGTATGGTTTAACTCTGTTAGCTGAATGCACAGATCAGAAAGAAGTTTCACCGAATGATTCTGTGTAGTTTATATTTGAAGATATTCCTTTTTCCACTATTACCCTCTTAGCGCTCCGAATCTCCACTTGCATTTTCTACAGAAGGAGTGTTTCATAACTGCTCAATCAAAAATATGTTTTATCTCTGTTAACTGAATTTACAGATAAGAAATAAGTTTCACAGAATGCATCTTTGTAGTTTTTATTTGAAGATATCCTTTTTCCCAATGTAGGCCTCTTAGCGCTTAGCATGTCCAATTGCAGTTTCTACAGAAAGAGTGTTTCAGAACGGCTCAATCAAAAGTAAGGTTCAACTCTGTTAGTTGAATGCACAGAACAGAAAGAATTTTCACAGAATGCTACTGTGTAATTTATATTTGAATATATTCCTTTTTCCACTATTACCCTCTTAGCGCTCCGAATGTCCACTTGCATTTTCTACAGAAAGAGTGTCCAGAACTGCGCAATCAAAAGTATGGTGTAAATCTGTTAGCTTAATGAACATATCAGAAATAAGTTTCACACAATGCTTCTGTGTAGTTTTTATTTGAAGATATTATTTTCCCAATAGAGGCCTCTTAGCGCTCAGAATGTCCAATTGCAGTTTCTACAGAAAGAGTGTTTCAGAAAGGCTCAATCAAAAGTAAGGTTCAACTCTGTTAGTTGAATACACAGAACAGAAAGATGTTTCATACAATGCTTCTGTGTAGTTTATATTTGAACATATTCTTTTTTCCACTATTACCCACTTAGCGCTACGAATGTCCAGTTGCATTTTCTACAGACAGAGTGTTTCAAAACTGCTCAATCAAAAGTATGGTTTAACTCTGTTAGCTGAATGCTCAGATCAGAAAGAAGTTTCACAGAATGCTTCTGTGTAGTTTATATTTGAATATATTCCTTTTTCCACTACTACTCTCTTAGCGCTCCAAATGTCCAGTTGCATTTTCTACAGAAAGAGTGTTCAGATCTGCTCAATCAAAAGTATGGTTTAACTCTGTTAGCTGAATGCACAGATCAGAAAGAAGTTTCACAGAATGATTCTGTGTAGTTTATATTTGGAGACATTCCTTTTTCCACTATTACCCTCTTAGCGTTCCGAATCTCCACTTGCATTTTCTACAGAAAGAGTGTTTCAGAACGGCTCAATCAAAACTAAGGTTCAACTCTTTTAGTTGAACAAACAGAACAGAAAGAAGTTTCACACAATTCTTCTGTGTAGTTTTTATTTGTAGACATTCTTTTTCCCAATATAGGCCTCCTAGCGCTCAGAATGTCCAATTGCAGTTTCTACAGAAAGAGTGTTTCAGAACGGCTCAATCAAAAGTAAGGTTCAACTCTGTTAGTTGAATGCACAGAACAGAAAGAAGTTTCATACAATGCTTCTGTGTAGTTTATATTTGAACATATTCTTTTTTCCACTATTACCCACTTAGCGCTACGAATGTCCAGTTGCATTTTCTACAGACAGAGTGTTTCAAAACTGCTCAATCAAAAGTATGGTTTAACTCTGTTAGCTGAATGCTCAGATCAGAAAGAAGTTTCACAGAATGCTTCTGTGTAGTTTATATTTGAATATATTTCTTTTTTCACTACTACGCTCTTAGCGCTCCAAATGTCCAGTTGCATTTTCTACAGAAAGAGTGTTCAGATCTTCTCAATCAAAAGTATGGTTTAACTCTGTTAGCTGAATGCACAGATCAGAAAGAAGTTTCACAGAATGATTCTGTGTAGTTTATATTTGGAGACATTCCTTTTTCCACTATTACCCTCATAGCGCTCCGAATCTCCACTTGCATTTTCTACAGAAAGAGTGTTTCAGAACGGCTCAATCAAAACTAAGGTTCAACTCTTTTAGTTGAACAAACAGAACAGAAAGAAGTTTCACACAATTCTTCTGTGTAGTTTTTATTTGTAGACATTCTTTTTCCCAATATAGGCCTCTTAGCACTCAGAATGTCCAATTGCAGTTTCTACAGAAAGAGTGTTTCAGAACGGCTCAATCAAAAGTAAGGTTCAACTCAGTTAGTTGAATGCACAGAACAGAAAGAAGTTTCATACAATGCTTCTGTGTAGTTTATATTTGAACATATTCTTTTTTCCACTATTACCCACTTAGCGCTACGAATGTCCAGTTGCATTTTCTACAGACAGAGTGTTTCAAAACTGCTCAATCAAAAGTATGGTTTAACTCTGTTAGCTGAATGCTCAGATCAGAAAGAAGTTTCACAGAATGTTTCTGTGTAGTTTATATTTGAATATATTCCTTTTTCCACTATTACCCACTTAGCGTTCCAAATGTCCAGTTGCATTTTCTACAGAAAGAGTGTTCAGATCTGCTCAATCAAAAGCATGGTTTAACACTGTTAGCTGAATGCACAGATCAGAAAGAAGTTTCACCGAATGATTCTGTGTAGTTTATATTTGAAGATATTCCTTTTTCCACTATTACCCTCTTAGCGCTCCGAATCTCCACTTGCATTTTCTACAGAAAGAGTGTTTCATAACTGCTCAATCAAAAATATGTTTTATCTCTGTTAACTGAATTTACAGATCAGAAATAAGTTTAACAGAATGCATCTTTGTAGTTTTTATTTGAAGATATACTTTTTCCCAATGTAGGCCTCTTAGCGCTTAGCATGTCCAATTGCAGTTTCTACAGAAAGAGTGTTTCAGAACGGCTCAATCAAAAGTAAGGTTCAACTCTGTTAGTTGAATGCACAGAACAGAAAGAATTTTCACAGAATGCTACTGTGTAATTTATATTTGAATATATTCCTTTTTCCACTATTACCCTCTTAGCGCTCCGAATGTCCACTTGCATTTTCTACAGAAAGAGTGTTCAGAACTGCGCAATCAAATGTATGGTTTAACTCTGTTAGCTTAATGAACATATCAGAAATAAGTTTCACACAATGCTTCTGTGTAGTTTTTATTTGAAGATATTATTTTCCCAATAGAGGCCTCTTAGCGCTCAGAATGTCCAATTGCAGTTTCTACAGAAAGAGTGTTTCAGAAAGGCTCAATCAAAAGTAAGGTTCAACTCTGTTAGTTGAATACACAGAACAGAAAGAAGTTTCATACAATGCTTCTGTGTAGTTTATATTTGAACATATTCTTTTTTCCACTATTACCCACTTAGCGCTACGAATGTCCAGTTGCATTTTCTACAGACAGAGTGTTTCAAAACTGCTCAATCAAAAGTATGGTTTAACTCTGTTAGCTGAATGCTCAGATCAGAAAGAAGTTTCACAGAATGCTTCTGTGTAGTTTATATTTGAATATATTCCTTTTTCCACTACTACTCTCTTAGCGCTCCAAATATCCAGTTGCATTTTCTACAGAAAGAGTGTTTAGATCTGCTCAATCAAAAGTATGGTTTAACTCTGTTAGCTGAATGCACAGATCAGAAAGAAGTTTCACAGAATGATTCTGTGTAGTTTATATTTGGAGGCATTCCTTTTTCCACTATTACCCTCTTAGCGCTCCGAATCTCCACTTGCATTTTCTACAGAAAGAGTGTTTCAGAACGGCTCAATCAAAACTAAGGTTCAACTCTTTTAGTTGAACAAACAGAACAGAAAGAAGTTTCACACAATTCTTCGGTGTAGTTTTTATTTGTAGACATTCTTTTTCCCAATATAGGCCTCCTAGCGCTCAGAATGTCCAATTGCAGTTTCTACAGAAAGAGTGTTTCAGAACGGCTCAATCAAAAGTAAGGTTCAACTCTGTTAGTTGAATGCACAGAACAGAAAGAAGTTTCATACAATGCTTCTGTGTAGTTTATATTTGAACATATTCTTTTTTCCACTATTACCCACTTAGCGCTACGAATGTCCAGTTGCATTTTCTACAGACAGAGTGTTTCAAAACTGCTCAATCAAAAGTATGGTTTAACTCTGTTAGCTGAATGCTCAGATCAGAAAGAAGTTTCACAGAATGCTTCTGTGTAGTTTATATTTGAATATATTCCTTTTTCCACTACTACGCTCTTAGCGCTCCAAATGTCCAGTTGCATTTTCTACAGAAAGAGAGTTCAGATCTGCTCAATCAAAAGTATGGTTTAACTCTGTTAGCTGAATGCACAGATCAGAAAAAAGTTTCACCGAATGATTTTGTGTAGTTTATAATTGAAGACATTCCTTTTTCCACTATTACCCTCTTAGCGCTCCAAATCTCCACTTGCATTTTCTACAAAAAGAGTGTTTCATAACTGCTCAATCAAAAATATGTTTTATCTCTGTTAACTGAATTTACAGATCAGAAATAAGTTTCACAGAATGCATCTGTGTAGTTTTTATTTGAAGATATGCTTTTTCCCAATGTAGGCCTCTTAGCGCTTAGCATGTCCAATTGCAGTTTGTACAGAAAGAGTGTTTCAGAACGGCTCAATCAAAAGTAAGGTTCAACTCTGTTAGTTGAATGCACAGAACAGAAAGAATTTTCACAGAATGCAACTGTGTAGTTTATATTTGAATATATTCCTTTTTCCACTATTACCCTCTTAGCGCTCCGAATGTCCACTTGCATTTTCTACAGAAAGAGTGTTCAGAACTGCGCAATCAAAAGTATGGTTTAACTCTGTTAGCTTACTGAACATATCAGAAATAAGTTTCACACAATGCTTCTCTGTAGTTTTTAATTGAAGATATTAGTTTTCCCAATAGAGGCCTCTTAGCGCTCAGAATGTCCAATTGCAGTTTCTACAGAAAGAGTGTTTCAGAATGGCTCAATCAAAACTATAGTTCAACTCTTTTAGTTGAACAAACAGAACAGAAAGAAGTTTCACACAATTCTTCCGTGTAGTTTTTATTTGTAGACATTCTTTCTCCCAATATAGGCCTCCTAGCGCTCAGAATGTCCAATTGCAGTTTCTACAGAAAGAGTGTTTCAGAACGGCTCAATCAAAACTAAGGTTCAACTCTTTTAGTTGAACAAACAGAACAGAAAGAAGTTTCACACAATTCTTCTGTGTAGTTTTTATTTGTAGACATTCTTTTTCCCAATATAGTCCTCCTAGCGCTCAGAATGTCCAATTGCAGTTTCTACAGAAAGAGTGTTTCAGAACGGCTCAATCAAAAGTAAGGTTCAACTCTGTTAGTTGAATGCACAGAACAGAAAGAAGTTTCATACAATGCTTCTGTGTAGTTTATATTTGAACATATTCTTTTTTCCACTATTACCCACTTAGTGCTACGAAAGTCCAGTTGCATTTTCTACAGACAGAGTGTTTCAAAACTGCTCAATCAAAAGTATGGTTTAACTCTGTTAGCTGAATGCTCAGATCAGAAAGCAGTTTCACAGAATGCTTCTGTGTAGTTTATATTTGAATATATTCCTTTTTCCACTATTACCCACTTAGCGCTCCAAATGTCCAGTTGCATTTTCTACAGAAAGAGTGTTCAGATCTGCTCAATCAAAAGTATGGTTTAACTCTGTTAGCTGAATGCACAGATCAGAAAGAAGTTTCACCGAATGATTCTGTGTAGTTTATATTTGAAGATATTCCTTTTTCCACTATTACCCTCTTAGCGCTCCGAATCTCCACTTGCATTTTCTACAGAAAGAGTGTTTCATAACTGCTCAATCAAAAATATGTTTTATCTCTGTTAACTGAATTTACAGATCAGAAATAAGTTTCACAGAATGCATCTTTGTAATTTTTATTTGAAGATATTCTTTTTCCCAATGTAGGCCTCTTAGCGCTTAGCATGTCCAATTGCAGTTTCTACAGAAAAAGTGTTTCAGAACGGCTTAATCAAAAGTAAGGTTCAACTCTGTTAGTTGAATGCACAGAACAGAAAGAATTTTCACAGAATGCTACTGTGTAGTTTATATTTGAATATATTCCTTTTTCCACTATTACCCTCTTAGCGCTCCGAATGTCCACTTGCATTTTCTACAGAAAGAGTGTTCAGAACTGCGCAATCAAAAGTATGGTTTAACTCTGTTAGCTTAATGAACATATCAGAAATAAGTTTCACACAATGCTTCTGTGTAGTTTTTATTTGAAGATATTATTTTCCCAATAGAGGCCTCTTAGCGCTCAGAATGTCCAATTGCAGTTTCTACAGAAAGAGTGTTTCAGAAAGGCTCAATCAAAAGTAAGGTTCAACTCTGTTAGTTGAATGCTCAGATCAGAAAGAAGTTTCACAGAATGCTTCTGTGTAGTTTATATTTGAATATATGCCTTTTTCCACTACTACTCTCTTAGCGCTCCAAATGTCCAGTTGCATTTTCTACAGAAAGAGTGTTCAGATCTGCTCAATCAAAAGTATGGTTTAACTCTGTTAGCTGAATGCACAGATCAGAAAGAAGTTTCACAGAATGATTCTGTGTAGTTTATATTTGGAGACATTCCTTTTTCCACTATTACCCTCATAGCGCTCCGAATCTCCACTTGCATTTTCTACAGAAACAGTGTTTCAGAACGGCTCAATCAAAACTAAGGTTCAACTCTTTTAGTTGAACAAACAGAACAGAAAGAAGTTTCACACAATTCTTCTGTGTAGTTTTTATTTGTAGACATTCTTTTTCCCAATATAGGCCTCCTAGCGCTCAGAATGTCCAATTGCAGTTTCTACAGAAAGAGTGTCTCAGAACGGCTCAATCAAAAGTAAGGTTCAACTCTGTTAGTTGAATGCACAGAACAGAAAGAAGTTTCATACAATGCTTCTGTGTAGTTTATATTTGAACATATTCTTTTTTCCACTATTACCCACTTAGCGCTACGAATGTCCAGTTGCATTTTCTACAGACAGAGTGTTCAGATCTGCTCAATCAAAAGTATGGTTTAACTCTGTTAGCTGAATGCACAGATCAGAAAGAAGTTTCACAGAATGATTCTGTGTAGTTTATATTTGGAGACATTCCTTTTTCCACTATTACCCTCATAGCGCTCCGAATCTCCACTTGCATTTTCTACAGAAAGAGTGTTTCAGAACGGCTCAATCAAAACTAAGGTTCAACTCTTTTAGTTGAACAAACAGAACAGAAAGAAGTTTCACACAATTCTTCTGTGTAGTTTTTATTTGTAGACATTCTTTTTCCCAATATAGGCCTCCTAGCGCTCAGAATGTCCAATTGCAGTTTCTACAGAAAGAGTGTCTCAGAACGGCTCAATCAAAAGTAAGGTTCAACTCTGTTAGTTGAATGCACAGAACAGAAAGAAGTTTCATACAATGCTTCTGTGTAGTTTATATTTGAACATATTCTTTTTTCCACTATTACCCACTTAGCGCTACGAATGTCCAGTTGCATTTTCTACAGACAGAGTGTTTCAAAACTGCTCAATCAAAAGTATGGTTTAACTCTGTTAGCTGAATGCTCAGATCAGAAAGAAGTTTCACAGAATGTTTCTGTGTAGTTTATATTTGAATATATTCCTTTTTCCACTATTACCCACTTAGCGTTCCAAATGTCCAGTTGCATTTTCTACAGAAAGAGTGTTCAGATCTGCTCAATCAAAAGCATGGTTTAACACTGTTAGCTGAATGCACAGATCAGAAAGTAGTTTCACCGAATGATTCTGTGTAGTTTATATTTGAAGATATTCCTTTTTCCACTATTACCCTCTTAGCGCTCCGAATCTCCACTTGCATTTTCTACAGAAAGAGTGTTTCATAACTGCTCAATCAAAAATATGTTTTATCTCTGTTAACTGAATTTACAGATCAGAAATAAGTTTAACAGAATGCATCTTTGTAGTTTTTATTTGAAGATATTCTTTTTCCCAATGTAGGCCTCTTAGCGCTTAGCATGTCCAATTGCAGTTTCTACAGAAAGAGTGTTTCAGAACGGCTCAATCAAAAGTAAGGTTCAACTCTGTTAGTTGAATGCACAGAACAGAAAGAATTTTCACAGAATGCTACTGTGTAATTTATATTTGAATATATTCCTTTTTCCACTATTAACCTCTTAGCGCTCCGAATGTCCACTTGCATTTTCTACAGAAAGAGTGTTCAGAACTGCGCAATCAAATGTATGGTTTAACTCTGTTAGCTTAATGAACATATCAGAAATAAGTTTCACACAATGCTTCTGTGTAGTTTTTATTTGAAGATATTATTTTCCCAATAGAGGCCTCTTAGCGCTCAGAATGTCCAATTGCAGTTTCTACAGAAAGAGTGTTTCAGAAAGGCTCAATCAAAAGTAAGGTTCAACTCTGTTAGTTGAATACACAGAACAGAAAGAAGTTTCATACAATGCTTCTGTGTAGTTTATATTTGAACATATTCTTTTTTCCACTATTACCCACTTAGCGCTACGAATGTCCAGTTGCATTTTCTACAGACAGAGTGTTTCAAAACTGCTCAATCAAAAGTATGGTTTAACTCTGTTAGCTGAATGCTCAGATCAGAAAGAAGTTTCACAGAATGCTTCTGTGTAGTTTATATTTGAATATATTCCTTTTTCCACTACTACTCTCTTAGCGCTCCAAATATCCAGTTGCATTTTCTACAGAAAGAGTGTTTAGATCTGCTCAATCAAAAGTATGGTTTAACTCTGTTAGCTGAATGCACAGATCAGAAAGAAGTTTCACAGAATGATTCTGTGTAGTTTATATTTGGAGGCATTCCTTTTTCCACTATTACCCTCTTAGCGCTCCGAATCTCCACTTGCATTTTCTACAGAAAGAGTGTTTCAGAACGGCTCAATCAAAACTAAGGTTCAACTCTTTTAGTTGAACAAACAGAACAGAGAGAAGTTTCACACAATTCTTCGGTGTAGTTTTTATTTGTAGACATTCTTTTTCCCAATATAGGCCTCCTAGCGCTCAGAATGTCCAATTGCAGTTTCTACAGAAAGAGTGTTTCAGAACGGCTCAATCAAAAGTAAGGTTCAACTCTGTTAGTTGAATGCACAGAACAGAAAGTAGTTTCATACAATGCTTCTGTGTAGTTTATATTTGAACATATTCTTTTTTCCACTATTACCCACTTAGCGCTAGGAATGTCCAGTTGCACTTTCTACAGACAGAGTGTTTCAAAACTGCTCAATCAAAAGTATGGTTTAACTCTGTTAGCTGAATGCTCAGATCAGAAAGAAGTTTCACAGAATGCTTCTGTGTAGTTTATATTTGAATATATTCCTTTTTCCACTACTACCCTCTTAGCGCTCCAAATGTCCAGTTGCATTTTCTACAGAAAGAGTGTTCAGATCTGCTCAATCAAAAGTATGGTTTAACTCTGTTAGCTGAATGCACAGATCAGAAAGAAGTTTCACAGAATGATTCTGTGTAGTTTATATTTGGAGATATTCCTTTTTCCACTATTACCCTCTTAGCGCTCCGAATCTCCACTTGCATTTTCTACAGAAAGAGTGTTTCAGAACGGCTCAATCAAAACTAAGGTTCAACTCTTTTAGTTGAACAAACAGAAAGAAAGAAGTTTCACACAATTCTTCTGTGTAGTTTTTATTTGTAGACATTCTTTTTCCCAATATAGGCCTCTTAGCGCTCAGAATGTCCAATTGCAGTTTCTACAGAAAGAGTGTTTCAGAACGGCTCAATCAAAAGTAAGGTTCAACTCTGTTAGTTGAATGCACAGAACAGAAAGAAGTTTCATACAATGCTTCTGTGTAGTTTATATTTGAACATATTCTTTTTTCCACTATTACCCACTTAGCGCTACGAATGTCCAGTTGCATTTTCTACAGACAGAGTGTTTCAAAACTGCTCAATCAAAAGTATGGTTTAACTCTGTTAGCTGAATGCTCAGATCAGAAATAAGTTTCACAGAATGCTTCTGTGTAGTTTATATTTGAATATATTCCTTTTTCCACTATTACCCACTTAGCGCTCCAAATGTCCAGTTGCATTTTCTACAGAAAGAGTGTTCAGATCTGCTCAATCAAAAGTATGGTTTAACTCTGTTAGCTGAATGCACAGATCAGAAAGAAGTTTCACCGAATTATTCTGTGTAGTTTATATTTGAAGATATTCCTTTTTCCACTATTACCCTCTTAGCGCTCCGAATCTCCACTTGCATTTTCTACAGAAGGAGTGTTTCATAACTGCTCAATCAAAAATATGTTTTATCTCTGTTAACTGAATTTACAGATAAGAAATAAGTTTCACAGAATGCATCTTTGTAGTTTTTATTTGAAGATATCCTTTTTCCCAATGTAGGCCTCTTAGCGCTTAGCATGTCCAATTGCAGTTTCTACAGAAAGAGTGTTTCAGAACGGCTCAATCAAAAGTAAGGTTCAACTCTGTTAGTTGAATGCACAGAACAGAAAGAATTTTCACAGAATGCTACTGTGTAATTTATATTTGAATATATTCCTTTTTCCACTATTACCCTCTTAGCGCTCCGAATGTCCACTTGCATTTTCTACAGAAAGAGTGTCCAGAACTGCGCAATCAAAAGTATGGTTTAAATCTGTTAGCTTAATGAACATATCAGAAATAAGTTTCACACAATGCTTCTGTGTAGTTTTTATTTGAAGATATTATTTTCCCAATAGAGGCCTCTTAGCGCTCAGAATGTCCAATTGCAGTTTCTACAGAAAGGGTGTTTCAGAAAGGCTCAATCAAAAGTAAGGTTCAACTCTGTTAGTTGAATACACAGAACAGAAAGATGTTTCATACAATGCTTCTGTGTAGTTTATATTTGAACATATTCTTTTTTCCACTATTACCCACTTAGCGCTACGAATGTCCAGTTGCATTTTCTACAGACAGAGTGTTTCAAAACTGCTCAATCAAAAGTATGGTTTAACTCTGTTAGCTGAATGCTCAGATCAGAAAGAAGTTTCACAGAATGCTTCTGTGTAGTTTATATTTGAATATATGCCTTTTTCCACTACTACTCTCTTAGCGCTCCAAATGTCCAGTTGCATTTTCTACAGAAAGAGTGTTCAGATCTGCTCAATCAAAAGTATGGTTTAACTCTGTTAGCTGAATGCACAGATCAGAAAGAAGTTTCACAGAATGATTCTGTGTAGTTTATATTTGGAGACATTCCTTTTTCCACTATTACCCTCATAGCGCTCCGAATCTCCACTTGCATTTTCTACAGAAAGAGTGTTTCAGAACGGCTCAATCAAAACTAAGGTTCAACTCTTTTAGTTGAACAAACAGAACAGAAAGAAGTTTCACACAATTCTTCTGTGTAGTTTTTATTTGTAGACATTCTTTTTCCCAATATAGGCCTCCTAGCGCTCAGAATGTCCAATTGCAGTTTCTACAGAAAGAGTGTCTCAGAACGGCTCAATCAAAAGTAAGGTTCAACTCTGTTAGTTGAATGCACAGAATAGAAAGAAGTTTCATACAATGCTTCTGTGTAGTTTATATTTGAACATATTCTTTTTTCCACTATTACCCACTTAGCGCTACGAATGTCCAGTTGCATTTTCTACAGACAGAGTGTTTCAAAACTGCTCAATCAAAAGTATGGTTTAACTCTGTTAGCTGAATGCTCAGATCAGAAAGAAGTTTCACAGAATGTTTCTGTGTAGTTTATATTTGAATATATTCCTTTTTCCACTATTACCCACTTAGCGTTCCAAATGTCCAGTTGCATTTTCTACAGAAAGAGTGTTCAGATCTGCTCAATCAAAAGCATGGTTTAACACTGTTAGCTGAATGCACAGATCAGAAAGAAGTTTCACCGAATGATTCTGTGTAGTTTATATTTGAAGATATTCCTTTTTCCACTATTACCCTCTTAGCGCTCCGAATCTCCACTTGCATTTTCTACAGAAAGAGTGTTTCATAACTGCTCAATCAAAAATATGTTTTATCTCTGTTAACTGAATTTACAGATCAGAAATAAGTTTAACAGAATGCATCTTTGTAGTTTTTATTTGAAGATATTCTTTTTCCCAATGTAGGCCTCTTAGCGCTTAGCATGTCCAATTGCAGTTTCTACAGAAAGAGTGTTTCAGAACGGCTCAATCAAAAGTAAGGTTCAACTCTGTTAGTTGAATGCACAGAACAGAAAGAATTTTCACAGAATGCTACTGTGTAATTTATATTTGAATATATTCCTTTTTCCACTATTACCCTCTTAGCGCTCCGAATGTCCACTTGCATTTTCTACAGAAAGAGTGTTCAGAACTGCGCAATCAAATGTATGGTTTAACTCTGTTAGCTTAATGAACATATCAGAAATAAGTTTCACACAATGCTTCTGTGTAGTTTTTATTTGAAGATATTATTTTCCCAATAGAGGCCTCTTAGCGCTCAGAATGTCCAATTGCAGTTTCTACAGAAAGAGTGTTTCAGAAAGGCTCAATCAAAAGTAAGGTTCAACTCTGTTAGTTGAATACACAGAACAGAAAGATGTTTCATACAATGCTTCTGTGTAGTTTATATTTGAACATATTCTTTTTTCCACTATTACCCACTTAGCGCTACGAATGTCCAGTTGCATTTTCTACAGACAGAGTGTTTCAAAACTGCTCAATCAAAAGTATGGTTTAACTCTGTTAGCTGAATGCTCAGATCAGAAAGAAGTTTCACAGAATGCTTCTGTGTAGTTTATATTTGAATATATTCCTTTTTCCACTACTACTCTCCTAGCGCTCCAAATGTCCAGTTGCATTTTCTACAGAAAGAGTGTTCAGATCTGCTCAATCAAAAGTATGGTTTAACTCTGTTAGCTGAATGCACAGATCAGAAAGAAGTTTCACAGAATGATTCTGTGTAGTTTATATTTGGAGACATTCCTTTTTCCACTATTACCCTCTTAGCGTTCCGAATCTCCACTTGCATTTTCTACAGAAAGAGTGTTTCAGAACGGCTCAATCGAAACTAAGGTTCAACTCTTTTAGTTGAACAAACAGAACAGAAAGAAGTTTCACACAATTCTTCTGTGTAGTTTTTATTTGTAGACATTCTTTTTCCCAATATAGGCCTCCTAGCGCTCAGAATGTCCAATTGCAGTTTCTACAGAAAGAGTGTTTCAGAACGGCTCAATCAAAAGTAAGGTTCAACTCTGTTAGTTGAATGCACAGAACAGAAAGAAGTTTCATACAATGCTTCTGTGTAGTTTATATTTGAACATATTCTTTTTTCCACTATTACCCACTTAGCGCTAGGAATGTCCAGTTGCATTTTCTACAGACAGAGTGTTTCAAAACTGCTCAATCAAAAGTATGGTTTAACTCTGTTAGCTGAATGCTCAGATCAGAAAGTAGTTTCACAGAATGCTTCTGTGTAGTTTATATTTGAATATATTCCTTTTTCCACTATTACCCACTTAGCGCTCCAAATGTCCAGTTGCATTTTCTACAGAAAGAGTGTTCAGATCTGCTCAATCAAAAGTATGGTTTAACTCTGTTAGCTGAATGCACAGATCAGAAAGAAGTTTCACCGAATGATTCTGTGTAGTTTATATTTGAAGATATTCCTTTTTCCACTATTACCCTCTTAGCGCTCCGAATCTCCACTTGCATTTTCTACAGAAGGAGTGTTTCATAACTGCTCAATCAAAAATATGTTTTATCTCTGTTAACTGAATTTACAGATAAGAAATAAGTTTCACAGAATGCATCTTTGTAGTTTTTATTTGAAGATATCCTTTTTCCCAATGTAGGCCTCTTAGCGCTTAGCATGTCCAATTGCAGTTTCTACAGAAAGAGTGTTTCAGAACGGCTCAATCAAAAGTAAGGTTCAACTCTGTTAGTTGAATGCACAGAACAGAAAGAATTTTCACAGAATGCTACTGTGTAATTTATATTTGAATATATTCCTTTTTCCACTATTACCCTCTTAGCGCTCCGAATGTCCACTTGCATTTTCTACAGAAAGAGTGTCCAGAACTGCGCAATCAAAAGTATGGTGTAAATCTGTTAGCTTAATGAACATATCAGAAATAAGTTTCACACAATGCTTCTGTGTAGTTTTTATTTGAAGATATTATTTTCCCAATAGAGGCCTCTTAGCGCTCAGAATGTCCAATTGCAGTTTCTACAGAAAGAGTGTTTCAGAAAGGCTCAATCAAAAGTAAGGTTCAACTCTGTTAGTTGAATACACAGAACAGAAAGATGTTTCATACAATGCTTCTGTGTAGTTTATATTTGAACATATTCTTTTTTCCACTATTACCCACTTAGCGCTACGAATGTCCAGTTGCATTTTCTACAGACAGAGTGTTTCAAAACTGCTCAATCAAAAGTATGGTTTAACTCTGTTAGCTGAATGCTCAGATCAGAAAGAAGTTTCACAGAATGCTTCTGTGTAGTTTATATTTGAATATATTCCTTTTTCCACTACTACTCTCTTAGCGCTCCAAATGTCCAGTTGCATTTTCTACAGAAAGAGTGTTCAGATCTGCTCAATCAAAAGTATGGTTTAACTCTGTTAGCTGAATGCACAGATCAGAAAGAAGTTTCACAGAATGATTCTGTGTAGTTTATATTTGGAGACATTCCTTTTTCCACTATTACCCTCTTAGCGTTCCGAATCTCCACTTGCATTTTCTACAGAAAGAGTGTTTCAGAACGGCTCAATCAAAACTAAGGTTCAACTCTTTTAGTTGAACAAACAGAACAGAAAGAAGTTTCACACAATTCTTCTGTGTAGTTTTTATTTGTAGACATTCTTTTTCCCAATATAGGCCTCCTAGCGCTCAGAATGTCCAATTGCAGTTTCTACAGAAAGAGTGTTTCAGAACGGCTCAATCAAAAGTAAGGTTCAACTCTGTTAGTTGAATGCACAGAACAGAAAGAAGTTTCATACAATGCTTCTGTGTAGTTTATATTTGAACATATTCTTTTTTCCACTATTACCCACTTAGCGCTACGAATGTCCAGTTGCATTTTCTACAGACAGAGTGTTTCAAAACTGCTCAATCAAAAGTATGGTTTAACTCTGTTAGCTGAATGCTCAGATCAGAAAGAAGTTTCACAGAATGCTTCTGTGTAGTTTATATTTGAATATATTTCTTTTTTCACTACTACGCTCTTAGCGCTCCAAATGTCCAGTTGCATTTTCTACAGAAAGAGTGTTCAGATCTTCTCAATCAAAAGTATGGTTTAACTCTGTTAGCTGAATGCACAGATCAGAAAGAAGTTTCACAGAATGATTCTGTGTAGTTTATATTTGGAGACATTCCTTTTTCCACTATTACCCTCATAGCGCTCCGAATCTCCACTTGCATTTTCTACAGAAAGAGTGTTTCAGAACGGCTCAATCAAAACTAAGGTTCAACTCTTTTAGTTGAACAAACAGAACAGAAAGAAGTTTCACACAATTCTTCTGTGTAGTTTTTATTTGTAGACATTCTTTTTCCCAATATAGGCCTCTTAGCACTCAGAATGTCCAATTGCAGTTTCTACAGAAAGAGTGTTTCAGAACGGCTCAATCAAAAGTAAGGTTCAACTCAGTTAGTTGAATGCACAGAACAGAAAGAAGTTTCATACAATGCTTCTGTGTAGTTTATATTTGAACATATTCTTTTTTCCACTATTACCCACTTAGCGCTACGAATGTCCAGTTGCATTTTCTACAGACAGAGTGTTTCAAAACTGCTCAATCAAAAGTATGGTTTAACTCTGTTAGCTGAATGCTCAGATCAGAAAGAAGTTTCACAGAATGTTTCTGTGTAGTTTATATTTGAATATATTCCTTTTTCCACTATTACCCACTTAGCGTTCCAAATGTCCAGTTGCATTTTCTACAGAAAGAGTGTTCAGATCTGCTCAATCAAAAGCATGGTTTAACACTGTTAGCTGAATGCACAGATCAGAAAGAAGTTTCACCGAATGATTCTGTGTAGTTTATATTTGAAGATATTCCTTTTTCCACTATTACCCTCTTAGCGCTCCGAATCTCCACTTGCATTTTCTACAGAAAGAGTGTTTCATAACTGCTCAATCAAAAATATGTTTTATCTCTGTTAACTGAATTTACAGATCAGAAATAAGTTTAACAGAATGCATCTTTGTAGTTTTTATTTGAAGATATACTTTTTCCCAATGTAGGCCTCTTAGCGCTTAGCATGTCCAATTGCAGTTTCTACAGAAAGAGTGTTTCAGAACGGCTCAATCAAAAGTAAGGTTCAACTCTGTTAGTTGAATGCACAGAACAGAAAGAATTTTCACAGAATGCTACTGTGTAATTTATATTTGAATATATTCCTTTTTCCACTATTACCCTCTTAGCGCTCCGAATGTCCACTTGCATTTTCTACAGAAAGAGTGTCCAGAACTGCGCAATCAAAAGTATGGTGTAAATCTGTTAGCTTAATGAACATATCAGAAATAAGTTTCACACAATGCTTCTGTGTAGTTTTTATTTGAAGATATTATTTTCCCAATAGAGGCCTCTTAGCGCTCAGAATGTCCAATTGCAGTTTCTACAGAAAGAGTGTTTCAGAAAGGCTCAATCAAAAGTAAGGTTCAACTCTGTTAGTTGAATACACAGAACAGAAAGATGTTTCATACAATGCTTCTGTGTAGTTTATATTTGAACATATTCTTTTTTCCACTATTACCCACTTAGCGCTACGAATGTCCAGTTGCATTTTCTACAGACAGAGTGTTTCAAAACTGCTCAATCAAAAGTATGGTTTAACTCTGTTAGCTGAATGCTCAGATCAGAAAGAAGTTTCACAGAATGCTTCTGTGTAGTTTATATTTGAATATATTCCTTTTTCCACTACTACTCTCTTAGCGCTTCAAATGTCCAGTTGCATTTTCTACAGAAAGAGTGTTCAGATCTGCTCAATCAAAAGTATGGTTTAACTCTGTTAGCTGAATGCACAGATCAGAAAGAAGTTTCACAGAATGATTCTGTGTAGTTTATATTTGGAGACATTCCTTTTTCCACTATTACCCTCTTAGCGTTCCGAATCTCCACTTGCATTTTCTACAGAAAGAGTGTTTCAGAACGGCTCAATCAAAACTAAGGTTCAACTCTTTTAGTTGAACAAACAGAACAGAAAGAAGTTTCACACAATTCTTCTGTGTAGTTTTTATTTGTAGACATTCTTTTTCCCAATATAGGCCTCCTAGCGCTCAGAATGTCCAATTGCAGTTTCTACAGAAAGAGTGTTTCAGAACGGCTCAATCAAAAGTAAGGTTCAACTCTGTTAGTTGAATGCACAGAACAGAAAGAAGTTTCATACAATGCTTCTGTGTAGTTTATATTTGAACATATTCTTTTTTCCACTATTACCCACTTAGCGCTACGAATGTCCAGTTGCATTTTCTACAGACAGAGTGTTTCAAAACTGCTCAATCAAAAGTATGGTTTAACTCTGTTAGCTGAATGCTCAGATCAGAAAGAAGTTTCACAGAATGCTTCTGTGCAGTTTATATTTGAATATATTCCTTTTTCCACTACTACTCTCTTAGCGCTCCAAATATCCAGTTGCATTTTCTACAGAAAGAGTGTTTAGATCTGCTCAATCAAAAGTATGGTTTAACTCTGTTAGCTGAATGCACAGATCAGAAAGAAGTTTCACAGAATGATTCTGTGTAGTTTATATTTGGAGGCATTCCTTTTTCCACTATTACCCTCTTCGCGCTCCGAATCTCCACTTGCATTTTCTACAGAAAGAGTGTTTCAGAACGGCTCAATCAAAACTAAGGTTCAACTCTTTTAGTTGAACAAACAGAACAGAGAGAAGTTTCACACAATTCTTCGGTGTAGTTTTTATTTGTAGACATTCTTTTTCCCAATATAGGCCTCCTAGCGCTCAGAATGTCCAATTGCAGTTTCTACAGAAAGAGTGTTTCAGAACGGCTCAATCAAAAGTAAGGTTCAACTCTGTTAGTTGAATACACAGAACAGAAAGTAGTTTCATACAATGCTTCTGTGTAGTTTATATTTGAACATATTCTTTTTTCCACTATTACCCACTTAGCGCTAGGAATGTCCAGTTGCACTTTCTACAGACAGAGTGTTTCAAAACTGCTCAATCAAAAGTATGGTTTAACTCTGTTAGCTGAATGCTCAGATCAGAAAGTAGTTTCACAGAATGCTTCTGTGTAGTTTATATTTGAATATATTCCTTTTTCCACTATTACCCACTTAGCGCTCCAAATGTCCAGTTGCATTTTCTACAGAAAGAGTGTTCAGATCTGCTCAATCAAAAGTATGGTTTAACTCTGTTAGCTGAATGCACAGATCAGAAAGAAGTTTCACCGAATTATTCTGTGTAGTTTATATTTGAAGATATTCCTTTTTCCACTATTACCCTCTTAGCGCTCCGAATCTCCACTTGCATTTTCTACAGAAGGAGTGTTTCATAACTGCTCAATCAAAAATATGTTTTATCTCTGTTAACTGAATTTACAGATAAGAAATAAGTTTCACAGAATGCATCTTTGTAGTTTTTATTTGAAGATATCCTTTTTCCCAATGTAGGCCTCTTAGCGCTTAGCATGTCCAATTGCAGTTTCTACAGAAAGAGTGTTTCAGAACGGCTCAATCAAAAGTAAGGTTCAACTCTGTTAGTTGAATGCACAGAACAGAAAGAATTTTCACAGAATGCTACTGTGTAATTTATATTTGAATATATTCCTTTTTCCACTATTACCCTCTTAGCGCTCCGAATGTCCACTTGCATTTTCTACAGAAAGAGTGTCCAGAACTGCGCAATCAAAAGTATGGTTTAAATCTGTTAGCTTAATGAACATATCAGAAATAAGTTTCACACAATGCTTCTGTGTAGTTTTTATTTGAAGATATTATTTTCCCAATAGAGGCCTCTTAGCGCTCAGAATGTCCAATTGCAGTTTCTACAGAAAGAGTGTTTCAGAAAGGCTCAATCAAAAGTAAGGTTCAACTCTGTTAGTTGAATACACAGAACAGAAAGATGTTTCATACAATGCTTCTGTGTAGTTTATATTTGAACATATTCTTTTTTCCACTATTACCCACTTAGCGCTACGAATGTCCAGTTGCATTTTCTACAGACAGAGTGTTTCAAAACTGCTCAATCAAAAGTATGGTTTAACTCTGTTAGCTGAATGCTCAGATCAGAAAGAAGTTTCACAGAATGCTTCTGTGTAGTTTATATTTGAATATATGCCTTTTTCCACTACTACTCTCTTAGCGCTCCAAATGTCCAGTTGCATTTTCTACAGAAAGAGTGTTCAGATCTGCTCAATCAAAAGTATGGTTTAACTCTGTTAGCTGAATGCACAGATCAGAAAGAAGTTTCACAGAATGATTCTGTGTAGTTTATATTTGGAGACATTCCTTTTTCCACTATTACCCTCATAGCGCTCCGAATCTCCACTTGCATTTTCTACAGAAAGAGTGTTTCAGAACGGCTCAATCAAAACTAAGGTTCAACTCTTTTAGTTGAACAAACAGAACCGAAAGAAGTTTCACACAATTCTTCTGTGTAGTTTTTATTTGTAGACATTCTTTTTCCCAATATAGGCCTCCTAGCGCTCAGAATGTCCAATTGCAGTTTCTACAGAAAGAGTGTCTCAGAACGGCTCAATCAAAAGTAAGGTTCAACTCTGTTAGTTGAATGCACAGAACAGAAAGAAGTTTCATACAATGCTTCTGTGTAGTTTATATTTGAACATATTCTTTTTTCCACTATTACCCACTTAGCGCTACGAATGTCCAGTTGCATTTTCTACAGACAGAGTGTTTCAAAACTGCTCAATCAAAAGTATGGTTTAACTCTGTTAGCTGAATGCTCAGATCAGAAAGAAGTTTCACAGAATGTTTCTGTGTAGTTTATATTTGAATATATTCCTTTTTCCACTATTACCCACTTAGCGTTCCAAATGTCCAGTTGCATTTTCTACAGAAAGAGTGTTCAGATCTGCTCAATCAAAAGCATGGTTTAACACTGTTAGCTGAATGCACAGATCAGAAAGAAGTTTCACCGAATGATTCTGTGTAGTTTATATTTGAAGATATTCCTTTTTCCACTATTACCCTCTTAGCGCTCCGAATCTCCACTTGCATTTTCTACAGAAAGAGTGTTTCATAACTGCTCAATCAAAAATGTGTTTTATCTCTGTTAACTGAATTTACAGATCAGAAATAAGTTTAACAGAATGCATCTTTGTAGTTTTTATTTGAAGATATTCTTTTTCCCAATGTAGGCCTCTTAGCGCTTAGCATGTCCAATTGCAGTTTCTACAGAAAGAGTGTTTCAGAACGGCTCAATCAAAAGTAAGGTTCAACTCTGTTAGTTGAATGCACAGAACAGAAAGAATTTTCACAGAATGCTACTGTGTAATTTATATTTGAATATATTCCTTTTTCCACTATTACCCTCTTAGCGCTCCGAATGTCCACTTGCATTTTCTACAGAAAGAGTGTTCAGAACTGCGCAATCAAATGTATGGTTTAACTCTGTTAGCTTAATGAACATATCAGAAATAAGTTTCACACAATGCTTCTGTGTAGTTTTTATTTGAAGATATTATTTTCCCAATAGAGGCCTCTTAGCGCTCAGAATGTCCAATTGCAGTTTCTACAGAAAGAGTTTTTCAGAAAGGCTCAATCAAAAGTAAGGTTCAACTCTGTTAGTTGAATACACAGAACAGAAAGATGTTTCATACAATGCTTCTGTGTAGTTTATATTTGAACATATTCTTTTTTCCACTATTACCCACTTAGCGCTACGAATGTCCAGTTGCATTTTCTACAGACAGAGTGTTTCAAAACTGCTCAATCAAAAGTATGGTTTAACTCTGTTAGCTGAATGCTCAGATCAGAAAGAAGTTTCACAGAATGCTTCTGTGTAGTTTATATTTGAATATATTCCTTTTTCCACTACTACTCTCCTAGCGCTCCAAATGTCCAGTTGCATTTTCTACAGAAAGAGTGTTCAGATCTGCTCAATCAAAAGTATGGTTTAACTCTGTTAGCTGAATGCACAGATCAGAAAGAAGTTTCACAGAATGATTCTGTGTAGTTTATATTTGGAGACATTCCTTTTTCCACTATTACCCTCTTAGCGTTCCGAATCTCCACTTGCATTTTCTACAGAAAGAGTGTTTCAGAACGGCTCAATCGAAACTAAGGTTCAACTCTTTTAGTTGAACAAACAGAACAGAAAGAAGTTTCACACAATTCTTCTGTGTAGTTTTTATTTGTAGACATTCTTTTTCCCAATATAGGCCTCCTAGCGCTCAGAATGTCCAATTGCAGTTTCTACAGAAAGAGTGTTTCAGAACGGCTCAATCAAAAGTAAGGTTCAACTCTGTTAGTTGAATGCACAGAACAGAAAGAAGTTTCATACAATGCTTCTGTGTAGTTTATATTTGAACATATTCTTTTTTCCACTATTACCCACTTAGCGCTAGGAATGTCCAGTTGCATTTTCTACAGACAGAGTGTTTCAAAACTGCTCAATCAAAAGTATGGTTTAACTCTGTTAGCTGAATGCTCAGATCAGAAAGTAGTTTCACAGAATGCTTCTGTGTAGTTTATATTTGAATATATATCTTTTTCCACTATTACCCACTTAGCGCTCCAAATGTCCAGTTGCATTTTCTACAGAAAGAGTGTTCAGATCTGCTCAATCAAAAGTATGGTTTAACTCTGTTAGCTGAATGCACAGATCAGAAAGAAGTTTCACCGAATGATTCTGTGTAGTTTATATTTGAAGATATTCCTTTTTCCACTATTACCCTCTTAGCGCTCCGAATCTCCACTTGCATTTTCTACAGAAGGAGTGTTTCATAACTGCTCAATCAAAAATATGTTTTATCTCTGTTAACTGAATTTACAGATAAGAAATAAGTTTCACAGAATGCATCTTTTTAGTTTTTATTTGAAGATATCCTTTTTCCCAATGTAGGCCTCTTAGCGCTTAGCATGTCCAATTGCAGTTTCTACAGAAAGAGTGTTTCAGAACGGCTCAATCAAAAGTAAGGTTCAACTCTGTTAGTTGAATGCACAGAACAGAAAGAATTTTCACAGAATGCTACTGTGTAATTTATATTTGAATATATTCCTTTTTCCACTATTACCCTCTTAGCGCTCCGAATGTCCACTTGCATTTTCTACAGAAAGAGTGTCCAGAACTGCGCAATCAAAAGTATGGTTTAAATCTGTTAGCTTAATGAACATATCAGAAATAAGTTTCACACAATGCTTCTGTGTAGTTTTTATTTGAAGATATTATTTTCCCAATAGAGGCCTCTTAGCGCTCAGAATGTCCAACTGCAGTTTCTACAGAAAGAGTGTTTCAGAAAGGCTCAATCAAAAGTAAGGTTCAACTCTGTTAGTTGAATACACAGAACAGAAAGATGTTTCATACAATGCTTCTGTGTAGTTTATATTTGAACATATTCTTTTTTCCACTATT
Organism: Symphalangus syndactylus; assembly: GCF_028878055.3. Classification (NCBI taxonomy): domain Eukaryota; kingdom Metazoa; phylum Chordata; class Mammalia; order Primates; family Hylobatidae; genus Symphalangus; species Symphalangus syndactylus. The sequence goes on along the minus strand of NC_072434.2, from coordinate 95,375,686 downwards.
ACCCACTTAGCGCTACGAATGTCCAGTTGCATTTTCTACAGACAGAGTGTTTCAAAACTGCTCAATCAAAAGTATGGTTTAACTCTGTTAGCTGAATGCTCAGATCAGAAAGAAGTTTCACAGAATGCTTCTGTGTAGTTTATATTTGAATATATGCCTTTTTCCACTACTACTCTCTTAGCGCTCCAAATGTCCAGTTGCATTTTCTACAGAAAGAGTGTTCAGATCTGCTCAATCAAAAGTATGGTTTAACTCTGTTAGCTGAATGCACAGATCAGAAAGAAGTTTCACAGAATGATTCTGTGTAGTTTATATTTGGAGACATTCCTTTTTCCACTATTACCCTCATAGCGCTCCGAATCTCCACTTGCATTTTCTACAGAAAGAGTGTTTCAGAACGGCTCAATCAAAACTAAGGTTCAACTCTTTTAGTTGAACAAACAGAACAGAAAGAAGTTTCACACAATTCTTCTGTGTAGTTTTTATTTGTAGACATTCTTTTTCCCAATATAGGCCTCCTAGCGCTCAGAATGTCCAATTGCAGTTTCTACAGAAAGAGTGTTTCAGAACGGCTCAATCAAAAGTAAGGTTCAACTCTGTTAGTTGAATGCACAGAACAGAAAGAAGTTTCATACAATGCTTCTGTGTAGTTTATATTTGAACATATTCTTTTTTCCACTATTACCCACTTAGCGCTAGGAATGTCCAGTTGCATTTTCTACAGACAGAGTGTTTCAAAACTGCTCAATCAAAAGTATGGTTTAACTCTGTTAGCTGAATGCTCAGATCAGAAAGTAGTTTCACAGAATGCTTCTGTGTAGTTTATATTTGAATATATTCCTTTTTCCACTATTACCCACTTAGCGCTCCAAATGTCCAGTTGCATTTTCTACAGAAAGAGTGTTCAGATCTGCTCAATCAAAAGTATGGTTTAACTCTGTTAGCTGAATGCACAGATCAGAAAGAAGTTTCACCGAATGATTCTGTGTAGTTTATATTTGAAGATATTCCTTTTTCCACTATTACCCTCTTAGCGCTCCGAATCTCCACTTGCATTTTCTACAGAAGGAGTGTTTCATAACTGCTCAATCAAAAATATGTTTTATCTCTGTTAACTGAATTTACAGATAAGAAATAAGTTTCACAGAATGCATCTTTGTAGTTTTTATTTGAAGATATCCTTTTTCCCAATGTAGGCCTCTTAGCGCTTAGCATGTCCAATTGCAGTTTCTACAGAAAGAGTGTTTCAGAACGGCTCAATCAAAAGTAAGGTTCAACTCTGTTAGTTGAATGCACAGAACAGAAAGAATTTTCACAGAATGCTACTGTGTAATTTATATTTGAATATATTCCTTTTTCCACTATTACCCTCTTAGCGCTCCGAATGTCCACTTGCATTTTCTACAGAAAGAGTGTCCAGAACTGCGCAATCAAAAGTATGGTTTAAATCTGTTAGCTTAATGAACATATCAGAAATAAGTTTCACACAATGCTTCTGTGTAGTTTTTATTTGAAGATATTATTTTCCCAATAGAGGCCTCCTGGCGCTCAGAATGTCCAATTGCAGTTTCTACAGAAAGAGTGTTTCAGAAAGGCTCAATCAAAAGTAAGGTTCAACTCTGTTAGTTGAATACACAGAACAGAAAGATGTTTCATACAATGCTTCTGTGTAGTTTATATTTGAACATATTCTTTTTTCCACTATTACCCACTTAGCGCTACGAATGTCCAGTTGCATTTTCTACAGACAGAGTGTTTCAAAACTGCTCAATCAAAAGTATGGTTTAACTCTGTTAGCTGAATGCTCAGATCAGAAAGAAGTTTCATAGAATGCTTCTGTGTAGTTTATATTTGAATATATTCCTTTTTCCACTACTACTCTCTTAGCGCTCCAAATGTACAGTTGCATTTTCTACAGAAAGAGTGTTCAGATCTGCTCAATCAAAAGTATGGTTTAACTCTGTTAGCTGAATGCACAGATCAGAAAGAAGTTTCACAGAATGATTCTGTGTAGTTTATATTTGGAGACATTCCTTTTTCCACTATTACCCTCTTAGCGTTCCGAATCTCCACTTGCATTTTCTACAGAAAGAGTGTTTCAGAACGGCTCAATCAAAACTAAGGTTCAACTCTTTTAGTTGAACAAACAGAACAGAAAGAAGTTTCACACAATTCTTCTGTGTAGTTTTTATTTGTAGACATTCCTTTTCCCAATATAGGCCTCCTAGCGCTCAGAATGTCCAATTGCAGTTTCTACAGAAAGAGTGTTTCAGAACGGCTCAATCAAAAGTAAGGTTCAACTCTGTTAGTTGAATGCACAGAACAGAAAGAAGTTTCATACAATGCTTCTGTGTAGTTTATATTTGAACATATTCTTTTTTCCACTATTACCCACTTAGCGCTACGAATGTCCAGTTGCATTTTCTACAGACAGAGTGTTTCAAAACTGCTCAATCAAAAGTATGGTTTAACTCTGTTAGCTGAATGCTCAGATCAGAAAGAAGTTTCACAGAATGCTTCTGTGTAGTTTATATTTGAATATATTTCTTTTTTCACTACTACGCTCTTAGCGCTCCAAATGTCCAGTTGCATTTTCTACAGAAAGAGTGTTCAGATCTTCTCAATCAAAAGTATGGTTTAACTCTGTTAGCTGAATGCACAGATCAGAAAGAAGTTTCACAGAATGATTCTGTGTAGTTTATATTTGGAGACATTCCTTTTTCCACTATTACCCTCATAGCGCTCCGAATCTCCACTTGCATTTTCTACAGAAAGAGTGTTTCAGAACGGCTCAATCAAAACTAAGGTTCAACTCTTTTAGTTGAACAAACAGAACAGAAAGAAGTTTCACACAATTCTTCTGTGTAGTTTTTATTTGTAGACATTCTTTTTCCCAATATAGGCCTCCTAGCGCTCAGAATGTCCAATTGCAGTTTCTACAGAAAGAGTGTTTCAGAACGGCTCAATCAAAAGTAAGGTTCAACTCTGTTAGTTGAATGCACAGAACAGAAAGAAGTTTCATACAATGCTTCTGTGTAGTTTATATTTGAACATATTCTTTTTTCCACTATTACCCACTTAGCGCTACGAATGTCCAGTTGCATTTTCTACAGACAGAGTGTTTCAAAACTGCTCAATCAAAAGTATGGTTTAACTCTGTTAGCTGAATGCTCAGATCAGAAAGAAGTTTCACAGAATGTTTCTGTGTAGTTTATATTTGAATATATTCCTTTTTCCACTATTACCCACTTAGCGTTCCAAATGTCCAGTTGCATTTTCTACAGAAAGAGTGTTCAGATCTGCTCAATCAAAAGCATGGTTTAACACTGTTAGCTGAATGCACAGATCAGAAAGAAGTTTCACCGAATGATTCTGTGTAGTTTATATTTGAAGATATTCCTTTTTCCACTATTACCCTCTTAGCGCTCCGAATCTCCACTTGCATTTTCTACAGAAAGAGTGTTTCATAACTGCTCAATCAAAAATATGTTTTATCTCTGTTAACTGAATTTACAGATCAGAAATAAGTTTAACAGAATGCATCTTTGTAGTTTTTATTTGAAGATATTCTTTTTCCCAATGTAGGCCTCTTAGCGCTTAGCATGTCCAATTGCAGTTTCTACAGAAAGAGTGTTTCAGAACGGCTCAATCAAAAGTAAGGTTCAACTCTGTTAGTTGAATGCACAGAACAGAAAGAATTTTCACAGAATGCTACTGTGTAATTTATATTTGAATATATTCCTTTTTCCACTATTACCCTCTTAGCGCTCCGAATGTCCACTTGCATTTTCTACAGAAAGAGTGTTCAGAACTGCGCAATCAAATGTATGGTTTAACTCTGTTAGCTTAATGAACATATCAGAAATAAGTTTCACACAATGCTTCTGTGTAGTTTTTATTTGAAGATATTATTTTCCCAATAGAGGCCTCTTAGCGCTCAGAATGTCCAATTGCAGTTTCTACAGAAAGAGTGTTTCAGAAAGGCTCAATCAAAAGTAAGGTTCAACTCTGTTAGTTGAATACACAGAACAGAAAGAAGTTTCATACAATGCTTCTGTGTAGTTTATATTTGAACATATTCTTTTTTCCACTATTACCCACTTAGCGCTACGAATGTCCAGTTGCATTTTCTACAGACAGAGTGTTTCAAAACTGCTCAATCAAAAGTATGGTTTAACTCTGTTAGCTGAATGCTCAGATCAGAAAGAAGTTTCACAGAATGCTTCTGTGTAGTTTATATTTGAATATATTCCTTTTTCCACTACTACTCTCTTAGCGCTCCAAATATCCAGTTGCATTTTCTACAGAAAGAGTGTTTAGATCTGCTCAATCAAAAGTATGGTTTAACTCTGTTAGCTGAATGCACAGATCAGAAAGAAGTTTCACAGAATGATTCTGTGTAGTTTATATTTGGAGGCATTCCTTTTTCCACTATTACCCTCTTAGCGCTCCGAATCTCCACTTGCATTTTCTACAGAAAGAGTGTTTCAGAACGGCTCAATCAAAACTAAGGTTCAACTCTTTTAGTTGAACAAACAGAACAGAGAGAAGTTTCACACAATTCTTCGGTGTAGTTTTTATTTGTAGACATTCTTTTTCCCAATATAGGCCTCCTAGCGCTCAGAATGTCCAATTGCAGTTTCTACAGAAAGAGTGTTTCAGAACGGCTCAATCAAAAGTAAGGTTCAACTCTGTTAGTTGAATGCACAGAACAGAAAGTAGTTTCATACAATGCTTCTGTGTAGTTTATATTTGAACATATTCTTTTTTCCACTATTACCCACTTAGCGCTAGGAATGTCCAGTTGCACTTTCTACAGACAGAGTGTTTCAAAACTGCTCAATCAAAAGTATGGTTTAACTCTGTTAGCTGAATGCTCAGATCAGAAAGTAGTTTCACAGAATGCTTCTGTGTAGTTTATATTTGAATATATTCCTTTTTCCACTATTACCCACTTAGCGCTCCAAATGTGCAGTTGCATTTTCTACAGAAAGAGTGTTCAGATCTGCTCAATCAAAAGTATGGTTTAACTCTGTTAGCTGAATGCACAGATCAGAAAGAAGTTTCACCGAATTATTCTGTGTAGTTTATATTTGAAGATATTCCTTTTTCCACTATTACCCTCTTAGCGCTCCGAATCTCCACTTACATTTTCTACAGAAGGAGTGTTTCATAACTGCTCAATCAAAAATATGTTTTATCTCTGTTAACTGAATTTACAGATAAGAAATAAGTTTCACAGAATGCATCTTTGTAGTTTTTATTTGAAGATATCCTTTTTCCCAATGTAGGCCTCTTAGCGCTTAGCATGTCCAATTGCAGTTTCTACAGAAAGAGTGTTTCAGAACGGCTCAATCAAAAGTAAGGTTCAACTCTGTTAGTTGAATGCACAGAACAGAAAGAATTTTCACAGAATGCTACTGTGTAATTTATATTTGAATATATTCCTTTTTCCACTATTACCCTCTTAGCGCTCCGAATGTCCACTTGCATTTTCTACAGAAAGAGTGTCCAGAACTGCGCAATCAAAAGTATGGTTTAAATCTGTTAGCTTAATGAACATATCAGAAATAAGTTTCACACAATGCTTCTGTGTAGTTTTTATTTGAAGATATTATTTTCCCAATAGAGGCCTCTTAGCGCTCAGAATGTCCAATTGCAGTTTCTACAGAAAGAGTGTTTCAGAAAGGCTCAATCAAAAGTAAGGTTCAACTCTGTTAGTTGAATACACAGAACAGAAAGATGTTTCATACAATGCTTCTGTGTAGTTTATATTTGAACATATTCTTTTTTCCACTATTACCCACTTAGCGCTACGAATGTCCAGTTGCATTTTCTACAGACAGAGTGTTTCAAAACTGCTCAATCAAAAGTATGGTTTAACTCTGTTAGCTGAATGCTCAGATCAGAAAGAAGTTTCACAGAATGCTTCTGTGTAGTTTATATTTGAATATATGCCTTTTTCCACTACTACTCTCTTAGCGCTCCAAATGTCCAGTTGCATTTTCTACAGAAAGAGTGTTCAGATCTGCTCAATCAAAAGTATGGTTTAACTCTGTTAGCTGAATGCACAGATCAGAAAGAAGTTTCACAGAATGATTCTGTGTAGTTTATATTTGGAGACATTCCTTTTTCCACTATTACCCTCATAGCGCTCCGAATCTCCACTTGCATTTTCTACAGAAAGAGTGTTTCAGAACGGCTCAATCAAAACTAAGGTTCAACTCTTTTAGTTGAACAAACAGAACAGAAAGAAGTTTCACACAATTCTTCTGTGTAGTTTTTATTTGTAGACATTCTTTTTCCCAATATAGGCCTCCTAGCGCTCAGAATGTCCAATTGCAGTTTCTACAGAAAGAGTGTCTCAGAACGGCTCAATCAAAAGTAAGGTTCAACTCTGTTAGTTGAATGCACAGAACAGAAAGAAGTTTCATACAATGCTTCTGTGTAGTTTATATTTGAACATATTCTTTTTTCCACTATTACCCACTTAGCGCTACGAATGTCCAGTTGCATTTTCTACAGACAGAGTGTTTCAAAACTGCTCAATCAAAAGTATGGTTTAACTCTGTTAGCTGAATGCTCAGATCAGAAAGAAGTTTCACAGAATGTTTCTGTGTAGTTTATATTTGAATATATTCCTTTTTCCACTATTACCCACTTAGCGTTCCAAATGTCCAGTTGCATTTTCTACAGAAAGAGTGTTCAGATCTGCTCAATCAAAAGCATGGTTTAACACTGTTAGCTGAATGCACAGATCAGAAAGAAGTTTCACCGAATGATTCTGTGTAGTTTATATTTGAAGATATTCCTTTTTCCACTATTACCCTCTTAGCGCTCCGAATCTCCACTTGCATTTTCTACAGAAAGAGTGTTTCATAACTGCTCAATCAAAAATATGTTTTATCTCTGTTAACTGAATTTACAGATCAGAAATAAGTTTAACAGAATGCATCTTTGTAGTTTTTATTTGAAGATATTCTTTTTCCCAATGTAGGCCTCTTAGCGCTTAGCATGTCCAATTGCAGTTTCTACAGAAAGAGTGTTTCAGAACGGCTCAATCAAAAGTAAGGTTCAACTCTGTTAGTTGAATGCACAGAACAGAAAGAATTTTCACAGAATGCTACTGTGTAATTTATATTTGAATATATTCCTTTTTCCACTATTACCCTCTTAGCGCTCCGAATGTCCACTTGCATTTTCTACAGAAAGAGTGTTCAGAACTGCGCAATCAAATGTATGGTTTAAATCTGTTAGCTTAATGAACATATCAGAAATAAGTTTCACACAATGCTTCTGTGTAGTTTTTATTTGAAGATATTATTTTCCCAATAGAGGCCTCTTAGCGCTCAGAATGTCCAATTGCAGTTTCTACAGAAAGAGTGTTTCAGAAAGGCTCAATCAAAAGTAAGGTTCAACTCTGTTAGTTGAATACACAGAACAGAAAGATGTTTCATACAATGCTTCTGTGTAGTTTATATTTGAACATATTCTTTTTTCCACTATTACCCACTTAGCGCTACGAATGTCCAGTTGCATTTTCTACAGACAGAGTGTTTCAAAACTGCTCAATCAAAAGTATGGTTTAACTCTGTTAGCTGAATGCTCAGATCAGAAAGAAGTTTCACAGAATGCTTCTGTGTAGTTTATATTTGAATATATTCCTTTTTCCACTACTACTCTCCTAGCGCTCCAAATGTCCAGTTGCATTTTCTACAGAAAGAGTGTTCAGATCTGCTCAATCAAAAGTATGGTTTAACTCTGTTAGCTGAATGCACAGATCAGAAAGAAGTTTCACAGAATGATTCTGTGTAGTTTATATTTGGAGACATTCCTTTTTCCACTATTACCCTCTTAGCGTTCCGAATCTCCACTTGCATTTTCTACAGAAAGAGTGTTTCAGAACGGCTCAATCGAAACTAAGGTTCAACTCTTTTAGTTGAACAAACAGAACAGAAAGAAGTTTCACACAATTCTTCTGTGTAGTTTTTATTTGTAGACATTCTTTTTCCCAATATAGGCCTCCTAGCGCTCAGAATGTCCAATTGCAGTTTCTACAGAAAGAGTGTTTCAGAACGGCTCAATCAAAAGTAAGGTTCAACTCTGTTAGTTGAATGCACAGAACAGAAAGAAGTTTCATACAATGCTTCTGTGTAGTTTATATTTGAACATATTCTTTTTTCCACTATTACCCACTTAGCGCTAGGAATGTCCAGTTGCATTTTCTACAGACAGAGTGTTTCAAAACTGCTCAATAAAAAGTATGGTTTAACTCTGTTAGCTGAATGCTCAGATCAGAAAGAAGTTTCACAGAATGCTTCTGTGTAGTTTATATTTGAATATATTTCTTTTTTCACTACTACGCTCTTAGCGCTCCAAATGTCCAGTTGCATTTTCTACAGAAAGAGTGTTCAGATCTGCTCAATCAAAAGTATGGTTTAACTCTGTTAGCTGAATGCACAGATCAGAAAGATGTTTCACAGAATGATTCTGTGTAGTTTATATTTGGAGACATTCCTTTTTCCACTATTACCCTCATAGCGCTCCGAATCTCCACTTGCATTTTCTACAGAAAGAGTGTTTCAGAACGGCTCAATCAAAACTAAGGTTCAACTCTTTTAGTTGAACAAACAGAACAGAAAGAAGTTTCACACAATTCTTCTGTGTAGTTTTTATTTGTAGACATTCTTTTTCCCAATATAGGCCTCCTAGCGCTCAGAATGTCCAATTGCAGTTTCTACAGAAAGAGTGTTTCAGAACGGCTCAATCAAAAGTAAGGTTCAACTCTGTTAGTTGAATGCACAGAACAGAAAGAAGTTTCATACAATGCTTCTGTGTAGTTTATATTTGAACATATTCTTTTTTCCGCTATTACCCACTTAGCGCTACGAATGTCCAGTTGCATTTTCTACAGACAGAGTGTTTCAAAACTGCTCAATCAAAAGTATGGTTTAACTCTGTTAGCTGAATGCTCAGATCAGAAAGAAGTTTCACAGAATGCTTCTGTGTAGTTTATATTTGAATATATTCCTTTTTCCACTACTACTCTCTTAGCGCTCCAAATGTCCAGTTGCATTTTCTACAGAAAGAGTGTTCAGATCTGCTCAATCAAAAGTATGTTTTAACTCTGTTAGCTGAATGCACAGATCAGAAAGAAGTTTCACAGAATGATTCTGTGTAGTTTATATTTGGAGACATTCCTTTTTCCACTATTACCCTCTTAGCGTTCCGAATCTCCACTTGCATTTTCTACAGAAAGAGTGTTTCAGAACGGCTCAATCAAAACTAAGGTTCAACTCTTTTAGTTGAACAAACAGAACAGAAAGAAGTTTCACACAATTCTTCTGTGTAGTTTTTATTTGTAGACATTCTTTTTCCCAATATAGGCCTCCTAGCGCTCAGAATGTCCAATTGCAGTTTCTACAGAAAGAGTGTTTCAGAACGGCTCAATCAAAAGTAAGGTTCAACTCTGTTAGTTGAATGCACAGAACAGAAAGAAGTTTCATACAATGCTTCTGTGTAGTTTATATTTGAACATATTCTTTTTTCCACTATTACCCACTTAGCGCTACGAATGTCCAGTTGCATTTTCTACAGACAGAGTGTTTCAAAACTGCTCAATCAAAAGTGTGTGTTAACTCTGTTAGCTGAATGCTCAGATCAGAAAGAAGTTTCACAGAATGTTTCTGTGTAGTTTACATTTGAATATATTCCTTTTTCCACTATTACCCACTTAGCGTTCAAAATGTCCAGTTGCATTTTCTACAGAAAGAGTGTTCAGATCTGCTCAATCAAAAGCATGGTTTAACTCTGTTAGCTGAATGCACAGATCAGAAAGAAGTTTCACCGAATTATTCTGTGTAGTTTATATTTGAAGATATTCCTTTTTCCACTATTACCCTCTTAGCGCTCCGAATCTCCACTTGCATTTTCTACAGAAAGAGAGTTTCATAACTGCTCAATCAAAAATATGTTTTATCTCTGTTAACTGAATTTACAGATCAGAAATAAGTTTAACAGAATGCATCTTTGTAGTTTTTATTGAAGATATTCTTTTTCCCAATGTAGGCCTCTTAGCGCTTAGCATGTCCAATTGGAGTTTCTACAGAAAGAGTGTTTCAGAACGGCTCAATCAAAAGTAAGGTTCAACTCTGTTAGTTGAATGCACAGAACAGAAAGAAGTTTCACAGAATGCTACTGTGTAATTTATATTTGAATATATTCCTTTTTCCACTATTACCCTCTTAGCGCTCCGAATGTCCACTTGCATTTTCTACAGAAAGAGTGTTCAGAACTGCGCAATCAAAAGTATGGTTTAACTCTGTTAGCTTAATGAACATATCAGAAATAAGTTTCACACAATGCTTCTGTGTAGTTTTTATTTGAAGATATTATTTTCCCAATAGAGGCCTCTTAGCGCTCAGAATGTCCAATTGCAGTTTCTACAGAAAGAGTGTTTCAGAACGGCTCAATCAAAAGTAAGGTTCAACTCTGTTAGTTGAATACACAGAACAGAAAGAAGTTTCATACAATGCTTCTGTGTAGTTTATATTTGAACATATTCTTTTTTCCACTATTACCCACTTAGCGCTACGAATGTGCAGTTGCATTTTCTACAGACAGAGTGTTTCAAAACTGCTCAATCAAAAGTATGGTTTAACTCTGTTAGCTGAATGCTCAGATCAGAAAGAAGTTTCACAGAATGCTTCTGTGTAGTTTATATTTGAATATATTCCTTTTTCCACTACTACTCTCTTAGCGCTCCAAATATCCAGTTGCATTTTCTACAGAAAGAGTGTTTAGATCTGCTCAATCAAAAGTATGGTTTAACTCTGTTAGCTGAATGCACAGATCAGAAAGAAGTTTCACAGAATGATTCTGTGTAGTTTATATTTGGAGGCATTCCTTTTTCCACTATTACCCTCTTAGCGCTCCGAATCTCCACTTGCATTTTCTACAGAAAGAGTGTTTCAGAACGGCTCAATCAAAACTAAGGTTCAACTCTTTATTTGAACAAACAGAACAGAAAGAAGTTTCACACAATTCTTCTGTGTAGTTTTTATTTGTAGACATTCTTTTTCCCAATATAGGCCTCCTAGCGCTCAGAATGTCCAATTGCAGTTTCTACAGAAAGAGTGTTTCAGAACGGCTCAATCAAAAGTAAGGTTCAACTCTGTTAGTTGAATGCACAGAACAGAAAGAAGTTTCATACAATGCTTCTGTGTAGTTTATATTTGAACATATTCTTTTTTCCACTATTACCCACTTAGCGCTACGAATGTCCAGTTGCATTTTCTACAGACAGAGTGTTTCAAAACTGCTCAATCAAAAGTATGGTTTAACTCTGTTAGCTGAATGCTCAGATCAGAAAGAAGTTTCACAGAATGCTTCTGTGTAGTTTATATTTGAATATATTCCTTTTTCCACTACTACGCTCTTAGCGCTCCAAATGTCCAGTTGCATTTTCTACAGAAAGAGAGTTCAGATCTGCTCAATCAAAAGTATGGTTTAACTCTGTTAGCTGAATGCACAGATCAGAAAGAAGTTTCACCGAATGATTCTGTGTAGTTTATATTTGAAGACATTCCTTTTTCCACTATTACCCTCTTAGCGCTCCGAATCTCCACTTGCATTTTCTACAAAAAGAGTGTTTCATAACTGCTCAATCAAAAATATGTTTTATCTCTGTTAACTGAATTTACAGATCAGAAATAAGTTTCACAGAATGCATCTGTGTAGTTTTTATTTGAAGATATGCTTTTTCCCAATGTAGGCCTCTTAGCGCTTAGCATGTCCAATTGCAGTTTGTACAGAAAGAGTGTTTCAGAACGGCTCAATCAAAAGTAAGGTTCAACTCTGTTAGTTGAATGCACAGAACAGAAAGAATTTTCACAGAATGCAACTGTGTAGTTTATATTTGAATATATTCCTTTTTCCACTATTACCCTCTTAGCGCTCCGAATGTCCACTTGCATTTTCTACAGAAAGAGTGTTCAGAATTGCGCAATCAAAGTATGGTTTAACTCTGTTAGCTTACTGAACATATCAGAAATAAGTTTCACACAATGCTTCTCTGTAGTTTTTAATTGAAGATATTATTTTTCCCAATAGAGGCCTCTTAGCGCTCAGAATGTCCAATTGCAGTTTCTACAGAAAGAGTGTTTCAGAATGGCTCAATCAAAACTAAGGTTCAACTCTTTTAGTTGAACAAACAGAACAGAAAGAAGTTTCACACAATTCTTCTGTGTAGTTTTTATTTGTAGACATTCTTTCTCCCAATATAGGCCTCCTAGCGCTCAGAATGTCCAATTGCTGTTTCTACAGAAAGAGTGTTTCAGAACGGCTCAATCAAAAGTAAGGTTCAACTCTGTTAGTTGAATGCACAGAACAGAAAGAAGTTTCATACAATGCTTCTGTGTAGTTTATATTTGAACATATTCTTTTTTCCACTATTACCCACTTAGCGCTACGAATGTCCAGTTGCATTTTCTACAGACAGAGTGTTTCAAACTGCTCAATCAAAAGTATGGTTTAACTGTGTTAGCTGAATGCTCAGATGAGAAAGAAGTTTCACAGAATGCTTCTGTGTAGTTTATATTTGAATATATTACTTTTTCCACTACTACACTGTTAGCGCTCCAAATGTCCAGTTGCATTTTCTACAGAAAGAGTGTTTCATAACTGCTCAATCAAAAATATATTTTATCTCTGTTAACTGAATTTACAGATCAGAAATAAGTTTCACAGAATGAATCTGTGTAGTTTTTATTTGAAGATATTCTTTTTCCCAATGTAGGCCTCTTAGCGCTTAGCATGTCCAATTGCAGTTTCTACAGAAAGAGTGTTTCAGAACGGCTCAATCAAAAGTAAGGTTCAACTCTTTTAGTTGAATGCACAGAACAGAAAGAATTTTCACAGAATGCTACTGTGTAGTTTATATTTGAATATATTCCTTGTTCCACTATTACCCTCTTAGCGCTCCGAATGTCCACGTGCATTTTCTACAGAAAGAGTGTTCAGAACTGCGCAATCAAAAGTATGGTTTAACTCTGTTAGCTGAATGCACATATCAGAAATAAGTTTCACACAATGCTTCTGTGCAGTTTTTATTTGAAGATATTATTTTTCCCAATAGAGGCCTCTTAGCGCTCAGAATGTCCAATTGCAGTTTCTACAGAAAGAGTGTTTCAGAACGGCTCAATCAAAAGTAAGGTTCAACTCTGTTAGTTGAATGCACAGAACAGAAAGAAGTTTCATACAATGCTTCTGTGTAGTTTATATTTGCACATATTCTTTTTTCCACTATTACCCACTTAGCGCTACGAATGTCCAGTTGCGTTTTCTACAGACAGAGTGTTTCAAAACTGCTCAATCAAAAGTATGTGTTAACTCTGTTAGCTGAATGCTCAGATCAGAAAGAAGTTTCACAGAATGCTTCTGTGTAGTTTATATTTGAATATATTCCTTTTTCCACTACTACCCTCTTAGCGCTCCAAATGTCCAGTTGCATTTTCTACAGAAAGAGTGTTCAGATCTGCTCAATCGAAAGTATGGTTTAACACTGTTAGCTGAATGCACAGATCAGAAACAAGTTTCACAGAATGATTTTGTGTAGTTTATATTTGAAGACATTCCTTTTTCCACTATTACCCTCTTAGCGCTCCGAATCTCCACTTGCATTTTCTACAGAAAGAGTGTTTCAGAATGGCTCAATCAAAACTAAGGTTCAACTCTTTTAGTTGAATGAACAGAACAGAAAGAAGTTTCACAGAATGCTTCTGTGTAGTTTTTATTTGTAGATATTCTTTTTCCCAATATAGGCCTCTTAGCGCTCAGAATGTCCAATTGCAGTTTCTACAGAAAGAGTGTTTCAGAACGGCTCAATCAAAATTAAGGTTCAACCCTGGCAGTTGAATGCACAGAACAGAAAGAAGTTTCACAGAATGCTTCTGTGTAGTTTATATTTGAATATATTCCTTTTTCCACTATTACCCTCTTAGCGCTCCGAATGTCCACTTGCATTTTCTACAGAAAGAGTGTTCTGAACTGCGCAATCAAAAGTATGGTTTAACTCTGTTAGCTGAATGCACATATCGGAAATAAGTTTCAAACAATGCTTCTGTGTAGTTTTTATTTGAAGATATTTTTATTCCCAATATAGGCCTCTTAGCGCTCAGAATGTCCAATTGCAGTTTCTACAGAAAGAGTGTTTCAGAACGCCTCAATCAAATGTCAGGTTCAACTGTCTTAGTTGAATGCACAGAACAGAAAGAAGTTTCACAGAATGCTTCTGTGTAGTATATAGTTGAAGATACTCCTTTTTGGACTATTACCCACTTAGCGTTCCGAATATCCACTGGCAGTATCTACACAAAGAGTGTTTCAGAACTGCTCCTTCGAAAGTAAGGCTCAACTCTGTTAGTTGAATGCGGAGAACAGAAAGGGGTTTCAGAGAATGCTTCTGTGTAGTTTTTAATTGGAGATATTCCTTTTTCCTCTATTACAATCTTAGCGCTCCCAATGTCCACTTGCATTTTCTACAAAAAGAGTGTTTCATAACTGCTCAATCAAAAATATGGTTTAGCTCTGTTAACTGAATTTACAGATCAGAAATAAGTTTCAGAGAATGTATCTGTGTAGTTTTTATTTGAAGATATTCTTTTTCCCAATGTAGGCCTCTTAGCGCTTAGAATGTCCAATTGCAGTTTCTACAGAAAGAGTGTTTCAGAACGGCTCAATCAAAAGTAAGGTTCAACTCTGTTAGTTGAATGCACAGAACAGAAAGAAGTTTCACAGAATGCTACTGTGTAGTTTATATTTGAATATATTCCTTTTTCCACTATTACCCTCTTAGCGCTCCGAATGTCCACTTGCATTTTCTACAGAAAGATTGTTCGGAACTGCGCAATCAAAAGTATGGTTTAACTCTGTTAGCTGAATGCACATATCAGAAATAAGTTTCACACAATGCTTCTGTGTAGTTTTTATTTGAAGATATTATTTTTCCCAATATAGGCCTCTTAGCGCTCAGAATGTCCAATTGCAGTTTCTACGGAAAGAGTGTTTCAGAACGGCTCAATCTAAAGTAAGGTTCAACTCTGTTAGTTGAATGCACAGAACAGAAAGAAGTTTCATACAATACTTCTGTGTAGTTTATATTTGAACATATTCTTTTTTCCACTATTACCCACTTAGCGCTACGAATGTCCAGTTGCGTTTTCTACAGACAGAGTGTTTCAAAACTGCTCAATCAAAAGTATGTGTTAACTCTGTTAGCTGAATGCTCAGATCAGAAAGAAGTTTCACAGAATGCTTCTGTGTAGTTTATATTTGAATATATTCCTTTTTCCACTACTACCCTCTTAGCGCTCCAAATGTCCAGTTGCATTTTCTACAGAAAGAGTGTTCAGATCTGCTCAATCAAAAGTATGGTTTAACACTGTTAGCTGAATGCACAGATCAGAAACAAGTTTCACAGAATGATTTTGTGTAGTTTATATTTGAAGACATTCCTTTTTCCACTATTACCCTCTTAGCGCTCCGAATCTCCACTTGCATTTTCTACAGAAAGAGTGTTTCAGAATGGCTCAATCAAAACTAAGGTTCAACTCTTTTAGTTGAATGAACAGAACAGAATGAAGTTTCACAGAATGCTTCTGTGTAGTTTTTATTTGTAGATATTCTTTTTCCCAATATAGGCCTCTTAGCGCTCAGAATGTCCAATTGCAGTTTCTACAGAAAGAGTGTTTCAGAACGGCTCAATCAAAATTAAGGTTCAACCCTGGCAGTTGAATGCACAGAACAGAAACAAGTTTCACAGAATGCTTCTGTGTAGTTTATATTTGAATATATTCCTTTTTCCACTATTACCCTCTTAGCGCTCCGAATGTCCACTTGCATTTTCTACAGAAAGAGTGTTCTGAACTGCGCAATCAAAAGTATGGTTTAACTCTGTTAGCTGAATGCACATATCGGAAATAAGTTTCAAACAATGCTTCTGTGTAGTTTTTATTTGAAGATATTTCTATTCCCAATATAGGCCTCTTAGCGCTCAGAATGTCCAATTGCAGTTTCTACAGAAAGAGTGTTTCAGAACGCCTCAATCAAATGTCAGGTTCAACTGTCTTAGTTCAATGCACAGAACAGAAAGGAGTATCACAGAATGCTTCTGTGTAGTATATAGTTGAAGATACTCCTTTTTGGACTATTACCCACTTAGCGTTCCGAATATCCACTGGCAGTATCTACACAAAGAGGGTTTCAGAACTGCTCCTTCGAAAGTAAGGCTCAACTCTGTTAGTTGAATGCGGAGAACAGAAAGGGGTTTCAGAGAATGCTTCTGTGTAGTTTTTAATTGGAGATATTCCTTTTCCCTCTATTACAATCTTAGCGCTCCCAATGTCCACTTGCATTTTCTACAAAAAGAGTGTTTCATAACTGCTCAATCAAAAATATGGTTTAGCTCTGTTAACTGAATTTACAGATCAGAAATAAGTTTCAGAGAATGTATCTGTGTAGTTTTTATTTGAAGATATTCTTTTTCCCAATGTAGGCCTCTTAGCGCTTAGAATGTCCAATTGCAGTTTCTACAGAAAGAGTGTTTCAGAACGGCTCAATCAAAAGTAAGGTTCAACTCTGTTAGTTGAATGCACAGAACAGAAAGAAGTTTCACAGAATGCTACTGTGTAGTTTATATTTGAATATATTCCTTTTTCCACTATTACCCTCTTAGCGCTCCGAATGTCCACTTGCATTTTCTACAGAAAGATTGTTCGGAACTGCGCAATCAAAAGTATGGTTTAACTCTGTTAGCTGAATGCACATATCAGAAATAAGTTTCACACAATGCTTCTGTGTAGTTTTTATTTGAAGATATTATTTTTCCCAATATAGGCCTCTTAGCGCTCAGAATGTCCAATTGCAGTTTCTACGGAAAGAGTGTTTCAGAACGGCTCAATCTAAAGTAAGGTTCAACTCTGTTAGTTGAATGCACAGAACAGAAAGAAGTTTCATACAATACTTCTGTGTAGTTTATATTTGAACATATTCTTTTTTCCACTATTACCCACTTAGCGCTACGAATGTCCAGTTGCATTTTCTACAGACAGAGTGTTTCAAAACTGCTCAATCAAAAGTATGGTTTAACTCTGTTAGCTGAATGCTCAGATCAGAAAGAAGTTTCACAGAATGCTTCTGTGTAGTTTATATTTGAATATATTCCTTTTTCCACTACTACCCTCTTAGCGCTCCAAATGTCCAGTTGCATTTTCTACAGAAAGAGTGTTCAGATCTGCTCAATCAAAAGTATAGTTTAACTCTGTTAGCTTAATGCACAGATCAGAAAGAAGTTTCACAGAATGATTCTGTGTAGTTTATATTTGAAGATATTCCTTTTTCCACTATTACCCTCTTAGCGCTCCGAATCTCCACTTGCATTTTCTACAGAAAGAGTGTTTCAGAACAGCTCAATCAAAACTAAGGTTCAACTCTCTTAGTTGAATGAACAGAACAGAAAGAAGTTTCACAGAATGCTTCTGTGTAGTTTTTATTTGTAGATATTCTTTTTCCCAATATAGGCCTCTTAGCGCTCAGAATGTCCAATTGCAGTTTCTACAGAAAGAGTGTTTCAGAACGGCTCAATCAAAATTAAGGTTCAATCCTGGTAGTTGAATGCACAGAACAGAAAGAAGTTTCACAGAATGCTTCTGTGTAGTTTATATTTGAATATATTCCTTTTTCCACTATTACCCTCTTAGCGCTCCGAATGTCCACTTACATTTTCTACAGAAAGAGTGTTCTGAACTGAGCAATCAAAAGTATGGTTTAACTCTGTTAGCTGAATGCACATATCAGAAATATGTTTCAAACAATGCTTCTGTGTAGTTTTTATTTGAAGATATTATTATTCCCAATATAGGCCTCTCAGCGCTCAGAATGTCCAATTGCAGTTTCTACAGAAAGAGTGTTTCAGAACGCCTCAATCAAATGTCAGGTTCAGCTCTCTTAGTTGAATGCACAGAACAGAAAGAAGTTTCACAGAATGCTTCTGTGTAGTATTTAGTTGAAGATACTCCTTTTTGGATTATTACCCACTTAGCGCTCCGAATATCCACTGGCAGTTTCTACACAAAGTGTGTTTCAGAACTGCTCCTTCGAAAGTAAGGCTCAACTCTGTTAGTTGAATGCGGAGAACAGAAAGGGGTTTCAGAGAATGCTTCTGTGTAGTTTTTAATTGGAGATATTCCTTTTTCCTCTCTTACAATCATAGCGCTCCGAATGTCCACTTGCATTTTCTACAAAAAGAGTGTTTCATAACTGCTCAATCAAAAATATGGTTTAGCTCTGTTAACTGAATTTACAGATCAGAAATAAGTTTCAGAGAATGTATCTGTGTAGTTTTCATTTGAAGATATTCTTTTTCCCAATGTAGGCCTCTTAGCGCTTAGAATGTCCAATTGCAGTTTCTACAGAAAGAGTGTTTCAGAACGGCTCAATCAAAAGTAAGGTTCAACTCTGTTAGTTGCATGCACAGAACAGAAAGAAGTTTCATACAATACTTCTGTGTAGTTTATATTTGAACATATTCTTTTTTCCACTATTACCCACTTAGCGCTACGAATGTCCAGTTGCGTTTTCTACAGACAGAGTGTTTCAAAACTGCTCAATCAAAAGTATGTGTTAACTCTGTTAGCTGAATGCTCAGATCAGAAAGAAGTTTCACAGAATGCTTCTGTGTAGTTTATATTTGAATATATTCCTTTTTCCACTACTACCCTCTTAGCGCTCCAAATGTCCAGTTGCATTTTCTACAGAAAGAGTGTTCAGATCTGCTCAATCAAAAGTATGGTTTAACACTGTTAGCTGAATGCACAGATCAGAAACAAGTTTCACAGAATGATTTTGTGTAGTTTATATTTGAAGACATTCCTTTTTCCACTATTACCCTCTTAGCGCTCCGAATCTCCACTTGCATTTTCTACAGAAAGAGTGTTTCAGAATGGCTCAATCAAAACTAAGGTTCAACTCTTTTAGTTGAATGAACAGAACAGAATGAAGTTTCACAGAATGCTTCTGTGTAGTTTTTATTTGTAGATATTCTTTTTCCCAATATAGGCCTCTTAGCGCTCAGAATGTCCAATTGCAGTTTCTACAGAAAGAGTGTTTCAGAACGGCTCAATCAAAATTAAGGTTCAACCCTGGCAGTTGAATGCACAGAACAGAAACAAGTTTCACAGAATGCTTCTGTGTAGTTTATATTTGAATATATTCCTTTTTCCACTATTACCCTCTTAGCGCTCCGAATGTCCACTTGCATTTTCTACAGAAAGAGTGTTCTGAACTGCGCAATCAAAAGTATGGTTTAACTCTGTTAGCTGAATGCACATATCGGAAATAAGTTTCAAACAATGCTTCTGTGTAGTTTTTATTTGAAGATATTTCTATTCCCAATATAGGCCTCTTAGCGCTCAGAATGTCCAATTGCAGTTTCTACAGAAAGAGTGTTTCAGAACGCCTCAATCAAATGTCAGGTTCAACTGTCTTAGTTCAATGCACAGAACAGAAAGGAGTATCACAGAATGCTTCTGTGTAGTATATAGTTGAAGATACTCCTTTTTGGACTATTACCCACTTAGCGTTCCGAATATCCACTGGCAGTATCTACACAAAGAGGGTTTCAGAACTGCTCCTTCGAAAGTAAGGCTCAACTCTGTTAGTTGAATGCGGAGAACAGAAAGGGGTTTCAGAGAATGCTTCTGTGTAGTTTTTAATTGGAGATATTCCTTTTCCCTCTATTACAATCTTAGCGCTCCCAATGTCCACTTGCATTTTCTACAAAAAGAGTGTTTCATAACTGCTCAATCAAAAATATGGTTTAGCTCTGTTAACTGAATTTACAGATCAGAAATAAGTTTCAGAGAATGTATCTGTGTAGTTTTTATTTGAAGATATTCTTTTTCCCAATGTAGGCCTCTTAGCGCTTAGAATGTCCAATTGCAGTTTCTACAGAAAGAGTGTTTCAGAACGGCTCAATCAAAAGTAAGGTTCAACTCTGTTAGTTGAATGCACAGAACAGAAAGAAGTTTCACAGAATGCTACTGTGTAGTTTATATTTGAATATATTCCTTTTTCCACTATTACCCTCTTAGCGCTCCGAATGTCCACTTGCATTTTCTACAGAAAGATTGTTCGGAACTGCGCAATCAAAAGTATGGTTTAACTCTGTTAGCTGAATGCACATATCAGAAATAAGTTTCACACAATGCTTCTGTGTAGTTTTTATTTGAAGATATTATTTTTCCCAATATAGGCCTCTTAGCGCTCAGAATGTCCAATTGCAGTTTCTACGGAAAGAGTGTTTCAGAACGGCTCAATCTAAAGTAAGGTTCAACTCTGTTAGTTGAATGCACAGAACAGAAAGAAGTTTCATACAATACTTCTGTGTAGTTTATATTTGAACATATTCTTTTTTCCACTATTACCCACTTAGCGCTACGAATGTCCAGTTGCATTTTCTACAGACAGAGTGTTTCAAAACTGCTCAATCAAAAGTATGGTTTAACTCTGTTAGCTGAATGCTCAGATCAGAAAGAAGTTTCACAGAATGCTTCTGTGTAGTTTATATTTGAATATATTCCTTTTTCCACTACTACCCTCTTAGCGCTCCAAATGTCCAGTTGCATTTTCTACAGAAAGAGTGTTCAGATCTGCTCAATCAAAAGTATAGTTTAACTCTGTTAGCTTAATGCACAGATCAGAAAGAAGTTTCACAGAATGATTCTGTGTAGTTTATATTTGAAGATATTCCTTTTTCCACTATTACCCTCTTAGCGCTCCGAATCTCCACTTGCATTTTCTACAGAAAGAGTGTTTCAGAACAGCTCAATCAAAACTAAGGTTCAACTCTCTTAGTTGAATGAACAGAACAGAAAGAAGTTTCACAGAATGCTTCTGTGTAGTTTTTATTTGTAGATATTCTTTTTCCCAATATAGGCCTCTTAGCGCTCAGAATGTCCAATTGCAGTTTCTACAGAAAGAGTGTTTCAGAACGGCTCAATCAAAATTAAGGTTCAATCCTGGTAGTTGAATGCACAGAACAGAAAGAAGTTTCACAGAATGCTTCTGTGTAGTTTATATTTGAATATATTCCTTTTTCCACTATTACCCTCTTAGCGCTCCGAATGTCCACTTACATTTTCTACAGAAAGAGTGTTCTGAACTGAGCAATCAAAAGTATGGTTTAACTCTGTTAGCTGAATGCACATATCAGAAATAAGTTTCAAACAATGCTTCTGTGTAGTTTTTATTTGAAGATATTATTATTCCCAATATAGGCCTCTCAGCGCTCAGAATGTCCAATTGCAGTTTCTACAGAAAGAGTGTTTCAGAACGCCTCAATCAAATGTCAGGTTCAGCTCTCTTAGTTGAATGCACAGAACAGAAAGAAGTTTCACAGAATGCTTCTGTGTAGTATTTAGTTGAAGATACTCCTTTTTGGATTATTACCCACTTAGCGCTCCGAATATCCACTGGCAGTTTCTACACAAAGTGTGTTTCAGAACTGCTCCTTCGAAAGTAAGGCTCAACTCTGTTAGTTGAATGCGGAGAACAGAAAGGGGTTTCAGAGAATGCTTCTGTGTAGTTTTTAATTGGAGATATTCCTTTTTCCTCTCTTACAATCATAGCGCTCCGAATGTCCACTTGCATTTTCTACAAAAAGAGTGTTTCATAACTGCTCAATCAAAAATATGGTTTAGCTCTGTTAACTGAATTTACAGATCAGAAATAAGTTTCAGAGAATGTATCTGTGTAGTTTTCATTTGAAGATATTCTTTTTCCCAATGTAGGCCTCTTAGCGCTTAGAATGTCCAATTGCAGTTTCTACAGAAAGAGTGTTTCAGAACGGCTCAATCAAAAGTAAGGTTCAACTCTGTTAGTTGCATGCACAGAACAGAAAGAAGTTTCATACAATACTTCTGTGTAGTTTATATTTGAACATATTCTTTTTTCCACTATTACCCACTTAGCGCTACGAATGTCCAGTTGCGTTTTCTACAGACAGAGTGTTTCAAAACTGCTCAATCAAAAGTATGTGTTAACTCTGTTAGCTGAATGCTCAGATCAGAAAGAAGTTTCACAGAATGCTTCTGTGTAGTTTATATTTGAATATATTCCTTTTTCCACTACTACCCTCTTAGCGCTCCAAATGTCCAGTTGCATTTTCTACAGAAAGAGTGTTCAGATCTGCTCAATCAAAAGTATGGTTTAACACTGTTAGCTGAATGCACAGATCAGAAACAAGTTTCACAGAATGATTTTGTGTAGTTTATATTTGAAGACATTCCTTTTTCCCCTATTACCCTCTTAGCGCTCCGAATCTCCACTTGCATTTTCTACAGAAAGAGTGTTTCAGAATGGCTCAATCAAAACTAAGGTTCAACTCTTTTAGTTGAATGAACAGAACAGAAAGAAGTTTCACAGAATGCTTCTGTGTAGTTTTTATTTGTAGATATTCTTTTTCCCAATATAGGCCTCTTAGCGCTCAGAATGTCCAATTGCAGTTTCTACAGAAAGAGTGTTTCAGAACGGCTCAATCAAAATTAAGGTTCAACCCTGGCAGTTGAATGCACAGAACAGAAAGAAGTTTCACAGAATGCTTCTGTGTAGTTTATATTTGAATATATTCCTTTTTCCACTATTACCCTCTTAGCGCTCCGAATGTCCACTTGCATTTTCTACAGAAAGAGTGTTCTGAACTGCGCAATCAAAAGTATGGTTTAACTCTGTTAGCTGAATGCACATATCGGAAATAAGTTTCAAACAATGCTTCTGTGTAGTTTTTATTTGAAGATATTTCTATTCCCAATATAGGCCTCTTAGCGCTCAGAATGTCCAATTGCAGTTTCTACAGAAAGAGTGTTTCAGAACGCCTCAATCAAATGTCAGGTTCAACTGTCTTAGTTCAATGCACAGAACAGAAAGGAGTATCACAGAATGCTTCTGTGTAGTATATAGTTGAAGATACTCCTTTTTGGACTATTACCCACTTAGCGTTCCGAATATCCACTGGCAGTATCTACACAAAGAGGGTTTCAGAACTGCTCCTTCGAAAGTAAGGCTCAACTCTGTTAGTTGAATGCGGAGAACAGAAAGGGGTTTCAGAGAATGCTTCTGTGTAGTTTTTAATTGGAGATATTCCTTTTCCCTCTATTACAATCTTAGCGCTCCCAATGTCCACTTGCATTTTCTACAAAAAGAGTGTTTCATAACTGCTCAATCAAAAATATGGTTTAGCTCTGTTAACTGAATTTACAGATCAGAAATAAGTTTCAGAGAATGTATCTGTGTAGTTTTTATTTGAAGATATTCTTTTTCCCAATGTAGGCCTCTTAGCGCTTAGAATGTCCAATTGCAGTTTCTACAGAAAGAGTGTTTCAGAACGGCTCAATCAAAAGTAAGGTTCAACTCTGTTAGTTGAATGCACAGAACAGAAAGAAGTTTCACAGAATGCTACTGTGTAGTTTATATTTGAATATATTCCTTTTTCCACTATTACCCTCTTAGCGCTCCGAATGTCCACTTGCATTTTCTACAGAAAGATTGTTCGGAACTGCGCAATCAAAAGTATGGTTTAACTCTGTTAGCTGAATGCACATATCAGAAATAAGTTTCACACAATGCTTCTGTGTAGTTTTTATTTGAAGATATTATTTTTCCCAATATAGGCCTCTTAGCGCTCAGAATGTCCAATTGCAGTTTCTACGGAAAGAGTGTTTCAGAACGGCTCAATCTAAAGTAAGGTTCAACTCTGTTAGTTGAATGCACAGAACAGAAAGAAGTTTCATACAATACTTCTGTGTAGTTTATATTTGAACATATTCTTTTTTCCACTATTACCCACTTAGCGCTACGAATGTCCAGTTGCATTTTCTACAGACAGAGTGTTTCAAAACTGCTCAATCAAAAGTATGGTTTAACTCTGTTAGCTGAATGCTCAGATCAGAAAGAAGTTTCACAGAATGCTTCTGTGTAGTTTATATTTGAATATATTCCTTTTTCCACTACTACCCTCTTAGCGCTCCAAATGTCCAGTTGCATTTTCTACAGAAAGAGTGTTCAGATCTGCTCAATCAAAAGTATAGTTTAACTCTGTTAGCTTAATGCACAGATCAGAAAGAAGTTTCACAGAATGATTCTGTGTAGTTTATATTTGAAGATATTCCTTTTTCCACTATTACCCTCTTAGCGCTCCGAATCTCCACTTGCATTTTCTACAGAAAGAGTGTTTCAGAACAGCTCAATCAAAACTAAGGTTCAACTCTCTTAGTTGAATGAACAGAACAGAAAGAAGTTTCACAGAATGCTTCTGTGTAGTTTTTATTTGTAGATATTCTTTTTCCCAATATAGGCCTCTTAGCGCTCAGAATGTCCAATTGCAGTTTCTACAGAAAGAGTGTTTCAGAACGGCTCAATCAAAATTAAGGTTCAATCCTGGTAGTTGAATGCACAGAACAGAAAGAAGTTTCACAGAATGCTTCTGTGTAGTTTATATTTGAATATATTCCTTTTTCCACTATTACCCTCTTAGCGCTCCGAATGTCCACTTACATTTTCTACAGAAAGAGTGTTCTGAACTGAGCAATCAAAAGTATGGTTTAACTCTGTTAGCTGAATGCACATATCAGAAATAAGTTTCAAACAATGCTTCTGTGTAGTTTTTATTTGAAGATATTATTATTCCCAATATAGGCCTCTCAGCGCTCAGAATGTCCAATTGCAGTTTCTACAGAAAGAGTGTTTCAGAACGCCTCAATCAAATGTCAGGTTCAGCTCTCTTAGTTGAATGCACAGAACAGAAAGAAGTTTCACAGAATGCTTCTGTGTAGTATTTAGTTGAAGATACTCCTTTTTGGATTATTACCCACTTAGCGCTCCGAATATCCACTGGCAGTTTCTACACAAAGTGTGTTTCAGAACTGCTCCTTCGAAAGTAAGGCTCAACTCTGTTAGTTGAATGCGGAGAACAGAAAGGGGTTTCAGAGAATGCTTCTGTGTAGTTTTTAATTGGAGATATTCCTTTTTCCTCTCTTACAATCATAGCGCTCCGAATGTCCACTTGCATTTTCTACAAAAAGAGTGTTTCATAACTGCTCAATCAAAAATATGGTTTAGCTCTGTTAACTGAATTTACAGATCAGAAATAAGTTTCAGAGAATGTATCTGTGTAGTTTTCATTTGAAGATATTCTTTTTCCCAATGTAGGCCTCTTAGCGCTTAGAATGTCCAATTGCAGTTTCTACAGAAAGAGTGTTTCAGAACGGCTCAATCAAAAGTAAGGTTCAACTCTGTTAGTTGCATGCACAGAACAGAAAAAAGTTTCGCCGAATGCTACTGTGTAGTTTATATTTGAATATATTCCTTGTTCCACTATTACCTTCTTAGCGCTCCGAATGTCCACTTGCATTTTCTACAGAAAGAGTGTTCGGAACTGCGCAATCAAAAGTATGGTTTAACTCTGTTAGCTGAATGCACATATCAGAAATAAGTTTCACACAATGCTTCTGTGTAGTTTTTATTTGAAGATATTATTTTTCTCAATAGAGGCCTCTTAGCGCTCAGAATGTCCAATTGCAGTTTCTACAGAAAGAGTGTTTCAGAACGGCTTAATCAAAAGTAAGGTTCAACTCTGTTAGTTGAATGCACAGAACAGAAAGAAGTTTCATACAATGCTTCTGTGTAGTTTATATTTGCACATATTCTTTTTTCCACTATTACCCACTTAGCGCTACGAATGTCCAGTTGCGTTTTCTACAGACAGAGTGTTTCAAAACTGCTCAATCAAAAGTATGTGTTAACTCTGTTAGCTGAATGCTCAGATCAGAAAGAAGTTTCACAGAATGCTTCTGTGTAGTTTATATTTGAATATATTCCTTTTTCCACTACTACCCTCTTAGCGCTCCAAATGTCCAGTTGCATTTTCTACAGAAAGAGTGTTCAGATCTGCTCAATCAAAAGTATGGTTTAACACTGTTAGCTGAATGCACAGATCAGAAACAAGTTTCACAGAATGATTTGGTGTAGTTTATATTTGAAGACATTCCTTTTTCCACTATTACCCTCTTAGCGCTCCGAATCTCCACTTGCATTTTCTACAGAAAGAGTGTTTCAGAATGGCTCAATCAAAACTAAGGTTCAACTCTTTTAGTTGAATGAACAGAACAGAAAGAAGTTTCACAGAATGCTTCTGTGTAGTTTTTATTTGTAGATATTCTTTTTCCCAATATAGGCCTCTTAGCGCTCAGAATGTCCAATTGCAGTTTCTACAGAAAGAGTGTTTCAGAACGGCTCAATCAAAATTAAGGTTCAACCCTGGCAGTTGAATGCACAGAACAGAAAGAAGTTTCACAGAATGCTTCTGTGTAGTTTATATTTGAATATATTCCTTTTTCCACTATTACCCTCTTAGCGCTCCGAATGTCCACTTGCATTTTCTACAGAAAGAGTGTTCTGAACTGCGCAATCAAAAGTATGGTTTAACTCTGTTAGCTGAATGCACATATCGGAAATAAGTTTCAAACAATGCTTCTGTGTAGTTTTTATTTGAAGATATTTTTATTCCCAGTATAAGCCTCTTAGCGCTCAGAATGTCCAATTGCAGTTTCTACAGAAAGAGTGTTTCAGAACGCCTCAATCAAATGTCAGGTTCAACTGTCTTAGTTGAATGCACAGAACAGAAAGAAGTTTCACAGAATGCTTCTGTGTAGTATATAGTTGAAGATACTCCTTTTTGGACTATTACCCACTTAGCGTTCCGAATATCCACTGGCAGTATCTACACAAAGAGTGTTTCAGAACTGCTCCTTCGAAAGTAAGGCTCAACTCTGTTAGTTGAATGCGGAGAACAGAAAGGGGTTTCAGAGAATGCTTCTGTGTAGTTTTTAATTGGAGATATTCCTTTTTCCTCTATTACAATCTTAGCGCTCCCAATGTCCACTTGCATTTTCTACAAAAAGAGTGTTTCATAACTGCTCAATCAAAAATATGGTTTAGCTCTGTTAACTGAATTTACAGATCAGAAATAAGTTTCAGAGAATGTATCTGTGTAGTTTTTATTTGAAGATATTCTTTTTCCCAATGTAGGCCTCTTAGCGCTTAGAATGTCCAATTGCAGTTTCTACAGAAAGAGTGTTTCAGAACGGCTCAATCAAAAGTAAGGTTCAACTCTGTTAGTTGAATGCACAGAACAGAAAGAAGTTTCACAGAATGCTACTGTGTAGTTTATATTTGAATATATTCCTTTTTCCACTATTACCCTCTTAGCGCTCCGAATGTCCACTTGCATTTTCTACAGAAAGATTGTTCGGAACTGCGCAATCAAAAGTATAGTTTAACTCTGTTAGCTGAATGCACATATCAGAAATAAGTTTCACACAATGCTTCTGTGTAGTTTTTATTTGAAGATATTATTTTTCCCAATATAGGCCTCTTAGCGCTCAGAATGTCCAATTGCAGTTTCTACGGAAAGAGTGTTTCAGAACGGCTCAATCTAAAGTAAGGTTCAACTCTGTTAGTTGAATGCACAGAACAGAAAGAAGTTTCATACAATACTTCTGTGTAGTTTATATTTGAACATATTCTTTTTTCCACTATTACCCCCTTAGCGCTACGAATGTCCAGTTGCGTTTTCTACAGACAGAGTGTTTCAAAACTGCTCAATCAAAAGTATGTGTTAACTCTGTTAGCTGAATGCTCAGATCAGAAAGAAGTTTCACAGAATGCTTCTGTGTAGTTTATATTTGAATATATTCCTTTTTCCACTACTACCCTCTTAGCGCTCCAAATGTCCAGTTGCATTTTCTACAGAAAGAGTGTTCAGATCTGCTCAATCAAAAGTATGGTTTAACACTGTTAGCTGAATGCACAGATCAGAAACAAGTTTCACAGAATGATTTTGTGTAGTTTATATTTGAAGACATTCCTTTTTCCACTATTACCCTCTTAGCGCTCCGAATCTCCACTTGCATTTTCTACAGAAAGAGTGTTTCAGAATGGCTCAATCAAAACTAAGGTTCAACTCTTTTAGTTGAATGAACAGAACAGAAAGAAGTTTCACAGAATGCTTCTGTGTAGTTTTTATTTGTAGATATTCTTTTTCCCAATATAGGCCTCTTAGCGCTCAGAATGTCCAATTGCAGTTTCTACAGAAAGAGTGTTTCAGAACGGCTCAATCAAAATTAAGGTTCAACCCTGGCAGTTGAATGCACAGAACAGAAAGAAGTTTCACAGAATGCTTCTGTGTAGTTTATATTTGAATATATTCCTTTTTCCACTATTACCCTCTTAGCGCTCCGAATGTCCACTTGCATTTTCTACAGAAAGAGTGTTCTGAACTGCGCAATCAAAAGTATGGTTTAACTCTGTTAGCTGAATGCACATATCGGAAATAAGTTTCAAACAATGCTTCTGTGTAGTTTTTATTTGAAGATATTTTTATTCCCACTATAGGCCTCTTAGCGCTCAGAATGTCCAATTGCAGTTTCTACAGAAAGAGTGTTTCAGAACGCCTCAATCAAATGTCAGGTTCAACTGTCTTAGTTGAATGCACAGAACAGAAAGAAGTTTCACAGAATGCTTCTGTGTAGTATATAGTTGAAGATACTCCTTTTTGGACTATTACCCACTTAGCGTTCCGAATATCCCCTGGCAGTATCTACACAAAGAGGGTTTCAGAACTGCTCCTTCGAAAGTAAGGCTCAACTCTGTTAGTTGAATGCGGAGAACAGAAAGGGGTTTCAGAGAATGCTTCTGTGTAGTTTTTAATTGGAGATATTCCTTTTTCCTCTATTACAATCTTAGCGCTCCCAATGTCCACTTGCATTTTCTACAAAAAGAGTGTTTCATAACTGCTCAATCAAAAATACGGTTTAGCTCTGTTAACTGAATTTACAGATCAGAAATAAGTTTCAGAGAATGTATCTGTGTAGTTTTTATTTGAAGATATTCTTTTTCCCAATGTAGGCGTCTTAGCGCTTAGAATGTCCAATTGCAGTTTCTACAGAAAGAGTGTTTCAGAACGGCTCAATCAAAAGTAAGGTTCAACTCTGTTAGTTGAATGCACAGAACAGAAAGAAGTTTCACAGAATGCTACTGTGTAGTTTATATTTGAATATATTCCTTTTTCCACTATTACCCTCTTAGCGCTCCGAATGTCCACTTGCATTTTCTACAGAAAGATTGTTCGGAACTGCGCAATCAAAAGTATGGTTTAACTCTGTTAGCTGAATGCACATATCAGAAATAAGTTTCACACAATGCTTCTGTGTAGTTTTTATTTGAAGATATTATTTTTCCCAATATAGGCCTCTTAGCGCTCAGAATGTCCAATTGCAGTTTCTACGGAAAGAGTGTTTCAGAACGGCTCAATCAAAAGTAAGGTTCAACTCTGTTAGTTGAATGCACAGAACAGAAAGAAGTTTCATACAATACTTCTGTGTAGTTTATATTTGAACATATTCTTTTTTCCACTATTACCCACTTAGCGCTACGAATGTCCAGTTGCATTTTCTACAGACAGAGTGTTTCAAAACTGCTCAATCAAAAGTATGGTTTAACTCTGTTAGCTGAATGCTCAGATCAGAAAGAAGTTTCACAGAATGCTTCTGTGTAGTTTATATTTGAATATATTGCTTTTTCCACTACTACCCTCTTAGCGCTCCAAATGTCCAGTTGCATTTTCTACAGAAAGAGTGTTCAGATCTGCTCAATGAAAAGTATAGTTTAACTCTGTTAGCTTAATGCACAGATCAGAAAGAAGTTTCACAGAATGATTCTGTGTAGTTTATATTTGAAGATATTCCTTTTTCCACTATTACCCTCTTAGCGCTCCGAATCTCCACTTGCATTTTCTACAGAAAGAGTGTTTCAGAACAGCTCAATCAAAACTAAGGTTCAACTCTCTTAGTTGAATGAACAGAACAGAAAGAAGTTTCACAGAATGCTTCTGTGTAGTTTTTATTTGTAGATATTCTTTTTCCCAATATAGGCCTCTTAGCGCTCAGAATGTCCAATTGCAGTTTCTACAGAAAGAGTGTTTCAGAACGGCTCAATCAAAATTAAGGTTCAATCCTGGTAGTTGAATGCACAGAACAGAAAGAAGTTTCACAGAATGCTTCTGTGTAGTTTATATTTGAATATATTCCTTTTTCCACTATTACCCTCTTAGCGCTCCCAATGTCCAATTACATTTTCTACAGAAAGAGTGTTCTGAACTGAGCAATCAAAAGTATGGTTTAACTCTGTTAGCTGAATGCACATATCAGAAATAAGTTTCAAACAATGCTTCTGTGTAGTTTTTATTTGAAGATATTATTATTCCCAATATAGGCCTCTCAGCGCTCAGAATGTCCAATTGCAGTTTCTACAGAAAGAGTGTTTCAGAACGCCTCAATCAAATGTCAGGTTCAGCTCTCTTAGTTGAATGCACAGAACAGAAAGAAGTTTCACAGAATGCTTCTGTGTAGTATTTAGTTGAAGATACTCCTTTTTGGACTATTACCCACTTAGCGCTCCGAATATCCACTGGCAGTTTCTACACAAAGTGTGTTTCAGAACTGCTCCTTCGAAAGTAAGGCTCAACTCTGTTAGTTGAATGCGGAGAACAGAAAGGGGTTTCAGAGAATGCTTCTGTGTAGTTTTTAATTGGAGATATTCCTTTTTCCTCTCTTACAATCTTAGCGCTCCGAATGTCCACTTGCATTTTCTACAAAAAGAGTGTTTCATAACTGCTCAATCAAAAATATGGTTTAGCTCTGTTAACTGAATTTACAGATCAGAAATAAGTTTCAGAGAATGTATCTGTGTAGATTTTATTTGAAGATATTCTTTTTCCCAATGTAGGCCTCTTAGCGCTTAGAATGTCCAATTGCAGTTTCTACAGAAAGAGTGTTTAAGAACGGCTCAATCAAAAGTAAGGTCCAACTCTGTTAGTTGCATGCACAGAACAGAAAAAAGTTTCGCCGAATGCTACTGTGTAGTTTATATTTGAATATATTCCTTGTTCCACTATTACCTTCTTAGCGCTCCGAATGTCCACTTGCATTTTCTACAGAAAGAGTGTTCGGAACTGCGCAATCAAAAGTATGGTTTAACTCTGTTAGCTGAATGCACATATCAGAAATAAGTTTCACACAATGCTTCTGTGTAGTTTTTATTTGAAGATATTATTTTTCCCAATACAGGCCTCTTAGCGCTCAGAATGTCCAATTGCAGTTTCTACGGAAAGAGTGTTTCAGAACGGCTCAATCAAAAGTAAGGTTCAACTCTGTTAGTTGAATGCACAGAACAGAAAGAAGTTTCATACAATGTTTCTGTGTAGTTTATATTTGAACATATTATTTTTTCCACTATTACCCACTTAGCGCTACGAATGTCCAGTTGCATTTTCTACAGACAGAGTGTTTCAAAACTGCTCAATCAAAAGTATGGTTTAACTCTGTTAGCTGAATGCTAAGATCAGAAAGAAGTTTCACTGAATGCTTCTGTGTAGTTTATATTTGAATATATTCCTTTTTCCACTACTACCCTCTTAGCGCTCCAAATGTCCAGTTGCATTTTCTACAGAAAGAGTGTTCAGATCTGCTCAATCAAAAGTACAGTTTAACTCTGTTAGCTGAATGCACAGATCAGAAAGAAGTTTCACAGAATGATTCTGTGTAGTTTATATTTGAAGACATTCCTTTTTCCACTATTACCCTCTTAGCGCTCCGAATCTCCACTTGCATTTTCTATAGAAAGAGTGTTTCAGAACGACTCAATCAAAACTAAGGTTCAACACTTTTAGTTGAATGAACAGAACAGAAAGTAGTTTCACAGAATGCTTCTGTGTAGTTTTTATTTGTAGATATTCTCTTTCCCAATATAGGCCTCTTAGCGCTCAGAATGTCCAATTGCAGTTTCTACAGAAAGAGTGTTTCAGAACGGCTCAATCAAAACTAAGGTTGAACACTTTTAGTTGAATGAACAGAACAGAAAGAAGTTTCACAGAATGCTACTGTGTAGTTTATATATGAATATATTCCTTTTTCCAATCTTATCCTCATAGCGCTCCGAATGTCCACTTGCATTTTCCACAGAAAGAGTGTTCTGAACTGCGCAATCAAAAGTATGGTTTCACTCTGTTAGCTGAATGCACATATCAGAAATAAGTTTCAAACATTGCTTCTGTGTAGTTTTTATTTGAAGATATTATTTTTCCCAATATAGGCCTCTTAGCACTCAGAATGTTCAATTCCAGTTTCTACAGAAAGAGTGTTTCAGAACGGCTCAATCAAATGTAAGGTTCAACTCTCTTAGTTGAATGCACAGAACAGAAAGAAGTTTCACAGAATGCTTCTGTGTAGTATTTAGTTGATTATACTCCTTTTTGGACTATTACCCACTTAGCGCTCCGAATATCCACTGGCAATTTCTACACAAAGAGTGTTTCATAACTGCTCAATCAAAAATATGGTTTAGCTCTGTTATCTGAATTTACAGATCAGAAATAAGTTTCACAGAATGCATCTGTGTAGTTTTTATTTGAAGATATTATTTTTCCCAATGTAGGCCTCTTAGCGCTTAGAATGTCCAATTGCAGTTTCTACAGAAAGAGTGTTTCAGAACGGCTCAATCAAAAGTAAGGTTCAACTCTTTTAGTTGAATGCACAGAACAGAAAGAAGTTTCATACAATGCTTCTGTGTAGTTTATATTTGAACATATTCTTTTTTCCAATATTACCCACTTAGCGCTACGAATGACCAGTTGCATGTTCTACAGACAGAGTGTTTCAAAACTGCTCAATCAAAAGTATGGTTTAACTCTGTTAGCTGAATGCTCAGATCAGAAAGAAGTTTCACAGAATGCTTCTGTGTAGTTTATATTTGAATATATTCCTTTTTCCACTACTACCCTCTTAGCGCTCCAAATGTCCAGTTGCATTTTCTACAGAAAGAGTGTTCAGATCTGCTGAATCAAAAGTATGGTTTAACTCTGTTAGCTTAATGCACAGATCAGAAAGAAGTTTCACAGAATCATTCTGTGCAGTTTATATTTGAAGACATTCCATTTTCCACTATTACCCTCTTAGCGCTCCGAATCTCCACTTGCATTTTCTACAGAAAGAGTGTTTCAGAACGGCTCAATCAAATCTAAGGTTCAAATCTGTTAGTTGAATGCACAGAACAGAATGTAGTTTCACAGATTGCTTCTGTGTAGTTTGTAATTGAAGATATTCCTTTTTCCACTGTTACCCTCTTAGAGCTCAGAATGTCCACTTGCATTTTCTACAGAAAGTGTGTTCAGAACTGCTCTATCAAAAGTATGATTTAACTCTGTTAGGTGAATGCACAGATCAGAAATAAGTTTCACAGAAATCTTCTGTGTAGTTTATATATGAAGATATTCCATTTTCCACTCTTACCCACTTATCTCTCTGAAGGTCCAGTTGCATTTTCTACAGAAAGAGTGTTTCAGAACTGCTCAATCAAAAGTATGGTTTAGCTCTGTTAGCTGAATGCACAGATCAGAAAGATGTTTCACAGAATGCTGCTGTGTAGTGTTTATATGGAGATATTCTTTTTACCAATATAGGCCTCTTAGCGCACAGAATGTCCAATTGCAGTTTCTACAGAAAGAGTGTTTCAGAAAGGCTCAATCAAAAGTAAGGTTCAACTCTGTTAGTTGAATGAACAGAACAGAAAGAAGTTTCAGAGAATGATTCTGTGTAGTTTATATTTGAAGATATTCCTTTTTCCACTATTACCTTCTAAGCGCTCCGAATGTCCACTTGCATTTTCTACAGAAAGCGTGTTTCCGAACTGCTCAATCAAAAGTATGGTTTAACTCTGTTAGCTGAATGCACAGATCAGTACGAAGTTTCACAGAATGTTTCTGTGTAGTTTTCATTTGAAGATAGTCCTTTCTCATATATAGGCCTCTTAGCGCTCCGAATATCCAATTGCAGTTTCTACAGAAAGAGTGTTTCAGAACGGCTCAATCAAAAGTAGGGTTCAACTCTTTTAGTTGAATTCACAGAACAGAAAGAAGTTTCACAGAATGCTTCTGTGTAGTATTTATTTGAAGGTATTCCTTTTTCCACTATTAACCTCTTAGCGCTCCAAATGTCCAGTTGCATTTTCTACAGAATGAGTGTTCAGAACTGCTCAAACATAAGTGTGGTTTAACCCTGTTAGGTGAATGCACAGATCAGAAAGAAGTTTCACAGAATTCTTCTGGGTAGTTTATATTTGAAGATATTCCATATTTCACTATTACCCACTTAGTGCTCTGAATCTCCAATTGCATTATCTACAGAAAGATTGTTTCAGAACTGCTCAATCAAAAGAATGGTTTAACTCTGTTAGCTGAATGCACAGAACAGAAAGAAGTTTCACAGAATGCTGTGGTGTAATGTTTATATGAAGATATTCTTTTTACCAATACAGGCCTCTTAGCGCTCAGAATGTCCAATTGCAGTTTCTACAGAAAGGGTGTTTCAGAAAAGCTCAATCAAAAGTAAGGTTCAACTATGTTAGTTGAATGCACAGAACAAAAAGAAGTTTCACAGAATGCTTCTGTGTAGTTTATATTTGAATATATTGCTTTTTCCAATACTACCCTCTTAGCGCTCCAAATGTCCAGTTGCATTTTCTACAGAAAGAGTGTTCAGAACTGCTCAATCAAATGTATGATTTAACTCTCTTAGCTGAATGCACAGATTAGAAAGAAGTTGCACAAGATGCTTCTGTGTAGTTTTTATTTGAAGATATACTTTTTCCCAATATAGGCCTCTAGCGCTCAGATTGTCCAATTGCAGTTTCTACACAAAGAGTGTTTCAGAACTGCTCCTTCAAAAGTAGGGCTCAACTCTGTTATTTGAATGCACAGAACAGAAAGTAGTTTCACAGAATGCTTCTCTGTAATTCATATTTGACGATATTACTTTTTCCACTATTACCCACTTAGAGCTCCGAATGTCCACTTGCATTTTCTACAGAAAGAGTGTTCAGAACTGCTCAATCAAAAGTATGGTTTAACTCTGTTAGTTGAATGCACAGATCAGAAAGAAGTTTCACAGAATTCTTCTGTGTAGTTTTTATTTGAAGATATTCCTTTTTCCAATATAGGTCTCTTAGCGCTCAGAATGTCCAATTGCAGTATCTGCAGAAAGAGAGTTTCAGAACTGCTCCATCAAAAGTAAGGTTCAATACTGTTAGTTGAATGCACGGAACAGAAAGAAGTTTCAGAGAATGCTTCTGTGTAGTTTATATTTGAAGATATTCCTTTTTTCACTATCACCCTCTTAGCGCTCCGAATCACCACTTGCATTTTCTACAGAAAGAGTGTTTCAGAACGGCTCAATCAAAAGTAAGGTTCAACTCTTTTAGTTGAATGAACAGAACAGAAAGAAGTTTCACAGAATGCTTCTGTGTAGTATTTAGTTATAGATATTCCTTTTTCAACTATTACCCTCTTAGCGTTCCGAATGTCCACTGGCAGTTTCTACACAATGAGTGTTTCAGAACAGCTCCTTCAAAGTAAGGCTCAAATCTGTTAGTTGAATGCAGAGAACAGAAAAGAGTTTCAGAGAATGCTTCTGTGTAGTTTTA
Organism: Symphalangus syndactylus; assembly: GCF_028878055.3. Taxonomy (NCBI): domain Eukaryota; kingdom Metazoa; phylum Chordata; class Mammalia; order Primates; family Hylobatidae; genus Symphalangus; species Symphalangus syndactylus. The sequence continues at coordinate 95,340,043 of NC_072434.2, read as the reverse complement.
ATTTGGGGATATTCCTTTTTCCACTAATACAATCTTAGCGCTCCGAATGTCCACTTGCATTTTCTACAGAAAGAGTTTCTCATAAATTCTCAATCAAAAGTATCGTTTAACTCTGTTAGCTGAATGCACAGATCAGAAATAAGTTTCACAGAATGCTTCTGAGTAGTTTTTATTTGGAGATATTCTTTTTCCCAATATAGGCCACTTAGTGCTCAGAATGTCCAATTGCAGTTTCTACAGAATGAGTGTTTCAGAAGGCTCAATCAAAAGTAAGGTTCAACTCTGTTAGTTGAATGCACAGAACAGAAAGAAGTTTCACAGAATGCTTCTGTGTAGTTTATATTTGAATGTATTTCTTTTTCCACTATTACCATCTTAGCGCTCCGAATGTCCACTTGCATTTTCTACAGAAAGAGGGTTTCAGAACGGTTCCATCAAAAGTAAGGTTCTACTCTGTTACTTGAATGCACAGAACAGCAAGAAGTTTCACAGAATACTTCTGTGTAGTTTATATTTGAATATATTCCTTTTTCCAGTATTACCCTCTTAGTGCTCCGAATGTCCACTTGCATTTTCTACAGAAAGAGTGTTCAGAACGGCTCAATCAAAAGTATGGTTTTACTCTGTTATTTGAATGCACATAACAGAAATAATTTTCACAGAATCCTTCCGTGTAGTATTTTGTTGAAGATATTCCTTTTTCGACTGTTATCCTCTTAGCTCTCCGAATGTCCAATTTCAGTTTCTACACAAAGAGTGTTTCAGAACTGCTCCTTCAAAAGTAGGGCTCAACTCTGTTAGTTGAATGCAGAGAACAGAAAAGTGTTACACAGAATGCCTCTGTGTAGTTTATATTTGAATATATTCCCTTTTTCAGTATTACCCTCTTAGCGCTCCGAATGTCCACTTGCATTTTCTACAGAAAGAGTGTTCAGAACTGCTCAATCAAAAGTATGGTTTAACTCTGTTAGCTGAATGCACAGATCAGAAAGAATTTTCACAGAATGCTTCTGTGTACTTTTTATTTGAAGATATTCCTTTCTCCAATATAGGAGCCTTAGCGCTCAGTATGTCCAATTGCAGTATCTACAGAAAGAGTGTTTCTGAACTGCTCAATCAAATGTAAGGTTCAACTCTGTTAGTTGAATGAACGGAACAGAAAGAAGTTTCATAGAATGCTTCTGTGTAGTTTATATTTGAAGATGTTCCTTTTTCCACTATTACCTTCTAAGCGCTCCGAATGTCCACTTGCATTTTCTACAGAAAGAGTGTTTCCGAACTGCTCAATCAAAAGTATGGTTTAATTCTGTTAGCTGAATGCACAGATCAGTACGAAGTTTCACGGAATGCTTCTGTGTAGTTTTTATTTGAAGATAGTCCTTTTTCCAATATAGGCCTCTTAGCGCTCCGAATATCCAATTGCAGTTTCTACAGAAAGAGTGTTTCAGAATGGCTCAATCAAAAGTAGGGTTCAACTCTTTTAGTTGAATGCACAGAACTGAAAGTAGTTTCACAGAATGCTTCTGTGTAGTATTTATTTGAATATATTCCTTTTTCCACTATTACCCTCTTAGCGCTCCGAATGTCCACTTGCAGTTTCTACAGAAAGAGTGTTTCAGGACTGCTCCTTCAAAAATAAGGCTCAACCCTGTTAGTTGAAAGCAGAGAACAGAAACAAGTTTCAGAGAATGCCTCTGTGTAGTTTTTGTTTGAAGATATTCCTTTTTCCACAATTACCATCTTAGCGCACCGAATGACCACTTGCATTTTCTACAGAAAGAGTGTTTCAGAACTGCTAAATCAAAAGTATCGTTTAACTCTGTTAGCTGAATGCACAGATAAGAAAGAAGTTTCACAGAATGCATCTGTTTAGTTTTTATTTTAAGATATTCTTTATCCCAATATAGGCATCATAGCGCTCAGTATGTTAAATTGCAGTTTCTACAGAAAGAGTGTTTCAGAACGGCTCAATCAAAAGTAAGGTTCAACTCTGTTAGTTGAATGCACAGAACAAAAAGAAGTTTCACAGAATGCTTCTCAGTAGTTTATATTTGAATATATTCCTTTTTCCACTATTACCCTCTTAGCGCTCCGAATGTCCACTTGCATTTTCTACATAAAGAGTGTTCAGAACGGCTCAATCAAAAATATGGTTTTACTCTGTTAGTTAAATGCACATATCAGAAATAAGTTTCAGAGGAGGCTTCTGTGTAGTATTTAGTTGAAGATATTCCTTTTTTGAATATTAACCTCTTAGCGCTCCGAATGTCCACTGGCAGTTTCTACACAAAGAGTTTTTCAGAACTGCTCCTTCAAAAGTAATGCTCAACACTGTAAGTTGAATGCAGAGAACAGAAAGAAGTTTCACAGAATGCTTCTGTGTAGTTTATATTTGAATATATTCCTTTTTTCAGTATTACCCTCTTAGCGCTCCGAATGTCCACCTGCATTTTCTACAAAAAGAGTGTTCAGAACTGCTCAATCAAAAGTATGGTTTAACTCTGTTAGCTGAATGCACATATCAGTACGAAGTTTCACAGAATGCTTCTGTGTAGTTTTTATTTGAAGATAGTCCTTTTTCAAATATAGGCCTCTTAGCGCTCCGAATATCCAATTGCAGTTTCTACGGAAAGAGTGTTTCAGAACGGCAAAATGAAAAGTAGGATTCAACACTTTTAGTTGAATTCACAGAACAGAAAGTAGTTTCACAGATTGCTTCTGTGTAGTATTTATTTGAAGGTATTCCTTTTTCCACTATTACCCTAGTAGCGCTCGGAATGTCCACTTGCAGTTTCTACAGAAAGTGTGTTTCAGGGCTGCTCCTTCAAAAATAAGGCTCAACTCTGTTAGTTGAATGCAGAGAACAGAAAGAAGTTTCAGAGAATGCCTCTGTGTAGTTTTTATTTGAAGATATTACTTTTTCCACAATTACCAACTTAGCGCACCGAATGTCCACTTGCATTTTCTACAGAAAGAGTGTTTCAGAACTGCTAAATCAAATGTATCATTTAATTCTGTTAGCTGAATGCACAGATCAGAAAGTAGTTTCAGAGAATGCATCTCTGTAGTTTTTATTTGAAGATATTATTTTTCTCAATATAGGACTCTTAGCGTTCAGAAATCCAATTACACTTTGTACAGAAAGTGTGTTTCAGAACTGCTCAATCAAAATTAAGGTTCAACTCTGTTAGTTGAATGCACAGAACAGAATGTAGTTTCACAGAATGCTTCTGTGTAGTTTATATTTGAATATATTCCATTTTCCACTATTACCCACTTAGCGCTCTGAATGTCCAGTTGCATTTTCTACAGAAAGAGTGTTTCAGAACTGCTCAATCAAAAGTATGGTTTAACTCTGTTAGCTGAATGCAGAGATCAGAAAGAAGCTTCACAGAATGCTGCTGTGTAGTGTTTATATGAAGATATTCTTTTTACCAATATAGGCCTCTTAGATCTCCGAATGTCCACTTGCATTTTCTACAGAAAGTGTGTTCAGAAGTGCTCTATCAAAAGTATGGTTTAACTGTGTTAGGTGAATGCACAGATCAGAAATAAGTTTCACAGAATTCTTCTGTGTAGTTTATATTTGAAGATATTCCATTTTCCACTATTACCCACTTAGCGCTCTGAATGTCCAGTTGCATTTTCTACAGAAAGAGTGTTTCAGAACTGCTCAATCAAAAGTATGGTTTAACTCTGTTAGCTGAATGCACAGATCAGAAAGAAGTTTCACAGAATGCTGCTGTGTAGTGTTTATATGAAGATATTCTTTTTACCAATATAGGCCTCTTAGCGCTCAGAATGTCCAATTGCATTTTCTACAGAAAGAGTGTTTCAGAAAGGCTCAATCAAAAGTAAGGTTCAACTATGTTAGTTGAATGCACAGAACAGAAACAAGTTTCACAGAATGCTTCTGTGTAGTTTATATTTGAACATATTCCTTTTTGCACTACTACCCTCTTAGCGCTCCAAATGTCCTGTTGTATTTTCTACAGAAAGAGTGTTCAGAACTGATCAATCAAATGTATGATTTAACTCTGTTAGCTGAATGCACAGATCAGAAAAAGTGTCACAGAATGCTTCTGTGTAGTTTTTATTTGAAGATATTCTTTTTCCCAATATAGGCCTCTTATCGCTCAGATTGTCCAATTGAATTTTCTACAGAAAGAGTGTTTCAGAATGGCTCTATCAAAAGTAAGGTTCAACTCTGTTATTTGAATGCACAGAACAGAAAGTAGTTTCACAGAATGCTTGTCTGTAGTTCTTATTTGACGATATTACTTTTTCCACTATTACCCTCTTAGAGCTCCGAATGTCCACTTGCATTTTCTACAGAAAGAGTGTTCAGAACTGCTCAATCAAAAGTATGGTTTAACTCTGTTAGTTGAATGCACAGATCAGAAAGAAGTTTCACAGAATTCTTCTGTGTAGTTTTTATTTGAAGATATTCCTTTTTCCAATATAGGACTCTTAGCGTTCAGAATTTCCAATTGCAGTATCTACAGAAAGAGAGTTTCAGAACTGGTCAATCAAAAGTAAGGTTCAATATTGTTAGTTGAATGCAAGGAACAGAAAGAAGTTCTACAGAATGCTTCTGTGTAGTTTATATTTGAAGATATTCCTTTTTCCTCTATTACCCTCTTAGCGCTCCGAATCACCACTTGCATTTTCTACAGAAAGAGTGTTTCAGAACGGCTCAATGAAAAGTAAGGTTCAACTCTTTTAGTTGAATGCACAGAAAAGAAAGAACTTTCACAGAATGCTTCTGTTTAGTATTTAGTTGAAGATATTCCTTTTTCGACTATTACCCTCTTAGCGTTCCGAATGTCCACTGGCAGTTTCTACACAAAGAGTGTTTCAGAACAGCTCCTTCAAAAGTAAGGCTCAACTCTGTTAGTTTAATGCAGAGAACAGAAAGGAGTTTCAGAGAATGCTTCTGTGTAGTTTTTATTTAGGGATATTCCTTTTTCCACTATTACAATCTTAGCGCTCCTAATGTCCACTTGCATTTCCTACAGAAACAGTGTTTAATAACTGCTCAATCAAAGTATGGTTTAACTCTGTTAGCTGAATGCACAGATCAGAAATAAGTTTCACAGAATTCTTCTGAGTAGTTTTTATTTGGAGATATTCTTTTTCCCAATATAGGCCACTTAGCGCTCAGAATGTCCAATTGCGATTTCTACAGAATGAGTGTTTCAGAACGGCTCAATCAAAAGTAAGGTTCAACTCTGTTAGTTGAATGCACAGAACAGAAAGAAGTTTCACAGAATTCTTCTGTGTAGTTTATATTTGAATATATTCCTTTTTCCTGTATTACCTTCTTAGTGCTCCGAATGTCCACTTGCATTTTCTTCAGAAAGAGTGTTCATAATGGCTCAATCAAAAGTATGGTTTTACTCTGTTAGTTGAATGCACATATCAGAAATAAGTTTCACAGAATGCTTCTGTGTAGTATTTAGCTGAAGATATTCCTTTTTCGACTTTTATCCTCTTAGCTCTCCGAATGTCCAATTTCAGTTTCTACACAAAGAGTGTTTCGGAACTGCTCCTTCAAAAGTAAGGCTCAACTCTGTTAGTTGAATGCAGAGAACAGAAAGAAGTTGCAGAGAACAGAAAGAAATTTCACAGAATGCTTCTGTTTACTTTATATTTGAATATATTCCTTTTTCCACTACTACCCTCTTAGCGCTGCAAATGTCCAGTTGCATTTTCTACAGAAAGAGTGTTCAGAACTGCTCAATCAAAAGTACGGTTTAACTCTGTTAGCTGAATGCACAGATCAGAAAGATGTTTCACAGAATGATTCTGTGTAGTTTATATTTGAAGATATTCCTTTCTGTTCTCTGCATTAAAATCAATCAAAAATTTATATTGAAATTGAAATACTGAATTTTATACTAAAGACAAGGCATACAACTGAAAATGAAATTTTCCAGGTGAAAATTTCCAAATCATAAATATGTAGGGACAAAAAACTTTATTTATAAAGAAAAAGATAATTCTAATTAATTGATGATTCCAAGGTTTACAACTTTAAAAATAAATATTATCTTTGAAGTAAAGTCCATTTAAATTATTTATGCCGCCAAAATTCTAGTAATTGTATATGTATATCATGTAAACTTTTTCGAGAAATATGGAATTGGAAATGTTAGAGTATTATGCGGAAAAAATCACCTAAAGGAAAAAATTATCTCCTCATGAAATATTACTTTAGCCACTTTGACAGGGGCAGGTTAAAGAACACTTAATGCACATCAATATGATTAGGAGATGCGCGCTTAGAAATACGTTATCATTGAAAAGAGAATTGTATTATCAGGTTTGCAGGGGCCCTTCTTATCCTTCATATTTATGTAACTTTGTCATCTATAGAAAGATTATAAGAATTTTAAAAATAGCTGATAGTTAAGAAACATCACCATAACACTGTGCTGAATGCATAATAAAACATTTCCCTTCTCTCTAAAAGCCTTTTAAAATTATGTACCATAATCAGTATGGCCAGCAGAGGGTCATTTCCATGTTCAAGTTCCTCTGTTTCTCGAGGGTGAGAATCCTTCTATAGTCTTCTGAGGGTGACACTGTAGTGTTTTCTTAGCCTGATTATTTTTATCTATTTTTTCCGATCCTTTCCTTTGTATATTTACATTTTACATATTGAAAGTTATTTTTTCAAATATTTTATATGCAAATTTACAAAGTACAACGACTGTACATTAAAATAACTTATTTATGCCATATGGAAGATTAAATATAATTTTACAATATCTAATATTGATTGTTTAGTTTCTAATCATTGATACTTGACATGATTTTTCCCAGCATACCTCAAAATATTCTTCAAAATCCTGCGAATTAATTCCTGTAACACTTCTGAGGTGTATTAATAAGCTAGAGATGTAAAGAAGATTTGCAGAGAAAATTAGGTTCCCAAATTAGAAATTTTGTCCCACTATCGACTAGAAACCTCTTGAAATGATCAAAAACAATAATAATGCATGTCATAGAGGAAAACCAATAAGGCTGCTGCAGCATGACTACCTCTGTGACCTCATACAAGTTACGTGTGGGTCCCTACTTCTGTGACCTCAGACAAGTTACGTGTGGGTCCGCACTTATTTTCTTCATCTCTAATAAATATTTGACAAATCTCATTTTCAAAAGTCTTTTAAGGCCTATCCACCTTTATTTTTCAGATGGAGTTTTGCTCTCATTGCCCAGGCTGCAGTGCAATGTCATGGTCTCGGCTCACACAACCTCCGACTCCCGGGTTCATGTGATTCTCCTGCCTCCACCTCCTGAGTAGCTGGGATTACAGGTGCGCAACACAACGCCCAGCTAATTTTTTGTATTTTTAGTAGAGATGGGGTTTCACCATGTTGGTCAGGCTGGTCTTGAACTCCCGACCTCAGGTGATCTGCACGCCTCGGCCTCTCAAAGTGCTGGGATTACAGGCATGAGCAACCGCGGCCTGTGAGGGCTTTCTACTTTTAAGATGTCAGGACGTATAGCCTGGGAGGTAAATGGTAGTATATATATACATATATATATATATATGTATATATATACACACACACACACTGTATATATATACATATATACGGTATATTATACTATATATACATATATACTGAATATTATACTCTATATATACATATCTACTGTATATTATATGTATATATATATATACACATACACACATACACACATACACACATGAGACAGAGAGAAGAGATAGACAATTTCATGTGAAAATATAAACTGTTAACATAATATTTTGCTTCTCTGAGGAATATTTAGCATTTTTCTCAATCTTCTCTGCAGAATTTAAGCATTTTTCTCAGAACTCACCAGATAGAATGAGGGAGGGGCCATATGATACGAGCCAGAGATGAAGGGAGAACAATAGAGAGGGTGCTTTGGGAAAAATAGTACAGTAAGGCTAGGGAATACTTCTCTCCAACAAAAAGACCAAGGTCACAGCTGTATCTCTTCAGAAGCCAAACTTTCTTTTAAAATGTCAATTTCCATCTATTTCTTGCTTCACAGACATTCCATTCATTGCTGGATTTCAAATAAAGCCTTTCCATGTGCAACCTTTCTATAGAAAAAGAGAAATATGGGGGACAGTACAGTCTAAGAAGTGATTAAGAATATCTAGTGGACTTTCCCAGACTGTAAATCTTTACATATATCTGAGCCTAATGAGGTGATTTATTGTGCTATAATGCACAGTGAACTATACAGATGCTTCTTTTTGATCATGCTGCAGAATGGAACTAAATACTAAATACCAAATAGCACTCCCATGATTCTTATACATGTCATTCATATGGCATATTTATGCTTTTTTATATAGCAATTCTTATTCTTAGCTCTTAGGCAATTACGGAATCTTTTTGTCATTTTAATAATCATGCTCCATTTGAGTTATGCAAGGTAGAAATTCTAAGTAGAAAATCTTGTTTTTATTGAAAGTTTTTAGTAAACATTTTGGAAAAAGTCTGTTTTTTGATGCTACTTCTGCACACTTTCTCAACATGATATTACTTGGTATTGTCCTTATTAACCATAGTACACCATATTCTGCAAATGTTAGAGAGGGTTAAAAATCAGTCATGTATAAGTAAAGCTAATGAAATAGAAAGGAAACCATATTTAGGAAATGGAAGGCAGAAGCAAATGTATTAACCGTGAGTTAGAAACGGTTTAGTCTTTGGAATGAAGCAGCAAGAGTTTAAAAATCTGGTTTGTGATTCACTAGCTTTGTGACCTTGGAGAATTACTTCAGATTTCTGAGTATCAGTTTAGTAGGTGATATCAATTGCAAATTCGCAGAAATATCACAAGTATTAAATAAAGGACTTAGTATCTGGGAGAGCATAGAAAATTACTAATAGTTACATTTTTGTTAATATTCCCGTTATTATTATCATACGTATAGTATTTTCTTTCACTGACAATGCATTTAGGACATAAGGAGAACTATAGAACAGTGCTTCTCCAACTTAAATGCAGAGCATGAATCACCTGGAGTTTTGTCAAAATGCGAATTCTGACTCAGTAGCCCTGCAAACTAAGGAAATCTTGATAATGCTGGTGCTGCTAGTTCACCAACAGACCACACGTTTTGCAACAGCTATATAGAATGTCCTGTTTCTTTTTTTAATCACAAAACATGGCAAGCTCTAAAATAAAGCAGAATAACAGATTTAAATGTTAATACTCATGTCCTCAATTTATAATTTCTCCCTCCCTAACAATGGTAAAATTCTGATTAAAAATTAGCAAAGAAAAAAATGGAAATTAATCTTCCTATGTTTATTCTTTTAACAAATTCTGTGTGATTACTACTGGGTTACTTGCTGTAGGAAATAGAAAAATTGCTTTGACATAGATCCTCAAGAATCTGTCCCACTACAAGCTTATTTTTGTAGGAAGCTAAAAGATTTATATAAATAACCGTAATTAAAGAGACAAATGAAGAAGTGCAATGAAAGACGTAGGGAAAGTGCTAGAGGAGTTCGGGGTGGAGGAAAATTATCCTATAATAATATCTATGCGTAACATTATGCTATCTTCCCTAACCAGCGCTTGACCAGATTGTCACAGTGAACTTTGGTCCTTTCTTATATCTTAGTTTTGGTTCCCACATCCTTCTGTTTGGGGAAGTTCTTGTTTTCCTCATGTAATGACAACAACACTTAAACAATGTATACTAGATAAAAGGAACTATATTGCTTTATTTACATAGTTAATTTAATTTGTACAATGAACTATGAAGTAATCAGCATTATTTCCTTCATTTTACATATGAGAAAATGGAGAATCAGCGACATTGAATCATCTCAAGTTTCTAAAATATCCACTCTCACCAGGCTGTTTACCCTGTTTTTGTCTGTATGCTGCTATAACAAAATGCCACAGATTGAGTAATTCATAAAAAACAGAAATGTATTTCTCACAGTTCTGGGGCTGAGAAGTCCGAAATCAAGGCAGTGGAGATTTGGCAGTTGGTCCCGAGGTGGCACCTTCTTGCTTCGTCTTCACGTGACAAAAGTGGGCAAAAACGGACAATGTAACGACATGGCAGAAGAGACTGAGGAGCCCGGCATTCCTCTAAAGCATCTCTTACGAGGACGTTTATCTCATTCATGAGGGTGGATCCTTCTTCATTTAATCACTTAACCAAAAGCCCCATCTCTTGATGTCATTGTCCTGGGATTTTAGTTTCAACATACAAACTTTGGATGGGCACATAGGTTCAAATCATAGCACCCTCCAAATTATAATGCCTCTCTCATGCCTGTTCTCCTTGAAGTACCCTCTGGTTTTGCTCTCTTCATTCTTGCCATCACAGTTAACCCTTCAGTTCCATTTCTTTAAGTAATCTCTAAATTTGTAAGATGGTTCCATCTTTTTTTTTTGTATATGGCAGTCTCTCAAACATATTTGTCATATGAACTAAGCAGGTAAATATGTAAATGCCAGCTAAATTTTAGTGAATGATATAATGGCCTAAAGTTGTATCTACCCTTCAGCCAAATATATTTACTTTTAGTAGCAATCTCCTGTCATATACAAAGTCACGACTCTAGGGGTAAACATTTTAGCCTGTGGGTAAGATGTAAAGCAGTGGTATGTTATAGTGACAACTCACTGTCATAGCACTGGGACATGCTTCTCTATCTGCTACAAATTGAATCAACAAAATATATATGATTTTGTCAGATTTAAATGTATGCTCCTGTTAGTAAAATAAAAGTATGGGAAAACTTTACGGAGTAGATTTAATAGAAATGTTTTCCTGAGTTATCTGCCTTCTTTATTTTTATGTTATGCTTTAAGTCTATGGTCAATGTATAGAGCTATGATTGATGTGCTTTTCCAATTCTGTTCAGATCAGACAGGTTAATTTTCTTCTTTTAAATCTTCTTGAATTTTGTCTAACACTTTTTGTTCCAATTTCTTACTAGATTATACTCCCTTCCCTAACTGCTTCATGATTACTTATACACAAACAATATTATGATATTGACACATTGAATTCATTTTAGGTGATGATTTTGGTCATAAACATGAGCAGGTTGTGAAGTGTTTCAGCCATCCCAGGGCATGGCTGTGAGTCCCTTGTCTAATGTTTCAAAAAAATCTTGAATTTGTGATGCTGTGATGGTCCCTCAGATATTCTTACACACATCTTTGCCCCTTGTTCCCTCTAACTTTCCTCTTCTGATAAAAAAGCAAACACTGCCAAACTCAAATGGAATTACATTTGGATGCAAGTGTCACTATGCAATGGTTGCCAATAAAAGTACACAAGGAATTTCATTATGGTGAATTAAAGGCAAACAGACTTCAGAGAAATGAGCACGAACATGAAAATGGCGCATGGTACGCGGATCTCACTGGAAAGTCATTCGGTACACAATGTTTTCACTAGAAAAATCCATTAGCTTTAGCTAGAAATTGAAATTACTTTGTAGGAAATCAGAATAAAATATGTGAAAACATTATATTCTGTGCAAGATTAATACCACGCCTGGTGTTGAAAGGTTTGTGGTCTTGCTTCGACGATGCTAAAAGGTCAGAAACCACAAAGATGCATATGTGTTGTCGTTTGCACAGTTACTAATTTTTCTCATTATTTCCATAATGCGATGTGCTGTTTCAACAGAGAAACCCTCTGGAGAGTGGCTTGCACTGTTTTCAGGCAGCTCTTTTGCTTTCATGTTTTGGCCTTGGCCAGGGAATTCAGACAGACTTTTCAGTTATTTTCGACAAGAATGTATTCATTGATTGTTTTAAATAATAATAAATAGATTTTAAAATTACTGTACATTACTGCACTTTAAACGCCATGAGGTCAAGGACTCTAAAGTCTGGACATCATTGTATACCCTACATCTTGCACAAGGTTTAGAAAAAATGGCATGGACACCTATTTTTTGAATCAATAAATGAATACATAAAAGAATTCCAAACTCTAGTCCAAGGTTTTAGATTAATAATGTATTAAAATGCGTAAAATTTATAGACAAAACTCTTCTTATTTAGAAGTTTATTCTTTAGTTGGAGAGATAAAATATATGCACATAAAAGCTTAAGGAAAAATAATAAGGGTTTTGAAGTACTTACTATGTGAAAAATTTAGCATAAATCTTACATCCATTTATTTAACACATTTTATACGTTGCATTATTTATATATAGTGCTGATTGGTAGAATTCATATGTGAACGGAACTAGAAAAATTTTGAGGATAAGCACTAGAAACACAGAATAAATAGAGTGTTAACATGCAAAACACAGAAATACTTCAATTGACTAGGTGAAAGAAAAGATTTCTGGTTCCATGTACACTGATTATTGAGGGATGAGTATGACATTATTATGCCAGAATCAATAAATATTTTAAATAGGGAGAAAACTATAATTATATATCTTTGTGTTCAACAGGAGTAGCAGTACTGATAAAGTAGAAGTTTGTTATACCTTTTTTATAGTCTTTTAAAGTTGTTTATAAATAAAATCTACTCTTAGTTAATTAATGGTTGATGTTCATTGAAGTGTTTTCAAATTTTTGACCTCTGAATTGCCTTGTACATATGGAGAAATAAAGCTTGCCTAGCATAATTTCTTGAGTGGAGAATGAATGATCTGGATAGATTTGTTGACAATATGTCTGTACTTATTTTATTAAGTCTTTAATCTTCATGAAGAAAAATATAAAAGTCATATTCTAGTATTTTATACCATGGAAAAAATGTCTTATCCTTTTCCTAAGGAGAAATACATCATGACACAAAAGTAAAGTTAATTAAATTACTTACTTTATTAATTAACTGTCTATTATTTCTATGGGTTGAAGTAAATTTGATACTCAATGCTATTTAATCTAATTCTAAAAGCTTGAATGAGTAATGATTTTTTCATGTAAGGTTAGTTGAAATAAATTATCACTGATTTTCAGATTTAATATTAATTAGCTATTGCATATTCTTAATGGGAAATAAGTGTTTAAAAAGCCCTTTTTGGTTGCGAAAAGACCACGCCCATTGTAGACTTCTTAGAATACATCACATCTGGCCTCCTTTTTAGAGTGGGGAATTCAACTCATAAGTGGCTGGACATTGATTCTGAACATTTTGAACATTATTTGCCTGTCTTCACTCATACTGGTTGCTGTTCTTTTATAAGTAATCACCATGTTTAGCATGCACTTGAACTATTGTTACTTAGGGTGCTTGACTATTTACAAGTCTCACTAGGATTCTAGGTATTCATTAGTCTCGTGGTGTGTATTTGCTGATGGTCCTATTATCTTTGTTGGTTCAGTTACACAGTACCATCCAAGATGCTGCAACACATTATACACAGGCTATGGGTTGTGGGAGCTACAGATTTCAGTTATTATTTAGGCTCAGAAACTTAGAATCTCTGCAAGGTTGGACATGATCCTTAGTCTTGTTTTAAGACCGTCTTGTTTTAAAAGTTAAACCCAAATTCTTAAAATATAGAATAGGGGTGCTAGTAGTGCTCACAGAATTGTAGTAAAGATCAGCTGGGAAAGAAGAGCCTATTAAACAGAGCCTGGTATTTAATAAGTATCAGCTGCCTTCAATTAGGAATCTGTGTTGTCATGATTAGAAGATTGCTGGTTTATTTTACAGATCTGTAAGTATAGCCAAAATATGTCAAAATAACCACCAGAAAGAATCATATACCGTCCCTTGAACATTTCATCCCTAGAATCTAGCCAGATTAGCATCTCTATACTGGCAATACTGTTAACACAGATTGTGCTCAAACCCCTCATTGACTTTTCAGCACCTGTAAATTACTGGAGATTTAGGAAGAAGTCTGGGGTTATGGCTTAGTTAAGCTGAGTGGCCAGAAAGTGTGAGATGCTGGATGCCTCCTCCAGTTCATTTCTCCAGCGGCCGCACCAGGCGTATCCATAGCTCCGCTCCCGGGAGCTCGTCTCCGGCGTGGGGTGTGTGCGCACCCCTGGCCGGGGGGAGCCTGGAGCCTGCTCATTAGCAGCGCGGGCAGCTCGTGCGCCCGCAGGAGGGAGGCGGAAGCACAGCCCTGAGCCGCCAGCAGGAGGAGGGAGCGCGGCGGCTGCAGGCAGGGGAGGGAGAGGAAAGAACGGAGGGACGGTTCCCGGACAGAGCGGGAGGAATCGGGGAGCGGCCAGTCCAGGGGGAGCTGCTCCGCTGCGCTGCGCTCGTTATTCACAGGACGCGGCGGCGCTTCCCGGGGCCGCTTCCCGGTCCCCTGGGTGGAGGCTGCCATCTAAACCTGACTCCAGGTGAGTTCCCCAAAGAGGCGAAGCGAGGGGTCTCGAACCAGAGACTTGGAACTGGCGAGGCTGCTCGGCTCCCCAAGCGCTGCTGCCTTGACATTTCCCGATTCACGGGAGGTTTTGGGGGCGGCTGCACAGGCTGGAGGGGCGGATGGGCGGTTGCGATCCTCAGCCGGCGTGGGGGCGTTCGGGAGGAATTAGCTTCAGTGAACGGGGTTTTAGGAGATGTCCGCAAGGCACGCGCTATGTACGCGTTTCTAGACGAGCTTTTGAGACAGAAATTTGGCTTCCCGGATGCCCGTTTTGGCCTTCTGTCCTTCCTTTTGCTTGCCTCATGCCCAATTTTCCAAGCCGAGGAAAGGACTGGAAGGGCGTGGAAGTAGGAGGTCTGGGCACAGCATTCGGCAGGGCAGCCCTGGTCTCCAAGTTTGGGGGTGGGGGGTGGGACTCTTTTCCTTTCAGCCTAATTTACCAGGGGAAAACCCGCAGAGCACCTTGAGGTGCCTTTGCTCCGCACCCTCCATAAGCTTATTAGAGGGAACTTGAGGCTCGCTAGACAACCTGTGACAGGTGACGGCAATTTAGCTTAAAAGCCATGTTGGTTCACTTCGTCTCCTCTTTATCCTTTGTTGCAAAATTGATACCTTTTTGGATTTCTTTAACAGCACAAAGTTTAAGTGGCCGGCTGACAGGAAATATTTCTTTTGAAAATGCTATGAGAAAAGTGATGAGTTAACGTTGAGAGAAAGGCAACTTTATTTTCTCGGAAGAACTTTGGGGAAAGAGATTGATAGGGAAATTCTGGGCATGAAATTATGGACATTTCCCACAGAACTTCCTTCATTTATTTATTTTTTTACATTTCCTTCATTTTTTTTTTAATCGTGTGTGTGTGTATCAGAGAGACAAAATTCGTTGGAGGTATTAGGACTTTATTTGGTTTAGAAGTTTCTTTCTTACTAATAGCACTAATTTGTGATCTTCATGATTATAAGAATTTACTGAGTGTTTTGCTTTTAGGTGTTTTGGGTCTGTTTTTTAAAAAAATTCAATACTTACTTTGTGGGCCCTGCTGAATACCTCTCAATAAAATCGGTGGGCATACAGTTAGTGACATGACCCCTGTGGATTTAATAGCAGGTAAGTATACAAATGATAAGTTTAGGAAATAAATGTCAGAATCAACATTTAGGTGTGAAATTGAAATATCTTTCAAATATTTACCAAACTCTCTTATAGGATCCAATGTCATTTTATGGTCAAGAGAGCTTAAAGGTTTCTCAGATTGAGATATATGTATCTACTTTGTTAATCCAAATGTAATGTTTTATTTTGTTCTTTAATGACTGTTTGAATTCAACAAATAAAACTTGCATATTTAATGTAAGGTTCTTTCACATATATTACTTCTCCAATTTTTAATATAAATTTAAGGAGAAAAGCAATATTCCATTTTGTAGATGAAGAGACTGTGTCACAGAAGTATTACTTTACCTAGATTTCTGTAATTATTATGTTATAAACTTAGAAATTACATATTATTCTGGAACATATAAAATATATGAATGTTATAAACCATAAGAATTCAGACCTATGCTATTTAACTTCAAGTTTAGTTCTTTACCCAAACAATTGCATGACTACATTGAGACTACTGAAGTAATTATATATGAACACGCTATACGAAAAAATACTTAAAACATTTCTTATTTTTGTCGTTTCTCTTTGATATAAAATATACTATAATTTAATGGAGTTATATTCCATATTTAGATGCTCCTAACTTCCAAATAACACCTAAACTCCTAAAAACTGACCTGTGTCCTTCTTAATAGAAGTAGCTTGACCGGGAGACCCAATTTTTACTAAGAATATTCTTGGGATAATTTATGTCTTATAATCAAGATAAAGACAGGCCACATTTAGTTGTATTTTTAAACCACTTAGTGTGAAGTTGCAACGCAGACATAACTTGCTTTCAGGCTACACTGCCAGCTTTGCAGTGAATAGTCTTTAAGATTCCGTGGAAACATTGGCAGATATAGCTAATGTCTATCTGATGTAGGATTTATGAGAAAAGGAGAGGTAGAAACTGAATGCTCTTATATTTCATATGTGACCACATTCATAAAACTTTATTGATAAGTACTTTGTTGTCTGACACGGGCTGATACAAATAGGCTTCTTCAAGAGTTGAGGAAGAAAACTAAATCCCTATAATACAGCCTTTTTCCTCCTTTTCTTTCTTAAGCGGTAATAGTTGATCCTAGCTTTTGTGTGTCTATGCATGCTCAATACAGTTAGGGGTATAAGGAGAAGTTAAGCAAGAATATTGAATGCTAGCTAGGAAAGTTTTTGGAGTCTCAAATACTTTGGAACGATTTTTCACATTATATACATAAAATTCCTAGTTACATTTGGGAACTAAGTATATTATACACAACTTTGCATCTGATTACAGGATTCCCTGTACATTTATAGCTCAGGTATTCTGGAAAGAGTCAAGATAATTAGTTTTATGGCTCTTGCCCGTGTGACCTGTTTCTTTCTGGTCCTGATATTAAAAGGATGACTTAAATTTTCTGGAATGTCAAAATTTTCTCTTCCCTTGGATCCTACAAAATACTTCAAGCAGTGTATGTGTGATACTCGCTGTCATTCCAACATTTCCAATCCTCCTGAGAATGCTAAACAATGCCCTAGATTTCTTCCTTTGTAATTCTTTCAGATAGAGGGTTAGCTGAGTTAGGAAGAAAGGAGAGAGGGAGAGAAGAAGAGAGATGACATTTTATCCCTCAGGAAAGAACAAGACCAATTGTATTCCTAATTTAGAAATATTATTCTACAAACATTCCTGAACAAGAGGGCTTTGCATATACATTAAAGCAGAATACCTAGTCAACTTCTAGTTATGCCATGTAGTGAAATGGAAGTAAGATGAGCAGGCCGAGATCATTTTTGTTGGAGAACTGAGACCACATGAAATAGGTAACAGAGTTACCCCAACTGGGGGGCAAGAGGACTTGAAAGTTTCCTCCATAAATTTGCAGTTAGTACAGGGCTGCTCCAGTGATCAGAGTCATGAATGCCCTAGAGTGTCTGTATAACCCTGTACACAGGCTGAGACAGCTCTAACGGCCCAGAAAAGCCTCTGGACAGAATCACTGCACCCTTGGACATTGTCCGACCGCATGTATGAGAATAGTGAGTGCTGAGGAGTTGTGGGTAGCTCGGTACAACTCTTGCTAAAGGAGTGTCATCAACATTCATTGCTGAAAGTGAATTTTTTCATTCACATATGTGATGCCTATTAGGTCATGATTTCTTGGATACCAATTTGTACAAGATATGAATTAATTTTTGAACATCCTTTCTTAAAAGTACCATGTTCATATAGTTGCTCATTTTAATATGAGTAGTTCAGATGGGACATAATAGAGTAAGGAAATGATTGAACATCCTAAGATCTAGTGTATATACCTTTGTTCATGATGAGATTCATCCCCTGTCCCCCTTTGTAGTGACACTGATGGCATAAGGAGTATTAGATGAAATTTAATGCAGAAAACAATGGGATATATGAATGGTAGATATGGTTGACAACCACCATTTTCACTGAAGTTGTTTCAAAGCAAAGAAATTTGGGATAAATTCATTTTATTTGCTCCTGAAGGGTAATTAGGAATAAGTAGGAATTGTGAAGAGGCTGTAGTGTTGACATTAAGAGAAGTTTTTGATTCTTAAAATAGGATATATTACACAAGAGTGAACAAACAGAAGATACTGAACAAATATTCTGTCATAAGTAAGTGATGGATTATTCGGACTTGTTGAACTATGTTTTTAAATGTATTATTTAAATATTTAAATATTATTAAAACCTTAAATAATATTTAAATATTATAAAAGTTGTAGAAAATTATGTTTTCAATACAAATATACACTTATAAGCTATATTGTAGATATGGGAGTCAACAATGCAATTTTTTTTAACTGAGTGAAAAATTTAGTTTTTTAAAATTCCAAATGGAGCTAACAGCTTAGTGTGATACATATTTTGAATTTCAAAATTTGTAACCAAATAGGACAAATGTGTTGAACTGTACTTTTCTTGAAGAACCGTGATAAGAATGAGCGGTGAAAAAATTACAGCATACTTACCAGGGATCAAATACTTGCTTAGGGTTAATAAGAAAAATCTCAGCAAACGCTAGAAATGAGGTACACGATCTATCAGAGACCCATGATTAAAGTGGTATCTTGTTAGGTATATGAGCTTCAAAAGAAACGGCATAGCTTCACTTTACCCCAGTTGCTTCTTTTGTAAAACGGGGAGACTAAGAGTGTGGTAACTCAAAATCCTTTGTTAATGATTTTCTTCTTAGAACAGTGCCAGGTCCAATTAGGATTAGATTGCTATTTTTATTATTGATATTTGCCCTAGTTCTGCCTTTTATTGACTGTGTGAAATTGGTGAAGATCCCTTTCTGAAGCTTTGTTTCTTACCTACAAGCTGGGAATAGAATACTTGCTATGAAGAGTGGTTGTTAGTACATTAGAAAGGCTGGATATTTGTTGATATAAGGGGCTCAGCGCATGGTAGAAATTTGATAGCATTTTTTTCTTGCCCTCCCATGTATTACTGTGGAGACATCCCACATATTATGTCCAAGTTTTTATTTTCCCCTCAAATGCAATGTCAAGCACAAAACATTCCCATCTCCCAATTCTCTTCTGATGTTCTACAACCATTAAAGTATAGAAAACTAGAATGAGTGTTTTTATAACTTTTGCTGTACTTAAGCATGTGGAGAGAAGAGCGCTAGATCACAGGACACACTTTGATAGGAAAAGGGAAATATTTACACTGCAAACAACTTTCTCCTCATGCTTAACAGTTTTATGCTGTCATTCTGTCAGCACCAAGTGAGATTTTTCTATTTAAATAGTTTTCTATTTGTGGTATGATAATTCATGTATGGACTTCATGTAACTAACATAAATATAATGGATGGTTGAGAAGTGGTTTATTTTTACCAAGAGGAAAAAATGTGTACACGATTTTTTAAAATATTGCTTTGAAAATATTTAAAATTAATTTTGATTCAGTTGGTGGAAGATAGCGTCACAAATTCACTGCTAGTGGTATTCTTGAGAAGTAATGTTTGAATTTTCTAGGTATTGTCCCCAGACTGGCTTAAAAGAATTTAATTTTAGATGTAAATTTTCTGCTTAACATGGAAGATTTTCCCTGAAAATATTAGCTTCATCAGATACATAGTTGCTTAGAGGTAGCTGCATGGAATTATGGGAAGAGTGAAATAGAAAAAAATTTTCATGTCTAAGTTATACATACTGGTGTAATCATATTGATTGGATGATAATGATAATTACAGCAATAATGTGATTGAAAGGGTAAGCAAGTAACATATACTACAGTTACTAATATAATCCTGTGATTGAGTTTACCACTTCGTTTCTCTTTCCTGGAAACCCTTAAGTTTGTCACTATTGCACTTTATTTCCTTTGCTTATTGTAGTGGTGTATTAGTTGTATTACTGCTGCTATAACAAATTACGACACATTTACATAACTTAACACATATTTATTGTCTTGCAGTTTCAAAGGTCAGAAGTCCAAAATCACTTTAATATGGCTAAGTCAATGTGTCTGCAGTGTGGGTTCCTTCTGGAGGTGCTGAGGGGAGAATCCATTCTCTTGCATTTTCTGCTTCTGGTGGCACCTGTCTTCATTGTCTTTTCCCCATTCCTCCATTTTCAAGGTGCGTTGCTTTTATTTCTGTTTCTGTCTCCGCGCTGTCTCCTCCTTTAATTTTGAGTCCTTCTCTCCACTTCATCTAAGGACTCCTGTGATTACTTTGGACTCATGGATGATCTGGGATAATCACCTTGTCTCCAGATCCTTAAATGAATCGTATCTACAAGTCCTTTGGCTGTGTAAGGCAGCACATTCCCAGGGCCGGGAGATTAGGTGAAGAACATCTTTTGGGACTATTATGCAGCCTATCACAAGTGGTAATATCACTTTTATGCCTTGAGACCCTGAAATTAATGTACTTGCTTACGCATGGAAAAACAATGTATCTGTGGGGGTAACAGTTTATTTTTGAACCATTAGAAGGTATTGATGGGGAAGTTTTCATCTGACAACAGATACTGATAAATTAAATACCCTTAGATTTGTCAAAACTAGCTTTAGTAAAATATAAGTAAAAGTATTTGCACTGCTAGGGTCAAAAATATTAATTAAACCCATTATTTATCAAGGCCAAGTCCTGGATTAGTTAGGTTTAAATTAACCTAGAACATTATCTTCCATAGTGCTTAATTGTGAAGCTTAGTTCTTGTTGACAAAAGCTCATCCATATAAGAAAGCATCGAAAGGTTGGTGTTTTTTAACCTTTGCAGAATATAACTTTTCAAAGGGATGTTAGACAGTAGTTCCATCACAATTGATGCAGTTCACAGACATTCTTTGTGAATATTTTATCTCATGAGTTATATCTATGACACTAATCATAGACTTCTAGAAGAAATTTAGCAATGGTCATGTCAGCCTTTCAAATCTTTCTGTAACCTAGAAGAGGATCATTGCATAAGATAGATTCATTTTCCCCTTTATTCCATTGTTGCCAGAGAGAACTTGAAATGCCCTGTTCAAATTAATTTAATGCAAATGAATTCTTGCTGCCTCACAAGTAGTTTGTCCTTCATTTTTCTTAAAATTAGATTGAAAATGGATGTGACCTGCTTTACTGGTTGTTGTGCAGGAAGCGTTGTCCTTCCTGAAAGCTCCCTCAGTTGTCAAAATGAAGCCATTAAGAGTAAAGTAAATTATATTATCTGATCATAGTATCACAATTGACCTTAAAACAATAAATTTTATAATCAGTGCAAATTGCTGAATAGTGTTTGCAGTTGTAGAAATTTCAAAGGAAACCCTGGTTGAGATACAAAGCTGCTATAATCATTTTTAAAATCTTTGTTTTTCTTTTACTTTGGAACAGTAGTGCAGTAAGTACTTTTGCCTTATTGTTCTCTCTGCCTTCCAGAAACCCTCATTCAAATATTCTAAGTTTTTAAGTCTTTTTCATTTCTTTTAATATTGTAACATTTAACAATGTCAAAGAAAGTATAATTTTTCTGGAAATCAAGCTAAAAATAAAGAGAAGCCGATGTAAATGAACATCAAATTAACAAGATTGATTAGGAAAAGTAATTTTTGAAAAGGGCCCAAAATCCCTTTGCACATAAATGCAAAAGAATTTAGTGAAAGAAGGTGAAACTGGAGTAAAGAACTCTACGGATGCGTAAGTAACTCTTAATAAGAATGAGTAACGTACATGCATATCTTTAGCTCCCAGTTTCAGAGATACAGTAGTTGTACAACAAATGGTCCTTTCCTGCTCTTAAGGAAGCCTCTCCTCCTCCAGCCATGCCATTCCTCAGAGCAAGCTCTTCCACTGAGTTTTCAGCAACCATAAGTAAGAAGGATGGTACGATAGGCTGCGTGTACATATGGCCCTCATTAGCAGGCCAACTGTTCCTTTTGCCCACCCACATCACTGGGGACATATGGCGTTACTTTGACTGTTGAAACAAGTGTGTGTGGACATATCTTGGTATGAGTAAAAGACTGTTGATTGTCTTTCTCTTGTCGCTCGTGCAACCGTCTCCTTGTGGAGATCGTATTATCCATAACACTAGATTTGAGGATGATAAATGACGTTGTTATTATTAACTGAATTTGCCTCTCTAGTTTGATCACAAAACCAGCGAATGTTTGCTTATGGAACATGTAAAGCTTATAGAAGACGGAAAGCTTACAGAAAGAAATGATGGCTTTTCTAAGCATAAGAGTCAGGTCTTTTTCAATCAAAAACTAACTCATTCAAAAATTCAAGAGTTCTGTAAAACCAGAACAGCAGAGGTTTCAGAAATGCTATTGAGATCATTTATTATAAAATAGCCATTAATGAAATGTAATAGTGAGTCTGTTGTTGTGACTATGTGGAGAAATGAATGAGAAAATATAAGATAGGCTGGAATGAAGAGAGTCATCGGATCCCAGCATAATTCATTTTGTATAGTTCACAGTATTGTAACTTTAAAAAATTATGAATTTTTTCAGTACTGTGAATTCTGAATTTGCAATATGAGGCTTTTCAATCCTTGCAACAAGTGTGTATTTTTCAGTGGTTCTAGAATTATCGGGGCTTTCGAGCTGCTTCTGATAAGAAGGCAAGGCTAGAGGACTCGTGTTGAGGTGGCATTTGCACAGGACTTTAGATAACATACATCGATGATGTAGAGAGAAGAGCGGGTGATGTTGCTGTGGATTATAGGGGAAAGGCACCTTTTGCTCCCTCTGCTGACCTCTTTGTGTATTCAGCTGTGTAGCATATTTCTTGTATAATTACATAGTAATTTCACACACTACATTAAGAAAATCTGAACAATTTTTACTAAACTCATGTTTTCTAAATATTAAGTAAATAAAACCAATATTTGGCTAGGTAACATTTATAAAAACAGGATTTCTAGATAGATGATGATAAATTTTCATCTATATCTATAGAGCTGATAAATTTTCAAAACCCTTTGAATATCACTTGTACTACAAAGTCTCGTTTCAGTTTCAGTGCCATGGCACATTGATTAATCACCACTAAAGCGGTACATGAAATATTTGGCAATATAGGTATTTGGTAATGGTGATTGATGCACAGAATACGGCACCATTATTATGCACTGGCCTTGAGAACTTTAGTTTTCATCTTCGATCACCTGATAGAGAACAAACTAACAGCTTTTTTCTTTCACCTTGCTGGAGAATAAACTAACAACTTCAAATTATCTGATCCATCCAAAAACTTATTTCCGTGAAACTCACTGATTTATTTATTATTTCGTGGGGATCACTATTATTTGCTGTAGTAAAATATCAAATGATCGATGTTTTATACCAACATGGCAGCTCACATGGTAGGCAACAGAATGAAAACAAACAGGTTTACTACCAAGAATTATACTATATTGCTTTTATTGACAGAAAAAGCATACAGATAATTTTATTCAGAGATTTTATGTGAATTATTTTGTTAAGTGTACACATATATTTATAACTGACCTTTCTTTGTCAAGTGTGTGCCCACACACGTATTCATACTAAATCAATCTTAGAGATCTTATCCAAAGATTGAATTTCTTAAAGTGACTGTTCCAAATATGTATAATTTATGGCAAAAAAGTCACAAAATGGCAATACAAGGAGGCATAAAACTGAAGATAAAGGGGGAGATGATGGTTAAAAACACCTGTAAATGAATAATTGATTTTGATTTAAATTCTTTTTAGTTCTTAGCTGATGAAATGAATATAAATGAAATTATTATGCAAAACACCTCTATTTGTTGTATATGCATGTACATATATGTGTTACAAATACAAAACTGATAGGATATTATTTAACATATATTCACACTCATAATGTGCATATATGTACAAAATGAAAATGAGTGCTTGTTTTATATGTATGTATACACACACATACACATATTGCATACTTTCATTTTTTAAAATTTTACTTTAAGTTCTGGGATACATGTGCTGAACATGCAGGTTTGTTACATAGGTATACTTGTGCCATGGTAATTTGCTGCACCCATCAACCCGTCATCTAGGTTTTAAGCTCCACATGCATTAGCTATTTGTCCTAATGCTCTCCCTCCCCTTTCCCCACACCCACCTACAGACCCCAGTGTGTGATGTTCCTCTCCCTGTGTCAACATGTTCTCATTGTTCAGCACCCACTTATGAGTGAGAACATGCAGTGTTTGGTTTTCCGTTCCTGTGTTAGTTTGCTGAGGATGATGGTTTCCAGCTTCATCCATATCCCCGCAAAGGACGTGAACTCATCCTTTTTTATGGCTGTGTAGTATTCCATGGTGAATATGTGCCACATTTTCTTCATCCAGTCTATCATTGATGGGCATTATGTTGGTTCCAAGTCTTTGCTATTGTAAATAGTCCCATGATAAACATATATGTACATGTGTCTTTAGAGTAGAATGATGTATAATCCTTTGGTATATACCCAGTAATGGGATTGCTGGGTCAAATGGTATTTCTGGTTTTATATCCTTGAGGAATCACCACATTGTATTCCACAATGGTTGAACTATTTTACAAGCCCACCAACAGTGTAAAAGTGTTCCTATTTCTCTGCATCTTCTCCAGCATCTGCTGTTTCCAGAATTTTTAATGATCACCATTCTAACTGGTGTGGGATGGTATGTCATTGTGGTTTTGATTTGCATTTCTCTAATGAACAGTGATAATGAGCTTTTTTCATATGTTTATTGGCCATATACATATCTTCTTTTGAGGAGTGTCTGTTCATATCCTTTGCCCACTTTTTGATGGGGTTGTTTGTTTGTTTTTTCTTGTAAATTTGTTTAAGTTCCTTCTAGATTCTGGATATTAGACCTTTGTCAGATGGATAGATTGCAAAAATTTTCTCATATTTTGTAGGTTGCCTGTTCACTCTTGTGATAGTTTATTTTACTGAGCAGAAGCTCTTTAGTTTGATTAGATTCCATCTGTCAATTTTGGCTGTTGTTTCAAGTGCTGTTGGTGATTTAGTCATGAAGTCTTTGCCCACACCTATGTCCTGAATCATATTGCCTAGGTTTTCTTCTAGGGTTTTTATAGTTTTAGGTTTTACATTTATGTTTTTAATCCACCTTGAGTTAATTCTTTTATAAGGTATAATGAAGGGGTCTAGTTTCTCTTTTCTGCATATGGCTACCCAGTTTTCCCAGCGCCATTAATTACATAGGGAATCCTTTCCCCATTGCTTGCTTTTGTCAGGTTTGTTGAAGATCAGATTGTTGTAGATGTGTGGTGTTATTTCTGAGGCCTCTATTCTGTTTCATTGGTCTATATATCTGTTTTGGTATTAGCACCATGCTGTTTTGGTTACTTTAGCTTTGTAATATAGTTTGAAGTCAGGCAGCGTCATGCCTCCAGCTTTGTTCTTTTTGCTTAGGTTAGCCTTGGCTCCACAGGCTCTTTTTTGCTTCCATATGAAATTTAACATAGTTTTTTTCTAGTTCTGTGAAGAAAGTCAATGGTAGCTTGATGGGAATAGCATTGAATCTATAAATTACTTTGGGCAATATGGCCATTTTCATGATATTGAGTCTTCCTATCCATGAGGATGGAGTGTTTCTCTATATGTTTGTGTCCTGTCATTTCCTTGAGCTCTGGTTTGTAGTTTTCTTTGAAGAGGTCCTTCACATCCCTTGTAGGTTGTATTCCTAGGTATTTTGTTTTCTTTATAGCAATTGTGAATGGGAGTTTACTAATGATTTGGCTCTCTGCTTGTCTGTTATTGGTATATAAGAATGATTGTGATTTTTGCACATTAATTTTATATCCTGAGACTTTGCCAAAGTTGCTTATCAGGTTAAGGAATTTTTGGGCTGAGGTGGTGGCGTTTTGTAAATATACAATCATGTCATCTGCAGACAGAGACAATTTGATTTCCTCTCTTCCTATTTGCATGCTTTTATTTCTTTCTCTTACTCGATTGCCCTGGCCAGAACTTCCAATACTATGTTGATAAGAGTGGGGAGAGAGGGCATCCTACTCTTGGGCCAGTTTTCAAAGGTAATGCTTCCAGCTTTCGGCCATTTAGCATGATATTAGCTATGCATTTGTCATAAATAGCTCTTATTTTTGTGAGATATGTTCCATCAATACCTAGTTTATTGAGAGTTTTTAGTATGAGGGGTGTTGAATTTTATTGAAGGCCTTTTCTGCATCTATTGAGATAATCATGTGGTTTTTGTCATTGGTTCTGTTTATGTGATGGATTATGTTTATTGATTTGCATATGTTGAACCAGCCTTTCATGCCAGGCATGAAGCCAACTTGATCGTGGTGGATAAGTTTTTGATGTGCTGCTGGATTCTCTTGCCAGTATTTTATTCAGGATTTTCGCATCGATGTTCATCAGTGATATTGGCCTGAAATTTTCTTTTTCTATTGGGTCTCTGCCAGGTTTTGGAATCAGAGTGATGCTGGCCTCATAAAATGATTTAGGGAGGAGTCTTTCTTTTTCTATTGTTCAGAATAGTTTCAGAAGGAATGGTACCAGCTCCTCTTTGTACCTCTGGTAGAACTCGGCTGTGAAGACATCTGGTCCTGGGCTTTTTTTGGTTGGTAGGCTAGTAATTACTGAGTCAATTTCAGAACTTGTTATTGGTCTATTCAGGGATTTGACTTCTTCCTGCTTTAGTCTTGGGAGGGTGTATGTGTCCAGGACTTTATCCATTTCTTCTAGATTTTCTAGTTTATTTGTGTAGAGGTGTTTACAGTATTCTCTAATAATAGTTTGTATTTCTGTGGGATCAGTGGTGATATCCCCTTTATCGTTTTTTAATGTGTCTATTTGATCTTTCTCTCTTTTCTTCCTTGTTAGTCTGGCTACCGGTCTATCTATTTTGTTAATCTTTTCAAAAAACCCACTCCTAGATTCATTGATTTTTTTTTGAAGGTTTTTTTGTGTTTCTCTCCCATTCGGTTCTGCTGTGATCTTAGTTATTTCTTGTTTTATACTAGGTTTTTAATGTGTTTTCCATTGCTTCTTTTGATTGTGATGTTAGGGTGTCTATTTTAGATCTTTCCCACTTTCTAATGTGGACATTTAATGCTGTAAATTTCCCTCTAAACACTGTTTTAACTGTATCCCAGAAATTCTGATATGTTGTGTCTTTGTTCTCATTGGTTTCAAAGAACTTATTTATTTCTGCCTTAATTTTGCTATTTACCCAGTAGTCATTCATAAGCAGGTTGTTCAGTTTCCATGTAGTTGTGCAGTTTTGAGTGAGCTTCTTAATTCTGAGTTCTAATTTGATTACACTGTGGTGTGAGAGATTGTTTGTTATGATTTTCATTCTTTTGCATTTGCTGAGGAGTGTTTTACTTCCAATTATGTGGTTGATTTTAGAATAAGTGCTATGTGGTGCTGAGAAGAATGTATATTCTGTTGATTTGGGGTGGAGAGTTCTGTAGGTATCTATTAGGTCCACTTGGACCAGAGCTGAGTTCAAGTCTGAATATCCTTGTTAATTTCCTTTCTTGTTGATCTGTCTAATATTGATAGTGGGTTGTTAAAGTTTCCCACTATTATTGTGTGGGAGTCTAAGTCTCCTTGTAGGTCTCTAGGAACTCGTTTTATGAATCCTGGTGCTCCTGTATTTGGCATATATATATATTTAGGATACTTAGCTCTTCTTGTTGCATTGATCCCTTTACGACTATGTAATGCCCTTCTTTGTCCTTTTTTATCCTTGTTGGTTTAAAGTCTGTTTTATTAGAGACTAGGATTGCAACTCCTGCTTTTTTTTTCTTTCTTTCCATTTGCTTGGTAAATATTCCTCCATCCCTTTATTTTGAGCCTATGTGTGACCTTGCAAGTGAGATGTGTCTCCTGAATACAGCACACCTGTGGGTATTGACTCTTTATCCAATTTGCCAGTGTATGTCTTTTAATTGGGGCATTTAGCTCATTTATATTTACCGTTAATATTGTTATGTGTGAATTTGGTCCTGTCATCATGATGTTAGCTGGTTATTCTGCACATTAGTTGAAGCAGTTTCTTCCTAGTTTCATTGGTTTATATATTTTGGTGTGTTTTTGCAGTGGCTGGTACTGGTTTTTCCTTTCCATGTTTAGTGCTTCCTTTAGGAGCTCTTGGAAGGCAGGTCTGATGGTGACTAAATCTGTCAGCATCTGCTTGTCTGTAAAGGATTTTATTTCTCATTCACTTATGAAGCTTAGTTTGGCTGGTTATGAAATTCCATATGTACATCATGGAAACGAGTGCATGTGATACACACACACACACACGCACACACATTGCATACTTTCATTTTTGTGTCCATTTCTTTTCTGATTTTATCAGCAGCCAACTAAAGAAAATAGAAAAAAAAATTGGTAATTCGATCTTTCATGTTCTGCATCTTCCAGCTTCACAACTTATAGTTTTCTATTTTTATTGTTATTGTGATCAGAATGAAAATGTATACAATAGAATCAGAATCAGGTCAGAATCAACAAAAATACTATAATGTTTGTACATGCTTTCGATGCAGTTTGTCTCTGCAAAGGGTGTGTGTGTTTCTATGCACATGTGCATGTACACAAGTGTGTAAATAAGTGTTTTATTCATGATGGAGAAAGGCTGGTCAAAATGATTCTGAATGAGATAGCACCACTACAGCAGATAATTAGGTCTCTATCAATAAAACAAGTCATTAAACATGTTTCTAAGCATCTACTCAGTATCTGGCACAATGTTAAGTAGTGTAAATATAATCATTAGCAAAATTCAGCTTCTACCCTCAATGGTATATGTGTAGAACAAATTGGTAAAGCTGGAGTACATTTCAGGACCAAAAACAGTTTCTGTGTAGTTCCCACTTCATCAAGACCATGTTGTATACCTCTCATACACTTAAGCCATAGGGAAGCAATTATTCCATCCATCCTTTTACAGGGTAGTGGTGGGGAAGAAGAGCTGACTGTCATGCTTGAATTCACATAATTTCATAATTAAATAATTTCATGTTACATAATCTCGATAAACCTAAAATCCAATATATGATAAAGATAGTGTTTCAAATCAGTGGATAAGTGATAAACAGTTCATAAAATGGTGTTCAGATAATTGGCTATATGTATTTTATAGTTGCACAAAGGTATAATATGTCATTAATAAATATTAATTCCATAGTGGATGTCAAATACACTTTTCCAAAATATAAAGAAAAAATACCATAGACAAATATCACTTGCAACATTACGGTTAAAATTAAATATCCAAACATAGCCCTAACCAATAACAGAAAATTTAAAAAAAAATTTATGGATTGGAATTTGTTAAAATATAAAACTTTTCTTTTTCAGAGGATACAATGAATATGTGTAAAAAGCAAATATCAAATCAGCAACAAGTGCTTGCAGTTCACTTGACATATTTAAAATATGAGTAGTTCCAACAAATCATAAATAAATGATTAGTAGTCCAATAAAAAAAAGACAAAGTACATTGACAGGAAACTGTATGAAACTCATGAACACTAAATGTCTTAGATTCTCTATTGTTAAACAAAATGCAAAAACAATAGAGAACATTATGAATATGGAGTTAATATTTAACAAAATTATTTTATCCATGTTATAAGTAAATATTTACATCCAAAAACCCTTGTTTTCTCTGAAAGTTGTCACTTATGAGTCTATTTTGAAAATGTTTAAAGAATAGTAATTAATTAACTTTAATAAATAGGTACTCCTATTGAGGGAAAACAGACATTTCCATAATTTTTCTTCTGTTTCTAATCTAGTAGATGGTAGGAAAATAATGACAATTGCATATTCATACCTGGAGAATATGCATTCCATTTCTTTTAAACTTTTGCATTCTCAAAACTATATTGATACCTCAAAGCATACCCTTTGCTGTTGAAAACAGCCTTTCAAGTATAAAGACACACACATCACTTTCCTTAAATCTTATATAAGGCAAGGGCCTAGATTCCTATCAGAAAATGTATTTCAAGAATGCTTTTTTAGTAGTTCCTGTGGCCTTATCTTATAGAGGAAGGTTTTTTTTTAAACATACACACAGTATTTGATGCACATTTTTATTGGAAAGAGCTTTTATTTCCTTAAATGTTTTGTTGTCTAAGTGTGAAAAGTATCCTGCAGTGGAATTTAGTGGCACAGATGCTTATTGTGATAGATGAGATGAACTTGCTTCCCTAAGCATGCATGGTCATGAAATGCATCTGGCTTCTGTACGTAAAAGTCAGTTATGTTCCCAAATGTGTCTCTGCATTTACACAGACGTTTAGGGGCAGACACCCTACTGTTCCCTCAAAAGGCGGCTCTGCTTAATTATGAAGTTCAAGTTAGACCAGAAGTTGGAAAATACTAAATTCCACATTGCAGACAGAGCCTGAGCAGGTGATGTCACCACTGCATTCTAAGGTGGCAAGTCCTCAGAGAAGTCACTTATCACCTTACCATGGAGAAAAATAACCGTGTCCAGAACACAAGAGGATGCTTTTAGGTAGCGTACAATCAAGTGTGCAAACCTGTGCAATACATACCAGATGAAATCCAGTTCAGAGGCTCAGGAAAACAAACAAATGAGGATATGCTTTAAAAAATAGGACTTAATATAAACAGTCGTGAGAGTAAAACTATTGCTAAGCACATAGGAAACATAAACCAGGCTTTCAGGAAGGAGTTTGGCACATGTGTGCACTGGTAGGAGGTGTAATGTGCAGAAATCCGGCCTTTTGTGGCATAGCAACTAAAGTTCCTTTTCTATTGTCCAGACAACCTTAAATATTCCTTTATGCAGTACTATTTTAAAAAGGCCATCTACTGTGCACAATGTGTTAGCATCAAGGACATGAAATTTATCTGGAATATACCAAAACTTTAATCAATAGACTAGGACCAAAGCTTTTAAAAACAGGTTTTCGTAGATAAATCATTATAAGTTATTATTTCCTCGCCATAGGTAAGGCATGATAGATAACTTTACTTTTTCTCAGTCACTTAGTGTGTAGGTAGAATAATGACCCTTAGCAGGATGACCTTTTGAATGTGTTGTTAGGCAGCATGGAAGCATTATGGTTAGAGGTGGAATTAAGATTGCTAATCACCTCACCTTAAACTGGAGCGATTATCCTGAATTATCTAGGTGGGCCCACTGTAGTCACAAAGAACCTTCAGACAGGAAGGCGGAGAGACCAGAGTGAGCAGAAGAGCTTGGGTAAACTGGAGCCGAGGCTGAAGTGATGTGCTGTGTCCAAGATGTGCAGAGGCCAAGAGCTCAGGGATACATGTGACCCCTCAAACCTGGTGAATTCTCTCCTGGAATCTCTAGACAAAATATACACTTGATGATACCTTGATTTTAGCACACTAAGACCCATTTTGGACTTCTGACCCCCAGAAGTATAAAGAAAAAAAATGTGTTGTTTTAAGCCTCTGAGTTTATGTTAATTTACTGTAACAGCAGTAAGAAACTAACACAGTAAGATGGCTTTTATTTTTATGTGATGTATAGAATTAAATTGGATATGCTAGGAAATATTGGAAATTTATTGATTTATTTTTTTGTCTGAGCTGGAGTCTGGCTCTGTCGCCCAGGCTGGAGTGCAGTGGCGCGATCTCGGCTCACTGCATGCTCTGCCTCCCGGGTTCCCGCCATTCTCCTGCCTCAGCCTCCCGAGTAGCTGGGACTACAGGCGCCGCCACCACGCCGGCTAATTTTCTGTATTTTTAGTAGAGACGGGGTTTCACCGTGGTCTCGATCTCCTGACCTCGTGATCCGCCCGCCTCGGCCTCCCAAAGTGCTGGGATTACAAGTGTGAGCCACCGCGCCCGGCCAGGAATTTATTTTCTTAATATAGTTCTTCATATTAGAATAATGAGAACCATCGAGTAATGAAGTGTTCTATTTTGTGAAGGATGATTATATAAACAGTACGAAGGTTAAAAACCGGGCGGGACCGGCTGGGCACAATGGCTCGTTCATGTAATCCCAGCACTTTGGGAGGCCGGGGCAGGTGGATCTCTTGAGCCCAGGAGTCTCAGATCAGCCTGGGCAACATGTGAAACCCCATCTCCACAAAAATACAAAAACCAGGCAGACGTGGTGGCGGCGCCTGTGGTCCCAGCCACTCAGGAGGCTGCGGTGGAAGGATCGGAGCCCGGCAGGTGCAGGCTGCGGTGGACCGTGATTATGCCACTGCGCTCCAGTCTGGGTGACAGAGTGAGACCTTGTCTCCATTAAATAAATAGATAAATAAATATATATATAAGTAAAAGAGGAGGGTGTCTTTTGAAGGCTATTAAAGTCGTCTAAGTGTCCTCTGATTATATGAGGCTGGAATGGTGCATGGAATGTTGTGTTGAATAACCTGATACAGTCTCTGAAACTATAGAAGCATTAGTAATTTTAGCCTGAGAGTGCTATAATCTGGGATAATTTGGTCCAATACTTCCAGAGAGGGTTGAAGTTTTGAGATAGCTGGAGTTATTTCAGTTGAAGACCTGAATATGAGGCAACTGGATACTCAATTACAATTCAATTTCTACTCTTTATATAAGGTAGAAATGGGTAACATGTGGGACACTGTGTTAAAAGTAATGCAGCCATAGTGTAGTGGTAGAAGCAGATGAAAAGTACTATCATAGTCGTATAGATGAGGTACTGGAAAGAAGCAGAGTTGAAAAATTGGAGATAAATGTCAGTTTTCCAGAGCCATGGGATGAAAACCAAACAGGATTACAACAGATTCAATTCACTCAAGATGTCTAACTTGGTAATAGGTCAGAAAACTCAATTTGTCGTATTTTCTTAAAAGTACACAAAAATGTTCCTTTTGATAAAACACGTGTAGTGCACCTTCGGATTTGATTTTTCTTTATGTTCTGTAAACTGCTCACAGTAAAACAGAAAAAAAGTCTGACAAA
This sequence comes from Symphalangus syndactylus, assembly GCF_028878055.3. Classification (NCBI taxonomy): domain Eukaryota; kingdom Metazoa; phylum Chordata; class Mammalia; order Primates; family Hylobatidae; genus Symphalangus; species Symphalangus syndactylus. Next base: position 95,307,141 of record NC_072434.2, on the reverse strand, counting down.
TATGATGGTCCTTAAATATTGTAGGAGTATGATGCTTCTCCAAAGAATAGAGGTTTTCCTAGGAAGGCCCTAAGCAAGGAATCAAGTTTCCTTTTGCAAGAAATAAAATTCTCAAAAGTTCCCTGCACCTTGGAAAGGCTCTGGTTGAAATTAATAGCACAACGTTATTTATTTAAATTTTAACTTTTAAGTTCAGGGGTACAAGTGTAGGTTTGTTACAGAGGTAAGCTTATGCCATGGGATTGGTTGTACAGTTTATTTCATCACCCAGATATTAAGCCTAATATCCATTAGTTGTTTTTCCTGATCCTCATAGCAAATATGACCCCCATAAAGTTTTATGGTTACTTTTTTCTTATCTTCTGATTAATGCCATTAGATTCACCAATTGAAATTATTTTTCAGTAGTTTAATTCCCTCTAGAAGGTTTAAAAAATGTTTCCGAATTTCCTAAGTCTTCTTTCTTTGTTAGTCTTCTAAAAAGCTATATTCAATAGAATTCATGTGCTTAGGTACAGTTTCACTAAAAGCGTATCTTCAACATTTGATCTGTTTAAAAGTTCTTAAGGTGTTAAGGAACATTAGGTATCAGAGTTTATGGCATTTGATTAATCTGAATAAATCTTGGCATCAAATTGAATTCAGCAAAAGTAACAGTGATAAATCAGAGAGCAATATTTGAAATGTCTCCAGGAAACATTTTAAAACAATTTTTAAGTTCACTAATTTGAGTCATTACACTTGGCCCTAATATGGTAGATTTTAAGTGAAGCTCAGTCGAACCTGGCAGATATCATATACAAACTTTTAATAGTCCTAACAATTCCTGTACCTCATTTGGATAAAGATTATTTCCAGAGCATCAGTGCTTTGACCAGAAAGGCATTTATTATTCTGTAACACTTTTCTTGAGAAATTAGCATGATTCATCATTTGAGTACGCTCTCTCAGATAAGATTCTAATATTTGGGTGTGAATAAAACTTCAGGGCATTGAAAACAGCTGGAAGATAGACAATAGGGTGATCATCCTCTCTTGTCATTCTCTATCAAGGTCCTCTTTAATTATTGGCCTAAACAGCTATAACTTTATGGTGAAAACAAACCGCTCGGATATAGCGTTAAAGGTTGAAATAATGAATTATACATAAATCGATTTAGTTCAGTTATATTCTGTTGAATTGGGAGAACATCGAATTTTTAAATTTCTCTGCATTTCTTGAAGTTAGGAATAAAAGCTGGGGTGGGGTCTCCTGAAATAATGAGGTCTAGAATAATTTCTGTTAAATTTACTTTTTAGTAGGATAAGTCTACTAAAATCAATATGAATGGAACCTTCAATGTACCACTGAAGATAATTAATCTTTGAGAGGTTAAGTAACCATTACAAGGTAATTTACCTAATTAGCAACTAAACCAACCAAATTTTAGATTTCTTAACTTTAAGACTATTGCTCACATAGTCACGTAAAGTATATCTTCCACATAGTCACAGGCAATCACAAGCTAACACGAGCAGTTAGCACAAAATAGATGTTCCACATAGAATGCAGAACAAAAAAAGACACTTTAAAAATCCTTTTCCCTTTTCCAAATTCATATTTAAAAAGTTTCTTGTGGAATTTCCCAAATGCCAGCATGGCCACATATAATACAGATTGATACTCAGACCTCTAATGAGAAACAGTTAGAATTATGCTAAACAAGGAACATTCTATATTGATTTCACAAATTCTCCTCTTTCCACTTATAGTTTCTCATAAAATGTAACATGTTTGTCTCGTGTGGAGTCTGTATAGAAAAAGTGTGATAACTGAAGATATAGACACACAGGTGTATGTATGTCTGTGTGTTCCTGTGTATTATAGCCTTTCTTTAATGGTTTTCTCTTTATATTTATATATATATATATACTTTAAGTTCTAGGACACATGTGCACAACGTGCAGGTTTGTTACATATGTATACATGTGCCATGTTGGTGTGCTGCACCCAGTAACTCATCATTTACATTAGGTATATCTCCAAATGCTGTCCCTCCCCCTCACCCCACCCCATGACAGGCCCCGGAGTGTGATGTTCCCCTTTCTGGGTCCATGTGTTCTCATTGTTCAATTCACACCTATGAGTGAGAACATGCAGCGTTTGGTTTTTTTTGTCCTTGTGATAGTTTGCTGAGAATTATGGTTTCCAGCTTCATCCATGTGTCTACAAAGGACATGAACTCATCCTTTTTTATGGCTGCATAGTATTCCATGGTGTATATGTGCCACATTTTCTTTTTTTTTTATTATACTTTAGGTTTTAGGGTACATATGCACAATGTGCAGGTTTGTTACATATGTATCCAGCCACATTTTCTTAATCCAGTCTATCATCGTTGGACGTTTGGGTTGGTTCCAAGTCTTTGCTATTGTGAATAGTGCCACAATAAACATACGTGTGCATGTGTCTTTATAGCAGCATGACTTATAATCCTTTGGGTATATATACATATATATATATAAAAACTATATATATATATTTTGGGGACGGAGTTTCTCTCTGTCACCCGGCTGGAGTGCAGTGGCACGATCTCGGCTCACTGCAAGCTCCGCCTCCCGGGTTCACACCATTCTCCTGCCTCAGCCTCCAGAGTAGCTGGGACTACAGGTGCCCGCCACCATGCCCGGCTAATTTTTTGCATTTTTAGTACAGACGGGGTTTCACCGTGTTAGCCAGGATGGTCTCGATCTCCTGACCTCATGATCCACCCTCCTCGGCCTCCCAAAGTGCTGGGATTACAGGCATGAACCACCGCGCCAGGTCTCTATTTAAGTTAGCTCTGTCCAGGGCAAACCAGCATTTCAAAGATACAAACTGTTTTTGCAAAAAACAGGTATACACCTATCCATAGTGCAGACATTATGTCTACTTATTTCTCTCTAAATAGATCTTTCATTTTAACAAGTACTTCACCTTCACAAAATTTAGTTGAGTCAGTGAACTCTTATCCAGATGCTATATCTTGGCCAGATTATCAAGAATTAAGCCTCACAGATAGGCTGTTTCCATTTCCTTTAACAAAGTTTATCAGTCCTGAGTTACTTCTTGATTTCTTGCCAGTGGCATATAATGATGACTCAGCCAAGTCAGTTCCCAGAGTTGGACTCTTTTTTTTCTTATACACAGGAAACTTCTTTTCCAAGAATACTTGTTCCAGTTGCTCACAATCTTCATAGTTGATGATTATAGAATGATCTATGTACTTTCAGTGTACCTTCAAAAATGAGATCTGCAGCTGGATAAGACGTGTGTGTGTGTGTGTGTGTGTGTCTTAGTAGACTTAAACCGTTCATTGAATAAGAAGCCTAGTTGATAGTGTAAGGTGAGAGTTAGAAGAACAGGGAATTATTTGGTTTAAGGAATTGTGAAGAAATGTGCTATGCCATTAAAATTTTTCTCTACTTTTGTGTTAAATCTTAATTTTGTGCAGAATTTACTAAGCTGCAGGAAACTGTCAAAATTGACTCTTGCTAAGTTCCATATTGGTTTGTAATTATCTTAAAACAAAAGTTGGTTGATACTAAAGTGCAGTTTTTCCTCTAGCTTTCATAAATTGAGACAGGTCTTTTTCTCACCCTCCACATACCTATGGCTGGAAGCCGAGGTGGTTGTTCTTGGTTCCCGTTACAACTTCTAGACTGTTAATTTCTCTGCTCCTTGCAAATTAGACTGTTCCTTTGAAACTCAAACCCCTTGGAAATATCGGCCATGCCCCTTTGGTATTACCATCATCAACAGACCTCCCTCCTGGGCACTCTGGTCTTATTTTTTTTTTTTTTTTGAGATGGAGTCTTGCTCTGTCACCCATGCTGGAGTGTAATGGTGTGATCTCGGCTCACTGCAACCTCCTCCTCCCGGTTTCAAGTGATTCTCCTGCCTCAGGTTCCTGAGTAACTGGGATTACAGGTGCATACCACCACACCCAGCTAATTTTTGTATTTTTGGTAGAGACGGGGTTTCGCCATGTTGGCCAGGCTGGTCTCGAACTCCTGACCTCAGGTGATATGCCTGCCTCAGCCCCCCAAAGTTCTGGGATTACAGGCATGATCCACTGCACCTGGCCTCTTGCCATTTATTTAAGGCTGTAGATCTTTTGCTCAATATCATCTTCAGGCAAGTTCAGCCATCATTTTAGTGGCTCAGCTTTCACGTGAAAGGACCAGTACAAACCTCGGTTCCCCGTTTTTTGACATCTTTATTTCCATTACTTTTTTTCTTTCCTCCACTTTATTGTCATCAAATCTGAAACATTTTCTATAAGGGTATATACCACCAGGATCTAGATGCAAATATTCTGCCTCCTGGACATCACTCCTTGCCAGCTCGTTGGCCCAGATGTCCTCATTCCTACAACCCTTCATTTTCACTGAGACTCTTCTTAGGACACAGCTGCTGCTGCTCCCTCACGATCCATCCGTACTCTCTTGCTTTCAGTTTCCACGTTTTCCTCCTCAAATGCCATAGTTCATTTTTAGCATTCCCTTGCAACTACCCTGAGCTTCATTTTCCCACAATTTATTTGTTTCTGTTTCTCTTCCCAAATTTTAAATATTGATGTTTCTAAGGGTTCTGTCCTAATTGCTCTTCTTTTCTCTCCACACACATACTCTCTCTAAGCTCTAAACACTACTAAACAGCTCATAATTTCCAGTCTTAGAGTTTGGCCCAGACCTTTATTCTGGGAGTTGATGATTTACATGACAATAGCACTCGAATAATTCAGAGTTAACATGTCCTGGTTTCCCACATGTCAGTAAGTGGCACTGCCAGCCATGCTAGACGCTTATAAGTCATTTTTGGCCCTTCCTCAATATTCTGACAATATCCAATTCAACATTCATTTAAAAAATATTTTGGTTCCAAATACATCTGTAATTTCCTCCACCTCTTTTGATTTCCAATGTCCCCAGCCTAGCCAGAGCCACATATTTTCTTACCTATGCTTATTTTCTTAGGTCATCCTTAGTCAACCTACTTTAATTCTTAATCTCCTACACCCTGTTAGCTACAGAGAAACCAAAGTGATCTCTTAACATGTCTTTCAGTTTCCAACTCTCCCACTTTTCTGGTGTACTTGGACTAACATTTATGTTCCTCATCATTACTAATGAAGACCTGTACTGTTTCACATATCCTTCTCTTTCAGCCACGTCTCACATTAGTCTTTCTCCCTTCTGTACTTCATCCAGATTCCTACTTTTCAGTTTTTCATTTCATCCAATTCACAGGTTTCTTCTACATGCCAAGATCTTGCTCATATATTAGGGTCCATGAACACTGGGGTTTTTTCCTAAAAGACGAATCTTTCTGTAGTGTATGAAAAGCTAACTCTTTTTATTCTCAGGTCTTACCTTAAATATTCTCACTTGAAAGAAGTGGTTAGAATCTGTATAATCCAAATTAATATTTCTTTTTTTCTTTTTCTTTTGAGACAGGGTCTTGCTGTGTCACCCAGGCTGGAGTGCAGTGGCACAATCTTGGCTCACTGAAACCTCTGCCTCCTGGGTTCAAGCAGTTTTCCTTTCTCAGCCTCCTGAGTAGCTGGGACTACAAGCGCACACCACTACACCCGGCTAACTTTTTTATTTTTAGTAGAGATGGGGTTTTGCCATGTTGATCAGACTGGTCTGAAACTCCTGGACTGAAGTGATCCATCCGCCTTGGCCTCCCAAAATGCTGGGATTACAGGCATAAGCCACCACGCCCGGCCCAAATTAATATATCTATATATAAAAATTATATGTATGAATCTTATATAATCTGAATTAAGATTGTATCTAATGTTCGCCCCAAAACCCTTGTTGTATATTCAGTCCCTTGCTTCACTTTGCATGTGAACACATTTTGTAATAATCTCTTCTCTTTGCTCAGTTGGGTTTCTGTGCCTGTCTTCGTCTTCAGAATTGAAACCCTGGGAGTACAGGACTGTGGCTTTCTTATTCACCACTGCAGCTCCGTAACTAAGAGAGCATCTGATACATATGTGTGAAGGGAATTGGTTAAATATAGACCACTATGTCCAGTGGAGTCCACAGCCTATTCACTTCATGTAGTTTCCAAGAAACAAAGGCTTCTCAACATATATTAATGAATGAGATATGGGCCAGGATATCTGGTCTGGCTGGAGATGGCTTAACTTTGAGTTCACTTGAGAGGGTATCAGTGTGAGCAGGGATGCTTTCACTCACTTCAAGAATTGCATGGTGTTTAGGGGGAAGAATCACCCTGCTTCTCTGGAGAGACATGAGGGCTCTGTGGCTCCTGTGGGCTCTCAAACTGTTGGAAGATGACTGCTAAACCTGAGTTTTCAGGTCTCCTAGTTATATTCATTTAAACTTATAGATGATTTGTCACTATTTTAAGTTGTTTTTCACTGAAAATTCAGTCTGAATATAGAGCCTTATTTCATTCAGAACAGAAAGAATGGGTTACGGTGAAATCTGTTTATCTATAATTTTTAAGTAAGTACAATTTTATAAACCAGTTATTCCTAACTTGAGAGGCCTGGAGGATTTATTACAATGTGTATTTCAGGGCCACATCTGCAGAAGTTTTGATACAACATTTCCTTACTAATCCCCCTGACAGCACATTTTAGCAGGCATCCTGTGTTATTGAGAAGCAGAACGTTTATGCACCACACTTTGGGAGAGAGAAGTGCATGTTGTGTTACCATTTAAAGATGCCTGGTTCTTGTGGGGCAAATTGGCAAATGATTTATCTGAACTAATGGCAGAGTGGAATTTTAATATTTTAGGGTTTTCAGGAATCTTAGAGCTGTTTTCATTTGTCTCATACATAGAGCCTGAACCTTGAAGACATTAATGAATTTGTCACAGAAATTAAATTGGGCCAAAATTTACATTTCCAACCCATGTCTGTGCTCTTCATTCTAAAGCACAATGGCCTAGAGTCATATTTTAACCTCTAACTTTTATCTTATTAAAAAATAAAATAAAATAAATAATTGTAAATACATGCATGTATTATACCTATATATACAATTTATATACATTACAATATTAATTTGAACTACACATGACATCACTAGTAAAGGCCAGTTACAGTTTAGACTGAGATAAGCCCTGTGAGAATTTACTAAGATCAAAAAGACTCCTTTTAATAGTGACTCAGTGGCACCTACTCTAAGGACAAAGGCTCCAGTATGTATCCTAATCTAAGTTATTACTGAATGTGAGTCCTGTGATAGCTTCTAATGAAAATTTCCCATTGGAAAAAATCAATGTTAATAACTGGAACTCGAGAGCTGTAATGGGTTCTGCTGTGTTTTTCGGGCTTAGACTGTGTGCTATAATATGCTAAGAAGAGGAGTTGATGACCTGTGAGCTCTGGTCACTTCCTGATCTCATTTGATTCTTTGGTCTTTAGTTTTAAAAGGGTGATCAGAGAGGTTGCTTTATAATGGAGAAGTTGAACAAAAGGACCATCAACCTGCAGGCTCACTGGCACAGCGCAAGTTTCACCGGATAAGCATTTCAGTAAAGAGGACTATTGCCAACAGCAATACTTGCAAGGAAGCTTTGTTCCAGAGAGGATTTTTGTTTTTAAAGAAGCTGCTAGAAAAACTGACACTAGAAGCTAACTAGAGTCACTCTTTCTAGATATCAATGAAATTGTAAGTCTGAAGACATTACTTACCTAGATACAGAAATGGACTTTATTTAAGAACCAACTTTATACATATCTAATATACCTAGGCTTGTTGATCAAGTTGGCTGGCTGGGGAAGAATAAGACCATCTAGAAGATCCACATGATGAGAGAAAGCATTCGGGGAGGGCAGACAGATACTTGATGCTGGCCACAGATAGAACTCAGAGACGCTCTGTGATTGAAGTGGTTCTAATACCTAGAAGCTTCGATTTGCTCTTATAACGTGTTCTAAAGCCATTTAATTCAAGACTACCCTTCCTGGTTGGTACCTGTAGATGTAATGCATCTCCTAAGGTATTACTCTAGGCTCCATCGGACAGAACAACTACATGGAGGTAGGTGGTGGAGCCTCCGGACTCCACGACACATTTCACAGTGCTGTTTACTCCAAAACACTGGCCTAATTGAACTAATGTAGCTATTGGGTAAGACGAGAAGTAATACACGAACATTCTTAAAGTCTGTTCTCTTTTGCCTTGTGACCTTAAACATTTGAAAGACCAAGATGAACACTATTGAATAGAATTGTGTTTCCATCGTCATAACTAACCTGAAAGCCTAAGTTTTACCTCTTTCACTGCACATCCGATCTATTTTATGGGCAGAAGAGCACAATGGGCTCAGCTATCCAGGCTTTAGGAGTTATTTTAATCTTTAAAGGACAATAGACACAAGTAAAAGTACATACATAAAGTAGGTATTTTATATTTAATTTTTATTTTCATATGCATGAAAAGGGTGTTCCAAAAAAAGATTAGAGAAGTCCATGGCATGTCTTTCTGGTTAATGTTACTTTATTTTTTGGTTCATCTACCATACTACTTACAAGTTACTTGATTTTGTTCATGGAAAATTATTTTAAATGAATTGATTTTACTTTTCATCAGCACAGTTGTTGACTAATACCAAAGTTAGTTAGAAGGTTATGATTTTTGTATTTATAGAATGGCAGGGGCAGCATTTAGATAATACATCATAGTAACTTGGCATTTATGAAATATTAGTTTTCCATAAACATGAACTCAGAGAGGAAGGTTACATTTTTTTAAATTATAATAACATTTTGAAAAGCATCTGTCCTTTAAAATGTTACTGAAATATATATTGGAACTGGTGTTTTAGATGCCAGTCCTTCCTGAAGAGTGTTTTGAGATTTTTTTCAAATACTGCCTCAGTTCTATATAAAATAGAAAAAATTCTGCCTTGTAAAATGACTACTGGATGTAGGTAAGAAGAAGTTAAGGAAATATTACATAAAAATAGATTTGCAAAGGTAATTTGCTGGAGGATTATTTACACTTTGATGAGTGGATCTGGATATTTTGATACTAAGTGAAAGTGGTTCCACTGGAATTAGAAGGGAACAGAGATCTGCAAGCAGGAGTGAAAAGAATGTGTGTAAGCCGGGCACGGTGGCTCATGCCTGACCTCAGGTGAGCCGCCCACTTCAGCCTCCCAAAGTGCTGGGATGACACGCTTGTTAAGTGGTACTCTAATTAATCAGTAACTTAAACCTCAAAAGAGATTCATTATGTACACAAAATTAATCTTGTGTAATCAAGTGTATAAGTAAAATTAATTGAAGAAATCAAAAAACGCACGGTGGCTGACACCTGTAATCTCAGTGCTTTCGGAAGTCCAGGTGGGAGGATCCCTTGACTTAAGGAGGCTGAGACCAGTCAAGCAACACGGTGGGACCCATCTCTGTAAAAAAATTAGCCGGGGATGGTGGTGCGTGCCTGTAGTCCGAGCTACTTGAGAGGCCGAGGCAAAAGTATCGCTTGAGCCTAGGACTTGGAGTCTGAAGTGAGCTATGATCACACCACTGACTCCAGCCAGAGCAACAGAGGGAGACAATGAGAACACGTGGACACAGGAAGGGGAACATCACACTCTGGGGACTGTGGTGGGGTGGGGGGAGGGGGCAGGGACAGCATTAGGAGATACACCTAATGCTATATGACGAGTTAATGGGTGCAGCACATCAACATGGCACATGGATACATATGTAACAAACCTGCACATTGTGCACATGTACCCCAAAATTCAAAGTATAATAATAAATAAATAATAAACCACAAAACACTTGTAATTCCACATCCAGATATATAAACCACAGGAATACTTAGATAAACACACGCTATACACACATATAGTATATATATGATAAAATATATTTGTATGTTCAACTTGGGAAAGGTTGATGATTTTAGAAACAAACTAATAATTCTTTTGCCTTGTGCTCTAATGATTTTCAATATGAAGATGTATTTGGGATCAAATACATGAGGCTCCACATACAAGACATCTTTCTTTCCCCTCTTCTCAGCACCATTTTTTGGCTGATTATTGGACTACAACTGGGAGATCTAGAACTAAATTCCTGCTTAGTGTTTACTTGTTCAGAGCATAGGCTTTGAAATCGTCCTGTTTTGCCTCAGTCTCCACAGTGGTACCTACTAACCTCATGACTAGGGGATCGTGTAGCATTTCTCTAAGCCTTGTTTTCTTAGCTGTGAAGTGGTAAATTTTGGAAGTGCTTTGTTCATAGGATTTCTGTGAAAACTGAATTGGGTAAAGAATGTAAGGCATTTAGCACAGTAAAATAACCTGGATTACAGTAACTTTTCCAGGAGTGTTTATTAGTACTTAAACTGTCATTGTCATCAAAATTCTGTTTTTACATATGAACTTAGAAATGTCATTGTAACCTTCTCAACTCATTTGGTCATTTAAAATGGAGAGGTTGAGTTAGGTGTTTCTTAAATTTCTCTTTAGCTCTGATACTATGAGTCTGACGTTAAGTAATGCAAAGTTGGTAATTAAATCTTCCCCTTTCGTGATGTAGGAGAAAGGCATAAAAAATTTCTGGGTGACTGGATTCCCTTGCAAGTTTATTAGAATTGTAATTACGTAGCATTTTGAATAAAGCATTCATTCTGGAAATCATTAAGTTTATTTTTCTTAACTCCGTTATTTTGTCAACTGTGGAAAAATTGGGATTTAGGAGTAACCTCTGATTTAAAATTCCACCTACTAACCATTTAAATTGTAGTCTTGTAATTTCCTAACTTTAGTCTTGAAGGTGTTTCTCATTCTTATGCGTTATTATACTGTATTATATATTTATGCAACATAAAATTTATAGTTTTAACTATTGCACATGTTTACATATGAAAGGTGTAATTTTGAACTTATCATTATTAAATTTGCTAGTTTTGCTTCACTATTCATTTTGGACACTTATCCATATTAGTACATGCAACTCAAGTTTATTCTTTTGAGCTACTGTATATCATTCAAATGTATGAATAAATAACCTTGCTTTGGTGGACATTTAAGTATTTTCATGTATCAGTATGAAAAGCAGTTTCAAAATGAACACTCAAATATACATTGTCATATATGTGTATAATATTTGTATATATGAAGGTTCCTGTGGGTCATATATCTGAAATCAAAATTACAAGTGTTTTGTACCTTCTATAATTAATTTTACTCTCAATTTTAAGTAAACAAGATTAGTTTTTGCACATGATGCATCTCTTTATTCAGTTAAAATTACTGACATAATTAGAATACCACTTAAAACTTGAGAATATTTTCAAGGGTATTTATGCAAAACTTACATAAATGTGTTGAAAAGTCCTTTTGTATATATGTAGAGATTACATGGTATGTTAAATTCATCAATTTGCCTAAATATCAAGTTATACTTAAGTAGTGTCCATACACCATGCTTTTGCTTGACTGAACTCCAATATGTATATCGGGAGTACTTTTTAACATTCATAGGTTAAGTGGCCTGTTTTGGAAAATGATATTAAAAATGGAATTCAGATGAATGCTTAAAGATTAAAAATGAATGAGCTTTCGTATTAATCATCAATATGACAACCCTAAAGGGAAGCATGATTTTCAAATGTACCTCCTTGTAGGCAGGATAATTCAGAAATGCACAGTGCATATTAGATATGGGATTTGAGTCGTAGTGTATTTCTCTAAGAATGTAATTTATTGTACTTTCACATCCACCCCACTGAATATGCAGAGTTTAAGATGCAATGGCCAGAAGACACGAGCGTGTCACTAGAAGGATGTGGACGTGGGCTCCAGGGCTGTTGATGATGACGGTGGTGTTTTGGGGTCATCTGGGGAATGGACAAAGCCAAGGTAAGTGCAAGGATTTTCTAATTCTTTGCGAGTTGGATGCGAATTTCACTTTGTGATGAAATTATGTTTAGTGTTTGGTTTGATGTTTAAGCAATTTGTTACAATCTTCCGTCAGGTTTTTGTTACAGGGTATTGTAATATCTCTGCAGTTAAATTGAAATAGAATTAAGTGTGAGTAAATGCATCAAAATTGAAGCCATGTTTCTGAAATTGGCTTTTCTCTGTTGTAATTGATGATATGTATATATATGTGAGGTATTATGAGGCCATATATATGCGTGTGTCTCTGTTGCATTTGGTGACATGTATATATATGTGAGGTATTACGAGGCCATATAAATTCGAGTGTGTGGGTTTTGGGTGGGTGGGTGTGCCTGTGAGTTTGTGTATGTGGTATTTTACAGGAACACGTAGCATATAAAGTTGTTGTGATTTTGAAGAAAAGTTTTTGGACGTTTGTCTGTTTAGGGTTTTTATGTTTTTGGATGTTTGTCTCTTTAGGGTTTTTATGTTTAACATTTTAAAATTTCAAGAACCTATTCTTAAAGGATGTGATGTTCTTTAGAAATTAAATGAAAAATGTGACGTTTCTCGTTCTTCTGCCAAGGGTATTTAGGGGAAATTAATGAGAGAGTGGAGCTGCAAGGTTGTGGCATCCTGAAATGTCAGTTGGAGAGTAGAAAAGGGCCATAGATTTTGGAATAAGGCTTTCAATACTGATTTCATCAATAGCTGTATGGAGTGGTTTGTGCCAAATCTAGTATCTGTGAATGTATTTTGTGATAAGTATTGTATTATTTTTGGAGGTGTGTTGCCTGCTCAGATACAAATTGCAATTCTGTACTTTATGTGATAAAACATCCTGACACCCCTGAAATTTTCTTTTCCTTTCGGGGCAAGTATATTCAGCATTGATTTTCTGCATTTTCAAGGCTTGAAATGAAATCTGTGAGCAGGAAGTTTACAGAGTTATTTCAAGGGATAGATATATTTCTCCAGATAAAATTGAAAGTGTGCAGTGTTATTATATAATTGTGATGAAGTTGAGCTTTGCTAGTTTGGAGTATCTAATAAAGTTTAACACTTTTTAAAAGATCCTTCAAAAAGATCAGCTTTCTTGCCATATGTAATATTGTTCAATGAAGATTTGAAATGAAATAGATATTTTTTCAAAACCACAAATGCATCTGTGCCTTTGTATATGAACAGTTGTATATACATGTAAGCAGATAATACATTTTGTTAATTAAGATCAGCTTTGATTTTAATTTTTCTTTCCTGTCATTCAGAATTTGTATTTGCATCTAATAGAATTCTCATTTTTCTTTTGTGATAAAACTAATGTAAAATATATTCAATACACATAGTAGTTTTTTTCACCAAAGGTCTAAAACAAGAATATGTAGACAGTAGCTACGTTGGATTTCTTTGGCTATAAGAGTTGTCTATTTCTCTGGTGATGTGTAGAATTACTAAAATGCAGCATGACAACTGTTTCTCTGTAATAGTGATCCAACATGACATGTAGTATTACACAGGGTTGCTAATACCTTCCTCTGACCATCATTTCCAGTAATTGTGGCTTGTTTTAGATGAGGAATAGGTTATTAGATATTTAAAATATTTGAGAAAAATAGGTATCTTCTCTCTTATTTACCCAAACCCTTTTATTTACTCAATATTGATGGCTCAAGTATTCTATCTTTCACTAGGGACCATCATTTATTAAAAAATGGCCTGAAATCAATTCCAAGTCTAGCTGTAGTGAAGCTTCTAGTGGGAAATGCAAGTTAAGTAATTTGTTTTCTTTCTAAAAGGATAAATTAAAATAGACAATGATTCAAAGAACAAAACAACTTAATAGAAAACATAATGGAATGCTTTGATACTATGATTCAGGGAATTTTGCTTCCTTAGTGGTAGCTAGATTGAGTGAAGGAGATTGCTTAGGTATAATGAGCAAATCTTATAATTGCAAGTATAACCCAAGCTGCATATCATCATTTAGCTCAATAAGCCTCAGTAAATATTAAATATTACCTTTTAACTTTTATGCAATTAAGCAGAATTTAAAAATAAAAGTTTTAAAAATTAAAGTTTTTATTACTAAGTATCTTTTAAAATACAAATCTCACAGCTCCTTATTGTCAAGAAAAGAACACATGAAAATTTATAAATAAGGTTTTCTCTCTATTAAATTTACAGTCTTGCATTAAATATTGGTTATTGGGACCCACCATGTCCATGATTATGATTAAGTATCAATGAAAGATGACTCTTGCAGCAAATATGCATGCAAATGTTTTAAGATTATTTTCACATTATTTCACATAATTTCTTAAGCATAATAGGATAAGTAAATTATACTTTCTACACAAGCTCTTCATATTTATGAATAGACCATGTTCTAAATTTTTCAATCATTGGGGAATCCCAATGTCATATTTATGAATGGACCATGTTCTAAAAGTTTCAGTCATTGGGGAATCCCAGTGTCGTATTTATGAATGGACCATGTTCTAAATGTTTCAGTCATTGGGGAATCCCAGTGTCGTATTTATGAGTGGACCATGTTCTAAATGTTTCAGTCATTGGGGAATCCCAGTGTCGTATTTATGAATGGACCATGTTCAAAATGTTTCAGTCACTGGGGAATCCCAGTGTCGTATTTATGAATCGACCATGTTCTAAATGTTTCAGTCATTGAGGAATCTTCCTAGAGAAACCGTGTGAGAAATTGTAGCTAAGCTCAAAAACGGAAGACAAAAATCGATTTAACGAGGAATGTAGATTAATGTCATAGTATTATCGCGACTGTGTGCAACCACTACTTATAAACAATGATATAAGAAATGCAATCTGAAATCTGAATTCTAAATAGGAATGTAGTGCCATTATCCCTCTGGGACCCTTAGGGTCAAAATAAGATAAAAGTGATGAATGGTGGGTTGGAAGTCAGTCAGTGATCCTTGTCAAATTTTTGTATCTGTCAAGAAAAGCATCTGCTTGAGGACATCCATTTTCCTACTTCTGAGTTACAGAATAATAGGTACTTATCCTGAATGTGACATTCCCTGACGTGGACTCTGTCTTTGCTGCTTAGGTGGTGTGTGCATGAGAAAGTGCTTAACATCTGAAAACGGAGACAATCCTTAGAGAAAGATATATATGAATTTTAAAAGGAAATATACCTACGATGGAAATAAAACAAATAGCATAAATATCTAGCTGTATTTGGTCTTTTTGGTAACTATTACAATATATACATTTTCAAACAACTAAGTTCAGCACTGACTTTGGGAGAATCTAGATAAAACTGAACTGACATATAATAAGCATTGGTGTAATTAATAGCACAGCGGGCAGAACCATGGGGGTATTTCCTGAGGAAGAGGGACTATAGAGAGGCAAAAGAAAACCCAGCTCATTCTGGGGAGTGCCAGGAGCAGTTATTATATTCAGAACTGAGAACTTATTTCTAACTCACCAACCCATAGTTCTGGCTGAAGTGCAGTGGTGCAGTCATAGCTCATTCTCAGCCCCAAACTCCTGGGTTCATATGGTCCTCTCATCTCAGCCTCCTGGTAGCTATGACCACAGGTGTGCACTACTTTGTCCAGCCAGTTTATTTTATATTTTATTTTCATTTCATTTGTAAAGACTGGGTCTTGCTATGTTGCCCAGGCAGGTCACAAACTCCTATCCTCAAGCAGTCCTCTAACCTAGGCCTCCCAAAGTACTGACATTACAGGCATGAGCCATTGCATCTGGCTCAAAAATATTTCTGTCCTAATGGCTTTAACAAAGAAGTGCCGTTTTGGGGATATATACAATGGTGTGCTGCTTGGGAGTGACAAAAAAATAATTATAAGAAGAATGGAACGAATATGTCAGTATGTTTTCAAAAGCAAGTTAGCCCAAGTTTTTAAACAAGCATAATTTTAGGGTTTTTGTAACTAACTTAGGGTTTAAATGTAGCAAAAATTTTAAACATTATCATGAATACACAGAAAATTTTAATCAATTTGGTTTCCATGATGAATTTACAAGCTTAAATTCCTAATTTCAATTTGCTGCTAGATATGAGAAAGTTTGAGATTTTGAAGAAGCAAGTGGTTCTTACAAATGTAGCAAACTTAAATTTTGAGGACAATTTAATTTAACTTCCATTTTTATGACCAGATTTTGGGTCAGCTGTTAAGCATTCAAAAAATAAAATCTGATAATATCTGGCAATTCCAATTTTCAGTTTTATTGATCTTCACCATGAAATAATATATAAGCTAAGGGGCAAAATTTTGGAAAAGCAGATCACTTTGTTGTCCTATTTAGCAAGTTCTCAAATTATGCCATCTTGGAATCATTACAAGTAATTATACGAAGACAGTATCTTGTGTTTTGTATTTCATTGTTACACATCCAATTGTTCTCTAGAGATATCAGAGAAAACCCACTCAAGAAGGGAAGGTTAGATAAACAGCCCTCTCTCTCTCTCTCTCTGTCTTTGCCTCCATTTGGTTCCTTATGTTCATTTCTCAGTGCATTTCAGTTACTTTTATTGTTCCCTTCA
Organism: Symphalangus syndactylus; assembly: GCF_028878055.3. Lineage (NCBI taxonomy): Eukaryota > Metazoa > Chordata > Mammalia > Primates > Hylobatidae > Symphalangus > Symphalangus syndactylus. The sequence continues at coordinate 95,290,682 of NC_072434.2, read as the reverse complement.
TTTTCTCTTTCATTCCAGAAGTTTAAGTGATTGCATAATTCTTTTGACAGCTGAAAGTAGTATCCGACTTTGAATGAAAGGTTTACAGCTACAGCTTTTCAATTAGAAAATCTCAGATCATGTGATCTATGAGTTTTAATATCTTAGGATCTCGACCAGTAAGGAATAATCACTTTGAAAAACCTTGATGCTACCTAGAGTTTGTGTTTTGTGAGGTTGCTTGGTAAATTATTTTCCTTTGATAATTGAATATTGCTTCAAGAGAGGTGAGCTCAGACGTTTGGCAATGAATATTGAATGTGTATTCCAAGAGACATGACCTTAAAATATCATCAAGCTAAGTAGTAGTGAAATTGAACTCTGCTGTATAATAGAAGTCAGTGTTTCTTACATCTTTGTGATATATAAATATTTTTACATTGTGGTAGATAATAATTTGTATGGGAACATTTAATTGAATTTAATTTATCCTATGGCAGAATTATGTTGCATAGGTCATTTTAGTTTTTGATTTAAGCATCTTAAAATTACAAATGCAAATATTCAACACGTAAAACCCACATGAATACACACTCCCAAACATTTGAAATCCTAACAGTCATTTCCAACAGCTTTTTCCTACAAAAGAAGTCAGCTCTTCTTAGAGAAGACATGCATTCCCATAGCTTGAGAGGTGCACACTATAAGGTAAACAGAGAAAGGATTACAGCAGTTTAAGTATACCAGCGGATTTACTTTATAGACAATAGACTTTTGAATTACTTGTCTTCAAAATTTGGTTTCTTGAGAAAATTATCTGTGTAGATTAATCATGCATTTCAGATACTTTCCAGACATCTGAATGTTGTTTTCTTAAAAGTAGCCAGCACGCCTTTTTATGCAGTCTGCATGGGAGATAGTAAGAGATGTGTATGCTGTATATCTACTAGTAGAGATTTGTTTATGAGTGCTTCCTTAAAAAATTATTTTTTCTGAAGAAAGGGATTTCTTTTTTATAATTTAGATTAGATGATTTTAAATGTTTTTAGGTTTTAACCTCTCTGATCATCAGGGTCATTGCCATGGAAAAAATGCAAGTTATAGCATATTTCATTTTTATAAGGAAAGAAGTTGATAATTTAGACTTTTTTCTTTTACTAAATTGAATTACATCACTCAATATTTGGATGGCATTAATTCACAATAGCAACAAAAAAATCTTACTATTCAACAAAATAAAGTATGATTTCCTTCACATTTAACTTAATTTGTTCTTTAAAACATCTCCTAACGAAGGTTTTCTCATCCTCTGAAGCTGAATTTATTTAGGAAAAAATATTTTAAACACCATCCCAAGTGATATAACTATTTTTATTGAGCTTTGATGTTCTATTTGAACATATTTGAAGACTGTACAAGCACTCAGTTTAGAATTAAGATTTTATTTGGAGATTTTGGTTGTATTTGAAATCTGTTGTGGAATTAAACATGAAGAATACGTCAATTTACTAGATGTCATTGTCTATGACACATTTTAGTCTTATCTTTCTGCCTATATGTAAAGAGGAATAGAAATAATTGGTATAAACAGGAAAAAAGAAGTAAAGTGGTAGGATCAGATGTGAGAAATATATAAGCTAAGATACTCTTTTTTTGTTTGTTTGTTTTTTGTTTTTGTGAGACAGAGTCTTGCTCTGTTGCCCAGGCTGGAGTGCAGTGACACAATCTTGGCTCACTGCGGCCTCCACCTCCCAGGCTCAATGGTTCTCCTGCCTCAGCCTCCTGTGTAGCTGGGATTACAGGTACGCATCACCACACCCGGCTAATTTTTGGATTTTTAGTAGAGACTAGGTTTGACCATGTTGGTTAGGCTAGTCTCAAACTCCTGACTTCAGTTGATCCGCCCACTTCAGCCTCCCAAAATTCTGGGATTTCAAGTGTGAGCCACCAGGGCCAGCCTAAGCTAAGATATTCTAGAAGCTATTAATAGTAAAATATAATGTAAATTGTTTAAAATTAATCTGTATATGAAATTTTTTCTAGGACTTTCCTGCCAGAAAAGTAGGAATAGAATGGCAAAAGGAACGAGGTTCCTTCTACAAGTAGGCACACATCCTATTTCACTTTATCCTGTGATCAGTCTCATAACCATCTCCTGGTGTGAAGTGCTAAAACTGTGCTTTAAGAATAACTTAAGTCCTTTATGTACAAACTAAAGTATGAGAGCCTGAACCTTGGAAACCAAGAGATTCCAAAAAGCCTTATGTGTGAGACTGGGTGCCACAGATCTTGGCAGAAATTACTGCTTATTCTTAATTCTTATTGTTCCTTTCTAGCACTTCAATTTATAATGCCAATATCTACCTCAGCCTAAAGACAAGCTCTAGAATCACTTGTGTTACTTATTACATTTCTTTTAAAAAACTCATGAATTACACATGAATTTCAAAGTTGCCAACTGAGATTCCAAGGACTTAAAAAAGAAAAAACGTGGCACCTTTCCATTATAAAGGCTGTACGCAGTCTTCATAGTGTTTGTCTTTAAGGGACAACATGCCTCATCCATCAGCAACTTTTCTTCCTTAAATCATCATATCTTGCCTAAAAAGGCTTTCTGAAAACTAAGATTTGCAGATTGTTATATCACATCTTAATCTACGTATCAACTTTAGCATTATCAAAGCATGAACTGTTCTGGGTTTTCATAGTTAATTATGTTTGTGGTAATAACTGGGATGCAATTGTTTTTCTTCTGATGATTTTGTACTTGCTTTTCTTATGGTAACTTCTGATGCTTGTTTGTAAGATCTTCCTCTCTTTTCTCCATCTGGTTATCTTCTTACCTTCTGTCCTTTAACTCAGATGTCACCCACACTGTGTGTCTTTCTGGATTGCTTCTTATTTAACTGTTGCTTCTCATAGTTTACATACCTCCTCCTGTACCACACTATCAACATTTCTCAAGCTGCACTATATGCTGGGTTGTGTCTTTATTTATTTATAAGTTCCTTGATAATTCGGACTATATATTAGTATATTCAAAAAATACTTATGAAGTGTTTACTTTGGGTCAGGAATTATTGAGTGAAGGAAATTGACCAAAACTCTGCCATCATGAAGCTCGCATTCTAACTTAGGGAGACAGATAACAGACAATGAGCCACATAAATATGCAAAGTATCGTAAGTTAGATGGTGAAAAGTAATCCTGGATGGGGATCAGATAATTTTGATAGGATAATTTTTAACTGGGTAGTCAAGAAAGGCCGCACAGAGAAGATGGCAATTGGAAGAACAAGGTGGTGAGAACTGCTGAGTCTGGAGCAAACACACAATTTGGAGCAGTAGAAGATTCCAGAAGTAACAGTATAGAGGCGAAGAAGTGGGAATTGTGTGGAGTCTTTTACTTGCTGTTGTAATGACCTTGGCTATGCTTTGAAGTGAGGTGGAAAGTTGGCAGGGACCTTAGTTTTCTTTTTAATAATTCACTATGAATTTTGAACGGTCACTATTATAGACTCAATAATTTTGCTTTATTACTCTTGCAATTGACTACAAAAGAGCGTATTGAAGAAATGTTAAATTCTAATTTAAACTGATTGAAATAGGTTTTTATCTTTTTATGTTTCTCATCACTGAATATCTCATTTTTAATTAGTTTGAAAGCATTCTAAGATAGTGAGCCAATGCAATTTAGCATAATGCATAACTTATTATTCATCAGATTTAGGTATTTAACCGAGGATGCTAATTAGGAAAGTAACTTGTTCTGTTGGATGATTTTGATAAAGCTACTTTCAAATGATTATCACATCCATTGATGTCATATTAAGTTGTGTTTCTGGAAACCAAATTTAGGCAGTGGTAATGAGTTAATATCTCTAAGTGGATACCTTTTATCTCTACAGTCAAGGATACTTGAAAGTGGAAAAACATACTGGCTTCAAGTCTTGGGAACTAGGACTTACCGGAAATGTGTGTGTTTTTTTTGTTTCCTGGTGGAATTGTCTTCTCGGAAAGATGGTGTTTCCTTTTCAATAGGAAAAAATTGATCCTATGCTGCTTTACTTTAATGCTTTGCTTTTGTCAAAATAGTGTTTTCTTAGGAAAATTAACCTATCATAATATAATGAAAAGAGAAATGCTGAAGACACAAAATGATGTCCATGTTAATATTGAGTAGGAAGCATCAAGGGACATGAGAAGAGGGAAGCGAAGAGAGGGAGAAGAGAAATTTATAGTGTAACAACAATTAGTAAAAAGGATTAGCATATACATGTAGTCAATAAGTCAATAAATGGCTGTTTATAGAAAGCCTACCAGGCACTAGGGGATATAGCAGTGAAGAAGGCAAAGACACAATTGGCTATACTGTAGTGAGGAGGGAAAGAGGAGGAAGACATACAAATACCTAAAAAAGCAATGGTGTGAAGGGCTATAAAGTACACTACTACGAAGAAGATTACATGTGATAACATGGCTGAGTAAAACTGTCAAGGAGGAAGGCACTGATCTGGCTGTAGGTATTTCAGAGCATTTTTCTCTCTGAGGAGGTAATATTTCATTTGAGAGTTGAGTGAAGACAAAGAGGAAGGTACTTTGAAGATCTGGGGTGCTCTGAGCAGAAAGAAGGGCAGATATAAAGATTCTGTAATTTAAAAAGAGAGCTTGATAGTTTCTTACAAAGAAAAGAAGGCCGGTTTGGCTGGAATGTCCATGAAGGAAGAGCATGGAGAGAGATTACATGAGTGTTCTCAGGGACCAAATCTAGATCTTATATCAAAATGTGAATATAAATTAACTACATTGAAAAGTGTATGATGGATGTGTGATACGATGAGGTTAGCTCTTAGGAGGGTGTACTATTGTGGAAGGGTACACTAGTGAAGGAAGGGGGTTCATTTAGCTGACTATTGCACCTGTCCAGTTGAAGGATGATGGTAGTTGGGATTATGAGTGTAGCAATAAAGTTGGAGAAAATCAGTTGAGATTGGAAGTTGATTTGAAGATGATTGAATTTACTGAGCAAGAATTATATCAAGGTATTTGGATTTAGGGACATGGGGGATTATGGTCACTTTTAGTGATATGGCAAAGTCTTGATGACATGAGGCAGTTTGCAAGTGACAGAGGTGTGGGTAGGTGCGTATGTGTGATTGATTTTACATTTTTTAATCTTAAATTAAGACGCTAGTTAGAATCCAAGTGGAGACATCAAGTAGGCACTGACAAGTTGACTTGGCTAGAGATGTGAGTTAGATCATCGTAGCCTATAGAGCATGCCTAAAGTCATGAATCTAGGTGAGGGGTTGGAAAACTATTATAGCCCATGAGCCAGATCTGGTCTGCCACCTATTTTTGTATGGCTCATGAGTTATAAGTACGTGTGGCATTTATAAGTCTAAAATGTAAAATACAGGGAAATTTTTCAGCAGGGATAGTTCCATAAATTTGCCTCTTGGCAACACAAAGCCTGCAATATTTACTATCTGGCTCTTTGTCAAAAATGTTACTGACTCCTGATCTGGATGAAACCCTGTGAGGAGAGAGTGTTGACAGAAGAGAGAGAAGCATCACAGTGGAAATTAAAATTATGTCAACTGAAGTGTGTAGGGTAGAGAATTTAAGCCTGAGTATAACAGTAAGAGATTAAAATAACAGTAAATTCATTATCAGCGTGATCAATGAAACCTTTGGGGGCAAAGAGGAACTATCTTCGTCACACCTTTCACTCACTCATAGAAAGATCTTAGGCAGGAAATATAACTTGTGTGAAGATCTGAGATAAGGCTAATGTAGTTTGGACAAAGAAAGCCAATGGGAGGATGACATTACATCTGGCCAAAGATTTAGGGAAGAGCCAAATACTTCAGGCTTTTTAAAGTGATCTTTAGATAAAGAGGAGGTCATCAAGGCATTCCGAATTTGGAGGATCAAATCACATCTGATGGAAAAAAATCTGGCTGTATGTGCATCTAGGATGTAAGGAAGCCAACATGGATGTGAAGTTAAAATTGTCCATTGCAAATAATAAAATGAAGGCCCCAGGTAGCCTTGGCAAGGGCAGATTTGGTATAAAATCCTTATTGGAATGGGCTTAAGCAGTAACGGGAATACGGATCTAGCTGTTGTGTTTAGTGGAATTTTATCAGTCTTTTTGTTGTGTATGATATATAGATGGTCAAAATAAGGAACTTCTACATTTTCGGTTTTTGTTTTATTGTAATTGAGATTTGAATTAAAAATAAGAAACTTTTATTTTGAAACTTGGAGACTGTGTTTAAAAAGTATAGAGTAGGGCTAGAAAAAAACCTAAAACTCTCCTGATGAGGAGAGTGCTAATCGTGACTCTAATAATAATAAAATACTTTTCTGATAATTTTTTGTGTGTTTCATTATTTATATATGTATGGGAAGTTGTACCCTAGCCACATGCCAATTCACCTGGTGAACTTGCTCTTCAACGTGGCACAAATATTTCCTTCTATCTTTAGCCTTCCGGGGTTTCTCACATGGACTATTGGCTCTTCCTACATGAACCTGCTGGTAGTACCCTGTAGGAGACATGCTACTCCATGACAACAGGCACCACGCTGTAGGGGAATTACCATACCTGTCAATCACTATCTCTAGAATGTGGCCTTTCATGAGCCCTGAGATTTCATACTGTTTCTCTGAGCTGTAACAATATTTATATTGAAAAAATAAACATGTTCTTCTATCTTTAATATTTTATATCTTATAATTTGAATATCCCATTTTCATTATACTACTTAGCTGCTAAGTTATGTTATAAAAACAAGTTTTAATTATCTGCAAACACCTTCAAATCTAATCCTTACCGGTGAAGACTGATGTCTGGTTAACATCTGTTAGGACATTTATTTCCATACAGTATTTATAGCGCCTTTTTGTTATTGATTGGTATGATAAATGTGTAACTCTTACACAAAGACAAAATTTTTAGATTTTTGTATTTAAAATACTGGTTATCAAAAGAAAAACCCAGATGTTATTTGTTTATGTTTCTGCTTGAGGTACTGAATCTATTTCAAGTCATATTTCTCAGTATTGATATACTTAATTTTGCTGAAATAATAACACACTAACTTTAGCTACTTTTTTTCTCAGTGTATCTCCTTGTCGCTCACCATTTCCGCCTCATTTCACTTCTCATCTTTATTTCTTTTTCTTTGGTCTTCTTTTACTTTAGGGATTCTTTCAATTTAGAAGTGTTCTTGTTTTCTGTTAATTACTATTCTTCTTGGATGTACACAGTTATCCTTTTCCATTTCATTTGTGAATTCATCTCAGAGGCATTTTGTATGTGCCTTTTACTCATAGCTTCTCAGAAGTCCCTTTCGAGGTTACCGATTTAACATGTCATGTACTATAAGGTTTGCATGGCATGGTGGCAGCTGACTTTGGTCTTTACAAGGATTGAAATGTTCACTCAACATGGATTGGTAGAATTTATTTTTTCCTTAAACATTTCATCGCCTTGTAAACAAACAAAAGCAAACCCAAGACTCAAAACTGACATTACTATTGGTGCCCCTGGAAATAGCTGCCTTCTCACTAAAGTAGATTTTGTCATCCAACTTTATGTGTTGTTGAACACACATGGTGCTGTATGAGCACTCACTCACTAGTCTAGAAAACATTGCTGTGACCAGTTACCAGAAAAATAAATTCAGATTGCTCTTCACCTTCCACAGATGACCCTTCTGAAAGCCATTTGAATTCATTATAAATTATAGTTATATTAGTGTGACTTTAATTCACTTGTAATCTGAACTTTATGTGCAATGCATTTTTTCCCGTGTTTAATCATTTTTGAATGCTAAATCATTTGCAAACAAATGGCTTGTCCTTGAGAAAGAATTTAAGGCTGAAAGTACATTAAGTGCCATCTGGGTATCTGTGTCAATGGTTTTGTCACTACAAATGTGTGTGTGTGTGCATATCACCTACTTTATCACATTTATTTGATAAAATTGATATGCAATCTCTAAATCATTGTGTCTCCAACTTGTGTTATGCCACAAATACAAATTTTTGTCCTAAAGTTGATGGTACCCTTTGTAAAACTAGAAGTTCTCATTTGTGCAAAGGAAGGAAAAATAAAACAAGAAACAAATTCAATAAAAAAATTAAAGGTCAGATTTCTTTTATAGCTGCTGAATTCCTTTCTTTCCTTTCCATCATCCTCACATTCCCAAATCTCAACAAAGTTAAGAAATTAAAACACACATCATGAGATCATATGTTCACCTTGTTCAGGAACTGAAGGATTACATATACAAGACTATACCTTAATAAGTAGAGGGAGAAATATGAAGATATGAATAGAATATGAAAATTTATTATAATGCAGTTGTATTCTAAAGTGTTTCCTAGGCAGGCTAAGAGTATGTTGCCAGGAAATTTTAAGAGACCCACTCCATTATATAGAAGAGGATGTGTGTAGATCTCTTAATTCTGAAATGTTTAGAACTGAGTACAACAGGTCTTTGAATAACGACGTTTCATTCAATGTCATTTCATTATGATGTTGATGAGAAAAAACAAATTGATTCCAATTGGGGTTCACTGTCTGTGTAGAGCTTATGTATTCTCCCCATGTCTGCATTGATATTCTCTGGATGCTCCAGTTTCCTCTCACTTCCCAAGGCTGTGCATGTGAGGTTGATTGACGTGTCTATGTGGTCCCAGTCTGAGTAACTGTGGGTATGTGTGAGTGCACCTGCAATGCGACGGCGCCCTGTCCAGGGCTGGTTCCCACATTGCGTCCTGAGCTGACAGGATAGGCTGCGGTCAACTGCAACCCTAAACTGAAATAAGTAGGTAAATAATGATTTTACTAGCTTTTATTAATCTTAAACGTATGAATAGCTGAAATTTATTTCAGCATTTAATATTAGAAGTGTTTTGATCTTTATTTACAAGTTTGTTGACGTTTTAGTTACCAAAAGCCATAGAAGCTGAACTCTTTTGATGTCAACCTATGGTAAAATGGGTTTTGCTGACTGTATTTTTGTACCAATTAACCATCCCCAATTTATCCCTCCGTATGCGTGTATCAAAACATCACGTGACCATAAATATATATACCTATGACCAGTTTTCAAGCACCTGTCAATGATGTTAAGTGAAGACTTATTGTAGTCCTTTTTTGGCATAACGAAAATGTGTGTGTTTTGTTCAAGATTGGAAAAGTTCTTTGTGTAAAGAACTAGACAGTAAATATTATAGGCTTTGCTGGCCATATGTAGTCTCTGTCTCTCCTTCATCTACTCATTCTTCTTCTCCCCTTCCTTCTCCTTCTTTAAACACTTCCAAAATGCCAAAACAATTTTTAGCTCTCAGCCATATGAAGCAAGCCATTGATTAAATTTGGCTTGTAGGCCCATAAGGTGTGAATTCCTTTACATCATCAGAATGCCGCATATATATGAAATGTTATCTATGAGAAATTAATGGGGCTCCCAGCAGAGAGAAATTAGCCTAAGTTAAGTTTGGGCTTTGGAATTCAGGGGAATGCCATGCACAAAAATGCTCTGCTTTTAAAACTAGTTACTAACAGTCCATTTCTGATATCAGAAATACATGAAAACTACCAATTGAACGGACATTATTCACTACTTTAGTGCTGCTACTCCTGTGTGGTGGAAAAAGAATCCAGAAAGTTTTCCTTTCCATTTGAACATTCATGCAATAAAAATTTCCAAATCTTTTTTTGAACAAATTTTTATCTTATAGCTCTCTTGTGTACTTTATAAGTACGTTTTGCTGCTTATTCTCAGTAACTGTATTGAAACAATCTGTTTTCCTTTATCAATCAAAATAAAATAAGAAATTTAGCTTAATACTAATATTAAGCTGAAGTGCAAGATATATGAAAAAGAGAGAAAAGAAGCAGGATAAACTGACCTTTTGATAACTGCAGAGGACAGCAGATCAAAGACTGGACTTTAACGTCTGACATTTTCAGAATCTATCACAGTAAGTCCACTGGGTCCAGAAATAGGTTTTAATCCTAGATTGAAATGACAATGCTGTCATGACATTGAGTTTGATGGAAAAAGTGAAGTTAAAGTTTTTCTCAATATTTTTTTAAAATCAATGATTGATTTAACTATAAAATGGACTGATTCTGAAGAACTCATTCTGACGTTGGAGGTGAAAATGCTTTTACTCTAATCATTAAAATCAATTTCTCTAGATATCTGACTTTATTCTGCTTTATAACATAAAGAATGAAACTATATTTATTAATGAAGTGTAATCTAGCAAAGTGGCATAAGCATAATTATGAGTCACTTACTAAAGTTGTGTGTTTTTTTCCATTGCATGAAAACCCTGCCTTGTTTTAATTTTTATTGACTCTTTAAAAGCAATTTTAGGTTTGTAGAAAGAAGTGAATAAGCATTCACACGTCATCCTCAGCCTCTACCCCAATTTCCCCGATTTTTAACATCTTGCAATAGTGTGGTACATTTGTTATAGTTGATGAGTCAATATTGGTACATTACTATTGACTAAAGTATGTAGTTTGTATTAGAGTTTACTCCTTGTCTTATGAATTCTATAGGTTTTGTCAAATGTGTAATGACAAATAATCCTCATTACAGTGTCATACAGAATAATGGATTCACTCTCCTAAAATTCTTCCTTGCTCCATCCGTTCATCGTTTCCTCTACTAATTTATGTAGAAGATAAATTAGTAGATTGAGTTGATGGTTATAGCAGTTTAAAGCACAGATAGAAAACTAGATTGACCTGCCTACCCAGACTGTGCTTCTCACTCTCACTGTGCCCTTTCTTAACCTTTGGAAATGCTTTTATTCATATATAAAATAGGCTATAACTTCATATAGTTGTATTACAAAAAGTTAATGCACAGAAAAAGACTTGTGCTAGGTATATGGTTTCTTCTCAGTTAAATGGAAGCCATTGCGTGTGTTTGTCAATAGAATTCGTCATACTTTATCTCACATATCTTTACGTCATTGTTGGCACATGACATGTTTAGACTGCACAAATCTCCTCCAAATCCCTAATAGCCACTGATCTCTTTACTGTCTCCATAGTTTTGCTTTCTCCAGAAGGTCATGTAGTTGAATCATACGGTATGTAGACTTTTCAGACTGGCTTCTTTCACTTGGCAATATGCATTTAAAGGTTCCTGTGTGTCTTCTGTAGCTTGACAGAATACTATTCCATTGCCTGGATATACCACAGTTTATTTTTCCATTCACTTCCTGAAGGACATTTCGATTTTAGTGATCATGAATAAGGCTCCTGTAACATTCATGGGAAGAAGGCTTTTGTGTGCATGTAAGTTTTCAAATCCTTTAAGTAAATACCGGGAATGTAATTGCTGGGTTGTGTGGTAGGAGTATGTTTAGTTTTATAAGAAACTGCCAAACTGACTGCCAAAGTAGCTGTACTATTCTGCATTCTCACAAGCAATGAATAAAAGTTCCTGTTTCTCCTCACATTTGCCAGCTTTTGGTATCATCAGACTTTTGGATATTGGTCATTTTAATAGTCATGTAATAATATCTCACGGTTGCTGTGACTTGCAGTTCCCTAATGATACATGACTAGTAACTTCAAAATCCCCATTTGACAGCTGTATTTAGACCTTTGGACTATTTTTTAAATGAGTTGTTTTCTTTCTTATTTTCGAGTTCTCTGTATACTTTAAATACCAGTAATTTATCTGATATGTTTTGAAAATGTTTTGAATATGTTTTGAAAAAATTTTCTCCCAACCTGTGGCTTTTGTTTTCATTCTAAGCACAGTTTTAATAACAAAAGTCTTTAATTTTAATGATGCTCAATTTCTCAATTTTTTCTTTGTCTAACCCAATAAATCAGAAAGCTTTTTATCATTTCACATGACTTAATATTCAGGCAAGGTCTATATAGGCCCCTTTCAAACAGTCATAAAGTTTAGAAGCTCTGACCTCACAAACAATAACAACGACAACATAGAAACAAAAATGACAGCTTTTGATGTTGTCTCAGTAATTTCTCAATTCAAGAAGAGATTACTGAGCTTTATAAGCAATACGTATAGATATCAATTTCACAGTAAAATACCTTATGATATTTATCAAATCACCTTAGTTTTGGTCACTTATTACTATTAGACTAAAATGTAATTTGTCAGACATGAGAAATCCTTTGGAGTATTTTTTAGAGAACCAAGTATTTGTTTTAGCCTTTTCAGTTCTTCTCTTGCTGTTTCTCCAGTATAGTCATTCCAATTGTCTCTATAGATGTATTAATACCAGGTACATAGTAAACACAATTATCTCCCACGTGTACCCCAACCCCCTTCCCTGTTCATGCAGTGAACATAAAGGAAGCAGGTCAAAAGGAAGCAGGTCGTGTACCCTGTGATGTGCTGGGTTGTAAGGAAAGGTACACAATTAATGTACCATGTCTGAGTTTTCTTCTTCTCTGTATTTGTTCCATTTAATGCATGTATGTTTTTTATTCCTTAGGCCTCTCCAGTCCTAACACACTCAGGGATACTTGATACAGCTATAAGGCTGTGTCTTTATCAGGTACCTTTGGGTTACCCCCGGCCAGGGGTGGGAAATAGAGGAAGTGAATGTCTGTATCCTCATTAAGTATCACACAGAGCAGAAACATAAAGAAGCCTGTGCCATGAATGGGTCTCTTCTTTCTCCAAAAACCACCTACCCCTTCAACTCCCACTGCTTAAAGGAAAATCTTGTATTAGTCTCCCCATTTTCTCCTCAAACTTGCTTTAGCAAAGCAGTTCCTAAACCTCTGTTAATGTATGTCCCCACCCCTAACTCAACACACAGTCTCATGTCACATCACAGAAAAGAAGTTCAAAACAAAACAAAACAAAGCCACAGTCTTATAAGAAAAATAGGTAAGTTTTACAAAAGTTGTGTACTGTATCTCTGCTTTGAATTTTGTCATTGGCCAAGGATAGTAAAACTCTTGGAAAACTATAAAACAGGAACTTACGTAATATGTTTTACCCAAGATTTTTCAAACATTTTTGGAAGGATACTTATTAACATCTTGCAGAGGTAATGTTACATAAAAAACTTAGCATAAGACCAATCAGGTATTCTATGCAATAATGCAGATATATGAAAAAATAATACAATGAAATAAATGACTTTTCAAAAGGTATTTATCCTAGATCCACATTCTTTTTTTGGTTCAGGTGAGGCAATTAGAATGTGAAAAAAAGAAGCATAGAACAACTGTCTAATGAGAGGGACGAATGCTCCTGGGTGGAAAGTTATTAGAAGATAAATTAGTAGATTGACACTTTTGTGTAGTTTATATTTGGAGACATTCCTTTTTCCACTATTACCCTCTTAGCGCTCCGAATCTCCACTTGCATTTTCTACAGAAAGTGTGTTTCAGAACGGCTCAATCAAAACTAAGGTTCAACTCTTTTAGTTGAACAAACAGAACAGAAAGAAGTTTCACACAATTCTTCTGTGTAGTTTTTATTTGTAGACATTCTTTTTCCCAATATAGGCCTCTTAGCGCTCAGAATGTCCAATTGCAGTTTCTACAGAAAGAGTGTTTCAGAACGGCTCAATCAAAAGTAAGGTTCAACTCTGTTAGTTGAATGCACAGAACAGAAAGAAGTTTCATACAATGCTTCTGTGTAGTTTATATTTGAACATATTCTTTTTTCCACTATTACCCACTTAGCGCTACGAATGTCCAGTTGCATTTTCTACAGACAGAGTGTTTCAAAACTGCTCAATCCTAAGTATGGTTTAACTCTGTTAGCTGAATGCTCAGATCAGAAAGAAGTTTCACAGAATGCTTCTGTGTAGTTTATATTTGAATATATTACTTTTTCCACTACTACGCTCTTAGCGCTCAAAATGTCCAGTTGCATTTTCTACAGAAAGAGAGTTCAGATCTGCTCAATCAAAAGTATGGTTTAACTCTGTTAGCTGAATGCACAGATCAGAAAGAAGTTTCACCGAATGATTCTGTGTAGTTTATATTTGAAGACATTCCTTTTTCCACTATTACCCTCTTAGCGCTCCGAATCTCCACTTGCATTTTCTACAAAAAGAGTGTTTCATAACTGCTCAATCAAAAATATGTTTTATCTCTGTTAACTGAATTTACAGATCAGAAATAAGTTTCACAGAATGCATCTGTGTAGTTTTTATTTGAAGATATTCTTTTTCCCAATGTAGGCCTCTTAGCGCTTAGCATGCCCAATAGCAGTTTGTACAGAAAGAGTGTTTCAGAACGGCTCAATCAAAAGTAAGGTTCAACTCTGTTAGTTGAAAGCACAGAACAGAAAGAATTTTCACAGAATGCTACTGTGTAGTTTATATTTGAATATATTCCTTTTTCCACTATTACCCTCTTAGCGCTCCGAATGTCCACTTGCATTTTCTACAGAAAGAGTGTTCAGAACTGCGCAATCAAAAGTATGGTTTAACTCTGTGAGCTTAATGAACATATCAGAAATAAGTTTCACACAATGCTTCTGTGTAGTTTTTATTTGAAGATATTATTTTTCCCAATAGAGGCCTCTTAGCGCTCAGAATGTCCAATTGCAGTTTCTATAGAAAGAGTGTTTCAGAAAGGCTCAATCAAAAGTAAGGTTCAACTCTGTTAGTTGAATGCACAGAACAGAAAGAAGTTTCATACAATGCTTCTGTGTGGTTTATATTTGAACATATTATTTTTCCACTATTACCCACTTAGCGCTACGAATGTCCAGTTGCATTTTCTACAGACAGAGTGTTTCAAAACTGCTCAATCAAAAGTATGGTTTAACTCTGTTAGCTGAATGCTCAGATCAGAAAGAAGTTTCAGAGAATGCTTCTGTGTAGTTTATATTTGAATATATTCCTTTTTCCACTACTACTCTCTTAGCACTCCAAATGTCCAGTTGCATTTTCTACAGAAAGAGAGTTCAGATCTGCTCAATCAAAAGTATGGTTTAACTCTGTTAGCTGAATGCACAGATCAGAAAGAAGTTTCACAGAATGATTCTGTGTAGTTTATATTTGGAGACATTCCTTTTTCCACTATTACCCTCTTAGCGCTCCGAATCTCCACTTGCATTTTCTACAGAAAGAGTGTTTCAGAACGGCTCAATCAAAACTAAGGTTCAACTCTTTTAGTTGAACAAACAGAACAGAAAGAAGTTTCACACAATTCTTCTGTGTAGTTTTTATTTGTAGACATTCTTTTTCCCAATATAGGCCTCTTAGCGCTCAGAATGTCCAATTGCAGTTTCTACAGAAAAAGTGTTTCAGAACGGCTCAAACAAAAGTAAGGTTCAACTCTGTTAGTTGAATGCACAGAACAGAAAGAATTTTCATACAATGCTTCTGTGTAGTTTATATTTGAACATATTCTTTTTTCCACTATTACCCACTTAGCGCTACGAATGTCCAGTTGCATTTTCTACAGACAGAGTGTTTCAAAACTGCTCAATCAAACGTATGGTTTAACTCTGTTAGCTGAATGCTCAGATCAGAAAGAAGTTTCACAGAATGCTTCTGTGTAGTTTATATTTGAATATATTCCTTTTTCCACTAGTACGCTCTTAGCGCTCCAAATGCCCAGTTGCATTTTCTACAGAAAGAGTGTTCAGATCTGCTCAATCAAAAGTATGGTTTAACTCTGTTAGCTGAATGCACAGATCAGAAAGAAGTTTCACCGAATGATTCTGTGTAGTTTATATTTGAAGACATTCCTTTTTCCACTATTACCCTCTTAGCGCTCCGAATCTCCACTTGCATTTTCTACAAAAAGAGTGTTTCATAACTGCTCAATCAAAAATATGTTTTATGTCTGTTAACTGAATTTACAGATCAGAAATAAGTTTCACAGAATGCATCTGTGTAGTTTTTATTTGAAGATATTCTTTTTCCCAATGTAGGCCTCTTAGCGCTTAGCATGTCCAATTGCAGTTTCTACAGAAAGAGAGTTTCAGAACGGCTCAATCAAAAGTAAGGTTCAACTCTGTTAGTTGAATGCACAGAACAGAAAGAATTTTCACAGAATGATACTGTGTAGTTTATATTTGAATATATTCCTTTTTCCACTATTACCCTCTTAGCGCTCCGAATGTCCACTTGCATTTTCTACAGAAAGAGTGTTCAGAACTGCGCAATCAAAAGTATGGTTTAACTCTGTTAGCTTAATGAACATATCAGAAATAAGTTTCACACAATGCTTCTGTGTAGTTTTTATTTGAAGATATTATTTTTCCCAATATAGGCCTCTTAGCGCTCAGAATGTCCAATTGCAGTTTCTACAGAAAGAGTGTTTCAGAAAGGCTCAATCAAAAGTAAGGTTCAACTCTGTTAGTTGAATGCACAGAACAGAAAGAAGTTTCATACAATGCTTCTGTGTAGTTTATATTTGAACATAGTCTTTTTTCCACTATTACCCACTTAGCGCTACGAATGTCCAGTTGCATTTTCTACAGACAGAGTGTTTCAAAACTGCTCAATCAAAAGTATGGTTTAACTCTGTTAGCTGAATGCTCAGATCAGAAAGAAGTTTCACAGAATGCTTCTGTGTAGTTTATATTTGAATATATTCCTTTTTCCACTACTACTCTCTTAGCGCTCCAAATGTCCAGTTGCATTTTCTACAGAAAGAGAGTTCAGATCTGCTCAATCAAAAGTATGGTTTAAATCTGTTAGCTGAATGCACAGATCAGAAAGAAGTTTCACAGAATGATTCTGTGTAGTTTATATTTGGAGACATTCCTTTTTCCACTATTACCCTCTTAGCGCTCCGAATCTCCACTTGCATTTTCCACAGAAAGAGTGTTTCAGAACGGCTCAATCAAAACTAAGGTTCAACTCTTTTAGTTGAACAAACAGAACAGAAAGAAGTTTCACACAATTCTTCTGCGTAGTTTTTATTTGTAGACATTCTTTTTCCCAATATAGGCCCCTTAGCGCTCAGAATGTCCAATTGCAGTTTCTACAGAAAGAGTGTTTCAGAACGGCTCAATCAAAAGTAAGGTTCAACTCTGTTAGTTGAATGCACAGAACAGAAAGAAGTTTCATACAATGCTTCTGTGTAGTTTATATTTCAACATATTCTTTTTTCCACTATTACCCACTTAGCGCTATGAATGTCCAGTTGCATTTTCTACAGACAGAGTGTTTCAAAACTGCTCAATCAAAAGTATGGTTTAACTCTGTTAGCTGAATGCTCAGATCAGAAAGAAGTTTCACAGAATGCTTCTGTGTAGTTTATATTTGAATATATTCCTTTTTCCACTACTACGCTCTTAGCGCTCCAAATGTCCAGTTGCATTTTCTACAGAAAGAGTGTTCAGATCTGCTCAATCAAAAGTATGGTTTAACTCTGTTAGCTGAATGCACAGATCAGAAAGAAGTTTCACCGAATGATTCTGTCTAGTTTATATTTGAAGACATTCCTTTTTCCACTATTACCCTCTTAGCGCTCCGAATCTCCACTTGCATTTTCTACAAAAAGAGTGTTTCATAACTGCTCAATCAAAAATATGTTTTATGTCTGTTAACTGAATTTACAGATCAGAAATAAGTTTCACAGAATGCATCTGTGTAGTTTTTATTTGAAGATATTCTTTTTCCCAATGTAGGCCTCTTAGCGCCTAGCATGTCCAATTGCAGTTTCTACAGAAAGAGTGTTTCAGAACGGCTCAATCAAAAGTAAGGTTCAAATCTGTTAGTTGAATGCACAGAACAGAAAGAATTTTCACAGAATGCTACTGTGTAGTTTATATTTGAATATATTCCTTTTTCCACTATTACCCTCTTAGCGCTCCGAATGTCCACTTGCATTTTCTACAGAAAGAGTGTTCAGAACTGCGCAATCAAAAGTATGGTTTAACTCTGTTAGCTTAATGAACATATCAGAAATAAGTTTCACACAATGCTTCTGTGTAGTTTTTATTTGAAGATATTATTTTTCCCAATAGAGGCCTCTTAGCGCTCAGAATGTCCAATTGCAGTTTCTACAGAAAGAGTGTTTCAGAAAGCCTCAATCAAAAGTAAGGTTCAACTCTGTTAGTTGAATGCACAGAACAGAAAGAAGTTTCATACAATGCTTCTGTGTAGTTTATATTTGAACATATTCTTTTTTCCACTATTACCCACTTAGCGCTACGAATGTCCAGTTGCATTTTCTACAGACAGAGTGTTTCAAAACTGCTCAATCAAAAGTATGGTTTAACTCTGTTAGCTGAATGCTCAGATCAGAAAGAAGTTTCACAGAATGCTTCTGTGTAGTTTATATTTGAATATATTCCTTTTTCCACTACTACTCTCTTAGCGCTCCAAATGTCCAGTTGCATTTTCTACAGAAAGAGAGTTCAGATCTGCTCAATCAAAAGTATGGTTTAAATCTGTTAGCTGAATGCACAGATCAAAAGAAGTTTCACCGAATGATTCTGTGTAGTTTATATTTGGAGACATTCCTTTTTCCACTATTACCCTATTAGCGCTCCGAATCTCCACTTGCATTTTCTACAGAAAGTGTGTTTCAGAACGGCTCAATCAAAACTAAGGTTCAACTCTTTTAGTTGAACAAACAGAACAGAAAGATGTTTCACATAATTCTTCTGTGTAGTTTTTATTTGTAGACATTCTTTTTCCCAATATAGGCCTCTTAGCGCTCAGAATGTCAAATTGCAGTTTCTACAGAAAGAGGGTTTCAGAACGGCTCAATGAAAAGTAAGGTTCAACTCTGTTAGTTGAATGCACAGTACAGAAAGAAGTTTCATACAATGCTTCTGTGTAGTTTATATTTGAACATATTCTTTTTTCCACTATTACCCACTTAGCGCTACGAATGTCCAGTTGCATTTTCTACAGACAGAGTGTTTCAAAACTGCTCAATCAAAAGTATGGTTTAACTCTGTTAGCTGAATGCTCAGATCAGAAAGAAGTTTCACAGAATGCTTCTGTGTAGTTTATATTTGAATATATTCCTTTTTCCACTACTACGCTCTTAGCGCTCCAAATGTCCAGTTGCATTTTCTACAGAAAGAGTGTTCAGATCTGCTCAATCAAAAGTATGGTTTAACTCTGTTAGCTGAATGCACAGATCAGAAAGAAGTTTCACCGAATGATTCTGTGTAGTTTATATTTGAAGACATTCCATTTTCCACTATTACCCACTTAGCGCTCCGAATCTCCACTTGCATTTTCTACAAAAAGAGTGTTTCATAACTGCTCAATCAAAAATATGTTTTATCTCTGTTAACTGAATTTACATATCAGAAATAAGTTTCACAGAATGCATCTGTGTAGTTTTTATTTGAAGATATTCTTTTTCAAAATGTAGGCCTCTTAGCGCTTAGCATGTCCAAATGCAGTTTCTACAGAAAGAGTGTTTCAGAACGGCTCAATCAAAAGTAAGGTTCAACTCTGTTAGTTGAATGCACAGAACAGAAAGAATTTTCACAGAATGCTACTGTGTAGTTTATATTTGAATATATTCCTTTTTCCACTATTACGCTCTTAGCGCTCCGAATGTCCACTTGCATTTTCTACAGAAAGAGTGTTCAGAACTGCGCAATCAAAAGTATGGTTTAACTCTGTTAGCTTAATGAACATATCAGAAATAAGTTTCACACAATGCTTCTGTGTAGTTTTTATTTGAAGATATTATTTTTCCCAATATAGGCCTCTTAGCGCTCAGAATGTCCAATTGCAGTTTCTACAGAAAGAGTGTTTCAGAAAGGCTCAATCAAAAGTAAGGTTCAACTCTGTTAGTTGAATGCACAGAACAGAAAGAAGTTTCATACAATGCTTCTGTGTAGTTTATATTTGAACATATTCTTTTTTCCACTATTACCCACTTAGCGCTACGAATGTCCAGTTGCATTTTCTACAGACAGAGTGTTTCAAAACTAATCAATCAAAAGTATGGTTTAACTCTGTTAGCTGAATGCTCAGATCACAAAGAAGTTTCACAGAATGCTTCTGTGTAGTTTATATTTGAATATATTCCTTTTTCCACTACTACGCTCTTAGCGCTCCAAATGTCCAGTTGCATTTTCAACAGAAAGAGTGTTCAGATCTGCTCAATCAAAAGTATGGTTTAACTCTGTTAGCTGAATGCACAGATCAGAAAGAAGTTTCACCGAATGATTCTGTGTAGTTTATATTTGAAGACATTCCTTTTTCCACTATTACCCTCTTAGCGCTCCGAATCTCCACTTGCATTTTCTACAAAAAGAGTGTTTCATAACTGCTCAATCAAAAATATGTTTTATCTCTGTTAACTGAATTTACAGATCAGAAATAAGTTTCACAGAGTGCATCTGTGTAGTTTTTATTTGAAGATATTCTTTTTCCCAATGTAGGCCTCTTAGCGCTTATCATGTCCAATTGCAGTTTCTACAGAAAGAGTGTTTCAGAACGGCTCAATCAAAAGTAAGGTTCAACTCTGTTAGTTGAATGCACAGAACAGAAAGAATTTTCACAGAATGCTACTGTGTAGTTTATATTTGAATATATTCCTTTTTCCACTATTACCCTCTTAGGGCTCCGAATGTCCACTTGCATTTTCTACAGAAAGAGTGTTCAGAACTGCGCAATCAAAAGTATGGTTTAACTCTGTTAGCTTAATGAACATATCAGAAATAAGTTTCACACAATGCTTCTGTGTAGTTTTTATTTGAAGATATTATTTTTCCCAATAGAGGCCTCTTAGCGCTCAGAATGTCCAATTGCAGTTTCTACAGAAAGAGTGTTTCAGAACGGCTCAATCAAAAGTAAGGTTCAACTCTGTTAGTTGAATGCACAGAACAGAAAGAAGTTTCATACAATTCTTCTGTGTAGTTTATATTTGAACATATTCTTTTTTCCACTATTACCCCCTTAGCGCTACGAATGTCCAGTTGCATTTTCTACAGACAGAGTGTTTCAAAACTGCGCAATCAAAAGTATGGTTTAACTCTGTTAGCTGAATGCTCAGATCAGAAAGAAGTTTCACAGAATGCTTCTGTGTAGTTTATATTTGAATATATTCCTTTTTCCACTACTACTCTCTTAGTACTCCAAATGTCCAGTTGCATTTTCTACAGAAAGAGTGTTCAGATCTGCTCAATCAAAAGTATGGTTTAACTCTGTTAGCTGAATGCACAGATCAGAAAGAAGTTTCACAGAATGATTCTGTGTAGTTTATATTTGGAGACATTCCTTTTTCCACTATTACCCTCTTAGCGCTCCGAATCTCCACTTGCATTTTCTACAGAAAGTGTGTTTCAGAACGGCTCAATCAAAACTAAGGTTCAACTCTTTTAGTTGAACAAACAGAACAGAAAGAAGTTTCACACAATTCTTCTGTGTAGTTTTTATTTGTAGACATTCTTTTTCCCAATATAGGCCTCTTAGCGCTCAGAATGTCCAATTGCAGTTTCTACAGAAAGAGTGTTTCAGAACGGCTCAATCAAAAGTAAGGTTCAACTCTGTTAGTTGAATGCACAGAACAGAAAGAAGTTTCATACAATGCTTCTGTGTAGTTTATATTTGAACATATACTTTTTTCCACTATTACCCACTTAGCGCTACGAATGTCCAGTTGCATTTTCTACAGACAGAGTGTTTCAAAACTGCTCAATCAAAAGTATGGTTTAACTCTGTTAGCTGAATGCTCAGATCAGAAAGAAGTTTCACAGAATGCTTCTGTGTAGTTTATATTTGAATATATTCCTTTTTCCACTACTACTCTCGTAGCGCTCCAAATGTCCAGTTGCATTTTCAACAGAAAGAGTGTTCAGATCTGCTCAATCAAAAGTATGGTTTAACTCTGTTAGCTGAATGCTCAGATCACAAAGAAGTTTCACAGAATGCTTCTGTGTAGTTTATATTTGAATATATTCCTTTTTCCACTACTACGCTCTTAGCGCTCCAAATGTCCAGTTGCATTTTCAACAGAAAGAGTGTTCAGATCTGCTCAATCAAAAGTATGGTTTAACTCTGTTAGCTGAATGCACAGATCAGAAAGAAGTTTCACCGAATGATTCTGTGTAGTTTATATTTGAAGACATTCCTTTTTCCACTATTACCCTCTTAGCGCTCCGAATCTCCACTTGCATTTTCTACAAAAAGAGTGTTTCATAACTGCTCAATCAAAAATATGTTTTATCTCTGTTAACTGAATTTACAGATCAGAAATAAGTTTCACAGAGTGCATCTGTGTAGTTTTTATTTGAAGATATTCTTTTTCCCAATGTAGGCCTCTTAGCGCTTATCATGTCCAATTGCAGTTTCTACAGAAAGAGTGTTTCAGAACGGCTCAATCAAAAGTAAGGTTCAACTCTGTTAGTTGAATGCACAGAACAGAAAGAATTTTCACAGAATGCTACTGTGTAGTTTATATTTGAATATATTCCTTTTTCCACTATTACCCTCTTAGGGCTCCGAATGTCCACTTGCATTTTCTACAGAAAGAGTGTTCAGAACTGCGCAATCAAAAGTATGGTTTAACTCTGTTAGCTTAATGAACATATCAGAAATAAGTTTCACACAATGCTTCTGTGTAGTTTTTATTTGAAGATATTATTTTTCCCAATAGAGGCCTCTTAGCGCTCAGAATGTCCAATTGCAGTTTCTACAGAAAGAGTGTTTCAGAACGGCTCAATCAAAAGTAAGGTTCAACTCTGTTAGTTGAATGCACAGAACAGAAAGAAGTTTCATACAATTCTTCTGTGTAGTTTATATTTGAACATATTCTTTTTTCCACTATTACCCCCTTAGCGCTACGAATGTCCAGTTGCATTTTCTACAGACAGAGTGTTTCAAAACTGCGCAATCAAAAGTATGGTTTAACTCTGTTAGCTGAATGCTCAGATCAGAAAGAAGTTTCACAGAATGCTTCTGTGTAGTTTATATTTGAATATATTCCTTTTTCCACTACTACTCTCTTAGTGCTCCAAATGTCCAGTTGCATTTTCTACAGAAAGAGTGTTCAGATCTGCTCAATCAAAAGTATGGTTTAACTCTGTTAGCTGAATGCACAGATCAGAAAGAAGTTTCACAGAATGATTCTGTGTAGTTTATATTTGGAGACATTCCTTTTTCCACTATTACCCTCTTAGCGCTCCGAATCTCCACTTGCATTTTCTACAGAAAGTGTGTTTCAGAACGGCTCAATCAAAACTAAGGTTCAACTCTTTTAGTTGAACAAACAGAACAGAAAGAAGTTTCACACAATTCTTCTGTGTAGTTTTTATTTGTAGACATTCTTTTTCCCAATATTGGCCTCTTAGCGCTCAGAATGTCCAATTGCAGTTTCTACAGAAAGAGTGTTTCAGAACGGCTCAATCAAAAGTAAGGTTCAACTCTGTTAGTTGAATGCACAGAACAGAAAGAAGTTTCATACAATGCTTCTGTGTAGTTTATATTTGAACATATACTTTTTTCCACTATTACCCACTTAGCGCTACGAATGTCCAGTTGCATTTTCTACAGACAGAGTGTTTCAAAACTGCTCAATCAAAAGTATGGTTTAACTCTGTTAGCTGAATGCTCAGATCAGAAAGAAGTTTCACAGAATGCTTCTGTGTAGTTTATATTTGAATATATTCCTTTTTCCACTACTACTCTCGTAGCGCTCCAAATGTCCAGTTGCATTTTCAACAGAAAGAGTGTTCAGATCTGCTCAATCAAAAGTATGGTTTAACTCTGTTAGCTGAATGCACAGATCAGAAAGAAGTTTCACCGAATGATTCTGTGTAGTTTATATTTGAAGACATTCCTTTTTCCACTATTACCCTCTTAGCGCTCCGAGTCTCCACTTGCATTTTCTACAGAAAGAGTGTTTCAGAACGGCTCAATCAAAACTAAGGTTCAACTCTTTTAGTTGAACAAACAGAACAGAAAGAAGTTTCACACAATTCTTCTGTGTAGTTTTTATTTGTAGACATTCTTTTTCCCAATATAGGCCTCTTAGCGCTCAGAATGTCCAATTGCAGTTTCTACAGAAAGAGTGTTTCAGAACGGCTCAATCAAAAGTAAGGTTCAACTCTGTTAGTTGAATGCACAGAACAGAAAGAAGTTTCATACAATGATTCTGTGTAGTTTATATTTGAACATATTCTTTTTTCCACTATTACCCACTTAGCGCTACGAATGTCCAGTTGCATTTTCTACAGACAGAGTGTTTCAAAACTGCTCAATCAAAAGTATGGTTTAACTCTGTTAGCTGAATGCTCAGATCAGAAAGAAGTTTCACAGAATGCTTCTGTGTAGTTTATATTTGAATATATTCCTTTTTCCACTAGTACGCTCTTAGCGCTCCAAATGTCCAGTTGCATTTTCTACAGAAAGAGTGTTCAGATCTGCTCATTCAAAAGTATGGTTTAACTCTGTTAGCTGAATGCACAGATCAGAAAGAAGTTTCACAGAATGATTCTGTGTAGTTTATATTTGAAGACATTCCTTTTTCCACTGTTACCCTCTTAGCGCTCCGAATCTCCACTTGCATTTTCTACAAAAAGAGTGTTTCATAACTGCTCAATCAAAAATATGTTTTATATCTGTTAACTGAATTTACAGATCAGAAATAAGTTTCACAGAATGCATCTGTGTAGTTTTTATTTGAAGATATTCTTTTTCCCAATGTAGGCCTCTTAGCGCTTAGCATGTCCAATTGCAGTTACTAAAGAAAGAGTGTTTCAGAACGGCTCAATCAAAAGTAAGGTTCAACTCTGTTAGTTGAATGCACAGAACAGAAAGATGTTTCACAGAATGCTACTGTGCAGTTTATATTTGAATATATTCCTTTTTCCACTATTACCCTCTTAGCGCTCCGAATGTCCACTTGCATTTTCTACAGAAAGAATGTTCAGAACTGCGCAATCAAAAGTATGGTTTAACTCTGTTAGCTTAATGAACATATCAGAAATAAGTTTCACACAATGCTTCTGTGTAGTTTTTATTTGAAGATATTATTTTTCCCAATAGAGGCCTCTTAGCGCTCAGAATGTCGAATTGCAGTTTCTACAGAAAGAGTGTTTCAGAAAGGCTCAATCAAAAGTAAGGTTCAACTCTGTTAGTTGAATGAACAGAACAGAAAGAAGTTTCATACAATGCTTCTGTGTAGTTTATATTTGAACGTATTCTTTTTTCCACTATTACCCACTTAGCGCTACGAATGTCCAGTTGCATTTTCTACAGACAGAGTGTTTCAAAACTGCTCAATCAAAAGTATGGTTTAACTCTGTTAGCTGAATGCTCAGATCAGAAAGAAGTTTCACAGAATGCTTCTGTGTAGTTTATATTTGAATATATTCCTTTTTCCACTACTATGCTCTTAGCGCTCCAAATGTCCAGTTGCATTTTCTACAGAAAGAGTGTTCAGATCTGCTCAATCAAAAGTATGGTTTAACTCTGTTAGCTGAATGCACAGATCAGAAAGAAGTTTCACCGAATGATTCTGTGTAGTTTATATTTGAAGACATTCCTTTTTCCACTATTACCCTCTTAGCGCTCCGAATATCCACTTGCATTTTCTACAAAAAGAGTGTTTCATAACTGCTCAATCAAAAATATGTTTTATCTCTGTTAACTGAATTTACAGATCAGAAATAAGTTTCACAGAATGCATCTGTGTAGTTTTTATTTGAAGATATTCTTTTTCCCAATGTAGGCCTCTTAGCGCTTAGCATGTCCAATTGCAGTTTCTACAGAAAGAGTGTTTCAGAACGCCTCAATCAAAAGTAAGGTTCAACTCTGTTAGTTGAATGCACAGAACAGAAAGAATTTTCACAGAATGCTACTGTGTAGTTTATATTTGAATATATTCCTTTTTCCACTATTACCCTCTTAGCGCTCCGAATGTCCACTTGCATTTTCTACAGAAAGAGTGTTCAGAACTGCGCAATCAAAAGTATGGTTTAACTCTGTTAGCTTAATGAACATATCAGATATAAGTTTCACACAATGCTTCTGTGTAGTTTTTATTTGAAGATATTATTTTTCCCAATAGAGGCCTCTTAGCGCTCAGAATGTCCAATTGCAGTTTCTACAGAAAGAGTGTTTCAGAAAGGCTCAATCAAAAGTAAGGTTCAACTCTGTGAGTTGAATGCACAGAACAGAAAGAAGTTTCATACAATGCTTCTGTGTAGTTTATATTTGAACATATTCTTTTTTCCACTATTACCCACTTAGCGCTACGAATGTCCAGTTGCATTTACTACAGACAGAGTGTTTAAAAACTGCTCAATCAAAAGTATGGTTTAACTCTGTTAGCTGAATGCTCAGATCAGAAAGAAGTTTCACAGAATGCTTCAGTGTAGTTTATATTTGAATATATTCCTTTTTCCACTACTACTCTCTTAGCGCTCCAAATGTCCGGTTGCATTTTCTACAGAAAGATTGTTCAGATCTGCTCAATCAAAAGTATGGTTTAACTCTGTTAGCTGAATGCACAGATCAGAAAGAAGTTTCACAGAATGATTCTGTGTAGTTTATATTTGGAGACATTCCTTTTTCCACTATTACCCTCTTAGCGCTCCGAATCTCCACTTGCATTTTCTACAGAAAGAGTGTTTCAGAACGGCTCAATCAAAACTAAGGTTCAACTCTTTTAGTTGAACAAACAGAAGAGAAAGAAGTTTCACACAATTCTTCTGTGTAGTTTTTATTTGTAGACATTCTTTTTCCCAATATAGGCCTCTTAGCGCTCAGAATGTCCAATTGCAGTTTCTACAGAAAGAGTGTTTCAGAACGGCTCAATCAAAAGTAAGGTTCAACTCTGTTAGTTGAATGCACAGAACAGAAAGAAGTTTCATACAATGCTTCTGTGTAGTTTATATTTGAAGATATTCTTTTTTCCACTATTACCCACTTAGCGCTACGAATGTCCAGTTGCATTTTCTACAGACAGAGTGTTTCAAAACTGCTCAATCAAAAGTATGGTTTAACTCTGTTAGCTGAATGCTCAGATCAGAAAGAAGTTTCACAGAATGCTTCTGTGTAGTTTATATTTGAATATATTCCTTTTTCCACTACTACTCTCTTACCGCTCCAAATGTCCAGTTGCATTTTCAACAGAAAGAGTGTTCAGATCTGCTCAATCAAAAGTATGGTTTAACTCTGTTAGCTGAATGCACAGATCAGAAAGAAGTTTCACCGAATGATTCTGTGTAGTTTATATTTGAAGACATTCCTTTTTCCACTGTTACCCTCTTAGCGCTCCGAATCTCCACTTGCATTTTCTACAAAAAGAGTGTTTCATAACTGCTCAATCAAAAATATGTTTTATATCTGTTAACTGAATTTACAGATCAGAAATAAGTTTCACAGAATGCATCTGTGTAGTTTTTATTTGAAGATATTCTTTTTCCCAATGTAGGCCTCTTAGCGCTTAGCATGTCCAATTGCAGTTACTAAAGAAAGAGTGTTTCAGAACGGCTCAATCAAAAGTAAGGTTCAACTCTGTTAGTTGAATGCACAGAACAGAAAGAATTTTCACAGAATGCTACTGTGCAGTTTATATTTGAATATATTCCTTTTTCCACTATTACCCTCTTAGCGCTCCGAATGTCCACTTGCATTTTCTACAGAAAGAATGTTCAGAACTGCGCAATCAAAAGTATGGTTTAACTCTGTTAGCTTAATGAACATATCAGAAATAAGTTTCACACAATGCTTCTGTGTAGTTTTTATTTGAAGATATTATTTTTCCCAATAGAGGCCTCTTAGCGCTCAGAATGTCGAATTGCAGTTTCTACAGAAAGAGTGTTTCAGAAAGGCTCAATCAAAAGTAAGGTTCAACTCTGTTAGTTGAATGAACAGAACAGAAAGAAGTTTCATACAATGCTTCTGTGTAGTTTATATTTGAACGTATTCTTTTTTCCACTATTACCCACTTAGCGCTACGAATGTCCAGTTGCATTTTCTACAGACAGAGTGTTTCAAAACTGCTCAATCAAAAGTATGGTTTAACTCTGTTAGCTGAATGCTCAGATCAGAAAGAAGTTTCACAGAATGCTTCTGTGTAGTTTATATTTGAATATATTCCTTTTTCCACTACTATGCTCTTAGCGCTCCAAATGTCCAGTTGCATTTTCTACAGAAAGAGTGTTCAGATCTGCTCAATCAAAAGTATGGTTTAACTCTGTTAGCTGAATGCACAGATCAGAAAGAAGTTTCACCGAATGATTCTGTGTAGTTTATATTTGAAGACATTCCTTTTTCCACTATTACCCTCTTAGCGCTCCGAATATCCACTTGCATTTTCTACAAAAAGAGTGTTTCATAACTGCTCAATCAAAAATATGTTTTATCTCTGTTAACTGAATTTACAGATCAGAAATAAGTTTCACAGAATGCATCTGTGTAGTTTTTATTTGAAGATATTCTTTTTCCCAATGTAGGCCTCTTAGCGCTTAGCATGTCCAATTGCAGTTTCTACAGAAAGAGTGTTTCAGAACGCCTCAATCAAAAGTAAGGTTCAACTCTGTTAGTTGAATGCACAGAACAGAAAGAATTTTCACAGAATGCTACTGTGTAGTTTATATTTGAATATATTCCTTTTCCACTATTACCCTCTTAGCGCTCCGAATGTCCACTTGCATTTTCTACAGAAAGAGTGTTCAGAACTGCGCAATCAAAAGTATGGTTTAACTCTGTTAGCTTAATGAACATATCAGATATAAGTTTCACACAATGCTTCTGTGTAGTTTTTATTTGAAGATATTATTTTTCCCAATAGAGGCCTCTTAGCGCTCAGAATGTCCAATTGCAGTTTCTACAGAAAGAGTGTTTCAGAAAGGCTCAATCAAAAGTAAGGTTCAACTCTGTTAGTTGAATGCACAGAACAGAAAGAAGTTTCATACAATGCTTCTGTGTAGTTTATATTTGAACATATTCTTTTTTCCACTATTACCCACTTAGCGCTACGAATGTCCAGTTGCATTTACTACAGACAGAGTGTTTAAAAACTGCTCAATCAAAAGTATGGTTTAACTCTGTTAGCTGAATGCTCAGATCAGAAAGAAGTTTCACAGAATGCTTCTGTGTAGTTTATATTTGAATATATTCCTTTTTCCACTACTACTCTCTTAGCGCTCCAAATGTCCGGTTGCATTTTCTACAGCAAGATTGTTCAGATCTGCTCAATCAAAAGTATGGTTTAACTCTGTTAGCTGAATGCACAGATCAGAAAGAAGTTTCACAGAATGATTCTGTGTAGTTTATATTTGGAGACATTCCTTTTTCCACTATTACCCTCTTAGCGCTCCGAATCTCCACTTGCATTTTCTACAGAAAGAGTGTTTCAGAACGGCTCAATCAAAACTAAGGTTCAACTCTTTTAGTTGAACAAACAGAAGAGAAAGAAGTTTCACACAATTCTTCTGTGTAGTTTTTATTTGTAGACATTCTTTTTCCCAATATAGGCCTCTTAGCGCTCAGAATGTCCAATTGCAGTTTCTACAGAAAGAGTGTTTCAGAACGGCTCAATCAAAAGTAAGGTTCAACTCTGTTAGTTGAATGCACAGAACAGAAAGAAGTTTCATACAATGCTTCTGTGTAGTTTATATTTGAAGATATTCTTTTTTCCACTATTACCCACTTAGCGCTACGAATGTCCAGTTGCATTTTCTACAGACAGAGTGTTTCAAAACTGCTCAATCAAAAGTATGGTTTAACTCTGTTAGCTGAATGCTCAGATCAGAAAGAAGTTTCACAGAATGCTTCTGTGTAGTTTATATTTGAATATATTCCTTTTTCCACTAC
The DNA here is from genome assembly GCF_028878055.3 of Symphalangus syndactylus. NCBI lineage: Eukaryota > Metazoa > Chordata > Mammalia > Primates > Hylobatidae > Symphalangus > Symphalangus syndactylus. The sequence goes on along the minus strand of NC_072434.2, from coordinate 95,260,947 downwards.
TACTCTCTTACCGCTCCAAATGTCCAGTTGCATTTTCAACAGAAAGAGTGTTCAGATCTGCTCAATCAAAAGTATGGTTTAACTCTGTTAGCTGAATGCACAGATCAGAAAGAAGTTTCACCGAATGATTCTGTGTAGTTTATATTTGAAGACATTCCTTTTTCCACTGTTACCCTCTTAGCGCTCCGAATCTCCACTTGCATTTTCTACAAAAAGAGTGTTTCATAACTGCTCAATCAAAAATATGTTTTATATCTGTTAACTGAATTTACAGATCAGAAATAAGTTTCACAGAATGCATCTGTGTAGTTTTTATTTGAAGATATTCTTTTTCCCAATGTAGGCCTCTTAGCGCTTAGCATGTCCAATTGCAGTTACTACAGAAAGAGTGTTTCAGAACGGCTCAATCAAAAGTAAGGTTCAACTCTGTTAGTTGAATGCACAGAACAGAAAGAATTTTCACAGAATGCTACTGTGTAGTTTATATTTGAATATATTCCTTTTTCCACTATTACCCTCTTAGCGCTCCGAATGTCCACTTGCATTTTCTACAGAAAGAGTGTTCAGAACTGCGCAATCAAAAGTATGGTTTAACTCTGTTAGCTTAATGAACATATCAGAAATAAGTTTCACACAATGCTTCTGTGTAGTTTTTATTTGAAGATATTATTTTTCCCAATAGAGGCCTCTTAGCGCTCAGAATGTCCAATTGCAGTTTCTACAGAAAGAGTGTTTCAGAAAGGCTCAATCAAATGTAAGGTTCAACTCTGTTAGTTGAATGCACACAACAGAAAGAAGTTTCATACAATGCTTCTGTGTAGTTTATATTTGAACATATTCTTTTTTCCACTATTACCCACTTAGCGCTACGAATGTCCAGTTGCATTTTCTACAGACAGAGTGTTTCAAAACTGCTCAATCAAAAGTATGGTTTAACTCTGTTAGCTGAATGCTCAGATCAGAAAGAAGTTTCACAGAATGCTTCTGTGTAGTTTATATTTGAATATATTCCTTTTTCCACTACTACGCTCTTAGCGCTCCAAATGTCCAGTTGCATTTTCTACAGAAAGAGTGTTCAGATCTGCTCAATCAAAAGTATGGTTTAACTCTGTTAGCTGAATGCACAGATCAGAAAGAAGTTTCACCGAATGATTCTGTGTAGTTTATATTTGAAGACATTCCTTTTTCCACTGTTACCTTCTTAGCGCTCCGAATCTCCACTTGCATTTTCTACAAAAAGAGTGTTTCATAACTGCTCAATCAAAAATATGTTTTATATCTGTTAACTGAATTTACAGATCAGAAATAAGTTTCACAGAATGCATCTGTGTAGTTTTTGTTTGAAGATATTCTTTTTCCCAATGTAGGCCTCTTAGCGCTTAGCATGTCCAATTGCAGTTACTACAGGAAGAGTGTTTCAGAACGGCTCAATCAAAAGTAAGGTTCAACTCTGTTAGTTGAATGCACAGAACAGAAAGAATTTTCACAGAATGCTACTGTGTAGTTTATATTTGAATATATTCCTTTTTCCACTATTACCCTCTTAGCTATCCGAATGTCCACTTGCATTTTCTACAGAAAGAGTGCTCAGAACTGCGCAATCAAAAGTATGGTTTAACTCTGTTAGCTTAATGAACATATCAGAAATAAGTTTCACACAATGCTTCTGTGTAATTTTTATTTGAAGATTTTATTTTTCCCAATAGAGGCCTCTTAGCGCTCAGAATGTCCAATTGCAGTTTCTACAGAAAGAGTGTTTCAGAAAGGCTCAATCAAAATTAAGGTTCAACTCTGTTAGTTGAATGCACAGAACAGAAAGAAGTTTCATACAATGCTTCTGTGTAGTTTATATTTGAACATATTCTTTTTTCCACTATTACCCACTTAGCGCTACGAATGTCCAGTTGCATTTTCTACAGACAGAGTGTTTCAAAACTGCTCAATCAAAAGTATGGTTTAAATCTGTTAGCTGAATGCTCAGATCAGAAAGAAGTTTCACAGAATGCTTCTGTGTAGTTTATATTTGAATATATTCCTTTTTCCACTACTACTCTCTTAGCGCTCCAAATGTCCAGTTGCATTTTCTACAGAAAGAGTGTTCAGATCTGCTCAATCAAAAGTATGGTTTAACTCTGTTAGCTGAATGCACAGATCAGAAAGAAGTTTCACAGAATGATTCTGTGTAGTTTATATTTGGAGACATTCCTTTTCCACTATTACCCTCTTAGCGCTCCGAATCTCCACTTGCATTTTCTACAGAAAGTGTGTTTCAGAACGGCTCAATCAAAACTAAGGTTCAACTCTTTTAGTTGAACAAACAGAACAGAAAGAAGTTTCACACAATTCTTCTGTGTAGTTTTTATTTGTAGACATTCTTTTTCCCAATATAGGCCTCTTAGCGCTCAGAATGTCCAATTGCAGTTTCTACAGAAAGAGTGTTTCAGAACGGCTCAATCAAAAGTAAGGTTCAACTCTGTTAGTTGAATGCACAGAACAGAAAGAAGTTTCATACAATGCTTCTGTGTAGTTTATATTTGAACATATACTTTTTTCCACTGTTACCCACTTAGCGCTACGAATGTCCAGTTGCATTTTCTACAGACAGAGTGTTTCAAAACTGCTCAATCAAAAGTATGGTTTAACTCTGTTAGCTGAATGCTCAGATCAGAAAAAGTTTCACAGAATGCTTCTGTGTAGTTTATATTTGAATATATTCCTTTTTCCACTACTACTCTCGTAGCGCTCCAAATGTCCAGTTGCATTTTCAACAGAAAGAATGTTCAGATCTGCTCAATCAAAAGTATGGTTTAACTCTGTTAGCTGAATGCACAGATCAGAAAGAAGTTTCACCGAATGATTCTGTGTAGTTTATATTTGAAGACATTCCTTTTTCCACTATTACCCTCTTAGCGCTCCGAGTCTCCACTTGCATTTTCTACAGAAAGAGTGTTTCAGAACGGCTCAATCAAAACTAAGGTTCAACTCTTTTAGTTGAACAAACAGAACAGAAAGAAATTTCACACAATTCTTCTGTGTAGTTTTTATTTGTAGACATTCTTTTTCCCAATATAGGCCTCTTAGCGCTCAGAATGTCCAATTGCACTTTCTACAGAAAGAGTGTTTCAGAACGGCTCAATCAAAAGTAAGGTTCAACTCTGTTAGTTGAATGCACAGAACAGAAAGAAGTTTCATACAATGATTCTGTGTAGTTTATATTTGAACATATTCTTTTTTCCACTATTACCCACTTAGCGCTACGAATGTCCAGTTGCATTTTCTACAGACAGAGTGTTTCAAAACTGCTCAATCAAAAGTATGGTTTAACTCTGTTAGCTGAATGCTCAGATCAGAAAGAAGTTTCACAGAATGCTTCTGTGTAGTTTATATTTGAATATATTCCTTTTTCCACTACTATGCTCTTAGCGCTCCAAATGTCCAGTTGCATTTTCTACAGAAAGAGTGTTCAGATCTGCTCATTCAAAAGTATGGTTTAACTCTGTTAGCTGAATGCACAGATCAGAAAGAAGTTTCACAGAATGATTCTGTGTAGTTTATATTTGAAGACATTCCTTTTTCCACTGTTACCCTCTTAGCGCTCCGAATCTCCACTTGCATTTTCTACAAAAAGAGTGTTTCATAACTGCTCAATCAAAAATATGTTTTATATCTGTTAACTGAATTTACAGATCAGAAATAAGTTTCACAGAATGCATCTGTGTAGTTTTTATTTGAAGATATTCTTTTTCCCAATGTAGGCCTCTTAGCGCTTAGCATGTCCAATTGCAGTTACTAAAGAAAGAGTGTTTCAGAACGGCTCAATCAAAAGTAAGGTTCAACTCTGTTAGTTGAATGCACAGAACAGAAAGAATTTTCACAGAATGCTACTGTGTAGTTTATATTTGAATATATTCCTTTTTCCACTATTACCCTCTTAGCGCTCCGAATGTCCACTTGCATTTTCTACAGAAAGAGTGTTCAGAACTGCGCAATCAAAAGTATGGTTTAACTCTGTTAGCTTAATGAACATATCAGAAATAAGTTTCACACAATGCTTCTGTGTAGTTTTTATTTGAAGATATTATTTTTCCCAATAGAGGCCTCTTAGCGCTCAGAATGTCGAATTGCAGTTTCTACAGAAAGAGTGTTTCAGAAAGGCTCAATCAAACGTAAGGTACAACTCTGTTAGTTGAATGAACAGAACAGAAAGAAGTTTCATACAATGCTTCTGTGTAGTTTATATTTGAACGTATTCTTTTTTCCACTATTACCCACTTAGCGCTACGAATGTCCAGTTGCATTTTCTACAGACAGAGTGTTTCAAAACTGCTCAATCAAAAGTATGGTTTAACTCTGTTAGCTGAATGCTCAGATCAGAAAGAAGTTTCACAGAATGCTTCTGTGTAGTTTATATTTGAATATATTCCTTTTTCCACTACTACTCCCTTAGCGCTTCAAATGTCCAGTTGCATTTTCTACAGAAAGAGTGTTCAGATCTGCTCAATCAAAAGTATGGTTTAACTCTGTTAGCTGAATGCACAGATCAGTAAGAAGTTTCACAGAATGATTCTGTGTAGTTTATATTTGGAGACATTCCTTTCTCCACTATTACCCTATTAGCGCTCCGAATCTCCACTTGCATTTTCTATAGAAAGAGTGTTTCAGAACGGCTCAATGAAAACTAAGGTTCAACTCTTTTAGTTGAACAAACAGAACAGAAAGAAGTTTCACACAATTCTTCTGTGTAGTTTTTATTTGTAGACATTCTTTTTCCCAATATAGGCCCCTTAGCGCTCAGAATGTCCAATTGCAGTTTCTACAGAGTGTTTCAGAACGGCTCAATCAAAAGTAAGGTTCAACTCTGTTAGTTGAATGCACAGAACAGAAAGAAGTTTCATACAATGCTTCTGTGTAGTTTATATTTGAACATATTCTTTTTTCCACTATTACCCACTTAGCGCTACGAATGTCCAGTTGCATTTTCTACAGACAGAGTGTTTCAAAACTGCTCAATCAAAAGTATGGTTTAACTCTGTTAGCTGAATGCTCAGATCAGAAAGAAGTTTCACAGAATGCTTCTGTGTAGTTTATATTTGAATATATTCCTTTTTCCACTACTACGCTCTTAGCGCTCCAAATGTCCAGTTGCATTTTCTACAGAAAGAGTGTTCAGATCTGCTCAATCAAAAGTATGGTTTAACTCTGTTAGCTGAATGCACAGATCAGAAAGAAGTTTCACCGAATGATTCTGTGTAGTTTATATTTGAAGACATTCCTTTTTCCACTGTTACCCTCTTAGCGCTCCGAATCTCCACTTGCATTTTCTACAAAAAGAGTGTTTCATAACTGCTCAATCAAAAATGTGTTTTATATCTGTTAACTGAATTTACAGATTAGAAATAAGTTTCACAGAATGCATCTGTGTAGTTTTTATTTGAAGATATTCTTTTTCCCAATGTAGGCCTCTTAGCGCTTAGCATGTCCAATTGCAGTTACTACAGGAAGAGTGTTTCAGAACGGCTCAATCAAAAGTAAGGTTCAACTCTGTTAGTTGAATGCACAGAACAGAAAGAATTTTCACAGAATGCTACTGTGTAGTTTATATTTGAATATATTCCTTTTTCCACTATTACCCTCTTAGCTATCCGAATGTCCACTTGCATTTTCTACAGAAAGAGTGTTCAGAACTGCGCAATCAAAAGTATGGTTTAACTCTGTTAGCTTAATGAACATATCAGAAATAAGTTTCACACAATGCTTCTGTGTAATTTTTATTTGAAGATTTTATTTTTCCCAATAGAGGCCTCTTAGCGCTCAGAATGTCCAATTGCAGTTTCTACAGAAAGAGTGTTTCAGAAAGGCTCAATCAAAAGTAAGGTTCAACTCTGTTAGTTGAATGCACAGAACAGAAAGAAGTTTCATACAATGCTTCTGTGTAGTTTATATTTGAACATATTCTTTTTTCCACTATTACCCACTTAGCGCTACGAATGTCCAGTTGCATTTTCTACAGACAGAGTGTTTCAAAACTGCTCCATCAAAAGTATGGTTTAAATCTGTTAGCTGAATGCTCAGATCAGAAAGAAGTTTCACAGAATGCTTCTGTGTAGTTTATATTTGAATATATTCCTTTTTCCACTACTACTCTCTTAGCGCTCCAAATGTCCAGTTGCATTTTCTACAGAAAGAGTGTTCAGATCTGCTCAATCAAAAGTATGGTTTAACTCTGTTAGCTGAAGGCTCAGATCAGAAAGAAGTTTCACAGAATGCTTCTGTGTAGTTTATATTTGAATATATTCCTTTTTCCACTACTACTCTCGTAGCGCTCCAAATGTCCAGTTGCATTTTCAACAGAAAGAGTGCTCAGATCTGCTCAATCAAAAGTATGGTTTAACTCTGTTAGCTGAATGCACAGATCAGAAAGAAGTTTCACCGAATTATTCTGTGTAGTTTATATTTGAAGACATTCCTTTTTCCACTATTACCCTCTTAGCGCTCCGAATCTCCACTTGCATTTTCTACAGAAAGAGTGTTTCAGAACGGCTCAATCAAAACTAAGGTTCAACTCTTTTAGTTGAACAAACAGAACAGAAAGAAGTTTCACACAATTCTTCTGTGTAGTTTTTATTTGTAGACATTCTTTTTCCCAATATAGGCCTCTTAGCGCTCAGAATGTCCAATTGCAGTTTCTACAGAAAGAGTGTTTCAGAACGGCTCAATCAAAAGTAAGGTTCAACTCTGTTAGTTGAATGCACAGAACAGAAAGAAGTTTCATACAATGATTCTGTGTAGTTTATATTTGAACATATTCTTTTTTCCACTATTACCCACTTAGCGCTACGAATGTCCAGTTGCATTTTCTACAGACAGAGTGTTTCAAAACTGCTCAATCAAAAGTATGGTTTAACTCTGTTAGCTGAATGCTCAGATCAGAAAGAAGTTTCACAGAATGCTTCTGTGTAGTTTATATTTGAATATATTCCTTTTTCCACTACTACGCTCTTAGCGCTCCAAATGTCCAGTTGCATTTTCTACAGAAAGAGTGTTCAGATCTGCTCAATCAAAAGTATGGTTTAACTCTGTTAGCTGAATGCACAGATCAGAAAGAAGTTTCACAGAATGATTCTGTGTAGTTTATATTTGAAGACATTCCTTTTTCCACTATTACCCTCTTAGCGCTCCGAATATCCACTTGCATTTTCTACAAAAAGAGTGTTTCATAACTGCTCAATCAAAAATATGTTTTATCTCTGTTAACTGAATTTACAGATCAGAAATAAGTTTCACAGAATGCATCTGTGTAGTTTTTATTTGAAGATATTCTTTTTCCCAATGTAGGCCTCTTAGCGCTTAGCATGTCCAATTGCAGTTTCTACAGAAAGAGTGTTTCAGAACGCCTCAATCAAAAGTAAGGTTCAACTCTGTTAGTTGAATGCACAGAACAGAAAGAATTTTCACAGAATGCTACTGTGTAGTTTATATTTGAATATATTCCTTTTTCCACTATTACCCTCTTAGCGCTCCGAATGTCCACTTGCATTTTCTACAGAAAGAGTGTTCAGAACTGCGCAATCAAAAGTATGGTTTAACTCTGTTAGCTTAATGAACATATCAGATATAAGTTTCACACAATGCTTCTGTGTAGTTTTTATTTGAAGATATTATTTTTCCCAATAGAGGCCTCTTAGCGCTCAGAATGTCCAATTGCAGTTTCTACAGAAAGAGTGTTTCAGAAAGGCTCAATCAAAAGTAAGGTTCAACTCTGTGAGTTGAATGCACAGAACAGAAAGAAGTTTCATACAATGCTTCTGTGTAGTTTATATTTGAACATATTCTTTTTTCCACTATTACCCACTTAGCGCTACGAATGTCCAGTTGCATTTACTACAGACAGAGTGTTTAAAAACTGCTCAATCAAAAGTATGGTTTAACTCTGTTAGCTGAATGCTCAGATCAGAAAGAAGTTTCACAGAATGCTTCAGTGTAGTTTATATTTGAATATATTCCTTTTTCCACTACTACTCTCTTAGCGCTCCAAATGTCCGGTTGCATTTTCTACAGAAAGATTGTTCAGATCTGCTCAATCAAAAGTATGGTTTAACTCTGTTAGCTGAATGCACAGATCAGAAAGAAGTTTCACAGAATGATTCTGTGTAGTTTATATTTGGAGACATTCCTTTTTCCACTATTACCCTCTTAGCGCTCCGAATCTCCACTTGCATTTTCTACAGAAAGAGTGTTTCAGAACGGCTCAATCAAAACTAAGGTTCAACTCTTTTAGTTGAACAAACAGAAGAGAAAGAAGTTTCACACAATTCTTCTGTGTAGTTTTTATTTGTAGACATTCTTTTTCCCAATATAGGCCTCTTAGCGCTCAGAATGTCCAATTGCAGTTTCTACAGAAAGAGTGTTTCAGAACGGCTCAATCAAAAGTAAGGTTCAACTCTGTTAGTTGAATGCACAGAACAGAAAGAAGTTTCATACAATGCTTCTGTGTAGTTTATATTTGAAGATATTCTTTTTTCCACTATTACCCACTTAGCGCTACGAATGTCCAGTTGCATTTTCTACAGACAGAGTGTTTCAAAACTGCTCAATCAAAAGTATGGTTTAACTCTGTTAGCTGAATGCTCAGATCAGAAAGAAGTTTCACAGAATGCTTCTGTGTAGTTTATATTTGAATATATTCCTTTTTCCACTACTACTCTCTTACCGCTCCAAATGTCCAGTTGCATTTTCAACAGAAAGAGTGTTCAGATCTGCTCAATCAAAAGTATGGTTTAACTCTGTTAGCTGAATGCACAGATCAGAAAGAAGTTTCACCGAATGATTCTGTGTAGTTTATATTTGAAGACATTCCTTTTTCCACTGTTACCCTCTTAGCGCTCCGAATCTCCACTTGCATTTTCTACAAAAAGAGTGTTTCATAACTGCTCAATCAAAAATATGTTTTATATCTGTTAACTGAATTTACAGATCAGAAATAAGTTTCACAGAATGCATCTGTGTAGTTTTTATTTGAAGATATTCTTTTTCCCAATGTAGGCCTCTTAGCGCTTAGCATGTCCAATTGCAGTTACTAAAGAAAGAGTGTTTCAGAACGGCTCAATCAAAAGTAAGGTTCAACTCTGTTAGTTGAATGCACAGAACAGAAAGAATTTTCACAGAATGCTACTGTGCAGTTTATATTTGAATATATTCCTTTTTCCACTATTACCCTCTTAGCGCTCCGAATGTCCACTTGCATTTTCTACAGAAAGAATGTTCAGAACTGCGCAATCAAAAGTATGGTTTAACTCTGTTAGCTTAATGAACATATCAGAAATAAGTTTCACACAATGCTTCTGTGTAGTTTTTATTTGAAGATATTATTTTTCCCAATAGAGGCCTCTTAGCGCTCAGAATGTCGAATTGCAGTTTCTACAGAAAGAGTGTTTCAGAAAGGCTCAATCAAAAGTAAGGTTCAACTCTGTTAGTTGAATGAACAGAACAGAAAGAAGTTTCATACAATGCTTCTGTGTAGTTTATATTTGAACGTATTCTTTTTTCCACTATTACCCACTTAGCGCTACGAATGTCCAGTTGCATTTTCTACAGACAGAGTGTTTCAAAACTGCTCAATCAAAAGTATGGTTTAACTCTGTTAGCTGAATGCTCAGATCAGAAAGAAGTTTCACAGAATGCTTCTGTGTAGTTTATATTTGAATATATTCCTTTTTCCACTACTATGCTCTTAGCGCTCCAAATGTCCAGTTGCATTTTCTACAGAAAGAGTGTTCAGATCTGCTCAATCAAAAGTATGGTTTAACTCTGTTAGCTGAATGCACAGATCAGAAAGAAGTTTCACCGAATGATTCTGTGTAGTTTATATTTGAAGACATTCCTTTTTCCACTATTACCCTCTTAGCGCTCCGAATATCCACTTGCATTTTCTACAAAAAGAGTGTTTCATAACTGCTCAATCAAAAATATGTTTTATCTCTGTTAACTGAATTTACAGATCAGAAATAAGTTTCACAGAATGCATCTGTGTAGTTTTTATTTGAAGATATTCTTTTTCCCAATGTAGGCCTCTTAGCGCTTAGCATGTCCAATTGCAGTTTCTACAGAAAGAGTGTTTCAGAACGCCTCAATCAAAAGTAAGGTTCAACTCTGTTAGTTGAATGCACAGAACAGAAAGAATTTTCACAGAATGCTACTGTGTAGTTTATATTTGAATATATTCCTTTTCCACTATTACCCTCTTAGCGCTCCGAATGTCCACTTGCATTTTCTACAGAAAGAGTGTTCAGAACTGCGCAATCAAAAGTATGGTTTAACTCTGTTAGCTTAATGAACATATCAGATATAAGTTTCACACAATGCTTCTGTGTAGTTTTTATTTGAAGATATTATTTTTCCCAATAGAGGCCTCTTAGCGCTCAGAATGTCCAATTGCAGTTTCTACAGAAAGAGTGTTTCAGAAAGGCTCAATCAAAAGTAAGGTTCAACTCTGTTAGTTGAATGCACAGAACAGAAAGAAGTTTCATACAATGCTTCTGTGTAGTTTATATTTGAACATATTCTTTTTTCCACTATTACCCACTTAGCGCTACGAATGTCCAGTTGCATTTACTACAGACAGAGTGTTTAAAAACTGCTCAATCAAAAGTATGGTTTAACTCTGTTAGCTGAATGCTCAGATCAGAAAGAAGTTTCACAGAATGCTTCTGTGTAGTTTATATTTGAATATATTCCTTTTTCCACTACTACTCTCTTAGCGCTCCAAATGTCCGGTTGCATTTTCTACAGCAAGATTGTTCAGATCTGCTCAATCAAAAGTATGGTTTAACTCTGTTAGCTGAATGCACAGATCAGAAAGAAGTTTCACAGAATGATTCTGTGTAGTTTATATTTGGAGACATTCCTTTTTCCACTATTACCCTCTTAGCGCTCCGAATCTCCACTTGCATTTTCTACAGAAAGAGTGTTTCAGAACGGCTCAATCAAAACTAAGGTTCAACTCTTTTAGTTGAACAAACAGAAGAGAAAGAAGTTTCACACAATTCTTCTGTGTAGTTTTTATTTGTAGACATTCTTTTTCCCAATATAGGCCTCTTAGCGCTCAGAATGTCCAATTGCAGTTTCTACAGAAAGAGTGTTTCAGAACGGCTCAATCAAAAGTAAGGTTCAACTCTGTTAGTTGAATGCACAGAACAGAAAGAAGTTTCATACAATGCTTCTGTGTAGTTTATATTTGAAGATATTCTTTTTTCCACTATTACCCACTTAGCGCTACGAATGTGCAGTTGCATTTTCTACAGACAGAGTGTTTCAAAACTGCTCAATCAAAAGTATGGTTTAACTCTGTTAGCTGAATGCTCAGATCAGAAAGAAGTTTCACAGAATGCTTCTGTGTAGTTTATATTTGAATATATTCCTTTTTCCACTACTACTCTCTTACCGCTCCAAATGTCCAGTTGCATTTTCAACAGAAAGAGTGTTCAGATCTGCTCAATCAAAAGTATGGTTTAACTCTGTTAGCTGAATGCACAGATCAGAAAGAAGTTTCACCGAATGATTCTGTGTAGTTTATATTTGAAGACATTCCTTTTTCCACTGTTACCCTCTTAGCGCTCCGAATCTCCACTTGCATTTTCTACAAAAAGAGTGTTTCATAACTGCTCAATCAAAAATATGTTTTATATCTGTTAACTGAATTTACAGATCAGAAATAAGTTTCACAGAATGCATCTGTGTAGTTTTTATTTGAAGATATTCTTTTTCCCAATGTAGGCCTCTTAGCGCTTAGCATGTCCAATTGCAGTTACTACAGAAAGAGTGTTTCAGAACGGCTCAATCAAAAGTAAGGTTCAACTCTGTTAGTTGAATGCACAGAACAGAAAGAATTTTCACAGAATGCTACTGTGTAGTTTATATTTGAATATATTCCTTTTTCCACTATTACCCTCTTAGCGCTCCGAATGTCCACTTGCATTTTCTACAGAAAGAGTGTTCAGAACTGCGCAATCAAAAGTATGGTTTAACTCTGTTAGCTTAATGAACATATCAGAAATAAGTTTCACACAATGCTTCTGTGTAGTTTTTATTTGAAGATATTATTTTTCCCAATAGAGGCCTCTTAGCGCTCAGAATGTCCAATTGCAGTTTCTACAGAAAGAGTGTTTCAGAAAGGCTCAATCAAATGTAAGGTTCAACTCTGTTAGTTGAATGCACACAACAGAAAGAAGTTTCATACAATGCTTCTGTGTAGTTTATATTTGAACATATTCTTTTTTCCACTATTACCCACTTAGCGCTACGAATGTCCAGTTGCATTTTCTACAGACAGAGTGTTTCAAAACTGCTCAATCAAAAGTATGGTTTAACTCTGTTAGCTGAATGCTCAGATCAGAAAGAAGTTTCACAGAATGCTTCTGTGTAGTTTATATTTGAATATATTCCTTTTTCCACTACTACGCTCTTAGCGCTCCAAATGTCCAGTTGCATTTTCTACAGAAAGAGTGTTCAGATCTGCTCAATCAAAAGTATGGTTTAACTCTGTTAGCTGAATGCACAGATCAGAAAGAAGTTTCACCGAATGATTCTGTGTAGTTTATATTTGAAGACATTCCTTTTTCCACTGTTACCTTCTTAGCGCTCCGAATCTCCACTTGCATTTTCTACAAAAAGAGTGTTTCATAACTGCTCAATCAAAAATATGTTTTATATCTGTTAACTGAATTTACAGATCAGAAATAAGTTTCACAGAATGCATCTGTGTAGTTTTTGTTTGAAGATATTCTTTTTCCCAATGTAGGCCTCTTAGCGCTTAGCATGTCCAATTGCAGTTACTACAGGAAGAGTGTTTCAGAACGGCTCAATCAAAAGTAAGGTTCAACTCTGTTAGTTGAATGCACAGAACAGAAAGAATTTTCACAGAATGCTACTGTGTAGTTTATATTTGAATATATTCCTTTTTCCACTATTACCCTCTTAGCTATCCGAATGTCCACTTGCATTTTCTACAGAAAGAGTGCTCAGAACTGCGCAATCAAAAGTATGGTTTAACTCTGTTAGCTTAATGAACATATCAGAAATAAGTTTCACACAATGCTTCTGTGTAATTTTTATTTGAAGATTTTATTTTTCCCAATAGAGGCCTCTTAGCGCTCAGAATGTCCAATTGCAGTTTCTACAGAAAGAGTGTTTCAGAAAGGCTCAATCAAAATTAAGGTTCAACTCTGTTAGTTGAATGCACAGAACAGAAAGAAGTTTCATACAATGCTTCTGTGTAGTTTATATTTGAACATATTCTTTTTTCCACTATTACCCACTTAGCGCTACGAATGTCCAGTTGCATTTTCTACAGACAGAGTGTTTCAAAACTGCTCAATCAAAAGTATGGTTTAAATCTGTTAGCTGAATGCTCAGATCAGAAAGAAGTTTCACAGAATGCTTCTGTGTAGTTTATATTTGAATATATTCCTTTTTCCACTACTACTCTCTTAGCGCTCCAAATGTCCAGTTGCATTTTCTACAGAAAGAGTGTTCAGATCTGCTCAATCAAAAGTATGGTTTAACTCTGTTAGCTGAATGCACAGATCAGAAAGAAGTTTCACAGAATGATTCTGTGTAGTTTATATTTGGAGACATTCCTTTTCCACTATTACCCTCTTAGCGCTCCGAATCTCCACTTGCATTTTCTACAGAAAGTGTGTTTCAGAACGGCTCAATCAAAACTAAGGTTCAACTCTTTTAGTTGAACAAACAGAACAGAAAGAAGTTTCACACAATTCTTCTGTGTAGTTTTTATTTGTAGACATTCTTTTTCCCAATATAGGCCTCTTAGCGCTCAGAATGTCCAATTGCAGTTTCTACAGAAAGAGTGTTTCAGAACGGCTCAATCAAAAGTAAGGTTCAACTCTGTTAGTTGAATGCACAGAACAGAAAGAAGTTTCATACAATGCTTCTGTGTAGTTTATATTTGAACATATACTTTTTTCCACTGTTACCCACTTAGCGCTACGAATGTCCAGTTGCATTTTCTACAGACAGAGTGTTTCAAAACTGCTCAATCAAAAGTATGGTTTAACTCTGTTAGCTGAATGCTCAGATCAGAAAAAGTTTCACAGAATGCTTCTGTGTAGTTTATATTTGAATATATTCCTTTTTCCACTACTACTCTCGTAGCGCTCCAAATGTCCAGTTGCATTTTCAACAGAAAGAATGTTCAGATCTGCTCAATCAAAAGTATGGTTTAACTCTGTTAGCTGAATGCACAGATCAGAAAGAAGTTTCACCGAATGATTCTGTGTAGTTTATATTTGAAGACATTCCTTTTTCCACTATTACCCTCTTAGCGCTCCGAGTCTCCACTTGCATTTTCTACAGAAAGAGTGTTTCAGAACGGCTCAATCAAAACTAAGGTTCAACTCTTTTAGTTGAACAAACAGAACAGAAAGAAATTTCACACAATTCTTCTGTGTAGTTTTTATTTGTAGACATTCTTTTTCCCAATATAGGCCTCTTAGCGCTCAGAATGTCCAATTGCACTTTCTACAGAAAGAGTGTTTCAGAACGGCTCAATCAAAAGTAAGGTTCAACTCTGTTAGTTGAATGCACAGAACAGAAAGAAGTTTCATACAATGATTCTGTGTAGTTTATATTTGAACATATTCTTTTTTCCACTATTACCCACTTAGCGCTACGAATGTCCAGTTGCATTTTCTACAGACAGAGTGTTTCAAAACTGCTCAATCAAAAGTATGGTTTAACTCTGTTAGCTGAATGCTCAGATCAGAAAGAAGTTTCACAGAATGCTTCTGTGTAGTTTATATTTGAATATATTCCTTTTTCCACTACTATGCTCTTAGCGCTCCAAATGTCCAGTTGCATTTTCTACAGAAAGAGTGTTCAGATCTGCTCATTCAAAAGTATGGTTTAACTCTGTTAGCTGAATGCACAGATCAGAAAGAAGTTTCACAGAATGATTCTGTGTAGTTTATATTTGAAGACATTCCTTTTTCCACTGTTACCCTCTTAGCGCTCCGAATCTCCACTTGCATTTTCTACAAAAAGAGTGTTTCATAACTGCTCAATCAAAAATATGTTTTATATCTGTTAACTGAATTTACAGATCAGAAATAAGTTTCACAGAATGCATCTGTGTAGTTTTTATTTGAAGATATTCTTTTTCCCAATGTAGGCCTCTTAGCGCTTAGCATGTCCAATTGCAGTTACTAAAGAAAGAGTGTTTCAGAACGGCTCAATCAAAAGTAAGGTTCAACTCTGTTAGTTGAATGCACAGAACAGAAAGAATTTTCACAGAATGCTACTGTGTAGTTTATATTTGAATATATTCCTTTTTCCACTATTACCCTCTTAGCGCTCCGAATGTCCACTTGCATTTTCTACAGAAAGAGTGTTCAGAACTGCGCAATCAAAAGTATGGTTTAACTCTGTTAGCTTAATGAACATATCAGAAATAAGTTTCACACAATGCTTCTGTGTAGTTTTTATTTGAAGATATTATTTTTCCCAATAGAGGCCTCTTAGCGCTCAGAATGTCGAATTGCAGTTTCTACAGAAAGAGTGTTTCAGAAAGGCTCAATCAAACGTAAGGTACAACTCTGTTAGTTGAATGAACAGAACAGAAAGAAGTTTCATACAATGCTTCTGTGTAGTTTATATTTGAACGTATTCTTTTTTCCACTATTACCCACTTAGCGCTACGAATGTCCAGTTGCATTTTCTACAGACAGAGTGTTTCAAAACTGCTCAATCAAAAGTATGGTTTAACTCTGTTAGCTGAATGCTCAGATCAGAAAGAAGTTTCACAGAATGCTTCTGTGTAGTTTATATTTGAATATATTCCTTTTTCCACTACTACTCCCTTAGCGCTTCAAATGTCCAGTTGCATTTTCTACAGAAAGAGTGTTCAGATCTGCTCAATCAAAAGTATGGTTTAACTCTGTTAGCTGAATGCACAGATCAGTAAGAAGTTTCACAGAATGATTCTGTGTAGTTTATATTTGGAGACATTCCTTTCTCCACTATTACCCTATTAGCGCTCCGAATCTCCACTTGCATTTTCTATAGAAAGAGTGTTTCAGAACGGCTCAATGAAAACTAAGGTTCAACTCTTTTAGTTGAACAAACAGAACAGAAAGAAGTTTCACACAATTCTTCTGTGTAGTTTTTATTTGTAGACATTCTTTTTCCCAATATAGGCCCCTTAGCGCTCAGAATGTCCAATTGCAGTTTCTACAGAGTGTTTCAGAACGGCTCAATCAAAAGTAAGGTTCAACTCTGTTAGTTGAATGCACAGAACAGAAAGAAGTTTCATACAATGCTTCTGTGTAGTTTATATTTGAACATATTCTTTTTTCCACTATTACCCACTTAGCGCTACGAATGTCCAGTTGCATTTTCTACAGACAGAGTGTTTCAAAACTGCTCAATCAAAAGTATGGTTTAACTCTGTTAGCTGAATGCTCAGATCAGAAAGAAGTTTCACAGAATGCTTCTGTGTAGTTTATATTTGAATATATTCCTTTTTCCACTACTACGCTCTTAGCGCTCCAAATGTCCAGTTGCATTTTCTACAGAAAGAGTGTTCAGATCTGCTCAATCAAAAGTATGGTTTAACTCTGTTAGCTGAATGCACAGATCAGAAAGAAGTTTCACCGAATGATTCTGTGTAGTTTATATTTGAAGACATTCCTTTTTCCACTGTTACCCTCTTAGCGCTCCGAATCTCCACTTGCATTTTCTACAAAAAGAGTGTTTCATAACTGCTCAATCAAAAATGTGTTTTATATCTGTTAACTGAATTTACAGATTAGAAATAAGTTTCACAGAATGCATCTGTGTAGTTTTTATTTGAAGATATTCTTTTTCCCAATGTAGGCCTCTTAGCGCTTAGCATGTCCAATTGCAGTTACTACAGGAAGAGTGTTTCAGAACGGCTCAATCAAAAGTAAGGTTCAACTCTGTTAGTTGAATGCACAGAACAGAAAGAATTTTCACAGAATGCTACTGTGTAGTTTATATTTGAATATATTCCTTTTTCCACTATTACCCTCTTAGCTATCCGAATGTCCACTTGCATTTTCTACAGAAAGAGTGTTCAGAACTGCGCAATCAAAAGTATGGTTTAACTCTGTTAGCTTAATGAACATATCAGAAATAAGTTTCACACAATGCTTCTGTGTAATTTTTATTTGAAGATTTTATTTTTCCCAATAGAGGCCTCTTAGCGCTCAGAATGTCCAATTGCAGTTTCTACAGAAAGAGTGTTTCAGAAAGGCTCAATCAAAAGTAAGGTTCAACTCTGTTAGTTGAATGCACAGAACAGAAAGAAGTTTCATACAATGCTTCTGTGTAGTTTATATTTGAACATATTCTTTTTTCCACTATTACCCACTTAGCGCTACGAATGTCCAGTTGCATTTTCTACAGACAGAGTGTTTCAAAACTGCTCCATCAAAAGTATGGTTTAAATCTGTTAGCTGAATGCTCAGATCAGAAAGAAGTTTCACAGAATGCTTCTGTGTAGTTTATATTTGAATATATTCCTTTTTCCACTACTACTCTCTTAGCGCTCCAAATGTCCAGTTGCATTTTCTACAGAAAGAGTGTTCAGATCTGCTCAATCAAAAGTATGGTTTAACTCTGTTAGCTGAAGGCTCAGATCAGAAAGAAGTTTCACAGAATGCTTCTGTGTAGTTTATATTTGAATATATTCCTTTTTCCACTACTACTCTCGTAGCGCTCCAAATGTCCAGTTGCATTTTCAACAGAAAGAGTGCTCAGATCTGCTCAATCAAAAGTATGGTTTAACTCTGTTAGCTGAATGCACAGATCAGAAAGAAGTTTCACCGAATTATTCTGTGTAGTTTATATTTGAAGACATTCCTTTTTCCACTATTACCCTCTTAGCGCTCCGAATCTCCACTTGCATTTTCTACAGAAAGAGTGTTTCAGAACGGCTCAATCAAAACTAAGGTTCAACTCTTTTAGTTGAACAAACAGAACAGAAAGAAGTTTCACACAATTCTTCTGTGTAGTTTTTATTTGTAGACATTCTTTTTCCCAATATAGGCCTCTTAGCGCTCAGAATGTCCAATTGCAGTTTCTACAGAAAGAGTGTTTCAGAACGGCTCAATCAAAAGTAAGGTTCAACTCTGTTAGTTGAATGCACAGAACAGAAAGAAGTTTCATACAATGATTCTGTGTAGTTTATATTTGAACATATTCTTTTTTCCACTATTACCCACTTAGCGCTACGAATGTCCAGTTGCATTTTCTACAGACAGAGTGTTTCAAAACTGCTCAATCAAAAGTATGGTTTAACTCTGTTAGCTGAATGCTCAGATCAGAAAGAAGTTTCACAGAATGCTTCTGTGTAGTTTATATTTGAATATATTCCTTTTTCCACTACTACGCTCTTAGCGCTCCAAATGTCCAGTTGCATTTTCTACAGAAAGAGTGTTCAGATCTGCTCAATCAAAAGTATGGTTTAACTCTGTTAGCTGAATGCACAGATCAGAAAGAAGTTTCACAGAATGATTCTGTGTAGTTTATATTTGAAGACATTCCTTTTTCCACTGTTACCCTCTTAGCGCTCCGAATCTCCACTTGCATTTTCTACAAAAAGAGTGTTTCATAACTGCTCAATCAAAAATATGTTTTATATCTGTTAACTGAATTTACAGATCAGAAATAAGTTTCACAGAATGCATCTGTGTAGTTTTTATTTGAAGATATTCTTTTTCCCAATGTAGGCCTCTTAGCGCTTAGCATGTCCAATTGCAGTTACTAAAGAAAGAGTGTTTCAGAACGGCTCAATCAAAAGTAAGGTTCAACTCTGTTAGTTGAATGCACAGAACAGAAAGTATTTTCACAGAATGCTACTGTGTAGTTTATATTTGAATATATTCCTTTTTCCACTATTACCCTCTTAGCGCTCCGAATGTCCACTTGCATTTTCTACAGAAAGAGTGTTCAGAACTGCGCAATCAAAAGTATGGTTTAACTCTGTTAGCTTAATAAACATATCAGAAATAAGTTTCACACAATGCTTCTGTGTAGTTTTTATTTGAAGATATTATTTTTAACAAAAGAGGCCTCTTAGCGCTCAGAATGTCGAATTGCAGTTTCTACAGAAAGAGTGTTTCAGAAAGGCTCAATCAAAAGTAAGGTTCAACTCTGTTAGTTGAATGAACAGAACAGAAAGAAGTTTCATACAATGCTTCTGTGTAGTTTATATTTGAACGTATTCTTTTTTCCACTATTACCCACTTAGCGCTACGAATGTCCAGTTGCATTTTCTACAGACAGAGTGTTTCAAAACTGCTCAATCAAAAGTATGGTTTAACTCTGTTAGCTGAATGCTCAGATCAGAAAGAAGTTTCACAGAATGCTTCTGTGTAGTTTATATTTGAATATATTCCTTTTTCCACTACTACTCTCTTAGCGCTCCAAATGTCCAGTTGCATTTTCTACAGAAAGAGTGTTCAGATCTGCTCAATCAAAAGTATGGTTTAACTCTGTTAGCTGAATGCACAGATCAGTAAGAAGTTTCACAGAATGATTCTGTGTAGTTTATATTTGGAGACATTCCTTTCTCCACTATTACCCTCTTAGCGCTCCGAATCTCCACTTGCATTTTCTACAGAAAGAGTGTTTCAGAACGGCTCAATCAAAACTAAGGTTCAACTCTTTTAGTTGAACAAACAGAACAGAAAGAAGTTTCACACAATTCTTCTGTGTAGTTTTTATTTGTAGACATTCTTTTTCCCAATATAGGCCTCTTAGCGCTCAGAATGTCCAATTGCAGTTTCTACAGAAAGAGTGTTTCAGAACGGCTCAATCAAAAGTAAGGTTCAACTCTGTTAGTTGAATGCACAGAACAGAAAGAAGTTTCATACAATGCTTCTGTGTAGTTTATATTTGAACATATTCTTTTTTCCACTATTACCTACTTAGCCCTACGAATGTCCAGTTGCATTTTCTACAGACAGAGTGTTTCAAAACTGCTCAATCAAAAGTATGGTTTAACTCTGTTAGCTGAATGCTCAGATCAGAAAGAAGTTTCACAGAATGCTTCTGTGTAGTTTATATTTGAATATATTCCTTTTTCCACTACTACGCTCTTAGCGCTCCAAATGTCCAGTTGCATTTTCTACAGAAAGAGTGTTCAGATCTGCTCAATCAAAAGTATGGTTTAACTCTGTTAGCTGAATGCACAGATCAGAAAGAAGTTTCACAGAATGATTCTGTGTAGTTTATATTTGAAGACATTCTTTTTCCACTGTTACCCTCTTAGCGCTCCGAATCTCCACTTGCATTTTCTACAAAAAGAGTGTTTCATAACTGCTCAATCAAAAATATGTTTTATATCTGTTAACTGAATTTACAGATCAGAAATAAGTTTCACAGAATGCATCTGTGTAGTTTTTATTTGAAGATATTCTTTTTCCCAATGTAGGCCTCTTAGCGCTTAGCATGTCCAATTGCAGTTACTAAAGAAAGAGTGTTTCAGAACGGCTCAATCAAAAGTAAGGTTCAACTCTGTTAGTTGAATGCACAGAACAGAAAGTATTTTCACAGAATGCTACTGTGTAGTTTATATTTGAATATATTCCTTTTTCCACTATTACCCTCTTAGCGCTCCGAATGTCCACTTGCATTTTCTACAGAAAGAGTGTTCAGAACTGCGCAATCAAAAGTATGGTTTAACTCTGTTAGCTTAATGAACATATCAGAAATAAGTTTCACACAATGCTTCTGTGTAGTTTTTATTTGAAGATATTATTTTTAACAAAAGAGGCCTCTTAGCGCTCAGAATGTCGAATTGCAGTTTCTACAGAAAGAGTGTTTCAGAAAGGCTCAATCAAAAGTAAGGTTCAACTCTGTTAGTTGAATGAACAGAACAGAAAGAAGTTTCATACAATGCTTCTGTGTAGTTTATATTTGAACGTATTCTTTTTTCCACTATTACCCACTTAGCGCTACGAATGTCCAGTTGCATTTTCTACAGACAGAGTGTTTCAAAACTGCTCAATCAAAAGTATGGTTTAACTCTGTTAGCTGAATGCTCAGATCAGAAAGAAGTTTCACAGAATGCTTCTGTGTAGTTTATATTTGAATATATTCCTTTTTCCACTACTACTCTCTTAGCGCTCCAAATGTCCAGTTGCATTTTCTACAGAAAGAGTGTTCAGATCTGCTCAATCAAAAGTATGGTTTAACTCTGTTAGCTGAATGCACAGATCAGTAAGAAGTTTCACAGAATGATTCTGTGTAGTTTATATTTGGAGACATTCCTTTCTCCACTATTACCCTCTTAGCGCTCCGAATCTCCACTTGCATTTTCTACAGAAAGAGTGTTTCAGAACGGCTCAATCAAAACTAAGGTTCAACTCTTTTAGTTGAACAAACAGAACAGAAAGAAGTTTCACACAATTCTTCTGTGTAGTTTTTATTTGTAGACATTCTTTTTCCCAATATAGGCCTCTTAGCGCTCAGAATGTCCAATTGCAGTTTCTACAGAAAGAGTGTTTCAGAACGGCTCAATCAAAAGTAAGGTTCAACTCTGTTAGTTGAATGCACAGAACAGAAAGAAGTTTCATACAATGCTTCTGTGTAGTTTATATTTGAACATATTCTTTTTTCCACTATTACCTACTTAGCGCTACGAATGTCCAGTTGCATTTTCTACAGACAGAGTGTTTCAAAACTGCTCAATCAAAAGTATGGTTTAACTCTGTTAGCTGAATGCTCAGATCAGAAAGAAGTTTCACAGAATGCTTCTGTGTAGTTTATATTTGAATATATTCCTTTTTCCACTACTACGCTCTTAGCGCTCCAAATGTACAGTTGCATTTTCTACAGAAAGAGTGTTCAGATCTGCTCAATCAAAAGTATGGTTTAACTCTGTTAGCTGAATGCACAGATCAGAAAGAAGTTTCACCGAATGATTCTGTGTAGTTTATATTTGAAGACATTCCTTTTTCCACTGTTACCCTCTTAGCGCTCCGAATCTCCACTTGCATTTTCTACAAAAAGAGTGTTTCATAACTGCTCAATCAAAAATATGTTTTATATCTGTTAACTGAATTTACAGATCAGAAATAAGTTTCACAGAATGCATCTGTGTAGTTTTTATTTGAAGATATTCTTTTTCCCAATGTAGGCCTCTTAGCGCTTAGCATGTCCAATTGCAGTTACTACAGATAGAGTGTTTCAGAACGGCTCAATCAAAAGTAAGGTTCAACTCTGTTAGTTGAGTGCACAGAACAGAAAGAATTTTCACAGAATGCTACTGTGTAGTTTATATTTGAATATATTCCTTTTCCCACTATTACCCTCTTAGCGCTCCGAATGTCCACTTGCATTTTCTACAGAAAGAGTGTTCAGAACTGCGCAATCAAAAGTATGGTTTAACTCTGTTAGCTTAATGAACATATCAGAAATAAGTTTCACACAATGATTCTGTGTAGTTTTTATTTGAAGATATTATTTTTCCCAATAGAGGCCTCTTAGCGCTCAGAAAGTCCAATTGCAGTTTCTACAGAAAGAGTGTTTCAGAAAGGCTCAATCAAATGTAAGGTTCAACTCTGTTAGTTGAATGCACAGAACAGAAAGAAGTTTCATACAATGCTTCTGTGTAGTTTATATTTGAACATATTCTTTTTTCCACTATTAATCACTTAGCCCTACGAATGTCCAGTTGCATTTTCTACAGACTGAGTGTTTCAAAACTGCTCAATCAAAAGTAGGGTTTAACTCTGTTAGCTGAATGCTCAGATCAGAAAGAAGTTTCACAGAATGCATCTGTGTAGTTTTTATTTGAAGATATTCTTTTTCCCAATGTAGGCCTCTTAGCGCTTAGCATGTCCAATTGCAGTTACTAAAGAAAGAGTGTTTCAGAACGGCTCAATCAAAAGTAAGGTTCAACTCTGTTAGTTGAATGCACAGAACAGAAAGTATTTTCACAGAATGCTACTGTGTAGTTTATGTTTGAATATATTCCTTTTTCCACTATTACCCTCTTAGCGCTCCGAATGTCCACTTGCATTTTCTACAGAAAGAGTGTTCAGAACTGCGCAATCAAAAGTATGGTTTAACTCTGTTAGCTTAATGAACATATCAGAAATAAGTTTCACACAATGCTTCTGTGTAGTTTTTATTTGAAGATATTATTTTTAACAAAAGAGGCCTCTTAGCGCTCAGAATGTCGAATTGCAGTTTCTACAGAAAGAGTGTTTCAGAAAGGCTCAATCAAAAGTAAGGTTCAACTCTGTTAGTTGAATGAACAGAACAGAAAGAAGTTTCATACAATGCTTCTGTGTAGTTTATATTTGAACGTATTCTTTTTTCCACTATTACCCACTTAGCGCTACGAATGTCCAGTTGCATTTTCTACAGACAGAGTGTTTCAAAACTGCTCAATCAAAAGTATGGTTTAACTCTGTTAGCTGAATGCTCAGATCAGAAAGAAGTTTCACAGAATGCTTCTGTGTAGTTTATATTTGAATATATTCCTTTTTCCACTACTACTCTCTTAGCGCTCCAAATGTCCAGTTGCATTTTCTACAGAAAGAGTGTTCAGATCTGCTCAATCAAAAGTATGGTTTAACTCTGTTAGCTGAATGCACAGATCAGTAAGAAGTTTCACAGAATGATTCTGTGTAGTTTATATTTGGAGACATTCCTTTCTCCACTATTACCCTCTTAGCGCTCCGAATCTCCACTTGCATTTTCTACAGAAAGAGTGTTTCAGAACGGCTCAATCAAAACTAAGGTTCAACTCTTTTAGTTGAACAAACAGAACAGAAAGAAGTTTCACACAATTCTTCTGTGTAGTTTTTATTTGTAGACATTCTTTTTCCCAATATAGGCCTCTTAGCGCTCAGAATGTCCAATTGCAGTTTCTACAGAAAGAGTGTTTCAGAACGGCTCAATCAAAAGTAAGGTTCAACTCTGTTAGTTGAATGCACAGAACAGAAAGAAGTTTCATACAATGCTTCTGTGTAGTTTATATTTGAACATATTCTTTTTTCCACTATTACCTACTTAGCGCTACGAATGTCCAGTTGCATTTTCTACAGACAGAGTGTTTCAAAACTGCTCAATCAAAAGTATGGTTTAACTCTGTTAGCTGAATGCTCAGATCAGAAAGAAGTTTCACAGAATGCTTCTGTGTAGTTTATATTTGAATATATTCCTTTTTCCACTACTACGCTCTTAGCGCTCCAAATGTCCAGTTGCATTTTCTACAGAAAGAGTGTTCAGATCTGCTCAATCAAAAGTATGGTTTAACTCTGTTAGCTGAATGCACAGATCAGAAAGAAGTTTCACAGAATGATTCTGTGTAGTTTATATTTGAAGACATTCTTTTTCCACTGTTACCCTCTTAGCGCTCCGAATCTCCACTTGCATTTTCTACAAAAAGAGTGTTTCATAACTGCTCAATCAAAAATATGTTTTATATCTGTTAACTGAATTTACAGATCAGAAATAAGTTTCACAGAATGCATCTGTGTAGTTTTTATTTGAAGATATTCTTTTTCCCAATGTAGGCCTCTTAGCGCTTAGCATGTCCAATTGCAGTTACTAAAGAAAGAGTGTTTCAGAACGGCTCAATCAAAAGTAAGGTTCAACTCTGTTAGTTGAATGCACAGAACAGAAAGTATTTTCACAGAATGCTACTGTGTAGTTTATATTTGAATATATTCCTTTTTCCACTATTACCCTCTTAGCGCTCCGAATGTCCACTTGCATTTTCTACAGAAAGAGTGTTCAGAACTGCGCAATCAAAAGTATGGTTTAACTCTGTTAGCTTAATGAACATATCAGAAATAAGTTTCACACAATGCTTCTGTGTAGTTTTTATTTGAAGATATTATTTTTAACAAAAGAGGCCTCTTAGCGCTCAGAATGTCGAATTGCAGTTTCTACAGAAAGAGTGTTTCAGAAAGGCTCAATCAAAAGTAAGGTTCAACTCTGTTAGTTGAATGAACAGAACAGAAAGAAGTTTCATACAATGCTTCTGTGTAGTTTATATTTGAACGTATTCTTTTTTCCACTATTACCCACTTAGCGCTACGAATGTCCAGTTGCATTTTCTACAGACAGAGTGTTTCAAAACTGCTCAATCAAAAGTATGGTTTAACTCTGTTAGCTGAATGCTCAGATCAGAAAGAAGTTTCACAGAATGCTTCTGTGTAGTTTATATTTGAATATATTCCTTTTTCCACTACTACTCTCTTAGCGCTCCAAATGTCCAGTTGCATTTTCTACAGAAAGAGTGTTCAGATCTGCTCAATCAAAAGTATGGTTTAACTCTGTTAGCTGAATGCACAGATCAGTAAGAAGTTTCACAGAATGATTCTGTGTAGTTTATATTTGGAGACATTCCTTTCTCCACTATTACCCTCTTAGCGCTCCGAATCTCCACTTGCATTTTCTACAGAAAGAGTGTTTCAGAACGGCTCAATCAAAACTAAGGTTCAACTCTTTTAGTTGAACAAACAGAACAGAAAGAAGTTTCACACAATTCTTCTGTGTAGTTTTTATTTGTAGACATTCTTTTTCCCAATATAGGCCTCTTAGCGCTCAGAATGTCCAATTGCAGTTTCTACAGAAAGAGTGTTTCAGAACGGCTCAATCAAAAGTAAGGTTCAACTCTGTTAGTTGAATGCACAGAACAGAAAGAAGTTTCATACAATGCTTCTGTGTAGTTTATATTTGAACATATTCTTTTTTCCACTATTACCTACTTAGCGCTACGAATGTCCAGTTGCATTTTCTACAGACAGAGTGTTTCAAAACTGCTCAATCAAAAGTATGGTTTAACTCTGTTAGCTGAATGCTCAGATCAGAAAGAAGTTTCACAGAATGCTTCTGTGTAGTTTATATTTGAATATATTCCTTTTTCCACTACTACGCTCTTAGCGCTCCAAATGTACAGTTGCATTTTCTACAGAAAGAGTGTTCAGATCTGCTCAATCAAAAGTATGGTTTAACTCAGTTAGCTGAATGCACAGATCAGAAAGAAGTTTCACCGAATGATTCTGTGTAGTTTATATTTGAAGACATTCCTTTTTCCACTGTTACCCTCTTAGCGCTCCGAATCTCCACTTGCATTTTCTACAAAAAGAGTGTTTCATAACTGCTCAATCAAAAATATGTTTTATATCTGTTAACTGAATTTACAGATCAGAAATAAGTTTCACAGAATGCATCTGTGTAGTTTTTATTTGAAGATATTCTTTTTCCCAATGTAGGCCTCTTAGCGCTTAGCATGTCCAATTGCAGTTACTACAGATAGAGTGTTTCAGAACGGCTCAATCAAAAGTAAGGTTCAACTCTGTTAGTTGAGTGCACAGAACAGAAAGAATTTTCACAGAATGCTACTGTGTAGTTTATATTTGAATATATTCCTTTTCCCACTATTACCCTCTTAGCGCTCCGAATGTCCACTTGCATTTTCTACAGAAAGAGTGTTCAGAACTGCGCAATCAAAAGTATGGTTTAACTCTGTTAGCTTAATGAACATATCAGAAATAAGTTTCACACAATGATTCTGTGTAGTTTTTATTTGAAGATATTATTTTTCCCAATAGAGGCCTCTTAGCGCTCAGAATGTCCAATTGCAGTTTCTACAGAAAGAGTGTTTCAGAAAGGCTCAATCAAATGTAAGGTTCAACTCTGTTAGTTGAATGCACAGAACAGAAAGAAGTTTCATACAATGCTTCTGTGTAGTTTATATTTGAACATATTCTTTTTTCCACTATTACCCACTTAGCCCTACGAATGTCCAGTTGCATTTTCTACAGACTGAGTGTTTCAAAACTGCTCAATCAAAAGTAGGGTTTAACTCTGTTAGCTGAATGCTCAGATCAGAAAGAAGTTTCACAGAATGCTTCTGTGTAGTTTATATTTGAATATATTCCTTTTTCCACTACTACTCTCTTAGCGCTCCAAATGTCCAGTTGCATTTTCTACAGAAAGAGTGTTCAGATCTGCTCAATCAAAAGTATGGTTTAACTCTTTTAGCTGAATGCACAGATCAGAAAGAAGTTTCACAGAATGATTCTGTGTAGTTTATATTTGGAGACATTCCTTTTTCCACTATTACCCTCTTAGCGCTCCGAATCTCCACTTGCATTTTCTACAGAAAGAGTGTGTCAGAACGGCTCAATCAAAACTAAGGTTCAACTCTTTTAGTTGAACAAACAGAACAGAAAGAAGTTTCACACAATTCTTCTGTCTAGTTTTTATTTGTAGACATTCTTTTTCCCAATATAGGCCTCTTAGCGCTCAGAATGTCCAATTGCAGTTTCTACAGAGTGTTTCAGAACGGCTCAATCAAAAGTAAGGTTCAACTCTGTTAGTTGAATGCACAGAACAGAAAGAAGTTTCATACAATGCTTCTGTGTAGTTTATATTTGAACATATTCTTTTTTCCACTATTACCCACTTAGCGCTACGAATGTCCAGTTGCATTTTCTACAGACAGAGTGTTTCAAAACTGCTCAATCAAAAGTATGGTTTAACTCTGTTAGCTGAATGCTCAGATCAGAAAGAAGTTTCACAGAATGCTTCTGTGTAGTTTATATTTGAATATATTCCTTTTTCCACTGCTACGCTCTTAGCGCTCCAAATGTCCAGTTGCATTTTCTACAGAAAGAGTGTTCAGATCTGCTCAATCAAAAGTATGGTTTAACTCTGTTAGCTGAATGCACAGATCAGAAAGAAGTTTCACCGAATGATTCTGTGTAGTTTATATTTGAAGACATTCCTTTTTCCACTGTTACCCTCTTAGCGCTCCGAATCTCCACTTGCATTTTCTACAAAAAGAGTGTTTCATAACTGCTCAATCAAAAATATGTTTTATATCTGTTAACTGAATTTACAGATCAGAAATAAGTTTCACAGAATGCATCTGTGTAGTTTTTGTTTGAAGATATTCTTTTTCCCAATGTAGGCCTCTTAGCGCTTAGCATGTCCAATTGCAGTTACTACAGAAAGAGTGTTTCAGAACGGCTCAATCAAAAGTAAGGTTCAACTCTGTTAGTTGAATGCACAGAACAGAAAGAATTTTCACAGAATGCTACTGTGTAGTTTATATTTGAATATATTCCTTTTTCCACTATTACCCTCTTAGCGCTCCGAATGTCCACTTGCATTTTCTACAGAAAGAGTGTTCAGAACTGCGCAATCAAAAGTATGGTTTAACTCTGTTAGCTTAATGAACATATCAGAAATAAGTTTCCCACAATGCTTCTGTGTAGTTTTTATTTGAAGATATTATTTTTCCCAATAGAGGCCTCTTAGCGCTCAGAATGTCCAATTGCAGTTTCTACAGAAAGAGTGTTTCAGAAAGGCTCAATCAAATGTAAGGTTCAACTCTGTTAGTTGAATGCACAGAACAGAAAGAAGTTTCATACAATGATTCTGTGTAGTTTATATTTGAACATATTCTTTTTTCCACTATTACCCACTTAGCGCTACGAATGTCCAGTTGCATTTTCTACAGACAGAGTGTTTCAAAACTGCTCAATCAAAAGTATGGTTTAACTCTGTTAGCTGAATGCTCAGATCAGAAAGAAGTTTCACAGAATACTTCTGTGTAGTTTATATTTGAATATATTCCTTTTTCCACTACTACGCTCTTAGCGCTCCAAATGTCCAGTTGCATTTTCTACAGAAAGAGTGTTCAGATCTGCTCAATCAAAAGTATGGTTTAACTCTGTTAGCTGAATGCACAGATCAGAAAGAAGTTTCACCGAATGATTCTGTGTAGTTTATATTTGAAGACATTCCTTTTTCCACTGTTACCTTCTTAGCGCTCCGAATCTCCACTTGCATTTTCTACAAAAAGAGTGTTTCATAACTGCTCAATCAAAAATATGTTTTATATCTGTTAACTGAATTTACAGATCAGAAATAAGTTTCACAGAATGCATCTGTGTAGTTTTTGTTTGAAGATATTCTTTTTCCCAATGTAGGCCTCTTAGCGCTTAGCATGTCCAATTGCAGTTACTACAGGAAGAGTGTTTCAGAACGGCTCAATCAAAAGTAAGGTTCAACTCTGTTAGTTGAATGCAGAGAACAGAAAGAATTTTCACAGAATGCTACTGTGTAGTTTATATTTGAATATATTCCTTTTTCCACTATTACCCTCTTAGCGCTCCGAATGTCCACTTGCATTTTCTACAGAAAGAGTGTTCAGAACTGCGCAATCAAAAGTATGGTTTAACTCTGTTAGCTTAATGAACATATCAGAAATAAGTTTCCCACAATGCTTCTGTGTAGTTTTTATTTGAAGATATTATTTTTCCCAATAGAGGCCTCTTAGCGCTCAGAATGTCCAATTGCAGTTTCTACAGAAAGAGTGTTTCAGAAAGGCTCAATCAAATGTAAGGTTCAACTCTGTTAGTTGAATGCACAGAACAGAAAGAAGTTTCATACAATGCTTCTGTGTAGTTTATATTTGAACATATTCTTTTTTCCACTATTACCCACTTAGCGCTACGAATGTCCAGTTGCATTTTCTACAGACAGAGTGTTTCAAAACTGCTCAATCAAAAGTATGGTTTAACTCTGTTAGCTGAATGCTCAGATCAGAAAGAAGTTTCACAGAATACTTCTGTGTAGTTTATATTTGAATATATTCCTTTTTCCACTACTACGCTCTTAGCGCTCCAAATGTCCAGTTGCATTTTCTACAGAAAGAGTGTTCAGATCTGCTCAATCAAAAGTATGGTTTAACTCTGTTAGCTGAATGCACAGATCAGAAAGAAGTTTCACCGAATGATTCTGTGTAGTTTATATTTGAAGACATTCCTTTTTCCACTGTTACCTTCTTAGCGCTCCGAATCTCCACTTGCATTTTCTACAAAAAGAGTGTTTCATAACTGCTCAATCAAAAATATGTTTTATATCTGTTAACTGAATTTACAGATCAGAAATAAGTTTCACAGAATGCATCTGTGTAGTTTTTGTTTGAAGATATTCTTTTTCCCAATGTAGGCCTCTTAGCGCTTAGCATGTCCAATTGCAGTTACTACAGGAAGAGTGTTTCAGAACGGCTCAATCAAAAGTAAGGTTCAACTCTGTTAGTTGAATGCACAGAACAGAAAGAATTTTCACAGAATGCTACTGTGTAGTTTATATTTGAATATATTCCTTTTTCCACTATTACCCTCTTAGCTATCCGAATGTCCACTTGCATTTTCTACAGAAAGAGTGTTCAGAACTGCGCAATCAAAAGTATGGTTTAACTCTGTTAGCTTAATGAACATATCAGAAATAAGTTTCACACAATGCTTCTGTGTAGTTTATATTTGAATATATTCCTTTTTCCACTTCTACTCTCTTAGCGCTCCAAATGTCCAGTTGCATTTTCTACAGAAAGAGTGTTCAGATCTGCTCAATCAAAAGTATGGTTTAACTCTGTTAGCTGAATGCACAGATCAGAAAGAAGTTTCACAGAATGATTCTGTGTAGTTTATATTTGGAGACATTCCTTTTTCCACTATTACCCTCTTAGCGCTCCGAATCTCCACTTGCATTTTCTACAGAAAGTGTGTTTCAGAACGGCTCAATCAAAACTAAGGTTCAAATCTTTTAGTTGAACAAACAGAACAGAAAGAAGTTTCACACAATTCTTCTGTGTAGTTTTTATTTGTAGACATTCTTTTTTCCAATATAGGCCTCTTAGCGCTCAGAATGTCCAATTGCGGTTTCTACAGAAAGAGTGTTTCAGAACGGCTCAATCAAAAGTAAGGTTCAACTCTGTTAGTTGAATGCACAGAACAGAAAGAAGTTTCATACAATGCTTCTGTGTAGTTTATATTTGAACATATACTTTTTTCCACTATTACCCACTTAGCGCTACGAATGTCCAGTTGCATTTTCTACAGACAGAGTGTTTCAAAACTGCTCAATCAAAAGTATGGTTTAACTCTGTTAGCTGAATGCTCAGATCAGAAAGAAGTTTCACAGAATGCTTCTGTGTAGTTTATATTTGAATATATTCCTTTTTCCACTACTACTCTCGTAGCGCTCCAAATGTCCAGTTGCATTTTCAACAGAAAGAGTGCTCAGATCTGCTCAATCAAAAGTATGGTTTAACTCTGTTAGCTGAATGCACAGATCAGAAAGAAGTTTCACCGAATTATTCTGTGTAGTTTATATTTGAAGACATTCCTTTTTCCACTATTACCCTCTTAGCGCTCCGAATCTCCACTTGCATTTTCTATAGAAAGAGTGTTTCAGAACGGCTCAATCAAAACTAAGGTTCAACTCTTTTAGTTGAACAAACAGAACAGAAAGAAGTTTCACACAATTCTTCTGTGTAGTTTTTATTTGTAGACATTCTTTTTCCCAATATAGGCCTCTTAGCGCTCAGAATGTCCAATTGCAGGTTCTACAGAAAGAGTGTTTCAGAACGGCTCAATCAAAAGTAAGGTTCAACTCTGTTAGTTGAATGCACAGAACAGAAAGAAGTTTCATACAATGATTCTGTGTAGTTTATATTTGAACATATTCTTTTTTCCACTATTACCCACTTAGCGCTACGAATGTCCAGTTGCATTTTCTACAGACAGAGTGTTTCAAAACTGCTCAATCAAAAGTATGGTTTAACTCTGTTAGCTGAATGCTCAGATCAGAAATAAGTTTCACAGAATGCTTCTGTGTAGTTTATATTTGAATATATTCCTTTTTCCACTACTACGCTCTTAGCGCTCCAAATGTCCAGTTGCATTTTCTACAGAAAGAGTGTTCAGATCTGCTCAATCAAAAGTATGGTTTAACTCTGTTAGCTGAATGCACAGATCAGAAAAAAGTTTCACAGAATGATTCTGTGTAGTTTATATTTGAAGACATTCCTTTTTCCACTGTTACCCTCTTAGCGCTCCGAATCTCCACTTGCATTTTCTACAAAAAGAGTGTTTCATAACTGCTGAATCAAAAATATGTTTTATATCTGTTAACTGAATTTACAGATCAGAAATAAGTTTCACAGAATGCATCTGTGTAGTTTTTATTTGAAGATATTCTTTTTCCCAATGTAGGCCTCTTAGCGCTTAGCATGTCCAATTGCAGTTACTAAAGAAAGAGTGTTTCAGAACGGCTCAATCAAAAGTAAGGTTCAACTCTGTTAGTTGAATGCACAGAACAGAAAGAATTTTCACAGAATGCTACTGTGTAGTTTATATTTGAATATATTCCTTTTTCCACTATTACCCTCTTAGCGCTCCGAATGTCCACTTGCATTTTCTACAGAAAGAGTGTTCAGAACTGCGCAATCAAAAGTATGGTTTAACTCTGTTAGCTTAATGAACATATCAGAAATAAGTTTCACACAATGCTTCTGTGTAGTTTTTATTTGAAGATATTATTTTTCCCAATAGAGGCCTCTTAGCGCTCAGAATGTCGAATTGCAGTTTCTACAGAAAGAGTGTTTCAGAAAGGCTCAATCAAAAGTAAGGTTCAACTCTGTTAGTTGAATGAACAGAACAGAAAGAAGTTTCATACAATGCTTCTGTGTAGTTTATATTTGAACGTATTCTTTTTTCCACTATTACCCACTTAGCGCTACGAATGTCCAGTTGCATTTTCTACAGACAGAGTGTTTCAAAACTGCTCAATCAAAAGTATGGTTTAACTCTGTTAGCTGAATGCTCAGATCAGAAAGAAGTTTCACAGAATGCTTCTGTGTAGTTTATATTTGAATATATTCCTTTTTCCACTACTACTCTCTTAGCGCTCCAAATGTCCAGTTGCATTTTCTACAGAAAGAGTGTTCAGATCTGCTCAATCAAAAGTATGGTTTAACTCTGTTAGCTGAATGCACAGATCAGTAAGAAGTTTCACAGAATGATTCTGTGTAGTTTATATTTGGAGACATTCCTTTCTCCACTATTACCCTCTTAGCGCTCCGAATCTCCACTTGCATTTTCTACAGAAAGAGTGTTTCAGAACGGCTCAATCAAAACTAAGGTTCAACTCTTTTAGTTGAACAAACAGAACAGAAAGAAGTTTCACACAATTCTTCTGTGTAGTTTTTATTTGTAGACATTCTTTTTCCCAATATAGGCCTCTTAGCGCTCAGAATGTCCAATTGCAGTTTCTACAGAAAGAGTGTTTCAGAACGGCTCAATCAAAAGTAAGGTTCAACTCTGTTAGTTGAATGCACAGAACAGAAAGAAGTTTCATACAATGCTTCTGTGTAGTTTATATTTGAACATATTCTTTTTTCCACTATTACCTACTTAGCGCTACGAATGTCCAGTTGCATTTTCTACAGACAGAGTGTTTCAAAACTGCTCAATCAAAAGTATGGTTTAACTCTGTTAGCTGAATGCTCAGATCAGAAAGAAGTTTAACAGAATGCTTCTGTGTAGTTTATATTTGAATATATTCCTTTTTCCACTACTACGCTCTTAGCGCTCCAAATGTCCAGTTGCATTTTCTACAGAAAGAGTGTTCAGATCTGCTCAATCAAAAGTATGGTTTAACTCTGTTAGCTGAATGCACAGATCAGAAAGAAGTTTCACCGAATGATTCTGTGTAGTTTATATTTGAAGACATTCCTTTTTCCACTGTTACCCTCTTAGCGCTCCGAATCTCCACTTGCATTTTCTACAAAAAGAGTGTTTCATAACTGCTCAATCAAAAATATGTTTTATATCTGTTAACTGTATTTACAGATCAGAAATAAGTTTCACAGAATGCATCTGTGTAGTTTTTATTTGAAGATATTCTTTTTCCCAATGTAGGCCTCTTAGCGCTTAGCATGTCCAATTGCAGTTACTACAGAAAGAGTGTTTCAGAACGGCTCAATCAAAAGTAAGGTTCAACTCTGTTAGTTGAATGCACAGAACAGAAAGAATTTTCACAGAATGCTACTGTGTAGTTTATATTTGAGTATATTCCTTTTTCCACTATAACCCTCTTAGCGCTCCGAATGTCCACTTGCATTTTCTACAGAAAGAGTGTTCAGAACTGCGCAATCAAAAGTATGGTTTAACTCTGTTAGCTTAATGAACATATCAGAAATAAGTTTCACACAATGCTTCTGTGTAGTTTTTATTTGAAGATATTTTTTTTCCCAATATAGGCCTCTTAGCGCTCAGAATGTCCAATTGCAGTTTCTACAGAAAGAGTGTTTCAGAAAGGCTCAATCAAAAGTAAGGTTCAACTCTGTTAGTTGAATGCACAGAACAGAAAGAAGTTTCATACAATGTTTCTGTGTAATTTATATTTGAAAATATTCTTTTTTCCACTATTACCCACCTAGCGCTACGAATGTCCAGTTGCATTTTCTACAGACAGAGTGTTTCAAAACTGCTCAATCATAAGTATGGTTTAACTCTGTTAGCTGAATGATCAGATCAGAAAGAAGTTTCACAGAATGCTTCTGTGTAGTTTATATTTGAATATATTCCTTTTTCCATTACTAGTCTCTTAGCGCTCCAAATGTCCAGTTGCATTTTCTACAGAAAGAGTGTTCAGATCTGCTCAATCAAAAGTATGGTTTAACTCTGTTAGCTGAATGCACAGATCAGAAAGAAGTTTCACAGAATGATTCTGTGTAGTTTATATTTGGAGACATTCCTTTTTCCACTATTACCCTCTTAGCGCTCCGAATCTCCACTTGCATTTTCTACAGAAAGAGTGTTTCAGAACGGCTCAATCAAAACTAAGGTTCAACTCTTTTAGTTGAACAAACAGAACAGAAAGTAGTTTCACACAATTCTTCTGTGTAGTTTTTATTTGTAGACATTCTTTTTCCCAATATAGGCCTCTTAGCGCTCAGAATGTCCAATTGCAGTTTCTACAGAAAGAGTGTTTCAGAACGGCTCAATCAAAAGTAAGGTTCAACTCTGTTAGTGGAATGCACAGAACAGAAAGAAGTTTCATACAATGCTTCTGTGTAGTTTATATTTGAACATATTCTTTTTTCCACTATTACCCACTTAGCGCTACGAATGTCCAGTTGCATTTTCTACAGACAGAGTGTTTCAAAACTGCACAATCAAAAGTATGGTTTAACTCTGTTAGCTGTATGCTCAGATCAGAAAGAAGTTTCACAGAATGCTTCTGTGTAGTTTATATTTGAATATATTCCTTTTTCCACTAATACGCTCTTAGCGCTCCAAATGTCCAGTTGCATTTTCAACAGAAAGAGTGTTCAGATCTGCTCAATCAAAAGTATGGTTTAACTCTGTTAGCTGAATGCACAGATCAGAAAGAAGTTTCACCGAATGATTCTGTGTAGTTTATATTTGAAGACATTCCTTTTTCCACTATTACCCTCTTAGCGCTCCGAATCTCCACTTGCATTTTCTACAAAAAGAGTGTTTCATAACTGCTCAATCAAAAATATGTTTTATCTCTATTAACTGAATTTACAGATCAGAAATATGTTTCACAGAATGCATCTGTGTAGTTTTTATTTGAAGATATTCTTTTTCCCAATGTAGGCCTCTTAGCGCTTAGCATGTCCAATTGCAGTTTCTACAGAAAGAGTGTTTCAGAAAGGCTCAATCAAAAGTAAGGTTCAACTCTGTTAGTTGAATGCACAGAACAGAAAG
Organism: Symphalangus syndactylus; assembly: GCF_028878055.3. NCBI lineage: Eukaryota > Metazoa > Chordata > Mammalia > Primates > Hylobatidae > Symphalangus > Symphalangus syndactylus. The sequence continues at coordinate 95,225,350 of NC_072434.2, read as the reverse complement.
AAGTTTCATACAATGCTTCTGTGTAGTTTAAATTTGAAAATATTCTTTTTTCCACTATTACCCACTTAGTGCTACGAATGTCCAGTTGCATTTTCTACAGACAGAGTGTTTCAAAACTGCTCAGTCATAAGTATGGTTTAACTCTGTTAGCTGAATGCTCAAATCCGAAAGAAGTTTCACAGAATGCTTCTGTGTAGTTTATATTTGAATATATTCCTTTTTCCTCTACTACTCTCTTAGCGCTCCAAATGTCCAGTTGCATTTTCTACAGAAAGAGTGTTCAGATCTGCTCAATCAAAAGTATGGTTTAACTCTGTTAGCTGAATGCACAGATCAGAAAAAAGTTTCACCGAATGATTCTGTGTAGTTTATATTTGAAGACATTCCTTTTTCCACTATTACCCTCTTAGCGCTCCGAATCTCCACTTGCATTTTCTACAAAAAGAGTGTTTCATAACTGCTCAATCAAAAATATGTTTTATCTCTGTTAACTGAAATTACAGATCAGAAATAAGTTTCACAGAATGCATCTGTGTAGTTTTTATTTGAAGATATTCTTTTTCCCAATGTAGGCCTCTTAGCGCTTAGCATGTCCAATTGCAGTTTCTACAGAAGGAGTGTTTCAGAACGGCTCAATCAAAAGTAAGGTTCAACTCTGTTAGTTGAATGCACAGAACAGAAAGAATTTTCACAGAATGCTACTGTGTAGTTTATATTTGAATATATTCCTTTTTCCACTATTACCCTCTTAGCGCTCCGAATGTCCACTTGCATTTTCTACAGAAAGAGTGTTCAGAACTGCGCAATCAAAAGTATGGTTTAACTCTGTTAGCTTAATGAACATATCAGAAATAAGTTTCACACAATGCTTCTGTGTAGTTTTTATTTGAAGATATTATTTTTCCCAATATAGGCCTCTTAGCGCTCAGAATGTCCAATTGCAGTTTCTACAGAAAGAGTGTTTCAGAAAGGCTCAATCAAAAGTAAGGTTCAACTCTGTTAGTTGAATGCACAGAACAGAAAGAAGTTTCATACAATGCTTCTGTGTAGTTTATATTTGAACATATTCTTTTTTCCACTATTACCCACTTAGCGCTACGAATGTCCAGTTGCATTTTCTACAGACAGAGTGTTTCAAAACTGCTCAATCAAAAGTATGGTTTAACTCTGTTAGCTGAATGCTCAGATCAGAAAGAAGTTTCACAGAATGCTTCTGTGTAGTTTATATTTGAATATATTCCTTTTTCTACTACTACTCTCTTAGCGCTCCAAATGTCCAGTTGCATTTTCTACAGAAAGAGTGTTCAGATCTGCTCAATCAAAAGTATGGTTTAACTCTGTTAGCTGAATGCACAGATCAGAAAGAAGTTTCACAGAATGATTCTGTGTAGTTTATATTTGGAGACATTCCTTTTTCCACTATTACCCTCTTAGCGCTCCGAATCTCCACTTGCATTTTCTACAGAAAGAGTGTTTCAGAACGGCTCAATCAAAACTAAGGTTCAACTCTTTTAGTTGAACAAACAGAAAAGAAAGAAGTTTCACACAATTCTTCTGTGTAGTTTTTAATTGTAGACATTCTTTTTCCCAATATAGGCCTCTTAACGCTCAGAATGTCCAATTGCAGTTTCTACAGAAAGAGTGTTTCAGAACGGCTCAATCAAAAGTAAGGTTCAACTCTGTAAGTTGAATGCACAGAACAGAAAGAAGTTTCATACAATGCTTCTGTGTAGTTTATATTTGAACATATTCTTTTTTCCACTATTACCCACTTAGCGCTACGAATGTCCAGTTGCATTTTCTACAGACAGAGTGTTTCAAAACTGCACAATCAAAAGTATGGTTTAATTCTGTTAGCTGTATGCTCAGATCAGAAAAAAGTTTCACAGAATGCTTCTGTGTAGTTTATATTTGAATATATTCCTTTTTCCACTACTACGCTCTTAGCGCTCCAAATGTCCAGTTGCATTTTCAACAGAAAGAGTGTTCAGATCTGCTCAATCAAAAGTATGGTTTAACTCTGTTAGCTGAATGCACAGATCAGAAATAAGTTTCACCGAATGATTCTGTGTAGTTTATATTTGAAGACATTCCTTTTTCCACTATTACCCTCTTAGCGCTCCAAATCTCCACTTGCATTTTCTACAAAAAGAATGTTTCATAACTGCTCAATCAAAAATATGTTTTATCTCTGTTAACTGAATTTACAGATCAGAAATAAGTTTCACAGAATGCATCTGTGTAGTTTTAATTTGAAGATATTATTTTTCCCAATGTAGGCCTCTTAGCGCTTAGCATGTCCAATTGCAGTTTCCACAGAAACAGTGTTTCAGAATGGCTCAATCAAAAGTAAGGTTCAACTCTGTTAATTGAATGCACAGAACACAAAGAATTTTCACAGAATGCTACTGTGTAGTTTATATTTGAATATATTCCTTTTTCCACTATTACCCTCTTAGCGCTCCGAATGTCCACTTGCATTTTCTACAGAAAGAGAGTTCAGAACTGCGCAATCAAAAGTATGGTTTAACTCTGTTAGCTTAATGAACATATCAGAAATAAGTTTCACACAATGCTTCTGTGTAGTTTTTATTTGAAGATATTATTTTTCCCAATATAGGCCTCTTAGCGCTCAGAATGTCCACTTGCAGTTTATACAGAAAGAGTGTTTCAGAAAGGCTCAATCAAAAGTAAGGTTCAACTCTGTTAGTTGAATGCACAGAAGAGAAAGAAGTTTCATACAATGCTTCTGTGTAGTTTATATTTGAACATATTCTTTTTTCCACTATTACCCACTTAGCGCTACGAATGTCCAGTTGCATTTTCTACAGACAGAGAGTTTCAAAACTGCTCAATCAAAAGTATGGTTTAACTCTGTTAGCTGTATGCTCAGATCAGAAAGAAGTTTCACAGAATGCTTCTGTGTAGTTTATATTTGCATATATTCCTTTTTCCACTACTACGCTCTTAGCGCTCCAAATGTCCAGTTGCATTTTCAACAGAAAGAGTGTTCAGATGTGCTCAATCAAAAGTATGGTTTAACTCTGTTAGCTGAATGCACAGATCAGAAAGAAGTTTCACAGAATGATTCTATGTAGTTTATATTTGAAGACATTCCTTTTTCCACTATTACCCTCTTAGCGCTCCGAATCTCCACTTGCATTTTCTACAAAAAGAGTGTTTCATTACTGCTCAATCAAAAAAATGTTTTATCTCTGTTATCTGAATTTACAGATCAGAAATAAGTTTCACAGAATGCATCTGTGTAGTTTTTATTTGAAGATATTCTTTTTCCTAATGTAGGCCTCTTAGCGCTTAGCATGTCCAATTCCAGTTTCTACACAAAGAGTGTTTCAGAACGGCTCAATCAAAGGTAAGGTTCAACTCTGTTAGTTGAATGCACAGAACAGAAAGAATTTTCACAGAATGCTACTGTGTAGTTTATATTTGAATATATTCCTTTTTCCACTATTACCCTCTTAGCGCTCCGAAGGTCCACTTGCATTTTCTACAGAAAGAGTGTTCAGAACTGCGCAATCAAAAGTATGGTTTAACTCTGTTAGCTTAATGAACATATCAGAAATAAGTTTCACACAATGCTTCTGTGTAGTTTTTATTTGAAGATATTATTTTTCCCAATATAGGCCTCTTAGCGCTCAGAATGTCCAATTGCAGTTTCTACAGAAAGAGTGTTTCAGAAAGGCTCAATCAAAAGTAAGGTTCAACTCTGTTAGTTGAATGCACAGAACAGAAAGAAGTTTCATAAAATGCTTCTGTGTAGTTTATATTTGAAAATATTCTTTTTTCCACTATTACCCACTTAGCGCTATGAATGTCCAGTTGCATTTTCTACAGACAGAGTGTTTCAAAACTGCTCAATCATAAGTATGGTTTAACTCTGTTAGCTGAATGCTCAGATCAGAAAGAAGTTTCACAGAATGCTTCTGTGTAGTTTATATTTGAATATATTCTTTTTTCCACTACTAGTCTCTTAGCGCTCCAAATGTCCAGTTGCATTTTCTTCAGAAAGAGTGTTCAGATCTGCTCAATCAAAAGTATGGTTTAACTCTGTTAGCTGAATGCACCGATCAGAAAGAAGTTTCACAGAATGATTCTGTGTAGTTTATATTTGGAGACATTCCTTTTTCCACTATTACCCTCTTAGCGCTCCGAATCTCCACTTGCATTTTCTACAGAAAGAGTGTTTCAGAACGGCTCAATCAAAACTAAGGTTCAACTCTTTTAGTTGAACAAACAGAAAAGAAAGAAGTTTCACAAAATTCTTCTGTGTAGTTTTTATTTGTAGACATTCTTTTTCCCAATATAGGCCTCTTAACGCTCAGAATGTCCAATTGCAGTTTCTACAGAAAGAGTGTTTCAGAACGGCTCAATCAAAAGTAAGGTTCAACTCTGTTAGTTGAATGCACAGAACAGAAAGAAGTTTCATAAAATGCTTCTGTGTAGTTTATATTTGAAAATATTCTTTTTTCCACTATTACCCACTTAGCGCTACGAATGTCCAGTTGCATTTTCTACAGACAGAGTGTTTCAAAAGTGCTCAATCATAAGTATGGTTTAACTCTGTTAGCTGAATGCTCAGATCAGAAAGAAGTTTCACAGAATGCTTCTGTGTAGTTTATATTTGAATATATTCTTTTTTCCACTACTACTCTCTTAGCGCTCCAAATGTCCAGTTGCATTTTCTTCAGAAAGAGTGTTCAGATCTGCTCAATCAAAAGTATGGTTTAACTCTGTTAGCTGAATGCACAGATCAGAAAGAAGTTTCACAGAATGATTCTGTGTAGTTTATATTTGGAGACATTCCTTTTTCCACTATTACCCTCTTAGCGCTCCGAATCTCCACTTGCATTTTCTACAGAAAGAGTGTTTCAGAACGGCTCAATCAAAACTAAGGTTCAACTCTTTTAGTTGAACAAACAGAAAAGAAAGAAGTTTCACACAATTCTTTTGTGTAGTTTTTATTTGTAGACATTCTTTTTCCCAATATAGGCCTCTTAACGCTCAGAATGTCCAATTGCAGTTTCTACAGAAAGAGTGTTTCAGAACGGCTCAATCAAAAGTAAGGTTCAACTCTGTAAGTTGAATGCACAGAACAGAAAGAAGTTTCATACAATGCTTCTCTGTAGTTTATATTTGAACATATTCTTTTTTCCACTATTACCCACTTAGCGCTACGAATGTCCAGTTGCATTTTCTACAGACAGAGTGTTTCAAAACTGCACAATCAAAAGTATGGTTTAACTCTGTTAGCTGTATGCTCAGATCAGAAAAAAGTTTCACAGAATGCTTCTGTGTAGTTTATATTTGAATATATTCCTTTTTCCACTACTACGCTCTTAGCGCTCCAAATGTCCAGTTGCATTTTCAACAGAAAGATTGTTCAGATCTGCTCAATCAAAAGTATGGTTTAACTCTGTTAGCTGAATGCACAGATCAGAAAGAAGTTTCACCGAATGTTTCTGTGTAGTTTATATTTGAAGACATTCCTTTTTCCACTATTACCCTCTTAGCGCTCCGAATCTCCACTTGCATTTTCTACAAAAAGAGTGTTTCATAACTGCTCAATCAAAAATATGTTTTATCTCTGTTAACTGAATTTACAGATCAGAAATAAGTTTCACAGAATGCATCTGTGTAGTTTTAATTTGAAGATATTATTTTTCCCAATGTAGGCCTCTTAGCGCTTAGCATGTCCAATTGCAGTTTCCACAGAAACAGTGTTTCAGAATGGCTCAATCAAAAGTAATTTTCAACTCTGTTAATTGAATGCACAGAACAGAAGGAATTTTCACAGAATGCTACTGTGTAGTTTATATTTGAATATATTCCTTTTTCCACTATTACCCTCTTAGCGCTCCGAATGTCCACTTGCATTTTCTACAGAAAGAGTGTTCAGAACTGCGCAATCAAAAGTGTGGTTTAACTCTGTTAGCTTAATGAACATATCAGAAATAAGTTTCACACAATGCTTCTGTGTAGTTTTTATTTGAAGATATTATTTTTCCCAATATAGGCCTCTTAGCGCTCAGAATGTCCACTTGCAGTTTCTACAGAAAGAGTGTTTCAGAAAGGCTCAATCAAAAGTAAGGTTCAACTCTGTTAGTTGAATGCACAGAACTGAAAGAAGTTTCATACAATGCTTCTGTGTAGTTTATATTTGAACATATTCTTTTTTCCACTATTACCCACTTAGCGCTACGAATCTCCAGTTGCATTTTCTACAGACAGAGAGTTTCAAAACTGCTCAATCAAAAGTATGGTTTAACTCTGTTAGCTGTATGCTCAGATCAGAAAGAAGTTTCACAGAATGCTTCTGTGTAGTTTATATTTGCATATATTCCTTTTTCCACTACTACGCTCTTAGCGCTCCAAATGTCCAGTTGCATTTTCAACAGAAAGAGTGTTCAGATGTGCTCAATCAAAAGTACGGTTTAACTCTGTTAGCTGAATGCACAGATCAGAAAGAAGTTTCACAGAATGATTCTATGTAGTTTATATTTGAAGACATTCCTTTTTCCACTATTACCCTCTTAGCGCTCCGAATCTCCACTTGCATTTTCTACAAAAAGAGTGTTTCATAACTGCTCAATCAAAAATATGTTTTATCTCTGTTAACTGAATTTACAGATCAGAAATAAGTTTCACAGAATGCATCTGTGTAGTTTTTATTTGAAGATATTCTTTTTCCTAATGTAGGCCTCTTAGCGCTTAGCATGTCCAATTGCAGTTTCTACACAAAGAATGTGTCAGAACGGCTCAATCAAAAGTAAGGTTCAACTCTGTTAGTTGAATGCACAGAACAGAAAGAATTTTCACAGAATGCTACTGTGTAGTTTATATTTGAATATATTCCTTTTTCCACTATTACCCTCTTAGCGCTCCGAATGTCCACTTGCATTTTCTACAGAAAGAGTGTTCAGAACTGCGCAATCAAAAGTATGGTTTAACTCTGTTAGCTTAATGAACATATCAGAAATAAGTTTCACACAATGCTTCTGTGTAGTTTTTATTTGAAGATATTATTTTTCACAATATAGGCCTCTTAGCGCTCAGAATGTCCAATTGCAGTTTCTACAGAAAGAGTGTTTCAGAAAGGCTCAATCAAATGTAAGGTTCAACTCTGTTAGTTGAATGCACAGAACAGAAAGAAGTTTCATACAATGCTTCTGTGTAGTTTATATTTGAACATATTCTTTTTTCCACTATTACCCACTTAGCGCTACGAATGTCCAGTTGCATTTTCTACAGACAGAGTGTTTCCAAACTGCTCAATCATAAGTATGGTTTAACTCTGTTAGCTGAATGCTCAGATCAGAAAGAATTTTCACAGAATGCTTCTGTGTAGTTTATATTTGAATATATTCCTTTTTCCACTACAACTCTCTTAGCGCTCCAAATGTCCAGTTGCATTTTCTACAGAAAGAGTGTTCAGATCTGCTCAATCAAAAGTATGGTTTAACTCTGTTAGCTGAATGCACAGATCAGAAAGAAGTTTGACAGAATGATTCTGTGTAGTTTATATTTGGAGACATTCCTTTTTCCACTATTACCCTCTTATCGCTCCGAATCTCCACTTGCATTTTCTACAGAAAGAGTGTTTCAGAACGGCTCAATCAAAACTAAGGTTCAACTCTTTTAGTTGAACAAACAGAACAGAAAGTAGTTTCACACAATTCTTCTGTGTAGTTTTTATTTGTAGACATTCTTTTTCCCAATATAGGCCTCTTAGCGCTCAGAATGTCCAATTGCAGTTTCTACAGAAAGAGTGTTTCAGAACGGCTCAATCAAAAGTAAGGTTCAACTCTGTTAGTTGAATGCACAGAACAGAAAGAAGTTTCATACAATGCTTCTGTGTAGTTTATATTTGAACATATTCTTTTTTCCACTATTACCCACTTAGCGCTACGAATGTCCAGTTGCATTTTCTACAGACAGAGAGTTTCAAAACTGCTCAATCAAAAGTATGGTTTAACTCTGTTAGCTGTATGCTCAGATCAGAAAGAAGTTTCACAGAATGCTTCTGTGTAGTTTATATTTGCATATATTCCTTTTTCCACTACTACGCTCTTAGCGCTCCAAATGTCCAGTTGCATTTTCAACAGAAAGAGTGTTCAGATGTGCTCAATCAAAAGTATGGTTTAACCCTGTTAGCTGAATGCACAGATCAGAAAGAAGTTTCACCGAATGATTCTGTGTAGTTTATATTTGAAGACATTCCTTTTTCCACTATTACCCTCTTAGCGCTCCGAATCTCCACTTGCATTTTCTACAAAAAGAGTGTTTCATAACTGCTCAATCAAAAATATGTTTTATCTCTGTTAACTGAATTTACAGATCAGAAATAAGTTTCACAGAATGCATCTGTGTAGTTTTTATTTGAAGATATTCTTTTTCCTAATGTAGGCCTCTTAGCGCTTAGCATGTCCAATTGCAGTTTCTACACAAAGAATGTGTCAGAACGGCTCAATCAAAAGTAAGGTTCAACTCTGTTAGTTGAATGCACAGAACAGAAAGAATTTTCACAGAATGCTACTGTGTAGTTTATATTTGAATATATTCCTTTTTCCACTATTACCCTCTTAGCGCTCCGAATGTCCACTTGCATTTTCTACAGAAAGAGTGTTCAGAACTGCGCAATCAAAAGTATGGTTTAACTCTGTTAGCTTAATGAACATATCAGAAATAAGTTTCACACAATGCTTCTGTGTAGTTTTTATTTGAAGATATTATTTTTCACAATATAGGCCTCTTAGCGCTCAGAATGTCCAATTGCAGTTTCTACAGAAAGAGTGTTTCAGAAAGGCTCAATCAAAAGTAAAGTTCAACTCTGTTAGTTGAATGCACAGAACAGAAAGAAGTTTCATACAATGCTTCTGTGTAGTTTATATTTGAACATATTCTTTTTTCCACTATTACCCACTTAGCGCTACGAATGTCCAGTTGCATTTTCTACAGACAGATTGTTTCAAAACTGCTCAATCATAAGTATGGTTTAACTCTGTTAGCTGAATGCTCAGATCAGAAAGAAGTTTCACAGAATGCTTCTGTGTAGTTTATATTTGAATATATTCCTTTTTCCACTACTACGCTCTTAGCGCTCCAAATGTCCAGTTGCATTTTCTACAGAAAGAGTGTTCAGATCTGCTCAATCAAAAGTATGGTTTAACTCTGTTAGCTGAATGCACAGATCAGAAAAAAGTTTCACAGAATGATTCTGTGTAGTTTATATTTGAAGACATTCCTTTTTCCACTGTTACCCTCTTAGCGCTCCGAATCTCCACTTGCATTTTCTACAAAAAGAGTGTTTCATAACTGCTGAATCAAAAATATGTTTTATATCTGTTAACTGAATTTACAGATCAGAAATAAGTTTCACAGAATGCATCTGTGTAGTTTTTATTTGAAGATATTCTTTTTCCCAATGTAGGCCTCTTAGCGCTTAGCATGTCCAATTGCAGTTACTAAAGAAAGAGTGTTTCAGAACGGCTCAATCAAAAGTAAGGTTCAACTCTGTTAGTTGAATGCACAGAACAGAAAGAATTTTCACAGAATGCTACTGTGTAGTTTATATTTGAATATATTCCTTTTTCCACTATTACCCTCTTAGCGCTCCGAATGTCCACTTGCATTTTCTACAGAAAGAGTGTTCAGAACTGCGCAATCAAAAGTATGGTTTAACTCTGTTAGCTTAATGAACATATCAGAAATAAGTTTCACACAATGCTTCTGTGTAGTTTTTATTTGAAGATATTATTTTTCCCAATAGAGGCCTCTTAGCGCTCAGAATGTCGAATTGCAGTTTCTACAGAAAGAGTGTTTCAGAAAGGCTCAATCAAAAGTAAGGTTCAACTCTGTTAGTTGAATGAACAGAACAGAAAGAAGTTTCATACAATGCTTCTGTGTAGTTTATATTTGAACGTATTCTTTTTTCCACTATTACCCACTTAGCGCTACGAATGTCCAGTTGCATTTTCTACAGACAGAGTGTTTCAAAACTGCTCAATCAAAAGTATGGTTTAACTCTGTTAGCTGAATGCTCAGATCAGAAAGAAGTTTCACAGAATGCTTCTGTGTAGTTTATATTTGAATATATTCCTTTTTCCACTACTACTCTCTTAGCGCTCCAAATGTCCAGTTGCATTTTCTACAGAAAGAGTGTTCAGATCTGCTCAATCAAAAGTATGGTTTAACTCTGTTAGCTGAATGCACAGATCAGTAAGAAGTTTCACAGAATGATTCTGTGTAGTTTATATTTGGAGACATTCCTTTCTCCACTATTACCCTCTTAGCGCTCCGAATCTCCACTTGCATTTTCTACAGAAAGAGTGTTTCAGAACGGCTCAATCAAAACTAAGGTTCAACTCTTTTAGTTGAACAAACAGAACAGAAAGAAGTTTCACACAATTCTTCTGTGTAGTTTTTATTTGTAGACATTCTTTTTCCCAATATAGGCCTCTTAGCGCTCAGAATGTCCAATTGCAGTTTCTACAGAAAGAGTGTTTCAGAACGGCTCAATCAAAAGTAAGGTTCAACTCTGTTAGTTGAATGCACAGAACAGAAAGAAGTTTCATACAATGCTTCTGTGTAGTTTATATTTGAACATATTCTTTTTTCCACTATTACCTACTTAGCGCTACGAATGTCCAGTTGCATTTTCTACAGACAGAGTGTTTCAAAACTGCTCAATCAAAAGTATGGTTTAACTCTGTTAGCTGAATGCTCAGATCAGAAAGAAGTTTAACAGAATGCTTCTGTGTAGTTTATATTTGAATATATTCCTTTTTCCACTACTACGCTCTTAGCGCTCCAAATGTCCAGTTGCATTTTCTACAGAAAGAGTGTTCAGATCTGCTCAATCAAAAGTATGGTTTAACTCTGTTAGCTGAATGCACAGATCAGAAAGAAGTTTCACCGAATGATTCTGTGTAGTTTATATTTGAAGACATTCCTTTTTCCACTGTTACCCTCTTAGCGCTCCGAATCTCCACTTGCATTTTCTACAAAAAGAGTGTTTCATAACTGCTCAATCAAAAATATGTTTTATATCTGTTAACTGTATTTACAGATCAGAAATAAGTTTCACAGAATGCATCTGTGTAGTTTTTATTTGAAGATATTCTTTTTCCCAATGTAGGCCTCTTAGCGCTTAGCATGTCCAATTGCAGTTACTACAGAAAGAGTGTTTCAGAACGGCTCAATCAAAAGTAAGGTTCAACTCTGTTAGTTGAATGCACAGAACAGAAAGAATTTTCACAGAATGCTACTGTGTAGTTTATATTTGAGTATATTCCTTTTTCCACTATAACCCTCTTAGCGCTCCGAATGTCCACTTGCATTTTCTACAGAAAGAGTGTTCAGAACTGCGCAATCAAAAGTATGGTTTAACTCTGTTAGCTTAATGAACATATCAGAAATAAGTTTCACACAATGCTTCTGTGTAGTTTTTATTTGAAGATATTTTTTTTCCCAATATAGGCCTCTTAGCGCTCAGAATGTCCAATTGCAGTTTCTACAGAAAGAGTGTTTCAGAAAGGCTCAATCAAAAGTAAGGTTCAACTCTGTTAGTTGAATGCACAGAACAGAAAGAAGTTTCATACAATGTTTCTGTGTAATTTATATTTGAAAATATTCTTTTTTCCACTATTACCCACCTAGCGCTACGAATGTCCAGTTGCATTTTCTACAGACAGAGTGTTTCAAAACTGCTCAATCATAAGTATGGTTTAACTCTGTTAGCTGAATGATCAGATCAGAAAGAAGTTTCACAGAATGCTTCTGTGTAGTTTATATTTGAATATATTCCTTTTTCCATTACTAGTCTCTTAGCGCTCCAAATGTCCAGTTGCATTTTCTACAGAAAGAGTGTTCAGATCTGCTCAATCAAAAGTATGGTTTAACTCTGTTAGCTGAATGCACAGATCAGAAAGAAGTTTCACAGAATGATTCTGTGTAGTTTATATTTGGAGACATTCCTTTTTCCACTATTACCCTCTTAGCGCTCCGAATCTCCACTTGCATTTTCTACAGAAAGAGTGTTTCAGAACGGCTCAATCAAAACTAAGGTTCAACTCTTTTAGTTGAACAAACAGAACAGAAAGTAGTTTCACACAATTCTTCTGTGTAGTTTTTATTTGTAGACATTCTTTTTCCCAATATAGGCCTCTTAGCGCTCAGAATGTCCAATTGCAGTTTCTACAGAAAGAGTGTTTCAGAACGGCTCAATCAAAAGTAAGGTTCAACTCTGTTAGTGGAATGCACAGAACAGAAAGAAGTTTCATACAATGCTTCTGTGTAGTTTATATTTGAACATATTCTTTTTTCCACTATTACCCACTTAGCGCTACGAATGTCCAGTTGCATTTTCTACAGACAGAGTGTTTCAAAACTGCACAATCAAAAGTATGGTTTAACTCTGTTAGCTGTATGCTCAGATCAGAAAGAAGTTTCACAGAATGCTTCTGTGTAGTTTATATTTGAATATATTCCTTTTTCCACTAATACGCTCTTAGCGCTCCAAATGTCCAGTTGCATTTTCAACAGAAAGAGTGTTCAGATCTGCTCAATCAAAAGTATGGTTTAACTCTGTTAGCTGAATGCACAGATCAGAAAGAAGTTTCACCGAATGATTCTGTGTAGTTTATATTTGAAGACATTCCTTTTTCCACTATTACCCTCTTAGCGCTCCGAATCTCCACTTGCATTTTCTACAAAAAGAGTGTTTCATAACTGCTCAATCAAAAATATGTTTTATCTCTATTAACTGAATTTACAGATCAGAAATATGTTTCACAGAATGCATCTGTGTAGTTTTTATTTGAAGATATTCTTTTTCCCAATGTAGGCCTCTTAGCGCTTAGCATGTCCAATTGCAGTTTCTACAGAAAGAGTGTTTCAGAAAGGCTCAATCAAAAGTAAGGTTCAACTCTGTTAGTTGAATGCACAGAACAGAAAGAAGTTTCATACAATGCTTCTGTGTAGTTTAAATTTGAAAATATTCTTTTTTCCACTATTACCCACTTAGTGCTACGAATGTCCAGTTGCATTTTCTACAGACAGAGTGTTTCAAAACTGCTCAGTCATAAGTATGGTTTAACTCTGTTAGCTGAATGCTCAAATCCGAAAGAAGTTTCACAGAATGCTTCTGTGTAGTTTATATTTGAATATATTCCTTTTTCCTCTACTACTCTCTTAGCGCTCCAAATGACCAGTTGCATTTTCTACAGAAAGAGTGTTCAGATCTGCTCAATCAAAAGTATGGTTTAACTCTGTTAGCTGAATGCACAGATCAGAAAAAAGTTTCACCGAATGATTCTGTGTAGTTTATATTTGAAGACATTCCTTTTTCCACTATTACCCTCTTAGCGCTCCGAATCTCCACTTGCATTTTCTACAAAAAGAGTGTTTCATAACTGCTCAATCAAAAATATGTTTTATCTCTGTTAACTGAAATTACAGATCAGAAATAAGTTTCACAGAATGCATCTGTGTAGTTTTTATTTGAAGATATTCTTTTTCCCAATGTAGGCCTCTTAGCGCTTAGCATGTCCAATTGCAGTTTCTACAGAAGGAGTGTTTCAGAACGGCTCAATCAAAAGTAAGGTTCAACTCTGTTAGTTGAATGCACAGAACAGAAAGAATTTTCACAGAATGCTACTGTGTAGTTTATATTTGAATATATTCCTTTTTCCACTATTACCCTCTTAGCGCTCCGAATGTCCACTTGCATTTTCTACAGAAAGAGTGTTCAGAACTGCGCAATCAAAAGTATGGTTTAACTCTGTTAGCTTAATGAACATATCAGAAATAAGTTTCACACAATGCTTCTGTGTAGTTTTTATTTGAAGATATTATTTTTCCCAATATAGGCCTCTTAGCGCTCAGAATGTCCAATTGCAGTTTCTACAGAAAGAGTGTTTCAGAAAGGCTCAATCAAAAGTAAGGTTCAACTCTGTTAGTTGAATGCACAGAACAGAAAGAAGTTTCATACAATGCTTCTGTGTAGTTTATATTTGAACATATTCTTTTTTCCACTATTACCCACTTAGCGCTACGAATGTCCAGTTGCATTTTCTACAGACAGAGTGTTTCAAAACTGCTCAATCAAAAGTATGGTTTAACTCTGTTAGCTGAATGCTCAGATCAGAAAGAAGTTTCACAGAATGCTTCTGTGTAGTTTATATTTGAATATATTCCTTTTTCTACTACTACTCTCTTAGCGCTCCAAATGTCCAGTTGCATTTTCTACAGAAAGAGTGTTCAGATCTGCTCAATCAAAAGTATGGTTTAACTCTGTTAGCTGAATGCACAGATCAGAAAGAAGTTTCACAGAATGATTCTGTGTAGTTTATATTTGGAGACATTCCTTTTTCCACTATTACCCTCTTAGCGCTCCGAATCTCCACTTGCATTTTCTACAGAAAGAGTGTTTCAGAACGGCTCAATCAAAACTAAGGTTCAACTCTTTTAGTTGAACAAACAGAAAAGAAAGAAGTTTCACACAATTCTTCTGTGTAGTTTTTAATTGTAGACATTCTTTTTCCCAATATAGGCCTCTTAACGCTCAGAATGTCCAATTGCAGTTTCTACAGAAAGAGTGTTTCAGAACGGCTCAATCAAAAGTAAGGTTCAACTCTGTAAGTTGAATGCACAGAACAGAAAGAAGTTTCATACAATGCTTCTGTGTAGTTTATATTTGAACATATTCTTTTTTCCACTATTACCCACTTAGCGCTACGAATGTCCAGTTGCATTTTCTACAGACAGAGTGTTTCAAAACTGCACAATCAAAAGTATGGTTTAATTCTGTTAGCTGTATGCTCAGATCAGAAAAAAGTTTCACAGAATGCTTCTGTGTAGTTTATATTTGAATATATTCCTTTTTCCACTACTACGCTCTTAGCGCTCCAAATGTCCAGTTGCATTTTCAACAGAAAGAGTGTTCAGATCTGCTCAATCAAAAGTATGGTTTAACTCTGTTAGCTGAATGCACAGATCAGAAATAAGTTTCACCGAATGATTCTGTGTAGTTTATATTTGAAGACATTCCTTTTTCCACTATTACCCTCTTAGCGCTCCAAATCTCCACTTGCATTTTCTACAAAAAGAATGTTTCATAACTGCTCAATCAAAAATATGTTTTATCTCTGTTAACTGAATTTACAGATCAGAAATAAGTTTCACAGAATGCATCTGTGTAGTTTTAATTTGAAGATATTATTTTTCCCAATGTAGGCCTCTTAGCGCTTAGCATGTCCAATTGCAGTTTCCACAGAAACAGTGTTTCAGAATGGCTCAATCAAAAGTAAGGTTCAACTCTGTTAATTGAATGCACAGAACACAAAGAATTTTCACAGAATGCTACTGTGTAGTTTATATTTGAATATATTCCTTTTTCCACTATTACCCTCTTAGCGCTCCGAATGTCCACTTGCATTTTCTACAGAAAGAGAGTTCAGAACTGCGCAATCAAAAGTATGGTTTAACTCTGTTAGCTTAATGAACATATCAGAAATAAGTTTCACACAATGCTTCTGTGTAGTTTTTATTTGAAGATATTATTTTTCCCAATATAGGCCTCTTAGCGCTCAGAATGTCCACTTGCAGTTTATACAGAAAGAGTGTTTCAGAAAGGCTCAATCAAAAGTAAGGTTCAACTCTGTTAGTTGAATGCACAGAAGAGAAAGAAGTTTCATACAATGCTTCTGTGTAGTTTATATTTGAACATATTCTTTTTTCCACTATTACCCACTTAGCGCTACGAATGTCCAGTTGCATTTTCTACAGACAGAGAGTTTCAAAACTGCTCAATCAAAAGTATGGTTTAACTCTGTTAGCTGTATGCTCAGATCAGAAAGAAGTTTCACAGAATGCTTCTGTGTAGTTTATATTTGCATATATTCCTTTTTCCACTACTACGCTCTTAGCGCTCCAAATGTCCAGTTGCATTTTCAACAGAAAGAGTGTTCAGATGTGCTCAATCAAAAGTATGGTTTAACTCTGTTAGCTGAATGCACAGATCAGAAAGAAGTTTCACAGAATGATTCTATGTAGTTTATATTTGAAGACATTCCTTTTTCCACTATTACCCTCTTAGCGCTCCGAATCTCCACTTGCATTTTCTACAAAAAGAGTGTTTCATTACTGCTCAATCAAAAAAATGTTTTATCTCTGTTATCTGAATTTACAGATCAGAAATAAGTTTCACAGAATGCATCTGTGTAGTTTTTATTTGAAGATATTCTTTTTCCTAATGTAGGCCTCTTAGCGCTTAGCATGTCCAATTCCAGTTTCTACACAAAGAGTGTTTCAGAACGGCTCAATCAAAGGTAAGGTTCAACTCTGTTAGTTGAATGCACAGAACAGAAAGAATTTTCACAGAATGCTACTGTGTAGTTTATATTTGAATATATTCCTTTTTCCACTATTACCCTCTTAGCGCTCCGAAGGTCCACTTGCATTTTCTACAGAAAGAGTGTTCAGAACTGCGCAATCAAAAGTATGGTTTAACTCTGTTAGCTTAATGAACATATCAGAAATAAGTTTCACACAATGCTTCTGTGTAGTTTTTATTTGAAGATATTATTTTTCCCAATATAGGCCTCTTAGCGCTCAGAATGTCCAATTGCAGTTTCTACAGAAAGAGTGTTTCAGAAAGGCTCAATCAAAAGTAAGGTTCAACTCTGTTAGTTGAATGCACAGAACAGAAAGAAGTTTCATAAAATGCTTCTGTGTAGTTTATATTTGAAAATATTCTTTTTTCCACTATTACCCACTTAGCGCTATGAATGTCCAGTTGCATTTTCTACAGACAGAGTGTTTCAAAACTGCTCAATCATAAGTATGGTTTAACTCTGTTAGCTGAATGCTCAGATCAGAAAGAAGTTTCACAGAATGCTTCTGTGTAGTTTATATTTGAATATATTCTTTTTTCCACTACTAGTCTCTTAGCGCTCCAAATGTCCAGTTGCATTTTCTTCAGAAAGAGTGTTCAGATCTGCTCAATCAAAAGTATGGTTTAACTCTGTTAGCTGAATGCACCGATCAGAAAGAAGTTTCACAGAATGATTCTGTGTAGTTTATATTTGGAGACATTCCTTTTTCCACTATTACCCTCTTAGCGCTCCGAATCTCCACTTGCATTTTCTACAGAAAGAGTGTTTCAGAACGGCTCAATCAAAACTAAGGTTCAACTCTTTTAGTTGAACAAACAGAAAAGAAAGAAGTTTCACAAAATTCTTCTGTGTAGTTTTTATTTGTAGACATTCTTTTTCCCAATATAGGCCTCTTAACGCTCAGAATGTCCAATTGCAGTTTCTACAGAAAGAGTGTTTCAGAACGGCTCAATCAAAAGTAAGGTTCAACTCTGTTAGTTGAATGCACAGAACAGAAAGAAGTTTCATAAAATGCTTCTGTGTAGTTTATATTTGAAAATATTCTTTTTTCCACTATTACCCACTTAGCGCTACGAATGTCCAGTTGCATTTTCTACAGACAGAGTGTTTCAAAAGTGCTCAATCATAAGTATGGTTTAACTCTGTTAGCTGAATGCTCAGATCAGAAAGAAGTTTCACAGAATGCTTCTGTGTAGTTTATATTTGAATATATTCTTTTTTCCACTACTACTCTCTTAGCGCTCCAAATGTCCAGTTGCATTTTCTTCAGAAAGAGTGTTCAGATCTGCTCAATCAAAAGTATGGTTTAACTCTGTTAGCTGAATGCACAGATCAGAAAGAAGTTTCACAGAATGATTCTGTGTAGTTTATATTTGGAGACATTCCTTTTTCCACTATTACCCTCTTAGCGCTCCGAATCTCCACTTGCATTTTCTACAGAAAGAGTGTTTCAGAACGGCTCAATCAAAACTAAGGTTCAACTCTTTTAGTTGAACAAACAGAAAAGAAAGAAGTTTCACACAATTCTTTTGTGTAGTTTTTATTTGTAGACATTCTTTTTCCCAATATAGGCCTCTTAACGCTCAGAATGTCCAATTGCAGTTTCTACAGAAAGAGTGTTTCAGAACGGCTCAATCAAAAGTAAGGTTCAACTCTGTAAGTTGAATGCACAGAACAGAAAGAAGTTTCATACAATGCTTCTCTGTAGTTTATATTTGAACATATTCTTTTTTCCACTATTACCCACTTAGCGCTACGAATGTCCAGTTGCATTTTCTACAGACAGAGTGTTTCAAAACTGCACAATCAAAAGTATGGTTTAACTCTGTTAGCTGTATGCTCAGATCAGAAAAAAGTTTCACAGAATGCTTCTGTGTAGTTTATATTTGAATATATTCCTTTTTCCACTACTACGCTCTTAGCGCTCCAAATGTCCAGTTGCATTTTCAACAGAAAGATTGTTCAGATCTGCTCAATCAAAAGTATGGTTTAACTCTGTTAGCTGAATGCACAGATCAGAAAGAAGTTTCACCGAATGTTTCTGTGTAGTTTATATTTGAAGACATTCCTTTTTCCACTATTACCCTCTTAGCGCTCCGAATCTCCACTTGCATTTTCTACAAAAAGAGTGTTTCATAACTGCTCAATCAAAAATATGTTTTATCTCTGTTAACTGAATTTACAGATCAGAAATAAGTTTCACAGAATGCATCTGTGTAGTTTTAATTTGAAGATATTATTTTTCCCAATGTAGGCCTCTTAGCGCTTAGCATGTCCAATTGCAGTTTCCACAGAAACAGTGTTTCAGAATGGCTCAATCAAAAGTAATTTTCAACTCTGTTAATTGAATGCACAGAACAGAAGGAATTTTCACAGAATGCTACTGTGTAGTTTATATTTGAATATATTCCTTTTTCCACTATTACCCTCTTAGCGCTCCGAATGTCCACTTGCATTTTCTACAGAAAGAGTGTTCAGAACTGCGCAATCAAAAGTGTGGTTTAACTCTGTTAGCTTAATGAACATATCAGAAATAAGTTTCACACAATGCTTCTGTGTAGTTTTTATTTGAAGATATTATTTTTCCCAATATAGGCCTCTTAGCGCTCAGAATGTCCACTTGCAGTTTCTACAGAAAGAGTGTTTCAGAAAGGCTCAATCAAAAGTAAGGTTCAACTCTGTTAGTTGAATGCACAGAACTGAAAGAAGTTTCATACAATGCTTCTGTGTAGTTTATATTTGAACATATTCTTTTTTCCACTATTACCCACTTAGCGCTACGAATCTCCAGTTGCATTTTCTACAGACAGAGAGTTTCAAAACTGCTCAATCAAAAGTATGGTTTAACTCTGTTAGCTGTATGCTCAGATCAGAAAGAAGTTTCACAGAATGCTTCTGTGTAGTTTATATTTGCATATATTCCTTTTTCCACTACTACGCTCTTAGCGCTCCAAATGTCCAGTTGCATTTTCAACAGAAAGAGTGTTCAGATGTGCTCAATCAAAAGTACGGTTTAACTCTGTTAGCTGAATGCACAGATCAGAAAGAAGTTTCACAGAATGATTCTATGTAGTTTATATTTGAAGACATTCCTTTTTCCACTATTACCCTCTTAGCGCTCCGAATCTCCACTTGCATTTTCTACAAAAAGAGTGTTTCATAACTGCTCAATCAAAAATATGTTTTATCTCTGTTAACTGAATTTACAGATCAGAAATAAGTTTCACAGAATGCATCTGTGTAGTTTTTATTTGAAGATATTCTTTTTCCTAATGTAGGCCTCTTAGCGCTTAGCATGTCCAATTGCAGTTTCTACACAAAGAATGTGTCAGAACGGCTCAATCAAAAGTAAGGTTCAACTCTGTTAGTTGAATGCACAGAACAGAAAGAATTTTCACAGAATGCTACTGTGTAGTTTATATTTGAATATATTCCTTTTTCCACTATTACCCTCTTAGCGCTCCGAATGTCCACTTGCATTTTCTACAGAAAGAGTGTTCAGAACTGCGCAATCAAAAGTATGGTTTAACTCTGTTAGCTTAATGAACATATCAGAAATAAGTTTCACACAATGCTTCTGTGTAGTTTTTATTTGAAGATATTATTTTTCACAATATAGGCCTCTTAGCGCTCAGAATGTCCAATTGCAGTTTCTACAGAAAGAGTGTTTCAGAAAGGCTCAATCAAATGTAAGGTTCAACTCTGTTAGTTGAATGCACAGAACAGAAAGAAGTTTCATACAATGCTTCTGTGTAGTTTATATTTGAACATATTCTTTTTTCCACCATTACCCACTTAGCGCTACGAATGTCCAGTTGCATTTTCTACAGACAGAGTGTTTCCAAACTGCTCAATCATAAGTATGGTTTAACTCTGTTAGCTGAATGCTCAGATCAGAAAGAATTTTCACAGAATGCTTCTGTGTAGTTTATATTTGAATATATTCCTTTTTCCACTACAACTCTCTTAGCGCTCCAAATGTCCAGTTGCATTTTCTACAGAAAGAGTGTTCAGATCTGCTCAATCAAAAGTATGGTTTAACTCTGTTAGCTGAATGCACAGATCAGAAAGAAGTTTGACAGAATGATTCTGTGTAGTTTATATTTGGAGACATTCCTTTTTCCACTATTACCCTCTTATCGCTCCGAATCTCCACTTGCATTTTCTACAGAAAGAGTGTTTCAGAACGGCTCAATCAAAACTAAGGTTCAACTCTTTTAGTTGAACAAACAGAACAGAAAGTAGTTTCACACAATTCTTCTGTGTAGTTTTTATTTGTAGACATTCTTTTTCCCAATATAGGCCTCTTAGCGCTCAGAATGTCCAATTGCAGTTTCTACAGAAAGAGTGTTTCAGAACGGCTCAATCAAAAGTAAGGTTCAACTCTGTTAGTTGAATGCACAGAACAGAAAGAAGTTTCATACAATGCTTCTGTGTAGTTTATATTTGAACATATTCTTTTTTCCACTATTACCCACTTAGCGCTACGAATGTCCAGTTGCATTTTCTACAGACAGAGAGTTTCAAAACTGCTCAATCAAAAGTATGGTTTAACTCTGTTAGCTGTATGCTCAGATCAGAAAGAAGTTTCACAGAATGCTTCTGTGTAGTTTATATTTGCATATATTCCTTTTTCCACTACTACGCTCTTAGCGCTCCAAATGTCCAGTTGCATTTTCAACAGAAAGAGTGTTCAGATGTGCTCAATCAAAAGTATGGTTTAACCCTGTTAGCTGAATGCACAGATCAGAAAGAAGTTTCACCGAATGATTCTGTGTAGTTTATATTTGAAGACATTCCTTTTTCCACTATTACCCTCTTAGCGCTCCGAATCTCCACTTGCATTTTCTACAAAAAGAGTGTTTCATAACTGCTCAATCAAAAATATGTTTTATCTCTGTTAACTGAATTTACAGATCAGAAATAAGTTTCACAGAATGCATCTGTGTAGTTTTTATTTGAAGATATTCTTTTTCCTAATGTAGGCCTCTTAGCGCTTAGCATGTCCAATTGCAGTTTCTACACAAAGAATGTGTCAGAACGGCTCAATCAAAAGTAAGGTTCAACTCTGTTAGTTGAATGCACAGAACAGAAAGAATTTTCACAGAATGCTACTGTGTAGTTTATATTTGAATATATTCCTTTTTCCACTATTACCCTCTTAGCGCTCCGAATGTCCACTTGCATTTTCTACAGAAAGAGTGTTCAGAACTGCGCAATCAAAAGTATGGTTTAACTCTGTTAGCTTAATGAACATATCAGAAATAAGTTTCACACAATGCTTCTGTGTAGTTTTTATTTGAAGATATTATTTTTCACAATATAGGCCTCTTAGCGCTCAGAATGTCCAATTGCAGTTTCTACAGAAAGAGTGTTTCAGAAAGGCTCAATCAAAAGTAAAGTTCAACTCTGTTAGTTGAATGCACAGAACAGAAAGAAGTTTCATACAATGCTTCTGTGTAGTTTATATTTGAACATATTCTTTTTTCCACTATTACCCACTTAGCGCTACGAATGTCCAGTTGCATTTTCTACAGACAGATTGTTTCAAAACTGCTCAATCATAAGTATGGTTTAACTCTGTTAGCTGAATGCTCAGATCAGAAAGAAGTTTCACAGAATGCTTCTGTGTAGTTTATATTTGAATATATTCCTTTTTCCACTACTACTCTCTTAGCGCTCCAAATGTCCAGTTGCATTTTCTACAGAAAGAGTGTTCAGATCTGCTCAATCAAAAGTATGGTTTAACTCTGTTAGCTGAATGCACAGATCAGAAAGAAGTTTCACAGAATGATTCTGTGTAGTTTATATTTGGAGACATTCCTTTTTCCACTATTACCCTCTTAGCGCTCCGAATCTCCACTTGCATTTTCTACAGAAAGAGTGTTTCAGAACGGCTCAATCAAAACTAAGGTTCAACTCTTTTAGTTGAACAAACAGAACAGAAAGTAGTTTCACAAAATTCTTCTGTGTAGTTTTTATTTGTAGACATTCTTTTTCCCAATATAGGCCTCTTAGCGCTCAGAATGTCCAATTGCAGTTTCTACAGAAAGAGTGTTTCAGAACGGCTCAATCAAAAGTAAGGTTCAACTCTGTTAGTTGAATGCACAGAACAGAAAGAAGTTTCATACAATGCTTCTGTGTAGTTTATATTTGAACATATTCTTTTTTCCACTATTACCCACTTAGCGCTACGAATGTCCAGTTGCATTTTCTACAGACAGAGAGTTTCAAAACTGCTCAATCAAAAGTATGGTTTAACTCTGTTAGCTGTATGCTCAGATCAGAAAGAAGTTTCACAGAATGCTTCTGTGTAGTTTATATTTGCATATATTCCTTTTTCCACTACTACGCTCTTAGCGCTCCAAATGTCCAGTTGCATTTTCAACAGGAAGAGTGTTCAGATGTGCTCAATCAAAAGTATGGTTTAACTCTGTTAGCTGAATGCACAGATCAGAAAGAAGTTTCACCGAATGATTCTGTGTAGTTTATATTTGAAGACATTCCTTTTTCCACTATTACCCTCTTAGCGCTCCGAATCTCCACTTGCATTTTCTACAAAAAGAGTGTTTCATAACTGCTCAATCAAAAATATGTTTTATCTCTGTTAACTGAATTTACAGATCAGAAATAAGTTTCACAGAATGCATCTGTGTAGTTTTTATTTGAAGATATTCTTTTTCCTAATGTAGGCCTCTTAGCGCTTAGCATGTCCAATTGCAGTTTCTACACAAAGAATGTGTCAGAACGGCTCAATCAAAAGTAAGGTTCAACTCTGTTAGTTGAATGCACAGAACAGAAAGAATTTTCACAGAATGCTACTGTGTAGTTTATATTTGAATATATTCCTTTTTCCACTATTACCCTCTTAGCGCTCCGAATGTCCACTTGCATTTTCTACAGAAAGAGTGTTCAGAACTGCGCAATCAAAAGTATGGTTTAACTCTGTTAGCTTAATGAACATATCAGAAATAAGTTTCACACAATGCTTCTGTGTAGTTTTTATTTGAAGATATTATTTTTCACAATATAGGCCTCTTAGCGCTCAGAATGTCCAATTGCAGTTTCTACAGAAAGAGTGTTTCAGAAAGGCTCAAACAAAAGTAAGGTTCAACTCTGTTAGTTGAATGCACAGAACAGAAAGAAGTTTCATACAATGCTTCTGTGTAGTTTATATTTGAACATATTCTTTTTTCCACTATTACCCACTTAGCGCTACGAATGTCCAGTTGCATTTTCTACAGACAGAGTGTTTCAAAACTGCTCAATCATAAGTATGGTTTAACTCTGTTAGCTGAATGCTCAGATCAGAAAGAAGTTTCACAGAATGCTTCTGTGTAGTTTATATTTGAATATATTCCTTTTTCCACTACTACTCTCTTAGCGCTCCAAATGTCCAGTTGCATTTTCTACAGAAAGAGTGTTCAGATCTGCTCAATCAAAAGTATGGTTTAACTCAGTTAGCTGAATGCACAGATCAGAAAGAAGTTTCACAGAATGATTCTGTGTAGTTTATATTTGGAGACATTCCTTTTTCCACTATTACCCTCTTAGCGCTCCGAATCTCCACTTGCATTTTCTACAGAAAGAGTGTTTCAGAACGGCTCAATCAAAACTAAGGTTCAACTCTTTTAGTTGAACAAACAGAACAGAAAGTAGTTTCACACAATTCTTCTGTGTAGTTTTTATTTGTAGACATTCTTTTTCCCAATATAGGCCTCTTAGCGCTCAGAATGTCCAATTGCAGTTTCTACAGAAAGAGTGTTTCAGAACGGCTCAATCAAAAGTAAGGTTCAACTCTGTTAGTTGAATGCACAGAACAGAAAGAAGTTTCATACAATGCTTCTGTGTAGTTTATATTTGAACATATTGTTTTTTCCACTATTACCCACTTAGCGCTACGAATGTCCAGTTGCATTTTCTACAGACAGAGAGTTTCAAAACTGCTCAATCAAAAGTATGGTTTAACTCTGTTAGCTGTATGCTCAGATCAGAAAGAAGTTTCACAGAATGCTTCTGTGTAGTTTATATTTGCATATATTCCTTTTTCCACTACTACGCTCTTAGCGCTCCAAATGTCCAGTTGCATTTTCAACAGAAAGAGTGTTCAGATGTGCTCAATCAAAAGTATGGTTTAACTCTGTTAGCTGAATGCACAGATCAGAAAGAAGTTTCACCGAATGATTCTGTGTAGTTTATATTTGAAGACATTCCTTTTTCCACTATTACCCTCTTAGCGCTCCGAATCTCCACTTGCATTTTCTACAAAAAGAGTGTTTCATAACTGCTCAATCAAAAATATGTTTTATCTCTGTTAACTGAATTTACAGATCAGAAATAAGTTTCACAGAATGCATCTGTGTAGTTTTTATTTGAAGATATTCTTTTTCCTAATGTAGGCCTCTTAGCGCTTAGCATGTCCAATTGCAGTTTCTACACAAAGAGTGTTTCAGAACGGCTCAATCAAAAGTAAGGTTCAACTCTGTTAGTTGAATGCACAGAACAGAAAGAATTTTCACAGAATGCTACTGTGTAGTTTATATTTGTATATATTCCTTTTTCCACTATTACCCTCGTAGCGCTCCGAATGTCCACTTGCATTATCTACAGAAAGAGTGTTCAGAACTGCGCAATCAAAAGTATGGTTTAACTCTGTTAGCTTAATGAACATATCAGAAATAAGTTTCACACAATGCTTCTGTGTAGTTTTTATTTGAAGATATTATTTTTCCCAATAGAGTCCTCTTAGCGCTCAGAATGTCCAATTGCAGTTTCTACAGAAAGAGTGTTTCAGAAAGGCTCAATCAAAAGTAAGGATCAACTCTGTTAGTTGAATGCACAGAACAGAAAGAAGTTTCATACAATGCTTCTGTGTAGTTTATATTTGAACATATTCTTTTTTCCACTATTACCCACTTAGCGCTACGAATGTCCAATTGCATTTTCTACAGACAGAGTGTTTCAAAACTGCTCAATCATAAGTATGGTTTAACTCTGTTAGCTGAATGCTCAGATCAGAAAGAAGTTTCAAAGAATGCTTCTGTGTAGTTTATATTTGAATATATTCCTTTTTCCACTACTACTCTCTTAGCGCTCCAAATGTCCAGTTGCATTTTCTACAGAAAGAGTGTTCAGATCTGCTCAATCAAAAGTATGGTTTAACTCTGTTAGCTGAATGCACAGATCAGAAAGAAGTTTCACAGAATGATTCTGTGTAGTTTATATTTGGAGATATTCCTTTTTCCTCTATTACCCTCTTAGCGCTCCGAATCTCCACTTGCATTTTCTACAGAAAGAGTGTTTCAGAACGGCTCAATCAAAACTAAGGTTCAACTCTTTTAGTTGAACAAACAGAACAGAAAGTAGTTTCACACAATTCTTCTGTGTAGTTTTTATTTGTAGACATTCTTTTTCCCAATATAGGCCTCTTAGCGCTCAGAATGTCCAATTGCAGTTTCTACAGAAAGAGTGTTTCAGAACGGCTCAATCAAAAGTAAGGTTCAACTCTGTTAGTTGAATGCACAGAACAGAAAGAAGTTTCATACAATGCTTCTGTGTAGTTTATATTTGAACATATTCTTTTTCCACTATTACCCACTTAGCGCTACGAATGTCCAGTTGCATTTTCTACAGACAGAGAGTTTCAAAACTGCTCAATCAAAAGTATGGTTTAACTCTGTTAGCTGTATGCTCAGATCAGAAAGAAGTTTCACAGAATGCTTCTGTGTAGTTTATATTTGCATATATTCCTTTTTCCACTACTACGCTCTTAGCGCTCCAAATGTCCAGTTGCATTTTCAACAGAAAGAGTGTTCAGATGTGCTCAATCAAAAGTATGGTTTAACTCTGTTAGCTGAATGCACAGATCAGAAAGAAGTTTCACCGAATGATTCTGTGTAGTTTATATTTGAAGACATTCCTTTTTCCACTATTACCCTCTTAGCGCTCCGAATCTCCACTTGCATTTTCTACAAAAAGAGTGTTTCATAACTGCTCAATCAAAAATATGTTTTATCTCTGTTAACTGAATTTACAGATCAGAAATAAGTTTCACAGAATGCATCTGTGTAGTTTTTATTTGAAGATATTCTTTTTCCTAATGTAGGCCTCTTAGCGCTTAGCATGTCCAATTGCAGTTTCTACACAAAGAGTGTTTCAGAACGGCTCAATCAAAAGTAAGGTTCAACTCTGTTAGTTGAATGCACAGAACAGAAAGAATTTTCACAGAATGCTACTGTGTAGTTTATATTTGAATATATTCCTTTTTCCACTATTACCCTCTTAGCGCTCCGAATGTCCACTTGCATTTTCTACAGAAAGAGTGTTCAGAACTGCGCAATCAAAAGTATGGTTTAACTCTGTTAGCTTAATGAACATATCAGAAATAAGTTTCACACAATGCTTCTGTGTAGTTTTTATTTGAAGATATTATTTTTCACAATATAGGCCTCTTAGCGCTCAGAATGTCCAATTGCAGTTTCTACAGAAAGAGTGTTTCAGAAAGGCTCAATCAAAAGTAAGGTTCAACTCTGTTAGTTGAATGCACAGAACAGAAAGAAGTTTCATACAATGCTTCTGTGTAGTTTATATTTGAACATATTCTTTTTTCCACTATTACCCACTTAGCGCTACGAATGTCCAGTTGCATTTTCTACAGACAGATTGTTTCAAAACTGCTCAATCATAAGTATGGTTTAACTCTGTTAGCTGAATGCTCAGATCAGAAAGAAGTTTCACAGAATGCTTCTGTGTAGTTTATATTTGAATATATTCCTTTTTCCACTACTACTCTCTTAGCGCTCCAAATGTCCAGTTGCATTTTCTACAGAAAGAGTGTTCAGATCTGCTCAATCAAAAGTATGGTTTAACTCTGTTAGCTGAATGCACAGATCAGAAAGAAGTTTCACAGAATGATTCTGTGTAGTTTATATTTGAAGACATTCCTTTTTCCACTATTACCCTCTTAGCGCTCCGAATCTCCACTTGCATTTTCTACAGAAAGAGTGTTTCAGAACGGCTCAATCAAAACTAAGGTTCAACTCTTTTAGTTGAACAAACAGAACAGAAAGTAGTTTCACAAAATTCTTCTGTGTAGTTTTTATTTGTAGACATTCTTTTTCCCAATATAGGCCTCTTAGCGCTCAGAATGTCCAATTGCAGTTTCTACAGAAAGAGTGTTTCAGAACGGCTCAATCAAAAGTAAGGTTCAACTCTGTTAGTTGAATGCACAGAACAGAAAGAAGTTTCATACAATGCTTCTGTGTAGTTTATATTTGAACATATTCTTTTTTCCACTATTACCCACTTAGCGCTACGAATGTCCAGTTGCATTTTCTACAGACAGAGAGTTTCAAAACTGCTCAATCAAAAGTATGGTTTAACTCTGTTAGCTGTATGCTCAGATCAGAAAGAAGTTTCACAGAATGCTTCTGTGTAGTTTATATTTGCATATATTCCTTTTTCCACTACTACGCTCTTAGCGCTCCAAATGTCCAGTTGCATTTTCAACAGAAAGAGTGTTCAGATGTGCTCAATCAAAAGTATGGTTTAACTCTGTTAGCTGAATGCACAGATCAGAAAGAAGTTTCACCGAATGATTCTGTGTAGTTTATATTTGAAGACATTCCTTTTTCCACTATTACCCTCTTAGCGCTCCGAATCTCCACTTGCATTTTCTACAAAAAGAGTGTTTCATAACTGCTCAATCAAAAATATGTTTTATCTCTGTTAACTGAATTTACAGATCAGAAATAAGTTTCACAGAATGCATCTGTGTAGTTTTTATTTGAAGATATTCTTTTTCCTAATGTAGGCCTCTTAGCGCTTAGCATGTCCAATTGCAGTTTCTACACAAAGAATGTGTCAGAACGGCTCAATCAAAAGTAAGGTTCAACTCTGTTAGTTGAATGCACAGAACAGAAAGAATTTTCACAGAATGCTACTGTGTAGTTTATATTTGAATATATTCCTTTTTCCACTATTACCCTCTTAGCGCTCCGAATGTCCACTTGCATTTTCTACAGAAAGAGTGTTCAGAACTGCGCAATCAAAAGTATGGTTTAACTCTGTTAGCTTAATGAACATATCAGAAATAAGTTTCACACAATGCTTCTGTGTAGTTTTTATTTGAAGATATTATTTTTCACAATATAGGCCTCTTAGCGCTCAGAATGTCCAATTGCAGTTTCTACAGAAAGAGTGTTTCAGAAAGGCTCAAACAAAAGTAAGGTTCAACTCTGTTAGTTGAATGCACAGAACAGAAAGAAGTTTCATACAATGCTTCTGTGTAGTTTATATTTGAACATATTCTTTTTTCCACTATTACCCACTTAGCGCTACGAATGTCCAGTTGCATTTTCTACAGACAGAGTGTTTCAAAACTGCTCAATCATAAGTATGGTTTAACTCTGTTAGCTGAATGCTCAGATCAGAAAGAAGTTTCACAGAATGCTTCTGTGTAGTTTATATTTGAATATATTCCTTTTTCCACTACTACTCTCTTAGCGCTCCAAATGTCCAGTTGCATTTTCTACAGAAAGAGTGTTCAGATCTGCTCAATCAAAAGTATGGTTTAACTCAGTTAGCTGAATGCACAGATCAGAAAGAAGTTTCACAGAATGATTCTGTGTAGTTTATATTTGGAGACATTCCTTTTTCCACTATTACCCTCTTAGCGCTCCGAATCTCCACTTGCATTTTCTACAGAAAGAGTGTTTCAGAACGGCTCAATCAAAACTAAGGTTCAACTCTTTTAGTTGAACAAACAGAACAGAAAGTAGTTTCAAACAATTCTTCTGTGTAGTTTTTATTTGTAGACATTCTTTTTCCCAATATAGGCCTCTTAGCGCTCAGAATGTCCAATTGCAGTTTCTACAGAAAGAGTGTTTCAGAACGGCTCAATCAAAAGTAAGGTTCAACTCTGTTAGTTGAATGCACAGAACAGAAAGAAGTTTCATACAATGCTTCTGTGTAGTTTATATTTGAACATATTGTTTTTTCCACTATTACCCACTTAGCGCTACGAATGTCCAGTTGCATTTTCTACAGACAGAGAGTTTCAAAACTGCTCAATCAAAAGTATGGTTTAACTCTGTTAGCTGTATGCTCAGATCAGAAAGAAGTTTCACAGAATGCTTCTGTGTAGTTTATATTTGCATATATTCCTTTTTCCACTACTACGCTCTTAGCGCTCCAAATGTCCAGTTGCATTTTCAACAGAAAGAGTGTTCAGATGTGCTCAATCAAAAGTATGGTTTAACTCTGTTAGCTGAATGCACAGATCAGAAAGAAGTTTCACCGAATGATTCTGTGTAGTTTATATTTGAAGACATTCCTTTTTCCACTATTACCCTCTTAGCGCTCCGAATCTCCACTTGCATTTTCTACAAAAAGAGTGTTTCATAACTGCTCAATCAAAAATATGTTTTATCTCTGTTAACTGAATTTACAGATCAGAAATAAGTTTCACAGAATGCATCTGTGTAGTTTTTATTTGAAGATATTCTTTTTCCTAATGTAGGCCTCTTAGCGCTTAGCATGTCCAATTGCAGTTTCTACACAAAGAGTGTTTCAGAACGGCTCAATCAAAAGTAAGGTTCAACTCTGTTAGTTGAATGCACAGAACAGAAAGAATTTTCACAGAATGCTACTGTGTAGTTTATATTTGTATATATTCCTTTTTCCACTATTACCCTCGTAGCGCTCCGAATGTCCACTTGCATTATCTACAGAAAGAGTGTTCAGAACTGCGCAATCAAAAGTATGGTTTAACTCTGTTAGCTTAATGAACATATCAGAAATAAGTTTCACACAATGCTTCTGTGTAGTTTTTATTTGAAGATATTATTTTTCCCAATAGAGTCCTCTTAGCGCTCAGAATGTCCAATTGCAGTTTCTACAGAAAGAGTGTTTCAGAAAGGCTCAATCAAAAGTAAGGATCAACTCTGTTAGTTGAATGCACAGAACAGAAAGAAGTTTCATACAATGCTTCTGTGTAGTTTATATTTGAACATATTCTTTTTTCCACTATTACCCACTTAGCGCTACGAATGTCCAATTGCATTTTCTACAGACAGAGTGTTTCAAAACTGCTCAATCATAAGTATGGTTTAACTCTGTTAGCTGAATGCTCAGATCAGAAAGAAGTTTCAAAGAATGCTTCTGTGTAGTTTATATTTGAATATATTCCTTTTTCCACTACTACTCTCTTAGCGCTCCAAATGTCCAGTTGCATTTTCTACAGAAAGAGTGTTCAGATCTGCTCAATCAAAAGTATGGTTTAACTCTGTTAGCTGAATGCACAGATCAGAAAGAAGTTTCACAGAATGATTCTGTGTAGTTTATATTTGGAGATATTCCTTTTTCCACTATTACCCTCTTAGCGCTCCGAATCTCCACTTGCATTTTCTACAGAAAGAGTGTTTCAGAACGGCTCAATCAAAACTAAGGTTCAACTCTTTTAGTTGAACAAACAGAACAGAAAGTAGTTTCACACAATTCTTCTGTGTAGTTTTTATTTGTAGACATTCTTTTTCCCAATATAGGCCTCTTAGCGCTCAGAATGTCCAATTGCAGTTTCTACAGAAAGAGTGTTTCAGAACGGCTCAATCAAAAGTAAGGTTCAACTCTGTTAGTTGAATGCACAGAACAGAAAGAAGTTTCATACAATGCTTCTGTGTAGTTTATATTTGAACATATTCTTTTTCCACTATTACCCACTTAGCGCTACGAATGTCCAGTTGCATTTTCTACAGACAGAGAGTTTCAAAACTGCTCAATCAAAAGTATGGTTTAACTCTGTTAGCTGTATGCTCAGATCAGAAAGAAGTTTCACAGAATGCTTCTGTGTAGTTTATATTTGCATATATTCCTTTTTCCACTACTACGCTCTTAGCGCTCCAAATGTCCAGTTGCATTTTCAACAGAAAGAGTGTTCAGATGTGCTCAATCAAAAGTATGGTTTAACTCTGTTAGCTGAATGCACAGATCAGAAAGAAGTTTCACCGAATGATTCTGTGTAGTTTATATTTGAAGACATTCCTTTTTCCACTATTACCCTCTTAGCGCTCCGAATCTCCACTTGCATTTTCTACAAAAAGAGTGTTTCATAACTGCTCAATCAAAAATATGTTTTATCTCTGTTAACTGAATTTACAGATCAGAAATAAGTTTCACAGAATGCATCTGTGTAGTTTTTATTTGAAGATATTCTTTTTCCTAATGTAGGCCTCTTAGCGCTTAGCATGTCCAATTGCAGTTTCTACACAAAGAGTGTTTCAGAACGGCTCAATCAAAAGTAAGGTTCAACTCTGTTAGTTGAATGCACAGAACAGAAAGAATTTTCACAGAATGCTACTGTGTAGTTTATATTTGAATATATTCCTTTTTCCACTATTACCCTCGTAGCGCTCCGAATGTCCACTTGCATTTTCTACAGAAAGAGTGTTCAGAACTGCGCAATCAAAAGTATGGTTTAACTCTGTTAGCTTAATGAACATATCAGAAATAAGTTTCACACAATGCTTCTGTGTAGTTTTTATTTGAAGATATTATTTTTCCCAATAGAGTCCTCTTAGCGCTCAGAATGTCCAATTGCAGTTTCTACAGAAAGAGTGTTTCAGAAAGGCTCAATCAAAAGTAAGGTTCAACTCTGTTAGTTGAATGCACAGAACAGAAAGAAGTTTCATACAATGCTTCTGTGTAGTTTATATTTGAAAATATTCTTTTTTCCACTATTACCCACTTAGCGCTACGAATGTCCAGTTGCATTTTCTACAGACAGAGTGTTTCAAAACTGCTCAATCATAAGTATGGTTTAAATCTGTTAGCTGAATGCTCAGATCAGAAAGAAGTTTCACAGAATGCTTCTGTGTAGTTTATATTTGAATATATTCCTTTTTCCACTACTACTCTCTTAGCGCTCCAAATGTCCAGTTGCATTTTCTACAGAAAGAGTGTTCAGTTCTGCTCAATCAAAAGTATGGTTTAACTCTGTTAGCTGAATGCACAGATCAGAAAGAAGTTTCACAGAATGATTCTGTGTAGTTTATATTTGGAGACATTCCTTTTTCCACTATTAACCTCTTAGCACTCCGAATCTCCACTAGCATTTTCTACAGAAAGAGTGTTTCAGAACGGCTCAATCAAAACTAAGGTTCAACTCTTTTAGTTGAACAAACAGAACAGAAAGTAGTTTCACACAATTCTTCTGTGTAGATTTTATTTGTAGACATTCTTTTTCCCAATATAGGCCTCTTAGCGCTCAGAATGTCCAATTGCAGTTTCTACAGAAAGAGTGTTTCAGAACGGCTCAATCAAAAGTAAGGTTCAACTCTGTTAGTTGAATGCACAGAACAGAAAGAAGTTTCATACAATGCTTCTGTGTAGTTTATATTTGAACATATTCTTTTTCCACTATTACCCACTTAGCGCTACGAATGTCCAGTTGCATTTTCTACAGACAGAGAGTTTCAAAACTGCTCAATCAAAGTATGGTTTAACTCTGTTAGCTGTATGCTCAGATCAGAAAGAAGTTTCACAGAATGCTTCTGTGTAGTTTATATTTGCATATATTCCTTTTTCCACTACTACGCTCTTAGCGCTCCAAATGTCCAGTTGCATTTTCAACAGAAAGAGTGTTCAGATGTGCTCAATCAAAAGTATGGTTTAACTCTGTTAGCTGAATGCACAGATCAGAAAGAAGTTTCACCGAATGATTCTGTGTAGTTTATATTTGAAGACATTCCTTTTTCCACTATTACCCTCTTAGCGCTCCGAATCTCCACTTGCATTTTCTACAAAAAGAGTGTTTCATAACTGCTCAATCAAAAATATGTTTTATCTCTGTTAACTGAATTTACAGATCAGAAATAAGTTTCACAGAATGCATCTGTGTAGTTTTTATTTGAAGATATTCTTTTTCCTAATGTAGGCCTCTTAGCGCTTAGCATGTCCAATTGCAGTTTCTACACAAAGAGTGTTTCAGAACGGCTCAATCAAAAGTAAGGTTCAACTCTGTTAGTTGAATGCACAGAACAGAAAGAATTTTCACAGAATGCTACTGTGTAGTTTATATTTGTATATATTCCTTTTTCCACTATTACCCTCGTAGCGCTCCGAATGTCCACTTGCATTTTCTACAGAAAGAGTGTTCAGAACTGCGCAATCAAAAGTATGGTTTAACTCTGTTAGCTTAATGAACATATCAGAAATAAGTTTCACACAATGCTTCTGTGTAGTTTTTATTTGAAGATATTATTTTTCCCAATAGTGTCCTCTTAGCGCTCAGAATGTCCAATTGCAGTTTCTACAGAAAGAGTGTTTCAGAAAGGCTCAATCAAAAGTAAGGATCAACTCTGTTAGTTGAATGCACAGAACAGAAAGAAGTTTCATACAATGCTTCTGTGTAGTTTATATTTGAACATATTCTTTTTTCCACTATTACCCACTTAGCGCTACGAATGTCCAATTGCATTTTCTACAGACAGAGTGTTTCAAAACTGCTCAATCATAAGTATGGTTTAACTCTGTTAGCTGAATGCTCAGATCAGAAAGAAGTTTCACAGAATGCTTCTGTGTAGTTTATATTTGAATATATTCCTTTTTCCACTACTACTCTCTTAGCGCTCCAAATGTCCAGTTGCATTTTCTACAGAAAGAGTGTTCAGATCTGCTCAATCAAAAGTATGGTTTAACTCTGTTAGCTGAATGCACAGATCAGAAAGAAGTTTCACAGAATGATTCTGTGTAGTTTATATTTGGAGATATTCCTTTTTCCACTATTACCCTCTTAGCGCTCCGAATCTCCACTTGCATTTTCTACAGAAAGAGTGTTTCAGAACGGCTCAATCAAAACTAAGGTTCAACTCTTTTAGTTGAACAAACAGAACAGAAAGTAGTTTCACACAATTCTTCTGTGTAGTTTTTATTTGTAGACATTCTTTTTCCCAATATAGGCCTCTTAGCGCTCAGAATGTCCAATTGCAGTTTCTACAGAAAGAGTGTTTCAGAACGGCTCAATCAAAAGTAAGGTTCAACTCTGTTAGTTGAATGCACAGAACAGAAAGAAGTTTCATACAATGCTTCTGTGTAGTTTATATTTGAACATATTCTTTTTCCACTATTACCCACTTAGCGCTACGAATGTCCAGTTGCATTTTCTACAGACAGAGAGTTTCAAAACTGCTCAATCAAAAGTATGGTTTAACTCTGTTAGCTGTATGCTCAGATCAGAAAGAAGTTTCACAGAATGCTTCTGTGTAGTTTATATTTGCATATATTCCTTTTTCCACTACTACGCTCTTAGCGCTCCAAATGTCCAGTTGCATTTTCAACAGAAAGAGTGTTCAGATGTGCTCAATCAAAAGTATGGTTTAACTCTGTTAGCTGAATGCACAGATCAGAAAGAAGTTTCACCGAATGATTCTGTGTAGTTTATATTTGAAGACATTCCTTTTTCCACTATTACCCTCTTAGCGCTCCGAATCTCCACTTGCATTTTCTACAAAAAGAGTGTTTCATAACTGCTCAATCAAAAATATGTTTTATCTCTGTTAACTGAATTTACAGATCAGAAATAAGTTTCACAGAATGCATCTGTGTAGTTTTTATTTGAAGATATTCTTTTTCCTAATGTAGGCCTCTTAGCGCTTAGCATGTCCAATTGCAGTTTCTACACAAAGAGTGTTTCAGAACGGCTCAATCAAAAGTAAGGTTCAACTCTGTTAGTTGAATGCACAGAACAGAAAGAATTTTCACAGAATGCTACTGTGTAGTTTATATTTGAATATATTCCTTTTTCCACTATTACCCTCGTAGCGCTCCGAATGTCCACTTGCATTTTCTACAGAAAGAGTGTTCAGAACTGCGCAATCAAAAGTATGGTTTAACTCTGTTAGCTTAATGAACATATCAGAAATAAGTTTCACACAATGCTTCTGTGTAGTTTTTATTTGAAGATATTATTTTTCCCAATAGAGTCCTCTTAGCGCTCAGAATGTCCAATTGCAGTTTCTACAGAAAGAGTGTTTCAGAAAGGCTCAATCAAAAGTAAGGTTCAACTCTGTTAGTTGAATGCACAGAACAGAAAGAAGTTTCATACAATGCTTCTGTGTAGTTTATATTTGAAAATATTCTTTTTTCCACTATTACCCACTTAGCGCTACGAATGTCCAGTTGCATTTTCTACAGACAGAGTGTTTCAAATCTGCTCAATCATAAGTATGGTTTAACTCTGTTAGCTGAATGCTCAGATCAGAAAGAAGTTTCACAGAATGCTTCTGTGTAGTTTATATTTGAATATATTCCTTTTTCCACTACTACTCTCTTAGCGCTCCAAATGTCCAGTTGCATTTTCTACAGAAAGAGTGTTCAGTTCTGCTCAATCAAAAGTATGGTTTAACTCTGTTAGCTGAATGCACAGATCAGAAAGAAGTTTCACAGAATGATTCTGTGTAGTTTATATTTGGAGACATTCCTTTTTCCACTATTAACCTCTTAGCGCTCCGAATCTCCACTTGCATTTTCTACAGAAAGAGTGTTTCAGAACGGCTCAATCAAAACTAAGGTTCAACTCTTTTAGTTGAACAAACAGAACAGAAAGTAGTTTCACACAATTCTTCTGTGTAGATTTTATTTGTAGACATTCTTTTTCCCAATATAGGCCTCTTAGCGCTCAGAATGTCCAATTGCAGTTTCTACAGAAAGAGTGTTTCAGAACGGCTCAATCAAAAGTAAGGTTCAACTCTGTTAGTTGAATGCACAGAACAGAAAGAAGTTTCATACAATGCTTCTGTGTAGTTTATATTTGAACATATTCTTTTTCCACTATTACCCACTTAGCGCTACGAATGTCCAGTTGCATTTTCTACAGACAGAGAGTTTCAAAACTGCTCAATCAAAGTATGGTTTAACTCTGTTAGCTGTATGCTCAGATCAGAAAGAAGTTTCACAGAATGCTTCTGTGTAGTTTATATTTGCATATATTCCTTTTTCCACTACTACGCTCTTAGCGCTCCAAATGTCCAGTTGCATTTTCAACAGAAAGAGTGTTCAGATGTGCTCAATCAAAAGTATGGTTTAACTCTGTTAGCTGAATGCACAGATCAGAAAGAAGTTTCACCGAATGATTCTGTGTAGTTTATATTTGAAGACATTCCTTTTTCCACTATTACCCTCTTAGCGCTCCGAATCTCAACTTGCATTTTCTACAAAAAGAGTGTTTCATAACTGCTCAATCAAAAATATGTTTTATCTCTGTTAACTGAATTTACAGATCAGAAATAAGTTTCACAGAATGCATCTGTGTAGTTTTTATTTGAAGATATTCTTTTTCCTAATGTAGGCCTCTTAGCGCTTAGCATGTCCAATTGCAGTTTCTACACAAAGAGTGTTTCAGAACGGCTCAATCAAAAGTAAGGTTCAACTCTGTTAGTTGAATGCACAGAACAGAAAGAATTTTCACAGAATGCTACTGTGTAGTTTATATTTGAATATATTCCTTTTTCCACTATTACCCTCTTAGCGCTCCGAATGTCCACTTGCATTTTCTACAGAAAGAGTGTTCAGAACTGCGCAATCAAAAGTATGGTTTAACTCTGTTAGCTTAATGAACATATCAGAAATAAGTTTCACACAATGCTTCTGTGTAGTTTTTATTTGAAGATATTATTTTTCCCAATATAGGCCTCTTAGCGCTCAGAATGTCCAATTGCAGTTTCTACAGAAAGAGTGTTTCAGAAAGGCTCAATCAAAAGTAAGGTTCAACTCTGTTAGTTGAATGCACAGAACAGAAAGAAGTTTCATACAATGCTTCTGTGTAGTTTATATTTGAAAATATTCTTTTTTCCACTATTACCCACTTAGCGCTACGAATGTCCAGTTGCATTTTCTACAGACAGAGTGTTTCAAAACTGCTCAATCATAAGTATGGTTTAACTCTGTTAGCTGAATGCTCAGATCAGAAAGAAGTTTCACAGAATGCTTCTGTGTAGTTTATATTTGAATATATACCTTTTTCCACTACTATTCTCTTAGCGCTCCAAATGTCCAGTTGCATTTTCTACAGAAAGAGTGTTCAGATCTGCTCAATCAAAAGTATGGTTTAACTCTGTTAGCTGAATGCACAGATCAGAAAGAAGTTTCACAGAATAATTCTGTGTAGTTTATATTTGGAGACATTCCTTTTTCCACTATTAACCTCTTAGCGCTCCGAATCTCCACTTGCATTTTCTACAGAAAGAGTGTTTCAGAACGGCTCAATCAAAACTAAGGTTCAACTCTTTTAGTTGAACAAACAGAACAGAAAGTAGTTTCACACAATTCTTCTGTGTAGTTTTTATTTGTAGACATTCTTTTTCCCAATATAGGCCTCTTAGCGCTCAGAATGTCCAATTGCAGTTTCTACAGAAAGAGGGTTTCAGAACGGCTCAATCAAAAGTAAGGTTCAACTCTGTTAGTTGAATGCACAGAACAGAAAGAAGTTTCATACAATGCTTCTGTGTAGTTTATATTTGAACATATTCTTTTTTCCACTATTACCCACTTAGCGCTACGAATGTCCAGTTGCATTTTCTACAGACAGAGAGTTTCAAAACTGCTCAATCAAAAGTATGGTTTAACTCTGTTAGCTGTAGGCTCAGATCAGAAAGAAGTTTCACAGAATGCTTCTGTGTAGTTTATATTTGCATATATTCCCTTTTCCACTACTACGCTCTTAGCGCTCCAAATGTCCAGTTGCATTTTCAACAGAAAGAGTGTTCAGATGTGCTCAATCAAAAGTATGGTTTAACTCTGTTAGCTGAATTCACAGATCAGAAAGAAGTTTCACCGAATGATTCTGTGTAGTTTATATTTGAAGACATTCCTTTTTCCACTATTACCCTCTTAGCGCTCCGAATCTCAACTTGCATTTTCTACAAAAAGAGTGTTTCATAACTGCTCAATCAAAAATATGTTTTATCTCTGTTAACTGAATTTACAGATCAGAAATAAGTTTCACAGAATGCATCTGTGTAGTTTTTATTTGAAGATATTCTTTTTCCTAATGTAGGCCTCTTAGCGCTTAGCATGTCCAATTGCAGTTTCTACACAAAGAGTGTTTCAGAACGGCTCAATCAAAAGTAAGGTTCAACTCTGTTAGTTGAATGCACAGAACAGAAAGAATTTTCACAGAATGCTACTGTGTAGTTTATATTTGAATATATTCCTTTTTCCACTATTACCCTCGTAGCGCTCCGAATGTCCACTTGCATTTTCTACAGAAAGAGTGTTGAGAACTGCGCAATCAAAAGTATGGTTTAACTCTGTTAGCTTAATGAACATATCAGAAATAAGTTGCACACAATGCTTCTGTGTAGTTTTTATTTGAAGATATTATTTTTCCCAATAGAGTCCTCTTAGCGCTCAGAATGTCCAATTGCTGTTTCTACAGAAAGAGTGTTTCAGAAAGGCTCAATCAAAAGTAAGGTTCAAATCTGTTAGTTGAATGCACAGAACAGAAAGAAGTTTCATACAATGCTTCTGTGTAGTTTATATTTGAACATATTCTTTTTTCCACTATTACCCACTTAGCGCTACGAATGTCCAATTGCATTTTCTACAGACAGAGTGTTTCAAAACTGCTCAATCATAAGTATGGTTTAACTCTGTTAGCTGAATGCTCAGATCAGAAAGAAGTTTCACAGAATGCTTCTGTGTAGTTTATATTTGAATATATTCCTTTTTCCACTACTACTCTCTTAGCGCTCCAAATGTCCAGTTGCATTTTCTACAGAAAGAGTGTTCAGATCTGCTCAATCAAAAGTATGGTTTAACTCTGTTAGCTGAATGCACAGATCAGAAAGAAGTTTGACAGAATGATTCTGTGTAGTTTATATTTGGAGACATTCCTTTTTCCACTATTACCCTCTTAGCGCTCCGAATCTCCACTTGCATTTTCTACAGAAAGAGTGTTTCAGAACGGCTCAATCAAAACTAAGGTTCAACTCTTTTAGTTGAACAAACAGAACAGAAAGTAGTTTCAAACAATTCTTCTGTGTAGTTTTTATTTGTAGACATTCTTTTTCCCAATATAGGCCTCTTAGCGCTCAGAATGTCCAATTGCAGTTTCTACAGAAAGAGTGTTTCAGAACGGCTCAATCAAAGGTAAGGTTCAACTCTGTTAGTTGAATGCACAGAACAGAAAGTAGTTTCATACAATGCTTCTGTGTAGTTTATATTTGAACATATTTTTTTCCACTATTACCCACTTAGCGCTACGAATGTCCAGTTGCATTTTCTACAGACAGAGAGTTTCAAAACTGCTCAATCAAAAGTATGGTTTAACTCTGTTAGCTGTATGCTCAGATCAGAAAGAAGTTTCACAGAATGCTTCTGTGTAGTTTATATTTGCATATATTCCTTTTTCCACTACTACGCTCTTAGCGCTCCAAGTGTCCAGTTGCATTTTCAACAGAAAGAGTGTTCAGATGTGCTCAATCAAAACTATGGTTTAACTCTGTTAGCTGAATGCACAGATCAGAAAGAAGTTTCACCGAATGATTCTGTGTAGTTTATATTTGAAGACATTCCTTTTTCCACTATTAACCTCTTAGCGCTCCGAATCTCCACTTGCATTTTCTACAAAAAGAGTGTTTCATAACTGCTCAATCAAAAATATGTTTTAACTCTGTTAACTGAATTTACAGATCAGAAATAAGCTTCACAGAATGCATCTGTGTAGTTTTTATTTGAAGATATTCTTTTTCCTAATGTAGGCCTCTTAGCGCTTAGCATGTCCAATTGCAGTTTCTACACAAAGAGTGTTTCAGAACGGCTCAATCAAATGTAAGGTTCAACTCTGTTAGTTGAATGCACAGAACAGAAAGAATTTTCACAGAATGCTACTGTGTAGTTTATATTTGAATATATTCCTTTTTCCACTATTAACCTCTTAGCGCTCCGAATGTCCACTTGCATTTTCTACAGAAAGAGTGTTCAGAACTGCGCAATCAAAAGTATGGTTTAACTCTGTTAGCTTAATGAACATATCAGAAATAAGTTTCACACAATGCTTCTGTGTAGTTTGTATTTGAAGATATTATTTTTCCCAATAGAGGCCTCTTAGCGCTCAGAATGTCCAATTGCAGTTTCTACAGAAAGAGTGTTTCAGAAAGGCTCAATCAAAAGTAAGGTTCAACTCTGTTAGTTGAATGCACAGAACAGAAAGAAGTTTCATACAATGCTTCTGTGTAGTTTATATTTGAACATATTCTTTATTCCACTATTACCCACTTAGCGCTACGAATGTCCAATTGCATTTTCTACAGACAGAGTGTTTCAAAACTGCTCAATCAAAAGTATGGTTTAACTCTGTTAGCTGAATGCTCAGATCAGAAAGAAGTTTCACAGAATGCTTCTGTGTAGTTTATATTTGAATATATTCCTTTTTCCACTACTACTCTCTTAGCGCTCCAAATGTCCAGTTGCATTTTCTACAGAAAGAGTGTTCAGATCTGCTCAATCAAAAGTATGGTTTAACTCTGTTAGCTGAATGCACAGATCAGAAAGAAGTTTCACAGAATGATTCTGTGTAGTTTATATTTGGAGACATTCCTTTTTCCACTATTACCCTCTTAGCGCTCCGAATCTCCACTTGCATTTTCTACAGAAAGAGTGTTTCAGAACGGCTCAATCAAAACTAAGGTTCAACGCTTTTAGTTGAACAAACAGAACAGAAAGAAGTTTCACACAATTCTTCTGTGTAGTTTTTATTTGTAGACATTCTTTTTCCCAATATAGGCCTCTTAGCACTCAGAATGTCCAATTGCAGTTTCTACAGAAAGAGTGTTTCAGAACGGCTCAATCAAAAGTAATTTTCAACTCTGTTAGTTGAATGCACAGAACAGAAAGAAGTTTCATACAATGCTTCTGTGTAGTTTATATTTGAACATATTCTTTTTTCCACTATTACCAACTTAGCGCTACGAATGTCCAGTTGCATTTTCTACAGACAGAGTGTTTCAAAACTGCTCAATCAAAAGTATGGTTTAACTCTGTTAGCTGTATGCTCAGATCAGAAAGAAGTTTCACAGAATGCTTCTGTGTAGTTTATATTTGCATATATTCCTTTTTCCACTACTACGCTCTTAGCGCTCCAAATGTCCAGTTGCATTTTCAACAGAAAGAGTGTTCAGATGTGCTCAATCAAAACTATGGTTTAACTCTGTTAGCTGAATGCACAGATCAGAAAGAAGTTTCACCGAATGATTCTGTGTAGTTTATATTTGAAGACATTCCTTTTTCCACTATTAACCTCTTAGCGCTCCGAATCTCCACTTGCATTTTCTACAAAATGAGTGTTTCATAACTGCTCAATCAAAAATATGTTTTAACTCTGTTAACTGAATTTACAGATCAGAAATAAGCTTCACAGAATGCATCTGTGTAGTTTTTATTTGAAGATATTCTTTTTCCTAATGTAGGCCTCTTAGCGCTTAGCATGTCCAATTGCAGTTTCTACACAAAGAGTGTTTCAGAACGGCTCAATCAAATGTAAGGTTCAACTCTGTTAGTTGAATGCACAGAACAGAAAGAATTTTCACAGAATGCTACTGTGTAGTTTATATTTGAATATATTCCTTTTTCCACTATTAACCTCTTAGCGCTCCGAATGTCCACTTGCATTTTCTACAGAAAGAGTGTTCAGAACTGCGCAATCAAAAGTATGGTTTAACTCTGTTAGCTTAATGAACATATCAGAAATAAGTTTCACACAATGCTTCTGTGTAGTTTGTATTTGAAGATATTATTTTTCCCAATAGAGGCCTCTTAGCGCTCAGAATGTCCAATTGCAGTTTCTACAGAAAGAGTGTTTCAGAAAGGCTCAATCAAAAGTAAGGTTCAACTCTGTTAGTTGAATGCACAGAACAGAAAGAAGTTTCATACAATGCTTCTGTGTAGTTTATATTTGAACATATTCTTTATTCCACTATTACCCACTTAGCGC
Source organism: Symphalangus syndactylus (assembly GCF_028878055.3). Lineage (NCBI taxonomy): Eukaryota > Metazoa > Chordata > Mammalia > Primates > Hylobatidae > Symphalangus > Symphalangus syndactylus. The sequence goes on along the minus strand of NC_072434.2, from coordinate 95,182,954 downwards.
TACGAATGTCCAATTGCATTTTCTACAGACAGAGTGTTTCAAAACTGCTCAATCAAAAGTATGGTTTAACTCTGTTAGCTGAATGCTCAGATCAGAAAGAAGTTTCACAGAATGCTTCTGTGTAGTTTATATTTGAATATATTCCTTTTTCCACTACTACTCTCTTAGCGCTCCAAATGTCCAGTTGCATTTTCTACAGAAAGAGTGTTCAGATCTCCTCAATCAAAAGTATGGTTTAACTCTGTTAGCTGAATGCACAGATCAGAAAGAAGTTTCACAGAATTATTCTGTGTAGTTTATATTTGGAGACATTCCTTTTTCCACTATTACCCTCTTAGCGCTCCGAATCTCCACTTGCATTTTCTACAGAAAGAGTGTTTCAGAACGGCTCAATCAAAACTAAGGTTCAACGCTTTTAGTTGAACAAACAGAACAGAAAGAAGTTTCACACAATTCTTCTGTGTAGTTTTTATTTGTAGACATTCTTTTTCCCAATATAGGCCTCTTAGCACTCAGAATGTCCAATTGCAGTTTCTACAGAAAGAGTGTTTCAGAACGGCTCAATCAAAAGTAATTTTCAACTCTGTTAGTTGAATGCACAGAACAGAAAGAAGTTTCATACAATGCTTCTGTGTAGTTTATATTTGAACATATTCTTTTTTCCACTATTACCAACTTAGCGCTACGAATGTCCAGTTGCATTTTCTACAGACAGAGTGTTTCAAAACTGCTCAATCAAAAGTATGGTTTAACTCTGTTAGCTGTATGCTCAGATCAGAAAGAAGTTTCACAGAATGCTTCTGTGTAGTTTATATTTGAATATATTCCTTTTTCCACTACTACGCTCTTAGCGCTCCAAATGTCCAGTTGCATTTTCCACAGAAAGAGTGTTCAGATCTGCTCAATCAAAAGTATGGTTTAACTCTGTTAGCTGAATGCACAGATCAGAAAGAAGTTTCACCGAATGATTCTGTGTAGTTTATATTTGAAGACATTCCTTTTTCCACTATTACCCTCTTTGCGCTCCGAATCTCCACTTGCATTTTCTACAAAAAGAGTGTTTCATAACTGCTCAATGAAAAACATGTTTTATCTCTGTTAACTGAATTTACAGATCAGAAATAAGTTTCACAGAATGCATCTGTGTAGTTTTTATTTGAAGATATTCTTTTTCCCAATGTATGCCTCTTAGCGCTTAGCATGTCCAATTGCAGTTTCTACAGAAACAGTGTTTCTGAACGGCTCAATCAAAACTAAGGTTCAACGCTTTTAGTTGAACAAACAGAACAGAAAGAAGTTTCACACAATTCTTCTGTGTAGTTTTTATTTGTAGACATTCTTTTTCCCAATATAGGCCTCTTAGCGCTCAGAATGTCCAATTGCAGTTTCTACAGAAAGAGTGTTTCAGAACGGCTCAATCAAAAGTAAGGTTCAACTCTGTTAGTTGAATGCACAGAACAGAAAGAAGTTTCATACAATGCTTCTGTGTAGTTTATATTTGAACATATTCTTTTTTCCACTATTACCCACTTAGCGCTACGAATGTCCAGTTGCATTTTCTACAGACAGAGAGTTTCAAAACTGCTCAATCAAAAGTATGGTTTAACTCTGTTAGCTGTATGCTCAGATCAGAAAGAAGTTTCACAGAATGCTTCTGTGTAGTTTATATTTGCATATATTCCTTTTTCCACTACTACGCTCTTAGCGCTCCAAATGTCCAGTTGCATTTTCAACAGAAAGAGTGTTCAGATGTGCTCAATCAAAAGTATGGTTTAACTCTGTTAGCTTAATGAACATATCAGAAATAAGTTTCACACAATGCTTCTGTGTAGTTTTTATTTGAAGATATTATTTTTCCCAATAGAGGCCTCTTAGCGCTCAGAATGTCCAATTGCAGTTTCTACAGAAAGAGTGTTTCAGAAAGGCTCAATCAAAAGTAAGGTTCAACTCTGTTAGTTGAATGCACAGAACAGAAAGAAGTTTCATACAATGCTTCTGTGTAGTTTATATTTGAACATATTCTTTTTTCCACTATTACCCACTTATCGCTACGAATGTCCAATTGCATTTTCTACAGACAGAGTGTTTCAAAACTGCTTAATCATAAGTATGGTTTAATTCTGTTAGCTGAATGCTCAGATCAGAAAGAAGTTTCACAGAATGCTTCTGTGTAGTTTATATTTGAATATATTCCTTTTTCCACTACTACTCTCTTAGCGCTCCAAATGTCCAGTTGCATTTTCTACAGAAAGAGTGTTCAGATCTGCTCAATCAAAAGTATGGTTTAACTCTGTTAGCTGAATGCACAGATCAGAAAGAAGTTTCACAGAATGATTCTGTGTAGTTTATATTTGGAGACATTCCTTTTTCCACTATTACCCTCTTAGCGCTCCAAATCTCCACTTGCATTTTCTACAGAAAGAGTGTTTCAGAACGGCTCAATCGAATCTAACGTTCAACTCTTTTAGTTGAACAAACAGAACAGAAAGTAGTTTCACACAATTCTTCTGTGTAGTTTTTATTTGTAGACATTCTTTTTCCCAATATAGGCCTCTTAGCGCTCAGAATGTCCAATTGCAGTTTCTACAGAAAGAGTGTTTCAGAATGGCTCAATCAAAAGTAAGGTTCAACTCTGTTAGTTGAATGCACAGAACAGAAAGAAGTTTCATACAATGCTTCTGTGTAGTTTATATTTGAACATATTCTTTTTTCCACTATTACCCACTTAGCGCTACGAATGTCCAGTTGCATTTTCTACAGACAGAGAGTTTCAAAACTGCTCAATCAAAAGTATGGTTTAACTCTGTTAGCTGTATGCTCAGATCAGAAAGAAGTTTCACAGAATGCTTCTGTGTAGTTTATATTTGCATATATTCCTTTTTCCACTACTACGCTCTTAGCGCTCCAAATGTCCAGTTGCATTTTCAACAGAAAGAGTGTTCAGATGTGCTCAATCAAAAGTATGGTTTAACTCTGTTAGCTGAATGCACAGATCAGAAAGAAGTTTCACCGAATGATTCTGTGTAGTTTATATTTGAAGACATTCCTTTTTCCACTATTAACCTCTTAGCGCTCCGAATCTCCACTTGCATTTTCTACAAAAAGAGTGTTTCATAACTGCTCAATCAAAAATATGTTTTACCTCTGTTAACTGAATTTACAGATCAGAAATAAGTTTCACAGAATGCATCAGTGTAGTTTTTATTTGAAGATATTCTTTTTCCTAATGTAGGCCTCTTAGCGCTTAGCATGTCCAATTGCAGTTTCTACACAAAGAGTGTTTCAGAACGGCTCAATCAAATGTAAGGTTCAACTCTGTTAGTTGAATGCACAGAACAGAAAGAATTTTCACAGAATGCTACTGTGTAGTTTATATTTGAATATATTCCTTTTTCCACTATTACCCTCTTAGCGCTCCGAATGTCCACTTGCATTTTCTACAGAAAGAGTGTTCAGAACTGCGCAATTAAAAGTATGGTTAACTCTGTTAGCTTAATGAACATATCAGAAATAAGTTTCACACAATGCTTCTGTGTAGTTTTTATTTGAAGATATTATTTTTCCCAATAGAGGCCTCTTAGCGCTCAGAATGTCCAATTGCAGTTTCTACAGAAAGAGTGTTTCAGAAAGGCTCAATCAAAAGTAAGGTTCAACTCTGTTAGTTGAATGCACAGAACAGAAAGAAGTTTCATACAATGCTTCTGTGTAGTTTATATTTGAACATATTCTTTTTTCCACTATTACCCACTTAGCGCTACGAATGTCCAATTGCATTTTCTACAGACAGAGTGTTTCAAAACTGCTCAATCAAAAGTATGGTTTAACTCTGTTAGCTGAATGCTCAGATCAGAAAGAAGTTTCACAGAATGCTTCTGTGTAGTTTATATTTGAATATATTCCTTTTTCCACTACTACTCTCTTAGCGCTCCAAATGTCCAGTTGCATTTTCTACAGAAAGAGTGTTCAGATCTCCTCAATCAAAAGTATGGTTTAACTCTGTTAGCTGAATGCACAGATCAGAAAGAAGTTTCACAGAATGATTCTGTGTAGTTTATATTTGGAGACATTCCTTTTTCCACTATTACCCTCTTAGCGCTCCGAATCTCCACTTGCATTTTCTACAGAAAGAGTGTTTCAGAACGGCTCAATCAAAACTAAGGTTCAACGCTTTTAGTTGAACAAACAGAACAGAAAGAAGTTTCACACAATTCTTCTGTGTAGTTTTTATTTGTAGACATTCTTTTTCCCAATATAGGCCTCTTAGCACTCAGAATGTCCAATTGCAGTTTCTACAGAAAGAGTGTTTCAGAACGGCTCAATCAAAAGTAATTTTCAACTCTGTTAGTTGAATGCACAGAACAGAAAGAAGTTTCATACAATGCTTCTGTGTAGTTTATATTTGAACATATTCTTTTTTCCACTATTACCAACTTAGCGCTACGAATGTCCAGTTGCATTTTCTACAGACAGAGTGTTTCAAAACTGCTCAATCAAAAGTATGGTTTAACTCTGTTAGCTGTATGCTCAGATCAGAAAGAAGTTTCACAGAATGCTTCTGTGTAGTTTATATTTGAATATATTCCTTTTTCCACTACTACGCTCTTAGCGCTCCAAATGTCCAGTTGCATTTTCCACAGAAAGAGTGTTCAGATCTGCTCAATCAAAAGTATGGTTTAACTCTGTTAGCTGAATGCACAGATCAGAAAGAAGTTTCACCGAATGATTCTGTGTAGTTTATATTTGAAGACATTCCTTTTTCCACTATTACCCTCTTTGCGCTCCGAATCTCCACTTGCATTTTCTACAAAAAGAGTGTTTCATAACTGCTCAATGAAAAACATGTTTTATCTCTGTTAACTGAATTTACAGATCAGAAATAAGTTTCACAGAATGCATCTGTGTAGTTTTTATTTGAAGATATTCTTTTTCCCAATGTATGCCTCTTAGCGCTTAGCATGTCCAATTGCAGTTTCTACAGAAACAGTGTTTCTGAACGGCTCAATCAAAACTAAGGTTCAACGCTTTTAGTTGAACAAACAGAACAGAAAGAAGTTTCACACAATTCTTCTGTGTAGTTTTTATTTGTAGACATTCTTTTTCCCAATATAGGCCTCTTAGCGCTCAGAATGTCCAATTGCAGTTTCTACAGAAAGAGTGTTTCAGAACGGCTCAATCAAAAGTAAGGTTCAACTCTGTTAGTTGAATGCACAGAACAGAAAGAAGTTTCATACAATGCTTCTGTGTAGTTTATATTTGAACATATTCTTTTTTCCACTATTACCCACTTAGCGCTACGAATGTCCAGTTGCATTTTCTACAGACAGAGAGTTTCAAAACTGCTCAATCAAAAGTATGGTTTAACTCTGTTAGCTGTATGCTCAGATCAGAAAGAAGTTTCACAGAATGCTTCTGTGTAGTTTATATTTGCATATATTCCTTTTTCCACTACTACGCTCTTAGCGCTCCAAATGTCCAGTTGCATTTTCAACAGAAAGAGTGTTCAGATGTGCTCAATCAAAAGTATGGTTTAAATCTGTTAGCTTAATGAACATATCAGAAATAAGTTTCACACAATGCTTCTGTGTAGTTTTTATTTGAAGATATTATTTTTCCCAATAGAGGCCTCTTAGCGCTCAGAATGTCCAATTGCAGTTTCTACAGAAAGAGTGTTTCAGAAAGGCTCAATCAAAAGTAAGGTTCAACTCTGTTAGTTGAATGCACAGAACAGAAAGAAGTTTCATACAATGCTTCTGTGTAGTTTATATTTGAACATATTCTTTTTTCCACTATTACCCACTTATCGCTACGAATGTCCAATTGCATTTTCTACAGACAGAGTGTTTCAAAACTGCTTAATCATAAGTATGGTTTAATTCTGTTAGCTGAATGCTCAGATCAGAAAGAAGTTTCACAGAATGCTTCTGTGTAGTTTATATTTGAATATATTCCTTTTTCCACTACTACTCTCTTAGCGCTCCAAATGTCCAGTTGCATTTTCTACAGAAAGAGTGTTCAGATCTGCTCAATCAAAAGTATGGTTTAACTCTGTTAGCTGAATGCACAGATCAGAAAGAAGTTTCACAGAATGATTCTGTGTAGTTTATATTTGGAGACATTCCTTTTTCCACTATTACCCTCTTAGCGCTCCAAATCTCCACTTGCATTTTCTACAGAAAGAGTGTTTCAGAACGGCTCAATCGAATCTAACGTTCAACTCTTTTAGTTGAACAAACAGAACAGAAAGTAGTTTCACACAATTCTTCTGTGTAGTTTTTATTTGTAGACATTCTTTTTCCCAATATAGGCCTCTTAGCGCTCAGAATGTCCAATTGCAGTTTCTACAGAAAGAGTGTTTCAGAATGGCTCAATCAAAAGTAAGGTTCAACTCTGTTAGTTGAATGCACAGAACAGAAAGAAGTTTCATACAATGCTTCTGTGTAGTTTATATTTGAACATATTCTTTTTTCCACTATTACCCACTTAGCGCTACGAATGTCCAGTTGCATTTTCTACAGACAGAGAGTTTCAAAACTGCTCAATCAAAAGTATGGTTTAACTCTGTTAGCTGTATGCTCAGATCAGAAAGAAGTTTCACAGAATGCTTCTGTGTAGTTTATATTTGCATATATTCCTTTTTCCACTACTACGCTCTTAGCGCTCCAAATGTCCAGTTGCATTTTCAACAGAAAGAGTGTTCAGATGTGCTCAATCAAAAGTATGGTTTAACTCTGTTAGCTGAATGCACAGATCAGAAAGAAGTTTCACCGAATGATTCTGTGTAGTTTATATTTGAAGACATTCCTTTTTCCACTATTAACCTCTTAGCGCTCCGAATCTCCACTTGCATTTTCTACAAAAAGAGTGTTTCATAACTGCTCAATCAAAAATATGTTTTACCTCTGTTAACTGAATTTACAGATCAGAAATAAGTTTCACAGAATGCATCAGTGTAGTTTTTATTTGAAGATATTCTTTTTCCTAATGTAGGCCTCTTAGCGCTTAGCATGTCCAATTGCAGTTTCTACACAAAGAGTGTTTCAGAACGGCTCAATCAAATGTAAGGTTCAACTCTGTTAGTTGAATGCACAGAACAGAAAGAATTTTCACAGAATGCTACTGTGTAGTTTATATTTGAATATATTCCTTTTTCCACTATTACCCTCTTAGCGCTCCGAATGTCCACTTGCATTTTCTACAGAAAGAGTGTTCAGAACTGCGCAATTAAAAGTATGGTTAACTCTGTTAGCTTAATGAACATATCAGAAATAAGTTTCACACAATGCTTCTGTGTAGTTTTTATTTGAAGATATTATTTTTCCCAATAGAGGCCTCTTAGCGCTCAGAATGTCCAATTGCAGTTTCTACAGAAAGAGTGTTTCAGAAAGGCTCAATCAAAAGTAAGGTTCAACTCTGTTAGTTGAATGCACAGAACAGAAAGAAGTTTCATACAATGCTTCTGTGTAGTTTATATTTGAACATATTCTTTTTTCCACTATTACCCACTTAGCGCTACGAATGTCCAATTGCATTTTCTACAGACAGAGTGTTTCAAAACTGCTCAATCAAAAGTATGGTTTAACTCTGTTAGCTGAATGCTCAGATCAGAAAGAAGTTTCACAGAATGCTTCTGTGTAGTTTATATTTGAATATATTCCTTTTTCCACTACTACTCTCTTAGCGCTCCAAATGTCCAGTTGCATTTTCTACAGAAAGAGTGTTCAGATCTCCTCAATCAAAAGTATGGTTTAACTCTGTTAGCTGAATGCACAGATCAGAAAGAAGTTTCACAGAATGATTCTGTGTAGTTTATATTTGGAGACATTCCTTTTTCCACTATTACCCTCTTAGCGCTCCGAATCTCCACTTGCATTTTCTACAGAAAGAGTGTTTCAGAACGGCTCAATCAAAACTAAGGTTCAACGCTTTTAGTTGAACAAACAGAACAGAAAGAAGTTTCACACAATTCTTCTGTGTAGTTTTTATTTGTAGACATTCTTTTTCCCAATATAGGCCTCTTAGCACTCAGAATGTCCAATTGCAGTTTCTACAGAAAGAGTGTTTCAGAACGGCTCAATCAAAAGTAATTTTCAACTCTGTTAGTTGAATGCACAGAACAGAAAGAAGTTTCATACAATGCTTCTGTGTAGTTTATATTTGAACATATTCTTTTTTCCACTATTACCAACTTAGCGCTACGAATGTCCAGTTGCATTTTCTACAGACAGAGTGTTTCAAAACTGCTCAATCAAAAGTATGGTTTAACTCTGTTAGCTGTATGCTCAGATCAGAAAGAAGTTTCACAGAATGCTTCTGTGTAGTTTATATTTGAATATATTCCTTTTTCCACTACTACGCTCTTAGCGCTCCAAATGTCCAGTTGCATTTTCCACAGAAAGAGTGTTCAGATCTGCTCAATCAAAAGTATGGTTTAACTCTGTTAGCTGAATGCACAGATCAGAAAGAAGTTTCACCGAATGATTCTGTGTAGTTTATATTTGAAGACATTCCTTTTTCCACTATTACCCTCTTTGCGCTCCGAATCTCCACTTGCATTTTCTACAAAAAGAGTGTTTCATAACTGCTCAATGAAAAACATGTTTTATCTCTGTTAACTGAATTTACAGATCAGAAATAAGTTTCACAGAATGCATCTGTGTAGTTTTTATTTGAAGATATTCTTTTTCCCAATGTATGCCTCTTAGCGCTTAGCATGTCCAATTGCAGTTTCTACAGAAACAGTGTTTCTGAACGGCTCAATCAAAACTAAGGTTCAACGCTTTTAGTTGAACAAACAGAACAGAAAGAAGTTTCACACAATTCTTCTGTGTAGTTTTTATTTGTAGACATTCTTTTTCCCAATATAGGCCTCTTAGCGCTCAGAATGTCCAATTGCAGTTTCTACAGAAAGAGTGTTTCAGAACGGCTCAATCAAAAGTAAGGTTCAACTCTGTTAGTTGAATGCACAGAACAGAAAGAAGTTTCATACAATGCTTCTGTGTAGTTTATATTTGAACATATTCTTTTTTCCACTATTACCCACTTAGCGCTACGAATGTCCAGTTGCATTTTCTACAGACAGAGAGTTTCAAAACTGCTCAATCAAAAGTATGGTTTAACTCTGTTAGCTGTATGCTCAGATCAGAAAGAAGTTTCACAGAATGCTTCTGTGTAGTTTATATTTGCATATATTCCTTTTTCCACTACTACGCTCTTAGCGCTCCAAATGTCCAGTTGCATTTTCAACAGAAAGAGTGTTCAGATGTGCTCAATCAAAAGTATGGTTTAACTCTGTTAGCTTAATGAACATATCAGAAATAAGTTTCACACAATGCTTCTGTGTAGTTTTTATTTGAAGATATTATTTTTCCCAATAGAGGCCTCTTAGCGCTCAGAATGTCCAATTGCAGTTTCTACAGAAAGAGTGTTTCAGAAAGGCTCAATCAAAAGTAAGGTTCAACTCTGTTAGTTGAATGCACAGAACAGAAAGAAGTTTCATACAATGCTTCTGTGTAGTTTATATTTGAACATATTCTTTTTTCCACTATTACCCACTTATCGCTACGAATGTCCAATTGCATTTTCTACAGACAGAGTGTTTCAAAACTGCTTAATCATAAGTATGGTTTAATTCTGTTAGCTGAATGCTCAGATCAGAAAGAAGTTTCACAGAATGCTTCTGTGTAGTTTATATTTGAATATATTCCTTTTTCCACTACTACTCTCTTAGCGCTCCAAATGTCCAGTTGCATTTTCTACAGAAAGAGTGTTCAGATCTGCTCAATCAAAAGTATGGTTTAACTCTGTTAGCTGAATGCACAGATCAGAAAGAAGTTTCACAGAATGATTCTGTGTAGTTTATATTTGGAGACATTCCTTTTTCCACTATTACCCTCTTAGCGCTCCAAATCTCCACTTGCATTTTCTACAGAAAGAGTGTTTCAGAACGGCTCAATCGAATCTAACGTTCAACTCTTTTAGTTGAACAAACAGAACAGAAAGTAGTTTCACACAATTCTTCTGTGTAGTTTTTATTTGTAGACATTCTTTTTCCCAATATAGGCCTCTTAGCACTCAGAATGTCCAATTGCAGTTTCTACAGAAAGAGTGTTTCAGAACGGCTCAATCAAAAGTAATTTTCAACTCTGTTAGTTGAATGCACAGAACAGAAAGAAGTTTCATACAATGCTTCTGTGTAGTTTATATTTGAACATATTCTTTTTTCCACTATTACCCACTTAGCGCTACGAATGTCCAGTTGCATTTTCTACAGACAGAGAGTTTCAAAACTGCTCAATCAAAAGTATGGTTTAACTCTGTTAGCTGTATGCTCAGATCAGAAAGAAGTTTCACAGAATGCTTCTGTGTAGTTTATATTTGCATATATTCCTTTTTCCACTACTACGCTCTTAGCGCTCCAAATGTCCACTTGCATTTTCTACAGAAAGAGTGTTCAGAACTGCGCAATCAAAAGTATGGTTTAACTCTGTTAGCTTAATGAACATATCAGAAATAAGTTTCACACAATGCTTCTGTGTAGTTTTTATTTGAAGATATTATTTTTCCCAATAGAGGCCTCTTAGCGCTCAGAATGTCCAATTGCAGTTTCTACAGAAAGAGTGTTTCAGAAAGGCTCAATCAAAAGTAAGGTTCAACTCTGTTAGTTGAATGCACAGAACAGAAAGAAGTTTCATACAATGCTTCTGTGTAGTTTATTTTTGAACATATTCTTTTTTCCACTATTACCCACTTAGCGCTACGAATGTCCAATTGCATTTTCTACAGACAGAGTGTTTCAAAACTGCTCAATCAAAAGTATGGTTTAACTCTGTTAGCTGAATGCTCAGATCAGAAAGTAGTTTCACAGAATGCTTCTGTGTAGTTTATATTTGAATATATTCCTTTTTCCACTTCTACTCTCTTAGCGCTCCAAATGTCCAGTTGCATTTTCTACAGAAAGAGTGTTCAGATCTCCTCAATCAAAAGTATGGTTTAACTCTGTTAGCTGAATGCACAGATCAGAAAGAAGTTTCACAGAATGATTCTGTGTAGTTTATATTTGGAGACATTCCTTTTTCCACTATTACCCTCTTAGCGCTCCGAATCTCCACTTGCATTTTCTACAGAAAGAGTGTTTCAGAACGGCTCAATCAAAACTAAGGTTCAACGCTTTTAGTTGAACAAACAGAACAGAAAGAAGTTTCACACAATTCTTCTGTGTAGTTTTTATTTGTAGACATTCTTTTTCCCAATATAGGCCTCTTAGTGCTCAGAATGTCCAATTGCAGTTTCTACAGAAAGAGTGTTTCAGAACGGCTCAATCAAAAGTAAGGTTCAACTCTGTTAGTTGAATGCACAGGACAGAAAGAAGTTTCATACAATGCTTCTGTGTAGTTTATATTTGAACATATTCTTTTTTCCACTATTACCCACTTAGCGCTACGAATGTCCAGTTGCATTTTCTACAGACAGAGAGTTTCAAAACTGCTCAATCAAAAGTATGGTTTAACTCTGTTAGCTGTATGCTCAGATCAGAAAGAAGTTTCACAGAATGCTTCTGTGTAGTTTATATTTGCATATATTCCTTTTTCCACTACTACGCTCTTAGCGCTCCAAATGTCCAGTTGCATTTTCAACAGAAAGAGTGTTCAGATGTGCTCAATCAAAAGTATGGTTTAACTCTGTTAGCTGAATGCACAGATCAGAAAGAAGTTTCACAGAATGATTCTGTGTAGTTTATATTTGGAGACATTCCTTTTTCCACTATTACCATCTTAGCGCTCCGAATCTCCACTTGCATTTTCTACAGAAAGAGTGTTTCAGAACGGCTCAATCAAAACTAAGGTTCAACTCTTTTAGTTGAACAAACAGAACAGAAAGTAGTTTCACAAAATTCTTCTGTGTAGTTTTTATTTGTAGACATTCTTTTTCCCAATATAGGCCTCTTAGCGCTCAGAATGTCCAATTGCAGTTTCTACAGAAAGAGTGTTTCAGAACGGCTCAATCAAAAGTAAGGTTCAACTCTGTTAGTTGAATGCACAGAACAGAAAGAAGTTTCATACAATGCTTCTGTGTAGTTTATATTTGAACATATTCTTTTTTCCACTATTACCCACTTAGCGCTACGAATGTCCAGTTGCATTTTCTACAGACAGAGAGTTTCAAAACTGCTCAATCAAAAGTATGGTTTAACTCTGTTAGCTGTATGCTCAGATCAGAAAGAAGTTTCACAGAATGCTTCTGTGTAGTTTATATTTGCATATATTACTTTTTCCACTACTACGCTCTTAGCGCTCCAAATGTCCAGTTGCATTTTCAACAGAAAGAGTGTTCAGATGTGCTCAATCAAAAGTATGGTTTAACTCTGTTAGCTGAATGCACAGATCAGAAAGAAGTTTCACCGAATGATTCTGTGTAGTTTATATTTGAAGACATTCCTTTTTCCACTATTACCATCTTAGTGCTCCGAATCTCCACTTGCATTTTCTACAAAAAGAGTGTTTCATAACTGCTCAATCAAAAATATGTTTTATCTCTGTTAACTGAATTTACAGATCAGAAATAAGTTTCACAGAATGCATCTGTGTAGTTTTTATTTGAAGATATTCTTTTTCCTAATGTAGGCCTCTTAGCGCTTAGCATGTCCAATTGCAGTTTCTACACAAAGAGTGTTTCAGAACGGCTCAATCAAAAGTAAGGTTCAACTCTGTTAGTTGAATGCACAGAACAGAAAGAATTTTCACAGAATGCTACTGTGTAGTTTATATTTGAATATATTCCTTTTTCCACTATTACCCTCTTAGCGCTCCGAATGTCCACTTGCATTTTCTACAGAAAGAGTGTTCAGAACTGCGCAATCAAAAGTATGGTTTAACTCTGTTAGCTTAATGAACATATCAGAAATAAGTTTCACACAATGCTTCTGTGTAGTTTTTATTTGAAGATATTATTTTTCCCAATAGAGGCCTCTTAGCGCTCAGAATGTCCAATTGCAGTTTCTACAGAAAGAGTGTTTCAGAAAGGCTCAATCAAAAGTAAGGTTCAACTCTGTTAGTTGAATGCACAGAACAGAAAGAAGTTTCATACAATGCTTCTGTGTAGTTTATATTTGAACATATTCTTTTTTCCACTATTACCCACTTAGCGCTACGAATGTCCAATTGCATTTTCTACAGACAGAGTGTTTCAAAACTGCTTAATCATAAGTATGGTTTAACTCTGTTAGCTGAATGCTGAGATCAGAAAGAAGTTTCACAGAATGCTTCTGTGTAGTTTATATTTGAATATATTCCTTTTTCCACTACTACTCTCTTAGCGCTCCAAATGTCCAGTTGCATTTTCTACAGAAAGAGTGTTCAGATCTGCTCAATCAAAAGTATGGTTTAACTCTGTTAGCTGAATGCACAGATCAGAAAGAAGTTTCACAGAATGATTCTGTGTAGTTTATATTTGGAGACATTCCTTTTTCCACTATTACCCTCTTAGCGCTCCAAATCTCCACTTGCATTTTCTACAGAAAGAGTGTTTCAGAACGGCTCAATCGAATCTAACGTTCAACTCTTTTAGTTGAACAAACAGAACAGAAAGTAGTTTCACACAATTCTTCTGTGTAGTTTTTATTTGTAGACATTCTTTTTCCCAATATAGGCCTCTTAGCGCTCAGAATGTCCAATTGCAGTTTCTACAGAAAGAGTGTTTCAGAATGGCTCAATCAAAAGTAAGGTTCAACTCTGTTAGTTGAATGCACAGAACAGAAAGAAGTTTCATACAATGCTTCTGTGTAGTTTATATTTGAACATAATCTTTTTTCCACTATTACCCACTTAGCGCTACGAATGTCCAGTTGCATTTTCTACAGACAGAGAGTTTCAAAACTGCTCAATCAAAAGTATGGTTTAACTCTGTTAGCTGTATGCTCAGATCAGAAAGAAGTTTCACAGAATGCTTCTGTGTAGTTTATATTTGCATATATTCCTTTTTCCACTACTACGCTCTTAGCGCTCCAAATGTCCAGTTGCATTTTCAACAGAAAGAGTGTTCAGATGTGCTCAATCAAAAGTATGGTTTAACTCTGTTAGCTGAATGCACAGATCAGAAAGAAGTTTCACAGAATGATTCTGTGTAGTTTATATTTGGAGACATTCCTTTTTCCACTATTACCCTCTTAGCGCTCCAAATCTCCACTTGCATTTTCTACAGAAAGAGTGTTTCAGAACGGCTCAATCGAATCTAACGTTCAACTCTTTTAGTTGAACAAACAGAACAGAAAGTAGTTTCACACAATTCTTCTGTGTAGTTTTTATTTGTAGACATTCTTTTTCCCAATATAGGCCTCTTAGCACTCAGAATGTCCAATTGCAGTTTCTACAGAAAGAGTGTTTCAGAATGGCTCAATCAAAAGTAAGGTTCAACTCTGTTAGTTGAATGCACAGAACAGAAAGAAGTTTCATACAATGCTTCTGTGTAGTTTATATTTGAACATATTCTTTTTTCCACTATTACCCACTTAGCGCTACGAATGTCCAGTTGCATTTTCTACAGACAGAGAGTTTCAAAACTGCTCAATCAAAAGTATGGTTTAACTCTGTTAGCTGTATGCTCAGATCAGAAAGAAGTTTCACAGAATGCTTCTGTGTAGTTTATATTTGCATATATTCCTTTTTCCACTACTACGCTCTTAGCGCTCCAAATGTCCAGTTGCATTTTCAACAGAAAGAGTGTTCAGATGTGCTCAATCAAAAGTATGGTTTAACTCTGTTAGCTGAATGCACAGATCAGAAAGAAGTTTCACCGAATGATTCTGTGTAGTTTATATTTGAAGACATTCCTTTTTCCACTATTAACCTCTTAGCGCTCCGAATCTCCACTTGCATTTTCTACAAAAAGAGTGTTTCATAACTGCTCAATCAAAAATATGTTTTATCTCTGTTAACTGAATTTACAGATCAGAAATAAGTTTCACAGAATGCATCTGTGTAGTTTTTATTTGAAGATATTCTTTTTCCTAATGTAGGCCTCTTAGCGCTTAGCATGTCCAATTGCAGTTTCTACACAAAGAGTGTTTCAGAACGGCTCAATCAAATGTAAGGTTCAACTCTGTTAGTTGAATGCACAGAACAGAAAGAATTTTCACAGAATGCTACTGTGTAGTTTATATTTGAATATATTCCTTTTTCCACTATTACCCTCTTAGCGCTCCGAATGTCCACTTGCATTTTCTACAGAAAGAGTGTTCAGAACTGCGCAATCAAAAGTATGGTTTAACTCTGTTAGCTTAATGAACATATCAGAAATAAGTTTCACACAATGCTTCTGTGTAGTTTTTATTTGAAGATATTATTTTTCCCAATAGAGGCCTCTTAGCGCTCAGAATGTCCAATTGCAGTTTCTACAGAAAGAGTGTTTCAGAAAGGCTCAATCAAAAGTAAGGTTCAACTCTGTTAGTTGAATGCACAGAACAGAAAGAAGTTTCATACAATGCTTCTGTGTAGTTTATTTTTGAACATATTCTTTTTTCCACTATTACCCACTTAGCGCTACGAATGTCCAATTGCATTTTCTACAGACAGAGTGTTTCAAAACTGCTCAATCAAAAGTATGGTTTAACTCTGTTAGCTGAATGCTCAGATCAGAAAGTAGTTTCACAGAATGCTTCTGTGTAGTTTATATTTGAATATATTCCTTTTTCCACTACTACTCTCTTAGCGCTCCAAATGTCCAGTTGCATTTTCTACAGAAAGAGTGTTCAGATCTCCTCAATCAAAAGTATGGTTTAACTCTGTTAGCTGAATGCACAGATCAGAAAGAAGTTTCACAGAATGATTCTGTGTAGTTTATATTTGGAGACATTCCTTTTTCCACTATTACCCTCTTAGCGCTCCGAATCTCCACTTGCATTTTCTACAGAAAGAGTGTTTCAGAACGGCTCAATCAAAACTAAGGTTCAACGCTTTTAGTTGAACAAACAGAACAGAAAGAAGTTTCACACAATTCTTCTGTGTAGTTTTTATTTGTAGACATTCTTTTTCCCAATATAGGCCTCTTAGTGCTCAGAATGTCCAATTGCAGTTTCTACAGAAAGAGTGTTTCAGAACGGCTCAATCAAAAGTAAGGTTCAACTCTGTTAGTTGAATGCACAGGACAGAAAGAAATTTCATACAATGCTTCTGTGTAGTTTATATTTGAACATATTCTTTTTTCCACTATTACCCACTTAGCGCTACGAATGTCCAGTTGCATTTTCTACAGACAGAGAGTTTCAAAACTGCTCAATCAAAAGTATGGTTTAACTCTGTTAGCTGTATGCTCAGATCAGAAAGAAGTTTCACAGAATGCTTCTGTGTAGTTTATATTTGCATATATTCCTTTTTCCACTACTACGCTCTTAGCGCTCCAAATGTCCAGTTGCATTTTCAACAGAAAGAGTGTTCAGATGTGCTCAATCAAAAGTATGGTTTAACTCTGTTAGCTGAATGCACAGATCAGAAAGAAGTTTCACAGAATGATTCTGTGTAGTTTATATTTGGAGACATTCCTTTTTCCACTATTACCATCTTAGCGCTCCGAATCTCCACTTGCATTTTCTACAGAAAGAGTGTTTCAGAACGGCTCAATCAAAACTAAGGTTCAACTCTTTTAGTTGAACAAACAGAACAGAAAGTAGTTTCACAAAATTCTTCTGTGTAGTTTTTATTTGTAGACATTCTTTTTCCCAATATAGGCCTCTTAGCGCTCAGAATGTCCAATTGCAGTTTCTACAGAAAGAGTGTTTCAGAACGGCTCAATCAAAAGTAAGGTTCAACTCTGTTAGTTGAATGCACAGAACAGAAAGATGTTTCATACAATGCTTCTGTGTAGTTTATATTTGAACATATTCTTTTTTCCACTATTACCCACTTAGCGCTACGAATGTCCAGTTGCATTTTCTACAGACAGAGAGTTTCAAAACTGCTCAATCAAAAGTATGGTTTAACTCTGTTAGCTGTATGCTCAGATCAGAAAGAAGTTTCACAGAATGCTTCTGTGTAGTTTATATTTGCATATATTACTTTTTCCACTACTACGCTCTTAGCGCTCCAAATGTCCAGTTGCATTTTCAACAGAAAGAGTGTTCAGATGTGCTCAATCAAAAGTATGGTTTAACTCTGTTAGCTGAATGCACAGATCAGAAAGAAGTTTCACCGAATGTTTCTGTGTAGTTTATATTTGAAGACATTCCTTTTTCCACTATTACCATCTTAGTGCTCCGAATCTCCACTTGCATTTTCTACAAAAAGAGTGTTTCATAACTGCTCAATCAAAAATATGTTTTATCTCTGTTAACTGAATTTACAGATCAGAAATAAGTTTCACAGAATGCATCTGTGTAGTTTTTATTTGAAGATATTCTTTTTCCTAATGTAGGCCTCTTAGCGCTTAGCATGTCCAATTGCAGTTTCTACACAAAGAGTGTTTCAGAACGGCTCAATCAAATGTAAGGTTCAACTCTGTTAGTTGAATGCACAGAACAGAAAGAATTTTCACAGAATGCTACTGTGTAGTTTATATTTGAATATATTCCTTTTTCCACTATTACCCTCTTAGCGCTCCGAATGTCCACTTGCATTTTCTACAGAAAGAGTGTTCAGAACTGCGCAATCAAAAGTATGGTTTAACTCTGTTAGCTTAATGAACATATCAGAAATAAGTTTCACACAATGCTTCTGTGTAGTTTTTATTTGAAGATATTATTTTTCCCAATAGAGGCCTCTTAGCGCTCAGAATGTCCAATTGCAGTTTCTACAGAAAGAGTGTTTCAGAAAGGCTCAATCAAAAGTAAGGTTCAACTCTGTTAGTTGAATGCACAGAACAGAAAGAAGTTTCATACAATGCTTCTGTGTAGTTTATATTTGAACATATTCTTTTTTCCACTAATACCCACTTAGCGCTACGAATGTCCAATTGCATTTTCTACAGACAGAGTGTTTCAAAACTGCTCAATCAAAAGTATGGTTTAACTCTGTTAGCTGAATGCTCAGATCAGAAAGAAGTTTCACAGAATGCTTCTGTGTAGTTTATATTTGAATATATTCCTTTTTCCACTACTACTCTCTTAGCGCTCCAAATGTCCAGTTGCATTTTCTACAGAAAGAGTGTTCAGATCTCCTCAATCAAAAGTATGGTTTAACTCTGTTAGCTGAATGCACAGATCAGAAAGAAGTTTCACAGAATGATTCTGTGTAGTTTATATTTGGAGACATTCCTTTTTCCACTATTAACCTCTTAGCGCTCCGAATCTCCACTTGCATTTTCTACAGAAAGAGTGTTTCAGAACGGCTCAATCAAAACTAAGGTTCAACGCTTTTAGTTGAACAAACAGAACAGAAAGAAGTTTCACACAATTCTTCTGTGTAGTTTTTATTTGTAGACATTCTTTTTCCCAATATAGGCCTCTTAGCGCTCAGAATGTCCAATTGCAGTTTCTACAGAAAGAGTGTTTCAGAACGGCTCAATCAAAAGTAATTTTCAACTCTGTTAGTTGAATGCACAGAACGGAAAGAAGTTTCATACAATGCTTCTGTGTAGTTTATATTTGAACATATTCTTTTTTCCACTATTACCAACTTAGCGCTACGAATGTCCAGTTGCATTTTCTACAGACAGAGTGTTTCAAAACTGCTCAATCAAAAGTATGGTTTAACTCTGTTAGCTGTATGCTCAGATCAGAAAGAAGTTTCACAGAATGCTTCTGTGTAGTTTATATTTGAATATATTCCTTTTTCCACTACTACGCTCTTAGCGCTCCAAATGTCCAGTTGCATTTTCCACAGAAAGAGTGTTCAGATCTGCTCAATCAAAAGTATGGTTTAACTCTGTTAGCTGAATGCACAGATCAGAAAGAAGTTTCACCGAATGATTCTGTGTAGTTTATATTTGAAGACATTCCTTTTTCCACTATTACCCTCTTTGCGCTCCGAATCTCCACTTGTATTTTCTACAAAAAGAGTGTTTCATAACTGCTCAATCAAAAATATGTTTTATCTCTGTTAACTGAATTTACAGATCAGAAATAAGTTTCACAGAATGCATCTGTGTAGTTTTTATTTGAAGATATTCTTTTTCCCAATGTAGGCCTCTTAGCGCTTAGCATGTCCAATTGCAGTTTCTACAGAAAGAGTGTTTCAGAACGGCTCAATCAAAACTAAGGTTCAACGCTTTTAGTTGAACAAACAGAACAGAAAGAAGTTTCACACAATTCTTCTGTGTAGTTTTTATTTGTAGACATTCTTTTTCCCAATATAGGCCTCTTAGCGCTCAGAATGTCCAATTGCAGTTTCTACAGAAAGAGTGTTTCAGAACGGCTCAATCAAAAGTAAGGTTCAACTCTGTTAGTTGAATGCACAGAACACAAAGAAGTTTCATACAATGCTTCTGTGTAGTTTATATTTGAACATATTCTTTTTTCCACTATTACCCACTTAGCTCTAAGAATGTCCAGTTGCATTTTCTACAGACAGAGAGTTTCAAAACTGCTCAATCAAAAGTATGGTTTAACTCTGTTAGCTGTATGCTCAGATCAGAAAGAAGTTTCACAGAATGCTTCTGTGTAGTTTATATTTGCATATATTCCTTTTTCCACTACTACGCTCTTAGCGCTCCAAATGTCCAGTTGCATTTTCAACAGAAAGAGTGTTCAGATGTGCTCAATCAAAAGTATGGTTTAACTCTGTTAGCTGAATGCACAGATCAGAAAGAAGTTTCACCGAATGATTCTGTGTAGTTTATATTTGAAGACATTCCTTTTTCCACTATTACCCTCTTAGCGCTCCGAATCTCCACTTGCATTTTCTACAAAAAGAGTGTTTCATAACTGCTCAATCAAAAATATGTTTTATCTCTGTTAACTGAATTTACAGATCAGAAATAAGTTTCACAGAATGCATCTGTGTAGTTTTTGTTTGAAGATATTCTTTTTCCTAATGTAGGCCTCTTAGCGCTTAGCATGTCCAATTGCAGTTTCTACACAAAGAGTGTTTCAGAACGGCTCAATCATATGTAAGGTTCAACTCTGTTAGTTGAATGCACAGAACAGAAAGAATTTTCACAGAATGCTACTGTGTAGTTTATATTTGAATATATTCCTTTTTCCACTATTACCCTCTTAGCGCTCCGAATGTCCACTTGCATTTTCTACAGAAAGATTGTTCAGAACTGCGCAATCAAAAGTATGGTTTAACTCTGTTAGCTTAATGAACATATCAGAAATAAGTTTCACACAATGCTTCTGTGTAGTTTTTATTTGAGGATATTATTTTTCCCAATAGAGGCCTCTTAGCGCTCAGAATGTCCAATTGCAGTTTCTACAGAAAGAGTGTTTCAGAAAGGCTCAATCAAAAGTAAGGTTCAACTCTGTTAGTTGAATGCACAGAACAGAAAGAAGTTTCATACAATGCTTCTGTGTAGTTTATATTTGAACATATTCTTTTTTCCACTATTACCCACTTAGCGCTACGAATTTCCAATTGCATTTTCTACAGACAGAGTGTTTCAAAACTGCTCAATCAAAAGTATGGTTTAAATCTGTTAGCTGAATGCTCATATCAGAAAGAAGTTTCACAGAATGCTTCTGTGTAGTTTATATTTGAATATATTCCTTTTTCCACTACTACTCTCTTAGCGCTCCAAATGTCCAGTTGCATTTTCTACAGAAAGAGTGTTCAGATCTCCTCAATCAAAAGTATGGTTTAACTCTGTTAGCTGAATGCACAGATCAGAAAGAAGTTTCACAGAATGATTCTGTGTAGTTTATATTTGGAGACATTCCTTTTTCCACTATTACCCTCTTAGCGCTCCGAATCTCCACTTGCATTTTCTACAGAAAGAGTGTTTCAGAACGGCTCAATCAAAACTAAGGTTCAACGCTTTTAGTTGAACAAACAGAACAGAAAGAAGTTTCACACAATTCTTCTGTGTAGTTTTTATTTGTAGACATTCTTTTTCCCAATATAGGCCTCTTAGCGCTCAGAATGTCCAATTGCAGTTTCTACAGAAAGAGTGTTTCAGAACGGCTCAATCAAAAGTAATTTTCAACTCTGTTAGTTGAATGCACAGAACAGAAAGAAGTTTCATACAATGCTACTGTGTAGTTTATATTTGAACATATTCTTTTTTCCACTATTACCAACTTAGCGCTACGAATGTCCAGTTGCATTTTCTACAGACAGAGTGTTTCAAAACTGCTCAATCAAAAGTATGGTTTAACTCTGTTAGCTGTATGCTCAGATCAGAAAGAAGTTTCACAGAATGCTTCTGTGTAGTTTATATTTGAATATATTCCTTTTTCCACTACTACGCTCTTAGCGCTCCAAATGTCCAGTTGCATTTTCCACAGAAAGAGTGTTCAGATCTGCTCAATCAAAAGTATGGTTTAACTCTGTTAGCTGAATGCACAGATCAGAAAGAAGTTTCACCGAATGATTCCGTGTAGTTTATATTTGAAGACATTCCTTTTTCCACTATTACCCTCTTTGCGCTCCGAATCTCCACTTGCATTTTCTACAAAAAGAGTGTTTCATAACTGCTCAATCAAAAATATGTTTTATCTGTGTTAACTGAATTTACAGATAAGAAATAAGTTTCACAGAATGCATCTGTGTAGTTTTTATTTGAAGATATTCTTTTTCCCAATGTAGGCCTCTTAGCGCTTAGCATGTCCAATTGCAGTTTCTACAGAAAGAGTGTTTCAGAACGGCTCAATCAAAACTAAGGTTCAACGCTTTTAGTTGAACAAACAGAACAGAAAGAAGTTTCACACAATTCTTCTGTGTAGTTTTTATTTGTAGACATTCTTTTTCCCAATATAGGCCTCTTAGCGCTCAGAATGTCCAATTGCAGTTTCTACAGAAAGAGTGTTTCAGAACGGCTCAATCAAAAGTAAGGTTCAACTCTGTTAGTTGAATGCACAGAACAGAAAGAAGTTTCATACAATGCTTCTGTGTAGTTTATATTTGAACATATTCTTTTTTCCACTATTACCCACTTAGCGCTACGAATGTCCAGTTGCATTTTCTACAGACAGAGAGTTTCAAAACTGCTCAATCAAAAGTATGGTTTAACTCTGTTAGCTGTATGCTCAGATCAGAAAGTAGTTTCACAGGATGCTTCTGTGTAGTTTATATTTGCATATATTCCTTTTTCCACTACTACGCTCTTAGCGCTCCAAATGTCCAGTTGCATTTTCAACAGAAAGAGTGTTCAGATGTGCTCAATCAAAAGTATGGTTTAACTCTGTTAGCTGAATGCACAGATCAGAAAGAAGTTTCACCGAATGATTCTG
The DNA here is from genome assembly GCF_028878055.3 of Symphalangus syndactylus. NCBI lineage: Eukaryota > Metazoa > Chordata > Mammalia > Primates > Hylobatidae > Symphalangus > Symphalangus syndactylus. Next base: position 95,160,642 of record NC_072434.2, on the reverse strand, counting down.
TGTAGTTTATATTTGAAGACATTCCTTTTTCCACTATTACCCTCTTAGCGCTCCGAATCTCCACTTGCATTTTCTACAAAAAGAGTGTTTCATAACTGCTCAATCAAAAATATGTTTTATCTCTGTTAACTGAATTTACAGATCAGAAATAAGTTTCACAGAATGCATCTGTGTAGTTTTTATTTGAAGATATTCTTTTTCCTAATGTAGGCCTCTTAGCGCTTAGCATGTCCAATTGCAGTTTCTACACAAAGAGTGTTTCAGAACGGCTCAATCAAAAGTATGGTTTAACTCTGTTAGCTGAATGCTCAGATCAGAAAGAAGTTTCACAGAATGCTTCTGTGTAGTTTATATTTGAATATATTCCTTTTTCCACTACTACTCTCTTAGCGCTCCAAATGTCCAGTTGCATTTTCTACAGAAATAGTGTTCAGATCTCCTCAATCAAAAGTATGGTTTAACTCTGTTAGCTGAATGCACAGATCAGAAAGAAGTTTCACAGAATGATTCTGTGTAGTTTATATTTGGAGACATTCCTTTTTCCACTATTACCCTCTTAGCGCTCCGAATCTCCACTTGCATTTTCTACAGAAAGAGTGTTTCAGAACGGCTCAATCAAAACTAAGGTTCAACGCTTTTAGTTGAACAAACAGAACAGAAAGAAGTTTCACACAATTCTTCTGTGTAGTTTTTATTTGTAGACATTCTTTTTCCCAATATAGGCCTCTTAGCGCTCAGAATGTCCAATTGCAGTTTCTACAGAAAGAGTGTTTCAGAACGGCTCAATCAAAAGTAATTTTCAACTCTGTTAGTTGAATGCACAGAACAGAAAGAAGTTTCATACAATGCTTCTGTGTAGTTTATATTTGAACATATTCTTTTTTCCACTATTACCAACTTAGCGCTACGAATGTCCAGTTGCATTTTCTACAGACAGAGTGTTTCAAAACTGCTCAATCAAAAGTATGGTTTAACTCTGTTAGCTGTATGCTCAGATCAGAAAGAAGTTTCACAGAATGCTTCTGTGTAGTTTATATTTGAATATATTCCTTTTTCCACTACTACGCTCTTAGCGCTCCAAATGTCCAGTTGCATTTTCCACAGAAAGAGTGTTCAGATCTGCTCAATCAAAAGTATGGTTTAACTCTGTTAGCTGAATGCACAGATCAGAAAGAAGTTTCACCGAATGATTCTGTGTAGTTTATATTTGAAGACATTCCTTTTTCCACTATTACCCTCTTTGCGCTCCGAATATCCACTTGCATTTTCTACAAAAAGAGTGTTTCATAACTGCTCAATCAAAAACATGTTTTATCTCTGTTAACTGAATTTACAGATCAGAAATAAGTTTCACAGAATGCATCTGTGTAGTTTTTATTTGAAGATATTCTTTTTCCCAATGTAGGCCTCTTAGCGCTTAGCATGTCCAATTGCAGTTTCTACAGAAAGAGTGTTTCAGAACGGCTCAATCAAAACTAAGGTTCAACGCTTTTAGTTGAACAAACAGAACAGAAAGAAGTTTCACACAATTCTTCTGTGTAGTTTTTATTTGTAGACATTCTTTTTCCCAATATAGGCCTCTTAGCGCTCAGAATGTCCAATTGCAGTTTCTACAGAAAGAGTGTTTCAGAACGGCTCAATCAAAAGTAAGGTTCAACTCTGTTAGTTGAATGCACAGAACAGAAAGAAGTTTCATACAATGCTTCTGTGTAGTTTATATTTGAACATATTCTTTTTTCCACTATTACCCACTTAGCGCTACGAATGTCCAGTTGCATTTTCTACAGACAGAGAGTTTCAAAACTGCTCAATCAAAAGTATGGTTTAACTCTGTTAGCTGTATGCTCAGATCAGAAAGTAGTTTCACAGGATGCTTCTGTGTAGTTTATATTTGCATATATTCCTTTTTCCACTACTACGCTCTTAGCGCTCCAAATGTCCAGTTGCATTTTCAACAGAAAGAGTGTTCAGATGTGCTCAATCAAAAGTATGGTTTAACTCTGTTAGCTGAATGCACAGATCAGAAAGAAGTTTCACCGAATGATTCTGTGTAGTTTATATTTGAAGACATTCCTTTTTCCACTATTACCCTCTTAGCGCTCCGAATCTCCACTTGCATTTTCTACAAAAAGAGTGTTTCATAACTGCTCAATCAAAAATATGTTTTATCTCTGTTAACTGAATTTACAGATCAGAAATAAGTTTCACAGAATGCATCTGTGTAGTTTTTATTTGAAGATATTCTTTTTCCTAATGTAGGCCTCTTAGCGCTTAGCATGTCCAATTGCAGTTTCTACACAAAGAGTGTTTCAGAACGGCTCAATCAAAAGTATGGTTTAACTCTGTTAGCTGAATGCTCAGATCAGAAAGAAGTTTCACAGAATGCTTCTGTGTAGTTTATATTTGAATATATTCCTTTTTCCACTACTACTCTCTTAGCGCTCCAAATGTCCAGTTGCATTTTCTACAGAAATAGTGTTCAGATCTCCTCAATCAAAAGTATGGTTTAACTCTGTTAGCTGAATGCACAGATCAGAAAGAAGTTTCACAGAATGATTCTGTGTAGTTTATATTTGGAGACATTCCTTTTTCCACTATTACCCTCTTAGCGCTCCGAATCTCCACTTGCATTTTCTACAGAAAGAGTGTTTCAGAACGGCTCAATCAAAACTAAGGTTCAACGCTTTTAGTTGAACAAACAGAACAGAAAGAAGTTTCACACAATTCTTCTGTGTAGTTTTTATTTGTAGACATTCTTTTTCCCAATATAGGCCTCTTAGCGCTCAGAATGTCCAATTGCAGTTTCTACAGAAAGAGTGTTTCAGAACGGCTCAATCAAAAGTAATTTTCAACTCTGTTAGTTGAATGCACAGAACAGAAAGAAGTTTCATACAATGCTTCTGTGTAGTTTATATTTGAACATATTCTTTTTTCCACTAATACCAACTTAGCGCTACGAATGTCCAGTTGCATTTTCTACAGACAGAGTGTTTCAAAACTGCTCAATCAAAAGTATTTTTTAACTCTGTTAGCTGTATGCTCAGATCAGAAAGAAGTTTCACAGAATGCTTCTGTGTAGTTTATATTTGAATATATTCCTTTTTCCACTACTACGCTCTTAGCGCTCCAAATGTCCAGTTGCATTTTCCACAGAAAGAGTGTTCAGATCTGCTCAATCAAAAGTATGGTTTAACTCTGTTAGCTGAATGCACAGATCAGAAAGAAGTTTCACCGAATGATTCTGTGTAGTTTATATTTGAAGACATTCCTTTTTCCACTATTACCATCTTAGTGCTCCGAATCTCCACTTGCATTTTCTACAAAAAGAGTGTTTCATAACTGCTCAATCAAAAATATGTTTTATCTCTGTTAACTGAATTTACAGATCAGAAATAAGTTTCACAGAATGCATCTGTGTAGTTTTTATTTGAAGATATTCTTTTTCCTAATGTAGGCCTCTTAGCGCTTAGCATGTCCAATTGCAGTTTCTACACAAAGAGTGTTTCAGAACGGCTCAATCAAAAGTAAGGTTCAACTCTGTTAGTTGAATGCACAGAACAGAAAGAATTTTCACAGAATGCTACTGTGTAGTTTATATTTGAATATATTCCTTTTTCCACTATTACCCTCTTAGCGCTCCGAATGTCCACTTGCATTTTCTACAGAAAGAGTGTTCAGAACTGCGCAATCAAAAGTATGGTTTAACTCTGTTAGCTTAATGAACATATCAGAAATAAGTTTCACACAATGCTTCTGTGTAGTTTTTATTTGAAGATATTATTTTTCCCAATAGAGGCCTCTTAGCGCTCAGAATGTCCAATTGCAGTTTCTACAGAAAGAGTGTTTCAGAAAGGCTCAATCAAAAGTAAGGTTCAACTCTGTTAGTTGAATGCACAGAACAGAAAGAAGTTTCATACAATGCTTCTGTGTAGTTTATATTTGAACATATTCTTTTTTCCACTATTACCCACTTAGCGCTACGAATGTCCAATTGCATTTTCTACAGACAGAGTGTTTCAAAACTGCTTAATCATAAGTATGGTTTAACTCTGTTAGCTGAATGCTGAGATCAGAAAGAAGTTTCACAGAATGCTTCTGTGTAGTTTATATTTGAATATATTCCTTTTTCCACTACTACTCTCTTAGCGCTCCAAATGTCCAGTTGCATTTTCTACAGAAAGAGTGTTCAGATCTGCTCAATCAAAAGTATGGTTTAACTCTGTTAGCTGAATGCACAGATCAGAAAGAAGTTTCACAGAATGATTCTGTGTAGTTTATATTTGGAGACATTCCTTTTTCCACTATTACCGTCTTAGCGCTCCAAATCTCCACTTGCATTTTCTACAGAAAGAGTGTTTCAGAACGGCTCAATCGAATCTAACGTTCAACTCTTTTAGTTGAACAAACAGAACAGAAAGTAGTTTCACACAATTCTTCTGTGTAGTTTTTATTTGTAGACATTCTTTTTCCCAATATAGGCCTCTTAGCGCTCAGAATGTCCAATTGCAGTTTCTACAGAAAGAGTGTTTCAGAATGGCTCAATCAAAAGTAAGGTTCAACTCTGTTAGTTGAATGCACAGAACAGAAAGAAGTTTCATACAATGCTTCTGTGTAGTTTATATTTGAACATAATCTTTTTTCCACTATTACCCACTTAGCGCTACGAATGTCCAGTTGCATTTTCTACAGACAGAGAGTTTCAAAACTGCTCAATCAAAAGTATGGTTTAACTCTGTTAGCTGTATGCTCAGATCAGAAAGAAGTTTCACAGAATGCTTCTGTGTAGTTTATATTTGCATATATTCCTTTTTCCACTACTACGCTCTTAGCGCTCCAAATGTCCAGTTGCATTTTCAACAGAAAGAGTGTTCAGATGTGCTCAATCAAAAGTATGGTTTAACTCTGTTAGCTGAATGCACAGATCAGAAAGAAGTTTCACCGAATGATTCTGTGTAGTTTATATTTGAAGACATTCCTTTTTCCACTATTAACCTCTTAGCGCTCCGAATCTCCACTTGCATTTTCCACAAAAAGAGTGTTTCATAACTGCTCAATCAAAAATATGTTTTATCTCTGTTAACTGAATTTACAGATCAGAAATAAGTTTCACAGAATGCATCTGTGTAGTTTTTATTTGAAGATATTCTTTTTCCTAATGTAGGCCTCTTAGCGCTTAGCATGTCCAATTGCAGTTTCTACACAAAGAGTGTTTCAGAACGGCTCAATCAAATGTAAGGTTCAACTCTGTTAGTTGAATGCACAGAACAGAAAGAATTTTCACAGAATGCTACTGTGTAGTTTATATTTGAATATATTCCTTTTTCCACTATTACCCTCTTAGCGCTCCGAATGTCCACTTGCATTTTCTACAGAAAGAGTGTTCAGAACTGCGCAATCAAAAGTATGGTTTAACTCTGTTAGCTTAATGAACATATCAGAAATAAGTTTCACACAATGCTTCTGTGTAGTTTTTATTTGAAGATATTATTTTTCCCAATAGAGGCCTCTTAGCGCTCAGAATGTCCAATTGCAGTTTCTACAGAAAGAGTGTTTCAGAAAGGCTCAATCAAAAGTAAGGTTCAACTCTGTTAGTTGAATGCACAGAACAGAAAGAAGTTTCATACAATGCTTCTGTGTAGTTTATATTTGAACATATTCTTTTTTCCACTATTACCCACTTAGCGCTACGAATGTCCAATTGCATTTTCTACAGACAGAGTGTTTCAAAACTGCTCAATCAAAAGTATGGTTTAACTCTGTTAGCTGAATGCTCAGATCAGAAAGAAGTTTCACAGAATGCTTCTGTGTAGTTTATATTTGAATATATTCCTTTTTCCACTACTACTCTCTTAGCGCTCCAAATGTCCAGTTGCATTTTCTACAGAAAGAGTGTTCAGATCTCCTCAATCAAAAGTATGGTTTAACTCTGTTAGCTGAATGCACAGATCAGAAAGAAGTTTCACAGAATGATTCTGTGTAGTTTATATTTGGAGACATTCCTTTTTCCACTATTAACCTCTTAGCGCTCCGAATCTCCACTTGCATTTTCTACAGAAAGAGTGTTTCAGAACGGCTCAATCAAAACTAAGGTTCAACGCTTTTAGTTGAACAAACAGAACAGAAAGAAGTTTCACACAATTCTTCTGTGTAGTTTTTATTTGTAGACATTCTTTTTCCCAATATAGGCCTCTTAGCGCTCAGAATGTCCAATTGCAGTTTCTACAGAAAGAGTGTTTCAGAACGGCTCAATCAAAAGTAATTTTCAACTCTGTTAGTTGAATGCACAGAACGGAAAGAAGTTTCATACAATGCTTCTGTGTAGTTTATATTTGAACATATTCTTTTTTCCACTATTACCAACTTAGCGCTACGAATGTCCAGTTGCATTTTCTACAGACAGAGTGTTTCAAAACTGCTCAATCAAAAGTATGGTTTAACTCTGTTAGCTGTATGCTCAGATCAGAAAGAAGTTTCACAGAATGCTTCTGTGTAGTTTATATTTGAATATATTCCTTTTTCCACTACTACGCTCTTAGCGCTCCAAATGTCCAGTTGCATTTTCCACAGAAAGAGTGTTCAGATCTGCTCAATCAAAAGTATGGTTTAACTCTGTTAGCTGAATGCACAGATCAGAAAGAAGTTTCACCGAATGATTCTGTGTAGTTTATATTTGAAGACATTCCTTTTTCCACTATTACCCTCTTTGCGCTCCGAATCTCCACTTGTATTTTCTACAAAAAGAGTGTTTCATAACTGCTCAATCAAAAATATGTTTTATCTCTGTTAACTGAATTTACAGATCAGAAATAAGTTTCACAGAATGCATCTGTGTAGTTTTTATTTGAAGATATTCTTTTTCCCAATGTAGGCCTCTTAGCGCTTAGCATGTCCAATTGCAGTTTCTACAGAAAGAGTGTTTCAGAACGGCTCAATCAAAACTAAGGTTCAACGCTTTTAGTTGAACAAACAGAACAGAAAGAAGTTTCACACAATTCTTCTGTGTAGTTTTTATTTGTAGACATTCTTTTTCCCAATATAGGCCTCTTAGCGCTCAGAATGTCCAATTGCAGTTTCTACAGAAAGAGTGTTTCAGAACGGCTCAATCAAAAGTAAGGTTCAACTCTGTTAGTTGAATGCACAGAACACAAAGAAGTTTCATACAATGCTTCTGTGTAGTTTATATTTGAACATATTCTTTTTTCCACTATTACCCACTTAGCTCTAAGAATGTCCAGTTGCATTTTCTACAGACAGAGAGTTTCAAAACTGCTCAATCAAAAGTATGGTTTAACTCTGTTAGCTGTAAGCTCAGATCAGAAAGAAGTTTCACAGAATGCTTCTGTGTAGTTTATATTTGCATATATTACTTTTTCCACTACTACGCTCTTAGCGCTCCAAATGTCCAGTTGCATTTTCAACAGAAAGAGTGTTCAGATGTGCTCAATCAAAAGTATGGTTTAACTCTGTTAGCTGAATGCACAGATCAGAAAGAAGTTTCACCGAATGATTCTGTGTAGTTTATATTTGAAGACATTCCTTTTTCCACTATTACCCTCTTAGCGCTCCGAATCTCCACTTGCATTTTCTACAAAAAGAGTGTTTCATAACTGCTCAATCAAAAATATGTTTTATCTCTGTTAACTGAATTTACAGATCAGAAATAAGTTTCACAGAATGCATCTGTGTAGTTTTTGTTTGAAGATATTCTTTTTCCTAATGTAGGCCTCTTAGCGCTTAGCATGTCCAATTGCAGTTTCTACACAAAGAGTGTTTCAGAACGGCTCAATCATATGTAAGGTTCAACTCTGTTAGTTGAATGCACAGAACAGAAAGAATTTTCACAGAATGCTACTGTGTAGTTTATATTTGAATATATTCCTTTTTCCACTATTACCCTCTTAGCGCTCCGAATGTCCACTTGCATTTTCTACAGAAAGATTGTTCAGAACTGCGCAATCAAAAGTATGGTTTAACTCTGTTAGCTTAATGAACATATCAGAAATAAGTTTCACACAATGCTTCTGTGTAGTTTTTATTTGAGGATATTATTTTTCCCAATAGAGGCCTCTTAGCGCTCAGAATGTCCAATTGCAGTTTCTACAGAAAGAGTGTTTCAGAAAGGCTCAATCAAAAGTAAGGTTCAACTCTGTTAGTTGAATGCACAGAACAGAAAGAAGTTTCATACAATGCTTCTGTGTAGTTTATATTTGAACATATTCTTTTTTCCACTATTACCCACTTAGCGCTACGAATTTCCAATTGCATTTTCTACAGACAGAGTGTTTCAAAACTGCTCAATCAAAAGTATGGTTTAAATCTGTTAGCTGAATGCTCATATCAGAAAGAAGTTTCACAGAATGCTTCTGTGTAGTTTATATTTGAATATATTCCTTTTTCCACTACTACTCTCTTAGCGCTCCAAATGTCCAGTTGCATTTTCTACAGAAATAGTGTTCAGATCTCCTCAATCAAAAGTATGGTTTAACTCTGTTAGCTGAATGCACAGATCAGAAAGAAGTTTCACAGAATGATTCTGTGTAGTTTATATTTGGAGACATTCCTTTTTCCACTATTACCCTCTTAGCGCTCCGAATCTCCACTTGCATTTTCTACAGAAAGAGTGTTTCAGAACGGCTCAATCAAAACTAAGGTTCAACGCTTTTAGTTGAACAAACAGAACAGAAAGAAGTTTCACACAATTCTTCTGTGTAGTTTTTATTTGTAGACATTCTTTTTCCCAATATAGGCCTCTTAGCGCTCAGAATGTCCAATTGCAGTTTCTACAGAAAGAGTGTTTCAGAACGGCTCAATCAAAAGTAAGGTTGAACTCAGTTGAATGCACAGAACAGAAAGAAGTTTCATACAATGCTTCTGTGTAGTTTATATTTGAACATATTCTTTTTTCCACTATTACCCACTTAGCGCTACGAATGTCCAGTTGCATTTTCTACAGACAGAGTGTTTCAAAACTGCTCAATCAAAAGTATGGTTTAACTCTGTTAGCTGAATGCTCAGATCAGAAAGAAGTTTCACAGAATGCTTCTGTGTAGTTTATATTTGAATATATTCCTTTTTCCACTACTACGCTCTTAGCGCTCCAAATGTCCAGTTGCATTTTCTACAGAAAGAGTGTTCAGATCTGCTCAATCAAAAGTATGGTTTAACACTGTTAGCTGAATGCACAGATCAGAAAGAAGTTTCACCGAATGTTTCTGTGTAGTTTATATTTGAAGACATTCCTTTTTCCACTATTACCCTCTTAGCGCTCCGAATCTCCACTTGCATTTTCTACAAAAAGAGTGTTTCATAACTGCTCAATCAAAAATATGTTTTATCTCTGTTAACTGAATTTACAGATCAGAAATAAGTTTCACAGAATGCATCTGTGTAGTTTTTATTTGAAGATATTCTTTTTCCCAATGTAGGCCTCTTAGCGCTTAGCATGTCCAATTGCAGTTTCTACAGAAAGAGTGTTTCAGAACGGCTCAATCAAAAGTAAGGTTCAACTCTGTTAGTTGAATGCACAGAACAGAAAGAATTTTCACAGAATGCTACTGTGTAGTTTATATTTGAATATATTCCTTTTTCCACTAATACCCTCTTAGCGCTCCGAATGTCCACTTGCATTTTCTACAGAAAGAGTGTTCAGAACTGGGCAATCAAAAGTATGGTTTAACTCTGTTAGCTTAATGAACATATCAGAAATAAGTTTCACACAATGCTTCTGTGTAGTTTTTATTTGAAGATATTATTTTTCCCAATAGAGGCCTCTTAGCGCTCAGAATGTCCAATTGCAGTTTCTACAGAAAGAGTGTTTCAGAAAGGCTCTATCAAAAGTAAGGTTCAACTCTGTGAGTTGAATGCACAGAACAGAAAGAAGTTTCATACAATGCTTCTGTGTAGTTTATATTTGAACATATTCTTTTTTCCACTATTACCCACTTGGCGCTACGAATGTCCAGTTGCATTTTCTACAGACAGAGTGTTTCAAAACTGCTCAATCAAAAGTATGGTTTAACTCTGTTAGCTGAATGCTCAGATCAGAAAGAAGTTTCACAGAATGCTTCTGTGTAGTTTATATTTGAATATATCCCTTTTTCCACTACTACTCTCTTAGCGCTCCAAATGTCCAGTTGCATTTTCTACAGAAAGAGTGTTCAGATCTGCTCAATCAAAAGTATGGTTTTACTCTGTTAGCTGAATGCACAGATCAGAAAGAAGTTTCACAGAATGATTCTGTGTAGTTTATATTTGGAGACATTCCTTTTTCCACTATTACCCTCTTAGCGCTCCGAATCTCCACTTGCATTTTCTACAGAAAGAGTGTTTCAGAACGGCTCAATCAAAACTAAGGTTCAACTCTTTTAGTTGAACAAAGAGAACAGAAAGAAGTTTCACACAATTCTTCTGTGTAGTTTTTATTTGTAGACATTCTTTTTCCCAATATAGGCCTCTTAGCGCTCAGAATGTCCAATTGCAGTTTCTACAGAAAGAGTGTTTCAGAACGGCTCAATCAAAAGTAAGGTTGAACTCTGTTAGTTGAATGCACAGAACAGAAAGAAGTTTCATACAATGCTTCTGTGTAGTTTATATTTGAACATATTCTTTTTTCCACTATTACCCACTTAGCGCTACGAATGTCCAGTTGCATTTTCTACAGACAGAGTGTTTCAAAACTGCTCAATCAAAAGTATGGTTTAACTCTGTTAGCTGAATGCTCAGATCAGAAAGTAGTTTCACAGAATGATTCTGTGTAGTTTATATTTGAATATATTACTTTTTCCACTACTACGCTCTTAGCGCTCCAAATGTCCCGTTGCATTTTCTACAGAAAGAGTGTTCAGATCTGCTCAATCAAAAGTATGGTTTAACTCTGTTAGCTGAATGCACAGATCAGAAAGAAGTTTCACCGAATGATTCTGTGTAGTTTATATTTGAAGACATTCCTTTTTCCACTATTACCCTCTTAGCGCTCCGAATCTCCACTTGCATTTTCTACAAAAAGAGTGTTTCATAACTGCTCAATCAAAAATATGTTTTATCTCTGTTAAGTGAATTTACAGATCAGAAATAAGTTTCACAGAATGCATCTGTGTAGTTTTTATTTGAAGAGATTCTTTTTCCCAATGTAGGCCTCTTAGCGCTTAGCATCTCCAATTGCAGTTTCTACAGAAAGAGTGTTTCAGAACGGCTCAATCAAAAGTAAGGTTCAACTCTGTTAGTTGAATGCACAGAACAGAAAGAATTTTCACAGAATGCTACTGTGTAGTTTATATTTGAATATATTCCTTTTTCCACTATTACCCTCTTAGCGCTCCGAAGGTCCACTTGCATTTTCTACAGAAAGAGTGTTCAGAACTGCGCAATCAAAAGTATGGTTTAACTCTGTTAGCTTAATGAACATATCAGAAATAAGTTTCACACAATGCTTCTGTGTAGTTTTTATTTGAAGATATTATTTTTCCCAATATAGGCCTCTTAGCGCTCAGAATGTCCAATTGCAGTTTCTACAGAAAGAGTGTTTCAGAAAGGCTCAATCAAAAGTACGGTTCAACTCTGTTAGTTGAATGCACAGAACAGAAAGAAGTTTCATACAATGCTTCTGTGAAGTTTATATTTGAAAATATTCTTTTTTCCACTGTTACCCACTTAGCGCTACGAATGTCCAGTTGCATTTTCTACAGACAGAGTGTTTCAAAACTGCTCAATCATAATTATGGTTTAACTCTGTTAGCTGAATGCTCAGATAAGAAAGAAGTTTCACAGAATGCTTCTGTGTAGTTTATATTTGAATATATTCCTTTTTCCACTACTACTCTCTTAGCGCTCCAAATGTCCAGTTGCATTTTCTACAGAAAGAGTGTTCAGATCTGCTCAATCAAAAGTATGGTTTAACTCTGTTAGCTGAATGCACAGATCAGAAAGTAGTTTCACAGAATGATTCTGTGTAGTTTATATCTGGAGACTTTCCTTTTTCCACTATTACCCTCTTAGCGCTCCGAATCTCCACTTGCATTTTCTACAGAAAGAGTGTTTCAGAAAGGCTCAATCAAAACTAAGGTTCAACTCTTTTAGTTGAACAAACAGAACAGAAAGTAGTTTCACACAAATCTTCTGTGCAGTTTTTATTTGTAGACATTCTTTTTCCCAATATAGGCCTCTGAGCGCTCAGAATGTCCAATTGCAGTTTCTACAGAAAGAGTGTTTCAGAACGGCTCAATCAAAAGTAAGGTTCAACTCTGTTAGTTGAATGCACAGAACAGAAAGAAGTTTCATACAATGCTTCTGTGTAGTTTATATTTGAACATATTCTTTTTTCCTCTATTACCCACTTAGCGCTACGAATGTCCAGTTGCATTTTCTACAGACAGAGTGTTTCAAAACTGCTCAATCAAAAGTATGGTTTAACTCTGTTAGCTGAATGCTCAGATCAGAAAGAAGTTTCACAGAATGCTTCTGTGCAGTTTATACTTGAATATATTCCTTTTTCCACTACTACGCTCTTAGCGCTCCAAATGTCCAGTTGCATTTTCTACAGAAAGAGTGTTCAGATCTGCTCAATCAAAAGTATGGTTTAACTCTGTTAGCTGAATGCACAGATCAGAAAGAAGTTTCACTGAATGATTCTGTGTAGTTTATATTTGAAGACATTCCTTTCTCCACTATTACCCTGTTAGCGCTCCGAATCTCCACTTGCATTTTCTACAAAAAGAGTGTTTCATAACTGCTCAATCAAAAATATGTTTTATCTCTGTTAACTGAATTTACAGATCAGAAATAAGTTTCACAGAATGCATCTGTGTAGTTTTTATTTGAAGATATTCTTTTTCCCAATGTAGGCCTCTTAGCGCTTAGCATGTCCAATTGCAGTTTCTACAGAAAGAGTGTTTCAGAACGGCTGAATCAAAAGTAAGGTTCAACTCTGTTAGTTGAATGCACAGAACAGAAAGAAGTTTCACAGAATGATTCTGTGTAGTTTATATTTGGAGACATTCCTTTTTCCACTATTACCCTCATAGCGCTCCGAATCTCCACTTGCATTTTCTACAGAAAGAGTGTTTCAAAACTGCTCAATCAAAAGTATGGTTTAACTCTGTTACCTGAATGCTCAGATCAGAAAGAAGTTTCACAGAATGCTTCTGTGTAGTTTATACTTGAATATATTCCTTTTTCCACTACTACGCTCTTAGCGCTCCAAATGTCCAGTTGCATTTTCTACAGAAAGAGTGTTCAGATCTGCTCAATCAAAAGTATGGTTTAACTCTGTTAGCTGAATGCACAGATCAGAAAGAAGTTTCACCGAATGATTCTGTGTAGTTTATATTTGAAGACATTCCTTTTTCCACTATTACCCTCTTAGCGCTCCGAATCTCCACTTGCATTTTCTACAAAAAGAGTGTTTCATAACTGCTCAATCAAAAATATGTTTTATCTCTGTTAACTGAATTTACAGATCAGAAATAAGTTTCACAGAATGCATCTGTGTAGTTTTTATTTGAAGATATTCTTTTTCCCAATGTAGGCCTCTTAGCGCTTAGCATGTCCAATTGCAGTTTCTACAGAAAGAGTGTTTCAGAACGGCTCAATCAAAAGTAAGGTTCAACTCTGTTAGTTGAATGCACAGAACAGAAAGAATTTTCACAGAATGCTACTGTGTAGTTTATATTTGAATATATTCCTTTTTCCACTATTACCCTCTTAGCGCTCCGAATGTCCACTTGCATTTTCTACAGAAAGAGTGTTCAGAACTGCGCAATCAAAAGTATGGTTTAACTCTGTTAGCTTAATGAACATATCAGAAATAAGTTTCACACAATGCTTCTGTGTAGTTTTTATTTGAAGATATTATTTTTCCCAATAGAGGCCTCTTAGCGCTCAGAAAGTCCAATTGCATTTTCTACAGAAAGAGTGTTTCAGAAAGGCTCAATCAAAAGTAAGGTTCAACTCTGTTAGTTGAATGCACAGAACAGAAAGAAGTTTCATACAATGCTTCTGTGTAGTTTATATTTGAACATATTCTTTTTTCCACTATTACCCACTTAGCGCTACGAATGTCCAGTTGCATTTTCTACAGACACAGTGTTTCAAAACTGCTCAATCAAAAGTATGGTTTAACTCTGTTAGCTGAATGCTCAGATCAGAAAGAAGTTTCACAGAATGCTTCTGTGTAGTTTATATTTGAATATATTCCTTTTTCCACTACTACTCTCTTAGCGCTCCAAATGTCCAGTTGCATTTTCTACAGAAAGAGTGTTCAGATCTGCTCAATCAAAAGTATGGTTTAACTCTGTTAGCTGAATGCACAGATCAGAAAGAAGTTTCACAGAATGATTCTGTGTAGTTTATATTTGGAGACATTCCTTTTTCCACTATTAAACTCTTAGCGCTCCGAATCTCCACTTGCATTTTCTACAGAAAGAGTGTTTCAGAACGGCTCAATCAAAACTAAGGTTCAACTCTTTTAGTTGAACAAACAGAACAGAAAGTAGTTTCACACAATTCTTCTGTGTAGTTTTTATTTGTAGACATTCTTTTTCCCAATATAGGCCTCTTAGCGCTCAGAATGTCCAATTGCAGTTTCTACAGAAAGAGTGTTTCAGAACGGCTCAATCCAAAGTAAGGTTCAACTCTGTTAGTTGAATGCACAGAACAGAAAGAAGTTTCATACAATGCTTCTGTGTAGTTTATATTTGAACATATTCTTTTTTCCACTATTACCCACTTAGCGCTACGAATGTCCAGTTGCATTTTCTACAGACAGAGTGTTTCAAAACTTCTCAATGAAAAGTATGGTTTAACTCTGTTAGCTGAATGCTCAGATCAGAAAGAAGTTTCACAGAATGCTTCTGTGTAGTTTATATTTGAATATACTCCTTTTTCCACTAGTACGCTCTTAGCGCTCCAAATGTCCAGTTGCATTTTCTACAGAAAGAGTGTTCAGATCTGCTCAATCAAAAGTATGGTTTAACTCTGTTAGCTGAATCCACAGATCAGAAAGAAGTTTCACAGAATGATTCTGTGTAGTATATATTTGAAGACATTCCTTTTTCCACTATTACCCTCTTAGCGCTCAGAATGTCCACTTGCATTTTCTACAGAAAGAGTGTTCAGAACTGCGCAATCAAAAGTATGGTTTAACTCTGTTAGCTTAATGAACATATCAGAAATAAGTTTCACACAATGCCTCTGTGTAGTTTTTATTTGAAGATATTATTTTTCCCAATATAGGCCTCTTAGCGCTCAGAATGTCCAATTGCAGTTTCTTCAGAAAGAGTGTTTCAGAAAGGCTCAATCAAAGTAAGGTTCAACTCTGTTAGTTGAATGCACAGAACAGAAAGAAGTTTCATACAATGCTTCTGTGTAGTTTATATTTGAACATATTCTTTTTTCCACTATTAACCACTTAGCGCTAAGAATGTCCAGTTGCATTTTCTACAGACAGAGTGTTTCAAATCTGCTCAATCAAAAGTATGGTTTAAATCTGTTAGCTGAATGCTCAGATCAGAAAGAAGTTTCACAGAATGCTTCTGTGTAGTTTATATTTGAATATATTCCTTTTTCCACTACTACTCTCTTAGCGCTCCAAATGTCCAGTTGCATTTTCTACAGAAAGAGTGTTCAGATCTCCTCAATCAAAAGTATGGTTTAACTCTGTTAGCTGAATGCACAAATCAGAAAGAAGTTTCACAGAATGATTCTGTGTAGTTTATATTTGGAGACATTCCTTTTTCCACTATTACCCTCTTAGCGCTCCGAATCTCCACTTGCATTTTCTACAGAAACAGTGTTTCAGAACGGCTCAATCAAAACTAAGGTTCAACACTTTTAGTTGAACAATCAGAACAGAAAGAAGTTTCACAGAATTCTTCTGTGTAGTTTTTATTTGTAGACATTCTTATTCCCAATATAGGCCTCTTAGCGCTCAGAATGTCCAATTGCAGTTCCTACAGAAAGAGTGTTTCAGAACGGCTCAATCAAAAGTAAGGTTCAACTCTGTTAGTTGAATGCACAGAACAGAAAGAAGTTTCATACAATGCTTCTGTGTAGTTTATATTTGAACATATTCTTTTTTCCACTATTACCCACTTAGCGCTACGAATGTCCAGTTGCATTTTCTACAGACAGAGTGTTTCAAAACTGCTCAATCAAAAGTATGGTTTAACTCTGTTAGCTGAATGCTCAGATCAGAAAGAAGTTTCACAGAATGCTTCTGTGTAGTTTATATTTGAATATACTCCTTTTTCCACTAGTACGCTCTTAGCGCTCCAAATGTCCAGTTGCATTTTCTACAGAAAGAGTGTTCAGATCTGCTCAATCAAAAGTATGCTTTAACTCTGTTAGCTGAATGCACAGATCAGAAAGAAGTTTCACAGAATGATTCTGTGTAGTATATATTTGAAGACATTCCTTTTTCCACTATTACCCTCTTAGCGCTCAGAATGTCCACTTGCATTTTCTACAGAAAGAGTGTTCAAAACTGCGCAATCAAAAGTATGGTTTAACTCTGTTAGCTTAATGAACATATCAGAAATAAGTTTCACACAATGCCTCTGTGTAGTTTTTATTTGAAGATATTATTTTTCCCAATATAGGCCTCTTAGCGCTCAGAATGTCCAATTGCAGTTTCTTCAGAAAGAGTGTTTCAGAAAGGCTCAATCAAAGTAAGGTTCAACTCTGTTAGTTGAATGCACAGAACAGAAAGAAGTTTCATACAATGCTTCTGTGTAGTTTATATTTGAACATATTCTTTTTTCCACTATTAACCACTTAGCGCTAAGAATGTCCAGTTGCATTTTCTACAGACAGAGTGTTTCAAATCTGCTCAATCAAAAGTATGGTTTAAATCTGTTAGCTGAATGCTCAGATCAGAAAGAAGTTTCACAGAATGCTTCTGTGTAGTTTATATTTGAATATATTCCTTTTTCCACTACTACTCTCTTAGCGCTCCAAATGTCCAGTTGCATTTTCTACATAAAGAGTGTTCAGATCTCCTCAATCAAAAGTATGGTTTAACTCTGTTAGCTGAATGCACAGATCAGAAAGAAGTTTCACAGAATGATTCTGTGTAGTTTATATTTGGAGACATTCCTTTTTCCACTATTACCCTCTTAGCGCTCCGAATCTCCACTTGCATTTTCTACAGAAAGAGTGTTTCAGAACGGCTCAATCAAAACGAAGGTTCAACTCTTTTAGTTGAACAAACAGAACAGAAAGAAGTTTCACACAATTCTTCTGTGTAGTTTTTATTTGTAGACATTCTTTTTCCCAATATAGGCCTCTTAGCGCTCAGAATGTCCAATTGCAGTTTCTACAGAAAGAGTGTTTCAGAACGGCTCAATCAAAAGTAAGGTTCAACTCTGTTAGTTGAATGCACAGAACAGAAAGAAGTTTCATACAATGCTTCTGTGTAGTTTATATTTGAACATATTCTTTTTTCCACTATTACCCACTTAGCGCTACGAATGTCCAGTGGCATTTTCTACAGACAGAGTGTTTCAAAACTGCCCAATCAAAAGTATGGTTTAACTCTGTTAGCTGAATGCTCAGATCAGAAAGAAGTTTCACAGAATGCTTCTGTGTAGTTTATATTTGAATATATTCCTTTTTCCACTACTATGCTCTTAGCGCTCCAAATGTCCAGTTGCATTTTCTACAGAAAGAGTGTTCAGATCTGCTCAATCAAAAGTATGGTTTAACTCTGTTAGCTGAATGCACAGATCAGAAAGAAGTTCCACCGAATGATTCTGTGTAGTTTATATTTGAAGACATTCCTTTTTCCACTATTACTCACTTAGCGCTCCGAATCTCCACTTGCATTTTCTACAAAAAGAGTGTTTCATAACTGCTCAATCAAAAATATGTTTTATCTCTGTTAACTGAATTTACAGATCAGAAATAAGTTTCACAGAATGCATCTGTGTAGTTTTTATTTGAAGATATTCTTTTTCCCAATGTAGGCCTCTTAGCGCTTAGCATGTTCAATTGCAGTTTCTACAGAAAGAGTGTTTCAGAACGGCTCAATCAAAAGTAAGGTTCAACTCTGTTAGTTGAATGCACAGAACAGAAAGAATTTTCACAGAATGCTACTGTGTAGTTTATATTTGAATATATTCCTTTCTCCACTATTTCCCTCTTAGCGCTCCGAATGTCCACTTGCATTTTCTACAGAAAGTGTGTTCAGAACTGCGCAATCAAAAGTATGGTTTAACTCTGTTAGCTTAATAAACATATCAGAAATAAGTTTCACACAATGCTTCTGTGTAGTTTTTATTTGAAGATATTATTTTTCCCAATATAGGCCTCTTAGCGCTCAGAATGTCCAATTGCAGTTTCTACAGAAAGAGTGTTTCAGAAAGGCTCAATCAAAAGTAAGGTTCAACTCTGTTAGTTGAATGCACAGAACAGAAAGTAATTTCATACAATGCTTCTGTGTAGTTTATATTTGAACATATTCTTTTTTCCACTATTATCCACTTGGCGCTACGAATGTCCAGTTGCATTTTCTACAGACAGAGTGTTTCAAAACTGCTCAATCAAAAGTATGGTTTAACTCTGTTAGCTGAATGCTCAGATCAGAAAGAAGTTTCACAGAAGGCTTCTGTTTAGTTTATATTTGAATATATCCCTTTTTCTACTACTACTCTCTTAGCGCTCCAAATGTCCAGTTGCATTTTCTACAGAAAGAGTGTTCAGATCTGCTCAATCAAAAGTATGGTTTTACTCTGTTAGCTGAATGCACAGATCAGAAAGAAGTTTCACAGAATGATTCTGTGTAGTTTATATTTGGAGACATTCCTTTTTCCACTATTACCCTCTTAGCGCTCCGAATCTCCACTAGCATTTTCTACAGAAAGAGTGTTTCAGAACGGCTCAATCAAAACTAAGGTTCAACTCTTTTAGTTGAACAAACAGAACAGAAAGAAGTTTCACACAATTCTTCTGTGTAGTTTTTATTTGTAGACCTTCTTTTTCCCAATATAGGCCTCTTAGCGCTCAGAATGTCCAATTGCAGTTTCTACAGAAAGAGTGTTTCAGAACGGCTCAATCAAAAGTAAGGTTCAACTCTGTTAGTTGAATGCACAGAACAGAAAGAAGTTTCATACAATGCTTCTGTGTAGTTTATATTTGAACATATTCTTTTTTCCACTATTACCCACTTAGCGCTACGAATGTCCAGTGGCATTTTCTACAGACAGAGTGTTTCAAAACTGCTCAATCAAAAGTATGGTTTAACTCTGTTAGCTGAATGCTCAGATCAGAAAGAAGTTTCACAGAATGCTTCTGTGTAGTTTATATTTGAATATATTCCTTTTTCCACTACTACGCTCTTAGCGCTCCAAATGTCCAGTTGCATTTTCCACAGAAAGAGTGTTCAGATCTGCTCAATCAAAAGTATGGTTTAACTCTGTTAGCTGAATGCACAGATCAGAAAGAAGTTTCACAGAATGATTCTGTGTAGTTTATATTTGGAGACATTCCTTTTTCCACTATTACCCTCTTAGCGCTCCGAATCTCCACTTGCATTTTCTACAGAAAGAGTGTTTCAGAATGGCTCAATCAAAACTAAGGTTCAACTCTTTTAGTTGAACAAACAGAACAGAAAGCAGTTTCACACAATTCTTCTGTGTAGTTTTTATTTGTAGACATTCTTTTTCCCAATATAGGCCTCTTAGCGCTCAGAATGTCCAATTGCAGTTTCTACAGAAAGAGTGTTTCAGAACGGCTCAATCAAAAGTAAGGTTCAATTCTGTTAGTTGAATGCACAGAACAGAAAGAATTTTCACAGAATGCTACTGTGTAGTTTATATTTGAATATATTCCTTTTTCCACTATTACCCTCTTAGCGCTCCGAATATCCACTTGCATTTTCTACAGAAAGAGTGTTCAGAACTGCGCAATCAAAAGTATGGTTTAACTCTGTTAGCTTAATGAACATATCAGAAATAAGTTTCACACAATGCTTCTGTGTAGTTTTTATTTGAAGATATTATTTTTCCCAATATAGGCCTCTTAGCGCTCAGAATGTCCAATTGCAGTTTCTACAGAAAGATCTTTTCAGAACGGCTCAACCAAAAGTAAGGTTCAACTCTGTTAGTTGAGTGCACAGAACAGAAAGAAATTTCATACAATGCTTCTGTGTAGTTTATATTTGAAGATATTCTTTTTTCCACTATTACCCACTTGGCGCTATGAATGTCCAGTTGCATTTTCTACAGACAGAGTGTTTCAAAACTGCTCAATCAAAAGTGTGGTTTAACTCTGTTAGCTGAATGCTCAGATCAGAAAGAAGTTTCACAGAATGCTTCTGTGTAGTTTATATTTGAATATATTCCTTTTTCCACTACTACTCTCTTAGCGCTCCAAATGTCCAGTTGCATTTTCTACAGAAAGAGTGTTCAGATCTGCTCAATCAAAAGTATGGTTTAACTCTGTTAGCTGAATGCACAGATCAGAAAGAAGTTTCACAGAATGATTCTGTGTAGTTTATATTTGGAGACATTCCTTTTTCCACTATTACCCTCTTAACGCTCCGAATCTCCACTTGCATTTTCTACAGAAAGAGTGTTTCAGAACGGCTCAATCAAAACTAAGGTTCAACTCTTTTAGTTGAACAAACAGAACAGAAAGAAGTTTCACACAATTCTTTTGTGTAGTTTTTATTTGTAGACATTCTTTTTCCCAATATAGGGCTCTTAGCGCTAAGAATGTCCAATTGCAGTTTCTACAGAAAGAGTGTTTCAGAACGGCTCAATCAAAAGTATGGTTCAACTCTGTTAGTTGAATGCACAGAACAGAAAGAAGTTTCATACAATGCTTCTGTGTAGTTTATATTTGAACATATTCTTTTTTCCACTATTACCCACTTAGCGCTACGAATGTCCAGTTGCATTTTCTACAGACAGAGTGTTTCAAAACTGCTCAATCAAAAGTATGGTTTAACTCTGTTAGCTGAATGCTCAGATCAGAAAGAAGTTTCACAGAATGCTTCTGTGTAGTTTATATTTGAATATATTCCTTTTTCCACTACTACGCTCTTAGCGCTCCAAATGTCCAGTTGCATTTTCTACAGAAAGAGTGTTCAGATCTGCACAATCAAAAGTATGGTTTAACTCTGTTAGCTGAATGCACAGATGAGAAAGAAGTTTCACCGAATGATTCTGTGTGGTTTATATTTGAAGACATTCCTTTTTCCACTATTACCCTCTTAGCGCTCCGAATCTCCACTTGCATTTTCTACAAAAAGAGTGTTTCATAACTGCTCAATCAAAAATATGTTTTATCTCTGTTAACTGAATTTGCAGATCAGAAATAAGTTTCACAGAATGCATCTGTGTAGTTTTTATTTGAAGATATTCTTTTTCCCAATGTAGGCCTCTTAGCGCTTAGCATGTCCAATTGCAGTTTCTACAGAAAGAGTGTTTCAGAACGGCTCAATCAAAAGTAAGGTTCAACTCTGTTAGTTGAATGCACAGAACAGAAAGAATTTTCACAGAATGCTACTGTGTAGTTTATATTTGAATATATTCCTTTTTCCACTATTACCCTCTTAGCGCTCCGAATGTCCACTTGCATTTTCTACAGAAAGAGTGTTCAGAACTGCGCAATCAAAAGTATGGTTTAACTCTGTTAGCTTAATGAACATATCAGAAATAAGTTTCACACAATGCTTCTGTGTAGTTTTTATTTGAAGATATTATTTTTCCCAATAGAGGCATCTTAGCGCTCAGAATGTCCAATTGCAGTTTCTACAGAAAGAGTGTTTCAGAGAGGCTCAATCAAAAGTAAGGTTCAACTCTGTTAGTTGAATGCACAGAACAGAAAGAAGTTTCATACAATGCTTCTGTGTAGTTTATATTTGAACATATTCTTTTTTCCACTATTACCCACTTAGCGCTACGAATGTCCAGTTGCATTTTCTACAGACAGTGTTTCAAAACTGCTCAATCAAAAGTATGGTTTAACTCTGTTAGCTGAATGCTCAGATCAGAAAGAAGTTTCACAGAATGCTTCTGTGTAGTTTATATTTGAATATATTCCTTTTTCCACTACTACGCTCTTAGCGCTCCAAATGTCCAGTTGCATTTTCTACAGAAAGAGTGTTCAGATCTGCTCTATCAAAAGTATGGTTTAACTCTGTTAGCTGAATGCACAGATCAGAAAGAAGTTTCACCGAATGATTCTGTGTAGTTTATATTTGAAGACATTCCTTTTTCCACTATTACCCTCTTAGCGCTCCGAATCTCCACTTGAATTTTCTACAAAAAGAGTGTTTCAGAACGGCTCAATCAAAACTAAGGTTCAACTCTTTTAATTGAACAAACAGAACAGAAAGAAGTTTCACACAATTCTTCTGTGTAGTTTTTATTTGTAGACATTCTTTTTCCCAATATAGGCCCCTTAGCGCTCAGAATGTCCAATTGCAGTTTCTACAGAAAGAGTGTTTCAGAACGGCTCAATTAAAAGTAAGGTTCAACTCTGTTAGTTGAATGCACAGAACAGAAAGAAGTTTCATACAATGCTTCTGTGTAGTTTATATTTGAACATATTCTTTTTTCCACTATTACCCACTTAGCGCTACGAATGTCCAGTTGCATTTTCTACAGACAGAGTGTTTCAAAACTGCTCAATCAAAAGTATGGTTTAACTCAGTTAGCTGAATGCTCAGATCAGAAAGAAGTTTCACAGAATGCTTCTGTGTAGTTTATATTTGAATATATTCCTTTTTCCACTACTATGCTCTTAGCGTTCCAAATGTCCAGTTGCATTTTCTACAGAAAGAGTGTTCAGATCTGCTCAATCAAAAGTATGGTTTAACTCTGTTAGCTGAATGCACAGATCAGAATGAAGTTTCACCGAATGATTCTATGTAGTTTATATTTGAAGACATTCCTTTTTCCAATATTACCCTCTTAGCGCTCCGAATCTCCACTTGCATTTTCTACAAAAAGAGTGTTTCATAACTGCTCAATCAAAAATATGTTTTATCTCTGTTAACTGAATTTACAGATCAGAAATAAGTTTCACAGAATGCATCTGTGTAGTTTTTATTTGAAGATATTCTTTTTTCCAATGTAGGCCTCTTAGCGCTTAGCATGTCCAATTGCAGTTTCTACAGAAAGAGTGTTTCAGAACGGCTCAATCAAAAGTAAGGTTCAACTCTGTTAGTTGAATGCACAGAACAGAAAGAATTTTCACAGAATGCTACTGTGTAGTTTATATTTGAATATATTCCTTTCTCCACTATTACCCTCTTAGCGCCCCGAATGTCCACTTGCATTTTCTACAGAAAGAGTGTTCAGAACTGCGCAATCAAAAGTATGGTTTAACTCTGTTAGCTTAATGAACATATCAGAAATAAGTTTCACACAATGCTTCTGTGTAGTTTTTATTTGAAGATATTATTTTTCCCAATATAGGCCTTTTAGCGCTCAGAATGTCCAATTGCAGTTTCTACAGAAAGAGTGTTTCAGAAAGGCTCAATCAAAAGTAAGGTTCAACTCTGTTAGTTGAATGCGCAGAACAGAAAGAAATTTCATACAATGCTTCTGTGTAGTTTATATTTGAAGATATTATTTTTTCCACTATTACCCACTTGGCGCTATGAATGTCCAGTTGCATTTACTACAGACAGAGTGTTTCAAAACTGCTCAATCAAAAGTATGGTTTAACTCTGTTAGCTGAATGCTCAGATCAGAAAGAAGTTTCACAGAATTCTTCTGTGTAGTTTATATTTGAATATATTCCTTTTTCCACTACTACTCTCTTAGCGCTCCAAATGTCCAGTTGCATTTTCTACAGAAAGAGTGTTCAGATCTGCTCAATCAAAAGTATGGTTTAACTCTGTTAGCTGAATGCACAGATCAGAAAGAAGTTTCACAGAATGATTCTGTGTAGTTTATATTTGGAGACATTCCTTTTTCCACTATTACCCTCTTAACGCTCCGAATCTCCACTTGCATTTTCTACAGAAAGAGTGTTTCAGAACGGCTCAATCAAAACTAAGGTTCAACTCTTTTAGTTGAACAAACAGAACAGAAAGAAGTTTCACACAATTTTTCTGTGTAGTTTTTATTTGTAGACATTCTTTTTCCCAATATAGGCCTCTTAGCGCTAAGAATGTCCAATTGCAGTTTCTACAGAAAGAGTGTTTCAGAAAGGCTCAATCAAAAGTAAGGTTGAACTCTGTTAGTTGAATGCACAGAACAGAAAGAAGTTTCATACAATGCTTCTCTGTAGTTTTTATTTGAACATATTCTTTTTTCCACTATTACCCACTTAGCGCTACGAATGTCCAGTTGCATTTTCTACAGACAGAGTGTTTCAAAACTGCTCAATCAAAAGTATGGTTTAACTCTGTTAGCTGAATGCTCAGATCAGAAAGAAGTTTCACAGAATGCTTCTGTGTAGTTTATATTTGAATATATTCCTTTTTCCACTACTACGCTCTTAGCGCTCCAAATGTCCAGTTGCATTTTCTACAGAAAGATTGTTCAGATCTGCTCAATCAAAAGTATGGTTTAACTCTGTTAGCTGAATGCACAGATCAGAAAGAAGTTTCACCGAATGATTCTGTGTAGTTTATATTTGAAGACATTCCTTTTTCCAATATTCCCCTCTTAGCGCTCCGAATCTCCACTTGCATTTTCTACAAAAAGAGTGTTTCATAACTCCTCAATCAAAAATATGTTTTATCTCTGTTAACTGAATTTACAGATCAGAAATAAGTTTCACAGAATGCATCTGTGTAGTTTTTATTTGAAGATATTCTTTTTCCCAATGTAGGCCTCTTAGCGCTTAGCATGTCCAATTGCAGTTTCTACAGAAAGAGTGTTTCAGAACGGCTCAATTAAAAGTAAGGTTCAACTCTGTTAGTTGAATGCACAGAACAGAAAGTATTTTCACAGAATGCTACTGCGTAGTTTATATTTGAATATATTCCTTTTTCCACTATTACCCTCTTAGCGCTCCGAATGTCCACTTGCATTTTCTACAGAAATAGTGTTCAGAACTGCACAATCAAAAGTATGGTTTAACTCTGTTAGCTTAATGAACATATCAGAAATAAGTTTCACACAATGCTTCTGTGTCGTTTTTATTTGAAGATATTATTTTTCCCAATAGAGGCCTCTTAGCGCTCAGAATGTCCAATTGCTGTTTCTACAGAAAGAGTGTTTCAGAAAGGCTCAATCAAAAGTAAGGTTCAACTCTGTTAGTTGAATGCACAGAACAGAAAGAAGTTTCATACAATGCTTCTGTGTAGTTTATATTTGAACATATTCTTTTTTCCACTATTACCCACTTAGCGCTACGAATGTCCAGTTGCATTTTCTACAGACAGAGTGTTTCAAAACTGCTCAATCAAAAGTATGGTTTAACTCTGTTAGCTGAATGCACAGATCAGAAATAAGTTTCACAGAATGATTCTGTGTAGTTTATATTTGTAGACATTCCTTTTTCCACTATTACCCTCTTAGCGCTCCGAATCTCCACTTGCATTTTCTACAGAAAGAGTGTTTCCGAACGGCTCAATCAAAACTAAGGTTCAACTCTTTTAGTTGAACAAACAGAACAGAAAGTAGTTTCACACAATTCTTCTGTGTAGTTTTTATTTGTAGACATTCTTTTTCCCAATATAGGCCTCTTAGCGCTCAGAATATCCAATTGCAGTTTCTACAGAAAGAGTGTTTCAGAACGGCTCAATCATAAGTAAGGTTCAACTCTGTTAGTTGAATGCACAGAACAGAAAGAAGTTTCATACAATGCTTCTGTGTAGTTTCTATTTGAACATATTCTTTTTTCCTCTATTACCCTCTTAGCGCTACGAATGTCCAGTTGCATTTTCTAAAGACAGAGTGTTTCAAAACTGCTCAATCAAAAGTATGGTTTAACTCTGTTAGCTGAATGCTCAGATCAGAAAGAAGTTTCACAGAATGCTTCTGTGTAGTTTATATTTGAATATATTCCTTTTTCCACTACTACGCTCTTAGCGCTCAAAATGTCCAGTTGCATTTTCTACAGAAAGAGTGTTCAGATCTGCTCAATCAAACTATGGTTTAACTCTGTTAACTGAATGCACAGATCAGAAAGAAGTTTCACCGAATGATTCTGTGTAGTTTATATTTGAAGACATTCCTTTTTCCACTATTACCCTCTTAGCGCTCCGAATCTCCACTTGCATTTTCTACAAAAAGAGTGTTTCATAACTGCTCAATCAAAAATATGTTTTATCTCTGTTAACTGAATTTACAGATCAGAAATAAGTTTCACAGAATGCATCTGTGTAGTATTTATTTGAAGATATTCTTTTTCGCAATGTAGGCCTCTTAGCGCTTAGCATGTCCAATTGCAGTTTCTACAGAAAGAGTGTTTCAGAACGGCTCAATCAAAAGTAAGGTTCAACTCTGTTAGTTGAATGCACAGAACAGAAAGGATTTTCACAGAATGCTACTGTGTAGTTTATATTTGAATATATTCCTTTCTCCACTATTACCCTCTTAGCGCTCCGAATGTCCACTTGCATTTTCTACAGAAAGAGTGTTCAGAACTGCGCAATAAAAAGTATGGTTTAACTCTGTTAACTGAATGCTCAGATCAGAAAGAAGTTTCACAGAATGCTTCTGTGTAGTTTTTATTTGAAGATATTATTTTTCCCAATATAGGCCTCTTAGCGCTCAGAATGTCCAATTGCAGTTTCTACAGAAAGAGTGTTTCAGAAAGGCTCAATCAAAAGTAAGGTTCAACTCTGTTAGTTGAATGCACAGAACCGAAAGAAGTTTCATACAATGCTGCTGTGTAGTTTATATTTGAATATATTCCTTTTTCCACTACTACGCTCTTAGCGCTCCAAATGTCCAGTTGCATTTTCTACAGAAAGAGTGTTCAGATCTGCTCAATCAAAAGTATGGTTTAACTCTGTTAGCTGCATGCACAGATCAGAAAGAAGTTTCACCGAATGATTCTGTGTAGTTTATATTTGAAGACATTCCTTTTTCCACTATTACCCTCTTAGCGCTCCGAATCTCCACTTGCATTTTCTACAAAAAGAATGTTTCATAACTGCTCAATCAAAAATATGTTTTATCTCTGTTTACTGAATTTACAGATCAGAAATAAGTTTCACAGAATGCATCTGTGTAGTTTTTATTTGAAGATATTCTTTTTCCCAATGTAGGCCTCTTAGCGCTTAGCATGTCCAATTGCAGTTTCTACAGAAAGAGTGTTTCGGAACGGCTCAATCAAAAGTAAGGTTCAACTCTGTTAGTTGAATGCACAGAACAGAAAGAATTTTCACAGAATGCTACTGTGTAGTTTATATTTGAATATATTCCTTTCTCCACTATTACCCTCTTAGCGCTCCGAATGTCCACTTGCATTTTCTACAGAAAGAGTGTTCAGAACTGCGCAGTCAAAAGTATGGTTTAACTCTGTTAGCTTAATTAACATATCAGAAATAAGTTTCACACAATGCTTCTGTGTAGTTTTTATTTGAAGATATTATTTTTCCCAATATAGGCCTCTTAGCGCTCAGAATGTCCAATTGCAGTTTCTACAGAAAGAGTGTTTCAGAAAGGCTCAATCAAAAGTAAGGTTCAACTCCGTTAGTTGAATGCACAGAACAGAAAGAAATTTCATACAATGCTTCTGTGTAGTTTATATTTGAAGATATTCTTTTTTCCACTATTACCCACTTGGCGCTACGAATGTCCAGTTGCATTTTCTACAGACAGAGTGTTTCAAAACTGCTCAATCAAAATTATGGTTTAACTCTGTTAGCTGAATGCTCAGATCAGAAAGAAGTTTCACAGAATGCTTCTGTGTAGTTTATATTTGAATATATTCCTTTTTCCACTACTACTCTCTTAGCGCTCCAAATGTCCAGTTGCATTTTCTACAGAAAGAGTGTTCAGATCTGCTCAATCAAAAGTATGGTTTAACTCTGTTAGCTGAATGCACAGATCAGAAAGAAGTTTCACAGAATGATTCTATGTAGTTTATATTTGGAGACATTCCTTTTTCCACTATTACCCTCTTAGCGCTCCGAATCTCCACTTGCATTTTCTACAGAAAGAGTGTTTCAGAACGGCTCAATCAAAACTAAGGTTCAACTCTTTTAGTTGAACAAACAGAACAGAAAAAAGTTTCACACAATTCTTCTGTGTAGTTTTTATTTGTAGACATTCTTTTTCCCAATATAGGCCTCTTAGCGCTCAGAATGTCCAATTGCAGTTTCTACAGAAAGAGTGTTTCAGAACGGCTCAATCAAAAGTAAGCTTCAACTCTGTTAGTTGAATGTACAGAACAGAAAGAAGTTTCATACAATGCTTCTGTGTAGTTTATATTTGAACATATTATTTTTTCCTCTGTTACCCACTTAGCGCTACGAATGTCCAGTTGCATTTTCTACAGACAGAGTGTTTCAAAACTGCTCAATCAAACGTATGGTTTAACTCTGTTAGCTGAATGCTCAGATCAGAAAGAAGTTTCACAGAATGCTTCTGTGTAGTTTATATTTGAATATATTCCTTTTTCCACTACTACGCTCTTAGCGCTCCAAATGTCCAGTTGCATTTTCTACAGAAAGAGTGTTCAGATCTGCTCAATCAAAAGTATGGTTTAACTCTGTTAGCTGCATGCACAGATCAGAAAGAAGTTTCACCGAATGATTCTGTGTAGTTTATATTTGAAGACATTCCTTTTTCCACTATTACCCTCTTAGCACTCCGAATCTCCACTTGCATTTTCTACAAAAGGAGTGTTTCATAACTGCTCAATCAAAAATATGTTTTATCTCTGTTTACTGAATTTACAGATCAGAAATAAGTTTCACAGAATGCATCTGTGTAGTTTTTATTTGAAGATATTCTTTTTCCCAATGTAGGCCTCTTAGCGCTTAGCATGTCCAATTGCAGTTTCTACAGAAAGAGTGTTTCAGAACGGCTCAATCAAAAGTAAGGTTCAACTCTGTTAGTTGAATGCACAGAACAGAAAGAATTTTCACAGAATGCTACTGTGTAGTTTATATTTGAATATATCCCTTTCTCCACTATTACCCTCTTAGCGCTCCGAATGTCCACTTGCATTTTCTACAGAAAGAGTGTTCAGAACTGCGCAATCAAAAGTATGGTTTAACTCTGTTAGCTTAATGAACATATCAGAAATATGTTTCACACAATGCTTCTGTGTAGTTTTTATTTGAAGATATTATTTTTCCCAATATAGGCCTCTTAGCGCTCAGAATGTCCAATTGCAGTTTCTACAGAAAGAGTGTTTCAGAAAGGCTCAATCAAAAGTAAGCTTCAACTCTGTTAGTTGAATGCACAGAACAGAAAGAAATTTCATACAATGCTTCTGTGTAGTTTATATTTGAAGATATTCTTTTTTCCACTATTACCCACTTGGCTCTACGAATGTCCAGTTGCATTTTCTACAGACAGAGTGTTTCAAAACTGCTCAATCAAAAGTATGGTTTAACTCTGTTAGCTGAATGCTCAGATCAGAAAGAAGTTTCACAGAATGCTTCTGTGTAGTTTATATTTGAATATATTCCTTTTTCCACTACTACTCTCTTAGCGCTCCAAATGTCCAGTTGCATTTTCTACAGAAAGAGTGTTCAGATCTGCTCAATCAAAAGTATGGTTTAAGTCTGTTAGCTGAATGCACAGATCAGAAAGAAGTTTCACCGAATGATTCTGTGTAGTTTATATTTGGAGACATTCCTTTTTCCACTATTACCCTCTTAGCGCTCCGAATCTCCACTTGCATTTTCTACAGAAAGAGTGTTTCAGAACGGCTCAATCAAAACTAAGGTTCAACTCTTTTACTTGAACAAACAGAACAGAAAGAAGTTTCACACAATTCTTCTGTGTAGTTTTTATTTGTAGACATTCTTTTTCCCAATATAGGCCTCTTAGCGCTCAGAATGTCCAATTGCAGTTTCTACAGAAAGAGTGTTTCAAAACGGCTCAATCAAAAGTAAGGTTCAACTCTGTTAGTTGAATGCACAGAACAGAAAGAAGTTTCATACAATGCTTCTGTGTAGTTTATATTTAAACATATTCTTTTTTCCACTATTACCCACTTAGCGCTACGAATGTCCAGTTGCATTTTCTACAGACAGAGTGTTTCAAAACTGCTCAATCAAAAGTATGGTTTAACTCTGTTAGCTGAATGCTCAGATCAGAAAGAAGTTTCACAGAATGCTTCTGTGTAGTTTATATTTGAATATATTCCTTTTTCCACTACTACGCTCTTAGCGCTCCAAATGTCCAGTTGCATTTTCAACAGAAAGAGTGTTCAGATCTGCTCAATCAAAAGAATGGTTTAACTCTGTTAGCTGAATGCAGAGATCAGAACGAAGTTTCACCGAATGATTCTGTGTAGTTTATATTTGAAGACATTTCTTTTTCCACTATTACCCTCTTAGCGCTCCGAATCTCCACTTGCATTTTCTACAAAAAGAGTGTTTCATAACTGCTCAATCAAAAATATGTTTTATCTCTGTTAACTGAATTTACAGATCAGAAATAAGTTTCACAGAATGCATCTGTGTAGTTTTTATTTGAAGATATTCTTTTTCCCAATGTAGGCCTCTTAGCGCTTAGCATGTCCAATTGCAGTTTCTACAGAAAGAGTGTTTCAGAACGGCTCAATCAAATGTAAGGTTCAACTCTGTTAGTTGAATGCACAGAACAGAAAGAATTTACACAGAATGCTACTGTGTAGTTTATATTTGAATATATTCCTTTTTCCACTATTACCCTCTTAGCGCTCCGAATGTCCACTTGCATTTTCTACAGAAAGAGTGTTCAGAACTGCGCAATCAAAAGTATGGTTTAACTCTGTTAGCTTAATGAACATATCAGAAATAAGTTTCACACAATGCTTCTGTGTAGTTTTTATTTGAAGATATTATTTTTCCCAATAGAGTCCTCTTAGCGCTCAGAATGTCCAATTGCAGTTTCTACAGAAAGAGTGTTTCAGAAAGGCTCAATCAAATGTAAGGTTCAACTCTGTTAGTTGAATGCACAGAACAGAAAGAAGTTTCATACAATGCTTCTGTGTAGTTTATATTTGAACATATTCTTTTTTCCACTATTACCCACTTAGCGCTACGAATGTGCAGTTGCATTTTCTACAGACAGAGTGTTTCAAAACTGCTCAATCAAAAGTATGGTTTAACTCTGTTAGCTGAATGCTCAGATCAGAAAGAAGTTTCACAGAATGCTTCTGTATAGTTTATATTTGAATATATTCCTTTTTCCACTACTACGCTCTTAGCGCTCCAAATGTCCAGTTGCATTTTCTACAGAAAGAGTGTTCAGATCTGCTCAATCAAAAGTATGGTTTAACTCTGTTAGCTGAATGCACAGATCAGAAAGAACTTTCACCGAATGATTCTGTGTAGTTTATATTTGAAGACATTACTTTTTCCACTATTACCCTCTTAGCGCTCCGAATCTCCACTTGCATTTTCTACAAAAAGAGTGTTTCATAACTGCTCAATCAAAAATATGTTTTATCTCTGTTAACTGAATTTACAGATCAGAAATAAGTTTCACAGAATGCATCTGTGTAGTTTTTATTTGAAGATATTCTTTTTCCCAATGTAGGCCTCTTAGCGATTAGCATGTCCAATTGCAGTTTCTACAGAAAGAGTGTTTCAGAACGGCTCAATCAAATGTAAGGTTCAACTCTGTTAGTTGAATGCACAGAACAGAAAGAATTTTCACAGAATGCTACTGTGTAGTTTATATTTGAATATATTCCTTTTTCCACTGTTACCCTCTTAGCGCTCCGAATGTCCACTTCAATTTTC
Organism: Symphalangus syndactylus; assembly: GCF_028878055.3. NCBI lineage: Eukaryota > Metazoa > Chordata > Mammalia > Primates > Hylobatidae > Symphalangus > Symphalangus syndactylus. The sequence continues at coordinate 95,128,826 of NC_072434.2, read as the reverse complement.
TACAGAAAGAGTGTTCAGAACTGCGCAATCAAAAGTATGGTTTAACTCTGTTAGCTTAATGAACATATCAGAAATAAGTTTCACACAATTCTTCTGTGTAGTTTTTATTTGAAGATATTATTTTTCCCAATATAGGCCTCTTCGCGCTCAGAATGTGCAATTGCAGTTTCTACAGAAAGAGTGTTTCAGAAAGGCTCAATCAAAAGTAAGGTTCAACTCTGTTAGTTGAATGCACAGAACAGAAAGAAGTTTCATACAATGCTTCTGTGTAGTTTATATTTGAACATATTCTTTTTTCCACTATTACCCACTTAGCGCTACGAATGTCCAGTTGCATTTTCTACAGACAGAGTGTTTCAAAACTGCTCAATCAAAAGTATGGTTTAACTCTGTTAGCTGAATGCTCAGATCAGAAAGGAGTTTCACAGAATGCTTCTGTGTAGTTTATATTTGAATATATTCCTTTTTCCACTACTACTCTCTTAGCGCTCCAAATGTCCAGTTGCATTTTCTACAGAAAGAGTGTTCAGATCTGCTCAATCAAAAGTATGGTTTAACTCTGTTAGCTGAATGCACAGATCCGAAAGAAGTTTCACAGAATGATTCTGTGTAATTTATATTTGGAGACATTCCTTTTTCCACTATTACCCTCTTAGCGCTCCGAATCTCCACTTGCATTTTCTACAGAAAGAGTGATTCAGAACGGCTCAATCAAAATTAAGGTTCAACTCTTTTAGATGAACAAACAGAACAGAAAGAAGTTTCACACAATTCTTCTGTGTAGTTTTTATTTGTAGACATTCTTTTTCCCAATATAGGCCTCTTAGCGCTCAGAGTGTCCAATTGCAGTTTCTACAGAAAGAGTGTTTCAGAACGGCTCAATCAAAAGTAAGGTTCAACTCTGTTAGTTGAATGCACAGAACAGAAAGAAGTTTCATACAATGATTCTGTGTAGTTCATATTTGAACATATTCTTTTTTCCACTATTACCCACTTAGCGCTACGAATGTCCAGTTGCATTTTCTACAGACAGAGTGTTTCAAAACTGCTCAATCAAAAGTATGGTTTAACTCTGTTAGCTGAATGCTCAGATCAGAAAGAAGTTTCACAGAATGCTTCTGTGTAGTTTATATTTGAATATATTCCTTTTTCCACTACTACGCTCTTAGCGCTCAAAATGTCCAGTTGCATTTTCTACAGAAAGAGTGTTCAGATCTGCTCAATCAAAAGTATGGTTTAACTCTGTTAGCTGAATGCACAGATCAGAAAGAAGTTTCACCGAATGATTCTGTGTAGTTTATATTTGAAGACATTCCTTTTTCCACTATTACCCACTTAGCGCTCCGAATCTCCACTTGCATTTTCTACAAAAAGAGTGTTTCATAACTGCTCAAACAAAAATATGTTTTATCTCTGTTAACTGAAATTACAGATCAGAAATAAGATTCACAGAATGCATCTGTGTAGTTTTTATTTGAAGATATTCTTTTTCCCAATGTAGGCCTCTTAGCGCTTAGCATGTCCAATTGCAGTTTCTACAGAACGAGTGTTTCAGAACGGCTCAATAAAAAGTAAGGTTCAACTCTGTTAGTTGAATGCACAGAACAGAAAGAATTTTCACAGAATGCTACTGTGTAGTTTATATTTGAATATATTCCTTTTTCCACTATTACCCTCTTAGCGCTCCGAATGTGCACTTGCATTTTCTACAGAAAGAGTGTTCAGAACTGCGCAATCAAAAGTATGGTTTAACTCTGTTAGCTTAATGAACATATCAGAAATAAGTTTCACACAATGCTTCTGTGTAGTTTTTATTTGAAGATATTATTTTTCCCAATAGAGGCCTCTTAGCGCTCAGAATGTCCAATTGCAGTTTCTACAGAAAGAGTGTTTCAGAAAGGCTCAATCAAAAGTAAGGTTCAAATCTGTTAGTTGAATGCACAGAACAGAAAGAAGTTTCATACAATGATTCTGTGTAGTTTATATTTGAACATATTCTTTTTTCCACTATTACCCACTTAGCGCTACGAATGTCCAGTTGCATTTTCTACAGACAGAGTGTTTCAAAACCGCTCAATCAAAAGTATGGTTTACCTCTGTTAGCTGAATGCTCAGAACAGAAAGAAGTTTCACAGAATGCTTCTGTGTACTTTATATTTGAATATATTCCTTTTTCCACTACTACTCTCTTAGCGCTCCAAATGTCCAGTTGAATTTTCTACAGAAAGAGTGTTCAGATCTGCTCAATCAAAAGTATGGTTTAACTCTGTTAGCTGAATGCACAGATCAGAAAGAAGTTTCACAGAATGATTCTGTGTAGTTTATATTTGGAGACATTCCTTTTTCCACTATTACCCTCTTAGCGCTCCGAATCTCCACTTGCATTTTCTACAGAAAGAGTGTTTCAGAACGGCTCAATCAAAACTAAGGTTCAACTCTTTTAGTTGAACAAACAGAACAGAAAGAAGTTTCACACAATTCTTCTGTGTAGTTTTTATTTGAAGACATTCTTTTTCCCAATGTAGGCCTCTTAGCGCTCAGAATGTCCAATTGCAGTTTCTACAGAAAGAGTGTTTCAGAACGGCTCAATCAAAAGTAAGGTTCAACTCTGTTAGTTGAATGCAAAGAACAGAAAGAAGTTTCATACAATGCTTCTGTGTAGTTCATATTTGAACATATTCTTTTTTCCACTATTACCCACTTAGCGCTACGAATGTCCAGTTGCATTTTCTACACACAGAGTGTTTCAAAACTGCTCAATAAAAAGTATGGTTTAACTCTGTTAGCTGAATGCTCAGATCAGGAAGAAGTTTCACAGAATGCTTCTGTGTAGTTTTTATTTGAAGATATTATTTTTCCCAATAGAGGCCTCTTAGCGCTTAGCATGTCCAATTGCAGTTTCTACAGAAAGAGTGTTTCAGAACGGCTCAATCAAAAGTAAGGTTCAACTCTGTTAGTTGAATGCACAGAACAGAAAGAATTTTCACAGAATGCTACTGTGTAGTTTATATTTCAATATATTCCTTTTTCCACTATTACCCTCTTAGCGCTCCGAATGTCCACTTCAATTTTCTACAGAAAGAGTGTTCAGAACTGCGCAATCAAAAGTATGGTTTAACTCTGTTATCTTAATGAACATATCAGAAATAAGTTTCACACAATGCTTCTGTGTAGTTTTTATTTGAAGATATTATTTTTCCCAATATAGGCCTCTGCGCGCTCAGAATGTCCAATTGCAGTTTCTACAGAAAGAGTGTTTCAGAAAGGCTCAATCAAAAGTAAGGTTCAACTCTGTTAGTTGAATGCACAGAACAGAAAGAAGTTTCATACAATGCTTCTGTGTAGTTTATATTTGAACATATTCTTTTTTCCACTATTACCCACTTAGCGCTACGAATGTCCAGTTGCATTTTCTACAGACAGAGTGTTTCAAAACTGCTCAATCAAAAGTATGGTTTAACTCTGTTAGCTGAATGCTCAGATCAGAAAGAAGTTTCACAGAATGCTTCTGTGTAGTTTATATTTGAATATATTCCTTTTTCCACTACTACTCTCTTAGCGCTCCAAATGTCCAGTTGCATTTTCTACAGAAAGAGTGTTCAGATCTGCTCAATCAAAAGTATGGTTTAACTCTGTTAGCTGAATGCACAGATCAGAAAGAAGTTTCACAGAATGATTCTGTGAAATTTATATTTGGAGACATTCCTTTTTCCACTATTACCCTCTTAGCGCTCCGAATCTCCACTTGCATTTTCTACAGAAAGAGTGATTCAGAACGGCTCAATCAAAATTAAGGTTCAACTCTTTTAGTTGAACAAACAGAACAGAAAGAAGTTTCACACAATTCTTCTGTGTAGTTTTTATTTGTAGACATTCTTTTTCCCAATATAGGCCTCTTAGCGCTCAGAATGTCCAATTGCAGTTTCTACAGAAAGAGTGTTTCAGAACGGCTCAATCAAAAGTAAGGTTCAACTCTGTTAGTTGAATGCACAGAACAGAAAGAAGTTTCATACAATGATTCTGTGTAGTTCATATTTGAACATATTCTTTTTTCCACTATTACCCACTTAGCGCTACGAATGTCCAGTTGCATTTTCTACAGACAGAGTGTTTCAAAACTGCTCAATCAAAAGTATGGTTTAACTCTGTTAGCTGAATGCTCAGATCAGAAAGAAGTTTCACAGAATGCTTCTGTGTAGTTTATATTTGAATATATTCCTTTTTCCACTACTACGCTCTTAGCGCTCAAAATGTCCAGTTGCATTTTCTACAGAAAGAGTGTTCAGATCTGCTCAATCAAAAGTATGGTTTAACTCTGTTAGCTGAATGCACAGATCAGAAAGAAGTTTCACCGAATGATTCTGTGTAGTTTATATTTGAAGACATTCCTTTTTCCACTATTACCCACTTAGCGCTCCGAATCTCCACTTGCATTTTCTACAAAAAGAGTGTTTCATAACTGCTCAAACAAAAATATGTTTTATCTCTGTTAACTGAATTTACAGATCAGAAATAAGATTCACAGAATGCATCTGTGTAGTTTTTATTTGAAGATATTCTTTTTCCCAATGTAGGCCTCTTAGCGCTTAGCATGTCCAATTGCAGTTTCTACAGAACGAGTGTTTCAGAACGGCTCAATCAAAAGTAAGGTTCAACTCTGTTAGTTGAATGCACAGAACAGAAAGAATTTTCACAGAATGCTACTGTGTAGTTTATATTTGAATATATTCCTTTTTCCACTATTACCCTCTTAGCGCTCCGAATGTGCACTTGCATTTTCTACAGAAAGAGTGTTCAGAACTGCGCAATCAAAAGTATGGTTTAACTCTGTTAGCTTAATGAACATATCAGAAATAAGTTTCACACAATGCTTCTGTGTAGTTTTTATTGGAAGATATTATTTTTCCCAATAGAGGCCTCTTAGCGCTCAGAATGTCCAATAGCAGTTTCAACAGAAAGATTGTTTCAGAAAGGCTCAATCAAAAGTAAGGTTCAACTCTGTTAGTTGAATGCACAGAACAGAAAGAAGTTTCATACAATGATTCTGTGTAGTTTATATTTGAACATATTCTTTTTTCCACTATTACCCACTTAGCGCTGCGAATGTCCAGTTGCATTTTCTACAGACAGAGTGTTTCAAAACTGCTCAATCAAAAGTATGGTTAAACTCTTTTAGCTGAATGCACAGATCAGAAAGAAGTTTCACAGAATGATTCTGTGTAGTTTATATTTGTAGACATTCCTTTTTCCACTATTACCCTCTTAGCGCTCCGAATCTCCACTTGCATTTTCTACAGAAAGAGTGTTTCAGAACGGCTCAATCAAAACTAAGGTTCAACTCTTTTAGTTGAACAAAGAGAACAGAAAGAAGTTTCACACAATTCTTCTGTGTAGTTTTTATTTGTAGACATTCTTTTTCCCAATATAGGCCTCTTAGCGCTCAGAATGTCCAATTGCAGTTTCTACAGAAAGAGTGTTTCAGAACGGCTCAATCAAAAGTAAGGTTCAACTCTGTTAGTTGAATGCACAGAACAGAAAGAAGTTTCATACAATGCTTCTGTGTAGTTTATATTTGAACATATTCTTTTTTCCTCTATTACCCAATTAGCGCTACGAATGTCCAGTTGCATTTTCTACAGACAGAGTGTTTCAAAACTGCTCAATCAAAAGTATGGTTTAACTCTGTTAGCTGAATGCTCAGATCAGAAAGAAGTTTCACAGAATGCTTCTTTGTAGTTTATATTTGAATATATTCCTTTTTCCACTACTATGCTCTTAGCGCTCCAAATGTCCAGTTGCATTTTCTACAGAAAGAGTGTTCAGATCTGCTCAATCAAAAGTATGGCTTAACTCTGTTAGCTGAATGCACAGATCAGAAAGAAGTTTCACCGAATGATTCTGTGTAGTTTATATTTGAAGACATTCCTTTTTCCAATATTACCCTCTTAGCGCTCCGAATCTCCACTTGCATTTTCTACAAAAAGAGTGTTTCATAACTGCTCAATCAAAAATATGTTTTATCTCTGTTAACTAAATTTACAGATCCGAAATAAGTTTCACAGAATGCATCTGTGTAGTTTTTATTTGAAGATGTTATTTTTCCCAATAGAGGCCTCTTAGCGCTCAGAATGTCCAATAGCAGTTTCAACAGAAAGATTGTTTCAGAAAGGCTCAATCAAAAGTAAGGTTCAACTCTGTTAGTTGAATGCACAGAACAGAAAGAAGTTTCATACAATGCTTCTGTGTAGTTTATATTTGAACATATTCTTTTTTCCACTATTACCCACTTAGCGCTACGAATGTCCAGTTGCATTTTCTACAGACAGAGTGTTTCAAAACTGCTCAATCAAAAGTATGGTTAAACTCTTTTAGCTGAATGCACAGATCAGAAAGAAGTTTCACAGAATGATTCTGTGTAGTTTATATTTGTAGACATTCCTTTTTCCACTATTACCCTCTTAGCGCTCCGAATCTCCACTTGCATTTTCTACAGAAAGAGTGTTTCAGAACGGCTCAATCAAAACTAAGGTTCAAATCTTTTAGTTGAACAAAGAGAACAGAAAGAAGTTTCACACAATTCTTCTGTGTAGTTTTTATTTGTAGACATTCTTTTTCCCAATATAGGCCTCTTAGCGCTCAGAATGTCCAATTGCAGTTTCTACAGAAAGAGTGTTTCAAAACGGCTCAATCAAAAGTAAGGTTCAAATCTGTTAGTTGAATGCACAGAACAGAAAGAAGTTTCATACAATGCTTCTGTGTAGTTTATATTTGAACATATTCTTTTTTTCTCTATTACCCAATTAGCACTACGAATGTCCAGTTGCATTTTCTACAGACAGAGTGTTTCAAAACTGCTCAATCAAAAGTATGGTTTAACTCTGTTAGCTGAATGCTCAGATCAGAAAGAAGTTTCACAGAATGCTTCTTTGTAGTTTATATTTGAATATATTCCTTTTTCCACTACTACGCTCTTAGCGCTCCAAATGTCCAGTTGCATTTTCTACAGAAAGAGTGTTCAGATCTGCTCAATCAAAAGTATGGTTTAACTCTGTTAGCTGAATGCACAGGTCAGAAAGAAGTTTCACCGAATGATTCTGTGTAGTTTATATTTGAAGACATTCCTTTTTCCAATATTACCCTCTTAGCGCTCCGAATCTCCACTTGCATTTTCTACAAAAAGAGTGTTTCATAACTGCTCAATCAAAAATATGTTTTATCTCTGTTAACTGAATTTACAGATCAGAAATAAGTTTCACAGAATGCATCTGTGTAGTTTTTATTTGAAGATATTCTTTTTCCCAATGTAGGCCTCTTAGCGCTTAGCATGTCCAATTGCAGTTTCTACAGAAAGAGTGTTTCAGAACGGCTCAATCAAAAGTAAGGTTCAACTCTGTTAGTTGAATGCACAGAACAGAAAGAATTTTCACAGAATGCTACTGTGTAGTTTATATTTGAATATATTCCTTTCTCCACTATTACCCTCTTAGCGCTCCGAATGTCCACTTGCATTTTCTACAGAAAGAGTGTTGAGAACTGCGCAATCAAAAGTATGGTTTAACTCTGTTAGCTTAATGAACATATCAGAAATAAGTTTCACACAATGCTTCTGTGTAGTTTTTATTTGAAGATATTATTTTTCCCAATAGAGGCCTCTTAGCGCTCAGAATGTCCAATTGCAGTTTCTACAGAAAGAGGGTTTCAGAAAGGCTCAATCAAAAGTAAGGTTCAACTCTGTTAGTTGAATGCGCAGAACAGAAAGAAATTTCATACAATGCTTCTGTGTAGTTTATATTTGAAGATATTCTTTTTTCCACTATTACCCACTTGGCGCTACGAATGTCCAGTTGCATTTTCTACAGACAGAGTGTTTCAAAACTGCTCAATCAAAAGTATGGTTTAACTCTGTTAGCTGAATGCTCAGATCAGAAAGAAGTTTCACAGAATGCTTCTGTGTAGTTTATATTTGAATATATTCCTTTTTCCACTACTACTCTCTTAGCGCTCCAAATGTCCAGTTGCATTTTCTACAGAAAGAGTGTTCAGATCTGCTCAATCAAAAGTATGGTTTAACTCTGTTAGCTGAATGCACAGATCAGAAAGAAGTTTCACCGAATGATTCTGTGTAGTTTATATTTGGAGACATTCCTTTTTCCACTATTACCCTCTTAGCGCTCCGAAACTCCACTTGCATTTTCTACAGAAAGAGTGTTTCCGAACGGCTCAATCAAAACTAAAGTTCAACTCTTTTAGTTGAACAAACAGAACAGAAAGAAGTTTCACACAATTCTTCTGTGTAGTTTTTATTTGTAGACATTCTTTTTCCCAATATAGGCCTCTTAGCGCTCAGAATGTCCAATTGCAGTTTCTACAGAAAGAGTGTTTCAGAACGGCTCAATCAAAAGTAAGGTTCAACTCTGTTAGTTGAATGCACAGAACAGAAAGAAGTTTCATACAATGCTTCTGTGTAGTTTATATTTGAACATATTCTTTTTTCCACTATTACCCACTTAGCGCTACGAATGTCCAGTTGCAATTTCTACAGACAGAGTGTTTCAAAACTGCTCAATCAAAAGTATGGTTTAACTCTGTTAGCTTAATGAACATATCAGAAATAAGTTTCACACAATGCTTCTGTGTAGTTTTTATTTGAAGTTATTATTTTTCCCAATATAGGCCTCTTAGCGCTCAGAATGTCCAGTTGCAGTTTCTACAGAAAGAGTGTTTCAGAAAGGCTCAATCAAAACTAAGGTTCAACTCTGTTAGTTGAATGCACAGAACAGAAAGAAATTTCAAACAATGCTTCTGTGTAGCTTATATTTGAACATATTCTTTTTTCCACTATTACCCACTTGGCGCTACGAATGTCCAGTTGCATTTTCTACAGACAGAGTGTTTCAAAACTGCTCAATCAAAAGTATGTTTTAACTCTGTTAGCTGAATGCTCAGATCAGAAAGAAGTTTCACAGAATGCTTCTGTGTAGTTTATATTTGAATATATTCCTTTTTCCACTACTACTCTCTTAGCGCTCCAAAGGTCCAGTTGCATTTTCTACAGAAAGAGTGTTCAGATCTGCTCAATCAAAAGTATGGTTTAACTCTGTTAGCTGAATGCACAGATCAGAAAGAAGTTTCACAGAATTATTCTGTGTAGTTTATATTTGGAGACATTCCTTTTTCCACTATTACCCTCTTAGCGCTCTGAATCTCCACTTGCATTTTCTACAGAAAGAGTGTTTCAGAACGGCTCAATCAAAACTAAAGTTCAACTCTTTTAGTTGAACAAACAGAACAGAAAGAAGTTTCACACAATTCTTCTGTGTAGTTTTTATTTGTAGACATTCTTTTTCCCAATATAGGCCTCTTAGCGCTCAGAATGTCCAATTGCCGTTTCTACAGAAAGAGTGTTTCAGAACGGCTCAATCAATAGTAAGGTTCAACCCTGTTAGTTGAATGCACAGAACAGAAAGAAGTTTCATACAATGCTTCTGTGTAGTTTATATTTGAACATATTCTTTTTTCCACTATTACCCACTTAGCGCTACGAATGTCCAGTTGCATTTTCTACAGACAGAGTGTTTCAAAACTGCTCAATCAAAAGTATGGTTTAACTCTGTTAGCTGAATGCTCAGATCAGAAAGAAGTTTCACAGAATGCTTCTGTGTAGTTTATAATTGAATATATTACTTTTTCCACTACTACGCTCTTAGCGCTCCAAATGTCCAGTTGCATTTTCTACAGAAAGAGTGTTCAGATCTGCTCAATCAAAAGTATGGTTTAAATCTGTTAGCTGAATGCACAGATCAGAAAGAAGTTTCACCGAATTATTCTGTGTAGTTTATATTTGAAGACATTCCTTTTTCCACTATTACCCTCTTAGCGCTCCGAATCTCCACTTGCATTTTCTACAAAAAGAGTGTTTCATAACTGCTCAATCAAAAATATGTTTTATCTCTGTTAACTGAATTTACAGATCAGAAATAAGTTTCACAGAATGCATCTGTGTAGTTTTTATTTGAAGATATTATTTTTCCCAATAGAGGCCTCTTAGCGCTCAGAATGTCCATTTGCAGTTTCAACAGAAAGAGTGTTTCAGAAAGGCTCAATCAAAAGTAAGGTTCAACTCTGTTAGTTGAATGCACAGAACAGAAAGAAGTTTCATACAATGCTTCTGTGTAGTTTATATTTGAACATATCCTTTTTTCCACTATTACCCACTTAGCGCTACGAATGTCCAGTTGCATTTTCTACAGACAGACTGTTTCAAAACTGCTCAATCAAAAGTATGGTTAAACTCTGTTAGCTGAATGCACAGATCAGAAAGAAGTTTCACAGAATGATTCTGTGTAGTTTATATTTGTAGACATTCCTTTTTCCACTATTACCCTCTTAGCGCTCCGAATCTCCACTTGCATTTTCTACAGAAAGAGTGTTTAGAACGGCTCAATCAAAACTAAGGTTCAACTCTTTTAGTTGAACAAACGGAACAGAAAGAAGTTTCACACAATTCTTCTGTGTAGTTTTTATTTGTAGACATTCTTTTTCCCAATATAGGCCTCTTAGCGCTCAGAATGTCCAATTGCAGTTTCTACAGAAAGAGTGTTTCAGAACGGCTCAATCAAAAGTAAGGTTCAACTCTGTTAGTTGAATGCACAGAACAGAAAGAATTTTCACAGAATGCTACTGTGTAGTTTATATTTGAATATATTCCTTTTTCCACTCTTACCCTCTTAGCGCTCCGAATGTCCACTTGCATTTTCTACAGAAACAGTGTTCAGAACTGCGCAATCAAAAGTATGGTTTAACTCTGTTAGCTTAATGAATATATCAGAAATAAGTTTCACACAATGCTTCTGTGTAGTTTTTATTTGAAGATATTATTTTTCCCAATAGAGGCCTCTTAGCGCTCAGAATGTCCAATTGCAGTTTCTACGGAAAGAGTGTTTCAGAAAGGCTCAATCAAAAGTAAGGTTCAACTCTGTTAGTTGAATGCACAGAACAGAAAGAAGTTTCATACAATGCTTCTGTGTAGTTTATATTTGAACATATTCTTTTTTCCACTATTACCAACTTGGCGCTACGAATGTCCAGTTGCATTTTCTACAGACAGAGTGTTTCAAAACTGCTCAATCAAAAGTATGGTTTAACTCTGTTAGCTGAATGCTCAGATCAGAAAGAAGTTTCACAGAATGCTTCTGTGTAGTTTATATTTGAAGACATTCCTTTTTCCACTATTACCCTCTTAGCGCTCCGAATCTCCACTTGCATTTTCTACAAAAAGAGTGTTTCATAACTGCTCAATCAAAAATATGTTTTATCTCTGTTAACTGAATTTACAGATCAGAAATAAGTTTCACAGAATGCATCTGTGTAGTTTTTATTTGAAGATATTCTTTTTCCCAATGTAGGCCTCTTAGCGCTTAGCATGTCCAATTGCAGTTTCTACAGAAAGAGTGTTTCAGAACGGCTCAATCAAAAGTAAGGTTCAACTCTGTTAGTTGAATGCACAGAACAGAAAGAATTTTCACAGAATGCTACTGTGTAGTTTATATTTGAATATATTCCTTTTTCCACTATTACCCTCTTAGCGCTCCGAATGTCCACTTGCATTTTCTACAGAAAGAGTGTTCAGAACTGCGCAATCAAAAGTATGGTTTAACTCTGTTAGCTTAATGAACATATCAGAAATAAGTTTCACACAATGCTTCTGTGTAGTTTTTATTTGAAGATATTATTTTTCCCAATAGAGGCCTCTTAGCGCTCAGAATGTCCAATTGCAGTTTCTACAGAAAGAGTGTTTCAGAAAGGCTCAATCAAAAGTAAGGTTCAACTCTGCTAGTTGAATGCACAGAACAGAAAGAAGTTTCATACAATGCTTCTGTGTAGTTTATATTTGAACATATTCTTTTTTCCACTATTACCCACTTAGCGCTACGAATGTCCAGTTGCATTTTCTACAGACAGAGTGTTTCAAAACTGCTCAATCAAAAGTATGTTTTAACTCTGTTAGCTGAATGCTCAGATCAGAAAGAAGTTTCACAGAATGCTTCTGTGTAGTTTATATTTGAATATATTCCTTTTTCCACTACTATTCTCTTAGCGCTCCAAATGTCCAGTTGCATTTTCCACAGAAAGAGTGTTCAGATCTGCTCACTCAAAAGTATGGTTTAACTCTGTTAGCTGAATGCACAGATCAGAAAGAACTTTCACAGAATGATTCTGTGTAGTTTATATTTGGAGACATTCCTTTTTCCACTATAACCCTCTTAGCGCTCCGAATCTCCACTTGCATTTTCTACAGAAAGAGTGTTTCAGAACGGCTCAATCAAAACTAAGTTTCAACTCTTTTAGTTGAACAAACAGAACAGAAAGAAGTTTCACACAATTCTTCTGTGAAGTTTTTATTTGTAGACATTCGTTTTCCCAATATAGGCCTCTTTGCGCTCAGAATGTCCAATTGCAGTTTCTACAGAAAGAGTGTTTCAGAACGGTTCAATCAAAAGTAAGGTTCAACTCTGTTTGTTGAATGCACAGAACAGAAAGAAGTTTCATACAATGCTTCTGTGTAGTTTATATTTGAACATATTCTTTTTTCCACTATTACCCACTTAGCGCTACGAATGTCCAGTTGCATTTTCTACAGACAGAGTGTTTCAAAACTGCTCAATCAAAAGTATGGTTTAACTCTGTTAGCTGAATGCTCAGATCAGAAAGAAGTTTCACAGAATGCTTCTGTGTAGTTTATATTTGAATATATTCCTTTTTCCACTACTACGCTCTTAGCGCTCCAAATGTCCAGTTGCATTTTCTACAGAAAGAGTGTTCAGATCTGCTCAATCAAAAGTATTGTTTAACTCTGTTAGCTGAATGCACAGATCAGAAAGAAGTTTCACCGAATGATTCTGTGTAGTTTATATTTGAAGACATTCCTTTTTCCACTATTACCCTCTTAGCGCTCCGAATCTCCACTTTCATTTTCTACAGAAAGAGTGTTTCATAACTGCTCAATCAAAAATATGTTTTACCTCTGTTAACTGAATTTACAGATCAGAAATAAGTTTCAAAGAATTCATCTGTGTAGTTTTTATTTGAAGATATTCTTTTTCCCAATGTAGGCCTCTTAGCGCTTAGCATGTCCAATTGCAGTTTCTACAGAAAGAGTGTTTCAGAACGGCTCAATCAAAAGTAAGGTTCAACTCTGTTAGTTGAATGCACAGAACAGAAAGAATTTTCACAGAATGCTACTGTGTAGTTTATATTTGAATATATTCCTTTTTCCACTATTACCCTCTTAGCGCTCCGAATGTCCACTTGCATTTTCTACAGAAAGAGTGTTCAGAACTGCGCAATCAAAAGTATGGTTTAACTCTGTTAGCTTAATGAACATATCAGAAATAAGTTTCACACAATGCTTCTGTGTAGTTTTTATTTGAAGATATTATTTTTCCCAATAGAGGCCTCTTAGCGCTCAGAATGTCCAATTGCAGTTTCTACAGAAAGAGTGTTTCAGAAAGGCTCAATCAAAAGTAAGGTTCAACTCTGCTAGTTGAATGCACAGAACAGAAAGAAGTTTCATACAATGCTTCTGTGTAGTTTATATTTGAACATATTCTTTTTTCCACTATTACCCACTTAGCGCTACGAATGTCCAGTTGCATTTTCTACAGACAGAGTGTTTCAAAACTGCTCAATCAAAAGTATGGTTTAACTCTGTTAGCTGAATGCTCAGATCAGAAAGAAGTTTCACAGAATGCTTCTGTGTAGTTTATATTTGAATATATTCCTTTTTCCACTACTATTCTCTTAGCGCTCCAAATGTCCAGTTGCATTTTCTACAGAAAGAGTGTTCAGATCTGCTCAATCAAAAGTATGGTTTAACTCTGTTAGCTGAATGCACAGATCAGAAAGAAGTTTCACAGAATGATTCTGTGTAGTTTATATTTGGAGACATTCCTTTTTCCACTATTACCCTCTTAGCGCTCCGAATCTCCACTTGCATTTTCTACAGAAAGAGTGTTTCAGAACGGCTCAATCAAAACTAAGTTTCAACTCTTTTAGTTGAACAAACAGAACAGAAAGAAGTTTCACACAATTCTTCTGTGTAGTTTTTATTTGTAGACATTCTTTTTCCCAATATAGGCCTCTTTGCGCTCAGAATGTCCAATTGCAGTTTCTACAGAAAGAGTGTTTCAGAACGGCTCAATCAAAAGTAAGGTTCAACTCTGTTTGTTGAATGCACAGAACAGAAAGAAGTTTCATACAATGCTTCTGTGTAGTTTATATTTGAACATATTCTTTTTTCCACTATTACCCACTTAGCGCTACGAATGTCCAGTTGCATTTTCTACAGACAGAGTGTTTCAAAACTGCTCAATCAAAAGTATGTTTTAACTCTGTTAGCTGAATGCTCAGATCAGAAAGAAGTTTCACAGAATGCTTCTGTGTAGTTTATATTTGAATATATTCCTTTTTCCACTACTACTCTCTTAGCGCTCCAAATGTCCAGTTGCATTTTCTACAGAAAGAGTGTTCAGATCTGCTCAATCAAAAGTATGGTTTAACACTGTTAGCTCAATGCACAGATCAGAAAGAAGTTTCACAGAATGATTCTGTGTAGTTTATATTTGGAGACATTCCTTTTTCCACTATTACCCTCTTAGCGCTCCGAATCTCCACTTGCATTTTCTACAGAAAGAGTGTTTCAGTACGGCTCAATCAAAACTAAGGTTCAACTCTTTTAGTTGAACAAACAGAACAGAAAGAAGTTTCACACAATTCTTCTGTGTAGTTTTTATTTGTAGACATTCTTTTTCCCAATATAGGCCTCTTAGCGCTCAGAATGTCCAATTGCAGTTTCTACAGAAAGAGTGTTTCAGAAAGGCTCAATCAAAAGTAAGGTTCAACTCTGTTAGTTGAATGCACAGAACAGAAAGAAGTTTCATACAATGCTTCTGTGTAGTTTATATTTGAACATATTCTTTTTTCCACTATTACCCACTTAGCGCTACGAATGTCCAGTTGCATTTTCTACAGACAGAGTGTTTCAAAACTGCTCAATCAAAAGTATGGTTTAACTCTGTTAGCTGAATGCTCAGATCAGAAAGAAGTTTCACAGAATGCTTCTGTGTAGTTTATATTTGAATATATTCCTTTTTCCACTACTACGCTCTTAGCGCTCCAAATGTCCAGTTGCATTTTCTAAAGAAAGAGTGTTCAGATCTGCTCAATCAAAAGTATGGTTTAACTCTGTTAGCTGAATGCACAGATCAGAGAGAAGTTTCACCGAATGATTCTGTGTAGTTTATATTTGAAGACATTCCTTTTTCCACTATTACCCTCTTAGCGCTCCGAATCTCCACTTGCATTTTCTACAAAAAGAGTGTTTCATAACTGCTCAATCCAAAACATGTTTTATCTCTGTTAACTGAATTTACAGATCAGAAATAAGTTTCACAGAATGCATCTGTGTAGTTTTTATTTGAAGATATTCTTTTTCCCAATGTAGGCCTCTTAGCGCTTAGCATGTCCAATTGCAGTTTCTACAGAAAGAGTGTTTCAGAACGGCTCAATCAAAAGTAAGGTTCAACTCTGTTAGTTGAATGCACAGAACAGAAAGAATTTTCACAGAATGCTACTGTGTAGTTTATATTTGAATATATTCCTTTTTCCACTATTACCCTCTTAGCGCTCCGAATGTCCACTTGCATTTTCTACAGAAAGAGGGTTCAGCACTGCGCAATCAAAAGTATGGTTTAACTCTGTTAGCTTAATGAACATATCAGAAATAAGTTTCACACAATGCTTCTGTGTAGTTTTTATTTGAAGATATTATTTTTCCCAATATAGGCCTCTTAGCGCTCAGAATGTCCAATTGCAGTTTCTACAGAAAGAGTGTTTCAGAAAGGCTCAATCAAAAGTAAGGTTCAACTCTGCTAGTTGAATGCACAGAACAGAAAGAAGTTTCATACAATGCTTCTGTGTAGTTTATATTTGAACATATTCTTTTTTCCAGTATTACCCACTTAGCACTACGAATGTCCAGTTGCATTTTCTACAGACAGAGTGTTTCAAAACTGCTCAATCAAAAGTATGGTTTAACTCTGTTAGCTGAATGCTCAGATCAGAAAGAAGTTTCACAGAATGCTTCTGTGTAGTTTATATTTGAATATATTCCTTTTTCCACTACTACGCTCTTAGCGCTCCAAATGTCCAGTTGCATTTTCTACAGAAAGAGTGTTCAGATCTGCTCAATCAAAAGTATGGTTTAACTCTGTTAGCTGAATGCACAGATCAGAAAGAAGTTTCACAGAATGATTCTGTGTAGTTTATATTTGGAGACATTCCTTTTTCCACTATTACCCTCTTAGCGCTCCGAATCTCCACTTGCATTTTCTACAGAAAGAGTGTTTCAGTACGGCTCAATCAAAACTAAGGTTCAACTCTTTTAGTTGAACAAACAGAACAGAAAGAAGTTTCACACAATTCTTCTGTGTAGTTTTTATTTGTAGACATTCTTTTTCCCAATATAGGCCTCTTAGCGCTCAGAATGTCCAATTGCAGTTTCTACAGAAAGAGTGTTTCAGAAAGGCTCAATCAAAAGTAAGTTTCAACTATGTTAGTTGAATGCACAGAACAGAAAGAAGTTTCATACAATGCTTCTGTGTAGTTTATATTTGAACATATTCTTTTTTCCACTATTACCCACTTAGCGCTACGAATGTCCAGTTGCATTTTCTACAGACAGAGTGTTTCAAAACTGCTCAATCAAAAGTATGGTTTAACTCTGTTAGCTGAATGCTCAGATCAGAAAGAAGTTTCACAGAATGCTTCTGTGTACTTTATATTTGAATATATTCCTTTTTCCACTACTACGCTCTTAGCGCTCCAAATGTCCAGTTGCATTTTCTAAAGAAAGAGTGTTCAGATCTGCTCAATCAAAAGTATGGTTTTACTCTGTTAGCTGAATGCACAGATCAGAGAGAAGTTTCACCGAATGATTCTGTGTAGTTTATATTTGAAGACATTCCTTTTTCCACTATTACCCCCTTAGCGCTCCGAATCTCCACTTGCATTTTCTACAAAAAGAGTGTTTCATAACTGCTCAATCCAAAACATGTTTTATCTCTGTTAACTGAATTTGCAGATCAGAAATAAGTTTCACAGAATGTATCTGTGTAGTTTTTATTTGAAGATATTCTTTTTCCCAATGTAGGCCTCTTAGCGCTTAGCATGTCCAATTGCAGTTTCTACAGAAAGAGTGTTTCAGAACGGCTCAATCAAAAGTAAGGTTCAACTCTGTTAGTTGAATGCACAGAACAGAAAGAATTTTCACAGAATGCTACTGTGTAGTTTATATTTGAATATATTCCTTTTTCCACTATTACCCTCTTAGCGCTCCGAATGTCCACTTGCATTTTCTACAGAAAGAGTGTTCAGAACTGCGCAATCAAAAGTATGGTTTAACTCTGTTAGCTTAATGAACATATCAGAAATAAGTTTCACACAATGCTTCTGTGTAGTTTTTATTTGAAGATATTATTTTTCCCAATAGAGGCCTCTTAGCGCTCAGAATGTCCAATTGCAGTTTATACAGAAAGAGTGTTTCAGAAAGGCTCAATCAAAAGTAAGGTTCAACTCTGCTAGTTGAATGCACAGAACAGAAAGAAGTTTCATACAATGCTTCTGTGTAGTTTATATTTGAACATATTCTTTTTTCCACTATTACCCACTTAGCGCTACGAATGTCCAGTTGCATTTTCTACAGACAGAGTGTTTCAAAACTGCTCAATCAAAAGTATGGTTTAACTCTGTTAGCTGTAAGCTCAGATCAGAAATAAGTTTCACAGAATGCTTCTGTGTAGTTTATATTTGAATATATTCCTTTTTCCACTACTATTCTCTTAGCGCTCCAAATGTCCAGTTGCATTTTCTACAGAAAGAGTGTTCAGATCTGCTCAATCAAAAGTATGGTTTAACTCTGTTAGCTGAATGCACAGATCAGAAAGAAGTTTCACAGAATGATTCTGTGTAGTTTATATTTGGAGACATTCCTTTTTCCACTATTACCCTCTTAGCGCTCCGAATCTCCACTTGCATTTTCTACAGAAAGAGTGTTTCAGAACGGCTCAATCAAAACTAAGTTTCAACTCTTTTAGTTGAACAAACAGAACAGAAAGAAGTTTCACACAATTCTTCTGTGTAGTTTTTATTTGTAGACATTCTTTTTCCCAATATAGGCCTCTTTGCGCTCAGAATGTACAATTGCAGTTTCTACAGAAAGAGTGTTTCAGAACGGCTCAATCAAAAGTAAGGTTCAACTCTGTTTTTTGAATGCACAGAACAGAAAGAAGTTTCATACAATGCTTCTGTGTAGTTTATATTTGAACATATTCTTTTTTCCACTATTACCCACTTAGCGCTACGAATGTCCAGTTGCATTTTCTACAGACAGAGTGTTTCAAAACTGCTCAATCAAAAGTATGGTTTAACTCTGTTAGCTGAATGCTCAGATCAGAAAGAAGTTTCACAGAATGCTTCTGTGTAGTTTATATTTGAATATATTCCTTTTTCCACTACTACGCTCTTAGCGCTCCAAATGTCCAGTTGCATTTTCTACAGAAAGAGTGTTCAGATCTGCTCAATCAAAAGTATGGTTTAACTCTGTTAGCTGAATGCACAGATCAGAAAGAAGTTTCACCGAATGATTCTGTGTAGTTTATATTTGAAGACATTCCTTTTTCCACTATTACCCTCTTAGCGCTCCGAATCTCCACTTTCATTTTCTACAAAAAGAGTGTTTCATAACTGCTCAATCAAAAATATGTTTTACCTCTGTTAACTGAATTTACAGATCAGAAATAAGTTTCACAGAATGCATCTGTGTAGTTTTTATTTGAAGATATTCTTTTTCCCAATGTAGGCCTCTTAGCGCTTAGCATGTCCAATTGCAGTTTCTACAGAAAGAGTGTTTCAGAACGGCTCAATCAAAAGTAAGGTTCAACTCTGTTAGTTGAATGCACAGAACAGAAAGAATTTTCACAGAATGCTACTGTGTAGTTTATATTTGAATATATTACTTTTTCCACTATTACCCTCTTAGCGCTCCGAATGTCCACTTGAATTTTCTACAGAAAGAGTGTTCAGAACTGCGCAAACAAAAGTATGGTTTAACTCTGTTAGCTTAATGAACATATCAGAAATAAGTTTCACACAATGCTTCTGTGTAGTTTTTATTTGAAGATATTATTTTTCCCAATAGAGGCCTCTTAGAGCTCAGAATGTCCAATTGCACTTTCTACAGAAAGAGTGTTTCAGAAAGGCTCAATCAAAAGTAAGGTTCAACTCTGCTAGTTGAATGCACAGAACAGAAAGAAGTTTCATACAATGCTTCTGTGTAGTTTATATTTGAACATATTCTTTTTTCCACTATTACCCACTTAGCGCTACGAATGTCCAGTTGCATTTTCTACAGACAGAGTGTTTCAAAACTGCTCAATCAAAAGTATGGTTTAACTCTGTTAGCTGAATGCTCAGATCAGAAAGAAGTTTCACAGAATGCTTCTGTGTAGTTTATATTTGAATATATTCCTTTTTCCACTACTATTCTCTTAGCGCTCCAAATGTCCAGTTGCATTTTCTACAGAAAGAGTGTTCAGATCTGCTCAATCAAAAGTATGGTTTAACTCTGTTAGCTGAATGCACAGATCAGAAAGAAGTTTCACAGAATGATTCTGTGTAGTTTATATTTGGAGACATTCCTTTTTCCACTATTACCCTCTTAGCGCTCCGAATCTCCACTTGCATTTTCTACAGAAAGAGTGTTTCAGAACGGCTCAATCAAAACTAAGTTTCAACTCTTTTAGTTGAACAAACAGAACAGAAAGAAGTTTCACACAATTCTTCTGTGTAGTTTTTATTTGTAGACATTCTTTTTCCCAATATAGGCCTCTTTGCGCTCAGAATGTCCAATTGCAGTTTCTACAGAAAGAGTGTTTCAGAACGGCTCAATCAAAAGTAAGGTTCAACTCTGTTTGTTGAATGCACAGAACAGAAAGAAGTTTCATACAATGCTTCTGTGTAGTTTATATTTGAACATATTCTTTTTTCCACTATTACCCACTTAGCGCTACGAATGTCCAGTTGCATTTTCTACAGAAAGAGTGTTCAGATCTGCTCAATCAAAAGTATGTTTTAACTCTGTTAGCTGAATGCACAGATCAGAAAGAAGTTTCACAGAATGATTCTGTGTAGTTTATATTTGGAGACATTCCTTTTTCCACTACTACGCTCTTAGCGCTCCAAATGTCCAGTTGCATTTTCTACAGAAAGAGTGTTCAGATCTGCTCAATCAAAAGTATGGTTTAACTCTGTTAGCTGAATGCACAGATCAGAAACAAGTTTCACCGAATGATTCTGTGTAGTTTATATTTGAAGACATTCCTTTTTCCACTATTACCCTCTTAGCGCTCCGAATCTCCACTTGCATTTTCTACAAAAAGAGTGTTTCATAACTGCTCAATCAAAAATATGTTTTATCTCTGTTAACTGAATTTACAGATCAGAAATAAGTTTCACAGAATGCATCTGTGTAGTTTTTATTTGAAGATATTCTTTTTCCCAATGTAGGCCTCTTAGCGCTTAGCATGTCCAATTGCAGTTTCTACAGAAAGAGTGTTTCAGAACGGCTCAATCAAAAGTAAGGTTCAACTCTGTTAGTTGAATGCACAGAACAGAAAGACTTTTCACAGAATGCTACTGTGTAGTTTATATTTGAATATATTCCTTTTTCCACTATTACCCTCTTAGCGCTCCGAATGTCCACTTGCATTTTCTACAGAAAGAGGGTTCAGCACTGCGCAATCAAAAGTATGGTTTAACTCTGTTAGCTTAATGAACATATCAGAAATAAGTTTCACACAATGCTTCTGTGTAGTTTTTATTTGAAGATATTATTTTTCCCTATAGAGGCCTCTTAGCGCTCAGAATGTCCAATTGCAGTTTCTACAGAAAGAGTGTTTCAGAAAGGCTCAATCAAAAGTAAGGTTCAACTCTGTTAGTTGAATGCACAGAACAGAAAGAAGTTTCATACAATGCTTCTGTGTAGTTTATATTTGAACATATTCTTTTTTCCACTATTACCCACTTAGCGCTACGAATGTCCAGTTGCATTTTCTACAGACAGAGAGTTTCAAAACTGCTCAATCAAAAGTACGGTTTAACTCTGTTAGCTGAATGCTCAGATCAGAAAGAAGTTTCACAGAATGCTTCTGTGTAGTTTATATTTGAATATATTCCTTTTTCCACTACTACTCTCTTAGCGCTCCAAATGTCCAGTTGCATTTTCTACAGAAAGAGTGTTCAGATCTGCTCAATCAATAGTATGGTTTAACTCTGTTAGCTGAATGCACAGATCAGAAAGAAGTTTCACAGAATGATTCTGTGTAGTTTATATTTGGAGACATTCCTTATTCCACTATTACCCTCTTAGCGCTCCGAATCTCCACTTGCATTTTCTACAGAAAGAGTGTTTCAGAACGGCTCAATCAAAACTAAGGTTCAACTCTTTTAGTTGAACAAACAGAACAGAAAGAAGTTTCACACAATTCTTCTGTGTAGTTTTTATTTGTAGACATTCTTTTTCCCAATATAGGCCTCTTAGCGCTCAGAATGTCCAATTGCAGTTTCTACAGAAAGAGTGTTTCAGAACGGCTCAATCAAAAGTAAGGTTCAACTCTGTTAGTTGAATGCACAGAACAGAAAGAAGTTTCATACAATGCTTCTGTGTAGTTTATATTTGAACATATTCTTTTTTCCACTATTACCCACTTAGCGCTACGAATGTCCAGTTGCATTTTCTACAGACAGAGAGTTTCAAAACTGCTCAATCAAAAGTATGGTTTAACTCTGTTAGCTGAATGCTCAGATCAGAAAGAAGTTTCACAGAATGCTTCTGTGTAGTTTATATTTGAATATATTCCTTTTTCCACTACTACGCTCTTAGCGCTCCAAATGTCCAGTTGCATTTTCTACAGAAAGAGAGTTCAGATCTGCTCAATCAAAAGTATGGTTTAACTCTGTTAGCTGAATGCACAGATCAGAAAGAAGTTTCACCGAATGATTCTGTGTAGTTTATATTTGTAGACATTCCTTTTTCCACTATTACCCTCTTAGCGCTCCGAATCTCCACTTGTATTTTCTACAAAAAGAGTGTTTCATAACTGCTCAATCAAAAATATGTTTTATCTCTGTTAACTGAATTTACAGATCAGAAATAAGTTTCACAGAATGCATCTGTGTAGTTTTTATTTGAAGATATTCTTTTTCCCAAAGTAGGCCTCTTAGCGCTTAGCATGTCCAATTGCAGTTTCTACAGAAAGAGTGTTTCAGAACGGCTCAATCAAAAGTAAGGTTCAACTCTGTTAGTTGAATGCACAGAACAGAAAGAATTTTCACAGAATGCTACTGTGTAGTTTATATTTGAATATAGTCCTTTTTCCACTATTACCCTCTTAGCGCTCCGAATGTCCACTTGCATTTTCTACAGAAATAGGGTTCAGCACTGCGCAATCAAAAGTATGGTTTAACTCTGTTAGCTTAATGAACATATCAGAAATAAATTTCACACAATGCTTCTGTGTAGTTTTTATTTGAAGATATTATTTTTCCCAATAGAGGCCTCTTAGCGCTCTGAATTTCCAATTGCAGTTTCTACAGAAAGAGTGTTTCAGAAAGGCTCAATCAAAAGTAAGTTTCAACTCTGTTAGTTGAATGCACAGAACAGAAAGAAGTTTCATACAATGCTTCTGTGTAGTTTATATTTGAACATATTCTTTTTTCCACTATTACCCACTTATCGCTACGAATGTCCAGTTGCATTTTCTACAGACAGAGTGTTTCTAAACTGCTCAATCAAAAGTATGGTTTAACTCTGTTAGCTGAATGCTCAGATCAGAAAGAAGTTTCACAGAATGCTTCTGTGTAGTTTATATTTGAATATATTCCTTTTTCCACTACTACTCTCTTAGCGCTCCAAATGTCCAGTTGCATTTTCTACAGAAAGAGTGTTCAGATCTGCTCAATCAAAAGTATGGTTTAACTCTGTTAGCTGAATGCACAGATCAGAAAGAAGTTTCACAGAATGATTCTGTGTAGTTTATATTTGGAGACATTCCTTATTCCACTATTACCCTCTTAGCGCTCCGAATCTCCACTTGCATTTTCTACAGAAAGAGTGTTTCAGAACGGCTCAATCAAAACTAAGGTTCAACTCTTTTAGTTGAACAAACAGAACAGAAAGAAGTTTCACACAATTCTTCTGTGTAGTTTTTATTTGTAGACATTCTTTTTCCCAATATAGGCCTCTTAGCGCTCAGAATGTCCAATTGCAGTTTCTACAGAAAGAGTGTTTCAGAACGGCTCAATCAAAAGTAAGGTTCAACTCTGTTAGTTGAATGCACAGAACAGAAAGAAGTTTCATACAATGCTTCTGTGTAGTTTATATTTGAACATATTCTTTTTTCCACTATTACCCACTTAGCGCTACGAATGTCCAGTTGCATTTTCTACAGACAGAGAGTTTCAAAACTGCTCAATCAAAAGTATGGTTTAACTCTGTTAGCTGAATGCTCAGATCAGAAAGAAGTTTCACAGAATGCTTCTGTGTAGTTTATATTTGAATATATTCCTTTTTCCACTACTACGCTCTTAGCGCTCCAAATGTCCAGTTGCATTTTCTACAGAAAGAGAGTTCAGATCTGCTCAATCAAAAGTATGGTTTAACTCTGTTAGCTGAATGCACAGATCAGAAAGAAGTTTCACCGAATGATTCTGTGTAGTTTATATTTGTAGACATTCCTTTTTCCACTATTACCCTCTTAGCGCTCCGAATCTCCACTTGTATTTTCTACAAAAAGAGTGTTTCATAACTGCTCAATCAAAAATATGTTTTATCTCTGTTAACTGAATTTACAGATCAGAAATAAGTTTCACAGAATGCATCTGTGTAGTTTTTATTTGAAGATATTCTTTTTCCCAAAGTAGGCCTCTTAGCGCTTAGCATGTCCAATTGCAGTTTCTACAGAAAGAGTGTTTCAGAACGGCTCAATCAAAAGTAAGGTTCAACTCTGTTAGTTGAATGCACAGAACAGAAAGAATTTTCACAGAATGCTACTGTGTAGTTTATATTTGAATATAGTCCTTTTTCCACTATTACCCTCTTAGCGCTCCGAATGTCCACTTGCATTTTCTACAGAAATAGGGTTCAGCACTGCGCAATCAAAAGTATGGTTTAACTCTGTTAGCTTAATGAACATATCAGAAATAAATTTCACACAATGCTTCTGTGTAGTTTTTATTTGAAGATATTATTTTTCCCAATAGAGGCCTCTTAGCGCTCTGAATTTCCAATTGCAGTTTCTACAGAAAGAGTGTTTCAGAAAGGCTCAATCAAAAGTAAGTTTCAACTCTGTTAGTTGAATGCACAGAACAGAAAGAAGTTTCATACAATGCTTCTGTGTAGTTTATATTTGAACATATTCTTTTTTCCACTATTACCCACTTATCGCTACGAATGTCCAGTTGCATTTTCTACAGACAGAGTGTTTCTAAACTGCTCAATCAAAAGTATGGTTTAACTCTGTTAGCTGAATGCTCAGATCAGAAAGAAGTTTCACAGAATGCTTCTGTGTAGTTTATATTTGAATATATTCCTTTTTCCACTACTACTCTCTTAGCGCTCCAAATGTCCAGTTGCATTTTCTACAGAAAGAGTGTTCAGATCTGCTCAATCAAAAGTATGGTTTAACTCTGTTAGCTGAATGCACAGATCAGAAAGAAGTTTCACAGAATGATTCTGTGTAGTTTATATTTGGAGACATTCCTTATTCCACTATTACCCTCTTAGCGCTCCGAATCTCCACTTGCATTTTCTACAGAAAGAGTGTTTCAGAACGGCTCAATCAAAACTAAGGTTCAACTCTTTTAGTTGAACAAACAGAACAGAAAGAAGTTTCACACAATTCTTCTGTGTAGTTTTTATTTGTAGACATTCTTTTTCCCAATATAGGCCTCTTAGCGCTCAGAATGTCCAATTGCAGTTTCTACAGAAAGAGTGTTTCAGAACGGCTCAATCAAAAGTAAGGTTCAACTCTGTTAGTTGAATGCACAGAACAGAAAGAAGTTTCATACAATGCTTCTGTGTAGTTTATATTTGAACATATTCTTTTTTCCACTATTACCCACTTAGCGCTACGAATGTCCAGTTGCATTTTCTACAGAAAGAGTGTTCAGATCTGCTCAATCAAAAGTATGTTTTAACTCTGTTAGCTGAATGCACAAATCAGAAAGAAGTTTCACAGAATGATTCTGTGTAGTTTATATTTGGAGACATTCCTTTTTCCACTACTACGCTCTTAGCGCTCCAAATGTCCAGTTGCATTTTCTACAGAAAGAGTGTTCAGATCTGCTCAATCAAAAGTATGGTTTAACTCTGTTAGCTGAATGCACAGATCAGAAACAAGTTTCACCGAATGATTCTGTGTAGTTTATATTTGAAGACATTCCTTTTTCCACTATTACCCTCTTAGCGCTCCGAATCTCCACTTGCATTTTCTACAAAAAGAGTGTTTCATAACTGCTCAATCAAAAATATGTTTTATCTCTGTTAACTGAATTTACAGATCAGAAATAAGTTTCACAGAATGCATCTGTGTAGTTTTTATTTGAAGATATTCTTTTTCCCAATGTAGGCCTCTTAGCGCTTAGCATGTCCAATTGCAGTTTCTACAGAAAGAGTGTTTCAGAACGGCTCAATCAAAAGTAAGGTTCAACTCTGTTAGTTGAATGCACAGAACAGAAAGACTTTTCACAGAATGCTACTGTGTAGTTTATATTTGAATATATTCCTTTTTCCACTATTACCCTCTTAGCGCTCCGAATGTCCACTTGCATTTTCTACAGAAAGAGGGTTCAGCACTGCGCAATCAAAAGTATGGTTTAACTCTGTTAGCTTAATGAACATATCAGAAATAAGTTTCACACAATGCTTCTGTGTAGTTTTTATTTGAAGATATTATTTTTCCCTATAGAGGCCTCTTAGCGCTCAGAATGTCCAATTGCAGTTTCTACAGAAAGAGTGTTTCAGAAAGGCTCAATCAAAAGTAAGGTTCAACTCTGTTAGTTGAATGCACAGAACAGAAAGAAGTTTCATACAATGCTTCTGTGTAGTTTATATTTGAACATATTCTTTTTTCCACTATTACCCACTTAGCGCTACGAATGTCCAGTTGCATTTTCTACAGACAGAGAGTTTCAAAACTGCTCAATCAAAAGTACGGTTTAACTCTGTTAGCTGAATGCTCAGATCAGAAAGAAGTTTCACAGAATGCTTCTGTGTAGTTTATATTTGAATATATTCCTTTTTCCACTACTACTCTCTTAGCGCTCCAAATGTCCAGTTGCATTTTCTACAGAAAGAGTGTTCAGATCTGCTCAATCAAAAGTATGGTTTAACTCTGTTAGCTGAATGCACAGATCAGAAAGAAGTTTCACAGAATAATTCTGTGTAGTTTATATTTGGAGACATTCCTTATTCCACTATTACCCTCTTAGCGCTCCGAATCTCCACTTGCATTTTCTACAGAAAGAGTGTTTCAGAACGGCTCAATCAAAACTAAGGTTCAACTCTTTTAGTTGAACAAACAGAACAGAAAGAAGTTTCACACAATTCTTCTGTGTAGTTTTTATTTGTAGACATTCTTTTTCCCAATATAGGCCTCTTAGCGCTCAGAATGTCCAATTGCAGTTTCTACAGAAAGAGTGTTTCAGAACGGCTCAATCAAAAGTAAGGTTCAACTCTGTTAGTTGAATGCACAGAACAGAAAGAAGTTTCATACAATGCTTCTGTGTAGTTTATATTTGAACATATTCTTTTTTCCACTATTACCCACTTAGCGCTACGAATGTCCAGTTGCATTTTCTACAGACAGAGAGTTTCAAAACTGCTCAATCAAAAGTATGGTTTAACTCTGTTAGCTGAATGCTCAGATCAGAAAGAAGTTTCACAGAATGCTTCTGTGTAGTTTATATTTGAATATATTCCTTTTTCCACTACTACGCTCTTAGCGCTCCAAATGTCCAGTTGCATTTTCTACAGAAAGAGAGTTCAGATCTGCTCAATCAAAAGTATGGTTTAACTCTGTTAGCTGAATGCACAGATCAGAAAGAAGTTTCACCGAATGATTCTGTGTAGTTTATATTTGTAGACATTCCTTTTTCCACTATTACCCTCTTAGCGCTCCGAATCTCCACTTGTATTTTCTACAAAAAGAGTGTTTCATAACTGCTCAATCAAAAATATGTTTTATCTCTGTTAACTGAATTTACAGATCAGAAATAAGTTTCACAGAATGCATCTGTGTAGTTTTTATTTGAAGATATTCTTTTTCCCAAAGTAGGCCTCTTAGCGCTTAGCATGTCCAATTGCAGTTTCTACAGAAAGAGTGTTTCAGAACGGCTCAATCAAAAGTAAGGTTCAACTCTGTTAGTTGAATGCACAGAACAGAAAGAATTTTCACAGAATGCTACTGTGTAGTTTATATTTGAATATAGTCCTTTTTCCACTATTACCCTCTTAGCGCTCCGAATGTCCACTTGCATTTTCTACAGAAATAGGGTTCAGCACTGCGCAATCAAAAGTATGGTTTAACTCTGTTAGCTTAATGAACATATCAGAAATAAATTTCACACAATGCTTCTGTGTAGTTTTTATTTGAAGATATTATTTTTCCCAATAGAGGCCTCTTAGCGCTCTGAATTTCCAATTGCAGTTTCTACAGAAAGAGTGTTTCAGAAAGGCTCAATCAAAAGTAAGTTTCAACTCTGTTAGTTGAATGCACAGAACAGAAAGAAGTTTCATACAATGCTTCTGTGTAGTTTATATTTGAACATATTCTTTTTTCCACTATTACCCACTTATCGCTACGAATGTCCAGTTGCATTTTCTACAGACAGAGTGTTTCTAAACTGCTCAATCAAAAGTATGGTTTAACTCTGTTAGCTGAATGCTCAGATCAGAAAGAAGTTTCACAGAATGCTTCTGTGTAGTTTATATTTGAATATATTCCTTTTTCCACTACTACTCTCTTAGCGCTCCAAATGTCCAGTTGCATTTTCTACAGAAAGAGTGTTCAGATCTGCTCAATCAAAAGTATGGTTTAACTCTGTTAGCTGAATGCACAGATCAGAAAGAAGTTTCACAGAATGATTCTGTGTAGTTTATATTTGGAGACATTCCTTATTCCACTATTACCCTCTTAGCGCTCCGAATCTCCACTTGCATTTTCTACAGAAAGAGTGTTTCAGAACGGCTCAATCAAAACTAAGGTTCAACTCTTTTAGTTGAACAAACAGAACAGAAAGAAGTTTCACACAATTCTTCTGTGTAGTTTTTATTTGTAGACATTCTTTTTCCCAATATAGGCCTCTTAGCGCTCAGAATGTCCAATTGCAGTTTCTACAGAAAGAGTGTTTCAGAACGGCTCAATCAAAAGTAAGGTTCAACTCTGTTAGTTGAATGCACAGAACAGAAAGAAGTTTCATACAATGCTTCTGTGTAGTTTATATTTGAACATATTCTTTTTTCCACTATTACCCACTTAGCGCTACGAATGTCCAGTTGCATTTTCTACAGACAGAGAGTTTCAAAACTGCTCAATCAAAAGTATGGTTTAACTCTGTTAGCTGAATGCTCAGATCAGAAAGAAGTTTCACAGAATGCTTCTGTGTAGTTTATATTTGAATATATTCCTTTTTCCACTACTACGCTCTTAGCGCTCCAAATGTCCAGTTGCATTTTCTACAGAAAGAGAGTTCAGATCTGCTCAATCAAAAGTATGGTTTAACTCTGTTAGCTGAATGCACAGATCAGAAAGAAGTTTCACCGAACGATTCTGTGTAGTTTATATTTGTAGACATTCCTTTTTCCACTATTACCCTCTTAGCGCTCCGAATCTCCACTTGTATTTTCTACAAAAAGAGTGTTTCATAACTGCTCAATCAAAAATATGTTTTATCTCTGTTAACTGAATTTACAGATCAGAAATAAGTTTCACAGAATGCATCTGTGTAGTTTTTATTTGAAGATATTCTTTTTCCCAAAGTAGGCCTCTTAGCGCTTAGCATGTCCAATTGCAGTTTCTACAGAAAGAGTGTTTCAGAACGGCTCAATCAAAAGTAAGGTTCAACTCTGTTAGTTGAATGCACAGAACAGAAAGAATTTTCACAGAATGCTACTGTGTAGTTTATATTTGAATATAGTCCTTTTTCCACTATTACCCTCTTAGCGCTCCGAATGTCCACTTGCATTTTCTACAGAAATAGGGTTCAGCACTGCGCAATCAAAAGTATGGTTTAACTCTGTTAGCTTAATGAACATATCAGAAATAAATTTCACACAATGCTTCTGTGTAGTTTTTATTTGAAGATATTATTTTTCCCAATAGAAGCCTCTTAGCGCTCTGAATTTCCAATTGCAGTTTCTACAGAAAGAGTGTTTCAGAAAGGCTCAATCAAAAGTAAGTTTCAACTCTGTTAGTTGAATGCACAGAACAGAAAGAAGTTTCATACAATGCTTCTGTGTAGTTTATATTTGAACATATTCTTTTTTCCACTATTACCCACTTAGCGCTACGAATGTCCAGTTGCATTTTCTACAGACAGAGTGTTTCTAAACTGCTCAATCAAAAGTATGGTTTAACTCTGTTAGCTGAATGCTCAGATCAGAAAGAAGTTTCACAGAATGCTTCTGTGTAGTTTATATTTGAATATATTCCTTTTTCCACTACTACTCTCTTAGCGCTCCAATTGTGCAGTTGCATTTTCTACCGAAAGAGTGTTCAGATCTGCTCAATCAAAAGTATGGTTTAACTCTGTTAGCTGAATGCACAGATCAGAAAGAAGTTTCACAGAATGATTCTGTGTAGTTTATATTTGGAGACATTCCTTTTTCCACTATTACCCTCTTAGCGCTCCGAACCTCCACTTGCATTTTCTACAGAAAGAGTGTTTCAGAACAGCTCAATCAAAACTAAGTTTCAACTCTTTTAGTTGAACAAACAGAACAGAAAGTAGTTTCACACAATTCTTCTGTGTAGTTTTTATTTGTAGACATTCTTTTTCCCAATATAGGCCTCTTTGCGCTCAGAATGTCCAATTGCATTTTCTACAATAAGAGTGTTTCATAACTGCTCAATCAAAAATATGTTTTATCTCTGTTAACTGAATTTACAGATCAGAAATAAGTTTCACAGAATGCATCTGTGTAGTTTTTATTTGAAGATATTCTTTTTCCCAATGTAGGCCTCTTAGCGCTTAGCATGTCCAATTGCAGTTTCTACAGAAAGAGTGTTTCAGAACGGCTCAATCAAAAGTAAGGTTGAACTCTGTTAGTTGAATGCACAGAACAGAAAGAAGTTTCATACAATGCTTCTGTGTAGTTTATATTTGAACATATTCTTTTTTCCACTATTACCCATTTAGCGCTACGAATGTCTAGTTGCATTTTCTACAGACAGAGTGTTTCAAAACTGCTCAATCAATTGTATGGTTTAACTCTGTTAGCTGAATGCTCAGATCAGAAAGAAGTTTCACAGAATGCTTCTGTGTAGTTTATATTTGAATATATTCCTTTTTCCACTACTACGCTCTTAGCGCTCCAAATGTCCAGTTGCATTTTCTACAGAAAGAGTGTTCAGATCTGCTCAATCAAAAGTATGGTTTAACTCTGTTAGCTGAATGCACAGATCAGAAAGAAGTTTCACCGAATGATTCTGTGTAGTTTATATTTGAAGACATTCCTTTTTCCACTATTACCCTCTTAGCGCTCCGAGTCTCCACTTGCATTTTCTACAAAAAGAGTGTTTCATAACTGATCAATCAAAAATATGTTTTATCTCTGTTAACTGAATTTACAGATCAGAAATAAGTTTCACAGAATGCATCTGTGTAGTTTTTATTTGAAGATATTCTTTTTCCCAATGTAGGCCTCTTAGCGCTTAGCATGTCCAATTGCAGTTTCTACAGAAAGAGTGTTTCAGAACGGCTCA
The DNA here is from genome assembly GCF_028878055.3 of Symphalangus syndactylus. NCBI lineage: Eukaryota > Metazoa > Chordata > Mammalia > Primates > Hylobatidae > Symphalangus > Symphalangus syndactylus. The sequence continues at coordinate 95,097,729 of NC_072434.2, read as the reverse complement.
ATCAAATGTAAGGTTCAACTCTGTTAGTTGAATGCACAGAACAGAAAGAATTTTCACAGAATGCTACTGTGTAGTTTATATTTGAATATATTCCTTTTTCCACTATTACCCTCTTAGCGCTCCGAATGTCCACTTGCATTTTCTACAGAAAGAGTGTTCAGAACTGCGCAATCAAAAGTATGGTTTAACTCTGTTAGCTTAATGAACATATCAGAAATAAGTTTCACACAATGCTTCTGTGTAGTTTTTATTTGAAGATATTATTTTTCCCAATAGAGGCCTCTTAGCGCTCAGAATGTCCAATTGCAGTTTCTACAGAAAGAGTGTTTCAGAAAGGCTCAATCAAAAGTAAGGTTCAAATCTGTTAGTTGAATGCACAGAACAGAAAGAAGTTTCATACAATGCTTCTGTGTAGTTTATATTTGAACATATTCTTTTTTCCACTATTACCCACTTAGCGCTACGAATGTCCAGTTGCATTTTCTACAGACAGAGTGTTTCAAAACTGCTCAATCAAAAGTATGGTTTAACTCTGTTAGCTGAATGCTCAGATCAGAAAGAAGTTTCACAGAATGCTTCTGTGTAGTTTATATTTGAATATATTCCTTTTTCCACTACTACGCTCTTAGCGCTCCAAATGTCCAGTTGCATTTTCTACAGAAAGAGTGTTCAGATCTGCTCAATCAAAAGTATGGTTTAAATCTGTTAGCTGAATGCACAGATCAGAAAGAAGTTTCACCGAATGATTCTGTGTAGTTTATATTTGAAGACATTCCTTTTTCCACTATTACCCTCTTAGCGCTCGGAATCTCCACTTGCCTTTTCTACAAAAAGAGTGTTTCATAACTGCTCAATCAAAAATATGTTTTATCTCTGTTAACTGAATTTACAGATCAGTGATAAGTTTCACAGCATGCATCTGTGTAGTTTTTATTTGAAGATATTATTTTTCCCAATGTAGGCCTCTTAGCGCTTAGCATGTCCAATTGCAGTTTCTACAGAAAGAGTGTTTCAGAACGGCTCAATCAAAAGTAAGGTTCAACTCTGTTAGTTGAATGCACAGAACAGAAAGTATTTTCACAGAATGCTACTGTGTAGTTTATATTTGAATATATTCCTTTTTCCACTATTACCCTCTTAGCGCTCCGAATGTCCACTTGCATTTTCTACAGAAAGAGGGTTCAGCACTGCGCAATCAAAAGTATGGTTTAACTCTGTTAGCTTAATGAACATATCAGAAATAAGTTTCACACAACGCTTCTGTGTAGTTTTTATTTGAAGATATTTTTTTTCCCTATAAAGGCCTCTTAGCGCTCAGAATGTCCAATTGCAGTTTCTACAGAAAGAGTGTTTCAGAAAGGCTCAATCAAAAGTAAGGTTCAACTCTGTTAGTTGAATGCACAGAACAGAAAGAAATTTCATACAATGCTTCTGTGTAGTTTATATTTGAACATATTCTTTTTTCCACTATTACCCACTTAGCCCTACGAATGTCCAGTTGCATTTTCTACAGACAGAGTGTTTCAAAACTGCTCAATCAAAAGTATGGTTTAACTCTGTTAGCTCAATGCTCAGATCAGAAAGAAGTTTCACAGAATGCTTCTGTGTAGTTTATATTTGAATATATTCCTTTTTCCACTAGTACTCTCTTAGCGCTCCAAATGTCCAGTTGCATTTTCTACAGAAAGAGTGTTCAGATCTGCTCAATCAAAAGTATGGTTTAACTCTGTTAGCTGAATGCACAGATCAGAAAGAAGTTTCACAGAATGATTCTGTGTAGTTTATATTTGGAGACATTCCTTTTTCCACTATTACCCTCTTAGCGCTCCGAATCTCCACTTGCATTTTCTACAGAAAGAGTGTTTCAGAACGGCTCAATCAAAACTAAGGTTCAACCCTTTTAGTTGAACAAACAGAACAGAAAGTAGTTTCACACAATTCTTCTGTGTAGTTTTTATTTGTAGACATTCTTTTTCCCAATATAGGCCTCTTAGCGCTCAGAATGTCCAATTGCATTTTCTACAGAAAGAGTGTTTCAGAACGGCTCAATCAAAAGTAAGGTTCAACTCTGTTAGTTGAATGCACAGAACAGAAAGAAGTTTCATACAATGCTTCTGTGTAGTTTATATTTGAACATATTCTTTTTTCCACTATTACCCACTTAGCGCTACGAATGTCCAGTTGCATTTTCTACAGACAGAGTGTTTCAAAACTGCTCAATCAAAAGTATGGTTTAACTCTGTTAGCTGAATGCTCAGATCAGAAAGAAGTTTCACAGAATGCTTCTGTGTAGTTTATATATGAATATATTCCTTTTTCCACTACTACGCTCTTAGCGCTCCAAATGTCCAGTTGCATTTTCTACAGAAAGAGTGTTCAGATCTGCTCAATCAAAAGTATGGTTTAAATCTGTTAGCTGAATGCACAGATCAGAAAGAAGTTTCACCGAATGATTCTGTGTAGTTTATATTTGAAGACATTCCTTTTTCCACTATTACCCTCTTAGCGCTCCGAATCTCCACTTGCATTTTCTACAAAAAGAGTGTTTCATAACTGCTCAATCAAAAATATGTTTTATCTCTGTTAACTGAATTTACAGATCAGAAATAAGTTTCACAGAATGCATCTGTGTAGTTTTTATTTGAAGATATTCTTTTTCCCAATGTAGGCCTCTTAGCGCTTAGCATGTCCAATTGCAGTTTCTACAGAAAGAGTGTTTCAGAACGGCTCAATCAAAAGTAAGGTTCAACTCTGTTAGTTGAATGCACAGAACAGAAAGAATTTTCACAGAATGCTACTGTGTAGTTTATATTTGAATATATTCCTTTTTCCACTATTACCCTCTTAGCGCTCCGAATGTCCACTTGCATTTTCTACAGAAAGAGTGTTCAGAACTGCGCAATCAAAAGTATGGTTTAACTCTGTTAGCTTAATGAACATATCAGAAATAAGTTTCACACAATGCTTCTGTGTACTTTTTATTTGAAGATATTATTTTACCCAATAGAGGCCTCTTAGCGCTCAGAATGTCCAATTGCAGTTTCTACAGAAAGAGTGTTTCAGAAAGGCTCAATCAAAAGTAAGGTTCAAATCTGTTAGTTGAATGCACAGAACAGAAAGAAGTTTCATACAATGCTTCTGTGTAGTTTATATTTGAACATATTCTTTTTTCCACTATTACCCACTTAGCGCTACGAATGTCCAGTTGCATTTTCTACAGACAGAGTGTTTCAAAACTGCTCAATCAAAAGTATGGTTTAACTCTGTTAGCTGAATGCTCAGATCAGAAAGATGTTTCACAGAATGCTTCTGTGTAGTTTATATTTGAATATATTCCTTTTTCCACTACTACGCTCTTAGCGCTCGAAATGTCCAGTTGCATTTTCTACAGAAAGAGTGTTCAGATCTGCTCAATCAAAAGTATGGTTTAAATCTGTTAGCTGAATGCACAGATCAGAAAGAAGTTTCACCGAATGATTCTGTGTAGTTTATATTTGAAGACATTCCTTTTTCCACTATTACCATCTTAGCGCTCGGAATCTCCACTTGCCTTTTCTACAAAAAGAGTGTTTCATAACTGCTCAATCAAAAATATGTTTTATCTCTGTTAACTGAATTTACAGATCAGAAATAAGTTTCACAGAATGCTTCGGTGTAGTTTATATTTGAATATATTCTTTTTCCACTACTACTCTCTTAGCGCTCCAAATGTCCAGTTGCATTTTCTACAGAAAGAGTGTTCAGATCTGCTCAATCAAAAGTATGGTTTAAATCTGTTAGCTGAATGCACAGATCAGAAAGAAGTTTCACAGAATGATTCTGTGTAGTTTATATTTGGAGACATTCCTTTTTCCACTATTAGCCTCTTAGCGCTCCGAATCTCCACTTGCATTTTCTACAGAAAGAGGGTTCAGCACTGCGCAATCAAAAGTATGGTTTAACTCTGTTAGCTTAATGAACATATCAGAAATAAGTTTCACACAATGCTTCTGTGTAGTTTTTATGTGAAGATATTATTTTTCCCAATATAGGCCTCTTAGCGCTCAGAATTTGCAATTGCAGTTTCTACAGAAAGAGTGTTTCAGAAAGGCTCAGTCAAAAGTAAGGTTCAACTCTGTTAGTTGAATGCACAGAACAGAAAGAAGTTTCATACAATGCTTCTGTGTAGTTTATATTTGAACATATTCTTTTTTCCACTATTACCCACTTAGCGCTACGAATGTCCAGTTGCATTTTCTACAGACAGAGTGTTTCAAAACTGCTCAATCAAAAGTATGGTTTAACTCTTTTAGCTGAATGCTCAGATCAGAAAGAAGTTTCACAGAATGCTTCTGTGTAGTTTATATTTGAATATATTCCTTTTTCCACTACTACTCTCTTAGCGCTCCAAATGTCCAGTTGCATTTTCTACAGAAAGAGTGTTCAGATCTGCTCAATCAAAAGTATGGTTTAACTCTGTTAGCTGAATGCACAGATCGGAAAGAAGTTTCACAGAATGATTCTGTGTAGTTTATATTTGGAGACATTCCTTTTTCCACTATTACCCTCTTAGCGCTCCGAATCTCCACTTGCATTTTCTACAGAAAGAGTATTTCAGAACGGCTCAATCAAAACTAAGGTTCAACTCTTTTAGTTGAACAAACAGAACAGAAAGAAGTTTCACACAATTCTTCTGTGTAGTTTTTATTTGTAGACATTCTTTTTCCCAATATAGGCCTCTTAGCGCTCAGAATGTCCAATTGCAGTTTCTACAGAAAGAGTGTTTCAGAACGGCTCAATCAAAAGTAAGGTTCAACTCTGTTAGTTGAATGCACAGAACAGAAAGAAGTTTCATACAATGCTTCTGTGTAGTTTATATTTGAACATATTCTTTTTTCCACTATTACCCACTTAGCGCTACGAATGTCAAGTTGCATTTTCTACAGACAGAGTGTTTCAAAACTGCTCAATCAAAAGTATGGTTTAACTCTGTTAGCTGAATGCTCAGATCAGAAAGAAGTTTCACAGAATGCTTCTGTGTAGTTTATATTTGAATATATTCCTTTTTCCACTACTACGCTCTTAGCGCTCCAAATGTCCAGTTGCATTTTCTACAGAAAGAGTGTTCAGATCTGCTCAATCAAAAGTATGGTTTAACTCTGTTAGCTGAATGCACAGATCAGAAAGAAGTTTCACCGAATGATTCTGTGTAGTTTATATTTGAAGACATTCCTTTTTCCACTATTACCCTCTTAGCGCTCCGAATCTCCACTTGTATTTTCTACAAAAAGTGTGTTTCATAACTGCTCAATCAAAAATATGTTTTATCTCTCTTTACTGAATTTACAGATCAGAAATAAGTTTCACAGAATGCATCTGTGTAGTTTTTATTTGAAGATATTCTTTTTCCCAAAGTAGGCCTCTTAGCGCTTAGCATGTCCAATTGCAGTTTCTACAGATAGAGTGTTTCAGAACGGCTCAATCAAAAGTAAGGTTCAACTCTGTTAGTTGAATGCACAGAACAGAAAGAATTTTCACAGAATGCTACTGTGTAGTTTATATTTGAATATAGTCCTTTTTCCACTATTACCCTCTTAGCGCACCGAATGTCCACTTGCATTTTCTACAGAAAGAGGGTTCAGCACTGCGCAATCAAAAGTATGGTTTAACTCTGTTAGCTTAATGAACATATCAGAAATAAGTTTCACACAATGCTTCTGTGTAGTTTTTATTTGAAGATATTATTTTTCCCAATAGAGGCCTCTTAGCGCTCAGAATGTCCAATTGCAGTTTCTACAGAAAGAGTGTTTCAGAAAGGCTCAATCAAAAGTAAGGTTCAACTCTGTTAGTTGAATGCACAGAACAGAAAGAAGTTTCATAAAATGCTTCTGTGTAGTTTATATTTGAACATATTCTTTTTTCCACTATTACCCACTTAGCGCTACGAATGTCCAGTTGCATTTTCTACAGACAGAGTGTTTCAAAACTGCTCAATCAAAAGTATGGTTTAACTCTGTTAGCTGAATGCTCAGATCAGAAAGAAGTTTCACAGAATGCTTCTGTGTAGTTTATATCTGGATATATTCCTTTTTCCACTACTACTCGCTTAGCGCTCCAAATGTCCAGTTGCATTTTCTACAGAAAGAGTGTTCAGATCTGCTCAATCAAAAGTATGGTTTAACTCTGTTAGCTGAATGCACAGATCAGAAAGAAGTTTCACAGAATGATTCTGTGTAGTTTATATTTGGAGACATTCCTTTTTCCACTATTACCCTCTTAGCGCTCCGAATCTCCACTTGCATTTTCTACAGAAAGAGTGTTTCAGAACGGCTCAATCAAAACTAAGGTTCAACTCTTTTAGTTGAACAAACAGAACAGAAAGAAGTTTCACACAATTCTTCTGTGTTGTTTTTATTTGTAGACATTCTTTTTCCCAATATAGGCCTCTTAGCGCTCAGAATGTCCAATTGCAGTTTCTACAGAAAGAGTGTTTCAGAACGGCTCAATCAAAAGTAAGGTTGAACTCTGTTAGTTGAATGCACAGAACAGAAAAAAGTTTCATACAATGCTTCTGTGTAGTTTATATTTGAACATATTCTTTTTTCCACTGTTACCCACTTAGCGCTACGAATGTCCAGTTGCATTTTCTACAGACAGAGTGTTTCAAAACTGCTCAATCAAAAGTATGGTTTAACTCTGTTAGCTGAATGCTCAGATCAGAAAGAAGTTTCACAGAATGCTTCTGTGTAGTTTATATTTGAATATATTCCTTTTTCCACTACTACGCTCTTAGCGCTCCAAATGTCCAGTTGCATTTTCTACAGAAAGAGTGTTCAGATCTGCTCAATCAAAAGTATGGTTTAACTCTGTTAGCTGAATGCACAGATCAGAAAGAAGTTTCACCGAATGATTCTGTGTAGTTTATATTTGAAGACATTACTTTTTCCACTATTACCTTCTTAGCGCTCCGAATCTCCACTTGTATTTTCTACAAAAAGAGTGTTTCATAACTGCTCAATCAAAAATATGTTTTATCTCTGTTAACTGAATTTACAGATCAGAAATAAGTTTCACAGAATGCATCTGTGTAGTTTTTATTTGAAGATATTCTTTTTCCCAAAGTAGGCCTCTTAGCGCTTAGCATGTCCAATTGCAGTTTCTACAGAAAGAGTGTTTCAGAACGGCTCAATCAAAAGTAAGGTTCAACTCTGTTAGTTGAATGCACAGAACAGAAAGAATTTTCACAGAATGCTACTGTGTAGTTTATATTTGAATATAGTCCTTTTTCCACTATTACCCTCTTAGCGCTCCGAATGTCCACTTGCATTTTCTACAGAAAGAGGGTTCAGCACTGCGCAATCAAAAGTATGGTTTAACTCTGTTAGCTTAATGAACATATCAGAAATAAGTTTCACACAATGCTTCTGTGTAGTTTTTATTTGAAGATATTATTTTTCCCAATAGAGGCCTCTTAGCGCTCAGAATGTCCAATTGCAGTTTCTACAGAAAGAGTGTTTCAGAAAGGCTCAATCAAAAGTAAGGTTCAACTCTGTTAGTTGAATGCACAGAACAGAAAGAAGTTTCATACAATGCTTCTGTGTAGTTTATATTTGAACATATTCTTTTTTCCACTATTACCCACTTAGCGCTACGAATGTCCAGTTGCATTTTCTACAGACAGAGTGTTTCAAAACTGCTCAATCAAAAGTATGGTTTAACTCTGTTAGCTGAATGCTCAGATCAGAAAGAAGTTTCACAGAATGCTTCTGTGTAGTTTATATGTGGATATATTCCTTTTTCCACTACTACTCTCTTAGCGCTCCAAATGTCCAGTTGCATTTTCTACAGAAAGAGTGTACAGATCTGCTCAATCAAAAGTATGGTTTAACTCTGTTAGCTGAATGCACAGATCAGAAAGAAGTTTCACAGAATGATTCTGTGTAGTTTATATTTGGAGACATTCCTTTTTCCACTATTACCCTCTTAGCGCTCCGAATCTCCACTTGCATTTTCTACAGAAAGAGTGTTTCAGAACGGCTCAATCAAAACTAAGTTTCAACTCTTTTAGTTGAACAAACAGAACAGAAAGAAGTTTCACACAATTCTTCTGTGTAGTTTTTATTTGTAGACATTCTTTTTCCCAATATAGGCCTCTTGGCGCTCAGAATGTCCAATTGCAGTTTCTACAGAAAGAGTGTTTCAGAACGGCTCAATCAAAAGTAAGGTTGAACTCTGTTAGTTGAATGCACAGAACAGAAAGAAGTTTCATACAATGCTTCTGTGTAGATCATATTTGAACATATTCTTTTTTCCACTATTACCCACTTAGCGCTACGAATGTCCAGTTGCATTTTCTACAGACAGAGTGTTTCAAAACTGCTCAATCAAAAGTATGGTTTAACTCTGTTAGCTGAATGCTCAGATCAGAAAGAAGTTTCACAGAATGCTTCTGTGTAGTTTCTATATGAATATATTCCTTTTTCCACTACTACTCTCTTAGCGCTCCAAATGTCCAGTTGCATTTTCTACAGAAAGAGTGTTCAGATCTGCTCAATCAAAAGTATGGTTTAACTCTGTTAGCTGAATGCACAGATCAGAAATAAGTTTCACCGAATGATTCTGTGTAGTTTATATTTGAAGACATTCCTTTTTCCACTATTACCCTCTTAGCGCTCCGAATCTCCACTTGCATTTTCTACAAAAAGAATGTTTCATAACTGCTCAATCAAAAATATGTTTTATCTCTGTTAACTGAATTTACAGATCAGAAATAAGTTTCACAGAATGCATCTGTGTAGTTTTTATTTGAAGATATTATTTTTCCCAATGTAGGCCTCTTAGCGCTTAGCATGTCCAATTGCAGTTTCTACAGAAAGAGTGTTTCAGAACGGCTCAATCAAATGTAAGGTTCAACTCTGTTAGTTGAATGCACAGAACAGAAAGAATTTTCACAGAATGCTACTGTGTAGTTTATATTTGAATATATTCCTTTTTCCACTATTACCCTCTTAGCGCTCCGAATGTCCACTTGCATTTTCTACAGAAAGAGTGTTCAGAACTGCGCAATCAAAAGTATGGTTTAACTCTGTTAGCTTAATGAACATATCAGAAATAAGTTTCACACAATGCTTCTGTGTAGTTTTTATTTGAAGATATTATTTTACCCAATAGAGGCCTCTTAGCGCTCAGAATGTCCAATTGCAGTTTCTACAGAAAGAGTGTTTCAGAAAGGCTCAATCAAAAGTAAGGTTCAAATCTGTTAGTTGAATGCACAGAACAGAAAGAAGTTTCATACAATGCTTCTGTGTAGTTTATATTTGAACATATTCTTTTTTCCACTATTACCCACTTAGCGCTACGAATGTCCAGTTGCATTTTCTACAGACAGAGTGTTTCAAAACTGCTCAATCAAAAGTATGGTTTAACTCTGTTAGCTGAATGCTCAGATCAGAAAGATGTTTCACAGAATACTTCTGTGTAGTTTATATTTGAATATATTCCTTTTTCCACTACTACGCTCTTAGCGCTCGAAATGTCCAGTTGCATTTTCTACAGAAAGAGTGTTCAGATCTGCTCAATCAAAGGTATGGTTTAAATCTGTTAGCTGAATGCACAGATCAGAAAGAAGTTTCACCGAATGATTCTGTGTAGTTTATATTTGAAGACATTCCTTTTTCCACTATTACCCTCTTAGCGCTCGGAATCTCCACTTGCCTTTTCTACAAAAAGAGTGTTTCATAACTGCTCAATCAAAAATATGTTTTATCTCTGTTAACTGAATTTACAGATCAGAGATAAGTTTCACAGCATGCATCTGTGTAGTTTTTATTTGAAGATATTCTTTTTCCCAATGTAGGCCTCTTAGCGCTTAGCATGTCCAATTGCAGTTTCTACAGAAAGAGTGTTTCAGAACGGCTCAATCAAAAGTAAGGTTCAACTCTGTTAGTTGAATGCACAGAACAGAAAGTATTTTCACAGAATGCTACTGTGTAGTTTATATTTGAATATATTCCTTTTTCCACTATTACCCTATTAGCGCTCCGAATGTCCACTTGCATTTTCTACAGAAAGAGGGTTCAGCACTGCGCAATCAAAAGTATGGTTTAACTCTGTTAGCTTAATGAACATATCAGAAATAAGTTTCACACAACGCTTCTGTGTAGTTTTTATTTGAAGATATTATTTTTCCCTATAGAAGCCTCTTAGCGCTCAGAATGTCCAATTGCAGTTTCTACAGAAAGAGTGTTTCAGAAAGGCTCAATCAAAAGTAAGGTTCAACTCTGTTAGTTGAATGCACAGAACAGAAAGAAATTTCATACAATGCTTTTGTGTAGTTTATATTTGAACATATTCTTTTTTCCACTATTACCCACTTAGCCCTACGAATGTCCAGTTGCATTTTCTACAGACAGAGTGTTTCAAAACTGCTCAATCAAAAGTATGGTTTAACTCTGTTAGCTGAATGCTCAGATCAGAAAGAAGTTTCACAGAATGCTTCTGTGTAGTTTATATTTGAATATATTCCTTTTTCCACTAGTACTCTCTTAGCGCTCCAAATGTCCAGTTGCATTTTCTACAGGAAGAGTGTTCAGATCTGCTCAATCAAAAGTATGGTTTAACTCTGTTAGCTGAATGCACAGATCAGAAAGAAGTTTCACAGAATGATTCTGTGTAGTTTATATTTGGAGACATTACTTTTTCCACTATTACCCTCTTAGCGCTCCGAATCTCCACTTGCATTTTCTACAGAAAGAGTGTTTCAGAAGGGCTCAATCAAAACTAAGGTTCAACTCTTTTAATTGAACAAACAGAACAGAAAGAAGTTTCACGCAATTCTTCTGTGTAGTTTTTATTTGTAGACATTCTTTTTCCCAATATAGGCCTCTTAGCGCTCAGAATGTCCAATTGCAGTTTCTACAGAAAGAGTGTTTCAGAACGGCTCAATCAAAAGTAAGGTTCAACTCTGTTAGTTGAATGCACAGAACAGAAAGAAGTTTCATACAATGCTTCTGTGTAGATCATATTTGAACATATTCTTTTTTCCACTATTACCCACTTAGCGCTACGAATGTCCAGTTGCATTTTCTACAGACAGAGTGTTTCAAAACTGCTCAATCAAAAGTATGGTTTAACTCTGTTAGCTGAATGCTCAGATCAGAAAGAAGTTTCACAGAATGCTTCTGTGTAGTTTCTATTTGAATATATTCCTTTTTCCACTACTACTCTCTTAGCGCTCCAAATGTCCAGTTGCATTTTCTACAGAAAGAGTGTTCAGATCTGCTCAATCAAAAGTATGGTTTAACTCTGTTAGCTGAATGCACAGATCAGAAATAAGTTTCACCGAATGATTCTGTGTAGTTTATATTTGAAGACATTCCTTTTTCCACTATTACCCTCTTAGCGCTCCGAATCTCCACTTGCATTTTCTACAAAAAGAGTGTTTCATAACTGCTCAATCAAAAATATGTTTTATCTCTGTTAACTGAATTTACAGATCAGAAATAAGTTTCACAGAATGCTTCGGTGTAGTTTATATTTGAATATATTCTTTTTCCACTACTACTCTCTTAGCGCTCCAAATGTCCAGTTGCATTTTCTACAGAAAGAGTGTTCAGATCTGCTCAATCAAAAGTATGGTTTAAATCTGTTAGCTGAATGCACAGATCAGAAAGAAGTTTCACAGAATGATTCTGTGTAGTTTATATTTGGAGACATTCCTTTTTCCACTATTAGCCTCTTAGCGCTCCGAATCTCCACTTGCATTTTCTACAGAAAGAGGGTTCAGCACTGCGCAATCAAAAGTATGGTTTAACTCTGTTAGCTTAATGAACATATCAGAAATAAGTTTCACACAATGCTTCTGTGTAGTTTTTATGTGAAGATATTATTTTTCCCAATATAGGCCTCTTAGCGCTCAGAATTTGCAATTGCAGTTTCTACAGAAAGAGTGTTTCAGAAAGGCTCAGTCAAAAGTAAGGTTCAACTCTGTTAGTTGAATGCACAGAACAGAAAGAAGTTTCATACAATGCTTCTGTGTAGTTTATATTTGAACATATTCTTTTTTCCACTATTACCCACTTAGCGCTACGAATGTCCAGTTGCATTTTCTACAGACAGAGTGTTTCAAAACTGCTCAATCAAAAGTATGGTTTAACTCTTTTAGCTGAATGCTCAGATCAGAAAGAAGTTTCACAGAATGCTTCTGTGTAGTTTATATTTGAATATATTCCTTTTTCCACTACTACTCTCTTAGCGCTCCAAATGTCCAGTTGCATTTTCTACAGAAAGAGTGTTCAGATCTGCTCAATCAAAAGTATGGTTTAACTCTGTTAGCTGAATGCACAGATCGGAAAGAAGTTTCACAGAATGATTCTGTGTAGTTTATATTTGGAGACATTCCTTTTTCCACTATTACCCTCTTAGCGCTCCGAATCTCCACTTGCATTTTCTACAGAAAGAGTGTTTCAGAACGGCTCAATCAAAACTAAGGTTCAACTCTTTTAGTTGAACAAACAGAACAGAAAGAAGTTTCACACAATTCTTCTGTGTAGTTTTTATTTGTAGACATTCTTTTTCCCAATATAGGCCTCTTAGCGCTCAGAATGTCCAATTGCAGTTTCTACAGAAAGAGTGTTTCAGAACGGCTCAATCAAAAGTAAGGTTCAACTCTGTTAGTTGAATGCACAGAACAGAAAGAAGTTTCATACAATGCTTCTGTGTAGTTTATATTTGAACATATTCTTTTTTCCACTATTACCCACTTAGCGCTACGAATGTCAAGTTGCATTTTCTACAGACAGAGTGTTTCAAAACTGCTCAATCAAAAGTATGGTTTAACTCTGTTAGCTGAATGCTCAGATCAGAAAGAATTTTCACAGAATGCTTCTGTGTAGTTTATATTTGAATATATTCCTTTTTCCACTACTACGCTCTTAGCGCTCCAAATGTCCAGTTGCATTTTCTACAGAAAGAGTGTTCAGATCTGCTCAATCAAAAGTATGGTTTAACTCTGTTAGCTGAATGCACAGATCAGAAAGAAGTTTCACCGAATGATTCTGTGTAGTTTATATTTGAAGACATTCCTTTTTCCACTATTACCCTCTTAGCGCTCCGAATCTCCACTTGTATTTTCTACAAAAAGTGTGTTTCATAACTGCTCAATCAAAAATATGTTTTATCTCTCTTTACTGAATTTACAGATCAGAAATAAGTTTCACAGAATGCATCTGTGTAGTTTTTATTTGAAGATATTCTTTTTCCCAAAGTAGGCCTCTTAGCGCTTAGCATGTCCAATTGCAGTTTCTACAGATAGAGTGTTTCAGAACGGCTCAATCAAAAGTAAGGTTCAACTCTGTTAGTTGAATGCACAGAACAGAAAGAATTTTCACAGAATGCTACTGTGTAGTTTATATTTGAATATAGTCCTTTTTCCACTATTACCCTCTTAGCGCACCGAATGTCCACTTGCATTTTCTACAGAAAGAGGGTTCAGCACTGCGCAATCAAAAGTATGGTTTAACTCTGTTAGCTTAATGAACATATCAGAAATAAGTTTCACACAATGCTTCTGTGTAGTTTTTATTTGAAGATATTATTTTTCCCAATAGAGGCCTCTTAGCGCTCAGAATGTCCAATTGCAGTTTCTACAGAAAGAGTGTTTCAGAAAGGCTCAATCAAAAGTAAGGTTCAACTCTGTTAGTTGAATGCACAGAACAGAAAGAAGTTTCATAAAATGCTTCTGTGTAGTTTATATTTGAACATATTCTTTTTTCCACTATTACCCACTTAGCGCTACGAATGTCCAGTTGCATTTTCTACAGACAGAGTGTTTCAAAACTGCTCAATCAAAAGTATGGTTTAACTCTGTTAGCTGAATGCTCAGATCAGAAGGAAGTTTCACAGAATGCTTCTGTGTAGTTTATATCTGGATATATTCCTTTTTCCACTACTACTCGCTTAGCGCTCCAAATGTCCAGTTGCATTTTCTACAGAAAGAGTGTTCAGATCTGCTCAATCAAAAGTATGGTTTAACTCTGTTAGCTGAATGCACAGATCAGAAAGAAGTTTCACAGAATGATTCTGTGTAGTTTATATTTGGAGACATTCCTTTTTCCACTATTACCCTCTTAGCGCTCCGAATCTCCACTTGCATTTTCTACAGAAAGAGTGTTTCAGAACGGCTCAATCAAAACTAAGGTTCAACTCTTTTAGTTGAACAAACAGAACAGAAAGAAGTTTCACACAATTCTTCTGTGTTGTTTTTATTTGTAGACATTCTTTTTCCCAATATAGGCCTCTTAGCGCTCAGAATGTCCAATTGCAGTTTCTACAGAAAGAGTGTTTCAGAACGGCTCAATCAAAAGTAAGGTTGAACTCTGTTAGTTGAATGCACAGAACAGAAAAAAGTTTCATACAATGCTTCTGTGTAGTTTATATTTGAACATATTCTTTTTTCCACTGTTACCCACTTAGCGCTACGAATGTCCAGTTGCATTTTCTACAGACAGAGTGTTTCAAAACTGCTCAATCAAAAGTATGGTTTAACTCTGTTAGCTGAATGCTCAGATCAGAAAGAAGTTTCACAGAATGCTTCTGTGTAGTTTATATTTGAATATATTCCTTTTTCCACTACTACGCTCTTAGCGCTCCAAATGTCCAGTTGCATTTTCTACAGAAAGAGTGTTCAGATCTGCTCAATCAAAAGTATGGTTTAACTCTGTTAGCTGAATGCACAGATCAGAAAGAAGTTTCACCGAATGATTCTGTGTAGTTTATATTTGAAGACATTACTTTTTCCACTATTACCTTCTTAGCGCTCCGAATCTCCACTTGTATTTTCTACAAAAAGAGTGTTTCATAACTGCTCAATCAAAAATATGTTTTATCTCTGTTAACTGAATTTACAGATCAGAAATAAGTTTCACAGAATGCATCTGTGTAGTTTTTATTTGAAGATATTCTTTTTCCCAAAGTAGGCCTCTTAGCGCTTAGCATGTCCAATTGCAGTTTCTACAGAAAGAGTGTTTCAGAACGGCTCAATCAAAAGTAAGGTTCAACTCTGTTAGTTGAATGCACAGAACAGAAAGAATTTTCACAGAATGCTACTGTGTAGTTTATATTTGAATATAGTCCTTTTTCCACTATTACCCTCTTAGCGCTCCGAATGTCCACTTGCATTTTCTACAGAAAGGGGGTTCAGCACTGCGCAATCAAAAGTATGGTTTAACTCTGTTAGCTTAATGAACATATCAGAAATAAGTTTCACACAATGCTTCTGTGTAGTTTTTATTTGAAGATATTATTTTTCCCAATAGAGGCCTCTTAGCGCTCAGAATGTCCAATTGCAGTTTCTACAGAAAGAGTGTTTCAGAAAGGCTCAATCAAAAGTAAGGTTCAACTCTGTTAGTTGAATGCACAGAACAGAAAGAAGTTTCATACAATGCTTCTGTGTAGTTTATATTTGAACATATTCTTTTTTCCACTATTACCCACTTAGCGCTACGAATGTCCAGTTGCATTTTCTACAGACAGAGTGTTTCAAAACTGCTCAATCAAAAGTATGGTTTAACTCTGTTAGCTGAATGCTCAGATCAGAAAGAAGTTTCACAGAATGCTTCTGTGTAGTTTATATGTGGATATATTCCTTTTTCCACTACTACTCTCTTAGCGCTCCAAATGTCCAGTTGCATTTTCTACAGAAAGAGTGTACAGATCTGCTCAATCAAAAGTATGGTTTAACTCTGTTAGCTGAATGCACAGATCAGAAAGAAGTTTCACAGAATGATTCTGTGTAGTTTATATTTGGAGACATTCCTTTTTCCACTATTACCCTCTTAGCGCTCCGAATCTCCACTTGCATTTTCTACAGAAAGAGTGTTTCAGAACGGCTCAATCAAAACTAAGGTTCAACTCTTTTAGTTGAACAAACAGAACAGAAAGAAGTTTCACACAATTCTTCTGTGTTGTTTTTATTTGTAGACATTCTTTTTCCCAATATAGGCCTCTTAGCGCTCAGAATGTCCAATTGCAGTTTCTACAGAAAGAGTGTTTCAGAACGGCTCAATCAAAAGTAAGGTTGAACTCTGTTAGTTGAATGCACAGAACAGAAAAAAGTTTCATACAATGCTTCTGTGTAGTTTATATTTGAACATATTCTTTTTTCCACTGTTACCCACTTAGCGCTACGAATGTCCAGTTGCATTTTCTACAGACAGAGTGTTTCAAAACTGCTCAATCAAAAGTATGGTTTAACTCTGTTAGCTGAATGCTCAGATCAGAAAGAAGTTTCACAGAATGCTTCTGTGTAGTTTATATTTGAATATATTCCTTTTTCCACTACTACGCTCTTAGCGCTCCAAATGTCCAGTTGCATTTTCTACAGAAAGAGTGTTCAGATCTGCTCAATCAAAAGTATGGTTTAACTCTGTTAGCTGAATGCACAGATCAGAAAGAAGTTTCACCGAATGATTCTGTGTAGTTTATATTTGAAGACATTACTTTTTCCACTATTACCTTCTTAGCGCTCCGAATCTCCACTTGTATTTTCTACAAAAAGAGTGTTTCATAACTGCTCAATCAAAAATATGTTTTATCTCTGTTAACTGAATTTACAGATCAGAAATAAGTTTCACAGAATGCATCTGTGTAGTTTTTATTTGAAGATATTCTTTTTCCCAAAGTAGGCCTCTTAGCGCTTAGCATGTCCAATTGCAGTTTCTACAGAAAGAGTGTTTCAGAACGGCTCAATCAAAAGTAAGGTTCAACTCTGTTAGTTGAATGCACAGAACAGAAAGAATTTTCACAGAATGCTACTGTGTAGTTTATATTTGAATATAGTCCTTTTTCCACTATTACCCTCTTAGCGCTCCGAATGTCCACTTGCATTTTCTACAGAAAGGGGGTTCAGCACTGCGCAATCAAAAGTATGGTTTAACTCTGTTAGCTTAATGAACATATCAGAAATAAGTTTCACACAATGCTTCTGTGTAGTTTTTATTTGAAGATATTATTTTTCCCAATAGAGGCCTCTTAGCGCTCAGAATGTCCAATTGCAGTTTCTACAGAAAGAGTGTTTCAGAAAGGCTCAATCAAAAGTAAGGTTCAACTCTGTTAGTTGAATGCACAGAACAGAAAGAAGTTTCATACAATGCTTCTGTGTAGTTTATATTTGAACATATTCTTTTTTCCACTATTACCCACTTAGCGCTACGAATGTCCAGTTGCATTTTCTACAGACAGAGTGTTTCAAAACTGCTCAATCAAAAGTATGGTTTAACTCTGTTAGCTGAATGCTCAGATCAGAAAGAAGTTTCACAGAATGCTTCTGTGTAGTTTATATGTGGATATATTCCTTTTTCCACTACTACTCTCTTAGCGCTCCAAATGTCCAGTTGCATTTTCTACAGAAAGAGTGTACAGATCTGCTCAATCAAAAGTATGGTTTAACTCTGTTAGCTGAATGCACAGATCAGAAAGAAGTTTCACAGAATGATTCTGTGTAGTTTATATTTGGAGACATTCCTTTTTCCACTATTACCCTCTTAGCGCTCCGAATCTCCACTTGCATTTTCTACAGAAAGAGTGTTTCAGAACGGCTCAATCAAAACTAAGTTTCAACTCTTTTAGTTGAACAAACAGAACAGAAAGAAGTTTCACACAATTCTTCTGTGTAGTTTTTATTTGTAGACATTCTTTTTCCCAATATAGGCCTCTTGGCGCTCAGAATGTCCAATTGCAGTTTCTACAGAAAGAGTGTTTCAGAACGGCTCAATCAAAAGTAAGGTTGAACTCTGTTAGTTGAATGCACAGAACAGAAAGAAGTTTCATACAATGCTTCTGTGTAGTTTATATTTGAACATATTCTTTTTTCCACTATTACCCACTTAGCGCTACGAATGTCCAGTTGCATTTTCTACAGACAGAGTGTTTCAAAACTGCTCAATCAAAAGTATGGTTTAACTCTGTTAGCTGAATGCTCAGATCAGAAAGAAGTTTCACAGAATGCTTCTGTTTAGTTTATATTTGAATATATTCCTTTTTCCACTACTACGCTCTTAGTGCTCCAAATGTCCAGTTGCATTTTCTACAGAAAGAGTGTTCAGATCTGCTCAATCAAAAGTATGTTTTAACTCTGGTAGCTGAATGCACAGATCAGAAAGAAGTTTCACCGAATGATTCTGTGTAGTTTATATTTGAAGACATTCCTTTTTCCACTATTACCCTCTTAGCGCTCCGAATCTCCACTTGTATTTTCTACAAAAAGAGTGTTTCATAACTGCTCAATCAAAAATATGTTTTATCTCTGTTAACTGAATTTACACATCAGAAATAAGTTTCACAGAATGCATCTGTGTAGCTTTTATTTGAAGATATTCTTTTTCCCAAAGTAGGCCTCTTAGCGCTTAGCATGTCCTATTGCAGTTTCTACAGAAAGAGTGTTTAAGAACGGCTCAATCAAAAGTAAGGCTCAACTCTGTTAGTTGAATGCACAGAACAGAAAGAATTTTCACAGAATGCTACTGTGTAGTTTATATTTGAATATAGTCCTTTTTCCACTATTACCCTCTCAGCGCTCCGAATGTCCACTTGCATTTTCTACAGAAAGAGGGTTCAGCACTGCGCAATCAAAAGTATGGTTTAACTCTGTTAGCTTAATGAACATATCAGAAATAAGTTTCACACAATGCTTCTGTGTAGTTTTTATTTGAAGATATTATTTTTCCCAATAGAGGCCTCTTAGCGCTCAGAATGTCCAATTGCAGTTTCTACAGAAAGAGTGTTTCAGAAAGGCTCAATCAAAAGTAAGGTTCAACTCTGTTAGTTGAATGCACAGAACAGAAAGAAGTTTCATAAAATGCTTCTGTGTAGTTTATATTTGAACATATTCTTTTTTCCACTATTACCCACTTAGCGCTACGAATGTCCAGTTGCATTTTCTACAGACAGAGTGTTTCAAAACTGCTCAATCAAAAGTATGGTTTAACTCTGTTAGCTGAATGCTCAGATCAGAAAGAAGTTTCACAGAATGCTTCTGTGTAGTTTATATCTGGATATATTCCTTTTTCCACTACTACTCGCTTAGCGCTCCAAATGTCCAGTTGCATTTTCTACAGAAAGAGTGTTCAGATCTGCTCAATCAAAAGTATGGTTTAACTCTGTTAGCTGAATGCACAGATCAGAAAGAAGTTTCACAGAATGATTCTGTGTAGTTTATATTTGGAGACATTCCTTTTTCCACTATTACCCTCTTAGCGCTCCGAATCTCCACTTGCATTTTCTACAGAAAGAGTGTTTCAGAACGGCTCAATCAAAACTAAGGTTCAACTATTTTAGTTGAACAAACAGAACAGAAAGAAGTTTCACACAATTCTTCTGTGTTGTTTTTATTTGTAGACATTCTTTTTCCCAATATAGGCCTCTTAGCGCTCAGAATGTCCAATTGCAGTTTCTACAGAAAGAGTGTTTCAGAACGGCTCAATCAAAAGTAAGGTTGAACTCTGTTAGTTGAATGCACAGAACAGAAAAAAGTTTC
The DNA here is from genome assembly GCF_028878055.3 of Symphalangus syndactylus. Classification (NCBI taxonomy): domain Eukaryota; kingdom Metazoa; phylum Chordata; class Mammalia; order Primates; family Hylobatidae; genus Symphalangus; species Symphalangus syndactylus. The sequence goes on along the minus strand of NC_072434.2, from coordinate 95,078,219 downwards.
ATACAATGCTTCTGTGTAGTTTATATTTGAACATATTCTTTTTTCCACTGTTACCCACTTAGCGCTACGAATGTCCAGTTGCATTTTCTACAGACAGAGTGTTTCAAAACTGCTCAATCAAAAGTATGGTTTAACTCTGTTAGCTGAATGCTCAGATCAGAAAGAAGTTTCACAGAATGCTTCTGTGTAGTTTATATTTGAATATATTCCTTTTTCCACTACTACGCTCTTAGCGCTCCAAATGTCCAGTTGCATTTTCTACAGAAAGAGTGTTCAGATCTGCTCAATCAAAAGTATGGTTTAACTCTGTTAGCTGAATGCACAGATCAGAAAGAAGTTTCACCGAATGATTCTGTGTAGTTTATATTTGAAGACATTACTTTTTCCACTATTACCTTCTTAGCGCTCCGAATCTCCACTTGTATTTTCTACAAAAAGAGTGTTTCATAACTGCTCAATCAAAAATATGTTTTATCTCTGTTAACTGAATTTACAGATCAGAAATAAGTTTCACAGAATGCATCTGTGTAGTTTTTATTTGAAGATATTCTTTTTCCCAAAGTAGGCCTCTTAGCGCTTAGCATGTCCAATTGCAGTTTCTACAGAAAGAGTGTTTCAGAACGGCTCAATCAAAAGTAAGGTTCAACTCTGTTAGTTGAATGCACAGAACAGAAAGAATTTTCACAGAATGCTACTGTGTAGTTTATATTTGAATATAGTCCTTTTTCCACTATTACCCTCTTAGCGCTCCGAATGTCCACTTGCATTTTCTACAGAAAGGGGGTTCAGCACTGCGCAATCAAAAGTATGGTTTAACTCTGTTAGCTTAATGAACATATCAGAAATAAGTTTCACACAATGCTTCTGTGTAGTTTTTATTTGAAGATATTATTTTTCCCAATAGAGGCCTCTTAGCGCTCAGAATGTCCAATTGCAGTTTCTACAGAAAGAGTGTTTCAGAAAGGCTCAATCAAAAGTAAGGTTCAACTCTGTTAGTTGAATGCACAGAACAGAAAGAAGTTTCATACAATGCTTCTGTGTAGTTTATATTTGAACATATTCTTTTTTCCACTATTACCCACTTAGCGCTACGAATGTCCAGTTGCATTTTCTACAGACAGAGTGTTTCAAAACTGCTCAATCAAAAGTATGGTTTAACTCTGTTAGCTGAATGCTCAGATCAGAAAGAAGTTTCACAGAATGCTTCTGTGTAGTTTATATGTGGATATATTCCTTTTTCCACTACTACTCTCTTAGCGCTCCAAATGTCCAGTTGCATTTTCTACAGAAAGAGTGTACAGATCTGCTCAATCAAAAGTATGGTTTAACTCTGTTAGCTGAATGCACAGATCAGAAAGAAGTTTCACAGAATGATTCTGTGTAGTTTATATTTGGAGACATTCCTTTTTCCACTATTACCCTCTTAGCGCTCCGAATCTCCACTTGCATTTTCTACAGAAAGAGTGTTTCAGAACGGCTCAATCAAAACTAAGTTTCAACTCTTTTAGTTGAACAAACAGAACAGAAAGAAGTTTCACACAATTCTTCTGTGTAGTTTTTATTTGTAGACATTCTTTTTCCCAATATAGGCCTCTTGGCGCTCAGAATGTCCAATTGCAGTTTCTACAGAAAGAGTGTTTCAGAACGGCTCAATCAAAAGTAAGGTTGAACTCTGTTAGTTGAATGCACAGAACAGAAAGAAGTTTCATACAATGCTTCTGTGTAGTTTATATTTGAACATATTCTTTTTTCCACTATTACCCACTTAGCGCTACGAATGTCCAGTTGCATTTTCTACAGACAGAGTGTTTCAAAACTGCTCAATCAAAAGTATGGTTTAACTCTGTTAGCTGAATGCTCAGATCAGAAAGAAGTTTCACAGAATGCTTCTGTTTAGTTTATATTTGAATATATTCCTTTTTCCACTACTACGCTCTTAGTGCTCCAAATGTCCAGTTGCATTTTCTACAGAAAGAGTGTTCAGATCTGCTCAATCAAAAGTATGGTTTAACTCTGTTAGCTGAATGCACAGATCAGAAAGAAGTTTCACCGAATGATTCTGTGTAGTTTATATTTGAAGACATTCCTTTTTCCACTATTACCCTCTTAGCGCTCCGAATCTCCACTTGTATTTTCTACAAAAAGAGTGTTTCATAACTGCTCAATCAAAAATATGTTTTATCTCTGTTAACTGAATTTACACATCAGAAATAAGTTTCACAGAATGCATCTGTGTAGCTTTTATTTGAAGATATTCTTTTTCCCAAAGTAGGCCTCTTAGCGCTTAGCATGTCCTATTGCAGTTTCTACAGAAAGAGTGTTTAAGAACGGCTCAATCAAAAGTAAGGCTCAACTCTGTTAGTTGAATGCACAGAACAGAAAGAATTTTCACAGAATGCTACTGTGTAGTTTATATTTGAATATAGTCCTTTTTCCACTATTACCCTCTCAGCGCTCCGAATGTCCACTTGCATTTTCTACAGAAAGAGGGTTCAGCACTGCGCAATAAAAAGTATGGTTTAACTCTGTTAGCTTAATGAACATATCAGAAATATGTTTCACACAATGCTTCTGTGTAGTTTTTATTTGAAGATATTATTTTTCCCAATAGAGGCCTCTTAGCGCTCAGAATGTCCAATTGCAGTTTCTACAGAAAGAGTGTTTCAGAAAGGCTCAATCAAAAGTAAGGTTCAACTCTGTTAGTTGAATGCACAGAACAGAAAGAAGTTTCATACAATGCTTCTGTGTAGTTTATATTTGAACATATTCTTTTTTCCACTATTACCCACTTAGCGCTATGAATGTCCAGTTGCATTTTCTACAGACAGAGTGTTTCAAAACTGCTCAATCAAAATTATGGTTTAACTCTGATAGCTGAATGCTCAGATCAGAAAGAAGTTTCACAGAATGCTTCTGAGTAGTTTATATTTGAATATATTCCTTTTTCCACTACTACTCTCTTAGCGCTCCAAATGTCCAGTTGCATTTTCTACAGAAAGAGTGTTCAGATCTGCTCAATCAAAAGTATGGTTTAACTCTGTTAGCTGAATGCACAGATCAGAAAGAAGTTTCACAGAATGATTCTGTGTAGTTTATATTTGGAGACATTCCTTTTTCCACTATGACCCTCTTAGCGCTCCGAATCTCCACTTGCATTTTCTACAGAAAGAGTGTTTCAGAACGGCTCAATCAAAACTAAGGTTCAACTCTTTTAGTTGAACAAACAGAACAGAAAGAAGTTTCACACAATTCTTCTGTGTAGTTTTTATTTGTAGACATTCTTTTTCCCAATATAGGCCTCTTAGCGCTCAGAATGTCCAATTGCAGTTTCTACAGAAAGAGTGTTTCAGAACGGCTCAATCAAAAGTAAGGTTGAACTGTTAGTTGAATGCACAGAACAGAAAGAAGTTTCATACAATGCTTCTGTGTAGTTTATATTTGAACATATTCTTTTTTCCACTACTACCCACTTAGCGCTACGAATGTCCAGTTGCATTTTCTACAGACAGAGTGTTTCAAAACTGCTCAATCAAAAGTATGGTTTAACTCTGTTAGCTGAATGCTCAGATCAGAAAGAAGTTTCACAGAATGCTTCTGTGTAGTTTATATTTGAATATATTCCTTTTTCCACTACTACGCTCTTAGCGCTCCAAATGTCCAGTTGCATTTTCTACAGAAAGAGTGTTCAGATCTGCTCAATCAAAAGTATGGTTTAACTCTGTTAGCTGAATGCACAGATCAGAAAGAAGTTTCACCGAATGATTCTGTGTAGTTTATATTTGAAGACATTCCTTTTTCCACTATTACCCTCTTAGCGCACAGAATCTCCACTTGTATTTTCTACAAAAAGAGTGTTTCATAACTGCTCAATCAAAAATATGTTTTATCTCTGTTAACTGAATTTACAGATCAGAAATAAGTTTCACAGAATGCATCTGTGTAGTTTTTATTTGAAGATATTCTTTTTCCCAAAGTAGGCCTCTTAGCGCTTAGCATGTCCAATTGCAGTTTCTACAGAAAGAGTGTTTCAGAACGGCTCAATCAAAAGTAAGGTTCAACTCTGTTAGTTGAATGCACAGAAGAGAAAGAATTTTCACAGAATGCTACTGTGTAGTTTATATTTGAATATAGTCCTTTTTCCACTATTACCCTCTTAGCGCTCCGAATGTCCACTTGCATTTTCTACAGAAAGAGGGTTCAGCACTGCGCAATCAAAAGTATGGTTTAACTCTGTTAGCTTAATGAACATATCAGAAATAAGTTTCACACAATGCTTCTGTGTAGTTTTTATTTGAAGATATTATTTTTCCCAATAGAGGCCTCTTAGCGCTCAGAATGTCCAATTGCAGTTTCTACAGAAAGAGTGTTTCAGAAAGGCTCAATCAAAAGTAAGGTTCAACTCTGTTAGTTGAATGCACAGAACAGAAAGAAGTTTCATACAATGCTTCTGTGTAGTTTATATTTGAACATATTCTTTTTTCCACTATTACCCACTTAGCGCTACGAATGTCCAGTTGCATTTTCTACAGACAGAGTGTTTCAAAACTGCTCAATCAAAAGTATGGTTTAATTCTGTTAGCTGAATGCTCAGATCAGAAAGAAGTTTCACAGAATGCTTCTGTGTAGTTTTTATGTGGATATATTCCTTTTTCCACTACTACTCTCTTAGCGCTCCAAATGTCCAGTTGCATTTTCTACAGAAAGAGTGTACAGATCTGCTCAATCAAAAGTATGGTTTAACTCTGTTAGCTGAATTCACAGATCAGAAAGAAGTTTCACAGAATGATTCTGTGTAGTTTATATTTGGAGACATTCCTTTTTCCACTATTACCCTCTTAGCGCTCCGAATCTCCACTTGCATTTTCTACAGAAAGAGTGTTTCAGAACGGCTCAATCAAAACTAAGTTTCAACTCTTTTAGTTGAACAAACAGAACAGAAAGAAGTTTCACACAATTCTTCTGTGTAGTTTTTATTTGTAGACATTCTTTTTCCCAATATAGGCCTCTTGGCGCTCAGAGTGTCCAATTGCAGTTTCTACAGAAAGAGTGTTTCAGAACGGCTCAATCAAAAGTAAGGTTGAACTCTGTTAGTTGAATGCACAGAACAGAAAGAAGTTTCATACAATGCTTCTGTGTAGTTTATATTTGAACATATTCTTTTTTCCACTATTACCCACTTAGCGCTACGAATGTCCAGTTGCATTTTCTACAGACAGAGTGTTTCAAAACTGCTCAATCAAAAGTATGGTTTAACTCTGTTAGCTGAATGCTCAGATCAGAAAGAAGTTTCACAGAATGCTTCTGTTTAGTTTATATTTGAATATATTCCTTTTTCCACTACTACGCTCTTAGTGCTCCAAATGTCCAGTTGCATTTTCTACAGAAAGAGTGTTCAGATCTGCTCAATCAAAAGTATGTTTTAACTCTGGTAGCTGAATGCACAGATCAGAAAGAAGTTTCACCGAATGATTCTGTGTAGTTTATATTTGAAGACATTCCTTTTTCCACTATTACCCTCTTAGCGCTCCGAATCTCCACTTGTATTTTCTACAAAAAGAGTGTTTCATAACTGCTCAATCAAAAATATGTTTTATCTCTGTTAACTGAATTTACACATCAGAAATAAGTTTCACAGAATGCATCTGTGTAGCTTTTATTTGAAGATATTCTTTTTCCCAAAGTAGGCCTCTTAGCGCTTAGCATGTCCTATTGCAGTTTCTACAGAAAGAGTGTTTAAGAACGGCTCAATCAAAAGTAAGGCTCAACTCTGTTAGTTGAATGCACAGAACAGAAAGAATTTTCACAGAATGCTACTGTGTAGTTTATATTTGAATATAGTCCTTTTTCCACTATTACCCTCTCAGCGCTCCGAATGTCCACTTGCATTTTCTACAGAAAGAGGGTTCAGCACTGCGCAATCAAAAGTATGGTTTAACTCTGTTAGCTTAATGAACATATCAGAAATAAGTTTCACACAATGCTTCTGTGTAGTTTTTATTTGAAGATATTATTTTTCCCAATAGAGGCCTCTTAGCGCTCAGAATGTCCAATTGCAGTTTCTACAGAAAGAGTGTTTCAGAAAGGCTCAATCAAAAGTAAGGTTCAACTCTGTTAGTTGAATGCACAGAACAGAAAGAAGTTTCATAAAATGCTTCTGTGTAGTTTATATTTGAACATATTCTTTTTTCCACTATTACCCACTTAGCGCTACGAATGTCCAGTTGCATTTTCTACAGACAGAGTGTTTCAAAACTGCTCAATCAAAAGTATGGTTTAACTCTGTTAGCTGAATGCTCAGATCAGAAAGAAGTTTCACAGAATGCTTCTGTGTAGTTTATATCTGGATATATTCCTTTTTCCACTACTACTCGCTTAGCGCTCCAAATGTCCAGTTGCATTTTCTACAGAAAGAGTGTTCAGATCTGCTCAATCAAAAGTATGGTTTAACTCTGTTAGCTGAATGCACAGATCAGAAAGAAGTTTCACAGAATGATTCTGTGTAGTTTATATTTGGAGACATTCCTTTTTCCACTATTACCCTCTTAGCGCTCCGAATCTCCACTTGCATTTTCTACAGAAAGAGTGTTTCAGAACGGCTCAATCAAAACTAAGGTTCAACTCTTTTAGTTGAACAAACAGAACAGAAAGAAGTTTCACACAATTCTTCTGTGTTGTTTTTATTTGTAGACATTCTTTTTCCCAATATAGGCCTCTTAGCGCTCAGAATGTCCAATTGCAGTTTCTACAGAAAGAGTGTTTCAGAACGGCTCAATCAAAAGTAAGGTTGAACTCTGTTAGTTGAATGCACAGAACAGAAAAAAGTTTCATACAATGCTTCTGTGTAGTTTATATTTGAACATATTCTTTTTTCCACTGTTACCCACTTAGCGCTACGAATGTCCAGTTGCATTTTCTACAGACAGAGTGTTTCAAAACTGCTCAATCAAAAGTATGGTTTAACTCTGTTAGCTGAATGCTCAGATCAGAAAGAAGTTTCACAGAATGCTTCTGTGTAGTTTATATTTGAATATATTCCTTTTTCCACTACTACGCTCTTAGCGCTCCAAATGTCCAGTTGCATTTTCTACAGAAAGAGTGTTCAGATCTGCTCAATCAAAAGTATGGTTTAACTCTGTTAGCTGAATGCACAGATCAGAAAGAAGTTTCACCGAATGATTCTGTGTAGTTTATATTTGAAGACATTACTTTTTCCACTATTACCTTCTTAGCGCTCCGAATCTCCACTTGTATTTTCTACAAAAAGAGTGTTTCATAACTGCTCAATCAAAAATATGTTTTATCTCTGTTAACTGAATTTACACATCAGAAATAAGTTTCACAGAATGCATCTGTGTAGCTTTTATTTGAAGATATTCTTTTTCCCAAAGTAGGCCTCTTAGCGCTTAGCATGTCCTATTGCAGTTTCTACAGAAAGAGTGTTTAAGAACGGCTCAATCAAAAGTAAGGCTCAACTCTGTTAGTTGAATGCACAGAACAGAAAGAATTTTCACAGAATGCTACTGTGTAGTTTATATTTGAATATAGTCCTTTTTCCACTATTACCCTCTCAGCGCTCCGAATGTCCACTTGCATTTTCTACAGAAAGAGGGTTCAGCACTGCGCAATCAAAAGTATGGTTTAACTCTGTTAGCTTAATGAACATATCAGAAATAAGTTTCACACAATGCTTCTGTGTAGTTTTTATTTGAAGATATTATTTTTCCCAATAGAGGCCTCTTAGCGCTCAGAATGTCCAATTGCAGTTTCTACAGAAAGAGTGTTTCAGAAAGGCTCAATCAAAAGTAAGGTTCAACTCTGTTAGTTGAATGCACAGAACAGAAAGAAGTTTCATACAATGCTTCTGTGTAGTTTATATTTGAACATATTCTTTTTTCCACTATTACCCACTTAGCGCTACGAATGTCCAGTTGCATTTTCTACAGACAGAGTGTTTCAAAACTGCTCAATCAAAAGTATGGTTTAATTCTGTTAGCTGAATGCTCAGATCAGAAAGAAGTTTCACAGAATGCTTCTGTGTAGTTTTTATGTGGATATATTCCTTTTTCCACTACTACTCTCTTAGCGCTCCAAATGTCCAGTTGCATTTTCTACAGAAAGAGTGTACAGATCTGCTCAATCAAAAGTATGGTTTAACTCTGTTAGCTGAATTCACAGATCAGAAAGAAGTTTCACAGAATGATTCTGTGTAGTTTATATTTGGAGACATTCCTTTTTCCACTATTACCCTCTTAGCGCTCCGAATCTCCACTTGCATTTTCTACAGAAAGAGTGTTTCAGAACGGCTCAATCAAAACTAAGTTTCAACTCTTTTAGTTGAACAAACAGAACAGAAAGAAGTTTCACACAATTCTTCTGTGTAGTTTTTATTTGTAGACATTCTTTTTCCCAATATAGGCCTCTTGGCGCTCAGAGTGTCCAATTGCAGTTTCTACAGAAAGAGTGTTTCAGAACGGCTCAATCAAAAGTAAGGTTGAACTCTGTTAGTTGAATGCACAGAACAGAAAGAAGTTTCATACAATGCTTCTGTGTAGTTTATATTTGAACATATTCTTTTTTCCACTATTACCCACTTAGCGCTACGAATGTCCAGTTGCATTTTCTACAGACAGAGTGTTTCAAAACTGCTCAATCAAAAGTATGGTTTAACTCTGTTAGCTGAATGCTCAGATCAGAAAGAAGTTTCACAGAATGCTTCTGTTTAGTTTATATTTGAATATATTCCTTTTTCCACTACTACGCTCTTAGTGCTCCAAATGTCCAGTTGCATTTTCTACAGAAAGAGTGTTCAGATCTGCTCAATCAAAAGTATGTTTTAACTCTGGTAGCTGAATGCACAGATCAGAAAGAAGTTTCACCGAATGATTCTGTGTAGTTTATATTTGAAGACATTCCTTTTTCCACTATTACCCTCTTAGCGCTCCGAATCTCCACTTGTATTTTCTACAAAAAGAGTGTTTCATAACTGCTCAATCAAAAATATGTTTTATCTCTGTTAACTGAATTTACACATCAGAAATAAGTTTCACAGAATGCATCTGTGTAGCTTTTATTTGAAGATATTCTTTTTCCCAAAGTAGGCCTCTTAGCGCTTAGCATGTCCTATTGCAGTTTCTACAGAAAGAGTGTTTAAGAACGGCTCAATCAAAAGTAAGGCTCAACTCTGTTAGTTGAATGCACAGAACAGAAAGAATTTTCACAGAATGCTACTGTGTAGTTTATATTTGAATATAGTCCTTTTTCCACTATTACCCTCTCAGCGCTCCGAATGTCCACTTGCATTTTCTACAGAAAGAGGGTTCAGCACTGCGCAATCAAAAGTATGGTTTAACTCTGTTAGCTTAATGAACATATCAGAAATAAGTTTCACACAATGCTTCTGTGTAGTTTTTATTTGAAGATATTATTTTTCCCAATAGAGGCCTCTTAGCGCTCAGAATGTCCAATTGCAGTTTCTACAGAAAGAGTGTTTCAGAAAGGCTCAATCAAAAGTAAGGTTCAACTCTGTTAGTTGAATGCACAGAACAGAAAGAAGTTTCATAAAATGCTTCTGTGTAGTTTATATTTGAACATATTCTTTTTTCCACTATTACCCACTTAGCGCTACGAATGTCCAGTTGCATTTTCTACAGACAGAGTGTTTCAAAACTGCTCAATCAAAAGTATGGTTTAACTCTGTTAGCTGAATGCTCAGATCAGAAAGAAGTTTCACAGAATGCTTCTGTGTAGTTTATATCTGGATATATTCCTTTTTCCACTACTACTCGCTTAGCGCTCCAAATGTCCAGTTGCATTTTCTACAGAAAGAGTGTTCAGATCTGCTCAATCAAAAGTATGGTTTAACTCTGTTAGCTGAATGCACAGATCAGAAAGAAGTTTCACAGAATGATTCTGTGTAGTTTATATTTGGAGACATTCCTTTTTCCACTATTACCCTCTTAGCGCTCCGAATCTCCACTTGCATTTTCTACAGAAAGAGTGTTTCAGAACGGCTCAATCAAAACTAAGGTTCAACTCTTTTAGTTGAACAAACAGAACAGAAAGAAGTTTCACACAATTCTTCTGTGTTGTTTTTATTTGTAGACATTCTTTTTCCCAATATAGGCCTCTTAGCGCTCAGAATGTCCAATTGCAGTTTCTACAGAAAGAGTGTTTCAGAACGGCTCAATCAAAAGTAAGGTTGAACTCTGTTAGTTGAATGCACAGAACAGAAAAAAGTTTCATACAATGCTTCTGTGTAGTTTATATTTGAACATATTCTTTTTTCCACTGTTACCCACTTAGCGCTACGAATGTCCAGTTGCATTTTCTACAGACAGAGTGTTTCAAAACTGCTCAATCAAAAGTATGGTTTAACTCTGTTAGCTGAATGCTCAGATCAGAAAGAAGTTTCACAGAATGCTTCTGTGTAGTTTATATTTGAATATATTCCTTTTTCCACTACTACGCTCTTAGCGCTCCAAATGTCCAGTTGCATTTTCTACAGAAAGAGTGTTCAGATCTGCTCAATCAAAAGTATGGTTTAACTCTGTTAGCTGAATGCACAGATCAGAAAGAAGTTTCACCGAATGATTCTGTGTAGTTTATATTTGAAGACATTACTTTTTCCACTATTACCTTCTTAGCGCTCCGAATCTCCACTTGTATTTTCTACAAAAAGAGTGTTTCATAACTGCTCAATCAAAAATATGTTTTATCTCTGTTAACTGAATTTACAGATCAGAAATAAGTTTCACAGAATGCATCTGTGTAGTTTTTATTTGAAGATATTCTTTTTCCCAAAGTAGGCCTCTTAGCGCTTAGCATGTCCAATTGCAGTTTCTACAGAAAGAGTGTTTCAGAACGGCTCAATCAAAAGTAAGGTTCAACTCTGTTAGTTGAATGCACAGAACAGAAAGAATTTTCACAGAATGCTACTGTGTAGTTTATATTTGAATATAGTCCTTTTTCCACTATTACCCTCTTAGCGCTCCGAATGTCCACTTGCATTTTCTACAGAAAGGGGGTTCAGCACTGCGCAATCAAAAGTATGGTTTAACTCTGTTAGCTTAATGAACATATCAGAAATAAGTTTCACACAATGCTTCTGTGTAGTTTTTATTTGAAGATATTATTTTTCCCAATAGAGGCCTCTTAGCGCTCAGAATGTCCAATTGCAGTTTCTACAGAAAGAGTGTTTCAGAAAGGCTCAATCAAAAGTAAGGTTCAACTCTGTTAGTTGAATGCACAGAACAGAAAGAAGTTTCATACAATGCTTCTGTGTAGTTTATATTTGAACATATTCTTTTTTCCACTATTACCCACTTAGCGCTACGAATGTCCAGTTGCATTTTCTACAGACAGAGTGTTTCAAAACTGCTCAATCAAAAGTATGGTTTAACTCTGTTAGCTGAATGCTCAGATCAGAAAGAAGTTTCACAGAATGCTTCTGTGTAGTTTATATGTGGATATATTCCTTTTTCCACTACTACTCTCTTAGCGCTCCAAATGTCCAGTTGCATTTTCTACAGAAAGAGTGTACAGATCTGCTCAATCAAAAGTATGGTTTAACTCTGTTAGCTGAATGCACAGATCAGAAAGAAGTTTCACAGAATGATTCTGTGTAGTTTATATTTGGAGACATTCCTTTTTCCACTATTACCCTCTTAGCGCTCCGAATCTCCACTTGCATTTTCTACAGAAAGAGTGTTTCAGAACGGCTCAATCAAAACTAAGTTTCAACTCTTTTAGTTGAACAAACAGAACAGAAAGAAGTTTCACACAATTCTTCTGTGTAGTTTTTATTTGTAGACATTCTTTTTCCCAATATAGGCCTCTTGGCGCTCAGAATGTCCAATTGCAGTTTCTACAGAAAGAGTGTTTCAGAACGGCTCAATCAAAAGTAAGGTTGAACTCTGTTAGTTGAATGCACAGAACAGAAAGAAGTTTCATACAATGCTTCTGTGTAGTTTATATTTGAACATATTCTTTTTTCCACTATTACCCACTTAGCGCTACGAATGTCCAGTTGCATTTTCTACAGACAGAGTGTTTCAAAACTGCTCAATCAAAAGTATGGTTTAACTCTGTTAGCTGAATGCTCAGATCAGAAAGAAGTTTCACAGAATGCTTCTGTTTAGTTTATATTTGAATATATTCCTTTTTCCACTACTACGCTCTTAGTGCTCCAAATGTCCAGTTGCATTTTCTACAGAAAGAGTGTTCAGATCTGCTCAATCAAAAGTATGGTTTAACTCTGGTAGCTGAATGCACAGATCAGAAAGAAGTTTCACCGAATGATTCTGTGTAGTTTATATTTGAAGACATTCCTTTTTCCACTATTACCCTCTTAGCGCTCCGAATCTCCACTTGTATTTTCTACAAAAAGAGTGTTTCATAACTGCTCAATCAAAAATATGTTTTATCTCTGTTAACTGAATTTACACATCAGAAATAAGTTTCACAGAATGCATCTGTGTAGCTTTTATTTGAAGATATTCTTTTTCCCAAAGTAGGCCTCTTAGCGCTTAGCATGTCCTATTGCAGTTTCTACAGAAAGAGTGTTTAAGAACGGCTCAATCAAAAGTAAGGCTCAACTCTGTTAGTTGAATGCACAGAACAGAAAGAATTTTCACAGAATGCTACTGTGTAGTTTATATTTGAATATAGTCCTTTTTCCACTATTACCCTCTCAGCGCTCCGAATGTCCACTTGCATTTTCTACAGAAAGAGGGTTCAGCACTGCGCAATAAAAAGTATGGTTTAACTCTGTTAGCTTAATGAACATATCAGAAATATGTTTCACACAATGCTTCTGTGTAGTTTTTATTTGAAGATATTATTTTTCCCAATAGAGGCCTCTTAGCGCTCAGAATGTCCAATTGCAGTTTCTACAGAAAGAGTGTTTCAGAAAGGCTCAATCAAAAGAAAGGTTCAACTCTGTTAGTTGAATGCACAGAACAGAAAGAAGTTTCATACAATGCTTCTGTGTAGTTTATATTTGAACATATTCTTTTTTCCACTATTACCCACTTAGCGCTACGAATGTCCAGTTGCATTTTCTACAGACAGAGTGTTTCAAAACTGCTCAATCAAAATTATGGTTTAACTCTGATAGCTGAATGCTCAGATCAGAAAGAAGTTTCACAGAATGCTTCTGAGTAGTTTATATTTGAATATATTCCTTTTTCCACTACTACTCTCTTAGCGCTCCAAATGTCCAGTTGCATTTTCTACAGAAAGAGTGTTCAGATCTGCTCAATCAAAAGTATGGTTTAACTCTGTTAGCTGAATGCACAGATCAGAAAGAAGTTTCACAGAATGATTCTGTGTAGTTTATATTTGGAGACATTCCTTTTTCCACTATGACCCTCTTAGCGCTCCGAATCTCCACTTGCATTTTCTACAGAAAGAGTGTTTCAGAACGGCTCAATCAAAACTAAGGTTCAACTCTTTTAGTTGAACAAACAGAACAGAAAGAAGTTTCACACAATTCTTCTGTGTAGTTTTTATTTGTAGACATTCTTTTTCCCAATATAGGCCTCTTAGCGCTCAGAATGTCCAATTGCAGTTTCTACAGAAAGAGTGTTTCAGAACGGCTCAATCAAAAGTAAGGTTGAACTGTTAGTTGAATGCACAGAACAGAAAGAAGTTTCATACAATGCTTCTGTGTAGTTTATATTTGAACATATTCTTTTTTCCACTACTACCCACTTAGCGCTACGAATGTCCAGTTGCATTTTCTACAGACAGAGTGTTTCAAAACTGCTCAATCAAAAGTATGGTTTAACTCTGTTAGCTGAATGCTCAGATCAGAAAGAAGTTTCACAGAATGCTTCTGTGTAGTTTATATTTGAATATATTCCTTTTTCCACTACTACGCTCTTAGCGCTCCAAATGTCCAGTTGCATTTTCTACAGAAAGAGTGTTCAGATCTGCTCAATCAAAAGTATGGTTTAACTCTGTTAGCTGAATGCACAGATCAGAAAGAAGTTTCACCGAATGATTCTGTGTAGTTTATATTTGAAGACATTCCTTTTTCCACTATTACCCTCTTAGCGCACAGAATCTCCACTTGTATTTTCTACAAAAAGAGTGTTTCATAACTGCTCAATCAAAAATATGTTTTATCTCTGTTAACTGAATTTACAGATCAGAAATAAGTTTCACAGAATGCATCTGTGTAGTTTTTATTTGAAGATATTCTTTTTCCCAAAGTAGGCCTCTTAGCGCTTAGCATGTCCAATTGCAGTTTCTACAGAAAGAGTGTTTCAGAACGGCTCAATCAAAAGTAAGGTTCAACTCTGTTAGTTGAATGCACAGAAGAGAAAGAATTTTCACAGAATGCTACTGTGTAGTTTATATTTGAATATAGTCCTTTTTCCACTATTACCCTCTTAGCGCTCCGAATGTCCACTTGCATTTTCTACAGAAAGAGGGTTCAGCACTGCGCAATCAAAAGTATGGTTTAACTCTGTTAGCTTAATGAACATATCAGAAATAAGTTTCACACAATGCTTCTGTGTAGTTTTTATTTGAAGATATTATTTTTCCCAATAGAGGCCTCTTAGCGCTCAGAATGTCCAATTGCAGTTTCTACAGAAAGAGTGTTTCAGAAAGGCTCAATCAAAAGTAAGGTTCAACTCTGTTAGTTGAATGCACAGAACAGAAAGAAGTTTCATACAATGCTTCTGTGTAGTTTATATTTGAACATATTCTTTTTTCCACTATTACCCACTTAGCGCTACGAATGTCCAGTTGCATTTTCTACAGACAGAGTGTTTCAAAACTGCTCAATCAAAAGTATGGTTTAATTCTGTTAGCTGAATGCTCAGATCAGAAAGAAGTTTCACAGAATGCTTCTGTGTAGTTTTTATGTGGATATATTCCTTTTTCCACTACTACTCTCTTAGCGCTCCAAATGTCCAGTTGCATTTTCTACAGAAAGAGTGTACAGATCTGCTCAATCAAAAGTATGGTTTAACTCTGTTAGCTGAATTCACAGATCAGAAAGAAGTTTCACAGAATGATTCTGTGTAGTTTATATTTGGAGACATTCCTTTTTCCACTATTACCCTCTTAGCGCTCCGAATCTCCACTTGCATTTTCTACAGAAAGAGTGTTTCAGAACGGCTCAATCAAAACTAAGTTTCAACTCTTTTAGTTGAACAAACAGAACAGAAAGAAGTTTCACACAATTCTTCTGTGTAGTTTTTATTTGTAGACATTCTTTTTCCCAATATAGGCCTCTTGGCGCTCAGAGTGTCCAATTGCAGTTTCTACAGAAAGAGTGTTTCAGAACGGCTCAATCAAAAGTAAGGTTGAACTCTGTTAGTTGAATGCACAGAACAGAAAGAAGTTTCATACAATGCTTCTGTGTAGTTTATATTTGAACATATTCTTTTTTCCACTATTACCCACTTAGCGCTACGAATGTCCAGTTGCATTTTCTACAGACAGAGTGTTTCAAAACTGCTCAATCAAAAGTATGGTTTAACTCTGTTAGCTGAATGCTCAGATCAGAAAGAAGTTTCACAGAATGCTTCTGTGTAGTTTATATTTGAATATATTCCTTTTTCCACTACTACGCTCTTAGCGCTCCAAATGTCCAGTTGCATTTTCTACAGAAAGAGTGTTCAGATCTGCTCAATCAAAAGTATGGTTTAACTCTGGTAGCTGAATGCACAGATCAGAAAGAAGTTTCACCGAATGATTCTGTGTAGTTTATATTTGAAGACATTCCTTTTTCCACTATTACCCTCTTAGCGCTCCGAATCTCCACTTGTATTTTCTACAAAAAGAGTGTTTCATAACTGCTCAATCAAAAATATGTTTTATCTCTGTTAACTGAATTTACAGATCAGAAATAAGTTTCACAGAATGCATCTGTGTAGTTTTTATTTGAAGATATTCTTTTTCCCAAAGTAGGCCTCTTAGCGCTTAGCATGTCCAATTGCAGTTTCTACAGAAAGAGTGTTTAAGAACGGCTCAATCAAAAGTAAGGTTCAACTCTGTTAGTTGAATGCACAGAAGAGAAAGAATTTTCACAGAATGCTACAGTGTAGTTTATATTTGAATATAGTCCTTTTTCCACTATTACCCTCTTAGCGCTCCGAATGTCCACTTGCATTTTCTACAGAAAGAGGGTTCAGCACTGCGCAATCAAAAGTATGGTTTAACTCTGTTAGCTTAATGAACATATCAGAAATAAGTTTCACACAATGCTTCTGTGTAGTTTTTATTTGAAGATATTATTTTTCCCAATAGAGGCCTCTTTGCGCTCAGAATGTCCAATTGCAGTTTCTACAGAAAGAGTGTTTCAGATAGGCTCAATCAAAAGTAAGGTTCAACTCTGTTAGTTGAATGCACAGAACAGAAAGAAGTTTCATACAATGCTTCTGTGTAGTTTATATTTGAACATATTCTTTTTTCCACTATTACCCAGTTAGCGCTATGAATGTCCAGTTGCATTTTCTACAGACAGAGTGTTTCAAAACTGCTCAATCAAAAGTATGGTTTAACTCTGTTAGCTGAATGCTCAGATCGGAAAGAAGTTTCACAGAATGCTTCTGTGTAGTTTATATTTGAATATATTCCTTTTTCCACTAATACTCTCTTAGCGCTCCAAATGTCCAGTTGCATTTTCTACAGAAAGAGTGTTCAGATCTGCTCAATCAAAAGTATGGTTTAACTCTGTTAGCTGAATGCACAGATCAGAAAGAAGTTTCACAGAATGATTCTGTGTAGTTTATATTTGGAGACATTCCTTTTTCCACTATTACCCTCTTAGCGCTCCGAATCTCCACTTGCATTTTCTACAGAAAGAGTGTTTCAGAACGGCTCAATCAAAACTAAGGTTCAACTCTTTTAGTTGAACAAACAGAACAGAAAGAAGTTTCACACAATTCTTCTGTGTAGTTTTTATTTGTAGACATTCTTTTTCCCAATATAGGCCTCTTAGCGCTCAGAATGACCAATTGCAGTTTCTACAGAAAGAGTGTTTCAGAACGGCTCAATCAAAAGTAAGGTTGAACTCTGTTAGTTGAATGCACAGAACAGAAAGATGTTTCATACAATGCTTCTGTGTAGTTTATATTTGAACATATTCTTTTTTCCACTATTACCCATTTAGCGCTACGAATGTCCAGTTGCATTTTCTACAGACAGAGTGTCTCAAAACTGCTCAATCAAATGTATGGTTTAACTCTGTTAGCTGAATGCTCAGATCAGAAAGAAGTTTCACAGAATGCTTCTGTGTAGTTTATATTTGAATATATTCCTTTTTCCACTACTACGCTCTTAGCGCTCCAAATGTCCAGTTGCATTATCTACAGAAAGAGTGTTCAGATCTGCTCAATCAAAAGTATGGTTTAACTCTGTTAGCTGAATGCACAGATCAGAAAGAAGTTTCACCGAATGATTCTGTGTAGTTTTTATTTGAAGACATTCCTTTTTCCACTATTACCCTCTTAGCGCTCCGAATCTCCACTTGCATTTTCTACAAAAAGAGTGTTTCATAACTGCTCAATCAAAAATATGTTTTATCTCTGTTAACTGAATTTACAGATCAGAAATAAGTTTCACAGAATGCATCTGTGTAGTTTTTATTTGAAGATATTCTTTTTCCCAATGTAGGCCTCTTAGCGCTTAGCATGTCCAATTGCAGTTTCTACAGAAAGAGTGTTTCAGAACGGCTCAATCAAAAGTAAGGTTCAACTCTGTTAGTTGAATGCACAGAACAGAAAGAATTTTCACAGAATGCTACTGTGTAGTTTATATTTGAATATATTCCTTTTTCCACTATTACCCTCTTAGCGCTCCGAATGTCCACTTGCATTTTCTACAGAAAGAGTGTTCAGAACTGCGCAATCAAAAGTATGGTTTAACTCTGTTAGCTTAATGAACATATCAGAAATAAGTTTCACACAATGCTTCTGTGTAGTTTTTATTTGAAGATATTATTTTTCCCAATAGAGGCCTCTTAGCGCTCAGAATGTCCAATTGCAGATTCTACAGAAAGAGTGTTTCAGAAAGGCTCAATCAAAAGTAAAGTTCAACTCTGTTAGTTGAATGCACAGAACAGAAAGAAGTTTCATACAATGCTTCTGTGTAGTTTATATTTGAACATATTTTTTTTCCACTATTACCCACTTAGCACTACGAATGTCCAGTTGCATTTTCTACAGACAGAGTGTTTCAAAACTGCTCAATCAAAAGTATGGTTTAACTCTGTTAGCTGAATGCTCAGATCAGAAAGAAGTTTCACAGAATGTTTCTGTGTAGTTTATATTTGAATATATTCCTTTTTCCACTACTACGCTCTTAGCGCTCCAAATGTCCAGTTGCATTTTCTACAGAAAGAGTGTTCAGATCTGCTCAATCAAAAGTATGGTTTAACTCTGTTAGCTGAATGCACAGATCAGAAAGAAGTTTCACCGAATGATTCTGTGTAGTTTATATTTGAAGACATTCCTTTTTCCACTATTACCCTCTTAGCGCTCGGAATCTCCACTTGCCTTTTCTACAAAAAGAGTGTTTCATAACTGCTCAATCAAAAATATGTTTTATCTCTGTTAACTGAATTTACAGATCAGAGATAAGTTTCACAGAATGCATCTGTGTAGTTTTTATTTGAAGAGATTCTTTTTCCCAATGTAGGCCTCTTAGCGCTTAGCATGTCCAATTGCAGTTTCTACAGAAAGAGTGTTTCAGAACGGCTCAATCAAAAGTAAGGTTCAACTCTGTTAGTTGAATGCACAGAACAGAAAGAATTTTCACAGAATGCTACTATGTAGTTTATATTTGAATATATTCCTTTTTCCACTATTACCCTCTTAGCGCTCCGAATGTCCACTTGCATTTTCTACAGAAAGATGTTTCAGCACTGCGCAATCAAAAGTATGGTTTAACTCTGTTAGATTAATGAACATATCAGAAATAAGTTTCACACAATGCTTCTGTGTAGTTTTTATTTGAAGATATTATTTTTCCCTATAGAAGCCTCTTAGCGCTCAGAATGTCCAATTGCAGTTTCTACAGAAAGAGTGTTTCAGAAAGGCTCAATCAAAAGTAAGGTTCAACTCTGTTAGTTGAATGCACAGAACAGAAAGAAGTTTCATACAATGCTTCTGTGTAGTTTATATTTGAACATATTCTTTTTTCCACTATTACCCACTTAGCCCTACGAATGTCCAGTTGCATTTTCTACAGACAGAGTGTTTCAAAACTGCTCAATCAAAAGTATGGTTTAACTCTGTTAGCTCAATGCTCACATCAGAAAGAAGTTTCACAGAATGCTTCTGTGTAGTTTATATTTGAATATATAACTTTTTCCACTACTACGCTCTTAGCGCTCCAAATGTCCAGTTGCATTTTCTACAGAAAGAGTGTTCAGATCTGCTCAATCAAAAGTATGGTTTAACTCTGTTAGCTGAATGCACAGATCAGAAAGAAGTTTCACCGAATGATTCTGTGTAGTTTATATTTGAAGACATTCCTTTTTCCACTATTACCCTCTTAGCGCTTCGAATCTCCACTTGCATTTTCTACAAAAAGAGTGTTTCATAACTGCTCAATCAAAAATATGTTTTATCTCTGTTAACTGAATTTACAGATCAGAAATAAGTTTCACAGAATGCATCTGTGTAGTTTTTATTTGAAGATATTCTTTTTCCCAATGTAGGCCTCTTAGCGCTTAGCATGTCCAATTGCAGTTTCTACAGAAAGAGTGTTTCAGAACGGCTCAATCAAAAGTAAGGTTCAACTCTGTTAGTTGAATGCACAGAACAGAAAGAATTTTCACAGAATGCTACTGTGTAGTTTATATTTGAATATATTCCTTTTTCCACTATTACCCTCTTAGCGCTCCGAATGTCCACTTGCATTTTCTACAGAAAGAGTGTTCAGAACTGCGCAATCAAAAGTATGGTTTAACTCTGTTAGCTTAATGAACATATCAGAAATAAGTTTCACACAATGCTTCTGTGTAGTTTTTATTTGAAGATATTATTTTTCCCAATAGAGGCCTCTTTGCGCTCAGAATGTCCAATTGCAGTTTCTACAGAAAGAGTGTTTCAGAAAGGCTCAATCAAAAGTAAGGTTCAACTCTGTTAGTTGAATGCACAGAACAGAAAGGAGTTTCATACAATGCTTCTGTGTAGTTAATATTTGAACATATTCTTTTTTCCACTATTACCCACTTAGCGCTACGAATGTCCAGTTGCATTTTCCACAGACAGAGTGTTTCAAAACTGCTCAATCAAAAGTATGGTTTAATTCTGTTAGCTGAATGCTCAGATCGGAAAGAAGTTTCACAGAATGCTTCTGTGTAGTTTATATTTGAATATATTCCTTTTTCCACTACTACTCTCTTAGCGCTCCAAATGTCCAGTTGCATTTTCTACAGAAAGAGTGTTCAGATCTGCTCAATCAAAAGTATGGTTTAACTCTGTTAGCTGAATGCACAGAACAGAAAGAAGTTTCACAGAATGATTCTGTGTAGCTTATATTTGGAGACATTCCTTTTTCCACTATTACCCTCTTAGCGCTCCGAATCTCCACTTGCATTTTCTACAGAAAGAGTGTTTCAGAACGGCTCAATCAAAACTAAGGTTCAACTCTTTTAGTTGAACAAACAGAACAGAAAGAAGTTTCACACAATTCTTCTGTGTAGTTTTTATTTGTAGACATTCTTTTTCCCAATATAGGCCTCTTAGCGCTCAGAATGTCCAATTGCAGTTTCTACAGAAAGAGTGTTTCAGAACGGCTCAATCAAAAGTAAGGTTGAACTCTGTTAGTTGAATGCACAGAACAGAAAGAAGTTTCATACAATGCTTCTGTGTAGTTTATATTTGAACATATTCTTTTTTCCACTATTACCCATTTAGCGCTACGAATGTCCAGTTGCATTTTCTACAGACAGAGTGTTTCAAAACTGCTCAATCAAATGTATAGTTTAACTCTGTTAGCTGAATGCTCAGATCAGAAAGAAGTTTCACAGAATGCTTCTGTGTAGTTTATATTTGAATATATTCCTTTTTCCACTACTACGCTCTTAGCGCTCCAAATGTCCAGTTGCATTTTCTACAGAAAGAGTGTTCAGATCTGCTCAATCAAAAGTATGGTTTAACTCTGTTAGCTGAATGCACAGATCAGAAAGAAGTTTCACCGAATGATTCTGTGTAGTTTATATTTGAAGACATTCCTTTTTCCACTATTACCCTCTTAGCGCTCCGAATCTCCACTTGCATTTTCTACAAAAAGAGTGTTTCATAACTGCTCAATCAAAAATATGTTTTATCTCTGTTAACTGAATTTACAGATCAGAAATAAGTTTCACAGAATGCATCTGTGTAGATTTATTTGAAGAGATTTTTTTTCCCAAAGTAGGCCTCTTAGCGCTTAGCATGTCCAATTGCAGTTTCTACAGAAAGAGTGTTTCATAACGGCTCAATCAAAAGTAAGGTTCAACTCTGTTAGTTGAATGCGCAGAACAGAA
Source organism: Symphalangus syndactylus (assembly GCF_028878055.3). Classification (NCBI taxonomy): domain Eukaryota; kingdom Metazoa; phylum Chordata; class Mammalia; order Primates; family Hylobatidae; genus Symphalangus; species Symphalangus syndactylus. Next base: position 95,056,726 of record NC_072434.2, on the reverse strand, counting down.
AGAATTTTCCCAGAATGCTATTGTGTAGTTTATATTTGAATATATTCCTTTTTCCACTATTACCCTCTTAGCGCTCCGAATGTCCACTTGCATTTTCTACAGAAAGAGGGTTCAGCACTGCGCAATCAAAAGTATGGTTTAACTCTGTTAGCTTAATGAACATATCAGAAATAAGTTTCACACAATGCTTCTGTGTAGTTTTTATTTGAAGATATTATTTTTCCCTATAGAGGCCTCTTAGCGCTCAGAATGTCCAATTGCAGTTTCTACAGAAAGAGTGTTTCAGAAAGGCTCAATCAAAAGTAAGGTTCAACTCTGTTAGTTGAATGCACAGAACAGAAAGAAGTTTCATACAATGCTTCTGTGTAGTTTATATTTGAACATATTCTTTTTTCCACTATTACCCACTTAGCCCTACGAATGTCCAGTTGCATTTTCTACAGACAGAGAGTTTCAAAACTGCTCAATCAAAAGTATGGTTTAACTCTGTTAGCTGAATGCTCAGATCGGAAAGAAGTTTCACAGAATGCTTCTGTGTAGTTTATATTTGAATATATTCCTTTTTCCACTAATACTCTCTTAGCGCTCTAAATGTCCAGTTGCATTTTCTACAGAAAGAGTGTTCAGATCTGCTCAATCAAAAGTATGGTTTAACTCTGTTAGCTGAATGCACAGATCAGAAAGAAGTTTCACAGAATGATTCTGTGTAGTTTATATTTGGAGACATTCCTTTTTCCACTATTACCCTCTTAGCGCTCCGAATCTCCACTTGCATTTTCTACAGAAAGAGTGTTTCAGAACGGCTCAATCAAAACTAAGGTTCAACCCTTTTAGTTGAACAAACAGAACAGAAAGAAGTTTCACACAATTCTTCTGTGTAGTTTTTATTTATAGACATTCTTTTTCCCAATATAGGCCTCTTAGCGCTCAGAATGTCCAATTGCAGTTTCTAGAGATAGAGTGTTTCAGAACGACTCAATCAAAAGTAAGGTTCAACTCTGTTAGTTGAATGCACAGAACAGAAAGTAGTTTCATACAATGCTTCTGTGTAGTTTATATTTGAACATATTCTTTTTTCCACTATTACCCATTTAGCGCTACGAATGTCTAGTTGCATTTTCTACAGACAGAGTGTTCAAAACTGCTCAATCAAATGTATGGTTTAACTCTGTTAGCTGAATGCTCAGATCAGAAAGAATTTTCACAGAATGCTTCTGTGTAGTTTATATTTGAATATATTCCTTTTTCCACTACTACGCTCTTAGCGCTCCAAATGTCCATTTGCATTTTCTACAGAAAGAGTGGTCAGATCTGCTCAATCAAAAGTATGGTTTAACTCTGTTAGCTGAATGCACAGATCAGAAATAAGTTTCACCGAATGATTCTGTGTAGTTTATATTTGAAGACATTCCTTTTTCCACTATTACCCTCTTAGCGCTCCGAATCTCCCCTTGCATTTTCTACAAAAAGAGTGTTTCATAACTGCTCAATCAAAAATATGTTTTATATCTGTTAACTGAATTTACAGATCAGAAATAAGTTTCACAGAATGCATCTGTGTAGTTTTTATTTGAAGATATTCTTTTTCCCAATGTAGGCCTCTTAGCGCTTAGCATGTCCAATTGCAGTTTCTACAGAAAGAGTGTTTCAGAACGGCTCAATCAAAAGTAATGTTCAACTCTGTTAGTTGAATGCACAGAACAGAAAGAATTTTCACAGAATGGTACTGTGTAGATTATATTTGAATATATTCCTTTTTCCACTATTACCCTCTTAGCGCTCCGAGTGTCCACTTGCATTTTCTACAGAAAGAGTGTTCAGAACTGCGCAATCAAAAGTATGGTTTAACTCTGTTAGCTTAATGAACATATCAGAAATAAGTTTCACACAATGCTTCTGTGTAGTTTTTATTTGAAGATATTATTTTTCCCAATAGAGGCCTCTTAGCGCTCAGAATGTCCAATTGCAGTTTCTACAGAAAGAGTGTTTCAGAAAGGCTCAATCAAAAGTAAGGTTCAACTCTGTTACTTGAATGCACAGAACAGAAAGAAGTTTCATACAATGCTTCTGTGTAGTTTATATTTGAACATATTCTTTTTTCCACTATTACCCACTTAGCGCTACGAATGTCCAGTTGCATTTTCTACAGACAGAGTGTTTCAAAACTGCTCAATCAAAAGTATGGTTTAACTCTGTTAGCTGAATGCTCAGATCAGAAAGAAGTTTCACAGAATGCTTCTGTGTAGTTTATATTTGAATATATTCCTTTTTCCACTATTACCCACTTAGCGCTCCGAATGTCGACTTGCATTTTCTACAGAAAGACGGTTCGGCACTGCGCAATCAAAAGTATGGTTTAACTCTGTTAGCTTAATGAACATATCAGAAATAAGTTTCACACAATGCTTCTGTGTAGTTTTTATTTGAAGATATTATTTTTCCCTATAGAGGCCTCTTAGCGCTCAGAATGTCCAATTGCAGTTTCTACAGAAAGAGTGTTTCAGAAAGGCTCAATCAAAAGTAAGGTTCAACTCTGTTAGTTGAATGCACAGAACAGAAAGAAGTTTCATACAATGATTCTGTGTAGTTTATATTTGAATATATTCTTTTTTCCACTATTACCCACTTAGCCCTACGAATGTCCAGTTGCATTTTCTACAGACAGAGTGTTTCAAAACTGCTCAATCAAAAGTATGGTTTAACTCTGTTAGCTGAATGCTCAGATCAGAAAGAAGTTTCACAGAATGCTTCTGTGTAGTTTATATTTGAATATATTCCTTTTTCCACTACTACGCTCTTAGCGCTCCAAATGTCCAGTTGCATTTTCTACAGAAAGAGTGTTCAGATCTGCTCAATCAAAAGTATGGTTTAACTCTGTTAGCTGAATGCACAGATCAGAAAGAAGTTTCACCGAATGATTCTGTGTAGTTTATATTTGAAGACATTCCTTTTTCCACTATTATCCTCTTAGCGCTCCGAATCTCCACTTGCATTTTCTACAAAAAGAGTGTTTCATAACTGCTCAATCAAAAATATGTTTTATCTCTGTTAACTGAATTTACAGATCAGAAATATGTTTCACAGAATGCATCTGTGTAGTTTTTATTTGAAGATATTCTTTTTCCCAATGTAGGCCTCTTAGCGCTTAGCATGTACAATTGCAGTTCCTACAGAAAGAGTGTTTCAGAATGGCTCAATCAAAAGTAAGTTTCAACTCTGTTAGTTGAATGCACAGAAGAGAAAGAATTTTCACAGAATGCTACTGTGTAGTTTATATTTGAATATAGTCCTTTTTCCACTCTTACCCTCTTAGCGCTCCGAATGTCCACTTGCATTTTCTACAGAAAGAGGGTTCAGCACTGCGCAATCAAAAGTATGGTTTAACTCTGTTAGCTTAATGAACATATCAGAAATAAGTTTCACACAATGCTTCTGTGTAGTTTTTATTTGAAGATATTATTTTTCCCAATAGAGGCCTCTTAGCGCTCAGAATTTCCAATTGCAGTTTCTACAGAAAGAGTGTTTCAGAAAGGCTCAATCAAAAGTAAGGTTCAACTCTGTTAGTTGAATGCACAGAACAGAAAGTAGTTTCATACAATGCTTCTGTGTAGTTTATATTTGAACATATTCTTTTTTCCACTATTACCCACTTAGCGCTACGAATGTCCAGTTGCATTTTCTACAGACAGAGTGTTTCAAAACTGCTCAATCAAAAGTATGGTTTAACTCTGTTAGCTGAATGCTCAGATCAGAAAGAAGTTTCACAGAATGCTTCTGTGTAGTTTATATTTGAATATATTCCTTTTTCCACTACTACTCTCTTAGCGCTCCAAATGTCCAGTTGCATTTTCTACAGAAAGAGTGTTCAGATCTGCTCAATCAAAAGTATGGTTTAACTCTGTTAGCTGAATGCACAGATCAGAAAGAAGTTTCACAGAATGTTTCTGTGTAGTTTATATTTGGAGACATTCCTTTTTCCACTATTACCCTCTTAGCGCTCCGAATCTCCACTTGCATTTTCTACAGAAAGAGTGTTTCAGAAGGGCTCAATCAAAACTAAGGTTCAACTCTTTTAGTTGAACAAACAGAACAGAAAGAATTTTCACAGAATTCTTCTGTGTAGTTTTTATTTGTAGACATTCTTTTTCCCAATATACGCCTCTTAGCGCTCAGAATGTCCAATTGCAGTTTCTACAGAAAGAGTGTTTCAGAACGGCTCAATCAAAAGTAAGGTTCAACTCTGTTAGTTGAATGCACAGAACAGAAAGAAGTTTCATACAATGCTTCTGTGTAGTTTATATTTGAACATATTTTTTTTCCACTATTACCCACATAGCGCTACGAATGTCCAGTTGCATTTTCTACAGATAGAGTGTTTCAAAACTGCTCAATCAAAAGTATGGTTTAACTCTGTTAGCTGAATGCTCAGATCAGAAAGAAGTTTCACAGAATGCTTCTGTGTAGTTTATATTTGAATATATTCCTTTTTCCACTACTACGCTCTTAGCGCTCCAAATGTCCAGTTGCATTTTCTACAGAAAGAGTGTTCAGATCTGCTCAATCAAAAGTATGGTTTAACTCTGTTAGCTGAATGCACAGATCAGAAAGAAGTTTCACCGAATGATTCTGTGTAGTTTATATTTGAAGACATTCCTTTTTCCACTATTACCCTCTTAGCGCTCCGAATCTCCACTTGTATTTTCTACAAAAAGAGTGTTTCATAACTGCTCAATCAAAAATATGTTTTATCTCTGTTAACTGAATTTACAGATCAGAAATAAGTTTCACAGAATGCATCTGTGTAGTTTTTATTTGAAGATATTCTTTTTCCCAAAGTAGGCCTCTTAGCGCTTAGCATGTCCAATTGCAGTTTCTACAGAAAGAGTGTTTCAGAACGGCTCAATCAAAAGTAAGGTTCAACTCTGTTAGTTGAATGCACTGAACAGAAAGAATTTTCACAGAATGCTACTGTGTAGTTTATATTTGAATATAGTCCTTTTTCCACTATTACCCTCTTAGCGCTCCGAATGTCCACTTGCATTTTCTACAGAAAGAGGGTTCAGAACTGCGCAATCAAAAGTATGGTTTAACTCTGTTAGCTTAATGAACATATCAGAAATAAGATTCACACAATGCTTCTGTGTAGTTTTTATTTGAAGATATTATTTTTCCCAATAGAGGCCTCTTAGCACTCAGAATTTCCAATTGCAGTTTCTACAGAAAGAGTGTTTCAGAAAGGCTCAATCAAAAGTAAGGTTCAACTCTGTTACTTGAATGCACAGAACAGAAAGAAGTTTCATACAATGCTTCTGTGTAGTTTATATTTGAACATATTCTTTTTTCCACTATTACCCACTTAGCGCTACGAATGTCCAGTTGCATTTTCTACAGACAGAGTGTTTCAAAACTGCTCAATCAAAAGTATGGTTTAACTCTGTTAGCTGAATGCTCAGATCAGAAAGAAGTTTCACAGAATGCTTCTGTGTAGTTTATATTTGAATATATTCCTTTTTCCACTATTACCCTCTTAGCGCTCCGAATGTCGACTTGCATTTTCTACAGAAAGACGGTTCGGCACTGCGCAATCAAAAGTATGGTTTAACTCTGTTAGCTTAATGAACATATCAGAAATAAGTTTCACACAATGCTTCTGTGTAGTTTTTATTTGAAGATATTATTTTTCCCTATAGAGGCCTCTTAGCGCTCAGAATGTCCAATTGCAGTTTCTACAGAAAGAGTGTTTCAGAAAGGCTCAATCAAAACTAAGGTTCAACTCTTTTAGTTGAACAAACAGAACAGAAAGAAGTTTCACACAATTCTTCTGTGTAGTTTTTATTTGTAGACATTTTTTTCCCAATATAGGCCTCTTAGCGCTCAGAATGTCCAATTGCAGTTTCTACAGAAAGAGTGTTTCAGAACGGCTCAATCAAAAGTAAGGTTCAACTCTGTTAGTTGAATGCACAGAACCGAAAGAAGTTTTATACAATGCTTCTGTGTAGTTTATATTTGAACATATTCTTTTTTCCACTATTACCCAATTAGCGCTACGAATGTCCAGTTGCATTTTCTACAGACAGAGTGTTTCAAAACTGCTCAATCAAAAGTATGGTATAACTCTGTTAGCTGAATGCTCAGATCAGAAAGAAGTTTCACAGAATGCTTCTGTGTAGTTTATATTTGAATATATTCCTTTTTCCACTACTACGCGCTTAGCGCTCCAAATGTCCAGTTGCATTTTCTACAGAAAGAGTGTTCAGATCTGCTCAATCAAAAGTGTGGTTTAACTCTGTTAGCTGAATCCACAGATCAGAAAGAAGTTTCACCGAATGATTCTGTGTAGTTTATAATTGAAGACATTCCTTTTTCCACTATTACCCTCTTAGCGCTCCGAATATCCACTTGCATTTTCTACAAAAAGAGTGTTTCATAACTGCTCAATCAAAAATATGTTTTATCTCTGTTAACTGAATTTACAGATCAGAAATAAGTTTCACAGAATGCATCTGTGTAGTTTTTATTTGAAGATATTCTTTTTCCCAATGTAGGCCTCTTAGCGCTTAGCATGTACAATTGCAGTTTCTACAGAAAGAGTGTTTCAGAACGGCTCAATCAAAAGTAAGGTTCAACTCTGTTAGTTGAATGCACAGAACAGAAAGAATTTTCACAGAATGCTACTGTGTAGTTTATATATGAATATAGTCCTTTTTCCACTCTTACCCTCTTAGCGCTCCCAATGTCCACTTGCATTTTCTACAGAAAGAGGGTTCAGCACTGCGCAATCAAAAGTATGGTTTAACTCTGTTAGCTTAATGAACATATCAGAAATAAGTTTCACACAATGCTTCGGTGTAGTTTTTATTTGAAGATATTATTTTTCCCAATAGAGGCCTCTTAGCGCTCAGAATTTCCAATTGCAGTTTCTACAGAAAGAGTGTTTCATAAAGGCTCAATCAAAAGTAAGGTTCAACTCTGTTAGTTGAATGCACAGAACAGAAAGAAGTCTCATACAATGCTTCTGTGTAGTTTATATTTGAACATATTCTTTTTTCCACTATTACCCACTTAGCGCTACGAATGTCCAGTTGCATTTTCTACAGACAGAGTGATTCAAAACTGCTCAATCAAAAGTATGGTTTAACTCTGTTAGCTGAATGCTCAGATCAGAAACAAGTTTCACAGAATGCTTCTGTGTAGTTTATATTTGAATATATTCCTTTTTCCACTACTACTCTCTTAGCGCTCCAAATGTCCAGTTGCATTTTCTACAGAAAGAGTGTTCAGATCTGCTCAATCAAAAGTATGGTTTAACTCTGTTAGCTGAATGCACAGATCAGAAAGAAGTTTCACAGAATGTTTCTGTGTAGTTTATATTTGGAGACATTCCTTTTTCCACTATTACCCTCTTAGCGCTCCGAATCTCCACTTGCATTTTCTACAGAAAGAGTGTTTCAGAACGGCTCAATCAAAACTAAGTTTCAACTCTTTTAGTTGAACAAACAGAACAGAAAGAAGTTTCACACAATTCTTCTGTGTAGTTTTTATTTGTAGACATTCTTTTTCCCAATATAGGCCTCTTAGCACTCAGAATGTCCAATAGCAGTTTCTACAGAAACAGTGTTTCAGAACGGCTCAATCAAAAGTAAGGTTCAACTCTGTTAGTTGAATGCACAGAACAGAAAGAAGTTTTATACAATGCTTCTGTGTAGTTTATATATGAACATATTCTTTTTTCCACTATTACCCAATTAGCGCTACGAATGTCCAGTTGCATTTTCTACAGACAGAGTGTTTCAAAACTGCTCAATCAAAAGTATGGTATAACTCTGTTAGCTGAATGCTCAGATCAGAAAGAAGTTTCACAGAATGCTTCTGTGTAGTTTATATTTGAATATATTCCTTTTTCCACTACTACGCGCTTAGCGCTCCAAATGTCCAGTTGCATTTTCTACAGAAAGAGTGTTCAGATCTGCTCAATCAAAAGTGTGGTTTAACTCTGTTAGCTGAATCCACAGATCAGAAAGAAGTTTCACCGAATGATTCTGTGTAGTTTATATTTGAAGACATTCCTTTTTCCACTATTACCCTCTTAGCGCTCCGAATCTCCACTTGCATTTTCTACAAAAAGAGTGTTTCATAACTGCTCAATCAAAAATATGTTTTATCTCTGTTAACTGAATTTACAGATCAGAAATAAGTTTCACAGAATGCATCTGTGTAGTTTTTATTTGAAGATATTCTTTTTCCCAATGTAGGCCTCTTAGCGCTTAGCATGTCCAATTGCAGTTTCTACAGAAAGAGTGTTTCAGAACGGCTCAATCAAAAGTAAGGTTCAACTCTGTTAGTTGAATGCACAGAACAGAAAGAATTTTCACAGAATGCTACTGTGTAGTTTATATTTGAATATAGTTCTTTTTCCACTCTTACCCTCTTAGCGCTCCCAATGTCCACTTGCATTTTCTACAGAAAGAGGGTTCAGCACTGCGCAATCAAAAGTATGGTTTAACTCTGTTAGCTTAATGAACATATCAGAAATAAGTTTCACACAATGCTTCTGTGTAGTTTTTATATGAAGATATTATTTTTCCCAATAGAGGCCTCTTAGCGCTCAGAATTTCCAATTGCAGTTTCTACAGAAAGAGTGTTTCAGAAAGGCTCAATCAAAAGTAAAGTTCAACTCTGTTAGTTGAATGCACAGAACAGAAAGAAGTTTCATACAATGCTTCTGTGTAGTTTATATTTGAACATATTCTTTTTTCCACTATTACCCACTTAGCGCTACGAATGTCCAGTTGCATTTTCTACAGACAGAGTGTTTCAAAACTGCTCAATCAAAAGTATGGTTTAACTCTGTTAGCTGAATGCTCAGATCAGAAACAAGTTTCACAGAATGCTTCTGTGTAGTTTATATTTGAATATATTCCTTTTTCCACTACTACTCTCTTAGCGCTCCAAATGTCCAGTTGCATTTTCTACAGAAAGAGTGTTCAGATCTGCTCAATCAAAAGTATGGTTTAACTCTGTTAGCTGAATGCACAGATCAGAAAGAAGTTTCACAGAATGTTTCTGTGTAGTTTATATTTGGAGACATTCCTTTTTCCACTATTACCCTCTGAGCGCTCCGAATCTCCACTTGCATTTTCTACAGAAAGAGTGTTTCAGAACGGCTCAATCAAAACTAAGGTTCAACTCTTTTAGTTGAACAAACAGAACAGAAAGAATTTTCACACAATTCTTCTGTGTAGTTTTTATTTGTAGAAATTCTTTTTCCCAATATAGGCCACTTAGCGCTCAGAATGTCCAATAGCAGTTTCTACAGAAAGAGTGTTTCAGAACGGCTCAATCAAAAGTAATGTTCAACTCTGTTAGTTGAATGCACAGAACAGAAAGAAGTTTCATACAATGCTTCTGTGTAGTTTATATTTGAACATATTCTTTTTTCCACTATTACCCACTTAGCGCTACGAATGTCCAGTTGCATTTTCTACAGACAGAGTGTTTCAAAACTGCTCAATCAAAAGTATGGTTTAACTCTGTTAGCTGAATGCTCAGATCAGAAACAAGTTTCACAGAATGCTTCTGTGTAGTTTATATTTGAATATATTCCTTTTTCCACTACTACGCTCTTAGCGCTCCAAATGTCCAGTTGCATTTTCTACAGAAAGAGTGTTCACATCTGCTCAATCAAAAGTATGGTTTAACTCTGTTAGCTGAATGCACAGATCAGAAAGAAGTTTCACCGAATGATTCTGTGTAGTTTATATTTGAAGACATTCCTTTTTCCACTATTACCCTCTTAGCGCTCCGAATCTCCACTTGTATTTTCTACAAAAAGAGTGTTTCATAACTGCTCAATCAAAAATATGTTTTATCTCTGTTAACTGAATTTACAGATCAGAAATAAGTTTCACAGAATGCATCTGTGTAGTTTTTATTTGAAGATATTCTTTTTCCCAAAGTAGGCCTCTTAGCGCTTAGCATGTCCAATTGCAGTTTCTACAGAAAGAGTGTTTCAGAACGGCTCAATCAAAACTAAGGTTCAACTCTTTTAGTTGAACAAACAGAACAGAAATAAGTTTCACACAATTCTTCTGTGTAGTTTTTATTTGTAGACATTCTTTTTCCCAATATAGGCCTCTTAGCGCTCAGAATGTCCAATTGCAGTTTCTACAGAAAGAGTGTTTCAGAACGGCTCAATCAAAAGTAAGGTTCAACTCTGTTAGTTGAATGCACAGAACAGAAAGAAGTTTCATACAATGCTTCTGTGTAGTTTATATTTGAACATATTCTTTTTTCCACTATTACCCACTTAGCGCTACGAATGTCCAGTTGCATTTTCTACAGAAAGAGTGTTCAGATCTGCTCAATCAAAAGTGTGGTTTAACTCTGTTAGCTGAATGCACAGATCAGAAAGAAGTTTCACCGAATGATTCTGTGTAGTTTATATTTGAAGACATTCCTTTTTCCACTATTACCCTCTTAGCGCTCCGAATCTCCACTTGCATTTTCTACAAAAAGAGTGTTTCATAACTGCTCAATCAAAAATATGTTTTATCTCTGTTAACTGAATTTACAGATCAGAAATAAGTTTCACAGAATGCATCTGTGTAGATTTTATTTGAAGATATTCTTTTTCCCAATGTAGGCCTCTTAGCGCTTAGCATGTCCAATTGCAGTTTCTACAGAAAGAGTGTTTCAGAACGGCTCAATCAAAAGTAAGGTTCAACTCTGTTAGTTGAAAGCACAGAACAGCAAGAATTTTCACAGAATGCTACTGTGTAGTTTATATTTGAATATATTCCTTTTTCCACTATTACCATCTTAGCGCTCCGAATGTCCACTTGCATTTTCTGCTGAAAGAGTGTTCAGAACTGCGCAATCAAAAGTATGGTTTAACTCTGTTAGCTTAATGAACATATCAGAAATAAGTTTCACACAATGCTTCTGTGTAGTTTTTATTTGAAGATATTGTTTTTCCCAATATAGGCCTCTTAGCGCTCAGAATGTCCAATTGCAGTTTCTACAGAAAGAGTGTTTCAGAAAGGCTCAATCAAAAGTAAGGTTCAACTCTGTTAATTGAATGCACAGAACAGAAAGAAGTTTCATACAATGCTTCTGTGTAGTTTATATTTGAACATATTCTTTTTTCCACTATTACCCACTTAGCGCTACGAATGTCCATTTGCATTTTCTACAGACAGAGTGTTTCAAAACTGCTCAATCAAAAGTATGGTTTAACTCTGTTAGCTGAATGCTCAGATCAGAAAGAAGTTTCACAGAATGCTTCTGTGTAGTTTATATTTGAATATATTCCTTTTTCCACTACTACTCTCTTAGCGCTCCAAATGTACAGTTGCATTTTCTACAGAAAGAGTGTTCAGATCTGCTCAATCAAAAGTATGGTTTAACTCTCTTAGCTGAATGCACAGATCAGAAAGAAGTTTCACAGAATGATTCTGTGTAGTTTATATTTGGAGACATTCCTTTTTCCACTATTACCCTCTTAGCGCTCCGAATCTCCACTTGCATTTTCTACAGAAAGAGTGTTTCAGAACGGCTCAATCAAAACTAAGGTTCAACACTTTTAGTTGAACAAACAGAACAGAAAGAAGTTTCACACAATTCTTCTGTGTAGTTTTTATTTGTAGACATTCTTTTTCCCAATATAGGCCTCTTAGCGCTCAGAATGTCCAATTGCAGTTTCTACAGAAAGAGTGTTTCAGAACGGCTCAATCAAAAGTAAGGTTCAACTCTGTTAGTTGAATGCACAGAACAGAAAGAAATTTCATACAATGCTTCTGTGTAGTTTATATTTGAACATATTCTTTTTTCCACTATTACCCACTTAGCGCTACGAATGTCCAGTTGCATTTTCTACAGACAGAGTGTTTCAAAACTGCTCAATCAAAAGTATGGTTTAACTCTGTTAGCTGAATGCTCAGATCAGAAAGAAGTTTCACAGAATGCTTCTGTGTAGTTTATATTTGAATATATTCCTTTTTCCACTACTACGCTCTTAGCGCTCCAAATGTCCAGTTGCATTTTCTACAGAAAGAGTGTTCAGATCTGCTCAATCAAAAGTATGGTTTAACTCTGTTAGCTGAATGCACAGATCAGAAAGAAGTTTCACCGAATGATTCTGTGTAGTTTATATTTGAAGACATTCCTTTTTCCACTATTAACCTCTTAGCGCTCCGAATCTCCACTTGCATTTTCTACAAAAAGAGTGTTTCATAACTGCTCAATCAAAAATATGTTTTATCTCTGTTAACTGAATTTACACATCAGAAATAAGTTTCACAGTATGCATCTGTGTAGTTTTTATTTGAAGATATTCTTTTTCCCAATGTAGGCCTCTTAGCGCTTAGCATGTCCAATTGCAGTATCTACAGAAAGAGTGTTTCAGAACGGCTCAATCAAAAGTAAGGTTCAACTCTGTTAGTTGAATGCAAAGAACAGAAAGAATTTTCACAGAATGCTACTGTGTAGTTTATATTTGAATATAATCCTTTTTCCACTATTACCCTCTTAGCGCTCCGAATGTCCACTTGCATTTTCTACAGAAAGAGTGTTCAGAACTGCGCACTCAAAAGTATGGTTTAACTCTGTTAGCTTAATGAACATATCAGAAATAAGTTTCACACAATGTTTCTGTGTAGTTTTTATTTGAAGATATTATTTTTCCCAATATAGGCCTCTTAGTGCTCAGAATGTCCAATTGCAGTTTCTACAGAAAGAGTGTTTCAGAACGGCTCAATCAAAAGTAAGGTTCAACTCTGTTAGTTGAATGCACAGAATAGAAAGAAGTTTCATACAATGCTTCTGTGTAGTTTATATTTGAACATATTCTTTTTTCCACTATTACCCACTTAGCGCTACGAATGTCCAGTTGCATTTTCTACAGACAGAGTTTTTCAAAACTGCTCAATCAAAAGTATGGTTTAACTCTGTTAGGTGAATGCTCAGATCAGAAAGAAGTTTCACAGAATGCTTCTGTGTAGTTTATATTTGAATATATTCCTTTTTCCACTACTACTCTCTTAGCGCTACAAATGTCCAGTTGCATTTTCTACAGAAAGAGTGTTCAGATCTGCTCAATCAGAAGTATGGTTTAACTCTGTTAGCTGAATGCACAGATCAGAAAGAAGTTTCACCGAATGATTCTGTGTAGTTTATATTTGAAGACATTCCTTTTTCCACTATTACCCTCTTAGCGCTCCGAATCTCCACTTGCATTTTCTACAAAAAGAGTGTTTCATAACTGCTCAATCAAAAATATGTTTTATCTCTGTTAACTGAATTTACAGATCAGAAATAAGTTACACAGAATGCATCTGTGTAGTTTATATTTGAAGATATTATTTTCCCAATGTAGGCCTCTTAGCGCTTAGCATGTCCAATTGCAGTTTCTACAGAAAGAGTGTTTCAGAACGGCTCAATCAAAAGTAAGTTTCAACTCTGTTAGTTGAATGCACAGAACAGAAAGAATTTTCACAGAATGCTACTGTGTAGTTTATATTTGAATATATTCCTTTTTCCACTATTACCCTCTTAGCGCTCAGAATGTCCACTTGCATTTTCTACAGAAACAGTGTTCAGAACTGCGCAATCAAAAGTATGGTTTAACTCTGTTAGCTTAATGAACATATCAGAAATAAGTTTCACACAATGCTTCTGTGTAGTTTTTATTTGAAGATATTATTTTTCCCAATATAGGCCTCTTAGCGCTCTGAATGTCCAATTGCAGTTTCTACAGAAAGAGTGTTTCAGAAAGGCTCAATCAAAAGTAAGGTTCAACTCTGTTAGTTGAATGCACAGAACAGAAAGAAGTTTCATACAATGCTTCTGTGTAGTTTATATTTGAACATATTCTTTTTTCCACTATTACCCACTTAGCGCTACGAATGTCCAGTTGCATTTTCTACAGACAGAGTGTTTCAAAACTGCTCAATCAAATGTATGGTTTAACTCTGTTAGCTGAATGCTCAGATCAGAAAGAAGTTTCACAGAATGCTTCTGTGTAGTTTATATTTGAATATATTCCTTTTTCCACTACTACTCTCTTAGCGCTCCAAAAGTCCAGTTGCATTTTCTACAGAAAGAGTGTTCAGATCTGCTCATTCAAAAGTATGTTTTAACTCTGTTAGCTGAATGCACAGATCAGAAAGAAGTTTCACAGAGTGATTCTGTGTAGTTTATATTTGGAGACATTCCTTTTTCCACTATTACCCTCTTAGCGCTCCGAATCTCCACTTGCATTTTCTACAGAAAGAGTGTTTCAGAACGGCTCAATCAAAACTAAGGTTCAACACTTTTAGTTGAACAAACAGAACAGAAAGAAGTTTCACACAATTCTTCTGTGTAGTTTTTATTTGTAGACATTCTTTTTCCCAATATAGGCCTCTTAGCGCTCAGAATGTCCAATTGCAGTTTCTACAGAAAGAGTGTTTCAGAACGGCTCAATCAAAAGTAAGGTTCAACTCTGTTAGTTGAATGCACAGAACAGAAAGAAATTTCATACAATGCTTCTGTGTAGTTTATATTTGAACATATTCTTTTTTCCAGTATTACCCACTTAGCGCTACGAATGTCCAGTTGCATTTTCTACAGAAAGAGTGTTCAGATCTGCTCAATCAAAAGTATGGTTTAACTCTGTTAGCTGAATGCACAGATCAGAAAGAAGTTTCACCGAATGATTCTGTGTAGTTTATATTTGAAGACATTCCTTTTTCCACTATTACCCTCTTAGCGCTCCGAATCTCCACTTGCATTTTCTACAAAAAGAGTGTTTCATAACTGCTCAATCAAAAATATGTTTTATCTCTGTTAACTGAATTTACACATCAGAAATAAGTTTCACAGTATGCATCTGTGTAGTTTTTATTTGAAGATATTCTTTTTCCCAATGTAGGCCTCTTAGCGCTTAGCATGTCCAATTGCAGTATCTACAGAAAGAGTGTTTCAGAACGGCTCAATCAAAAGTAAGGTTCAACTCTGTTAGTTGAATGCAAAGAACAGAAAGAATTTTCACAGAATGCTACTGTGTAGTTTATATTTGAATATAATCCTTTTTCCACTATTACCCTCTTAGCGCTCCGAATGTCCACTTGCATTTTCTACAGAAAGAGTGTTCAGAACTGCGCACTCAAAAGTATGGTTTAACTCTGTTAGCTTAATGAACATATCAGAAATAAGTTTCACACAATGTTTCTGTGTAGTTTTTATTTGAAGATATTATTTTTCCCAATATAGGCCTCTTAGTGCTCAGAATGTCCAATTGCAGTTTCTACAGAAAGAGTGTTTCAGAACGGCTCAATCAAAAGTAAGGTTCAACTCTGTTAGTTGAATGCACAGAATAGAAAGAAGTTTCATACAATGCTTCTGTGTAGTTTATATTTGAACATATTCTTTTTTCCACTATTACCCACTTAGCGCTACGAATGTCCAGTTGCATTTTCTACAGACAGAGTGTTTCAAAACTGCTCAATCAAAAGTATGGTTTAACTCTGTTAGGTGAATGCTCAGATCAGAAAGAAGTTTCACAGAATGCTTCTGTGTAGTTTATATTTGAATATATTCCTTTTTCCACTACTACTCTCTTAGCGCTACAAATGTCCAGTTGCATTTTCTACAGAAAGAGTGTTCAGATCTGCTCAATCAGAAGTATGGTTTAACTCTGTTAGCTGAATGCACAGATCAGAAAGAAGTTTCACCGAATGATTCTGTGTAGTTTATATTTGAAGACATTCCTTTTTCCACTATTACCCTCTTAGCGCTCCGAATCTCCACTTGCATTTTCTACAAAAAGAGTGTTTCATAACTGCTCAATCAAAAATATGTTTTATCTCTGTTAACTGAATTTACAGATCAGAAATAAGTTACACAGAATGCATCTGTGTAGTTTTTATTTGAAGATATTATTTTCCCAATGTAGGCCTCTTAGCGCTTAGCATGTCCAATTGCAGTTTCTACAGAAAGAGTGTTTCAGAACGGCTCAATCAAAAGTAAGTTTCAACTCTGTTAGTTGAATGCACAGAACAGAAAGAATTTTCACAGAATGCTACTGTGTAGTTTATATTTGAATATATTCCTTTTTCCACTATTACCCTCTTAGCGCTCAGAATGTCCACTTGCATTTTCTACAGAAACAGTGTTCAGAACTGCGCAATCAAAAGTATGGTTTAACTCTGTTAGCTTAATGAACATATCAGAAATAAGTTTCACACAATGCTTCTGTGTAGTTTTTATTTGAAGATATTATTTTTCCCAATATAGGCCTCTTAGCGCTCTGAATGTCCAATTGCAGTTTCTACAGAAAGAGTGTTTCAGAAAGGCTCAATCAAAAGTAAGGTTCAACTCTGTTAGTTGAATGCACAGAACAGAAAGAAGTTTCATACAATGCTTCTGTGTAGTTTATATTTGAACATATTCTTTTTTCCACTATTACCCACTTAGCGCTACGAATGTCCAGTTGCATTTTCTACAGACAGAGTGTTTCAAAACTGCTCAATCAAATGTATGGTTTAACTCTGTGAGCTGAATGCTCAGATCAGAAAGAAGTTTCACAGAATGCTTCTGTGTAGTTTATATTTGAATATATTCCTTTTTCCACTACTACTCTCTTAGCGCTCCAAAAGTCCAGTTGCATTTTCTACAGAAAGAGTGTTCAGATCTGCTCATTCAAAAGTATGTTTTAACTCTGTTAGCTGAATGCACAGATCAGAAAGAAGTTTCACAGAGTGATTCTGTGTAGTTTATATTTGGAGACATTCCTTTTTCCACTATTACCCTCTTAGCGCTCCGAATCTCCACTTGCATTTTCTACAGAAAGAGTGTTTCAGAACGGCTCAATCAAAACTAAGGTTCAACACTTTTAGTTGAACAAACAGAACAGAAAGAAGTTTCACACAATTCTTCTGTGTAGTTTTTATTTGTAGACATTCTTTTTCCCAATATAGGCCTCTTAGCGCTCAGAATGTCCAATTGCAGTTTCTACAGAAAGAGTGTTTCAGAACGGCTCAATCAAAAGTAAGGTTCAACTCTGTTAGTTGAATGCACAGAACAGAAAGAAGTTTCACAGAATGATTCTGTGTAGTTTATATTTGGAGACATTCCTTTTTCCACTATTACCCTCTTAGCGCTCCGAATCTCCACTTGCATTTTCTACAGAAAGAGTGTTTCAAAACTGCTCAATCAAAAGTATGGTTTAACTCTGTTAGCTGAATGCTCAGATCAGAAAGAAGTTTCACAGAATGCTTCTGTGTAGTTTATACTTGAATATATTCCTTTTTCCACTACTACGCTCTTAGCGCTCCAAATGTCCAGTTGCATTTTCTACAGAAAGAGTGTTCAGATCTGCTCAATCAAAAGTATGGTTTAACTCTGTTAGCTGAATGCACAGATCAGAAAGAAGTTTCACCGAATGATTCTGTGTAGTTTATATTTGAAGACATTCCTTTTTCCACTATTACCCTCTTAGCGCTCCGAATCTCCACTTGCATTTTCTACAAAAAGAGTGTTTCATAACTGCTCAATCAAAAATATGTTTTATCTCTGTTAACTGAATTTACAGATCAGAAATAAGTTTCACAGAATGCATCTGTGTAGTTTTTATTTGAAGATATTCTTTTTCCCAATGTAGGCCTCTTAGCGCTTAGCATGTCCAATTGCAGTTTCTACAGAAAGAGTGTTTCAGAACGGCTCAATCAAAAGTAAGGTTCAACTCTGTTAGTTGAATGCACAGAACAGAAAGAATTTTCACAGAATGCTACTGTGTAGTTTATATTTGAATACATTCCTTTTTCCACTATTACCCTCTTAGCGCTCCGAATGTCCACTTGCATTTTCTACAGAAAGAGTGTTCAGAAATGCGCAATCAAAAGTATGGTTTAACTCTGTTAGCTTAATGAACATATCAGAAATAAGTTTCACACAATGCTTCTGTGTAGTTTTTATTTGAAGGTATTATTTTTCCCAATAGAGGCCTCTTAGCGCTCAGAATGTCCAATTGCAGTTTCTACAGAAAGAGTGTTTCAGAAAGGCTCAATCAAAAGTAAGGTTCAACTCTGTTAGTTGAATGCACAGAACAGAAAGAAGTTTCATACAATGCTTCTGTGTAGTTTATATTTGAACATATTTTTTTTCCACTATTACCCACTTAGCGCTACGAATGTCCAGTTGCATTTTCTACAGACAGAGTGTTTCAAAACTGCTCAATCAAAAGTATGGTTTAACTCTGTTAGCTGAATGCTCAGATCAGAAAGAAGTTTCACAGAATGCTTCTGTGTAGTTTATATTTGAATATATTCCTTTTTCCACTACTACTCTCTTAGCGCTCCAAATGTCCAGTTGCATTTTCTACAGAAAGAGTGTTCAGATCTGCTCAATCAAAAGCATGGTTTAACTCTGTTAGCTGAATGCGCAGATCAGAAAGAAGTTTCACAGAATGATTCTGTGTAGTTTATATTTGGAGACATTCCTTTTTCCACTATTACCCTCTTAGCGCTCCGAATCTCCACTTGCATTTTCTACAGAAAGAGTGTTTCAGAACGGCTCAATCAAAACTAAGGTTCAACTCTTTTTGTTGAACAAACAGAACAGAAAGAAGTTTCACACAATTCTTCTGTGTAGTTTTTATTTGTAGACATTTTTTTTCCCAATATAGGCCTCTTAGCGCTCAGAATGTCCAATTGCAGTTTCTACAGAAAGAGTGTTTCAGAACTGCTCAATCAAAAGTAAGGTTCAACTCTGTTAGTTGAATGCACAGAACAGAAAGAAGTTTCATACAATGCTTCTGTGTAGTTTATATTTGAACATATTCTTTTTTCCACTATTACCATCTTAGCGCTACGAATGTCCAGTTGCATTTTCTACAGACAGAGTGTTTCAAAACTGCTCAATCAAAAGTATGGTTTAACTCTGTTAGCTGAATGCTCAGATCAGAAAGAAGTTTCACAGAATGCTTCTGTGCAGTTTATACTTGAATATATTCCTTTTTCCACTACTACGCTCTTAGCGCTCCAAATGTCCAGTTGCATTTTCTACAGAAAGAGTGTTCAGATCTGCTCAATCAAAAGTATGGTTTAACTCTGTTAGCTGAATGCACAGATCAGAAAGAAGTTTCACTGAATGATTCTGTGTAGTTTATATTTGAAGACATTCCTTTTTCCACTATTACCCTCTTAGCGCTCCGAATCTCCACTTGCATTTTCTACAAAAAGAGTGTTTCATAACTGCTCAATCAAAAATATGTTTTATCTCTGTTAACTGAATTTACAGATCAGAAATAAGTTTCACAGAATGCATCTGTGTAGTTTTTATTTGAAGATATTCTTTTTCCCAATGTAGGCCTCTTAGCGCTTAGCATGTCCAATTGCAGTTTCTACAGAAAGAGTGTTTCAGAACGGCTGAATCAAAAGTAAGGTTCAACTCTGTTAGTTGAATGCACAGAACAGAAAGAAGTTTCACAGAATGATTCTGTGTAGTTTATATTTGGAGACATTCCTTTTTCCACTATTACCCTCATAGCGCTCCGAATCTCCACTTGCATTTTCTACAGAAAGAGTGTTTCAAAACTGCTCAATCAAAAGTATGGTTTAACTCTGTTACCTGAATGCTCAGATCAGAAAGAAGTTTCACAGAATGCTTCTGTGTAGTTTATACTTGAATATATTCCTTTTTCCACTACTACGCTCTTAGCGCTCCAAATGTCCAGTTGCATTTTCTACAGAAAGAGTGTTCAGATCTGCTCAATCAAAAGTATGGTTTAACTCTGTTAGCTGAATGCACAGATCAGAAAGAAGTTTCACCGAATGATTCTGTGTAGTTTATATTTGAAGACATTCCTTTTTCCACTATTACCCTCTTAGCGCTCCGAATCTCCACTTGCATTTTCTACAAAAAGAGTGTTTCATAACTGCTCAATAAAAAATATGTTTTAACTCTGTTAACTGAATTTACAGATCAGAAATAAGTTTCACAGAATGCATCTGTGTAGTTTTTATTTGAAGATATTCTTTTTCCCAATGTAGGCCTCTTAGCGCTTAGCATGTCCAATTGCAGTTTCTACAGAAAGAGTGTTTCAGAACGGCTCAATCAAAAGTAAGGTTCAACTCTGTTAGTTGAATGCACAGAACAGAAAGAATTTTCACAGAATGCTACTGTGTAGTTTATATTTGAATACATTCCTTTTTCCACTATTACCCTCTTAGCGCTCCGAATGTCCACTTGCATTTTCTACAGAAAGAGTGTTCAGAAATGCGCAATCAAAAGTATGGTTTAACTCTGTTAGCTTAATGAACATATCAGAAATAAGTTTCACACAATGCTTCTGTGTAGTTTTTATTTGAAGATATTATTTTTCCCAATAGAGGCCTCTTAGCGCTCAGAATGTCCAATTGCAGTTTCTACAGAAAGAGTGTTTCAGAAAGGCTCAATCAAAAGTAAGGTTCAACTCTGCTAGTTGAATGCACAGAACAGAAAGAAGTTTCATACAATGCTTCTGTGTAGTTTATATTTGAACATATTCTTTTTTCCACTATTACCCACTTAGCGCTACGAATGTCCAGTTGCATTTTCTACAGACAGAGAGTTTAAAAACTGCTCAATCAAAAGTATGGTTTAACTCTGTTAGCTGAATGCTCAGATCAGAAAGAAATTTCACAGAATGCTTCTGTGTAGTTTATATTTGAATATATTCCTTTTTCCACTACTATTCTCTTAGCGCTCCAAATGTCCAGTTGCATTTTCTACAGAAAGAGTGTTCAGATCTGCTCAATCAAAAGTATGGTTTAACTCTGTTAGCTGAATGCACAGATCAGAAAGAAGTTTCACAGAATGATTCTGTGTAGTTTATATTTGGAGACATTCCTTTTTCCACTATTACCCTCTTAGCGCTCCGAATCTCCACTTGCATTTTCTACAGAAAGTGTGTTTCAGTACGGCTCAATCAAAACTAAGGTTCAACTCTTTTAGTTGAACAAACAGAACAGAAAGAAGTTTCACACAATTCTTCTGTGTAGTTTTTATTTGTAGACATTCTTTTTCCCAATATAGGCCTCTTAGCGCTCAGAATGTCCAATTGCAGTTTCTACAGAAAGAGTGTTTCAGAACGGCTCAATCAAAAGTAAGGTTCAACTCAGTTAGTTGAATGCACAGAACAGAAAGAAGTTTCATACAATGCTTCTGTGTAGTTTATATTTGAACATATTCTTTTTTCCACTATTACCCACTTAGCGCTACGAATGTCCAGTTGCATTTTCTACAGACAGAGTGTTTCAAAACTGCTCAATCAAAAGTATGGTTTAACTCTGTTAGCTGAATGCTCAGATCAGAAAGAAGTTTCACAGAATGCTTCTGTGTAGTTTATATTTGAATATATTCCTTTTTCCACTACTACTCTCTTAGCGCTCCAAATGTCCAGTTGCATTTTCTACAGAAAGAGTGTTCAGATCTGCTCAATCAAAAGCATGGTTTAACTCTGTTAGCTGAATGCGCAGATCAGAAAGAAGTTTCACAGAATGATTCTGTGTAGTTTATATTTGGAGACATTCCTTTTTCCACTATTACCCTCTTAGCGCTCCGAATCTCCACTTGCATTTTCTACAGAAAGAGTGTTTCAGAACGGCTCAATCAAAACTAAGGTTCAACTCTTTTTGTTGAACAAACAGAACAGAAAGAAGTTTCACACAATTCTTCTGTGTAGTTTTTATTTGTAGACATTTTTTTTCCCAATATAGGCCTCTTAGCGCTCAGAATGTCCAATTGCAGTTTCTACAGAAAGAGTGTTTCAGAACTGCTCAATCAAAAGTAAGGTTCAACTCTGTTAGTTGAATGCACAGAACAGAAAGAAGTTTCATACAATGCTTCTGTGTAGTTTATATTTGAACATATTCTTTTTTCCACTATTACCATCTTAGCGCTACGAATGTCCAGTTGCATTTTCTACAGACAGAGTGTTTCAAAACTGCTCAATCAAAAGTATGGTTTAACTCTGTTAGCTGAATGCTCAGATCAGAAAGAAGTTTCACAGAATGCTTCTGTGCAGTTTATACTTGAATATATTCCTTTTTCCACTACTACGCTCTTAGCGCTCCAAATGTCCAGTTGCATTTTCTACAGAAAGAGTGTTCAGATCTGCTCAATCAAAAGTATGGTTTAACTCTGTTAGCTGAATGCACAGATCAGAAAGAAGTTTCACTGAATGATTCTGTGTAGTTTATATTTGAAGACATTCCTTTCTCCACTATTACCCTCTTAGCGCTCCGAATCTCCACTTGCATTTTCTACAAAAAGAGTGTTTCATAACTGCTCAATCAAAAATATGTTTTATCTCTGTTAACTGAATTTACAGATCAGAAATAAGTTTCACAGAATGCATCTGTGTAGTTTTTATTTGAAGATATTCTTTTTCCCAATGTAGGCCTCTTAGCGCTTAGCATGTCCAATTGCAGTTTCTACAGAAAGAGTGTTTCAGAACGGCTGAATCAAAAGTAAGGTTCAACTCTGTTAGTTGAATGCACAGAACAGAAAGAAGTTTCACAGAATGATTCTGTGTAGTTTATATTTGGAGACATTCCTTTTTCCACTATTACCCTCATAGCGCTCCGAATCTCCACTTGCATTTTCTACAGAAAGAGTGTTTCAAAACTGCTCAATCAAAAGTATGGTTTAACTCTGTTACCTGAATGCTCAGATCAGAAAGAAGTTTCACAGAATGCTTCTGTGTAGTTTATACTTGAATATATTCCTTTTTCCACTACTACGCTCTTAGCGCTCCAAATGTCCAGTTGCATTTTCTACAGAAAGAGTGTTCAGATCTGCTCAATCAAAAGTATGGTTTAACTCTGTTAGCTGAATGCACAGATCAGAAAGAAGTTTCACCGAATGATTCTGTGTAGTTTATATTTGAAGACATTCCTTTTTCCACTATTACCCTCTTAGCGCTCCGAATCTCCACTTGCATTTTCTACAAAAAGAGTGTTTCATAACTGCTCAATAAAAAATATGTTTTATCTCTGTTAACTGAATTTACAGATCAGAAATAAGTTTCACAGAATGCATCTGTGTAGTTTTTATTTGAAGATATTCTTTTTCCCAATGTAGGCCTCTTAGCGCTTAGCATGTCCAATTGCAGTTTCTACAGAAAGAGTGTTTCAGAACGGCTCAATCAAAAGTAAGGTTCAACTCTGTTAGTTGAATGCACAGAACAGAAAGAATTTTCACAGAATGCTACTGTGTAGTTTATATTTGAATACATTCCTTTTTCCACTATTACCCTCTTAGCGCTCCGAATGTCCACTTGCATTTTCTACAGAAAGAGTGTTCAGAAATGCGCAATCAAAAGTATGGTTTAACTCTGTTAGCTTAATGAACATATCAGAAATAAGTTTCACACAATGCTTCTGTGTAGTTTTTATTTGAAGATATTATTTTTCCCAATAGAGGCCTCTTAGCGCTCAGAATGTCCAATTGCAGTTTCTACAGAAAGAGTGTTTCAGAAAGGCTCAATCAAAAGTAAGGTTCAACTCTGCTAGTTGAATGCACAGAACAGAAAGAAGTTTCATACAATGCTTCTGTGTAGTTTATATTTGAACATATTCTTTTTTCCACTATTACCCACTTAGCGCTACGAATGTCCAGTTGCATTTTCTACAGACAGAGAGTTTAAAAACTGCTCAATCAAAAGTATGGTTTAACTCTGTTAGCTGAATGCTCAGATCAGAAAGAAATTTCACAGAATGCTTCTGTGTAGTTTATATTTGAATATATTCCTTTTTCCACTACTATTCTCTTAGCGCTCCAAATGTCCAGTTGCATTTTCTACAGAAAGAGTGTTCAGATCTGCTCAATCAAAAGTATGGTTTAACTCTGTTAGCTGAATGCACAGATCAGAAAGAAGTTTCACAGAATGATTCTGTGTAGTTTATATTTGGAGACATTCCTTTTTCCACTATTACCCTCTTAGCGCTCCGAATCTCCACTTGCATTTTCTACAGAAAGTGTGTTTCAGTACGGCTCAATCAAAACTAAGGTTCAACTCTTTTAGTTGAACAAACAGAACAGAAAGAAGTTTCACACAATTCTTCTGTGTAGTTTTTATTTGTAGACATTCTTTTTCCCAATATAGGCCTCTTAGCGCTCAGAATGTCCAATTGCAGTTTCTACAGAAAGAGTGTTTCAGAACGGCTCAATCAAAAGTAAGGTTCAACTCAGTTAGTTGAATGCACAGAACAGAAAGAAATTTCATACAATGCTTCTGTGTAGTTTATATTTGAACATATTCTTTTTTCCACTATTACCCACTTAGCGCTACGAATGTCCAGTTGCATTTTCTACAGACAGAGTGTTTCAAAACTGCTCAATCAAAAGTATGGTTTAACTCTGTTAGCTGAATGCTCAGATCAGAAAGAAGTTTCACAGAATGCTTCTGTGTAGTTTTTATTTGAATATATTCTTTTCCCCTACTACTCTCTTAGCGCTCCAAATGTCCAGTTGCATTTTCTACAGAAAGAGTGTTCAGATCTGCTCAATCAAAAGTATGGTTTAACTCTGTTAGCTGAATGCGCAGATCAGAAAGAAGTTTCACAGAATGATTCTGTGTAGTTTATATTTAGAGACATTCCTTTTTCCACTATTACCCTCTTAGCGCTCCGAATCTCCACTTGCATTTTCTACAGAAAGAGTGTTTCAGAACGGCTCAATCAAAACTAAGGTTCAACTCTTTTTGTTGAACAAACAGAACAGAAAGAAGTTTCACACAATTCTTCTGTGTAGTTTTTATTTGTAGACATTTTTTTTCCCAATATAGGCCTCTTAGCGCTCAGAATGTCCAATTAAAGTTTCTACAGAAAGAGTGTTTCAGAACTGCTCAATCAAAAGTAAGGTTCAACTCTGTTAGTTGAATGCACAGAACAGAAAGAAGTTTCATACAATGCTTCTGTGTAGTTTATATTTGAACATATTCTTTTTTCCACTATTACCATCTTAGCGCTACGAATGTCCAGTTGCATTTTCTACAGACAGAGTGTTTCAAAACTGCTCAATCAAAAGTATGGTTTAACTCTGTTAGCTGAATGCTCAGATCAGAAAGAAGTTTCACAGAATGCTTCTGTGTAGTTTATACTTGAATATATTCCTTTTTCCACTACTACGCTCTTAGCGCTCCAAATGTCCAGTTGCATTTTCTACAGAAAGAGTGTTCAGATCTGCTCAATCAAAAGTATGGTTTAACTCTGTTAGCTGAATGCACAGATCAGAAAGAAGTTTCACTGAATGATTCTGTGTAGTTTATATTTGAAGACATTCCTTTTTCCACTATTACCCTCTTAGCGCTCCGAATCTCCACTTGCATTTTCTACAAAAAGAGTGTTTCATAACTGCTCAATCAAAAATATGTTTTATCTCTGTTAACTGAATTTACAGATCAGAAATAAGTTTCACAGAATGCATCTGTGTAGTTTTTATTTGAAGATATTCTTTTTCCCAATGTAGGCCTCTTAGCGCTTAGCATGTCCAATTGCAGTTTCTACAGAAAGAGTGTTTCAGAACGGCTCAATCAAAAGTAAGGTTCAACTCTGTTAGTTGAATGCACAGAACAGAAAGAAGTTTCACAGAATGATTCTGTGTAGTTTATATTTGGAGACATTCCTTTTTCCACTATTACCCTCTTAGCGCTCCGAATCTCCACTTGCATTTTCTACAGAAAGAGTGTTTCAAAACTGCTCAATCAAAAGTATGGTTTAACTCTGTTAGCTGAATGCTCAGATCAGAAAGAAGTTTCACAGAATGCTTCTGTGTAGTTTATACTTGAATATATTCCTTTTTCCACTACTACGCTCTTAGCGCTCCAAATGTCCAGTTGCATTTTCTACAGAAAGAGTGTTCAGATCTGCTCAATCAAAAGTATGGTTTAACTCTGTTAGCTGAATGCACAGATCAGAAAGAAGTTTCACCGAATGATTCTGTGTAGTTTATATTTGAAGACATTCCTTTTTCCACTATTACCCTCTTAGCGCTCCGAATCTCCACTTGCATTTTCTACAAAAAGAGTGTTTCATAACTGCTCAATCAAAAATATGTTTTATCTCTGTTAACTGAATTTACAGATCAGAAATAAGTTTCACAGAATGCATCTGTGTAGTTTTTATTTGAAGATATTCTTTTTCCCAATGTAGGCCTCTTAGCGCTTAGCATGTCCAATTGCAGTTTCTACAGAAAGAGTGTTTCAGAACGGCTCAATCAAAAGTAAGGTTCAACTCCGTTAGTTGAATGCACAGAACAGAAAGAATTTTCACAGAATGCTACTGTGTAGTTTATATTTGAATACATTCCTTTTTCCACTATTACCCTCTTAGCGCTCCGAATGTCCACTTGCATTTTCTACAGAAAGAGTGTTCAGAAATGCGCAATCAAAAGTATGGTTTAACTCTGTTAGCTTAATGAACATATCAGAAATAAGTTTCACACAATGCTTCTGTGTAGTTTTTATTTGAAGATATTATTTTTCCCAATAGAGGCCTCTTAGCGCTCAGAATGTCCAATTGCAGTTTCTACAGAAAGAGTGTTTCAGAAAGGCTCAATCAAAAGTAAGGTTCAACTCTGCTAGTTGAATGCACAGAACAGAAAGAAGTTTCATACAATGCTTCTGTGTAGTTTATATTTGAACATATTCTTTTTTCCACTATTACCCACTTAGCGCTACGAATGTCCAGTTGCATTTTCTACAGACAGAGAGTTTCAAAACTGCTCAATCAAAAGTATGGTTTAACTCTGTTAGCTGAATGCTCAGATCAGAAAGAAATTTCACAGAATGCTTCTGTGTAGTTTATATTTGAATATATTCCTTTTTCCACTACTATTCTCTTAGGGCTCCAAATGTCCAGTTGCATTTTCTACAGAAAGAGTGTTCAGATCTGCTCAATCAAAAGTATGGTTTAACTCTGTTAGCTGAATGCACAGATCAGAAAGAAGTTTCACAGAATGATTCTGTGTAGTTTATATTTGGAGACATTCCTTTTTCCACTATTACCCTCTTAGCGCTCCGAATCTCCACTTGCATTTTCTACAGAAAGTGTGTTTCAGTACGGCTCAATCAAAACTAAGGTTCAACTCTTTTAGTTGAACAAACAGAACAGAAAGAAGTTTCACACAATTCTTCTGTGTAGTTTTTATTTGTAGACATTCTTTTTCCCAATATAGGCCTCTTAGCGCTCAGAATGTCCAATTGCAGTTTCTACAGAAAGAGTATTTCAGAACGGCTCAATCAAAAGTAAGGTTCAACTCAGTTAGTTGAATGCACAGAACAGAAAGAAGTTTCATACAATGCTTCTGTGTAGTTTATATTTGAACATATTCTTTTTTCCACTATTACCCACTTAGCGCTACGAATGTCCAGTTGCATTTTCTACAGACAGAGTGTTTCAAAACTGCTCAATCAAAAGTATGGTTTAACTCTGTTAGCTGAATGCTCAGATCAGAAAGATGTTTCACAGAATGCTTCTGTGTAGTTTATATTTGAATATATTCCTTTTTCCACTAATACGCTCTTAGCGCTCCAATTGTCCAGTTGCATTTTCTACAGAAAGAGTGTTCAGATCTGCTCAATCAAAAGTATGGTTTAACTCTGTTAGCTGAATGCACAGATCAGAAAGAAGTTTCACCAAATGATTCTGTGTAGTTTATATTTGAAGACATTCCTTTTTCCACTATTACCCTCTTAGCGCTCCGAATCTCCACTTGCATTTTCTAAAAAAGAGTGTTTCATAACTGCTCAATCAAAAATATGATTTATCTCTGTTAACTGAATTTACAGATCAGAAATAAGTTTCACAGAATGCATCTGTGTAGTTTTTATTTGAAGATATTCTTTTTCCCAATGTAGGCCTCTTAGCGCTTAGCATGTCCAATTGCAGTTTCTACAGAAAGAGTGTTTCAGAACGGCTCAATCAAAAGTAAGGTTCAACTCTGTTAGTTGAATGCACAGAACAGAAAGAATTTTCACAGAATGCTACTGTGTAGTTTATATTTGAATATATTCCTTTTTCCACTATTACCCTCTTAGCGCTCCGAATGTCCACTTGCATTTTCTACAGAAAGAGTGTTCAGAACTGCGCAATCAAAAGTATGGTTTAACTCTGTTAGCTTAATGAACATATCAGAAATAAGTTTCACACAATGCTTCTGTGTAGTTTTTATTTGAAGATATTATTTTTCCCAATAGAGGCCTCTTAGCGCTCAGAATGTCCAATTGCAGTTTCTACAGAAAGAGTGTTTCAGAAAGGCTCAATCAAAAGTAAGGTTCAACTCTGTTAGTTGAATGCACAGAACAGAAAGAAGTTTCATACAATGCTTCTGTGTAGTTTATATTTGAACATATTCTTTTTTCCACTATTACCCACTTAGCGCTACGAATGTCCAGTTGCATTTTCTACAGACAGAGTGTTTCAAAACTGCTCAATCAAAAGTATGGTTTAACTCTGTTAGCTGAATGCTCAGATCAGAAAGAAGTTTCACAGAATGCTTCTGTGTAGTTTATATTTGAATATATTCCTTTTTCCAGTACTATTCTCTTAGCGCTCCAAATGTCCAGTTGCATTTTCTACAGAAAGAGTGTTCAGATCTGCTCAATCAAAAGTATGGTTTAACTCTGTTAGCTGAAAGCACAGATCAGAAAGAAGTTTCACAGAATTATTCTGTGTAGTTTATATTTGGAGACATTCCTTTTTCCACTATTACCCTCTTAGCGCTCCGAATCTCCACTTGCATTTTCTACAGAAAGAGTGTTTCAGAACGGCTCAATCAAAACTAAGGTTCAACTCTTTTAGTTGAACAAACAGAACAGAAAGAAGTTTCACACAATTCTTCTGTGTAGTTTTTATTTGTAGACATTCTTTTTCCCAATATAGGCCTCTTTGCGCTCAGAATGTCCAATTGCAGTTTCTACAGAAAGAGTGTTTCAGAACGGCTCAATCAAAAGTAAGGTTCAACTCTGTTAGTTGAATGCACAGAACAGAAAGAAGTTTCATACAATGCTTCTGTGTAGTTTATATTTGAACATATTCTTTTTTCCACTATTACCCACTTAGCGCTACGAATGTCCAGTTGCATTTTCTACAGACAGAGTGTTTCAAAACTGCTCAATCAAAAGTATGGTTTAACTCTGTTAGCTGAATGCTCAGATCAGAAAGAAGTTTCACAGAATGCTTCTGTGTAGTTTATATTTGAATATATTCCTTTTTCCACTACTACGCTCTTAGCGCTCCAAATGTCCAGTTGCATTTTCTACAGAAAGAGTGTTCAGATCTGCTCAATCAAAAGTATGGTTTAACTCTGTTAGCTGAATGCACAGATCAGAAAGAAGTTTCACCGAATGATTCTGTGTAGTTTATATTTGAAGACATTCCTTTTTCCACTATTACCCTCTTAGCGCTCCGAATCTCCACTTGCATTTTCTACAAAAAGAGTGTTTCATAACTGCTCAATCAAAAATATGTTTTATCTCTGTTAACTGAATTTACAGATCAGAAATAAGTTTCACAGAATGCATCTGTGTAGTTTTTATTTGAAGATATTCTTTTTCCCAATGTAGGCCTCTTAGCGCTTAGCATGTCCAATTGCAGTTTCTACAGAAAGAGTGTTTCAGAACGGCTCAATCAAAAGTAAGGTTCAACTCTGTTAGTTGAATGCACAGAACAGAAAGAATTTTCACAGAATGCTACTGTGTAGTTTATATTTGAATATATTCCTTTTTCCACTATTACCCTCTAAGCGCTCCGAATGTCCACTTGCATTTTCTACAGAAAGAGGGTTCAGCACTGCGCTTTCAAAAGTATGGTTTAACTCTGTTAGCTTAATGAACATATCAGAAATAAGTTTCACACAATGCTTCTGTGTAGTTTTTATTTGAAGATATTATTTTTCCCAATATAGACCTCTTAGCGTTCAGAATGTCCAATTGCAGTTTCTACAGAAAGAGTGTTTCAGAAAGGCTCAATCAAAAGTAAGGTTCAATTCTGTTAGTTGAATGCACAGAACAGAAAGAAGTTTCATACAATGCTTCTGTGTAGTTTATATTTGAACATATTCTTTTTTCCACTATTACCCACTTAGCACTACGAATGTCCAGTTGCATTTTCTACAGACAGAGTGTTTCAAAACTGCTCAATCAAAAGTATGGTTTAACTCTGTTAGCTGAATGCTCAGATCAGAAAGAAATTTCACAGAATGCTTCTGTGTAGTTTATATTTGAATATATTCCTTTTTCCACTACTATTCTCTTAGGGCTCCAAATGTCCAGTTGCATTTTCTACAGAAAGAGTGTTCAGATCTGCTCAATCAAAAGTATGGTTTAACTCTGTTAGCTGAATGCACAGATCAGAAAGAAGTTTCACAGAATGATTCTGTGTAGTTTATATTTGGAGACATTCCTTTTTCCACTATTACCCTCTTAGCGCTCCGAATCTCCACTTGCATTTTCTACAGAAAGTGTGTTTCAGTACGGCTCAATCAAAACTAAGGTTCAACTCTTTTAGTTGAACAAACAGAACAGAAAGAAGTTTCACACAATTCTTCTGTGTAGTTTTTATTTGTAGACATTCTTTTTCCCAATATAGGCCTCTTAGCGCTCAGAATGTCCAATTGCAGTTTCTACAGAAAGAGTATTTCAGAACGGCTCAATCAAAAGTAAGGTTCAACTCAGTTAGTTGAATGCACAGAACAGAAAGAAGTTTCATACAATGCTTCTGTGTAGTTTATATTTGAACATATTCTTTTTTCCACTATTACCCACTTAGCGCTACGAATGTCCAGTTGCATTTTCTACAGACAGAGTGTTTCAAAACTGCTCAATCAAAAGTATGGTTTAACTCTGTTAGCTGAATGCTCAGATCAGAAAGATGTTTCACAGAATGCTTCTGTGTAGTTTATATTTGAATATATTCCTTTTTCCACTAATACGCTCTTAGCGCTCCAATTGTCCAGTTGCATTTTCTACAGAAAGAGTGTTCAGATCTGCTCAATCAAAAGTATGGTTTAACTCTGTTAGCTGAATGCACAGATCAGAAAGAAGTTTCACCAAATGATTCTGTGTAGTTTATATTTGAAGACATTCCTTTTTCCACTATTACCCTCTTAGCGCTCCGAATCTCCACTTGCATTTTCTAAAAAAGAGTGTTTCATAACTGCTCAATCAAAAATATGATTTATCTCTGTTAACTGAATTTACAGATCAGAAATAAGTTTCACAGAATGCATCTGTGTAGTTTTTATTTGAAGATATTCTTTTTCCCAATGTAGGCCTCTTAGCGCTTAGCATGTCCAATTGCAGTTTCTACAGAAAGAGTGTTTCAGAACGGCTCAATCAAAAGTAAGGTTCAACTCTGTTAGTTGAATGCACAGAACAGAAAGAATTTTCACAGAATGCTACTGTGTAGTTTATATTTGAATATATTCCTTTTTCCACTATTACCCTCTTAGCGCTCCGAATGTCCACTTGCATTTTCTACAGAAAGAGTGTTCAGAACTGCGCAATCAAAAGTATGGTTTAACTCTGTTAGCTTAATGAACATATCAGAAATAAGTTTCACACAATGCTTCTGTGTAGTTTTTATTTGAAGATATTATTTTTCCCAATAGAGGCCTCTTAGCGCTCAGAATGTCCAATTGCAGTTTCTACAGAAAGAGTGTTTCAGAAAGGCTCAATCAAAAGTAAGGTTCAACTCTGTTAGTTGAATGCACAGAACAGAAAGAAGTTTCATACAATGCTTCTGTGTAGTTTATATTTGAACATATTCTTTTTTCCACTATTACCCACTTAGCGCTACGAATGTCCAGTTGCATTTTCTACAGACAGAGTGTTTCAAAACTGCTCAATCAAAAGTATGGTTTAACTCTGTTAGCTGAATGCTCAGATCAGAAAGAAGTTTCACAGAATGCTTCTGTGTAGTTTATATTTGAATATATTCCTTTTTCCAGTACTATTCTCTTAGCGCTCCAAATGTCCAGTTGCATTTTCTACAGAAAGAGTGTTCAGATCTGCTCAATCAAAAGTATGGTTTAACTCTGTTAGCTGAAAGCACAGATCAGAAAGAAGTTTCACAGAATTATTCTGTGTAGTTTATATTTGGAGACATTCCTTTTTCCACTATTACCCTCTTAGCGCTCCGAATCTCCACTTGCATTTTCTACAGAAAGAGTGTTTCAGAACGGCTCAATCAAAACTAAGGTTCAACTCTTTTAGTTGAACAAACAGAACAGAAAGAAGTTTCACACAATTCTTCTGTGTAGTTTTTATTTGTAGACATTCTTTTTCCCAATATAGGCCTCTTTGCGCTCAGAATGTCCAATTGCAGTTTCTACAGAAAGAGTGTTTCAGAACGGCTCAATCAAAAGTAAGGTTCAACTCTGTTAGTTGAATGCACAGAACAGAAAGAAGTTTCATACAATGCTTCTGTGTAGTTTATATTTGAACATATTCTTTTTTCCACTATTACCCACTTAGCGCTACGAATGTCCAGTTGCATTTTCTACAGACAGAGTGTTTCAAAACTGCTCAATCAAAAGTATGGTTTAACTCTGTTAGCTGAATGCTCAGATCAGAAAGAAGTTTCACAGAATGCTTCTGTGTAGTTTATATTTGAATATATTCCTTTTTCCACTACTACGCTCTTAGCGCTCCAAATGTCCAGTTGCATTTTCTACAGAAAGAGTGTTCAGATCTGCTCAATCAAAAGTATGGTTTAACTCTGTTAGCTGAATGCACAGATCAGAAAGAAGTTTCACCGAATGATTCTGTGTAGTTTATATTTGAAGACATTCCTTTTTCCACTATTACCCTCTTAGCGCTCCGAATCTCCACTTGCATTTTCTACAAAAAGAGTGTTTCATAACTGCTCAATCAAAAATATGTTTTATCTCTGTTAACTGAATTTACAGATCAGAAATAAGTTTCACAGAATGCATCTGTGTAGTTTTTATTTGAAGATATTCTTTTTCCCAATGTAGGCCTCTTAGCGCTTAGCATGTCCAATTGCAGTTTCTACAGAAAGAGTGTTTCAGAACGGCTCAATCAAAAGTAAGGTTCAACTCTGTTAGTTGAATGCACAGAACAGAAAGAATTTTCACAGAATGCTACTGTGTAGTTTATATTTGAATATATTCCTTTTTCCACTATTACCCTCTAAGCGCTCCGAATGTCCACTTGCATTTTCTACAGAAAGAGGGTTCAGCACTGCGCTTTCAAAAGTATGGTTTAACTCTGTTAGCTTAATGAACATATCAGAAATAAGTTTCACACAATGCTTCTGTGTAGTTTTTATTTGAAGATATTATTTTTCCCAATATAGACCTCTTAGCGTTCAGAATGTCCAATTGCAGTTTCTACAGAAAGAGTGTTTCAGAAAGGCTCAATCAAAAGTAAGGTTCAATTCTGTTAGTTGAATGCACAGAACAGAAAGAAGTTTCATACAATGCTTCTGTGTAGTTTATATTTGAACATATTCTTTTTTCCACTATTACCCACTTAGCACTACGAATGTCCAGTTGCATTTTCTACAGACAGAGTGTTTCAAAACTGCTCAATCAAAAGTATGGTTTAACTCTGTTAGCTGAATGCTCAGATCAGAAAGAAGTTTCACAGAATGCTTCTGTGTAGTTTATATTTGAATATATTCCTTTTTCCACTACTACTCTCTTAGCGCTCCAAATGTCCAGTTGCATTTTCTACAGAAAGAGTGTTCAGATCTGCTCAATCAAAAGTATGGTTTAACTCTGTTAGCTGAATGCACAGATCAGAAAAAGTTTCACAGAAAGATTCTGTGTAGTTTATATATGGAGACATTCCTTTTTCCACTATTACCCTCTTAGCGCTCCGAATCTCCACTTGCATTTTCTACAGAAAGAGTGTTTCTGTACGGCTCAATCAAAACTAAGGTTCAACTCTTTTAGTTGAACAAACAGAACAGAAAGAAGTTTCACACAATTCTTCTGTGTAGTTTTTATTTGTAGACATTTTTTTTCCCAATATAGGCCTCTTAGCGCTCAGAATGTCCAATTGCAGTTTCTACAGAAAGAGTGTTTCAGAACGGCTCAATCAAAAGTAAGGTTCAACTCTGTTAGTTGAATGCACAGAACAGAAAGAAGTTTCATACAATGCTTCTGTGTAGTTTATATTTGAACATATTCTTTTTTCCACTATTACCATCTTAGCGCTACGAATGTCCAGTTGCATTTTCTACAGACAGAGTGTTTCAAAACTGCTCAATCAAAAGTATGGTTTAACTCTGTTAGCTGAATGCTCAGATCAGAAAGAAGTTTCACAGAATGCTTCTGTGTAGTTTTTATTTGAATATATTCCTTTTTCCACTACTACTCTCTTAGCGCTCCAAATGTCCAGTTGCATTTTCTACAGAAAGAGTGTTCAGATCTGCTCAATCAAAAGTATGGTTTAACTCTGTTAGCTGAATGCGCAGATCAGAAAGAAGTTTCACAGAATGATTCTGTTTAGTTTATATTTGGAGACATTCCTTTTTCCACTATTACCCTCTTAGCGCTCCGAATCTCCACTTGCATTTTCTACAGAAAGAGTGTTTCAGAACGGCTCAATCAAAACTAAGGTTCAACTCTTTTTGTTGAACAAACAGAACAGAAAGAAGTTTCACACAATTCTTCTGTGTAGTTTTTATTTGTAGACATTTTTTTTCCCAATATAGGCCTCTTAGCGCTCAGAATGTCCAATTAAAGTTTCTACAGAAAGAGTGTTTCAGAACTGCTCAATCAAAAGTAAGGTTCAACTCTGTTAGTTGAATGCACAGAACAGAAAGAAGTTTCATACAATGCTTCTGTGTAGTTTATATTTGAACATATTCTTTTTTCCACTATTACCATCTTAGCGCTACGAATGTCCAGTAGCATTTTCTACAGACAGAGTGTTTCAAAACTGCTCAATCAAAAGTATGGTTTAACTCTGTTAGCTGAATGCTCAGATCAGAAAGAAGTTTCACAGAATGCTTCTGTGTAGTTTATACTTGAATATATTCCTTTTTCCACTACTACGCTCTTAGCGCTCCAAATGTCCAGTTGCATTTTCTACAGAAAGAGTGTTCAGATCTGCTCAATCAAAAGTATGGTTTAACTCTGTTAGCTGAATGCACAGATCAGAAAGAAGTTTCACTGAATGATTCTGTGTAGTTTATATTTGAAGACATTCCTTTTTCCACTATTACCCTCTTAGCGCTCCGAATCTCCACTTGCATTTCCTACAAAAAGAGTGTTTCATAACTGCTCAATCAAAAATATGTTTTATCTCTGTTAACTGAATTTACAGATCAGAAATAAGTTTCACAGAATGCATCTGTGTAGTTTTTATTTGAAGATATTCTTTTTCCCAATGTAGGCCTCTTAGCGCTTAGCATGTCCAATTGCAGTTTCTACAGAAAGAGTGTTTCAGAACGGCTCAATCAAAAGTAAGGTTCAACTCTGTTAGTTGAATGCACAGAACAGAAAGAAGTTTCACAGAATGATTCTGTGTAGTTTATATTTGGAGACATTCCTTTTTCCACTATTACCCTCTTAGCGCTCCGAATCTCCACTTGCATTTTCTACAGAAAGAGTGTTTCAAAACTGCTCAATCAAAAGTATGGTTTAACTCTGTTAGCTGAATGCTCAGATCAGAAAGAAGTTTCACAGAATGCTTCTGTGTAGTTTATACTTGAATATATTCCTTTTTCCACTACTACGCTCTTAGCGCTCCAAATGTCCAGTTGCATTTTCTACAGAAAGAGTGTTCAGATCTGCTCAATCAAAAGTATGATTTAACTCTGTTAGCTGAATGCACAGATCAGAAAGAAGTTTCACCGAATGATTCTGTGTAGTTTATATTTGAAGACATTCCTTTTTCCACTATTACCCTCTTAGCGCTCCGAATCTGCACTTGCATTTTCTACAAAAAGAGTGTTTCATAACTGCTCAATCAAAAATATGTTTTATCTCTGTTAACTGAATTTACAGATCAGAAATAAGTTTCACAGAATGCATCTGTGTAGTTTTTATTTGAAGATATTCTTTTTCCCAATGTAGGCCTCTTAGCGCTTAGCATGTCCAATTGCAGTTTCTACAGAAAGAGTGTTTCAGAACGGCTCAATCAAAAGTAAGGTTCAACTCTGTTAGTTGAATGCACAGAACAGAAAGAATTTTCACAGAATGCTACTGTGTAGTTTATATTTGAATACATTCCTTTTTCCACTATTACCCTCTTAGCG
This sequence comes from Symphalangus syndactylus, assembly GCF_028878055.3. NCBI lineage: Eukaryota > Metazoa > Chordata > Mammalia > Primates > Hylobatidae > Symphalangus > Symphalangus syndactylus. Next base: position 95,020,475 of record NC_072434.2, on the reverse strand, counting down.
CTCCGAATGTCCACTTGCATTTTCTACAGAAAGAGTGTTCAGAAATGCGCAATCAAAAGTATGGTTTAACTCTGTTAGCTTAATGAACATATCAGAAATAAGTTTCACACAATGCTTCTGTGTAGTTTTTATTTGAAGATATTATTTTTCCCAATAGAGGCCTCTTAGCGCTCAGAATGTCCAATTGCAGTTTCTACAGAAAGAGTGTTTCAGAAAGGCTCAATCAAAAGTAAGGTTCAACTCTGCTAGTTGAATGCACAGAACAGAAAGAAGTTTCATACAATGCTTCTGTGTAGTTTATATTTGAACATATTCTTTTTTCCACTATTACCCACTTAGCGCTACGAATGTCCAGTTGCATTTTCTACAGACAGAGAGTTTCAAAACTGCTCAATCAAAAGTATGGTTTAACTCTGTTAGCTGAATGCTCAGATCAGAAAAAATTTCACAGAATGCTTCTGTGTAGTTTATATTTGAATATATTCCTTTTTCCACTACTATTCTCTTAGCGGTCAAAATGTCCAGTTGCATTTTCTACAGAAAGAGTGTTCAGATCTGCTCAATCAAAAGTATGGTTTAACTCTGTTAGCTGAATGCACAGATCAGAAAGAAGTTTCAGAGAATGATTCTGTGTAGTTTATATTTGGAGACATTCCTTTTTCCACTATTACCCTCTTAGCGCTCCGAATCTCCACTTGCATTTTCTACAGAAAGTGTGTTTCAGTACGGCTCAATCAAAACTAAGGTTCAACTCTTTTAGTTGAACAAACAGAACAGAAAGAAGTTTCACACAATTCTTCTGTGTAGTTTTTATTTGTAGACATTCTTTTTCCCAATATAGGCCTCTTAGCGCTCAGAATGTCCAATTGCAGTTTCTACAGAAAGAGTGTTTCAGAACGGCTCAATCAAAAGTAAGGTTCAACTCAGTTCGTTGAATGCACAGAACAGAAAGAAGTTTCATACAATGCTTCTGTGTAGTTTATATTTGAACATATTCTTTTTTCCACTATTACCCACTTAGCGCTACGAATGTCCAGTTGCATTTTCTACAGACAGAGTGTTTCAAAACTGCTCAATCAAAAGTATGGTTTAACTCTGTTAGCTGAATGCTCAGATCAGAAAGATGTTTCACAGAATGCTTCTGTGTAGTTTATATTTGAATATATTCCTTTTTCCACTACTACGCTCTTAGCGCTCCAAATGTCCAGTTGCATTTTCTACAGAAAGAGTGTTCAGATCTGCTCAATCAAAAGTATGGTTTAACTCTGTTAGCTGAATGCACAGATCAGAAAGAAGTTTCACCGAATGATTCTGTGTAGTTTATATTTGAAGACATTCCTTTTTCCAATATTACCCTCTTAGCGCTCCGAATCTCCACTTGCATTTTCTACAAAAAGAGTGTTTCATAACTGCTCAATCAAAAATATGATTTATCTCTGTTAACTGAATTTACAGATCAGAAATAAGTTTCACAGAATGCATCTGTGTAGTTTTAATTTGAAGATATTCTTTTTCCCAATGTAGGCCTCTTAGCGCTTAGCATGTCCAATTGCAGTTTCTACAGAAAGAGTGTTTCAGAACGGCTCAATCAAAAGTAAGGTTCAACTCTGTTAGTTGAATGCACAGAACAGAAAGAAGTTTCACAGAATGATTCTGTGTAGTTTATATTTGGAGACATTCCTTTTTCCACTATTACCCTCTTAGCGCTCCGAATCTCCACTTGCAGTTTCTACAGAAAGAGTATTTCAGAACGGCTCAATCAAAAGTAAGGTTCAACTCTGTTAGTTGAATGCACAGAACAGAAAGAAGTTTCACAGAATGATTCTGTGTAGTTTATATTTGGAGACATTCCTTTTTCCACTATTACCCTCTTAGCGCTCCGAATCTCCACTTGCATTTTCTACAGAAAGAGTGTTTCAAAACTGCTCAATCAAAAGTATGGTTTAACTCTGTTAGCTGAATGCTCAGATCAGAAAGAAGTTTCACAGAATGCTTCTGTGTAGTTTATACTTGAATATATTCCTTTTTCCACTACTACGCTCTTAGCTCTCCAAATGTCCAGTTGCATTTTCTACAGAAAGAGTGTTCAGATCTGCTCAATCAAAAGTATGGTTTAACTCTGTTAGCTGAATGCACAGATCAGAAAGAAGTTTCACCGAATGATTCTGTGTAGTTTATATTTGAAGACATTCCTTTTTCCACTATTACCCTCTTAGCGCTCCGAATCTCCACTTGCATTTTCTACAAAAAGAGTGTTTCATAACTGCTCAATCAAAAATATGTTTTATCTCTGTTAACTGAATTTACAGATCAGAAATAAGTTTCTCAGAATGCATCTGTGTAGTTTTTATTTGAAGATATTCTTTTTCCCAATGTAGGCCTCTTAGCGCTTAGCATGTCCAATTGCAGTTTCTACAGAAAGAGTGTTTCAGAACGGCTCAATGAAAAGTAAGGTTCAACTCTGTTAGTTGAATGCACAGAACAGAAAGAATTTTCACAGAATGCTACTGTGTAGTTTATATTTGAATATATTCCTTTTTCCACTATTACCCTCTTAGCGCTCCGAATGTCCACTTGCATTTTCTACAGAAAGAGTGTTCAGAAATGCGCAATCAAAAGTATGGTTTAACTCTGTTAGCTTAATGAACATATCAGAAATAAGTTTCACAAAATGCTTCTGTGTAGTTTTTATTTGAAGATATTATTTTTCCCAATAGAGGCCTCTGAGCGCTCAGAATGTCCAATTGCAGTTTCTACAGAAAGAGTGTTTCAGAAAGGCTCAATCAAAAGTAAGGTTCAACTCTGCTAGTTGAATGCACAGAACAGAAAGAAGTTTCATACAATGCTTCTGTGTAGTTTATATTTGAACATATTCTTTTTTCCACTATTACCCACTTAGCGCTACGAATGTCCAGTTGCATTTTCTACAGACACAGTGTTTCAAAACTGCTCAATCAAAAGTATGGTTTAACTCTGTTAGCTGAATGCTCAGATCAGAAAGAATTTTCACAGAATGCTTCTGTGTAGTTTATATTTGAATATATTCCTTTTTCCACTACTATTCTCTTAGCGCTCCAAATGTCCAGTTGCATTTTCTACAGAAAGAGTGTTCAGATCTGCTCAATCAAAAGTATGGTTTAACTCTGTTAGCTGAATGCACAGATCAGAAAGAAGTTTCACAGAATTATTCTGTGTAGTTTATATTTGGAGACATTCCTTTTTCCACTATTACCCTCTTAGCACTCCGAATCTCCACTTGCATTTTCTACAGAAAGAGTGTTTCAGAACGGCTCAATCAAAACTAAGGTTCAACTCTTTTAGTTGAACAAACAGAACAGAAAGAAGTTTCACACAATTCTTCTGTGTAGTTTTTATTTGTAGACATTCTTTTTCCCAATATAGGCCTCTTTGCGCTCAGAATGTCCAATTGCAGTTTCTACAGAAAGAGTGTTTCAGAACGGCTCAAACAAAAGTAAGGTTCAACTCTGTTAGTTGAATGCACAGAACAGAAAGAAGTTTCATACAATGCTTCTGTGTAGTTTATATTTGAACATATTCTTTTTTCCACTATTACCCACTTAGCGCTACGAATGTCCAGTAGCATTTTCTACAGACAGAGTGTTTCAAAACTGCTCAATCAAAAGTATGGTTTAACTCTGTTAGCTGAATGCTCAGATCAGAAAGAAGTTTCACAGAATGCTTCTGTGTAGTTTATACTTGAATATATTCCTTTTTCCACTACTACGCTCTTAGCGCTCCAAATGTCCAGTTGCATTTTCTACAGAAAGAGTGTTCAGATCTGCTCAATCAAAAGTATGGTTTAACTCTGTTAGCTGAATGCACAGATCAGAAAGAAGTTTCACTGAATGATTCTGTGTAGTTTATATTTGAAGACATTCCTTTTTCCACTATTACCCTCTTAGCGCTCCGAATCTCCACTTGCATTTTCTACAAAAAGAGTGTTTCATAACTGCTCAATCAAAAATATGTTTTATCTCTGTTAACTGAATTTACAGATCAGAAATAAGTTTCACAGAATGCATCTGTGTAGTTTTTATTTGAAGATATTCTTTTTCCCAATGTAGGCCTCTTAGCGCTTAGCATGTCCAATTGCAGTTTCTACAGAAAGAGTGTTTCAGAACGGCTCAATCAAAAGTAAGGTTCAACTCTGTTAGTTGAATGCACAGAACAGAAAGAAGTTTCACAGAATGATTCTGTGTAGTTTATATTTGGAGACATTCCTTTTTCCACTATTACCCTCTTAGCGCTCCGAATCTCCACTTGCATTTTCTACAGAAAGAGTGTTTCAAAACTGCTCAATCAAAAGTATGGTTTAACTCTGTTAGCTGAATGCTCAGATCAGAAAGAAGTTTCACAGAATGCTTCTGTGTAGTTTATACTTGAATATATTCCTTTTTCCACTACTACGCTCTTAGCGCTCCAAATGTCCAGTTGCATTTTCTACAGAAAGAGTGTTCAGATCTGCTCAATCAAAAGTATGGTTTAACTCTGTTAGCTGAATGCACAGATCAGAAAGAAGTTTCACCGAATGATTCTGTGTAGTATATATTTGAAGACATTCCTTTTTCCACTATTACCCTCTTAGCGCTCCGAATCTGCACTTGCATTTTCTACAAAAAGAGTGTTTCATAACTGCTCAATCAAAAATATGTTTTATCTCTGTTAACTGAATTTACAGATCAGAAATAAGTTTCACAGAATGCATCTGTGTAGTTTTTATTTGAAGATATTCTTTTTCCCAATGTAGGCCTCTTAGCGCTTAGCATGTCCAATTGCAGTTTCTACAGAAAGAGTGTTTCAGAACGGCTCAATCAAAAGTAAGGTTCAACTCTGTTAGTTGAATGCACAGAACAGAAAGAATTTTCACAGAATGCTACTGTGTAGTTTATATATGAATACATTCCTTTTTCCACTATTACCCTCTTAGCGCTCCGAATGTCCACTTGCATTTTCTACAGAAAGAGTGTTCAGAAATGCGCAATCAAAAGTATGGTTTAACTCTGTTAGCTTAATGAACATATCAGAAATAAGTTTCACACAATGCTTCTGTGTAGTTTTTATTTGAAGATATTATTTTTCCCAATAGAGGCCTCTTAGCGCTCAGAATGTCCAATTGCAGTTTCTACAGAAAGAGTGTTTCAGAAAGGCTCAATCAAAAGTAAGGTTCAACTCTGCTAGTTGAATGCACAGAACAGAAAGAAGTTTCATACAATGATTCTGTGTAGTTTATATTTGAACATATTCTTTTTTCCACTATTACCCACTTAGCGCTACGAATGTCCAGTTGCATTTTCTACAGACAGAGAGTTTCAAAACTGCTCAATCAAAAGTATGGTTTAACTCTGTTAGCTGAATGCTCAGATCAGAAAGAAATTTCACAGAATGCTTCTGTGTAGTTTATATTTGAATATATTCCTTTTTCCACTACTATTCTCTTAGCGCTCAAAATGTCCAGTTGCATTTTCTACAGAAAGAGTGTTCAGATCTGCTCAATCAAAAGTATGGTTTAACTCTGTTAGCTGAATGCACAGATCAGAAAGAAGTTTCACAGAATGATTCTGTGTAGTTTATATTTGGAGACATTCCTTTTTCCACTATTACCCTCTTAGCGCTCCGAATCTCCACTTGCATTTTCTACAGAAAGTGTGTTTCAGTACGGCTCAATCAAAACTAAGGTTCAACTCTTTTAGTTGAACAAACAGAACAGAAAGAAGTTTCACACAATTCTTCTGTGTAGTTTTTATTTGTAGACATTCTTTTTCCCAATATAGGCCTCTTAGCGCTCAGAATGTCCAATTGCAGTTTCTACAGAAAGAGTGTTTCAGAACGGCTCAATCAAAAGTAAGGTTCAACTCAGTTAGTTGAATGCACAGAACAGAAAGAAGTTTCATACAATGCTTCTGTGTAGTTTATATTTGAACATAATCTTTTTTCCACTATTACCCACTTAGCGCTACGAATGTCCAGTTGCATTTTCTACAGACAGAGTGTTTCAAAACTGCTCAATCAAAAGTATGGTTTAACTCTGTTAGCTGAATGCTCAGATCAGAAAGATGTTTCACAGAATGCTTCTGTGTAGTTTATATTTGAATATATTCCTTTTTCCACTACTACGCTCTTAGCGCTCCAAATGTCCAGTTGCATTTTCTACAGAAAGAGTGTTCAGATCTGCTCAATCAAAAGTATGGTTTAACTCTGTTAGCTGAATGCACAGATCAGAAAGAAGTTTCACCGAATGATTCTGTGTAGTTTATATTTGAAGACATTCCTTTTTCCACTATTACCCTCTTAGCGCTCCGAATCTCCACTTGCATTTTCTACAAAAAGAGTGTTTCATAACTGCTCAATCAAAAGTATGATTTATCTCTGTTAACTGAATTTACAGATCAGAAATAAGTTTCACAGAATGCATCTGTGTAGTTTTTATTTGAAGATATTCTTTTTTCCAATGTAGGCCTCTTAGCGCTTAGCATGTCCAATTGCAGTTTCTACAGAAAGAGTGTTTCAGAACGGCTCAATCAAAAGTAAGGTTCAAATCTGTTAGTTGAATGCACAGAACAGAAAGAAGTTTCACAGAATGATTCTGTGTAGTTTATATTTGGAGACATTCCTTTTTCCACTATTACCCTCTTAGCGCTCCGAATCTCCACTTGCAGTTTCTACAGAAAGAGTATTTCAGAACGGCTCAATCAAAAGTAAGGTTCAACTCTGTTAGTTGAATGCACAGAACAGAAAGAAGTTTCACAGAATGATTCTGTGTAGTTTATATTTGGAGACATTCCTTTTTCCACTATTACCCTCTTAGCGCTCCGAATCTCCACTTGCATTTTCTACAGAAAGAGTGTTTCAAAACTGCTCAATCAAAAGTATGGTTTAACTCTGTTAGCTGAATGCTCAGATCAGAAAGAAGTTTCACAGAATGCTTCTGTGTAGTTTATACTTGAATATATTCCTTTTTCCACTACTACGCTCTTAGCTCTCCAAATGTCCAGTTGCATTTTCTACAGAAAGAGTGTTCAGATCTGCTCAATCAAAAGTATGGTTTAACTCTGTTAGCTGAATGCACAGATCAGAAAGAAGTTTCACCGAATGATTCTGTGTAGTTTATATTTGAAGACATTCCTTTTTCCACTATTACCCTCTTAGCGCTCTGAATCTCCACTTGCATTTTCTACAAAAAGAGTGTTTCATAACTGCTCAATCAAAAATATGTTTTATCTCTGTTAACTGAATTTACAGATCAGAAATAAGTTTCTCAGAATGCATCTGTGTAGTTTTTATTTGAAGATATTCTTTTTCCCAATGTAGGCCTCTTAGCGCTTAGCATGTCCAATTGCAGTTTCTACAGAAAGAGTGTTTCAGAACGGCTCAATGAAAAGTAAGGTTCAAATCTGTTAGTTGAATGCACAGAACAGAAAGAATTTTCACAGAATGCTACTGTGTAGTTTATATTTGAATATATTCCTTTTTCCACTATTACCCTCTTAGCGCTCCGAATGTCCACTTGCATTTTCTACAGAAAGAGTGTTCAGAAATGCGCAATCAAAAGTATGGTTTAACTCTGTTAGCTTAATGAACATATCAGAAATAAGTTTCACAAAATGCTTCTGTGTAGTTTTTATTTGAAGATATTATTTTTCCCAATAGAGGCCTCTTAGCGCTCAGAATGTCCAATTGCAGTTTCTACAGAAAGAGTGTTTCAGAAAGGCTCAATCAAAAGTAAGGTTCAACTCTGCTAGTTGAATGCACAGAACAGAAAGAAGTTTCATACAATGCTTCTGTGTAGTTTATATTTGAACATATTCTTTTTTCCACTATTACCCACTTAGCGCTACGAATGTCCAGTTGCATTTTCTACAGACAGAGTGTTTCAAAACTGCTCAATCAAAAGTATGGTTTAACTCTGTTAGCTGAATGCTCAGATCAGAAAGAATTTTCACAGAATGCTTCTGTGTAGTTTATATTTGAATATATTCCTTTTTCCACTACTATTCTCTTAGCGCTCCAAATGTCCAGTTGCATTTTCTACAGAAAGAGTGTTCAGATCTGCTCAATCAAAAGTATGGTTTAACTCTGTTAGCTGAATGCACAGATCAGAAAGAAGTTTCACAGAATTATTCTGTGTAGTTTATATTTGGAGACATTCCTTTTTCCACTATTACCCTCTTAGCACTCCGAATCTCCACTTGCATTTTCTACAGAAAGAGTGTTTCAGAACGGCTCAATCAAAACTAAGGTTCAACTCTTTTAGTTGAACAAACAGAACAGAAAGAAGTTTCACACAATTCTTCTGTGTAGTTTTTATTTGTAGACATTCTTTTTCCCAATATAGGCCTCTTTGCGCTCAGAATGTCCAATTGCAGTTTCTACAGAAAGAGTGTTTCAGAACGGCTCAAACAAAAGTAAGGTTCAACTCTGTTAGTTGAATGCACAGAACAGAAAGAAGTTTCATACAATGCTTCTGTGTAGTTTATATTTGAACATATTCTTTTTTCCACTATTACCCACTTAGCGCTACGAATGTCCAGTTGCATTTTCTACAGACAGAGTGTTTCAAAACTGCTCAATCAAAAGTATGGTTTAACTCTGTTAGCTGAATGCTCAGATCAGAAAGAAGTTTCACAGAATGCTTCTGTGTAGTTTATATTTGAATATATTCCTTTTTCCACTACTACGCTCTTAGCGCTCCAAATGTCCAGTTGCATTTTCTACAGAAAGAGTGTTCAGATCTGCTCAATCAAAAGTATGGTTTAACCCTGTTAGCTGAATGCACAGATCAGAAAGAAGTTTCACCGAATGATTCTGTGTAGTTTATATTTGAAGACATTCCTTTTTCCACTATTACCCTCTTAGCGCTCCGAATCTCCACTTGCATTTTCTACAAAAAGAGTGTTTCATAACTGCTCAATCAAAAATATGTTTTATCTCTGTTAACTGAATTTACAGATCAGAAATAAGTTTCACAGAATGCATCTGTGTAGTTTTTATTTGAAGATATTCTTTTTCCCAATGTAGGCCTCTTAGCGCTTAGCATGTCCAATTGCAGTTTCTACAGAAAGAGTGTTTCAGAACGGCTCAATCAAAAGTAAGGTTCAACTCTGTTAGTTGAATGCACAGAACAGAAAGAATTTTCACAGAATGCTACTGTGTAGTTTATATTTGAATATATTCCTTTTTCCACTATTACCCTCTTAGCGCTCCGAATGTCCACTTGCATTTTCTACAGAAAGAGGGTTCAGCACTGCGCTTTCAAAAGTATGGTTTAACTCTGTTAGCTTAATGAACATATCAGAAATAAGTTTCACACAATGCTTCTGTGTAGTTTTTATTTGAAGATATTATTTTTCCCAATATAGACCTCTTAGCGCTCAGAATGTCCAATTGCAGTTTCTACAGAAAGAGTGTTTCAGAAAGGCTCAATCAAAAGTAAGGTTCAACTCTGTTAGTTGAATGCACAGAACAGAAAGAAGTTTCATACAATGCTTCTGTGTAGTTTATATTTGAACATATTGTTTTTTCCACTATTACCCACTTAGCACTACGAATGTCCAGTTGCATTTTCTACAGACAGAGTGTTTCAAAACTGCTCAATCAAAAGTATGGTTTAACTCTGTTAGCTGAATGCTCAGATCAGAAAGAAGTTTCACAGAATGCTTCTGTGTAGTTTATATTTGAATATATTCCTTTTTCCACTACTACTCTCTTAGCGCTAAAAATGTCCAGTTGCATTTTCTACAGAAAGAGTGTTCAGATCTGCTCAATCAAAAGTATGGTTTAACACTGTTAGCTGAATGCACAGATCAGAAATAGTTTCACAGAATGATTCTGTGTAGTTTATATTTGGAGACATTCCTTTTTCCACTATTACCCTCTTAGCGCTCTGAATCTCCACTTGCATTTTCTACAGAAAGAGTGTTTCAGTACGGCTCAATCAAAACTAAGGTTCAACTCTTTTAGTTGAACAAACAGAACAGAAAGAAGTTTCACACAATTCTTCTGTGTAGTTTTTATTTGTAGACATTCTTTTTCCCAATATAGGCCTCTTAGCGCTCAGAATGTCCAATTGCAGTTTCTACAGAAAGAGTGTTTCAGAACGGCTCAATCAAAAGTAAGGTTCAACTCAGTTAGTTGAATGCACAGAACAGAAAGAAGTTTCATACAATGCTTCTGTGTAGTTTATATTTGAACATATTCTTTTTTCCACTATTACCCACTTAGCGCTACGAATGTCCAGTTGCATTTTCTACAGACAGAGTGTTTCAAAACTGCTCAATCAAAAGTATGGTTTAACTCTGTTAGCTGAATGCTCAGATCAGAAAGAAGTTTCACAGAATGCTTCTGTGTAGTTTATATTTGAATATATTCCTTTTTCCACTAATACGCTCTTAGCGCTCCAAATGTCCAGTTGCATTTTCTACAGAAAGAGTGTTCAGATCTGCTCAATCAAAAGTATGGTTTAACTCTGTTAGCTGAATGCACAGATCAGAAAGAAGTTTCACCGAATGATTCTGTGTAGTTTATATTTGAAGACATTCCTTTTTCCACTATTACCCTCTTAGCGCTCCGAATCTCCACTTGCATTTTCTACAAAAAGAGTGTTTCATAACTGCTCAATCAAAAATATGTTTTATCTCTGTTAACTGAATTTACAGATCAGAAATAAGTTTCACAGAATGCATCTGTGTAGTTTTTATTTGAAGATATTCTTTTTCCCAATGTAGGCCTCTTAGCGCTTAGCATGTTCAATTGCAGTTTCTACAGAAAGAGTGTTTCAGAACGGCTCAATCAAAAGTAAGGTTCAACTATGTTAGTTGAATGCACAGAACAGAAAGGATTTTCACAGAATGCTACTGTGTAGTTTATATTGGAATATATTCCTTTTTCCACTATTAACCTCTTAGCGCTCCGAATGTCCACTTGCATTTTCTACAGAAAGAGTGTTCAGAACTGCGCAATCAAAAGTATGGTTTAACTCTGTTAGCTTAATGAACATATCAGAAATAAGTTTCACACAATGCTTCTGTGTAGTTTTTATTTGAAGATATTATTTTTCCCAATAGAGGCCTCTTAGCGCTCAGAATGTCCAATTGCAGTTTCTACAGAAAGAGTGTTTCAGAAAGGCTCAATCAAAATTAAGGTTCAACTCTGTTAGTTGAATGCACAGAACAGAAAGAAGTTTCATACAATGCTTCTGTGTAGTTTATATTTGAACATATTCTTTTTTCCACTATTACCCACTTAGCGCTACGAATGTCCAGTTGCATTTTCTACAGACAGAGTGTTTCAAAACTGCTCAATCAAAAGTATGGTTTAACTCTGTTAGCTGAATGCTCAGATCAGAAAGAAGTTTCACAGAATGCTTCTGTGTAGTTTATATTTGAATATATTCCTTTTTCCACTACTACTCTCTTAGCGCTCCAAATGTCCAGTTGCATTTTCTACAGAAAGAGTGTTCAGATCTGCTCAATCAAAAGTATGGTTTAACTCTGTTAGCTGAATGCACAGATCAGAAAGAAGTTTCACAGAATGATTCTGTGTAGTTTATATTTGGAGACATTCCTTTTTCCACTATTACCCTCTTAGCGCTCCGAATCTCCACTTGCATTTTCTACAGAAAGAGTGTTTCAGAACGGCTCAATCAAAACTAAGGTTCAACTCTTTTAGTTGAACAAACAGAACAGAAAGAAGTTTCACACAATTCTTCTGTGTAGTTTTTATTTGTAGACATTCTTTTTCCCAATATAGGCCTCTTAGCGCTCAGAATGTCCAATTGCAGTTTCTACAGAAAGAGTGTTTCAGAACTGCTCAATCAAAAGTAAGGTTCAACTCTGTTAGTTGAATGCACAGAACAGAAAGAAGTTTCATACAATGCTTCTGTGTAGTTTATATTTGAACATATTCTTTTTTCCACTATTACCATCTTAGCGCTACGAATGTCCAGTTGCATTTTCTACAGACAGAGTGTTTCAAAACTGCTCAATCAAAAGTATGGTTTAACTCTGTTAGCTGAATGCTCAGATCAGAAAGAAGTTTCACAGAATGCTTCTGTGTAGTTTATACTTGAATATATTCCTTTTTCCACTACTACGCTCTTAGCGCTCCAAATGTCCAGTTGCATTTTCTACAGAAAGAGTGTTCAGATCTGCTCAATCAAAAGTATGGTTTAACTCTGTTAGCTGAATGCACAGATCAGAAAGAAGTTTCACTGAATGATTCTGTGTAGTTTATATTTGAAGACATTCCTTTTTCCACTATTACCCTCTTAGCGCTCCGAATCTCCACTTGCATTTTCTACAAAAAGAGTGTTTCATAACTGCTGAATCAAAAATATGTTTTATCTCTGTTAACTGAATTTACAGATCAGAAATAAGTTTCACAGAATGCATCTGTGTAGTTTTTATTTGAAGATATTCTTTTTCCCAATGTAGGCCTCTTAGCGCTTAGCATGTCCAATTGCAGTTTCTACAGAAAGAGTGTTTCAGAACGGCTCAATCAAAAGTAAGGTTCAACTCTGTTAGTTGAATGCACAGAACAGAAAGAAGTTTCACAGAATGATTCTGTGTAGTTTATATTTGGAGACATTCCTTTTTCCACTATTACCCTCTTAGCGCTCCGAATCTCCACTTGCATTTTCTACAGAAAGAGTGTTTCAGTACGGCTCAATCAAAACTAAGGTTCAACTCTTTTAGTTGAACAAACAGAACAGAAAGAAGTTTCACAGAATTCTTCTGTGTAGTTTTTATTTGTAGACATTCTTTTTCCCAATATAGGCCTCTTAGCGCTCAGAATGTCCAATTGCAGTTTCTACAGAAAGAGAGTTTCAGAACGGCTCAATCAAAAGTAAGGTTCAACTCTGTTAGTTGAATGCACAGAACAGAAAGAAGTTTCACACAATTCTTCTGTGTAGTTTTTATTTGTAGACATTCATTTTCCCAATATAGGCCTCTTAGCGCTCAGAATGTAAAATTGCAGTTTCTACACAAAGAGTGTTTCAGAACGGCTCAATCAAAAGTAAGGTTCAACTCTGTTAGTTGAATGCACAGAACAGAAAGAAGTTTCATACAATGCTTCTGTGTAGTTTATATTTGAACATATTCTTTTTTCCACTATTACCCACTTAGCGCTACGAATGTCCAGTTGCATTTTCTACAGACAGAGTGTTTCAAAACTGCTCAATCAAAAGTATGGTTTAACTCTGTTAGCTGAATGCTCAGATCAGAAAGAAGTTTCACAGAATGCTTCTGTGTAGTTTATATTTGAATATATTCCTTTTTCCACTACTACGCTCTTAGCGCTCCAAATGTCCAGTTGCATTTTCTACAGAAAGAGTGTTCAGATCTGCTCAATCAAAAGTATGGTTTAATTCTGTTAGCTGAATGCACAGATCAGAGAGAAGTTTCACCGAATGATTCTGTGTAGTTTATATTTGAAGACATTCCTTTTTCCACTATTACCCTCTTAGCGCTCCGAATCTCCACTTGCATTTTCTACAAAAAGAGTGTTTCATAACTGCTCAATCAAAAACATGTTTTATCTCTGTTAACTGAATTTACAGATCAGAAATAAGTTTCACAGAATGCATCTGTGTAGTTTTTATTTGAAGATATTCTTTTTCCCAATGTAGGCCTCTTAGCGCTTAGCATGTCCAATTGCAGTTTCTACAGAAAGAGTGTTTCAGAACGGCTCAATCAAAAGTAAGGTTCAACTCTGTTAGTTGAATGCACAGAACAGAAAGAATTTTCACAGAATGCTACTGTGTAGTTTATATTTGAATATATTCCTTTTTCCACTATTACCCTCTTAGCGCTCCGAATGTCCACTTGCATTTTCTACAGAAAGAGTGTTCAGAACTGCGCAATCAAAAGTATGGTTTAACTCTGTTAGCTTAATGAACATATCAGAAATAAGTTTCACACAATGCTTCTGTGTAGTTTTTATTTGAAGATATTATTTTTCCCAATATAGGCCTCTTAGCGCTCAGAATGTCCAATTGCAGTTTCTACAGAAAGAGTGTTTCAGAAAGTCTCAATCAAAAGTAAGGTTCAACTCTGTTAGTTGAATGCACAAAACAGAAAGAAGTTTCATACAATGCTTCTGTGTAGTTTATATTTGAACATATTCTTTTTTCCACTATTACCCACTTAGCGCTACGAATGTCCAGTTGCATTTTCTACAGACAGAGTGTTTCAAAACTGCTCAATCAAAAGTATGGTTTAACTCTGTTAGCTGAATGCTCAGATCAGAAAGGAGTTTCACAGAATGCTTCTGTGTAGTTTATATTTGAATATATTCCTTTTTCCACTACTACTCTCTTAGCGCTCCAAATGTCCAGTTGCATTTTCTAAAGAAAGAGTGTTCAGATCTGCTCAATCAAAAGTATGGTTTAACTCTGTTAGCTGAATGCACAGATCAGAAAGAAGTTTCACAGAATGATTCTGTGTAGTTTATATTTGGAGACATTCCTTTTTCCACTATTACCCTCTTAGCGCTCCGAATCTCCACTTGCATTTTCTACAGAAAGAGTGTTTCAGAACGGCTCAATCAAAACTAAGGTTCAAATCTTTTAGTTGAACAAACAGAACAGAAAGAAGTTTCACACAATTCTTCTGTGTAGTTTTTATTTGTAGATATTCTTTTTCCCAATATAGGCCTCTTAGCGCTCAGAATGTCCAATTGCAGTTTCTACAGAAAGAGTGTTTCAGAACGGCTCTATCAAAATTAAGGTTCAACTCTGTTAGTTGAATGCACAGAACAGAAAGAAGTTTCATACAATGCTTCTGTGTAGTTTATATTTGAATATATTCCTTTTTCCACTACTACGCTCTTAGCGCTCCAAATGACCAGTTGCATTTTCTACAGAAAGAGTGTTCAGATCTGCTCAATCAAAAGTATGGTTTAACTCTGTTAGCTGAATGCACAGATCAGAAAGAAGTTTCACCGAATGATTCTGTGTAGTTTATATTTGAAGACATTCCTTTTTCCACTATTACCCTCTTAGCGCTCAGAATCTCCACTTGTATTTTCTACAAAAAGAGTGTTTCATAACTGCTCAATCAAAAATATGTTTTATCTCTGTTAACTGAATTTACAGATCAGAAATAAGTTTCACAGAATGCATCTGTGTAGTTTTTATTTGAAGATATTCTTTTTCCCAAAGTAGGCCTCTTAGCGCTTAGCATGTCCAATTGCAGTTTCTACAGAAAGAGTGTTTCAGAACGGCTCAATCAAAAGTAAGGTTCAACTCTGTTAGTTGAATGCACAGAACAGAAAGAATTTTCACAGAATGCTACTGTGTAGTTTATATTTGAATATAGTCCTTTTTCCACTATTACCCTCTTAGCGCTCCGAATGTCCACTTGCATTTTCTACAGAAAGAGGGTTCAGCACTGCGCAATCAAAAGTATGGTTTAACTCTGTTAGCTTAATGAACATATCAGAAATAAGTTTCACACAATGCTTCTGTGTAGTTTTTATTTGAAGATATTATTTTTCCCAATAGAGGCCTCTTAGCGCTCAGAATGTCCAATTGCAGTTTCTACAGAAAGAGTGTTTCAGAAAGGCTCAATCAAAAGTAAGGTTCAACTCTGTTAGTTGAATGCACAGAACAGAAAGAAGTTTCATACAATGCTTCTGTGTAGTTTATATTTGAACATATTCTTTTTTCCACTATTACCCACTTAGCGCTACGAATGTCCAGTTGCATTTTCTACAGACAGAGTGTTTCAAAACTGCTCATTCAAAAGTATGGTTTAACTCTGTTAGCTGAATGCTCAGAATAGAAAGAAGTTTCACAGAATGCTTCTGTGTAGTTTATATTTGAATATATTCCTTTTTCCACTACTACTCTCTTAGCGCTCCAAATGTCCAGTTGCATTTTCTACAGAAAGAGTGTTCAGATCTGCTCAATCAAAAGTATGGTTTAACTCTGTTAGCTGAATGCACAGATCAGAAAGAAGTTTCACAGAATGATTCTGTGTAGTTTATATTTGGAGAGATTCCTTTTTCCACTATTACCCTCTTAGCGCTCCGAATCTCCACTTGCATTTTCTACAGAAAGAGTGTTTCAGAACGGCTCAATCAAAACTAAGGTTCAACTCTTTTAGTTGAACAAACAGAACAGAAAGAAGTTTCACACAATTCTTCTGTGTAGTTTTTATTTGTAGACATTCTTTTTCCCAATATAGGCCTCTTAGCGCTCAGAATGTCCAATTGCAGTTTCTACAGAAAGAGTGTTTCAGAACGGCTCAATCAAAAGTAAGGTTGAACTCTGTTAGTTGAATGCACAGAACAGAAAGAAGTTTCATACAATGCTTCTGTGTAGTTTATATTTGAACATATTCTTTTTTCCAGTATTACCCACTTAGCGCTACGAATGTCCAGTTGCATTTTCTACAGACAGAGTGTTTCAAAACTGCTCAATCAAAAGTATGGTTTCACTCTGTTAGCTGAATGCTCAGATCAGAAAGAAGTTTCACAGAATGCTTCTGTGTAGTTTATACTTGAATATATTCCTTTTTCCACTACTACGCTCTTAGCGCTCCAAATGTCCAGTTGCATTTTCTAAAGAAAGAGTGTTCAGATCTGCTCAATCAAAAGTATGGTTTAACTCTGTTAGCTGAATGCACAGATCAGAAAGAAGTTTCACCGAATGATTCTGTGTAGTTTATATTTGAAGACATTCCTTTTTCCACTATTACCCTCTTAGCGCTCCGAAACTCCACTTGTATTTTCTACAAAAAGAGTGTTTCATAACTGCTCAATCTAAAATATGTTTTATCTCTGTTAACTGAATTTACAGATCAGAAATAAGTTTCACAGAATGCATCTGTGTAGTTTTTATTTGAAGATATTCTTTTTCCCAAAGTAGGCCTCTTAGCGCTTAGCATGTCCAATTGCAGTTTCTACAGAAAGAGTGTTTCAGAACGGCTCAATCAAAAGTAAGGTTCAACTCTGTTAGTTGAATGCACAGAACAGAAAGAATTTTCACAGAATGATACTGTGTAGTTTATATTTGAATATAGTCCTTTTTCCACTATTACCCTCTTAGCGCTCCGAATGTCCACTTGAATTTTCTACAGAAAGAGGGTTCAGCACTGCGCAATCAAAAGTATGGTTTAACTCTGTTAGCTTAATGAACATATCAGAAATAAGTTTCACACAATTCTTCTGTGTAGTTTTTATTTGAAGATATTATATTTCCCAATAGAGGCCTCTTAGCGCTCAGAATGTCCAATTGCAGTTTCTACAGAAAGAGTGTTTCAGAAAGGCTCAATCAAAAGTAAGGTTCAACTCTGTTAGTTGAATGCACAGAACAGAAAGAAGTTTCATACAATGCTTCTGTGTAGTTTATATTTGAACATATTCTTTTTTCCACTATTAACCACTTAGCGCTACGAATGTCCAGTTGCATTTTCTACAGACAGAGTGTTTCAAAACTGCTCAATCAAAAGTATGGTTTAACTCTGTTAGCTGAATGCTCAGATCAGAAAGAAGTTTCACAGAATGCTTCTGTGTAGTTTATATTTGAATATATTCTTTTTTCCACTACTACTCTCTTAGCGCTCCAAATGTCCAGTTGCATTTTCTACAGAAAGAGTGTTCAGATCTGCTCAATCACAAGTATGGTTTAACACTGTTAGCTGAATGCACAGATCAGAAAGAAGTTTCACAGAATGATTCTGTGTAGTTTATATTTGGAGAGATTCCTTTTTCCACTATTACCCTCTTAGCGCTCCGAATCTCCACTTGCATTTTCTACAGAAAGAGTGTTTCAGAACGGCTCAATCAAAACTAAGGTTCAACTCTTTTAGTTGAACAAACAGAACAGAAAGAAGTTTCACACAATTCTTCTGTGTAGTTTTTATTTGTAGACATTCTTTTTCCCAATATAGGCCTCTTAGCGCTCAGAATGTCCAATTGCAGTTTCTACAGAAAGAGTGTTTCAGAACGGCTCAATCAAAAGTAAGGTTGAACTCTGTTAGTTGAATGCACAGAACAGAAAGAAGTTTCATACAATGCTTCTGTGTAGTTTATATTTGAACATATTCTTTTTTCCAGTATTACCCACTTAGCGCTACGAATGTCCAGTTGCATTTTCTACAGACAGAGTGTTTCAAAACTGCTCAATCAAAAGTATGGTTTCACTCTGTTAGCTGAATGCTCAGATCAGAAAGAAGTTTCACAGAATGCTTCTGTGTAGTTTATACTTGAATATATTCCTTTTTCCACTACTACGCTGTTAGCACTGCAAATGTCCAGTTGCATTTTCTACAGAAAGAGTGTTCAGATCTGCTCAATCAAAAGTATGGTTTAACTCTGTTAGCTGAATGCACAGATCAGAAAGAAGTTTCACCGAATGATTCTGTGTAGTTTATATTTGAAGACATTCCTTTTTCCACTATTACCCTCTTAGCGCTCCGAATCTCCACTTGTATTTTCTACAAAAAGAGTGTTTCATAACTGCTCAATCAAAAATATATTTTATCTCTGTTAACTGAATTTACAGATCAGAAATAAGTTTCACAGAATGCATCTGTGTAGTTTTTATTTGAAGATATTCTTTTTCCCAAAGTAGGCCTCTTAGCGCTTAGCATGTCCAATTGCAGTTTCTACAGAAAGAGTGTTTCAGAACGGCTCAATCAAAAGTAAGGTTCAACTCTGTTAGTTGAATGCACAGAACAGAAAGAATTTTCACAGAATGCTACTGTGTAGTTTATATTTGAATATAGTCCTTTTTCCACTATTACCCTCTTAGCGCTCCGAATGTCCACTTGCATTTTCTACAGAAAGAGGGTTCAGCACTGCGCAATCAAAAGTATGGTTTAACTCTGTTAGCTTAATGAACATATCAGAAATAAGTTTGACACAATGCTTCTGTGTAGTTTTTATTTGAAGATATTATTTTCCCCAATAGAGGCCTCTTAGCGCTCAGAATGTCCAATTGCAGTTTCTACAGAAAGAGTGTTTCAGAAAGGCTCAATCAAAAGTAAGGTTCAACTCTGTTAGTTGAATGCACAGAACAGAAAGAAGTTTCATACAATGCTTCTGTGTAGTTTATATTTGAACATATTCTTTTTTCCACTATTACCCACTTAGCGCTACGAATGTCCAGTTGCATTTTCTACAGACAGAGTGTTTCAAAACTGCTCATTCAAAAGTATGGTTTAACTCTGTTAGCTGAATGCTCAGAATAGAAAGAAGTTTCACAGAATGCTTCTGTGTAGTTTATATTTGAATATATTCCTTTTTCCACTACTACTCTCTTAGCGCTCCAAATGTCCAGTTGCATTTTCTACAGAAAGAGTGTTCAGATCTGCTCAATCAAAAGTATGGTTTAACTCTGTTAGCTGAATGCACAGATCAGAAAGAAGTTTCACAGAATGATTCTGTGTAGTTTATATTTGGAGAGATTCCTTTTTCCACTATTACCCTCTTAGCGCTCCGAATCTCCACTTGCATTTTCTACAGAAAGAGTGTTTCAGAACGGCTCAATCAAAACTAAGGTTCAACTCTTTTAGTTGAACAAACAGAACAGAAAGAAGTTTCACACAATTCTTCTGTGTAGTTTTTATTTGTAGACATTCTTTTTCCCAATATAGGCCTCTTAGCGCTCAGAATGTCCAATTGCAGTTTCTACAGAAAGAGTGTTTCAGAACGGCTCAATCAAAAGTAAGGTTGAACTCTGTTAGTTGAATGCACAGAACAGAAAGAAGTTTCATACAATGCTTCTGTGTAGTTTATATTTGAACATATTCTTTTTTCCAGTATTACCCACTTAGCGCTACGAATGTCCAGTTGCATTTTCTACAGACAGAGTGTTTCAAAACTGCTCAATCAAAAGTATGGTTTCACTCTGTTAGCTGAATGCTCAGATCAGAAAGAAGTTTCACAGAATGCTTCTGTGTAGTTTATACTTGAATATATTCCTTTTTCCACTACTACGCTCTTAGCGCTCCAAATGTCCAGTTGCATTTTCTAAAGAAAGAGTGTTCAGATCTGCTCAATCAAAAGTATGGTTTAACTCTGTTAGCTGAATGCACAGATCAGAAAGAAGTTTCACCGAATGATTCTGTGTAGTTTATATTTGAAGACATTCCTTTTTCCACTATTACCCTCTTAGCGCTCCGAAACTCCACTTGTATTTTCTACAAAAAGAGTGTTTCATAACTGCTCAATCTAAAATATGTTTTATCTCTGTTAACTGAATTTACAGATCAGAAATAAGTTTCACAGAATGCATCTGTGTAGTTTTTATTTGAAGATATTCTTTTTCCCAAAGTAGGCCTCTTAGCGCTTAGCATGTCCAATTGCAGTTTCTACAGAAAGAGTGTTTCAGAACGGCTCAATCAAAAGTAAGGTTCAACTCTGTTAGTTGAATGCACAGAACAGAAAGAATTTTCACAGAATGATACTGTGTAGTTTATATTTGAATATAGTCCTTTTTCCACTATTACCCTCTTAGCGCTCCGAATGTCCACTTGAATTTTCTACAGAAAGAGGGTTCAGCACTGCGCAATCAAAAGTATGGTTTAACTCTGTTAGCTTAATGAACATATCAGAAATAAGTTTCACACAATTCTTCTGTGTAGTTTTTATTTGAAGATATTATATTTCCCAATAGAGGCCTCTTAGCGCTCAGAATGTCCAATTGCAGTTTCTACAGAAAGAGTGTTTCAGAAAGGCTCAATCAAAAGTAAGGTTCAACTCTGTTAGTTGAATGCACAGAACAGAAAGAAGTTTCATACAATGCTTCTGTGTAGTTTATATTTGAACATATTCTTTTTTCCACTATTAACCACTTAGCGCTACGAATGTCCAGTTGCATTTTCTACAGACAGAGTGTTTCAAAACTGCTCAATCAAAAGTATGGTTTAACTCTGTTAGCTGAATGCTCAGATCAGAAAGAAGTTTCACAGAATGCTTCTGTGTAGTTTATATTTGAATATATTCCTTTTTCCACTACTACTCTCTTAGCGCTCCAAATGTCCAGTTGCATTTTCTACAGAAAGAGTGTTCAGATCTGCTCAATCACAAGTATGGTTTAACACTGTTAGCTGAATGCACAGATCAGAAAGAAGTTTCACAGAATGATTCTGTGTAGTTTATATTTGGAGAGATTCCTTTTTCCACTATTACCCTCTTAGCGCTCCGAATCTCCACTTGCATTTTCTACAGAAAGAGTGTTTCAGAACGGCTCAATCAAAACTAAGGTTCAACTCTTTTAGTTGAACAAACAGAACAGAAAGAAGTTTCACACAATTCTTCTGTGTAGTTTTTATTTGTAGACATTCTTTTTCCCAATATAGGCCTCTTAGCGCTCAGAATGTCCAATTGCAGTTTCTACAGAAAGAGTGTTTCAGAACGGCTCAATCAAAAGTAAGGTTGAACTCTGTTAGTTGAATGCACAGAACAGAAAGAAGTTTCATACAATGCTTCTGTGTAGTTTATATTTGAACATATTCTTTTTTCCAGTATTACCCACTTAGCGCTACGAATGTCCAGTTGCATTTTCTACAGACAGAGTGTTTCAAAACTGCTCAATCAAAAGTATGGTTTCACTCTGTTAGCTGAATGCTCAGATCAGAAAGAAGTTTCACAGAATGCTTCTGTGTAGTTTATACTTGAATATATTCCTTTTTCCACTACTACGCTGTTAGCACTGCAAATGTCCAGTTGCATTTTCTACAGAAAGAGTGTTCAGATCTGCTCAATCAAAAGTATGGTTTAACTCTGTTAGCTGAATGCACAGATCAGAAAGAAGTTTCACCGAATGATTCTGTGTAGTTTATATTTGAAGACATTCCTTTTTCCACTATTACCCTCTTAGCGCTCCGAATCTCCACTTGTATTTTCTACAAAAAGAGTGTTTCATAACTGCTCAATCAAAAATATATTTTATCTCTGTTAACTGAATTTACAGATCAGAAATAAGTTTCACAGAATGCATCTGTGTAGTTTTTATTTGAAGATATTCTTTTTCCCAAAGTAGGCCTCTTAGCGCTTAGCATGTCCAATTGCAGTTTCTACAGAAAGAGTGTTTCAGAACGGCTCAATCAAAAGTAAGGTTCAACTCTGTTAGTTGAATGCACAGAACAGAAAGAATTTTCACAGAATGCTACTGTGTAGTTTATATTTGAATATAGTCCTTTTTCCACTATTACCCTCTTAGCGCTCCGAATGTCCACTTGCATTTTCTACAGAAAGAGGGTTCAGCACTGCGCAATCAAAAGTATGGTTTAACTCTGTTAGCTTAATGAACATATCAGAAATAAGTTTGACACAATGCTTCTGTGTAGTTTTTATTTGAAGATATTATTTTCCCCAATAGAGGCCTCTTAGCGCTCAGAATGTCCAATTGCAGTTTCTACAGAAAGAGTGTTTCAGAAAGGCTCAATCAAAAGTAAGGTTCAACTCTGTTAGTTGAATGCACAGAACAGAAAGAAGTTTCATACAATGCTTCTGTGTAGTTTATATTTGAACATATTCTTTTTTCCACTATTACCCACTTAGCGCTACGAATGTCCAGTTGCATTTTCTACAGACAGAGTGTTTCAAAACTGCTCATTCAAAAGTATGGTTTAACTCTGTTAGCTGAATGCTCAGAATAGAAAGAAGTTTCACAGAATGCTTCTGTGTAGTTTATATTTGAATATATTCCTTTTTCCACTACTACTCTCTTAGCGCTCCAAATGTCCAGTTGCATTTTCTACAGAAAGAGTGTTCAGATCTGCTCAATCAAAAGTATGGTTTAACTCTGTTAGCTGAATGCACAGATCAGAAAGAAGTTTCACAGAATGATTCTGTGTAGTTTATATTTGGAGAGATTCCTTTTTCCACTATTACCCTCTTAGCGCTCCGAATCTCCACTTGCATTTTCTACAGAAAGAGTGTTTCAGAACGGCTCAATCAAAACTAAGGTTCAACTCTTTTAGTTGAACAAACAGAACAGAAAGAAGTTTCACACAATTCTTCTGTGTAGTTTTTATTTGTAGACATTCTTTTTCCCAATATAGGCCTCTTAGCGCTCAGAATGTCCAATTGCAGTTTCTACAGAAAGAGTGTTTCAGAACGGCTCAATCAAAAGTAAGGTTGAACTCTGTTAGTTGAATGCACAGAACAGAAAGAAGTTTCATACAATGCTTCTGTGTAGTTTATATTTGAACATATTCTTTTTTCCAGTATTACCCACTTAGCGCTACGAATGTCCAGTTGCATTTTCTACAGACAGAGTGTTTCAAAACTGCTCAATCAAAAGTATGGTTTCACTCTGTTAGCTGAATGCTCAGATCAGAAAGAAGTTTCACAGAATGCTTCTGTGTAGTTTATACTTGAATATATTCCTTTTTCCACTACTACGCTCTTAGCGCTCCAAATGTCCAGTTGCATTTTCTAAAGAAAGAGTGTTCAGATCTGCTCAATCAAAAGTATGGTTTAACTCTGTTAGCTGAATGCACAGATCAGAAAGAAGTTTCACCGAATGATTCTGTGTAGTTTATATTTGAAGACATTCCTTTTTCCACTATTACCCTCTTAGCGCTCCGAATCTCCACTTGTATTTTCTACAAAAAGAGTGTTTCATAACTGCTCAATCTAAAATATGTTTTATCTCTGTTAACTGAATTTACAGATCAGAAATAAGTTTCACAGAATGCATCTGTGTAGTTTTTATTTGAAGATATTCTTTTTCCCAAAGTAGGCCTCTTAGCGCTTAGCATGTCCAATTGCAGTTTCTACAGAAAGAGTGTTTCAGAACGGCTCAATCAAAAGTAAGGTTCAACTCTGTTAGTTGAATGCACAGAACAGAAAGAATTTTCACAGAATGATACTGTGTAGTTTATATTTGAATATAGTCCTTTTTCCACTATTACCCTCTTAGCGCTCCGAATGTCCACTTGAATTTTCTACAGAAAGAGGGTTCAGCACTGCGCAATCAAAAGTATGGTTTAACTCTGTTAGCTTAATGAACATATCAGAAATAAGTTTCACACAATTCTTCTGTGTAGTTTTTATTTGAAGATATTATTTTTCCCAATAGAGGCCTCTTAGCGCTCAGAATGTCCAATTGCAGTTTCTACAGAAAGAGTGTTTCAGAAAGGCTCAATCAAAAGTAAGGTTCAACTCTGTTAGTTGAATGCACAGAACAGAAAGAAGTTTCATACAATGCTTCTGTGTAGTTTATATTTGAACATATTCTTTTTTCCACTATTAACCACTTAGCGCTACGAATGTCCAGTTGCATTTTCTACAGACAGAGTGTTTCAAAACTGCTCAATCAAAAGTATGGTTTAACTCTGTTAGCTGAATGCTCAGATCAGAAAGAAGTTTCACAGAATGCTTCTGTGTAGTTTATATTTGAATATATTCCTTTTTCCACTACTACTCTCTTAGCGCTCCAAATGTCCAGTTGCATTTTCTACAGAAAGAGTGTTCAGATCTGCTCAATCACAAGTATGGTTTAACTCTGTTAGCTGAATGCACAGATCAGAAAGAAGTTTCACAGAATGATTCTGTGTAGTTTATATTTGGAGACATTCCTTTTTCCACTATTACCCTCTTAGCGCTCCGAATCTCCACTTGCATTTTCTACAGAAAGAGTGTTTCAGAACGGCTCAATCAAAACTAAGGTTCAACTCTTTTAGTTGAACAAACAGAACAGAAAGAAGTTTCACACAATTCTTCTGTGTAGTTTTTATTTGTAGACATTCTTTTTCCCAATATAGGCCTCTTAGCGCTCAGAATGTCCAATTGCAGTTTCTACAGAAAGAGTGTTTCAGAACGGCTCAATCAAAAGTAAGGTTGAACTCTGTTAGTTGAATGCACAGAACAGAAAGAAGTTTCATACAATGCTTCTGTGTAGTTTATATTTGAACATATTCTTTTTTCCAGTATTACCCACTTAGCGCTACGAATGTCCAGTTGCATTTTCTACAGACAGAGTGTTTCAAAACTGCTCAATCAAAAGTATGGTTTTACTCTGTTAGCTGAATGCTCAGATCAGAAAGAAGTTTCACAGAATGCTTCTGTGTAGTTTATATTTGAATATATTCCTTTTTCCACTACTACTCTTTTAGCGCTCCAAATGTCCAGTTGCATTTTCTACAGAAAGAGTGTTCAGATCTGCTCAATCAAAAGTATGGTTTAACTCTGTTAGCTGAATGCACAGATCAGAAAGAAGTTTCACAGAATGATTCTCTGTAGTTTATATTTGGAGACATTCCTTTTTCCACAATTACCCTCTTAGCGCTCCGAATCTCCACTTGCATTTTCTACAGAAAGAGTGTTTCAGAACGGCTCAATCAAAACTAAGTTTCAACTCTTTTAGTTGAACAAACAGAACAGAAAGAAGTTTCACACAATTCTTCTGTGTAGTTTTTATTTGTAGACATTCTTTTTCCCAATATAGGCCTCTTAGCGCTCAGAATGTCCATTTGCAGTTTCTACAGAAAGAGTGTTTCAGAACGGCTCAATCAAAAGTAAGGTTGAACTCTGTTTGTGGAATGCACAGAACAGAAAGAAGTTTCATACAATGCTTCTGTGTAGTTTATATTTGAACATATTCTTTTTTCCACTATTACCCACTTAGCGCTACGAATGTCCAGTTGCATTTTCTACAGACAGAGTGTTTCAAAACTGCTCAATCAAAAGTATGGTTTAACTCTGTTAGCTGAATGCTCAGATCAGAAAGAAGTTTCACAGAATGCTTCTGTGTAGTTTATATTTGAATATATTCCTTTTCCAATACTACGCTCTTAGCGCTCCAAATGTCCAGTTGCATTTTCTACAGAAAGAGTGTTCAGATCTGCTCAATCAAAAGTATGGTTTAACTCTGTTAGCTGAATGCACAGATCAGAAAGAAGTTTCACCGAATGATTCTGTGTAGTTTATATTTGAAGACATTCCTTTTTCCACTATTACCCTCTTAGCGCTCAGAATCTCCACTTGTATTTTCTACAAAAAGAGTGTTTCATAACTGCTCAATCAAAAATATGTTTTATCTCTTAACTGAATTTACAGATCAGAAATAAGTTTCACAGAATGCATCTGTGTAGTTTTTATTTGAAAATATTCTTTTTCCCAAAGTAGGCCTCTTAGCGCTTAGCATGTCCAATTGCAGTTTCTACAGGAAGAGTGTTTCAGAACGGCTCAATCAAAAGTAAGGTTCAACTCTGTTAGTTGAATGCACAGAACAGAAAGAATTTTCACAGAATGCT
Organism: Symphalangus syndactylus; assembly: GCF_028878055.3. NCBI lineage: Eukaryota > Metazoa > Chordata > Mammalia > Primates > Hylobatidae > Symphalangus > Symphalangus syndactylus. The sequence continues at coordinate 94,994,244 of NC_072434.2, read as the reverse complement.
ACTGTGTAGTTTATATTTGAATATAGTCCTTTTTCCACTATTACCCTCTTAGCGCTCCGAATGTCCACTTGCATTTTCTACAGAAAGAGGGTTCAGCACTGCGCAATCAAAAGTATGGTTTAACTCTGTTAGCTTAATGAACATATCAGAAATAAGTTTCACACAATGCTTCTGTGTAGTTTTTATTTGAAGATATTATTTTTCCCAATAGAGGCCTCTTAGCGCTCAGAATGTCCAATTGCAGTTTCTACAGAAAGAGTGTTTCAGAAAGGCTCAATCAAAAGTAAGGTTCAACTCTGTTAGTTGAATGCACAGAACAGAAAGAAGTTTCATACAATGCTTCTGTGTAGTTTATATTTGAACATATTCTTTTTTCCACTATTACCCACTTAGCGCTACGAATGTCCAGTTGCATTTTCTACAGACAGAGTGTTTCAAAACTGCTCAATCAAAAGTATGGTTTAACTCTGTTAGCTGAATGCTCAGATCAGAAAGAAGTTTCACAGAATGCTTCTGTGTAGTTTATATTTGAATATATTCCTTTTTCCACTACTACTCTCTTAGCGCTCCAAATGTCCAGTTGCATTTTCTACAGAAAGAGTGTTCAGATCTGCTCAATCAAAAGTATGGTTTAACTCTGTTAGCTGAATGCACAGATCAGAAAGAAGTTTCACAGAATGATTCTGTGTAGTTTATATTTGGAGACATTCCTTTTTCCACTATTACCCTCTTAGCGCTCCGAATCTCCACTTGCATTTTCTACAGAAAGAGTGTTTCAGAACGGCTCAATCAAAACTAAGGTTCAACTCTTTTAGTTGAACAAACAGAACAGAAAGAAGTTTCACACAATTCTTCTGTGTAGTTTTTATTTGTAGACATTCTTTTTCCCAATATAGGCCTCTTAGCGCTCAGAATGTCCAATTGCAGTTTCTACAGAAAGAGTGTTTCAGAAAGGCTCAATCAAAAGTAAGGTTGAACTCTGTTAGTTGAATGCACAGAACAGAAAGAAGTTTCATACAATGCTTCTGTGTAGTTTATATTTGAACATATTCTTTTTTCCAGTATTACCCACTTAGCGCTACGAATGTCCAGTTGCATTTTCTACAGACAGAGTGTTTCAAAACTGCTCAATCAAAAGTATGGTTTCACTCTGTTAGCTGAATGCTCAGATCAGAAAGAAGTTTCACAGAATGCTTCTGTGTAGTTTATACTTGAATATATTCCTTTTTCCACTACTACGCTCTTAGCGCTCCAAATGTCCAGTTGCATTTTCTAAAGAAAGAGTGTTCAGATCTGCTCAATCAAAAGTATGGTTTAACTCTGTTAGCTGAATGCACAGATCAGAAAGAAGTTTCACCGAATGATTCTGTGTAGTTTATATTTGAAGACATTCCTTTTTCCACTATTACCCTCTTAGCGCTCCGAATCTCCACTTGTATTTTCTACAAAAAGAGTGTTTCATAACTGCTCAATCTAAAATATGTTTTATCTCTGTTAACTGAATTTACAGATCAGAAATAAGTTTCACAGAATGCATCTGTGTAGTTTTTATTTGAAGATATTCTTTTTCCCAAAGTAGGCCTCTTAGCGCTTAGCATGTCCAATTGCAGTTTCTACAGAAAGAGTGTTTCAGAACGGCTCAATCAAAAGTAAGGTTCAACTCTGTTAGTTGAATGCACAGAACAGAAAGAATTTTCACAGAATGCTACTGTGTAGTTTATATTTGAATATAGTCCTTTTTCCACTATTACCCTCTTAGCGCTCCGAATGTCCACTTGCATTTTCTACAGAAAGAGGGTTCAGCACTGCGCAATCAAAAGTATGGTTTAACTCTGTTAGCTTAATGAACATATCAGAAATAAGTTTCACACAATTCTTCTGTGTAGTTTTTATTTGAAGATATTATTTTTCCCAATAGAGGCCTCTTAGCGCTCAGAATGTCCAATTGCAGTTTCTACAGAAAGAGTGTTTCAGAAAGGCTCAATCAAAAGTAAGGTTCAACTCTGTTAGTTGAATGCACAGAACAGAAAGAAGTTTCATACAATGCTTCTGTGTAGTTTATATTTGAACATATTCTTTTTTCCACTATTAACCACTTAGCGCTACGAATGTCCAGTTGCATTTTCTACAGACAGAGTGTTTCAAAACTGCTCAATCAAAAGTATGGTTTAACTCTGTTAGCTGAATGCTCAGATCAGAAAGAAGTTTCACAGAATGCTTCTGTGTAGTTTATATTTGAATATATTCCTTTTTCCACTACTACTCTCTTAGCGCTCCAAATGTCCAGTTGCATTTTCTACAGAAAGAGTGTTCAGATCTGCTCAATCACAAGTATGGTTTAACTCTGTTAGCTGAATGCACAGATCAGAAAGAAGTTTCACAGAATGATTCTGTGTAGTTTATATTTGGAGACATTCCTTTTTCCACTATTACCCTCTTAGCGCTCCGAATCTCCACTTGCATTTTCTACAGAAAGAGTGTTTCAGAACGGCTCAATCAAAACTAAGGTTCAACTCTTTTAGTTGAACAAACAGAACAGAAAGAAGTTTCACACAATTCTTCTGTGTAGTTTTTATTTGTAGACATTCTTTTTCCCAATATAGGCCTCTTAGCGCTCAGAATGTCCAATTGCAGTTTCTACAGAAAGAGTGTTTCAGAACGGCTCAATCAAAGTAAGGTTGAACTCTGTTAGTTGAATGCACAGAACAGAAAGAAGTTTCATACAATGCTTCTGTGTAGTTTATATTTGAACATATTCTTTTTTCCAGTATTACCCACTTAGCGCTACGAATGTCCAGTTGCATTTTCTACAGACAGAGTGTTTCAAAACTGCTCAATCAAAAGTATGGTTTCACTCTGTTAGCTGAATGCTCAGATCAGAAAGAAGTTTCACAGAATGCTTCTGTGTAGTTTATACTTGAATATATTCCTTTTTCCACTACTACGCTCTTAGCGCTCCAAATGTCCAGTTGCATTTTCTAAAGAAAGAGTGTTCAGATCTGCTCAATCAAAAGTATGGTTTAACTCTGTTAGCTGAATGCACAGATCAGAAAGAAGTTTCACCGAATGATTCTGTGTAGTTTATATTTGAAGACATTTCTTTTTCCACTATTACCCTCTTAGCGCTCCGAATCTCCACTTGTATTTTCTACAAAAAGAGTGTTTCATAACTGCTCAATCTAAAATATATTTTATCTCTGTTAACTGAATTTACAGATCAGAAATAAGTTTCACAGAATGCATCTGTGTAGTTTTTATTTGAAGATATTCTTTTTCCCAAAGTAGGCCTCTTAGCGCTTAGCATGTCCAATTGCAGTTTCTACAGAAAGAGTGTTTCAGAACGGCTCAATCAAAAGTAAGGTTCAACTCTGTTAGTTGAATGCACAGAACAGAAAGAATTTTCACAGAATGCTACTGTGTAGTTTATATTTGAATATAGTCCTTTTTCCACTATTACCCTCTTAGCGCTCCGAATGTCCACTTGCATTTTCTACAGAAAGAGGGTTCAGCACTGCGCAATCAAAAGTATGGTTTAACTCTGTTAGCTTAATGAACATATCAGAAATAAGTTTCACACAATGCTTCTGTGTAGTTTTTATTTGAAGATATTATTTTCCCCAATAGAGGCCTCTTAGCGCTCAGAATGTCCAATTGCAGTTTCTACAGAAAGAGTGTTTCAGAAAGGCTCAATGAAAAGTAAGGTTCAACTCTGTTAGTTGAATGCACAGAACAGAAAGAAGTTTCATACAATGCTTCTGTGTAGTTTATATTTGAACATATTCTTTTTTCCACTATTACCCACTTAGCGCTACGAATGTCCAGTTGCATTTTCTACAGACAGAGTGTTTCAAAACTGCTCAATCAAAAGTATGGATTTACTCTGTTAGCTGAATGCTCAGATCAGAAAGAAGTTTCACAGAATGCTTCTGTGTAGTTTATATTTGAATATATTCCTTTTTCCACTACTACTCTTTTAGCGCTCCAAATGTCCAGTTGCATTTTCTACAGAAAGAGTGTTCAGATCTGCTCAATCAAAAGTATGGTTTAACTCTGTTAGCTGAATGCACAGATCAGAAAGAAGTTTCACAGAATGATTCTGTGTAGTTTATATTTGGAGACATTCCTTTTTCCACTATTACCCTCTTAGCGCTCCGAATCTCCACTTGCATTTTCTACAGAAAGAGTGTTTCAGAACGGCTCAATCAAAACTAAGTTTCAACTCTTTTAGTTGAACAAACAGAACAGAAAGAAGTTTCACACAATTCTTCTGTGTAGTTTTTATTTGTAGACATTCTTTTTCCCAATATAGGCCTCTTAGCGCTCAGAATGTCCAATTGCAGTTTCTACAGAAAGAGTGTTTCAGAACGGCTCAATCAAAAGTAAGGTTGAACTCTGTTAGTTGAATGCACAGAACAGAAAGAAGTTTCATACAATGCTTCTGTGTAGTTTATATTTGAACATATTCTTTTTTCCACTATTACCCACTTAGCGCTACGAATGTCCAGTTGCATTTTCTACAGACAGAGTGTTTCAAAACTGCTCAATCAAAAGTATGGTTTAACTCTGTTAGCTGAATGCTCAGATCAGAAAGAAGTTTCACAGAATGCTTCTGTGTAGTTTATACTTGAATATATTCCTTTTTCCACTACTACGCTCTTAGCGCTCCAAATGTCCAGTTGCATTTTCTACAGAAAGAGTGTTCAGATCTGCTCAATCAAAAGTATGGTTTAACTCTGTTAGCTGAATGCACAGATCAGAAAGAAGTTTCACCGAATGATTCTGTGTAGTTTATATTTGAAGACATTCCATTTTACACTATTACCCTCTTAGCGCTCCGAATCTCCACTTGTATTTTCTACAAAAAGAGTGTTTCATAACTGCTCAATCAAAAATATGTTTTATCTCTGTTAACTGAATTTACAGATCAGAAATAAGTTTCACAGAATGCATCTGTGTAGTTTTTATTTGAAGATATTCTTTTTCCAAAAGTAGGCCTCTTAGCGCTTAGCATGTCCAATTGCAGTTTCTACAGAAAGAGTGTTTCAGAACGGCTCAATCAAAAGTAAGGTTCAACTCTGTTAGTTGAATGCACAGAACAGAAAGAATTTTCACAGAATGCTACTGTGTAGTTTATATTTGAATATAGTCCTTTTTCCACTATTACCCTCTTAGCGCTCCGAATGTCCACTTGCATTTTCTACAGAAAGAGGGTTCAGCACTGCGCAATCAAAAGTATGGTTTAACTCTGTTAGCTTAATGAACATATCAGAAATAAGTTTCACACAATGCTTCTGTGTAGTTTTTATTTGAAGATATTATTTTTCCCAATAGAGGCCTCTTAGCGCTCAGAATGTCCAATTGCAGTTTCTACAGAAAGAGTGTTTCAGAAAGGCTCAATCAAAAGTAAGGTTCAACTCTGTTAGTTGAATGCACAGAACAGAAAGAAGTTTCATACAATGCTTCTGTGTAGTTTATATTTGAACATATTCTTTTTTCCACTATTACCCACTTAGCGCTACGAATGTCCAGTTGCATTTTCTACAGACAGAGTGTTTCAAAACTGCTCAATCAAAAGTATGGTTTAACTCTGTTAGCTGAATGCTCAGATCAGAAAGAAGTTTCACAGAATGCTTCTGTGTAGTTTATATTTGAATATATTCCTTTTTCCACTACTACTCTCTTAGCGCTCCAAATGTCCAGTTGCATTTTCTACAGAAAGAGTGTTCAGATCTGCTCAATCACAAGTATGGTTTAACTCTGTTAGCTGAATGCACAGATCAGAAAGAAGTTTCACAGAATGATTCTGTGTAGTTTATATTTGGAGACATTCCTTTTTCCACTATTACCCTCTTAGCGCTCCGAATCTCCACTTGCATTTTCTACAGAAAGAGTGTTTCAGAACGGCTCAATCAAAACTAAGGTTCAACTCTTTTAGTTGAACAAACAGAACAGAAAGAAGTTTCACACAATTCTTCTGTGTAGTTTTTATTTGTAGACATTCTTTTTCCCAATATAGGCCTCTTAGCGCTCAGAATGTCCAATTGCAGTTTCTACAGAAAGAGTGTTTCAGAACGGCTCAATCAAAGTAAGGTTGAACTCTGTTAGTTGAATGCACAGAACAGAAAGAAGTTTCATACAATGCTTCTGTGTAGTTTATATTTGAACATATTCTTTTTTCCAGTATTACCCACTTAGCGCTACGAATGTCCAGTTGCATTTTCTACAGACAGAGTGTTTCAAAACTGCTCAATCAAAAGTATGGTTTCACTCTGTTAGCTGAATGCTCAGATCAGAAAGAAGTTTCACAGAATGCTTCTGTGTAGTTTATACTTGAATATATTCCTTTTTCCACTACTACGCTCTTAGCGCTCCAAATGTCCAGTTGCATTTTCTAAAGAAAGAGTGTTCAGATCTGCTCAATCAAAAGTATGGTTTAACTCTGTTAGCTGAATGCACAGATCAGAAAGAAGTTTCACCGAATGATTCTGTGTAGTTTATATTTGAAGACATTCCTTTTTCCACTATTACCCTATTAGCGCTCCGAATCTCCACTTGTATTTTCTACAAAAAGAGTGTTTCATAACTGCTCAATCTAAAATATATTTTATCTCTGTTAACTGAATTTACAGATCAGAAATAAGTTTCACAGAATGCATCTGTGTAGTTTTTATTTGAAGATATTCTTTTTCCCAAAGTAGGCCTCTTAGCGCTTAGCATGTCCAATTGCAGTTTCTACAGAAAGAGTGTTTCAGAACGGCTCAATCAAAAGTAAGGTTCAACTCTGTTAGTTGAATGCACAGAACAGAAAGAATTTTCACAGAATGCTACTGTGTAGTTTATATTTGAATATAGTCCTTTTTCCACTATTACCCTCTTAGCGCTCCGAATGTCCACTTGCATTTTCTACAGAAAGAGGGTTCAGCACTGCGCAATCAAAAGTATGGTTTAACTCTGTTAGCTTAATGAACATATCAGAAATAAGTTTCACACAATGCTTCTGTGTAGTTTTTATTTGAAGATATTATTTTCCCCAATAGAGGCCTCTTAGCGCTCAGAATGTCCAATTGCAGTTTCTACAGAAAGAGTGTTTCAGAAAGGCTCAATGAAAAGTAAGGTTCAACTCTGTTAGTTGAATGCACAGAACAGAAAGAAGTTTCATACAATGCTTCTGTGTAGTTTATATTTGAACATATTCTTTTTTCCACTATTACCCACTTAGCGCTACGAATGTCCAGTTGCATTTTCTACAGACAGAGTGTTTCAAAACTGCTCAATCAAAAGTATGGTTTTACTCTGTTAGCTGAATGCTCAGATCAGAAAGAAGTTTCACAGAATGCTTCTGTGTAGTTTATATTTGAATATATTCCTTTTTCCACTACTACTCTTTTAGCGCTCCAAATGTCCAGTTGCATTTTCTACAGAAAGAGTGTTCAGATCTGCTCAATCAAAAGTATGGTTTAACTCTGTTAGCTGAATGCACAGATCAGAAAGAAGTTTCACAGAATGATTCTGTGTAGTTTATATTTGGAGACATTCCTTTTTCCACTATTACCCTCTTAGCGCTCCGAATCTCCACTTGCATTTTCTACAGAAAGAGTGTTTCAGAACGGCTCAATCAAAACTAAGTTTCAACTCTTTTAGTTGAACAAACAGAACAGAAAGAAGTTTCACACAATTCTTCTGTGTAGTTTTTATTTGTAGACATTCTTTTTCCCAATATAGGCCTCTTAGCGCTCAGAATGTCCAATTGCAGTTTCTACAGAAAGAGTGTTTCAGAACGGCTCAATCAAAAGTAAGGTTGAACTCTGTTAGTTGAATGCACAGAACAGAAAGAAGTTTCATACAATGCTTCTGTGTAGTTTATATTTGAACATATTCTTTTTTCCACTATTACCCACTTAGCGCTACGAATGTCCAGTTGCATTTTCTACAGACAGAGTGTTTCAAAACTGCTCAATCAAAAGTATGGTTTAACTCTGTTAGCTGAATGCTCAGATCAGAAAGAAGTTTCACAGAATGCTTCTGTGTAGTTTATACTTGAATATATTCCTTTTTCCACTACTACGCTCTTAGCGCTCCAAATGTCCAGTTGCATTTTCTACAGAAAGAGTGTTCAGATCTGCTCAATCAAAAGTATGGTTTAACTCTATTAGCTGAATGCACAGATCAGAAAGAAGTTTCACCGAATGATTCTGTGTAGTTTATATTTGAAGACATTCCTTTTTCCACTATTACCCTCTTAGCGCTCCGAATCTCCACTTGTATTTTCTACAAAAAGAGTGTTTCATAACTGCTCAATCTAAAATATGTTTTATCTCTGTTAACTGAATTTACAGATCAGAAATAAGTTTCACAGAATGCATCTGTGTAGTTTTTATTTGAAGATATTCTTTTTCCCAAAGTAGGCCTCTTAGCGCTTAGCATGTCCAATTGCAGTTTCTACAGAAAGAGTGTTTCAGAACGGCTCAATCAAAAGTAAGGTTCAACTCTGTTAGTTGAATGCACAGAACAGAAAGAATTTTCACAGAATGCTACTGTGTAGTTTATATTTGAATATAGTCCTTTTTCCACTATTACCCTCTTAGCGCTCCGAATGTCCACTTGCATTTTCTACAGAAAGAGGGTTCAGCACTGCGCAATCAAAAGTATGGTTTAACTCTGTTAGCTTAATGAACATATCAGAAATAAGTTTCACACAATTCTTCTGTGTAGTTTTTATTTGAAGATATTATTTTTCCCAATAGAGGCCTCTTAGCGCTCAGAATGTCCAATTGCAGTTTCTACAGAAAGAGTGTTTCAGAAAGGCTCAATCAAAAGTAAGGTTCAACTCTGTTAGTTGAATGCACAGAACAGAAAGAAGTTTCATACAATGCTTCTGTGTAGTTTATATTTGAACATATTCTTTTTTCCACTATTAACCACTTAGCGCTACGAATGTCCAGTTGCATTTTCTACAGACAGAGTGTTTCAAAACTGCTCAATCAAAAGTATGGTTTAACTCTGTTAGCTGAATGCTCAGATCAGAAAGAAGTTTCACAGAATGCTTCTGTGTAGTTTATATTTGAATATATTCCTTTTTCCACTACTACTCTCTTAGCGCTCCAAATGTCCAGTTGCATTTTCTACAGAAAGAGTGTTCAGATCTGCTCAATCACAAGTATGGTTTAACTCTGTTAGCTGAATGCACAGATCAGAAAGAAGTTTCACAGAATGATTCTGTGTAGTTTATATTTGGAGACATTCCTTTTTCCACTATTACCCTCTTAGCGCTCCGAATCTCCACTTGCATTTTCTACAGAAAGAGTGTTTCAGAACGGCTCAATCAAAACTAAGGTTCAACTCTTTTAGTTGAACAAACAGAACAGAAAGAAGTTTCACACAATTCTTCTGTGTAGTTTTTATTTGTAGACATTCTTTTTCCCAATATAGGCCTCTTAGCGCTCAGAATGTCCAATTGCAGTTTCTACAGAAAGAGTGTTTCAGAACGGCTCAATCAAAGTAAGGTTGAACTCTGTTAGTTGAATGCACAGAACAGAAAGAAGTTTCATACAATGCTTCTGTGTAGTTTATATTTGAACATATTCTTTTTTCCAGTATTACCCACTTAGCGCTACGAATGTCCAGTTGCATTTTCTACAGACAGAGTGTTTCAAAACTGCTCAATCAAAAGTATGGTTTCACTCTGTTAGCTGAATGCTCAGATCAGAAAGAAGTTTCACAGAATGCTTCTGTGTAGTTTATACTTGAATATATTCCTTTTTCCACTACTACGCTCTTAGCGCTCCAAATGTCCAGTTGCATTTTCTAAAGAAAGAGTGTTCAGATCTGCTCAATCAAAAGTATGGTTTAACTCTGTTAGCTGAATGCACAGATCAGAAAGAAGTTTCACCGAATGGTTCTGTGTAGTTTATATTTGAAGACATTCCTTTTTCCACTATTACCCTCTTAGCGCTCCGAATCTCCACTTGTATTTTCTACAAAAAGAGTGTTTCATAACTGCTCAATCTAAAATATATTTTATCTCTGTTAACTGAATTTACAGATCAGAAATAAGTTTCACAGAATGCATCTGTGTAGTTTTTATTTGAAGATATTCTTTTTCCCAAAGTAGGCCTCTTAGCGCTTAGCATGTCCAATTGCAGTTTCTACAGAAAGAGTGTTTCAGAACGGCTCAATCAAAAGTAAGGTTCAACTCTGTTAGTTGAATGCACAGAACAGAAAGAATTTTCACAGAATGCTACTGTGTAGTTTATATTTGAATATAGTCCTTTTTCCACTATTACCCTCTTAGCGCTCCGAATGTCCACTTGCATTTTCTACAGAAAGAGGGTTCAGCACTGCGCAATCAAAAGTATGGTTTAACTCTGTTAGCTTAATGAACATATCAGAAATAAGTTTCACACAATGCTTCTTTGTAGTTTTTATTTGAAGATATTTTTTTCCCCAATAGAGGCCTCTTAGCGCTCAGAATGTCCAATTGCAGTTTCTACAGAAAGAGTGTTTCAGAAAGGCTCAATGAAAAGTAAGGTTCAACTCTGTTAGTTGAATGCACAGAACAGAAAGAAGTTTCATACAATGCTTCTGTGTAGTTTATATTTGAACATATTCTTTTTTCCACTATTACCCACTTAGCGCTACGAATGTCCAGTTGCATTTTCTACAGACAGAGTGTTTCAAAACTGCTCAATCAAAAGTATGGTTTTACTCTGTTAGCTGAATGCTCAGATCAGAAAGAAGTTTCACAGAATGCTTCTGTGTAGTTTATATTTGAATATATTCCTTTTTCCACTACTACTCTTTTAGCGCTCCAAATGTCCAGTTGCATTTTCTACAGAAAGAGTGTTCAGATCTGCTCAATCAAAAGTATGGTTTAACTCTGTTAGCTGAATGCACAGATCAGAAAGAAGTTTCACAGAATGATTCTGTGTAGTTTATATTTGGAGACATTCCTTTTTCCACTATTACCCTCTTAGCGCTCCGAATCTCCACTTGCATTTTCTACAGAAAGAGTGTTTCAGAACGGCTCAATCAAAACTAAGTTTCAACTCTTTTAGTTGAACAAACAGAAGAGAAAGAAGTTTCACACAATTATTCTGTGTAGTTTTTATTTGTAGACATTCTTTTTCCCAATATAGGCCTCTTAGCGCTCAGAATGTCCAATTGCAGTTTCTACAGAAAGAGTGTTTCAGAACGGCTCAATCAAAAGTAAGGTTGAACTCTGTTAGTTGAATGCACAGAACAGAAAGAAGTTTCATACAATGCTTCTGTGTAGTTTATATTTGAACATATTCTTTTTTCCACTATTACCCACTTAGCGCTACGAATGTCCAGTTGCATTTTCTACAGACAGAGTGTTTCAAAACTGCTCAATCAAAAGTATGGTTTAACTCTGTTAGCTGAATGCTCAGATCAGAAAGAAGTTTCACAGAATGCTTCTGTGTAGTTTATACTTGAATATATTCCTTTTTCCACTACTACGCTCTTAGCGCTCCAAATGTCCAGTTGCATTTTCTACAGAAAGAGTGTTCAGATCTGCTCAATCAAAAGTATGGTTTAACTCTGTTAGCTGAATGCACAGATCAGAAAGAAGTTTCACCGAATGATTCTGTGTAGTTTATATTTGAAGACATTCCATTTTCCACTATTACCCTCTTAGCGCTCCGAATCTCCACTTGTATTTTCTACAAAAAGAGTGTTTCATAACTGCTCAATCAAAAATATGTTTTATCTCTGTTAACTGAATTTACAGATCAGAAATAAGTTTCACAGAATGCATCTGTGTAGTTTTTATTTGAAGATATTCTTTTTCCAAAAGTAGGCCTCTTAGCGCTTAGCATGTCCAATTGCAGTTTCTACAGAAAGAGTGTTTCAGAACGGCTCAATCAAAAGTAAGGTTCAACTCTGTTAGTTGAATGCACAGAACAGAAAGAATTTTCACAGAATGCTACTGTGTAGTTTATATTTGAATATAGTCCTTTTTCCACTATTACCCTCTTAGCGCTCCGAATGTCCACTTGCATTTTCTACAGAAAGAGGGTTCAGCACTGCGCAATCAAAAGTATGGTTTAACTCTGTTAGCTTAATGAACATATCAGAAATAAGTTTCACACAATGCTTCTGTGTAGATTTTATTTGAAGATATTATTTTTCCCAATAGAGGCCTCTTAGCGCTCAGAATGTCCAATTGCAGTTTCTACAGAAAGAGTGTTTCAGAAAGGCTCAATCAAAAGTAAGGTTCAACTCTGTTAGTTGAATGCACAGAACAGAAAGAAGTTTCATACAATGCTTCTGTGCAGTTTATATTTGAACATATTCTTTTTTCCACTATTACCCACTTAGCGCTACGAATGTCCAGTTGCATTTTCTACAGACAGAGTGTTTCAAAACTGCTCAATCAAAAGTATGGTTTAACTCTGTTAGCTGAATGCTCAGATCAGAAAGAAGTTTCACAGAATGCTTCTGTGTAGTTTATATTTGAATATATTCCTTTTTCCACTACTACTCTCTTAGCGCTCCAAATGTCCAGTTGCATTTTCTACAGAAAGAGTGTTCAGATCTGCTCAATCAAAAGTATGGTTTAACTCTGTTAGCTGAATGCACAGATCAGAAAGAAGTTTCACAGAATGATTCTGTGTAGTTTATATTTGGAGACATTCCTTTTTCCACTATTACCCTCTTAGCGCTCCGAATCTCCACTTGCATTTTCTACAGAAAGAGTGTTTCAGAACGGCTCAATCAAAACTAAGGTTCAACTCATTTAGTTGAACAAACAGAACAGAAAGAAGTTTCAAACTATTCTTCTGTGTAGTTTTTATTTGTAGACATTCTTTTTCCCAATATAGGCCTCTTAGCGCTCAGAAAGTCCAATTGCAGTTTCTACAGAAAGAGTGTTTCAGAACGGCTCAATCAAAAGTAAGGTTGAACTCTGTTTGTTGAATGCACAGAACAGAAAGAAGTTTCATACAATGCTTCTGTGTAGTTTATATTTGAACATATTCTTTTTTCCACTATTACCCACTTAGCGCTACGAATGTCCAGTTGCATTTTCTACAGACAGAGTGTTTCAAAACTGCTCAATCAAAAGTATGGTTTAACTCTGTTAGCTGAATGCTCAGATCAGAAAGAAGTTTCACAGAATGCTTCTGTGTAGTTTATATTTGAATATATTCCTTTTCCAATACTACGCTCTTAGCGCTCCAAATGTCCAGTTGCATTTTCTACAGAAAGAGTGTTCAGATCTGCTCAATCAAAAGTATGGTTTAACTCTGTTAGCTGAATGCACAGATCAGAAAGAAGTTTCACCGAATGATTCTATGTAGTTTATATTTGAAGACATTCCTTTTTCCACTATTACCCTCTTAGCGCTCCGAATCTCCACTTGTATTTTCTACAAAAAGAGTGTTTCATAACTGCTCAATCAAAAATATGTTTTATCTCTGTTAACTGAATTTACAGATCAGAAATAAGTTTCACAGAATGCATCTGTGTAGTTTTTATTTGAAGATATTCTTTTTCCCAAAGTAGGCCTCTTAGCGCTTAGCATGTCCAATTGCAGTTTCTACAGAAACAGTGTTTTAGAACGGCTCAATCAAAAGTAAGGTTCAACTCTGTTAGTTGAATGCACAGAACAGAAAGAATTTTCACAGAATGCTACTGTGTAGTTTATATTTGAATATAGTCCTTTTTCCACTATTACCCTCTTAGCGCTCCGAATGTCCACTTGCATTTTCTACAGAAAGAGGGTTCAGCACTGCGCAATCAAAAGTATGGTTTAACTCTGTTAGCTTAATGAACATATCAGAAATAAGTTTCACACAATGCTTCTGTGTAGTTTTTATTTGAAGATATTATTTTTCCCAATAGAGGCCTCTTAGCGCTCAGAATGTCCAATTGCAGTTTCTACAGAAAGAGTGTTTCAGAAAGGCTCAATCAAAAGTAAGGTTCAACTCTGTTAGTTGAATGCACAGAACAGAAAGAAGTTTCATACAATGCTTCTGTGTAGTTTATATTTGAACATATTCTTTTTTCCACTATTACCCACTTAGCGCTACGAATGTCCAGTTGCATTTTCTACAGACAGAGTGTTTCAAAACTGCTCAATCAAAAGTATGGTTTAACTCTGTTAGCTGAATGCTCAGATCAGAAAGAAGTTTCACAGAATGCTTCTGTGTAGTTTATATTTGAATATATTCCTTTTTCCACTACTACTCTCTTAGCGCTCCAAATGTCCAGTTGCATTTTCTACAGAAAGAGTGTTCAGATCTGCTCAATCAAAAGTATGGTTTAACTCTGTTAGCTGAATGCACAGATCAGAAAGAAGTTTCACAGAATGATTCTGTGTAGTTTATATTTGGAGACATTCCTTTTTCCACTATTACCCTCTTAGCGCTCTGAATCTCCACTTGCATTTTCTACAGAAAGAGTGTTTCAGAACGGCTCAATCAAAACTAAGGTTCAACTCTTTTAGTTGAACAAACAGAACAGAAAGAAGTTTCACACAATTCTTCTGTGTAGTTTTTATTTGTAGACATTCTTTTTCCCAATATAGGCCTCTTAGCGCTCAGAATGTCCAATTGCAGTTTCTACAGAAAGAGTGTTTCAGAACGGCTCAATCAAAAGTAAGGTTGAACTCTGTTAGTTGAATGCACAGAACAGAAAGAAGTTTCATACAATGCTTCTGTGTAGTTTATATTTGAACATATTCTTTTTTCCACTATTACCCACTTAGCGCTACGAATGTCCAGTTGCATTTTCTACAGACAGAGTGTTTCAAAACTGCTCAATCAAAAGTATGGTTTAACTCTGTTAGCTGAATGCTCAGATCAGAAAGAAGTTTCACAGAATGCTTCTGTGTAGTTTATATTTGAATATATTCCTTTTTCCACTACTACGCTCTTAGCGCTCCAAATGACCAGTTGCATTTTCTACAGAAAGAGTGTTCAGATCTGCTCAATCAAAAGTATGGTTTAACTCTGTTAGCTGAATGCACAGATCAGAAAGAAGTTTCACCGAATGATTCTGTGTAGTTTATATTTGAAGACATTCCTTTTTCCACTATTACCCTCTTCGCGCTCCGAATCTCCACTTGTATTTTCTACAAAAAGAGTGTTTCATAACTGCTCAATCAAAAATATGTTTTATCTCTGTTAACTGAATTTACAGATCAGAAATAAGTTTCACAGAATGCATCTGTGTAGTTTTTATTTGAAGATATTCTTTTTCCCAAAGTAGGCCTCTTAGCGCTTAGCATGTCCAATTGCAGTTTCTACAGAAACAGTGTTTTAGAACGGCTCAATCAAAAGTAAGGTTCAACTCTGTTAGTTGAATGCACAGAACAGAAAGAATTTTCACAGAATGCTACTGTGTAGTTTATATTTGAATATAGTCCTTTTTCCACTATTACCCTCTTAGCGCTCCGAATGTCCACTTGCATTTTCTACAGAAAGAGGGTTCAGCACTGCGCAATCAAAAGTATGGTTTAACTCTGTTAGCTTAATGAACATATCAGAAATAAGTTTCACACAATGCTTCTGTGTAGTTTTTATTTGAAGATATTATTTTTCCCAATAGAGGCCTCTTAGCGCTCAGAATGTCCAATTGCAGTTTCTACAGAAAGAGTGTTTAAGAAAGGCTCAATCAAAAGTAAGGTTCAACTCTGTTAGTTGAATGCACAGAACAGAAAGAAGTTTCATACAATGCTTCTGTGTAGTTTATATTTGAACATATTCTTTTTTCCACTATTACCCACTTAGCGCTACGAATGTCCAGTTGCATTTTCTACAGACAGAGTGTTTCAAAACTGCTCAATCAAAAGTATGGTTTAACTCTGTTAGCTGAATGCTCAGATCAGAAAGAAGTTTCACAGAATGCTTCTGTGTAGTTTATATTTGAATATATTCCTTTTTCCACTACTACTCTCTTAGCGCTCCAAATGTCCAGTTGCATTTTCTACAGAAAGAGTGTTCAGATCTGCTCAATCAAAAGTATGGTTTAACTCTGTTAGCTGAATGCACAGATCAGAAAGAAGTTTCACAGAATGATTCTGTGTAGTTTATATTTGGAGACATTCCTTTTTCCACTATTACCCTCTTAGCGCTCTGAATCTCCACTTGCATTTTCTACAGAAAGAGTGTTTCAGAACGGCTCAATCAAAACTAAGGTTCAACTCTTTTAGTTGAACAAACAGAACAGAAAGAAGTTTCACACAATTCTTCTGTGTAGTTTTTATTTGTAGACATTCTTTTTCCCAATATAGGCCTCTTAGCGCTCAGAATGTCCAATTGCAGTTTCTACAGAAAGAGTGTTTCAGAACGGCTCAATCAAAAGTAAGGTTGAACTCTGTTAGTTGAATGCACAGAACAGAAAGAAGTTTCATACAATGCTTCTGTGTAGTTTATATTTGAACATATTCTTTTTTCCACTATTACCCACTTAGCGCTACGAATGTCCAGTTGCATTTTCTACAGACAGAGTGTTTCAAAACTGCTCAATCAAAAGTATGGTTTAACTCTGTTAGCTGAATGCTCAGATCAGAAAGAAGTTTCACAGAATGCTTCTGTGTAGTTTATACTTGAATATATTACTTTTTCCACTACTACGCTCTTAGCGCTCCAAATGTCCAGTTGCATTTTCTACAGAAAGAGTGTTCAGATCTGCTCAATCAAAAGTGTGGTTTAACTCTGTTAGCTGAATGCACAGATCAGAAAGAAGTTTCACCGAATGATTCTGTGTAGTTTATATTTGAAGACATTCCTTTTTCCACTATTACCCTCTTAGCGCTCCGAATCTCCACTTGCATTTTCTACAAAAAGAGTGTTTCATAACTGCTCAATCAAAAATATGTTTTATCTCTGTTAACTGAATTTACAGATCAGAAATAAGTTTCACAGAATGCATCTGTGTAGTTTTTATTTGAAGATATTCTTTTTCCCAAAGTAGGCCTCTTAGCGCTTAGCATGTCCAATTGCAGTTTCTACAGAAAGAGTGTTTCAGAACGGCTCAATCAAAAGTAAGGTTCAACTCTGTTAGTTGAATGCACAGAACAGAAAGAATTTTCACAGAATGCTACTGTGTAGTTTATATTTGAATATATTCCTTTTTCCACTATTACCCTCTTAGCGCTCCGAATGTCCACTTGCATTTTCTACAGAAAGAGGGTTCAGCACTGCGCAATCAAAAGTATGGTTTAACTCTGTTAGCTTAATGAACATATCAGAAATAAGTTTCACACAATGCTTCTGTGTAGTTTTTATTTGAAGATATTTTTTTTCCCTATAGAGGCCTCTTAGCGCTCAGAATGTCCAATTGCAGTTTCTACAGAAAGAGTGTTTCAGAAAGGCTCAATCAAAAGTAAGGTTCAACTCTGTTAGTTGAATGCACAGAACAGAAAGAAGTTTCATACAATGCTTCTGTGTAGTTTATATTTGAACATATTCTTTTTTCCACTATTACCCACTTAGCCCTACGAATGTCCATTTGCATTTTCTACAGACAGAGAGTTTCAAAACTGCTCAATCAAAAGTATGGTTTAACTCTGTTAGCTCAATGCTCAGATCAGAAAGAAGTTTCACAGAATGCTTCTGTGTAGTTTATATTTGAATATATTCCTTTTTCCACTACTACTCTCTTAGCGCTCCAAATGTACAGTTGCATTTTCTACAGAAAGAGTGTTCAGATCTGCTCAATCAAAAGTATGGTTTAACTCTGTTAGCTGAATGCACAGATCAGAAAGAAGTTTCACAGAATGATTCTGTGTAGTTTATATTTGGAGACATTCCTTTTTCCACTATTACCCTCTTAGCGCTCCGAATCTCCACTTGCATTTTCTACAGAAAGAGTGTTTCAGAACGGCTCAATCAAAACTAAGGTTCAACTCTTTTAGTTGAACAAACAGAACAGAAAGAAGTTTCACACAATTCTTCTGTGTAGTTTTTATTTGTAGACATTCTTTTTCCCAATATAGGCCTCTTAGCGCTCAGAATGTCCAATTGCAGTTTCTACAGAAAGAGTGTTTCAGAACGGCTCAATCAAAAGTAAGGTTGAACTCTGTTAGTTGAATGCACAGAACAGAAAGAAGTTTCATACAATGCTTCTGTGTAGTTTATATTTGAACATATTCTTTTTTCCACTATTACCCACTTAGCGCTACGAATGTCCAGTTGCATTTTCTACAGACAGAGTGTTTCAAAACTGCTCAATCAAAAGTATGGTTTAACTCTGTTAGCTGAATGCTCAGATCAGAAAGAAGTTTCACAGAATGCTTCTGTGTAGTTTATACTTGAATATATTACTTTTTCCACTACTACGCTCTTAGCGCTCCAAATGTCCAGTTGCATTTTCTACAGAAAGAGTGTTCAGATCTGCTCAATCAAAAGTGTGGTTTAACTCTGTTAGCTGAATGCACAGATCAGAAAGAAGTTTCACCGAATGATTCTGTGTAGTTTATATTTGAAGACATTCCTTTTTCCACTATTACCCTCTTAGCGCTCCGAATCTCCACTTGCATTTTCTACAAAAAGAGTGTTTCATAACTGCTCAATCAAAAATATGTTTTATCTCTGTTAACTGAATTTACAGATCAGAAATAAGTTTCACAGAATGCATCTGTGTAGTTTTTATTTGAAGATATTCTTTTTCCCAAAGTAGGCCTCTTAGCGCTTAGCATGTCCAATTGCAGTTTCTACAGAAAGAGTGTTTCAGAACGGCTCAATCAAAAGTAAGGTTCAACTCTGTTAGTTGAATGCACAGAACAGAAAGAATTTTCACAGAATGCTACTGTGTAGTTTATATTTGAATATATTCCTTTTTCCACTATTACCCTCTTAGCGCTCCGAATGTCCACTTGCATTTTCTACAGAAAGAGGGTTCAGCACTGCGCAATCAAAAGTATGGTTTAACTCTGTTAGCTTAATGAACATATCAGAAATAAGTTTCACACAATGCTTCTGTGTAGTTTTTATTTGAAGATATTATTTATCCCAATAGAAGCCTCTTAGCACTCAGAATGTCCAATTGCAGTTCCTACAGAAAGAGTGTTTCAGAAAGGCTCAATCAAAAGTAAGGTTCAACTCTGTTAGTTGAATGCACAGAACAGAAAGAAGTTTCATACAATGCTTCTGCGTAGTTTATATTTGAACATATTCTTTTTTCCACTATTACCCACTTAGCCCTACGAATGTCCAGTTGCATTTTCTACAGACAGAGTGCTTCAAAACTGCTCAATCAAAAGTATGGTTTAACTCTGTTAGCTCAATGCTCAGATGAGAAAGAAGTTTCACAGAATGCTTCTGTGTAGTTTATATTTGAATATATTCCTTTTTCCACTACTACGCTCTTAGCGCTTCAAATGTCCAGTTGCATTTTCTACAGAAAGAGTGTTCAGATCTGCTCAATCAAAAGTATGGTTTAACTCTGTTAGCTGAATGCACAGATCAGAAAGAAGTTTCACCGAATGATTCTGTGTAGTTTATATTTGAAGACATTCCTTTTTCCACAATTACCCTCTTAGCGCTCCGAATGTCCACTTGCATTTTCTACAGAAAGAGGGTTCAGCACTGCGCAATCAAACGTATGGTTTAACTCTGTTAGCTTAATGAACATATCAGAAATAAGTTTCACACAATGCTTCTGTGTAGTTTTTATTTGAAGATATTATTTTTCCCTATAGAGGCCTCTTAGCGCTCAGAATGTCCAATTGCAGTTTCTACAGAAAGAGTGTTTCAGAAAGGCTCAATCAAAAGTAAGGTTCAACTCTGTTAGTTGAATGCACAGAACAGAAAGAAGTTTCACCGAATGATTCTGTGTAGTTTATATTTGAAGACATTCCTTTTTCCACTATTACCCTCTTAGCGCTCGGAATCTCCACTTGCCTTTTCTACAACAAGAGTGTTTCATAACTGCTCAATCAAAAATATGTTTTATCTCTGTTAACTGAATTTACAGATCAGAGATAAGTTTCACAGAATGCATCTGTGTAGTTTTTATTTGAAGAGATTCTTTTTCCCAATGTAGGCCTCTTAGCGCTTAGCATGTCCAATTGCAGTTTCTACAGAAAGAGTGTTTCAGAACGGCTCAATCAAAAGTAAGGTTCAACTCTCTTAGTTGAATTCACAGAACAGAAAGAATTTTCACAGAATGCTACTGTGTAGTTTATATTTGAATATATTGCTTTTTCCACTATTACCCTCTTAGCGCTCCGAATGTCCACTTGCATTTTCTACAGAAAGAGTGTTCAGAATTGCGCAATCAAAAGTATGGTTTAACTCTGTTAGCTTAATGAACATATCAGAAATAAGTTTCACACAATGCTTCTGTGTAGTTTTTATTTGAAGATATTATTTTTCCCAATAGAGGCCTCTTAGCGCTCAGAATGTCCAATTGCAGTTTCTACAGAAAGAGTGTTTCAGAAAGGCTCAATCAAAAGTAAGGTTCAACTCTGTTAGTTGAATGCACAGAACAGAAAGAAGTTTCATACAATGCTTCTGCGTAGTTTATATTTGAACATATTCTTTTTTCCACTATTACCCACTTAGCGCTACGAATGTCCAGTTGCATTTTCTACAGACAGAGTGTTTCAAAACTGCTCAATCAAAAGTATGGTTTAACTCTGTTGGCTGAATGCTCAGATCAGAAAGAAGTTTCACAGAATGCTTCTGTGTAGTTTATATTTGAATATATTCCTTTTTCCACTATTACCCTCTTAGCGCTCCGAATGTCCACTTGCATTTTCTACAGAAAGATGGTTCAGCACTGCGCAATCAAAAGTATGGTTTAACTCTGTTAGCTTAATGTACATATCAGAAATAAGATTCACACAATGCTTCTGTGTAGTTTTTATTTGAAGATATTATTTTTCCCTATAGAGGCCTCTTAGCGCTCAGAATGTCCAATTGCAGTTTCTACAGAAAGAGTGTTTCAGAAAGGCTCAATCAAAGTAAGGTTCAACTCTGTTAGTTGAATGCACAGAACAGAAAGAAGTTTCATACAATGCTTCTGTGTAGTTTATATTTGAACATATTCTTTTTTCCACTATTACCCACTTAGCCCTACGAATGTCCAGTTGCATTTTCTACAGACAGAGTGCTTCAAAACTGCTCAATCAAAAGTATGGTTTAACTCTGTTAGCTCAATGCTCAGATGAGAAAGAAGTTTCACAGAATGCTTCTGTGTAGTTTATATTTGAATATATTCCTTTTTCCACTACTACGCTCTTAGCGCTTCAAATGTCCAGTTGCATTTTCTACAGAAAGAGTGTTCAGATCTGCTCAATCAAAAGTATGGTTTAACTCTGTTAGCTGAATGCACAGATCAGAAAGAAGTTTCACCGAATGATTCTGTGTAGTTTATATTTGAAGACATTCCTTTTTCCACAATTACCCTCTTAGCGCTCCGAATGTCCACTTGCATTTTCTACAGAAAGAGGGTTCAGCACTGCGCAATCAAACGTATGGTTTAACTCTGTTAGCTTAATGAACATATCAGAAATAAGTTTCACACAATGCTTCTGTGTAGTTTTTATTTGAAGATATTATTTTTCCCTATAGAGGCCTCTTAGCGCTCAGAATGTCCAATTGCAGTTTCTACAGAAAGAGTGTTTCAGAAAGGCTCAATCAAAAGTAAGGTTCAACTCTGTTAGTTGAATGCACAGAACAGAAAGAAGTTTCACCGAATGATTCTGTGTAGTTTATATTTGAAGACATTCCTTTTTCCACTATTACCCTCTTAGCGCTCGGAATCTCCACTTGCCTTTTCTACAACAAGAGTGTTTCATAACTGCTCAATCAAAAATATGTTTTATCTCTGTTAACTGAATTTACAGATCAGAGATAAGTTTCACAGAATGCATCTGTGTAGTTTTTATTTGAAGAGATTCTTTTTCCCAATGTAGGCCTCTTAGCGCTTAGCATGTCCAATTGCAGTTTCTACAGAAAGAGTGTTTCAGAACGGCTCAATCAAAAGTAAGGTTCAACTCTCTTAGTTGAATTCACAGAACAGAAAGAATTTTCACAGAATGCTACTGTGTAGTTTATATTTGAATATATTGCTTTTTCCACTATTACCCTCTTAGCGCTCCGAATGTCCACTTGCATTTTCTACAGAAAGAGTGTTCAGAATTGCGCAATCAAAAGTATGGTTTAACTCTGTTAGCTTAATGAACATATCAGAAATAAGTTTCACACAATGCTTCTGTGTAGTTTTTATTTGAAGATATTATTTTTCCCAATAGAGGCCTCTTAGCGCTCAGAATGTCCAATTGCAGTTTCTACAGAAAGAGTGTTTCAGAAAGGCTCAATCAAAAGTAAGGTTCAACTCTGTTAGTTGAATGCACAGAACAGAAAGAAGTTTCATACAATGCTTCTGCGTAGTTTATATTTGAACATATTCTTTTTTCCACTATTACCCACTTAGCGCTACGAATGTCCAGTTGCATTTTCTACAGACAGAGTGTTTCAAAACTGCTCAATCAAAAGTATGGTTTAACTCTGTTAGCTCAATGCTCAGATCAGAAAGAAGTTTCACAGAATGCTTCTGTGTAGTTTATATTTGAATATATTCCTTTTTCCACTACTACGCTCTTAGCGCTCCAAATGTCCAGTTGCATTTTCTACAGAAAGAGTGTTCAGATCTGCTCAATCAAAAGTATGGTTTAACTCTGTTAGCTGAATGCACAGATCAGAAACAAGTTTCACAGAATGATTCTGTGTAGTTTATATTTGGAGACATTCCTTTTTCCACTATTACCCTCTTAGCGCTCCGAATCTCCACTTGCATTTTCTACAGAAAGAGTGTTTCAGAACGGCTCAATCAAAACTAAGGTTCAACTCTTTTAGTTGAACTAACAGAACAGAAAGAAGTTTCATACAATTCTTCTGTGTAGTTTTTATTTGTAGACATTCATTTTCCCAATAGGCCTCTTAGCGCTCAGAATGTCCAATTGCATTTTCTACAGAAAGAGTGTTCAGAACTGCGCAATCAAGAGTATGGTTTAACTCTGTTAGCTTAATGAACATATCAGAAATAAGTTTCACACAATGCTTCTGTGTAGTTTTTATTTGAAGATATTATTTTTCCCAATAGAGGTGTCTTAGCGCTCATAATGTCCAATTGCAGTTTCTACAGAAAGAGTGTTTCAGAAAGGCTCAATCAAAAGTAAGGTTCAACTCTTTTAGTTGAATGCACGGAACAGAAAGAAGTTTCATACAATGCTTCTGTGTAGTTTATATTTGAACATATTCTTTTTTCCACTATTACCCACTTAGCGCTACGAATGTCCAGTTGCATTTTCTACAGACAGAGTGTTTCAAAACTGCTCAATCAAAAGTATAGTTTAACTCTGTTAGCTGAATGCTCAGATCAGAAAGAAGTTTCACAGAATGCTTCTGTGTAGTTTATATTTGAATATATTCCTTTTTCCACTATTACACTCTTAGCGCTCCGAATGTCCACTTGCATTTTCTACAGAAAGAGGGTTCAGCACTGCGCAATCAAACGTATGGTTTAACTCTGTTAGCTTAATGAATATATCAGAAATAAGTTTCACACAATGCTTCTGTGTAGTTTTTATTTGAAGATATTATTTTTCCCTATAGAGGCCTCTTAGCGCTCAGAATGTCCAATTGCAGTTTCTACAGAAAGAGTGTTTCAGAAAGGCTCAATCAAAAGTAAGGTTCAACTCTGTTAGTTGAATGCACAGAACAGAAAGAAGTTTCATACAATGCTTCTGTGTAGTTTATATTTGAACATATTCTTTTTTCCACTATTACCCACTTAGCCCTACGAATGTCCAGTTGCATTTTCTACAGACAGAGTGTTTCAAAACTGCTCAATCAAAAGTATTTTTTAACTCTGTTAGCTCAATGCTCAGAACAGAAAGAAGTTTCACAGAATGCTTCTGTGTAGTTTATATTTGAATATATTCCTTTTTCCACTACTACGCTCTTAGCGCTCCAAATGTCCAGTTGCATTTTCTACAGAAAGAGTGTTCAGATCTGCTCAATCAAAAGTATGGTTTAACTCTGTTAGCTGAATGCACAGATCAGAAAGAAGTTTCACCGAATGATTCTGTGTAGTTTATATTTGAAGACATTCCTTTTTCCACTATTACCCTCTTAGCGCTCCGAATCTCCACTTGCATTTTCTACAAAAAGAGTGTTTCATAACTGCTCAATCAAAAATATGTTTTATCTCTGTTAACTGAATTTACAGATCAGAAATCAGTTTCACAGAATGCATCTGTGTAGTTTTTATTTGAAGAGATTCTTTTTCCCAATGTAGGCCTCTTAGCGCTTAGCATGTCCAATTGCAGTTTCTACAGAAAGAGTGTTTCAGAACGGCTCAATTAAAAGTAAGGTTCAACTCTGTTAGTTGAATGCACAGAACAGAAAGAATTTTCCCAGAATGCTACTGTGTAGTTTATATTTGAATATATTCCTTTTTCCACTATTACCCTCTTAGCGCTCCGAATGTCCACTTGCATTTTCTACAGAAAGAGTGTTCAGAACTGCGCAATCAAAAGTATGGTTTAACTCTGTTAGCTTAATGAACATATCAGAAATAAGTTTCACACAATGCTTCTGTGTAGTTTTTATTTGAAGATATTATTTTTCCCAATAGAGGCCTCTTAGCGCTCAGAATGTCCAATTGCAGTTTCTACAGAAAGAGTGTTTCAGAAAGGCTCAATCAAAAGTAAGGTTCAACTCTGTTAGTTGAATGCACAGAACAGAAAGAAGTTTCATACAATGCTTCTGTATAGTTTATATTTGAACATATTCTTTTTTCCACTATTACCCACTTAGCGCTACGAATGTCCAGTTGCATTTTCTACAGACAGAGTGTTTCAAAACTGCTCAATCAAAAGTATGGTTTAACTCTGTTAGCTGAATGCTCAGATCAGAAAGAAGTTTCACAGAATGCTTCTGTGTAGTTTATATTTGAATATATTCCTTTTTCCACTACTACGCTCTTAGCGCTCCAAATGTCCAGTTGCATTTTCTACAGAAAGAGTGTTCAGATCTGCTCAATCAAAAGTATGGTTTAACTCTGTTAGCTGAATGCACAGATCAGAAAGAAGTTTCACCGA
Source organism: Symphalangus syndactylus (assembly GCF_028878055.3). Classification (NCBI taxonomy): domain Eukaryota; kingdom Metazoa; phylum Chordata; class Mammalia; order Primates; family Hylobatidae; genus Symphalangus; species Symphalangus syndactylus. The sequence continues at coordinate 94,969,166 of NC_072434.2, read as the reverse complement.
ATGATTCTGTGTAGTTTATATTTGAAGACATTCCTTTTTCCACTATTACCCTCTTAGCGTGCGGAATCTCGACTTGCCTTTTCTACAAAAAGAGTGTTTCATAACTGCTCAATCAAAAATATGTTTTATCTCTGTTAACTGAATTTACAGATCAGCGATAAGTTTCACAGAATGCATCTGTGTAGTTTTTATTTGAAGAGATTCTTTTTCCCAATGTAGGCCTCTTAGCGCTTAGCATGTCCAATTGCAGTTTCTACAGAAAGAGTGTTTCAGAACGGCTCAATCAAAAGTAAGGTTCAACTCTGTTAGTTGAATGCACAGAACAGAAAGAATTTTCACAGAATGCTACTGTGTAGTTTATATTTGAATATATTCCTTTTTCCACTATTACCCTCTTAGCGCTCCGAATGTCCACTTGCATTTTCTACAGAAAGAGTGTTCAGATCTGCTCAATCAAAAGTATGGTTTAACTCTGTTAGCTGAATGCACAGATCAGAAACAAGTTTCACAGAATGATTCTGTGTAGTTTATATTTGGAGACATTCCTTTTTCCACTATTACCCTCTTAGCGCTCCGAATCTCCACTTGCATTTTCTACAGAAAGAGTGTTTCAGAACGGCTCAATCAAAACTAAGGTTCAACTCTTTTAGTTGAACAAACAGAACAGAAAGAAGTTTCACACAATTCTTCTGTGTAGTTTTTATTTGTAGACATTCTTTTTCCCAATATAGGCCTCTTAGCGCTCAGAATGTCCAATTGCAGTTTCTACAGAAAGAGTGTTTCAGAACGGCTCAATCAAAAGTAAGGTTCAACTCTGTTAGTTGAATGCACAGAACAGAAAGAAGTTTCATACAATGCTTCTGTGTAGTTTATATTTGAACATATTCTTTTTTCCACTATTACCCACTTAGCGCTACGAATGTCCAGTTGCATTTTCTACAGACAGAGTGTTTCAAAACTGCTCAATCAAAAGTATGGTTTAACTCTGTTAGCTGAATGCTCAGATCAGAAAGAAGTTTCACAGAATGCTTCTGTGTAGTTTATATTTGAATATATTCCTTTTCCAATACTACGCTCTTAGCGCTCCAAATGTCCAGTTGCATTTTCTACAGAAAGAGTGTTCAGATCTGCTCAATCAAAAGTATGGTTTAACTCTGTTAGCTGAATGCACAGATCAGAAAGAAGTTTCACCGAATGATTCTGTGTAGTATATATTTGAAGACATTCCATTTTCCACTATTACCCTCTTAGCGCTCGGAATCTCCACTTGCATTTTCTACAAAAAGAGTGTTTTATAACTGCTCAATCAAAAATATATTTTATCTCTGTTAACTGAATTTACAGATCAGAAATAAGTTTCACAGAATGCATCTGTGTAGTTTTTATTTGAAGAGATTCTTTTTCCCAATGTAGGCCTCTTAGCGCTTAGCATGTCCAATTGCAGTTTCTACAGAAATAGTGTTTCAGAACGGCTCAATCAAAAGTAAGGTTCAACTCTGTTAGTTGAATGCACAGAAAAGAAAGAATTTTCACAGAATGCTACTGTGTAGTTTATATTTGAATATATTCCTTTTTCCACTATTACCCTCTTAGCGCTCCGAATGTCCACTTGCATTTTCTACAGAAAGAGTGTTCAGAACTGCGCAATCAAAAGTATGGTTTAACTCTGTTAGCTTAATGAACATATCAGAAATAAGATTCACACAATTCTTCTGTGTAGTTTTTATTTGAAGATATTATTTTTCCCCATATAGGCCTCTTAGCGCTCAGAATGTCCAATTGCAGTTTCTACAGAAAGAGTGTTTCAGAAAGGCTCAATCAAAAGTAAGGTTCAACTCTGTTAGTTGAATGCACAGAACAGAAAGAAGTTTCATACAATGCTTCTGTGTAGTTTATATTTGAACATATTATTTTTTCCACTATTACCGACTTAGCGCTACGAATGTCCAGTTGCATTTTCTACAGACAGAGTGTTTCAAAACTGCTCAATCAAAAGTATGGTTTAACTCTGTTAGCTGAATGCTCAGATCAGAAAGAAGTTTCACAGAATGCTTCTGTGTAGTTTATATTTGAATATATTCCTTTTTCCACTACTACACTCTTAGCGCTCCAAATGTCCAGTTGCATTTTCTACAGAAAGAGTGTTCAGATCTGCTCAATCAAAAGTATGGTTTAACTCTGTTAGCTGAATGCACAGATCAGAAAGAAGTTTCACAGAATGATTCTGTGTAGTTTATATTTGGAGACATTCCTTTTTCCACTATTACCCTCTTAGCGCTCCGAATCTCCACTTGCATTTTCTACAGAAAGAGTGTTTCAGAACGGCTCAATCAAAACTAAGGTTCAACACTTTTAGTTGAACAAACAGAACAGAAAGAAGTTTCACACAATTCTTCTGTGTAGTTTTTATTTGTAGACATTCTTTTTCCCAATATAGGCCTCTTAGCGCTCAGAATGTCCAATTGCAGTTTCTACAGAAAGAGTGTTTCAGAACGGCTCAATCAAAAGTAAGGTTCAACTCTGTTAGTTGAATGCACAGAACAGAAAGAAATTTCATACAATGCTTCTGTGTAGTTTATATTTGAATATATTCTTTTTTCCACTATTACCCACTTAGCGCTACGAATGTCCAGTTGCATTTTCTACAGACAGAGTGTTTCAAAACTGCTCAATCAAAAGTATGGTTTAACTCTGTTAGCTGAATGCTCAGATCAGAAAGAAGTTTCACAGAATGCTTCTGTGTAGTTTATATTTGAATATATTCCTTTTTCCACTACTACGCTCTTAGCGCTCCAAATGTCCAGTTGCATTTTCTACAGAAAGAGTGTTCAGATCTGCTCAATCAAAAGTATGGTTTAACTCTGTTAGCTGAATGCACAGATCAGAAAGAAGTTTCACCGAATGATTCTGTGTAGTTTATATTTGAAGACATTCCTTTTTCCACTATTACCCACTTAGCGCTCCGAATCTCCACTTGCATTTTCTACAAAAAGAGTGTTTCATAACTGCTCAATCAAAAATATGTTTTATCTCTGTTAACTGAATTTACAGATCAGAAATAAGTTTCACAGAATGCATCTGTGTAGTTTTTATTTGAAGATATTCTTTTTCCCAATGTAGGCCTCTTAGCGCTTAGCATGTCCAATTGCAGTTTCTACAGAAAGAGTGTTTCAGAACGGCTGAATCAAAAGTAAGGTTCAAATCTGTTAGTTGAATGCACAGAACAGAAAGAATTTTCACAGAATGCTACTGTGTAGTTTATATTTGAATATATTCCTTTTTCCACTATTACCCTCTTAGCGCTCCGAATGTCCACTTGCATTTTCTACAGAAAGAGTGTTCAGAACTGCGCAATCAAAAGTACGGTTTAACTCTGTTAGCTTAATGAACATATCAGAAATAAGTTTCACACAATGCTTCTGTGTAGTTTTTATTTGAAGATATTATTTTTCCCAATATAGGCCTCTTAGTGCTCAGAAGGTCCAATTGCAGTTTCTACAGAAAGAGTGTTTCAGAACGGCTCAATCAAAATTAAGGTTCAACTCTGTTAGTTGAATGCACAGAACAGAAAGAAGTTTCATACAATGCTTCTGTGTAGTTTATATTTGAACATATTCTTTTTTCCACTATTACCCACTTAGCGCTACGAATGTCCAGTTGCATTTTCTACAGACAGAGTGTTTCAAAACTGCTCAATCAAAAGTATGGTTTAACTCTGTTAGCTGAATGCTCAGATCAGAAAAAAGTTTCACAGAATGCTTCTGTGTAGTTTATATTTGAATATATTCCTTTTTCCACTACTACGCTCTTAGCGCTCCAAATGTCCAGTTGCATTTTCTACAGAAAGAGTGTTCAGATCTGCTCAATCAGAAGTATGGTTTAACTCTGTTAGCTGAATGCACAGATCAGAAAGAAGTTTCACCGAATGATTCTGTGTAGTTTATATTTGAAGACATTCCTTTTTCCACTATTACCCTCTTAGCGCTCCGAATCTCCACTTGCATTTTCTACAAAAAGAGTGTTTCATAACTGCTCAATCAAAAATATGTTTTATCTCTGTTAACTGAATTTACAGATCAGAAATAAGTTTCACAGAATGCATCTGTGTAGTTTTTATTTGAAGATATTCTTTTTCCCAATGTAGGCCTCTTAGCGCTTAGCATGTCCAATTGCAGTTTCTACAGAAAGAGTGTTTCAGAACGGCTCAATCAAAAGTAAGGCTCAACTCTGTTAGTTGAATGCACAGAACAGAAAGAATTTTCACAGAATGCTACTGTGTAGTTTATATTTGAATATATTCCTTTTTCCACTATTACCCTCTTAGCGCTCCGAATGTCCACTTGCATTTTCTACAGAAAGAGTGTTCAGAACTGCGCAATCAAATGTATGGTTTAACTCTGTTAGCTTAATGAACATATCAGAAATAAGTTTCACACAATGCTTCTGTGTAGTTTTTATTTGAAGATATTATTTTTCCCAATAGAGGCCTCTTAGCGCTCAGAATGTCCAATTGCAGTTTCTACAGAAAGAGATTTTCAGAAAGGCTCAATCAAAAGTAAGGTTCAACTCTGTTAGTTGAATGCACAGAACAGAAAGAAGTTTCATACAATGCTTCTGTGTAGTTTATATTTGAACATATTCTTTTTTCCACTATTACCCACTTAGCGCTACGAATGTCCAGTTGCGTTTTCTACAGACAGAGTGTTACAAAACTGCTCAATCAAAAGAATGGTTTAACTCTGTTAGCTGAATGCTCAGATCAGAAAGAAGTTTCACAGAATGCTTGTGTGTAGTTTATATTTGAATATATTCCTTTTTCCACTACTACGCTCTTAGCGCTCCAAATGTCCAGTTGCATTTCCTACAGAAAGAGTGTTCAGATCTGCTCAATCAAAAGTATGGTTTAACTCTGTTAGCTGAATGCACAGATCAGAAAGAAGTTTCACCGAATGATTCTGTTTAGTTTATATTTGAAGACATTCCTTTTTCCACTATTACCCTCTTAGCGCTCCGAATCTCCACTTGCATTTTCTACAGAAAGAGTGTTTCAGAACGGCTCAATCAAAACTAAGGTTCAACTCTTTTAGTTGAACAAACAGAACAGAAAGAAGTTTCACACAATTCTTCTGTGTAGTTTTTATTTGTAGACATTCTTTTTCCCAATATAGGCCTCTTAGCGCTCAGAATGTCCAATTGCAGTTTCTACAGAAAGAGTGTTTCAGAACGGTTCAATCAAAAGTAAGGTTCAACTCTGTTAGTTGAATGCACAGAACAGAAAGAAATTTCATACAATGCTTCTGTGTAGTTTATATTTGAACATATTCTTTTTTCCACTTTTACCCACTTAGCGCTACGAATGTCCAGTTGCATTTTCTACAGACAGAGTGTTTCAAAACTGCTCAATCAAAAGTATGGTTTAACTCTGTTAGCTGAATGCTCAGATCAGAAAGAAGTTTCACAGAATGCTTCTGTGTAGTTTATATTTGAATATATTCCTTTTTCCACTACTACGCTCTTAGCGCTCCAAATGTCCAGTTGCATTTTCTACAGAAAGAGTGTTCAGATCTGCTCAATCAAAAGTATGGTTTAACTCTGTTAGCTGAATGCACAGATCAGAAAGAAGTTTCACCGAATGATTCTGTGTAGTTTATATTTGAAGACATTCCTTTTTCCACTATTACCCTCTTAGCGCTCCGAATCTCCACTTGCATTTTCTACAAAAAGAGTGTTTCATAACTGCTCAATCAAAAATAGGTTTTATCTCTGTTAACTGAATTTACAGATCAGAAATATGTTTCACCGAATGCATCTGTGTAGTTTTTATTTGAAGATATTCTTTTTCCCAATGTAGGCCTCTTAGCGCTTAGCATGTCCAATTGCAGTTTCTACAGAAAGAGTGTTTCAGAACGGCTCAATCAAAAGTAAGGTTCAACTCTGTTAGTTGAATGCACAGAACAGAAAGAATTTTCACAGAATGCTACTGTGTAGTTTATATTTGAATATATTCCTTTTTCCACTATTACCCTCTTAGCGCTCCGAATGTCCACTTGCATTTTCTACAAAAAGAGGGTTCAGAACTGCGCAATCAAAAGTGTGGTTTAACTCTGTTAGCTTAATGAACATATCAGAAATAAGTTTCACACAATGCTTCTGTGTAGTTTTTATTTGAAGATATTATTTTTCCCAATATAGGCCTCTTAGTGCTCAGAATGTCCAATTGCAGTTTCTACAGAAAGAGTGTTTCAGAACGGCTCAATCAAAAGTAAGGTTCAACTCTGTTAGTTGAATGCACAGAACAGAAAGAAGTTTCATACAATGCTTCTGTGTAGTTTATATTTGAACATATTCTTTTTTCCACTATTACCCACTTAGCGCTACGAATGTCCAGTTGCATTTTCTACAGACAGAGGGTTTCAAAACTGCTCAATCAAAAGTATGGTTTAACTCTGTTAGCTGAATGCTCAGATCAGAAAGAAGTTTCACAGAATGCTTCTGTGTAGTTTATATTTGAATATATTCCTATTTCCACTACTACTCTCTTAGCGCTCCAAATGTACAGTTGCATTTTCTACAGAAAGAGTGTTCAGATCTGCTCAATCAAAAGTATGGTTTAACTCTGTTAGCTGAATGCACAGATCAGAAACAAGTTTCACAGAATGATTCTGTGTAGTTTATATTTGGAGACATTCCTTTTTCCACTATTACCCTCTTAGCGCTCCGAATCTCCACTTGCATTTTCTACAGAAAGAGTGTTTCAGAACGGCTCAATCAAAACTAAGGTTCAAATCTTTTAGTTGAACAAACAGAACAGAAAGAAGTTTCACACAATTCTTCTGTGTAGTTTTTATTTGTAGACATTCTTTTTCCCAATATAGGCCTCTTAGCGCTCAGAATGTCCAATTGCAGTTTCTACAGAAAGAGTGTTTCAGAACGGCTCAATCAAAAGTAAGGTTGAACTCTGTTAGTTGAATGCACAGAACAGAAAGAAGTTTCATACAATGCTTCTGTGTAGTTTATATTTGAACATATTCTTTTTTCCACTATTACCCACTTAGCGCTACGAATGTCCAGTTGCATTTTCTACAGACAGAGTGTTTCAAAACTGCTCAATCAAAAGTATGGTTTAACTCTGTTAGCTGAATGCTCAGATCAGAAAGAAGTTTCACAGAATGCTTCTGTGTAGTTTATACTTGAATATATTCCTTTTTCCACTACTACGCTCTTAGCGCTCCAAATGCCCAGTTGCATTTTCTACAGAAAGAGTGTTCAGATCTGCTCAATCAAAAGTATGGTTTAACTCTGTTAGCTGAATGCACAGATCGGAAAGAAGTTTCACCGAATGATTCTGTGTAGTTTATATTTGAAGACATTCCATTTTCCACTATTACCCTCTTAGCGCTCCGAATCTCCACTTGTATTTTCTACAAAAAGAGTGTTTCATAACTGCTCAATCAAAAATATGTTTTATCTCTGTTAACTGAATTTACAGATCAGAAATAAGTTTCACAGAATGCATCTGTGTAGTTTTTATTTGAAGATATTCTTTTTCCCAAAGTAGGCCTCTTAGCGCTTAGCATGTCCAATTGCCGTTTCTACAGAAAGAGTGTTTCAGAACGGCTCAATCAAAAGTAAGGTTCAACTCTGTTAGTTGAATGCACAGAACAGAAAGAATTTTCACAGAATGCTACTGTGTAGTTTATATTTGAATATAGTCCTTTTTCCACTATTACCCTCTTAGCGCTCCGAATGTCCACTTGCATTTTCTACAGAAAGAGGGTTCAGCACTGCGCAATCAAAAGTATGGTTTAACTCTGTTAGCTTAATGAACATATCAGAAATAAGTTTCACACAATGCTTCTGTGTAGATTTTATTTGAAGATATTATTTTTCCCAATAGAGGCCTCTTAGCGCTCAGAATGTCCAATTGCAGTTTCTACAGAAAGAGTGTTTCAGAAAGGCTCAATCAAAAGTAAGGTTCAACTCTGTTAGTTGAATGCACAGAACAGAAAGAAGTTTCATACAATGCTTCTGTGTAGTTTATATTTGAACATATTCTTTTTTCCACTATTACCCACTTAGCGCTACGAATGTCCAGTTGCATTTTCTACAGACAGAGTGTTTCAAAACTGCTCAATCAAAAGTATGGTTTAACTCTGTTAGCTGAATGCTCAGATCAGAAAGAAGTTTCACAGAATGCTTCTGTGTAGTTTATATTTGAATATATTCCTTTTTCCACTACTACTCTCTTAGCGCTCCAAATGTCCAGTTGCATTTTCTACAGAAAGAGTGTTCAGATCTGCTCAATCAAAAGTATGGTTTAACTCTGTTAGCTGAATGCACAGATCAGAAAGAAGTTTCACAGAATGATTCTGTGTAGTTTATATTTGGAGACATTCCTTTTTCCACTATTACCCTCTTAGCGCTCCGAATCTCCACTTGCATTTTCTACAGAAAGAGTGTTTCAGAACGGCTCAATCAAAACTAAGGTTCAACTCTTTTAGTTGAACAAACAGAACAGAAAGAAGTTTCAAACAATTCTTCTGTGTAGTTTTTATGTGTAGACATTCTTTTTCCCAATATAGGCCTCTTAGCGCTCAGAAAGTCCAATTGCAGTTTCTACAGAAAGAGTGTTTCAGAACGGCTGAATCAAAAGTAAGGTTGAACTCTGTTTGTTGAATGCACAGAACAGAAAGAAGTTTCATACAATGCTTCTGTGTAGTTTATATTTGAACATATTCTTTTTTCCACTATTACCCACTTAGCGCTACGAATGTCCAGTTGCATTTTCTACAGACAGAGTGTTTCAAAACTGCTCAATCAAAAGTATGGTTTAACTCTGTTAGCTGAATGCTCAGATCAGAAAGAAGTTTCACAGAATGCTTCTGTGTAGTTTATATTTGAATATATTCCTTTTCCAATACTACGCTCTTAGCGCTCCAAATGTCCAGTTGCATTTTCTACAGAAAGAGTGTTCAGATCTGCTCAATCAAAAGTATGGTTTAACTCTGTTAGCTGAATGCACAGATCAGAAAGAAGTTTCACCGAATGATTCTGTGTAGTTTATATTTGAAGACATTCCTTTTTCCACTATTACCCTCTTAGCGCTCAGAATCTCCACTTGTATTTTCTACAAAAAGAGTGTTTCATAACTGCTCAATCAAAAATATGTTTTATCTCTGTTAACTGAATTTACAGATCAGAAATAAGTTTCACAGAATGCATCTGTGTAGTTTTTATTTGAAAATATTCTTTTTCCCAAAGTAGGCCTCTTAGCGCTTAGCATGTCCAATTGCAGTTTCTACAGAAAGAGTGTTTCAGAACGGCTCAATCAAAAGTAAGGTTCAACTCTGTTAGTTGAATGCACAGAACAGAAAGAATTTTCACAGAATGCTACTGTGTAGTTTATATTTGAATATAGTCCTTTTTCCACTATTACCCTCTTAGCGCTCCGAATGTCCACTTGCATTTTCTACAGAAAGAGGGTTCAGCACTTCACAATCAAAAGTATGGTTTAACTCTGTTAGCTTAATGAACATATCAGAAATAAGTTTCACACAATGCTTCTGTGTAGTTTTTATTTGAAGATATTATTTTTCCCAATAGAGGCCTCTTAGCGCTCAGAATGTCCAATTGCAGTTTCTACAGAAAGAGTGTTTCAGAAAGGCTCAATCAAAAGTAAGGTTCAACTCTGTTAGTTGAATGCACAGAACAGAAAGAAGTTTCATACAATGCTTCTGTGTAGTTTATATTTGAACATATTCTTTTTTCCACTATTACCCACTTAGCGCTACGAATGTCCAGTTGCATTTTCTACAGACAGAGTGTTTCAAAACTGCTCAATCAAAAGTATGGTTTAACTCTGTTAGCTGAATGCTCAGATCAGAAAGAAGTTTCACAGAATGCTTCTGTGTAGTTTATATTTGAATATATTCCTTTTTCCACTACTACTCTCTTAGCGCTCCAAATGTCCAGTTGCATTTTCTACAGAAAGAGTGTTCAGATCTGCTCAATCAAAAGTATGGTTTAACTCTGTTAGCTGAATGCACAGATCAGAAAGAAGTTTCACAGAATGATTCTGTGTAGTTTATATTTGGAGACATTCCTTTTTCCACTATTACCCTCTTAGCGCTCCGAATCTCCACTTGCATTTTCTACAGAAAGAGTGTTTCAGAACGGCTCAATCAAAACTAAGGTTCAACTCTTTTAGTTGAACAAACAGAACAGAAAGAAGTTTCACACAATTCTTCTGTGTAGTTTTTATTTGTAGACATTCTTTTTCCCAATATAGGCCTCTTAGCGCTCAGAATGTCCAATTGCAGTTTCTACAGAAAGAGTGTTTCAGAACGGCTCAATCAAAAGTAAGGTTGAACTCTGTTAGTTGAATGCACAGAACAGAAAAAGTTTCATACAATGCTTCTGTGTAGTTTATATTTGAACATATTCTTTTTTCCAGTATTACCCACTTAGCGCTACGAATGTCCAGTTGCATTTTCTACAGACAGAGTGTTTCAAAACTGCTCAATCAAAAGTATGGTTTCACTCTGTTAGCTGAATGCTCAGATCAGAAAGAAGTTTCACAGAATGCTTCTGTGTAGTTTATACTTGAATATATTCCTTTTTCCACTACTACGCTCTTAGCGCTCCAAATGTCCAGTTGCATATTCTAAAGAAAGAGTGTTCAGATCTGCTCAATCAAAAGTATGGTTTAACTCTGTTAGCTGAATGCACAGTTCAGAAAGAAGTTTCACCGAATGATTCTGTGTAGTTTATATTTGAAGACATTCCTTTTTCCACTATTACCCTCTTAGCGCTCCGAATCTCAACTTGTATTTTCTACAAAAAGAGTGTTTCATAACTGCTCAATCTAAAATATGTTTTATCTCTGTTAACTGAATTTACAGATCAGAAATAAGTTTCACAGAATGCATCTGTGTAGTTTTTATTTGAAGATATTCTTTTTCCCAAAGTAGGCCTCTTAGCGCTTAGCATGTCCAATTGCAGTTTCTACAGAAAGAGTGTTTCAGAACGGCTCAATCAAAAGTAAGGTTCAACTCTGTTAGTTGAATGCACAGAACAGAAAGAATTTTCACAGAATGCTACTGTGTAGTTTATATTTGAATATAGTCCTTTTTCCACTATTACCCTCTTAGCGCTCCGAATGTCCACTTGCATTTTCTACAGAAAGAGGGTTCAGCACTGCGCAATCAAAAGTATGGTTTAACTCTGTTAGCTTAATGAACATATCAGAAATAAGTTTCACACAATTCTTCTGTGTAGTTTTTATTTTAAGATATTATTTTTCCCAATAGAGGCCTCTTAGCGCTCAGAATGTCCAATTGCAGTTTCTACAGAAAGAGTGTTTCAGAAAGGCTCAATCAAAAGTAAGGTTCAACTCTGTTAGTTGAATGCACAGAACAGAAAGAAGTTTCATACAATGCTTCTGTGTAGTTTATATTTGAACATATTCTTTTTTCCACTATTAACCACTTAGCGCTACGAATGTCCAGTTGCATTTTCTACAGACAGAGTGTTTCAAAACTGCTCAATCAAAAGTATGGTTTAACTCTGTTAGCTGAATGCTCAGATCAGAAAGAAGTTTCACAGAATGCTTCTGTGTAGTTTATATTTGAATATATTCCTTTTTCCACTACTACTCTCTTAGCGCTCCAAATGTCCAGTTGCATTTTCTACAGAAAGAGTGTTCAGATCTGCTCAATCAAAAGTATGGTTTAAATCTGTTAGCTGAATGCACAGATCAGAAAGAAGTTTCACAGAATGATTCTGTGTAGTTTATATTTGGAGACATTCCTTTTTCCACTATTACCCTCTTAGCGCTCCGAATCTCCACTTGCATTTTCTACAGAAAGAGTGTTTCAGAACGGCTCAATCAAAACTAAGGTTCAACTCTTTTAGTTGAACAAACAGAACAGAAAGAAGTTTCACACAATTCTTCTGTGTAGTTTTTATTTGTAGACATTCTTTTTCCCAATATAGGCCTCTTAGCGCTCAGAATGTCCAATTGCAGTTTCTACAGAAAGAGTGTTTCAGAACGGCTCAATCAAAAGTAAGGTTGAACTCTGTTAGTTGAATGCACAGAACAGAAAGAAGTTTCATACAATGCTTCTGTGTAGTTTATATTTGAACATATTCTTTTTTCCACTATTACCCACTTAGCGCTACGAATGTCCAGTTGCATTTTCTACAGACAGAGTGTTTCAAAACTGCTCAATCAAAAGTATGGTTTAACTCTGTTAGCTGAATGCTCAGATCAGAAAGAAGTTTCACAGAATGCTTCTGTGTAGTTTATACTTGAATATATTCCTTTTTCCACTACTACGCTGTTAGCACTGCAAATGTCCAGTTGCATTTTCTACAGAAAGAGTGTTCAGATCTGCTCAATCAAAAGTATGGTTTAACTCTGTTAGCTGAATGCACAGATCAGAAAGAAGTTTCACCGAATTATTCTGTGTAGTTTATATTTGAAGACATTCCTTTTTCCACTATTACCCTCTTAGCGCTCCGAATCTCCACTTGTATTTTCTACAAAAAGAGTGTTTCATAACTGCTCAATCAAAAATATATTTTATCTCTGTTAACTGAATTTACAGATCAGAAATAAGTTTCACAGAATGCATCTGTGTAGTTTTTATTTGAAGATATTCTTTTTCCCAAAGTAGGCCTCTTAGCGCTTAGCATGTCCAATTGCAGTTTCTACAGAAAGAGTGTTTCAGAACGGCTCAATCAAAAGTAAGGTTCAACTCTGTTAGTTGAATGCACAGAACAGAAAGAATTTTCACAGAATGCTACTGTGTAGTTTATATTTGAATATAGTCCTTTTTCCACTATTACCCTCTTAGCGCTCCGAATGTCCACTTGCATTTTCTACAGAAAGAGGGTTCAGCACTGCGCAATCAAAAGTATGGTTTAACTCTGTTAGCTTAATGAACATATCAGAAATAAGTTTCACACAATGCTTCTGTGTAGTTTTTATTTGAAGATATTATTTTCCCCAATAGAGTCCTCTTAGCGCTCAGAATGTCCAATTGCAGTTTCTTCAGAAAGAGTGTTTCAGAAAGGCTCAATGAAAAGTAAGGTTCAACTCTGTTAGTTGAATGCACAGAACAGAAAGAAGTTTCATACAATGCTTCTGTGTAGTTTATATTTGAACATATTCTTTTTTCCACTATTACCCACTTAGCGCTACGAATGTCCAGTTGCATTTTCTACAGACAGAGTGTTTCAAAACTGCTCAATCAAAAGTATGGTTTTACTCTGTTAGCTGAATGCTCAGATCAGAAAAAGTTTCACAGAATGCTTCTGTGTAGTTTATATTTGAATATATTCCTTTTTCCACTACTACTCTTTTAGCGCTCCAAATGTCCAGTTGCATTTTCTACAGAAAGAGTATTCAGATCTGCTCAATCAAAAGTATGGTTTAACTCTGTTAGCTGAATGCACAGATCAGAAAGAAGTTTCACAGAATGATTCTGTGTAGTTTATATTTGGAGACATTCCTTTTTCCACTATTACCCTCTTAGCGCTCCGAATCTCCACTTGCATTTTCTACAGAAAGAGTGTTTCAGAACGGCTCAATCAAAACTAAGTTTCAACTCTTTTAGTTGAACAAACAGAACAGAAAGAAGTTTCACACAATTCTTCTGTGTAGTTTTTATTTGTAGACATTCTTTTTCCCAATATAGGCCTCTTAGCGCTCAGAATGTCCAATTGCAGTTTCTACAGAAAGAGTGTTTCAGAACGGCTCAATCAAAAGTAAGGTTGAACTCTGTTAGTTGAATGCACAGAACAGAAAGAAGTTTCATACAATGCTTCTGTGTAGTTTATATTTGAACATATTCTTTTTTCCACTATTACCCACTTAGCGCTACGAATGTCCAGTTGCATTTTCTACAGACAGAGTGTTTCAAAACTGCTCAATCAAAAGTATGGTTTAACTCTGTTAGCTGAATGCTCAGATCAGAAAGAAGTTTCACAGAATGCTTCTGTGTAGTTTATACTTGAATATATTCCTTTTTCCACTACTACGCTCTTATCGCTCCAAATGTCCAGTTGCATTTTCTACAGAAAGAGTGTTCAGATCTGCTCAATCAAAAGTATGGTTTAACTCTGTTAGCTGAATGCACAGATCAGAAAGAAGTTTCACCGAATGATTCTGTGTAGTTTATATTTGAAGACATTCCTTTTTCCACTATTACCCTCTTAGCGCTCCGAATCTCCACTTGTATTTTCTACAAAAAGAGTGTTTCATAACTGCTCAATCAAAAATATGTTTTATCTCTGTTAACTGAATTTACAGATCAGAAATAAGTTTCACAGAATGCATCTGTGTAGTTTTTATTTGAAGATATTCTTTTTCCCAAAGTAGGCCTCTTAGCGCTTAGCATGTCCAATTGCAGTTTCTACAGAAACAGTGTTTTAGAACGGCTCAATCAAAAGTAAGGTTCAACTCTGTTAGTTGAATGCACAGAACAGAAAGAATTTTCACAGAATGCTACTGTGTAGTTTATATTTGAATATAGTCCTTTTTCCACTATTACCCTCTTAGCGCTCCGAATGTCCACTTGCATTTTCTACAGAAAGAGGGTTCAGCACTGCGCAATCAAAAGTATGGTTTAACTCTGTTAGCTTAATGAACATATCAGAAATAAGTTTCACACAATGCTTCTGTGTAGTTTTTATTTGAAGATATTATTTTTCCCAATAGAGGCCTCTTAGCGCTCAGAATCTCCAATTGCAGTTTCTACAGAAAGAGTGTTTCAGAAAGGCTCAATCAAAAGTAAGGTTCAACTCTGTTAGTTGAATGCACAGAACAGAAAGAAGTTTCATACAATGCTTCTGTGTAGTTTATATTTGAACATATTCTTTTTTCCACTATTACCCACTTAGCGCTACGAATATACAGTTGCATTTTCTACAGACAGAGTGTTTCAAAACTGCTCAATCAAAAGTATGGTTTAACTCTGTTAGCTGAATGCTCAGATCAGAAAGAAGTTTCACAGAATGCTTCTGTGTAGTTTATATTTGAATATATTCCTTTTTCCACTACTACTCTCTTAGCGCTCCAAATGTCCAGTTGCATTTTCTACAGAAAGAGTGTTCAGATCTGCTCAATCAAAAGTATGGTTTAACTCTGTTAGCTGAATGCACAGATCAGAAAGAAGTTTCACAGAATGATTCTGTGTAGTTTATATTTGGAGACATTCCTTTTTCCACTATTACCCTCTTAGCGCTCCGAATCTCCACTTGCATTTTCTACAGAAAGAGTGTTTCAGAACGGCTCAATCAAAACTAAGTTTCAACTCTTTTAGTTGAACAAACAGAACAGAAAGAAGTTTCACACAATTCTTCTGTGTAGTTTTTATTTGTAGACATTCTTTTTCCCAATATAGGCCTCTTAGCGCTCAGAATGTCCAATTGCAGTTTCTAAAGAAAGAGTGTTTCAGAACGGCTCAATCAAAAGTAAGGTTGAACTCTGTTAGTTGAATGCACAGAACAGAAAGAAGTTTCATACAATGCTTCTGTGTAGTTTATATTTGAACATATTCTTTTTTCCACTATTACCCACTTAGCGCTACGAATGTCCAGTTGCATTTTCTACAGACAGAGTGTTTCAAAACTGCTCAATCAAAAGTATGGTTTAACTCTGTTAGCTGAATGCTCAGATCAGAAAGAAGTTTCACAGAATGCTTCTGTGTAGTTTATACTTGAATATATTCCTTTTTCCACTACTACGCTCTTAGCGCTCCAAATGTCCAGTTGCATTTTCTACAGAAAGAGTGTTCAGATCTGCTCAATCAAAAGTATGGTTTAACTCTGTTAGCTGAATGCACAGATCAGAAAGAAGTTTCACCGAATGATTCTGTGTAGTTTATATTTGAAGACATTCCATTTTCCACTATTACCCTCTTAGCGCTCCGAATCTCCACTTGTATTTTCTACAAAAAGAGTGTTTCATAACTGCTCAATCAAAAATATGTTTTATCTCTGTTAACTGAATTTACAGATCAGAAATAAGTTTCACAGAATGCATCTGTGTAGTTTTTATTTGAAGATATTCTTTTTCCCAAAGTAGGCCTCTTAGCGCTTAGCATGTCCAATTGCAGTTTCTACAGAAAGAGTGTTTCAGAACGGCTCAATCAAAAGTAAGGTTCAACTCTGTTAGTTGAATGCACAGAACAGAAAGAATTTTCACAGAATGCTACTGTGTAGTTTATATTTGAATATAGTCCTTTTTCCACTATTACCCTCTTAGCGCTCCGAATGTCCACTTGCATTTTCTACAGAAAGAGGGTTCAGCACTGCGCAATCAAAAGTATGGTTTAACTCTGTTAGCTTAATGAACATATCAGAAATAAGTTTCACACAATGCTTCTGTGTAGTTTTTATTTGAAGATATTATTTTCCCCAATAGAGTCCTCTTAGCGCTCAGAATGTCCAATTGCAGTTTCTTCAGAAAGAGTGTTTCAGAAAGGCTCAATGAAAAGTAAGGTTCAACTCTGTTAGTTGAATGCACAGAACAGAAAGAAGTTTCATACAATGCTTCTGTGTAGTTTATATTTGAACATATTCTTTTTTCCACTATTACCCACTTAGCGCTACGAATGTCCAGTTGCATTTTCTACAGACAGAGTGTTTCAAAACTGCTCAATCAAAAGTATGGTTTTACTCTGTTAGCTGAATGCTCAGATCAGAAAGAAATTTCAGAGAATGCTTCTGTGTAGTTTATATTTGAATATATTCCTTTTTCCACTACTACTCTTTTAGCGCTCCAAATGTCCAGTTGCATTTTCTACAGAAAGAGTGTTCAGATCTGCTCAATCAAAAGTATGGTTTAACTCTGTTAGCTGAATGCACAGATCAGAAAGAAGTTTCACAGAATGATTCTGTGTAGTTTATATTTGGAGACATTCCTTTTTCCACTATTACCCTCTTAGCGCTCCGAATCTCCACTTGCATTTTCTACAGAAAGAGTGTTTCAGAACGGCTCAATCAAAACTAAGTTTCAACTCTTTTAGTTGAACAAACAGAACAGAAAGAAGTTTCACACAATTCTTCTGTGTAGTTTTTATTTGTAGACATTCTTTTTCCCAATATAGGCCTCTTAGCGCTCAGAATGTCCAATTGCAGTTTCTACAGAAAGAGTGTTTCAGAACGGCTCAATCAAAAGTAAGGTTGAACTCTGTTAGTTGAATGCACAGAACAGAAAGAAGTTTCATACAATGCTTCTGTGTAGTTTATATTTGAACATATTCTTTTTTCCACTATTACCCACTTAGCGCTACGAATGTCCAGTTGCATTTTCTACAGACAGAGTGTTTCAAAACTGCTCAATCAAAAGTATGGTTTAACTCTGTTAGCTGAATGCTCAGATCAGAAAGAAGTTTCACAGAATGCTTCTGTGTAGTTTATACTTGAATATATTCCTTTTTCCACTACTACGCTCTTATCGCTCCAAATGTCCAGTTGCATTTTCTACAGAAAGAGTGTTCAGATCTGCTCAATCAAAAGTATGGTTTAACTCTGTTAGCTGAATGCACAGATCAGAAAGAAGTTTCACCGAATGATTCTGTGTAGTTTATATTTGAAGACATTCCTTTTTCCACTATTACCCTCTTAGCGCTCCGAATCTCCACTTGTATTTTCTACAAAAAGAGTGTTTCATAACTGCTCAATCAAAAATATGTTTTATCTCTGTTAACTGAATTTACAGATCAGAAATAAGTTTCACAGAATGCATCTGTGTAGTTTTTATTTGAAGATATTCTTTTTCCCAAAGTAGGCCTCTTAGCGCTTAGCATGTCCAATTGCAGTTTCTACAGAAACAGTGTTTTAGAACGGCTCAATCAAAAGTAAGGTTCAACTCTGTTAGTTGAATGCACAGAACAGAAAGAATTTTCACAGAATGCTACTGTGTAGTTTATATTTGAATATAGTCCTTTTTCCACTATTACCCTCTTAGCGCTCCGAATGTCCACTTGCATTTTCTACAGAAAGAGGGTTCAGCACTGCGCAATCAAAAGTATGGTTTAACTCTGTTAGCTTAATGAACATATCAGAAATAAGTTTCACACAATGCTTCTGTGTAGTTTTTATTTGAAGATATTATTTTTCCCAATAGAGGCCTCTTAGCGCTCAGAATCTCCAATTGCAGTTTCTACAGAAAGAGTGTTTCAGAAAGGCTCAATCAAAAGTAAGGTTCAACTCTGTTAGTTGAATGCACAGAACAGAAAGAAGTTTCATACAATGCTTCTGTGTAGTTTATATTTGAACATATTCTTTTTTCCACTATTACCCACTTAGCGCTACGAATATCCAGTTGCATTTTCTACAGACAGAGTGTTTCAAAACTGCTCAATCAAAAGTATGGTTTAACTCTGTTAGCTGAATGCTCAGATCAGAAAGAAGTTTCACAGAATGCTTCTGTGTAGTTTATATTTGAATATATTCCTTTTTCCACTACTACTCTCTTAGCGCTCCAAATGTCCAGTTGCATTTTCTACAGAAAGAGTGTTCAGATCTGCTCAATCAAAAGTATGGTTTAACTCTGTTAGCTGAATGCACAGATCAGAAAGAAGTTTCACAGAATGATTCTGTGTAGTTTATATTTGGAGACATTCCTTTTTCCACTATTACCCTCTTAGCGCTCCGAATCTCCACTTGCATTTTCTACAGAAAGAGTGTTTCAGAACGGCTCAATCAAAACTAAGTTTCAACTCTTTTAGTTGAACAAACAGAACAGAAAGAAGTTTCACACAATTCTTCTGTGTAGTTTTTATTTGTAGACATTCTTTTTCCCAATATAGGCCTCTTAGCGCTCAGAATGTCCAATTGCAGTTTCTAAAGAAAGAGTGTTTCAGAACGGCTCAATCAAAAGTAAGGTTGAACTCTGTTAGTTGAATGCACAGAACAGAAAGAAGTTTCATACAATGCTTCTGTGTAGTTTATATTTGAACATATTCTTTTTTCCACTATTACCCACTTAGCGCTACGAATGTCCAGTTGCATTTTCTACAGACAGAGTGTTTCAAAACTGCTCAATCAAAAGTATGGTTTAACTCTGTTAGCTGAATGCTCAGATCAGAAAGAAGTTTCACAGAATGCTTCTGTGTAGTTTATACTTGAATATATTCCTTTTTCCACTACTACGCTCTTAGCGCTCCAAATGTCCAGTTGCATTTTCTACAGAAAGAGTGTTCAGATCTGCTCAATCAAAAGTATGGTTTAACTCTGTTAGCTGAATGCACAGATCAGAAAGAAGTTTCACCGAATGATTCTGTGTAGTTTATATTTGAAGACATTCCATTTTCCACTATTACCCTCTTAGCGCTCCGAATCTCCACTTGTATTTTCTACAAAAAGAGTGTTTCATAACTGCTCAATCAAAAATATGTTTTATCTCTGTTAACTGAATTTACAGATCAGAAATAAGTTTCACAGAATGCATCTGTGTAGTTTTTATTTGAAGATATTCTTTTTCCCAAAGTAGGCCTCTTAGCGCTTAGCATGTCCAATTGCAGTTTCTACAGAAAGAGTGTTTCAGAACGGCTCAATCAAAAGTAAGGTTCAACTCTGTTAGTTGAATGCACAGAACAGAAAGAATTTTCACAGAATGCTACTGTGTAGTTTATATTTGAATATAGTCCTTTTTCCACTATTACCCTCTTAGCGCTCCGAATGTCCACTTGCATTTTCTACAGAAAGAGGGTTCAGCACTGCGCAATCAAAAGTATGGTTTAACTCTGTTAGCTTAATGAACATATCAGAAATAAGTTTCACACAATGCTTCTGTGTAGTTTTTATTTGAAGATATTATTTTCCCCAATAGAGTCCTCTTAGCGCTCAGAATGTCCAATTGCAGTTTCTTCAGAAAGAGTGTTTCAGAAAGGCTCAATGAAAAGTAAGGTTCAACTCTGTTAGTTGAATGCACAGAACAGAAAGAAGTTTCATACAATGCTTCTGTGTAGTTTATATTTGAACATATTCTTTTTTCCACTATTACCCACTTAGCGCTACGAATGTCCAGTTGCATTTTCTACAGACAGAGTGTTTCAAAACTGCTCAATCAAAAGTATGGTTTTACTCTGTTAGCTGAATGCTCAGATCAGAAAGAAATTTCACAGAATGCTTCTGTGTAGTTTATATTTGAATATATTCCTTTTTCCACTACTACTCTTTTAGCGCTCCAAATGTCCAGTTGCATTTTCTACAGAAAGAGTGTTCAGATCTGCTCAATCAAAAGTATGGTTTAACTCTGTTAGCTGAATGCACAGATCAGAAAGAAGTTTCACAGAATGATTCTGTGTAGTTTATATTTGGAGACATTCCTTTTTCCACTATTACCCTCTTAGCGCTCCGAATCTCCACTTGCATTTTCTACAGAAAGAGTGTTTCAGAACGGCTCAATCAAAACTAAGTTTCAACTCTTTTAGTTGAACAAACAGAACAGAAAGAAGTTTCACACAATTCTTCTGTGTAGTTTTTATTTGTAGACATTCTTTTTCCCAATATAGGCCTCTTAGCGCTCAGAATGTCCAATTGCAGTTTCTACAGAAAGAGTGTTTCAGAACGGCTCAATCAAAAGTAAGGTTGAACTCTGTTAGTTGAATGCACAGAACAGAAAGAAGTTTCATACAATGCTTCTGTGTAGTTTATATTTGAACATATTCTTTTTTCCACTATTACCCACTTAGCGCTACGAATGTCCAGTTGCATTTTCTACAGACAGAGTGTTTCAAAACTGCTCAATCAAAAGTATGGTTTAACTCTGTTAGCTGAATGCTCAGATCAGAAAGAAGTTTCACAGAATGCTTCTGTGTAGTTTATACTTGAATATATTCCTTTTTCCACTACTACGCTCTTAGCGCTCCAAATGTCCAGTTGCATTTTCTACAGAAAGAGTGTTCAGATCTGCTCAATCAAAAGTATGGTTTAACTCTGTTAGCTGAATGCACAGATCAGAAAGAAGTTTCACCGAATGATTCTGTGTAGTTTATATTTGAAGACATTCCATTTTCCACTATTACCCTCTTAGCGCTCCGAATCTCCACTTGTATTTTCTACAAAAAGAGTGTTTCATAACTGCTCAATCAAAAATATGTTTTATCTCTGTTAACTGAATTTACAGATCAGAAATAAGTTTCACAGAATGCATCTGTGTAGTTTTTATTTGAAGATATTCTTTTTCCCAAAGTAGGCCTCTTAGCGCTTAGCATGTCCAATTGCAGTTTCTACAGAAAGAGTGTTTCAGAACGGCTCAATCAAAAGTAAGGTTCAACTCTGTTAGTTGAATGCACAGAACAGAAAGAATTTTCACAGAATGCTACTGTGTAGTTTATATTTGAATATAGTCCTTTTTCCACTATTACCCTCTTAGCGCTCCGAATGTCCACTTGCATTTTCTACAGAAAGAGGGTTCAGCACTGCGCAATCAAAAGTATGGTTTAACTCTGTTAGCTTAATGAACATATCAGAAATAAGTTTCACACAATGCTTCTGTGTAGATTTTATTTGAAGATATTATTTTTCCCAATAGAGGCCTCTTAGCGCTCAGAATGTCCAATTGCAGTTTCTACAGAAAGAGTGTTTCAGAAAGGCTCAATCAAAAGTAAGGTTCAACTCTGTTAGTTGAATGCACAGAACAGAAAGAAGTTTCATACAATGCTTCTGTGTAGTTTATATTTGAACATATTCTTTTTTCCACTATTACCCACTTAGCGCTACGAATGTCCAGTTGCATTTTCTACAGACAGAGTGTTTCAAAACTGCTCAATCAAAAGTATGGTTTAACTCTGTTAGCTGAATGCTCAGATCAGAAAGAAGTTTCACAGAATGCTTCTGTGTAGTTTATATTTGAATATATTCCTTTTTCCACTACTACTCTCTTAGCGCTCCAAATGTCCAGTTGCATTTTCTACAGAAAGAGTGTTCAGATCTGCTCAATCAAAAGTATGGTTTAACTCTGTTAGCTGAATGCACAGATCAGAAAGAAGTTTCACAGAATGATTCTGTGTAGTTTATATTTGGAGACATTCCTTTTTCCACTATTACCCCCTTAGCGCTCCGAATCTCCGCTTGCATTTTCTACAGAAAGAGTGTTTCAGAACGGCTCAATCAAAACTAAGGTTCAACTCTTTTAGTTGAACAAACAGAACAGAAAGAAGTTTCACACAATTCTTCTGTGTAGTTTTTATTTGTAGACATTCTTTTTCCCAATATAGGCCTCTTAGCGCTCAGAATGTCCAATTGCAGTTTCTACAGAAAGAGTGTTTAAGAACGGCTCAATCAAAAGTAAGGTTGAACTCTGTTAGTTGAATGCACAGAACAGAAAGAAGTTTCATACAATGCTTCTGTGTAGTTTATATTTGAACATATTCTTTTTTCCACTATTACCCACTTAGCGCTACGAATGTCCACTTGCATTTTCTACAGACAGAGTCTTTCAAAACTGCTCAATCAAAAGTATGGTTTAACTCTGTTAGCTGAATGCTCAGATCAGAAAGAAGTTTCACAGAATGCTTCTGTGTAGTTTATACTTGAATATATTACTTTTTCCACTACTACGCTCTTAGCGCTCCAAATGTCCAGTTGCATTTTCTACAGAAAGAGTGTTCAGATCTGCTCAATCAAAAGTATGGTTTAACTCTGTTAGCTGAATGCACAGATCAGAAAGAAGTTTCACCGAATGATTCTGTGTAGTTTATATTTGAAGACATTCCTTTTTCCACTATTACCCTCTTAGCGCTCCGAATCTCCACTTGCATTTTCTACAAAAAGAGTGTTTCATAACTGCTCAATCAAAAATATGTTTTATCTCTGTTAACTGAATTTACAGATCAGAAATAAGTTTCACAGAATGCATCTGTGTAGTTTTTATTTGAAGATATTCTTTTTCCCAAAGTAGGCCTCTTAGCACTTAGCATGTCCAATTGCAGTTTCTACAGAAAGAGTGTTTCAGAACGGCTCAATCAAAAGTAAGGTTCAACTCTGTTAGTTGAATGCACAGAACAGAAAGAATTTTCACAGAATGCTACTGTGTAGTTTATATTTGAATATAGTCCTTTTTCCACTATTACCCTCTTAGCGCTCCGAATGTCCACTTGCATTTTCTACAGAAAGAGGGTTCAGCACTGCGCAATCAAAAGTATGTTTTAACTCTGTTAGCTTAATGAACATATCAGAAATAAGTTTCACACAATGCTTCTGTGTAGTTTTTATTTGAAGATATTATTTTTCCCAATAGAGGCCTCTTAGCGCTCAGAATGTCCAATTGCAGTTTCTACAGAAAGAGTGTTTCAGAAAGGCTCAATCAAAAGTAAGGTTCAACTCTGTTAGTTGAATGCACAGAACAGAAAGAAGTTTCATACAATGCTTCTGTGTAGTTTATATTTGAACATATTCTTTTTTCCACTATTACCCACTTAGCGCTACGAATGTCCAGTTGCATTTTCTACAGACAGAGTGTTTCAAAACTGCTCAATCAAAAGTATGGTTTAACTCTGTTAGCTGAATGCTCAGATCAGAAAGAAGTTTCACAGAATGCTTCTGTGTAGTTTATATTTGAATATATTCCTTTTTCCACTACTACTCTCTTAGCGCTCCAAATGTCCAGTTGCATTTTCTACAGAAAGAGTGTTCAGATCTGCTCAATCAAAAGTATGGTTTAACTCTGTTAGCTGAATGCACAGATCAGAAAGAAGTTTCACAGAATGATTCTGTGTAGTTTATATTTGGAGACATTCCTTTTTCCACTATTACCCCCTTAGCGCTCCGAATCTCCACTTGCATTTTCTACAGAAAGAGTGTTTCAGAACGGCTCAATCAAAACTAAGGTTCAACTCTTTTAGTTGAACAAACAGAACAGAAAGAAGTTTCACACAATTCTTCTGTGTAGTTTTTATTGGTAGACATTCTTTTTCCCAATATAGGCCTCTTAGCGCTCAGAATGTCCAATTGCAGTTTCTACAGAAAGAGTGTTTAAGAACGGCTCAATCAAAAGTAAGGTTGAACTCTGTTAGTTGAATGCACAGAACAGAAAGAAGTTTCATACAATGCTTCTGTGTAGTTTATATTTGAACATATTCTTTTTTCCACTATTACCCACTTAGCGCTACGAATGTCCACTTGCATTTTCTACAGACAGAGTGTTTCAAAACTGCTCAATCAAAAGTATGGTTTAACTCTGTTAGCTGAATGCTCAGATCAGAAAGAAGTTTCACAGAATGCTTCTGTGTAGTTTATACTTGAATATATTACTTTTTCCACTACTACGCTCTTAGCGCTCCAAATGTCCAGTTGCATTTTCTACAGAAAGAGTGTTCAGATCTGCTCAATCAAAAGTATGGTTTAACTCTGTTAGCTGAATGCACAGATCAGAAAGAAGTTTCACCGAATGATTCTGTGTAGTTTATATTTGAAGACATTCCTTTTTCCACTATTACCCTCTTAGCGCTCCGAATCTCCACTTGCATTTTCTACAAAAAGAGTGTTTCATAACTGCTCAATCAAAAATATGTTTTATCTCTGTTAACTGAATTTACAGATCAGAAATAAGTTTCACAGAATGCATCTGTGTAGTTTTTATTTGAAGATATTCTTTTTCCCAAAGTAGGCCTCTTAGCGCTTAGCATGTCCAATTGCAGTTTCTACAGAAAGAGTGTTTCAGAACGGCTCAATCAAAAGTAAGGTTCAACTCTGTTAGTTGAATGCACAGAACAGAAAGAATTTTCACAGAATGCTACTGTGTAGTTTATATTTGAATATAGTCCTTTTTCCACTATTACCCTCTTAGCGCTCCGAATGTCCACTTGCATTTTCTACAGAAAGAGGGTTCAGCACTGCGCAATCAAAAGTATGTTTTAACTCTGTTAGCTTAATGAACATATCAGAAATAAGTTTCACACAATGCTTCTGTGTAGTTTTTATTTGAAGATATTATTTTTCCCAATAGAGGCCTCTTAGCGCTCAGAATGTCCAATTGCAGTTTCTACAGAAAGAGTGTTTCAGAAAGACTCAATCAAAAGTAAGGTTCAACTCTGTTAGTTGAATGCACAGAACAGAAAGAAGTTTCATACAATGCTTCTGTGTAGTTTATATTTGAACATATTCTTTTTTCCACTATTACCCACTTAGCGCTACGAATGTCCAGTTGCATTTTCTACAGACAGAGTGTTTCAAAACTGCTCAATCAAAAGTATGGTTTAACTCTGTTAGCTGAATGCTCAGATCAGAAAGAAGTTTCACAGAATGCTTCTGTGTAGTTTATATTTGAATATATTCCTTTTTCCACTACTACTCTCTTAGCGCTCCAAATGTCCAGTTGCATTTTCTACAGAAAGAGTGTTCAGATCTGCTCAATCAAAAGTATGGTTTAACTCTGTTAGCTGAATGCACAGATCAGAAAGAAGTTTCACAGAATGATTCTGTGTAGTTTATATTTGGAGACATTCCTTTTTCCACTATTACCCCCTTAGCGCTCCGAATCTCCACTTGCATTTTCTACAGAAAGAGTGTTTCAGAACGGCTCAATCAAAACTAAGGTTCAACTCTTTTAGTTGAACAAACAGAACAGAAAGAAGTTTCACACAATTCTTCTGTGTAGTTTTTATTTGTAGACATTCTTTTTCCCAATATAGGCCTCTTAGCGCTCAGAATGTCCAATTGCAGTTTCTACAGAAAGAGTGTTTAAGAACGGCTCAATCAAAAGTAAGGTTGAACTCTGTTAGTTGAATGCACAGAACAGAAAGAAGTTTCATACAATGCTTCTGTGTAGTTTATATTTGAACATATTCTTTTTTCCACTATTACCCACTTAGCGCTACGAATGTCCACTTGCATTTTCTACAGACAGAGTGTTTCAAAACTGCTCAATCAAAAGTATGGTTTAACTCTGTTAGCTGAATGCTCAGATCAGAAAGAAGTTTCACAGAATGCTTCTGTGTAGTTTATACTTGAATATATTACTTTTTCCACTACTACGCTCTTAGCGCTCCAAATGTCCAGTTGCATTTTCTACAGAAAGAGTGTTCAGATCTGCTCAATCAAAAGTATGGTTTAACTCTGTTAGCTGAATGCACAGATCAGAAAGAAGTTTCACCGAATGATTCTGTGTAGTTTATATTTGAAGACATTCCTTTTTCCACTATTACCCTCTTAGCGCTCCGAATCTCCACTTGCATTTTCTACAAAAAGAGTGTTTCATAACTGCTCAATCAAAAATATGTTTTATCTCTGTTAACTGAATTTACAGATCAGAAATAAGTTTCACAGAATGCATCTGTGTAGTTTTTATTTGAAGATATTCTTTTTCCCAAAGTAGGCCTCTTAGCGATTAGCATGTCCAATTGCAGTTTCTACAGAAAGAGTGTTTCAGAACGGCTCAATCAAAAGTAAGGTTCAACTCTGTTAGTTGAATGCACAGAACAGAAAGAATTTTCACAGAATGCTACTGTGTAGTTTATATTTGAATATAGTCCTTTTTCCACTATTACCCTCTTAGCGCTCCGAATGTCCACTTGCATTTTCTACAGAAAGAGGGTTCAGCACTGCGCAATCAAAAGTATGTTTTAACTCTGTTAGCTTAATGAACATATCAGAAATAAGTTTCACACAATGCTTCTGTGTAGTTTTTATTTGAAGATATTATTTTTCCCAATAGAGGCCTCTTAGCGCTCAGAATGTCCAATTGCAGTTTCTACAGAAAGAGTGTTTCAGAAAGGCTCAATCAAAAGTAAGGTTCAACTCTGTTAGTTGAATGCACAGAACAGAAAGAAGTTTCATACAATGCTTCTGTGTAGTTTATATTTGAACATATTCTTTTTTCCACTATTACCCACTTAGCGCTACGAATGTCCAGTTGCATTTTCTACAGACAGAGTGTTTCAAAACTGCTCAATCAAAAGTATGGTTTAACTCTGTTAGCTGAATGCTCAGATCAGAAAGAAGTTTCACAGAATGCTTCTGTGTAGTTTATATTTGAATATATTCCTTTTTCCACTACTACTCTCTTAGCGCTCCAAATGTCCAGTTGCATTTTCTACAGAAAGAGTGTTCAGATCTGCTCAATCAAAAGTATGGTTTAACTCTGTTAGCTGAATGCACAGATCAGAAAGAAGTTTCACAGAATGATTCTGTGTAGTTTATATTTGGAGACATTCCTTTTTCCACTATTACCCCCTTAGCGCTCCGAATCTCCACTTGCATTTTCTACAGAAAGAGTGTTTCAGAACGGCTCAATCAAAACTAAGGTTCAACTCTTTTAGTTGAACAAACAGAACAGAAAGAAGTTTCACACAATTCTTCTGTGTAGTTTTTATTTGTAGACATTCTTTTTCCCAATATAGGCCTCTTAGCGCTCAGAATGTCCAATTGCAGTTTCTACAGAAAGAGTGTTTAAGAACGGCTCAATCAAAAGTAAGGTTGAACTCTGTTAGTTGAATGCACAGAACAGAAAGAAGTTTCATACAATGCTTCTGTGTAGTTTATATTTGAACATATTCTTTTTTCCACTATTACCCACTTAGCGCTACGAATGTCCAGTTGCATTTTCTACAGACAGAGTGTTTCAAAACTGCTCAATCAAAAGTATGGTTTCACTCTGTTAGCTGAATGCTCAGATCAGAAAGAAGTTTCACAGAATGCTTCTGTGTAGTTTATACTTGAATATATTACTTTTTCCACTACTACGCTCTTAGCGCTCCAAATGTCCAGTTGCATTTTCTACAGAAAGAGTGTTCAGATCTGCTCAATCAAAAGTATGGTTTAACTCTGTTAGCTGAATGCACAGATCAGAAAGAAGTTTCACCGAATGATTCTGTGTAGTTTATATTTGAAGACATTCCTTTTTCCACTATTACCCTCTTAGCGCTCCGAATCTCCACTTGTATTTTCTACAAAAAGAGTGTTTCATAACTGCTCAATCAAAAATTGGTTTTATCTCTGTTAACTGAATTTACAGATCAGAAATAAGTTTCACACAATGCTTCTGTGTAGTTTTTATTTGAAGATATTCTTTTTCCCAAAGTAGGCCTCTTAGCGCTTAGCATGTCCAATTGCAGTTTCTACAGAAAGAGTGTTTCAGAACGGCTCAATCAAAAGTAAGGTTCAACTCTGTTAGTTGAATGCACAGAACAGAAAGAATTTTCACAGAATGCTACTGTGCAGTTTATATTTGAATATAGTCCTTTTTCCACTATTACCATCTTAGCGCTCCGAATGTCCACTTGCATTTTCTACAGAAAGAGGGTTCAGCACTGCGCAATCAAAAGTATGGTTTAACTCTGTTAGCTTAATGAACATATCAGAAATAAGTTTCACACAATGCTTCTGTGTAGTTTTTATTTGAAGATATTATTTTTCCCAATAGAGGCCTCTTAGCGCTCAGAATGTCCAATTGCAGTTTCTACAGAAAGAGTGTTTCAGAAAGGCTCAATCAAAAGTAAGGTTCAACTCTGTTAGTTGAATGCACAGAACAGAAAGAAGTTTCATACAATGCTTCTGCGTAGTTTATATTTGAACATATTCTTTTTTCCACTATTACCCACTTAGCGCTACGAATGTCCAGTTGCATTTTCTACAGACAGAGTGTTTCAAAACTGCTCAATCAAAAGTATGGTTTAACTCTGTTAGCTGAATGCTCAGATCAGAAAGAAGTTTCACAGAATGCTTCTGTGTAGTTTATATTTGAATATATTCCTTTTTCCACTACTACTCTCTTAGCGCTCCAAATGTCCAGTTGCATTTTCTACAGAAAGAGTGTTCAGATCTGCTCAATCAAAAGTATGGTTTAACTCTGTTAGCTGAATGCACAGATCAGAAAGAAGTTTCACTGAATGATTCTGTGTAGTTTATATTTGGAGACATTCCTTTTTCCACTATTACCCTCTTAGCGCTCCGAATCTCCACTTGCATTTTCTACAGAAAGAGTGTTTCAGAACGGCTTAATCAAAACTAAGGTTCAACTCTTTTAGTTGAACAAACAGAACAGAAAGAAGTTTCACACAATTCTTCTGTGTAGTTTTTATTTGTAGACATTCTTTTTCCCAATATAGGCCTCTTAGCGCTCAGAATGTCCAATTGCAGTTTCTACAGAAAGAGTGTTTCAGAACGGCTCAATCAAAAGTAAGGTTGAACTCTGTTAGTTGAATGCACAGAACAGAAAGAAGTTTCATACAATGCTTCTGTGTAGTTTATATTTGAACATATTCTTTTTTCCACTATTACCCACTTAGCGCTACGAATGTCCAGTTGGATTTTCTACAGACAGAGTGTTTCAAAACTGCTCAATCAAAAGTATGGTTTCACTCTGTTAGCTGAATGCTCAGATCAGAAAGAAGTTTCACAGAATGCTTCTGTGTAGTTTATACTTGAATATATTCCTTTTTCCACTACTACGCTCTTAGCGCTCCAAATGTCCAGTTGCATTTTCTACAGAAAGAGTGTTCAGATCTGCTCAATCAAAAGTATGGTTTAACTCTGTTAGCTGAATGCACAGATCAGAAAGAAGTTTCACCGAATGATTCTGTGTAGTTTATATTTGAAGACATTCCTTTTTCCACTATTACCCTCTTAGCGCTCCGAATCTCCACTTGTATTTTCTACAAAAAGAGTGTTTCATAACTGCTCAATCAAAAATTTGTTTTATCTCTGTTAACTGAATTTACAGATCAGAAATAAGTTTCACACAATGCTTCTGTGTAGTTTTTATTTGAAGATATTCTTTTTCCCAAAGTAGGCCTCTTAGCACTTAGCATGTCCAATTGCAGTTTCTACAGAAAGAGTGTTTCAGAACGGCTCAATCAAAAGTAAGGTTCAACTCTGTTAGTTGAATGCACAGAACAGAAAGAATTTTCACAGAATGCTACTGTGTAGTTTATATTTGAATATAGTCCTTTTTCCACTATTACCCTCTTAGCGCTCCGAATGTCCACTTGCATTTTCTACAGAAAGAGGGTTCAGCACTGCGCAATCAAAAGTATGGTTTAACTCTGTTAGCTTAATGAACATATCAGAAATAAGTTTCACACAATGCTTCTGTGTAGTTTTTATTTGAAGATATTATTTTTCCCAATAGAGGCCTCTTAGCGCTCAGAATGTCCAATTGCAGTTTCTACAGAAAGAGTGTTTCAGAAAGGCTCAATGAAAGTAAGGTTCAACTCTGTTAGTTGAATGCACAGAACAGAAAGAAGTTTCATACAATGCTTCTGTGTAGTTTATATTTGAACATATTCTTTTTTCCACTATTACCCACTTAGCGCTACGAATGTCCAGTTGCATTTTCTACAGACAGAGTGTTTCAAAACTGCTCAATCAAAAGTATGGTTTAACTCTGTTAGCTGAATGCTCAGATCAGAAAGAAGTTTCACAGAATGCTTCTGTGTAGTTTATATTTGAATATATTCCTTTTTCCACTACTACTCTCTTAGCGCTCCAAATGTCCAGTTGCATTTTCTACAGAAAGAGTGTTCAGATCTGCTCAATCAAAAGTATGGTTTAACTCTGTTAGCTGAATGCACAGATCAGAAAGATGTTTCACAGAATGATTCTGTGTAGTTTATATTTGGAGACATTCCTTTTTCCACTATTACCCTCTTAGCGCTCCGAATCTCCACTTGCATTTTCTACAGAAAGAGTGTTTCAGAACGGCTCAATCAAAACTAAGGTTCAACTCTTTTAGTTGAACAAGCAGAACAGAAAGAAGTTTCACACAATTCTTCTGTGTAGTTTTTATTTGTAGACATTCTTTTTCCCAATATAGGCCTCTTAGCGCTCAGAATGTCCAATTGCAGTTTCTACAGAAAGAGTGTTTCAGAACGGCTCAATCAAAAGTAAGGTTCAACTCTGTTAGTTGAAGGCACAGAACAGAAAGAAGTTTCATACAATGCTTCTGTGTAGTTTATATTTGAACATATTCTTTTTTCCACTATTACCCACTTAGCGCTACGAATGTCCAGTTGCATTTTCTACAGACAGAGTGTTTCAAAACTGCTCAATCAAAAGTATGGTTTAACTCTGTTAGCTGAATGCTCAGATCAGAAAGAAGTTTCACAGAATGCTTCTGTGTAGTTTATACTTGAATATATTCCTTTTTCCACTACTACGCTCTTAGCGCTCCAAATGTCCAGTTGCATTTTCTACAGAAAGAGTGTTCAGATCTGCTCAATCAAAAGTATGGTTTAACTCTGTTAGCTGAATGCACAGATCAGAAAGAAGTTTCACCGAATGATTCTGTGTAGTTTATATTTGAAGACATTCCTTTTTCCACTATTACCCTCTTAGCGCTCCGAATCTCCACTTGCATTTTCTACAAAAAGAGTGTTTCATAACTGCTCAATCAAAAATATGTTTTATCTCTGTTAACTGAATTTACAGATCAGAAATAAGTTTCACAGAATGCATCTGTGTAGTTTTTATTTGAAGATATTCTTTTTCCCAAAGTAGGCCTCTTAGCGCTTAGCATGTCCAATTGCAGTTTCTACAGAAAGAGTGTTTCAGAACGGCTCAATCAAAAGTAAGGTTCAACTCTGTTAGTTGAATGCACAGAACAGAAAGAATTTTCACAGAATGCTACTGTGTAGTTTATATTTGAATATAGTCCTTTTTCCACTATTACACTCTTAGTGCTCCGAATGTCCACTTGCATTTTCTACAGAAAGAGGGTTCAGCACTGCGCAATCAAAAGTATGGTTTAACTCTGTTAGCTTAATGAACATATCAGAAATAAGTTTCACACAATGCTTCTGTGTAGTTTTTATTTGAAGATATTATTTTTCCCAATAGAGGCCTCTTAGCGCTCAGAATGTTCAATTGCAGTTTCTACAGAAAGAGTGTTTCAGAAAGGCTCAATCAAAAGTAAAGTTCAACTCTGTTAGTTGAATGCACAGAACAGAAAGAAGTTTCATACAATGCTTCTGTGTAGTTTATATTTGAACATATTATTTTTTCCACTATTACCCACTTAGCGCTACGAATGTCCAGTTGCATTTTCTACAGACAGAGTGTTTCAAAACTGCTCAATCAAAAGTATGGTTTAACTCTGTTAGCTGAATGCTCAGATCAGAAAGAAGTTTCACAGAATGCTTCTGTGTTGTTTATATTTGAATATATTCCTTTTTCCACTACTACTCTCTTAGCGCTCCAAATGTCCAGTTGCATTTTCTACAGAAAGAGTGTTCAGATCTGCTCAATCAAAAGTATGGTTTAACTCTGTTAGCTGAATGCACAGATCAGAAAGATGTTTCACAGAATGATTCTGTGTAGTTTATATTTGGAGACATTCCTTTTTCCACTATTACCCTCTTAGCGCTCCGAATCTCCACTTGCATTTTCTACAGAAAGAGTGTTTCAGAACGGCTCAATCAAAACTAAGGTTCAACTCTTTTAGTTGAACAAACAGAACAGAAAGAAGTTTCACACAATTCTTCTGTGTAGTTTTTATTTGTAGACATTCTTTTTCCCAATATAGGCCTCTTAGCGCTCAGAATGTCCAATTGCAGTTTCTACAGAAAGAGTGTTTCAGAACGGCTCAATCAAAAGTAAGGTTCAACTCTGTTAGTTGAAGGCACAGAACAGAAAGATGTTTCATACAATGCTTCTGTGTAGTTTATATTTGAACATATTCTTTTTTCCACTATTACCCACTTAGCGCTACGAATGTCCAGTTGCATTTTCTACAGACAGAGTGTTTCAAAACTGCTCAATCAAAAGTATGGTTTAACTCTGTTAGCTGAATGCTCAGATCAGAAAGAATTTTCACAGAATGCTTCTGTGTAGTTTATATTTGAATATATTACTTTTTCCACTACTACGCTCTTCGCGCTCCAAATGTCCAGTTGCATTTTCTACAGAAAGAGTGTTCAGATCTACTCAATCAAAAGTATGGTTTAATTCTGTTAGCTGAATGCACAGATCAGAAAGATGTTTCACCGAATGATTCTGTGTAGTTTATATTTGAAGACATTCCTTTTTCCACTATTACCCTCTTAGCGCTCCGAATCTCCACTTGCATTTTCTACAAAAAGAGTGTTTCATAACTGCTCAATCAAAAATATGTTTTATCTCTGTTAACTGAATTTACAGATCAGAAATAAGTTTCACAGAATGCATCTGTGTAGTTTTAATTTGAAGATATTCTTTTTCCCAAAGTAGGCCTCTTAGCGCTTAGCATGTCCAATTGCAGTTTCTACAGAGTGTTTCAGAACGGCTCAATCAAAAGTAAGGTTCAACTCTGTTAGTTGAATGCACAGAACAGAAAGAATTTTCACAGAATGCTACTGTGTAGTTTATATTTGAATATAGTCCTTTTTCCACTATTACCCTCTTAGCGCTCCGAATGTCCACTTGCATTTTCTACAGAAAGAGGGTTCAGCACTGCGCAATCAAAAGTATGGTTTAACTCTGTTAGCTTAATGAACATATCAGAAATAAGTTTCACACAATGCTTCTGTGTAGTTTTTATTTGAAGATATTATTTTTCCCAATAGAGGCCTCTTAGCGCTCAGAATGTCCAATTGCAGTTTCTACAGAAAGAGTGTTTCAGAAAGGCTCAATCAAAAGTAAGGTTCAACTCTGTTAGTTGAATGCACAGAACAGAAAGAAGTTTCATACAATGGTTCTGCGTAGTTTATATTTGAACATATTCTTTTTTCCACTATTACCCACTTAGCGCTAAGAATGTCCAGTTGCATTTTCTACAGACAGAGTGTTTCAAAACTGCTCAATCAAAAGTATGGTTTAACTCTGTTAGCTGAATGCTCAGATCAGAAAGAAGTTTCACAGAATGCTTCTGTGTAGTTTATATTTGAATATATTCCTTTTTCCACTACTACTCTCTTAGCGCTCCAAATGTCCAGTTGCATTTTCTACAGAAAGAGTGTTCAGATCTGCTCAATCAAAAGTATGGTTTAAATCTGTTAGCTGAATGCACAGATCAGAAAGAAGTTTCACAGAATGATTCTGTGTAGTTTATATTTGGAGAGATTCCTTTTTCCACTATTACCCTCTTAGCGCTCCGAATCTCCACTTGCATTTTCTACAGAAAGAGTGTTTCAGAACGGCTCAATCAAAACTAAGGTTCAACTCTTTTAGTTGAACAAACAGAACAGAAAGAAGTTTCACACAATTCTTCTGTGTAGTTTTTATTTGTAGACATTCTTTTTCCCAATATAGGCCTCTTAGCGCTCAGAATGTCCAATTGCAGTTTCTACAGAAAGAGTGTTTCAGAACGGCTCAATCAAAAGTAAGGTTGAACTCTGTTAGTTGAATGCACAGAACAGAAAGAAGTTTCATACAATGCTTCTGTGTAGTTTATATTTGAACATATTCTTTTTTCCACTATTACCCACTTAGCGCTACGAATGTCCAGTTGCATTTTCTACAGACAGAGTGTTTCAAAACTGCTCAATCAAAAGTATGGTTTCACTCTGTTAGCTGAATGCTCAGATCAGAAAGAAGTTTCACAGAATGCTTCTGTGTAGTTTATACTTGAATATATTCCTTTTTCCACTACTACGCTCTTAGCGCTCCAAATGTCCAGTTGCATTTTCTACAGAAAGAGTGTTCAGATCTGCTCAATCAAAAGTATGGTTTAACTATGTTAGCTGAATGCACAGATCAGAAAGAAGTTTCACCGAATGATTCTGTGTAGTTTATATTTGAAGACATTCCTTTTTCCACTATTACCCTCTTAGGGCTCCGAATCTCCACTTGTATTTTCTACAAAAAGAGTGTTTCATAACTGCTCAATCAAAAATTTGTTTTATCTCTGTTAACTGAATTTACAGATCAGAAATAAGTTTCACACAATGCTTCTGTGTAGTTTTTATTTGAAGATATTCTTTTTCCCAAAGTAGGCCTCTTAGCGCTTAGCATGTCCAATTGCAGTTTCTACAGAAAGAGTGTTTCAGAACGGCTCAATCAAAAGTAAGGTTCAACTCTGTTAGTTGAATGCACAGAACAGAAAGAATTTTCACAGAATGCTACTGTGTAGTTTATATTTGAATATAGTCCTTTTTCCACTATTACCCTCTTAGCGCTCCGAATGTCCACTTGCATTTTCTACAGAAAGAGGGTTCAGCACTGCGCAATCAAAAGTATGGTATAACTCTGTTAGCTTAATGAACATATCAGAAATAAGTTTCACACAATGCTTCTGTGTAGTTTTTATTTGAAGATATTATTTTTCCCAATAGAGGCCTCTTAGCGCTCAGAATGTCCAATTGCAGTTTCTACAGAAAGAGTGTTTCAGAAAGGCTCAATCAAAAGTAAGGTTCAACTCTGTTAGTTGAATGCACAGAACAGAAAGAAGTTTCATACAATGCTTCTGTGTAGTTTATATTTGAACATATTCTTTTTTCCACTATTACCCACTTAGCGCTACGAATGTCCAGTTGCATTTTCTACAGACAGAGTGTTTCAAAACTGCTCAATCAAAAGTATGGTTTAACTCTGTTAGCTGAATGCTCAGATCAGAAAGAAGTTTCACAGAATGCTTCTGTGTAGTTTATATTTGAATATATTCCTTTTTCCACTACTACTCTCTTAGCGCTCCAAATGTCCAGTTGCATTTTCTACAGAAAGAGTGTTCAGATCTGCTCAATCAAAAGTATGGTTTAACTCTGTTAGCTGAATGCACAGATCAGAAAGAAGTTTCACTGAATGATTCTGTGTAGTTTATATTTGGAGACATTCCTTTTTCCACTATTACCCTCTTAGCGCTCCGAATCTCCACTTGCATTTTCTACAGAAAGAGTGTTTCAGAACGGCTTAATCAAAACTAAGGTTCAACTCTTTTAGTTGAACAAACAGAACAGAAAGAAGTTTCACACAATTCTTCTGTGTAGTTTTTATTTGTAGACATTCTTTTTCCCAATATAGGCCTCTTAGCGCTCAGAATGTCCAATTGCAGTTTCTACAGAAAGAGTGTTTCAGAACGGCTCAATCAAAAGTAAGGTTGAACTCTGTTAGTTGAATGCACAGAACAGAAAGAAGTTTCATACAATGCTTCTGTGTAGTTTATATTTGAACATATTCTTTTTTCCACTATTACCCACTTAGCGCTACGAATGTCCAGTTGGATTTTCTACAGACAGAGTGTTTCAAAACTGCTCAATCAAAAGTATGGTTTCACTCTGTTAGCTGAATGCTCAGATCAGAAAGAAGTTTCACAGAATGCTTCTGTGTAGTTTATACTTGAATATATTCCTTTTTCCACTACTACGCTCTTAGCGCTCCAAATGTCCAGTTGCATTTTCTACAGAAAGAGTGTTCAGATCTGCTCAATCAAAAGTATGGTTTAACTCTGTTAGCTGAATGCACAGATCAGAAAGAAGTTTCACCGAATGATTCTGTGTAGTTTATATTTGAAGACATTCCTTTTTCCACTATTACCCTCTTAGCGCTCCGAATCTCCACTTGTATTTTCTACAAAAAGAGTGTTTCATAACTGCTCAATCAAAAATTTGTTTTATCTCTGTTAACTGAATTTACAGATCAGAAATAAGTTTCACACAATGCTTCTGTGTAGTTTTTATTTGAAGATATTCTTTTTCCCAAAGTAGGCCTCTTAGCGCTTAGCATGTCCAATTGCAGTTTCTACAGAAAGAGTGTTTCAGAACGGCTCAATCAAAAGTAAGGTTCAACTCTGTTAGTTGAATGCACAGAACAGAAAGAATTTTCACAGAATGCTACTGTGTAGTTTATATTTGAATATAGTCCTTTTTCCACTATTACCCTCTTAGCGCTCCGAATGTCCACTTGCATTTTCTACAGAAAGAGGGTTCAGCACTGCGCAATCAAAAGTATGGTTTAACTCTGTTAGCTTAATGAACATATCAGAAATAAGTTTCACACAATGCTTCTGTGTAGTTTTTATTTGAAGATATTATTTTTCCCAATAGAGGCCTCTTAGCGCTCAGAATGTCCAATTGCAGTTTCTACAGAAAGAGTGTTTCAGAAAGGCTCAATGAAAGTAAGGTTCAACTCTGTTAGTTGAATGCACAGAACAGAAAGAAGTTTCATACAATGCTTCTGTGTAGTTTATATTTGAACATATTCTTTTTTCCACTATTACCCACTTAGCGCTACGAATGTCCAGTTGCATTTTCTACAGACAGAGTGTTTCAAAACTGCTCAATCAAAAGTATGGTTTAACTCTGTTAGCTGAATGCTCAGATCAGAAAGAAGTTTCACAGAATGCTTCTGTGTAGTTTATATTTGAATATATTCCTTTTTCCACTACTACTCTCTTAGCGCTCCAAATGTCCAGTTGCATTTTCTACAGAAAGAGTGTTCAGATCTGCTCAATCAAAAGTATGGTTTAACTCTGTTAGCTGAATGCACAGATCAGAAAGATGTTTCACAGAATGATTCTGTGTAGTTTATATTTGGAGACATTCCTTTTTCCACTATTACCCTCTTAGCGCTCCGAATCTCCACTTGCATTTTCTACAGAAAGAGTGTTTCAGAACGGCTCAATCAAAACTAAGGTTCAACTCTTTTAGTTGAACAAGCAGAACAGAAAGAAGTTTCACACAATTCTTCTGTGTAGTTTTTATTTGTAGACATTCTTTTTCCCAATATAGGCCTCTTAGCGCTCAGAATGTCCAATTGCAGTTTCTACAGAAAGAGTGTTTCAGAACGGCTCAATCAAAAGTAAGGTTCAACTCTGTTAGTTGAAGGCACAGAACAGAAAGAAGTTTCATACAATGCTTCTGTGTAGTTTATATTTGAACATATTCTTTTTTCCACTATTACCCACTTAGCGCTACGAATGTCCAGTTGCATTTTCTACAGACAGAGTGTTTCAAAACTGCTCAATCAAAAGTATGGTTTAACTCTGTTAGCTGAATGCTCAGATCAGAAAGAAGTTTCACAGAATGCTTCTGTGTAGTTTATACTTGAATATATTCCTTTTTCCACTACTACGCTCTTAGCGCTCCAAATGTCCAGTTGCATTTTCTACAGAAAGAGTGTTCAGATCTGCTCAATCAAAAGTATGGTTTAACTCTGTTAGCTGAATGCACAGATCAGAAAGAAGTTTCACCGAATGATTCTGTGTAGTTTATATTTGAAGACATTCCTTTTTCCACTATTACCCTCTTAGCGCTCCGAATCTCCACTTGCATTTTCTACAAAAAGAGTGTTTCATAACTGCTCAATCAAAAATATGTTTTATCTCTGTTAACTGAATTTACAGATCAGAAATAAGTTTCACAGAATGCATCTGTGTAGTTTTTATTTGAAGATATTCTTTTTCCCAAAGTAGGCCTCTTAGCGCTTAGCATGTCCAATTGCAGTTTCTACAGAAAGAGTGTTTCAGAACGGCTCAATCAAAAGTAAGGTTCAACTCTGTTAGTTGAATGCACAGAACAGAAAGAATTTTCACAGAATGCTACTGTGTAGTTTATATTTGAATATAGTCCTTTTTCCACTATTACACTCTTAGTGCTCCGAATGTCCACTTGCATTTTCTACAGAAAGAGGGTTCAGCACTGCGCAATCAAAAGTATGGTTTAACTCTGTTAGCTTAATGAACATATCAGAAATAAGTTTCACACAATGCTTCTGTGTAGTTTTTATTTGAAGATATTATTTTTCCCAATAGAGGCCTCTTAGCGCTCAGAATGTTCAATTGCAGTTTCTACAGAAAGAGTGTTTCAGAAAGGCTCAATCAAAAGTAAAGTTCAACTCTGTTAGTTGAATGCACAGAACAGAAAGAAGTTTCATACAATGCTTCTGTGTAGTTTATATTTGAACATATTATTTTTTCCACTATTACCCACTTAGCGCTACGAATGTCCAGTTGCATTTTCTACAGACAGAGTGTTTCAAAACTGCTCAATCAAAAGTATGGTTTAACTCTGTTAGCTGAATGCTCAGATCAGAAAGAAGTTTCACAGAATGCTTCTGTGTTGTTTATATTTGAATATATTCCTTTTTCCACTACTACTCTCTTAGCGCTCCAAATGTCCAGTTGCATTTTCTACAGAAAGAGTGTTCAGATCTGCTCAATCAAAAGTATGGTTTAACTCTGTTAGCTGAATGCACAGATCAGAAAGATGTTTCACAGAATGATTCTGTGTAGTTTATATTTGGAGACATTCCTTTTTCCACTATTACCCTCTTAGCGCTCCGAATCTCCACTTGCATTTTCTACAGAAAGAGTGTTTCAGAACGGCTCAATCAAAACTAAGGTTCAACTCTTTTAGTTGAACAAACAGAACAGAAAGAAGTTTCACACAATTCTTCTGTGTAGTTTTTATTTGTAGACATTCTTTTTCCCAATATAGGCCTCTTAGCGCTCAGAATGTCCAATTGCAGTTTCTACAGAAAGAGTGTTTCAGAACGGCTCAATCAAAAGTAAGGTTCAACTCTGTTAGTTGAAGGCACAGAACAGAAAGATGTTTCATACAATGCTTCTGTGTAGTTTATATTTGAACATATTCTTTTTTCCACTATTACCCACTTAGCGCTACGAATGTCCAGTTGCATTTTCTACAGACAGAGTGTTTCAAAACTGCTCAATCAAAAGTATGGTTTAACTCTGTTAGCTGAATGCTCAGATCAGAAAGAATTTTCACAGAATGCTTCTGTGTAGTTTATATTTGAATATATTACTTTTTCCACTACTACGCTCTTCGCGCTCCAAATGTCCAGTTGCATTTTCTACAGAAAGAGTGTTCAGATCTACTCAATCAAAAGTATGGTTTAATTCTGTTAGCTGAATGCACAGATCAGAAAGATGTTTCACCGAATGATTCTGTGTAGTTTATATTTGAAGACATTCCTTTTTCCACTATTACCCTCTTAGCGCTCCGAATCTCCACTTGCATTTTCTACAAAAAGAGTGTTTCATAACTGCTCAATCAAAAATATGTTTTATCTCTGTTAACTGAATTTACAGATCAGAAATAAGTTTCACAGAATGCATCTGTGTAGTTTTAATTTGAAGATATTCTTTTTCCCAAAGTAGGCCTCTTAGCGCTTAGCATGTCCAATTGCAGTTTCTACAGAGTGTTTCAGAACGGCTCAATCAAAAGTAAGGTTCAACTCTGTTAGTTGAATGCACAGAACAGAAAGAATTTTCACAGAATGCTACTGTGTAGTTTATATTTGAATATAGTCCTTTTTCCACTATTACCCTCTTAGCGCTCCGAATGTCCACTTGCATTTTCTACAGAAAGAGGGTTCAGCACTGCGCAATCAAAAGTATGGTTTAACTCTGTTAGCTTAATGAACATATCAGAAATAAGTTTCACACAATGCTTCTGTGTAGTTTTTATTTGAAGATATTATTTTTCCCAATAGAGGCCTCTTAGCGCTCAGAATGTCCAATTGCAGTTTCTACAGAAAGAGTGTTTCAGAAAGGCTCAATCAAAAGTAAGGTTCAACTCTGTTAGTTGAATGCACAGAACAGAAAGAAGTTTCATACAATGGTTCTGCGTAGTTTATATTTGAACATATTCTTTTTTCCACTATTACCCACTTAGCGCTAAGAATGTCCAGTTGCATTTTCTACAGACAGAGTGTTTCAAAACTGCTCAATCAAAAGTATGGTTTAACTCTGTTAGCTGAATGCTCAGATCAGAAAGAAGTTTCACAGAATGCTTCTGTGTAGTTTATATTTGAATATATTCCTTTTTCCACTACTACTCTCTTAGCGCTCCAAATGTCCAGTTGCATTTTCTACAGAAAGAGTGTTCAGATCTGCTCAATCAAAAGTATGGTTTAAATCTGTTAGCTGAATGCACAGATCAGAAAGAAGTTTCACAGAATGATTCTGTGTAGTTTATATTTGGAGAGATTCCTTTTTCCACTATTACCCTCTTAGCGCTCCGAATCTCCACTTGCATTTTCTACAGAAAGAGTGTTTCAGAACGGCTCAATCAAAACTAAGGTTCAACTCTTTTAGTTGAACAAACAGAACAGAAAGAAGTTTCACACAATTCTTCTGTGTAGTTTTTATTTGTAGACATTCTTTTTCCCAATATAGGCCTCTTAGCGCTCAGAATGTCCAATTGCAGTTTCTACAGAAAGAGTGTTTCAGAACGGCTCAATCAAAAGTAAGGTTGAACTCTGTTAGTTGAATGCACAGAACAGAAAGAAGTTTCATGCAATGCTTCTGTGTAGTTTATATTTGAACATATTCTTTTTTCCACTATTACCCACTTAGCGCTACGAATGTCCAGTTGCATTTTCTACAGACAGAGTGTTTCAAAACTGCTCAATCAAAAGTATGGTTTCACTCTGTTAGCTGAATGCTCAGATCAGAAAGAAGTTTCACAGAATGCTTCTGTGTAGTTTATACTTGAATATATTCCTTTTTCCACTACTACGCTCTTAGCGCTCCAAATGTCCAGTTGCATTTTCTACAGAAAGAGTGTTCAGATCTGCTCAATCAAAAGTATGGTTTAACTATGTTAGCTGAATGCACAGATCAGAAAGAAGTTTCACCGAATGATTCTGTGTAGTTTATATTTGAAGACATTCCTTTTTCCACTATTACCCTCTTAGGGCTCCGAATCTCCACTTGTATTTTCTACAAAAAGAGTGTTTCATAACTGCTCAATCAAAAATTTGTTTTATCTCTGTTAACTGAATTTACAGATCAGAAATAAGTTTCACACAATGCTTCTGTGTAGTTTTTATTTGAAGATATTCTTTTTCCCAAAGTAGGCCTCTTAGCGCTTAGCATGTCCAATTGCAGTTTCTACAGAAAGAGTGTTTCAGAACGGCTCAATCAAAAGTAAGGTTCAACTCTGTTAGTTGAATGCACAGAACAGAAAGAATTTTCACAGAATGCTACTGTGTAGTTTATATTTGAATATAGTCCTTTTTCCACTATTACCCTCTTAGCGCTCCGAATGTCCACTTGCATTTTCTACAGAAAGAGGGTTCAGCACTGCGCAATCAAAAGTATGGTATAACTCTGTTAGCTTAATGAACATATCAGAAATAAGTTTCACACAATGCTTCTGTGTAGTTTTTATTTGAAGATATTATTTTTCCCAATAGAGGCCTCTTAGCGCTCAGAATGTCCAATTGCAGTTTCTACAGAAAGAGTGTTTCAGAAAGGCTCAATCAAAAGTAAGGTTCAACTCTGTTAGTTGAATGCACAGAACAGAAAGAAGTTTCATACAATGCTTCTGTGTAGTTTATATTTGAACATATTCTTTTTTCCACTATTACCCACTTAGCGCTACGAATGTCCAGTTGCATTTT
This sequence comes from Symphalangus syndactylus, assembly GCF_028878055.3. Taxonomy (NCBI): domain Eukaryota; kingdom Metazoa; phylum Chordata; class Mammalia; order Primates; family Hylobatidae; genus Symphalangus; species Symphalangus syndactylus. The sequence goes on along the minus strand of NC_072434.2, from coordinate 94,926,935 downwards.
CTACAGACAGAGTGTTTCAAAACTGCTCAATCAAAAGTATGGTTTAACTCTGTTAGCTGAATGCTCAGATCAGAAAGAAGTTTCACAGAATGCTTCTGTGTAGTTTATATTTGAATATATTCCTTTTTCCACTACTACTCTCTTAGCGCTCCAAATGTCCAGTTGCATTTTCTACAGAAAGAGTGTTCAGATCTGCTCAATCAAAAGTATGGTTTAATTCTGTTAGCTGAATGCACAGATCAGAAAGAAGTTTCACAGAATGATTCTGTGTAGTTTATATTTGGAGACATTCCTTTTTCCACTATTACCCTCTTAGCGCTCCGAATCTCCACTTGCATTTTCTACAGAAAGAGTGTTTCAGAACGGCTCAATCAAAACTAAGGTTCAACTCTTTTAGTTGAACAAACAGAACAGAAAGAAGTTTCACACAATTCTTCTGTGTAGTTTTTATTTGTAGACATTCTTTTTCCCAATATAGGCCTCTTAGCGCTCAGAATGTCCAATTGCAGTTTCTACAGAAAGAGTGTTTCAGAACGGCTCAATCAAAAGTAAGGTTGAACTCTGTTAGTTGAATGCACAGAACAGAAAGAAGTTTCATACAATGCTTCTGTGTAGTTTATATTTGAACATATTCTTTTTTCCACTATTACCCACTTAGCGCTACGAATGTCCAGTTGCATTTTCTACAGACAGAGTGTTTCAAAACTGCTCAATCAAAAGTATGGTTTAACTCTGTTAGCTGAATGCTCAGATCAGAAAGAAGTTTCACAGAATGCTTCTGTGTAGTTTATACTTGAATATATTCCTTTTTCCACTACTACGCTCTTAGCGCTCCAAATGTCCAGTTGCATTTTCTACAGAAAGAGTGTTCAGATCTGCTCAATCAAAAGTATGGTTTAACTCTGTTAGCTGAATGCACAGATCAGAAAGAAGTTTCACCGAATGATTCTGTGTAGTTTATATTTGAAGACATTCCTTTTTCCACTATTACCCTCTTAGCGCTCCGAATCTCCACTTGTATTTTCTACAAAAAGAGTGTTTCATAACTGCTCAATCAAAAATATGTTTTATCTCTGTTAACTGAATTTACAGATCAGAAATAAGTTTCACAGAATGCATCTGTGTAGTTTTTATTTGAAGATATTCTTTTTCCCAAAGTAGGCCTCTTAGCGCTTAGCATGTCCAATTGCAGTTTCTACAGAAAGAGTGTTTCAGAACGGCTCAATCAAAAGTAAGGTTCAACTCTGTTAGTTGAATGCACAGAACAGAAAGAATTTTCACAGAATGCTACTGTGTAGTTTATATTTGAATATAGTCCTTTTTCCACTATTACACTCTTAGTGCTCCGAATGTCCACTTGCATTTTCTACAGAAAGAGGGTTCAGCACTGCGCAATCAAAAGTATGGTTTAACTCTGTTAGCTTAATGAACATATCAGAAATAAGTTTCACACAATGCTTCTGTGTAGTTTTTATTTGAAGATATTATTTTTCCCAATAGAGGCCTCTTAGCGCTCAGAATGTCCAATTGCAGTTTCTACAGAAAGAGTGTTTCAGAAAGGCTCAATCAAAAGTAAGGTTCAACTCTGTTAGTTGAATGCACAGAACAGAAAGAAGTTTCATACAATGCTTCTGTGTAGTTTATATTTGAACATATTCTTTTTTCCACTATTACCCACTTAGCGCTACGAATGTCCAGTTGCATTTTCTACAGACAGAGTGTTTCAAAACTGCTCAATCAAAAGTATGGTTTAACTCTGTTAGCTGAATGCTCAGATCAGAAAGAAGTTTCACAGAATGCTTCTGTGTAGTTTATATTTGAATATATTCCTTTTTCCACTACTACTCTCTTAGCGCTCCAAATGTCCAGTTGCATTTTCTACAGAAAGAGTGTTCAGATCTGCTCAATCAAAAGTATGGTTTAACACTGTTAGCTGAATGCACAGATCAGAAAGATGTTTCACAGAATGATTCTGTGTAGTTTATATTTGGAGACATTCCTTTTTCCACTATTACCCTCTTAGCGCTCCGAATCTCCACTTGCATTTTCTACAGAAAGAGTGTTTCAGAACTGCTCAATCAAAACTAAGGTTCAACTCTTTTAGTTGAACAAACAGAACAGAAAGAAGTTTCACACAATTCTTCTGTGTAGTTTTTATTTGTAGACATTCTTTTTCCCAATATAGGCCTCTTAGCGCTCAGAATGTCCAATTGCAGTTTCTACAGAAAGAGTGTTTCAGAACGGCTCAATCAAAAGTAAGGTTCAACTCTGTTAGTTGAATGCACAGAACAGAAAGAAGTTTCATACAATGTTTCTGTGTAGTTTATATTTGAACATATTCTTTTTTCCACTATTACCCACTTAGCGCTACGAATGTCCAGTTGCATTTTCTACAGACAGAGTGTTTCAAAACTGCTCAATCAAAAGTATGGTTTAACTCTGTTAGCTGAATGCTCAGATCAGAAAGAAGTTTCACAGAATGCTTCTGTGTAGTTTATATTTGAATATATTACTTTTTCCACTACTACGCTCTTAGCGCTCCAAATGTCCAGTTGCATTTTCTACAGAAAGAGTGTTCAGATCTGCTCAATCAAAAGTATGGTTTAACTCTGTTAGCTGAATGCACAGATCAGAAAGATGTTTCACCGAATGATTCTGTGTAGTTTATATTTGAAGACATTCCTTTTTCCACTATTACCCTCTTAGCGCTCCGAATCTCCACTTGCATTTTCTACAAAAAGAGTGTTTCATAACTGCTCAATCAAAAATATGTTTTATCTCTGTTAACTGAATTTACAGATCAGAAATAAGTTTCACAGAATGCATCTGTGTAGTTTTTATTTGAAGATATTCTTTTTCCCAATGTAGGCCTCTTAGCGCTTAGCATGTCCAATTGCAGTTTGTACAGAAAGAGTGTTTCAGAACGGCTCAATCAAAAGTAAGGTTCAACTCTGTTAGTTGAATGCACAGAACAGAAAGAAGTTTCATACAATGCTTCTGTGTAGTTTATATTTGAACATATTCTTTTTTCCACTATTACCCACTTAGCGCTACGAATGTCCAGTTGCATTTTCTACAGACAGAGTGTTTCAAAACTGCTCAATCTAAAGTATGGTTTAACTCTGTTAGCTGAATGCTCAGATCAGAAAGATGTTTCACAGAATGCTTCTATGTAGTTTATATTTGAATATATTACTTTTTCCACTACTACGCTCTTAGCGCTCGAAATGTCCAGTTGCATTTTCTACAGAAAGAGTGTTCAGATCTGCTCAATCAAAAGTATGGTTTAACTCTGTTAGCTGAATGCACAGATCAGAAAGAAGTTTCACCGAATGATTCTGTGTAGTTTATATTTGAAGACATTCCTTTTTCCACTATTACCCTCTTAGCGCTCGGAATCTCCACTTGCCTTTTCTACAAAAAGAGTTTTTCATAACTGCTCAATCAAAAATATGTTTTATCTCTGTTAACTGAATTTACAGATCAGAGATAAGTTTCACAGAATGCATCTGTGTAGTTTTTATTTGAAGAGATTCTTTTTCCCAATGTAAGCCTCTTAGCGCTTAGCATGTCCAATTGCATTTTCTACAGAAAGAGTGTTTCAGAACGGCTCAATCAAAAGTAAGGTTCAACTCTGTTAGTTGAATGCACAGAACAGAAAGAATTTTCACAGAATGCTACTGTGTAGTTTATATTTGAATATATTCCTTTTTCCACAATTACCCTCTTAGCGCTCCGAATGTCCACTTGCATTTTCTACAGAAAGAGGGTTCAGCACTGCGCAATCAAAAGTATGGTTTAACTCTGTTAGATTAATGAACATATCAGAAATAAGTTTCACACAATGCTTCTGTGTAGTTTTTATTTGAAGATATTATTTTTCCCTATAGAGGCCTCTTAGCGCTCAGAATGTCCAATTGCAGTTTCTACAGAAAGAGTGTTTCAGAAAGGCTCAATCAAAAGTAAGGTTCAACTCTGTTAGTTGAATGCACAGAACAGAAAGAAGTTTCATACAATGCTTCTGTGTAGTTTATATTTGAACATATTCTTTTTTCCACTATTACCCACTTAGCCCTACGAATGTCCAGTTGCATTTTCTACAGACAGAGTGTTTCAAAACTGCTCAATCAAAAGTATGGTTTAACTCTGTTAGCTGAATGCTCAGATCAGAAAGAAGTTTCACAGAATGCTTCTGTGTAGTTTATATTTGAATATATTCCTTTTTCCACTACTACGCTCTTAGCGCTCCAAATGTCCAGTTGCATTTTCTACAGAAAGAGTGTTCAGATCTGCTCAATCAAAAGTATGGTTTAACTCTGTTAGCTGAATGCACAGATCAGAAAGAAGTTTCACCGAATGATTCTGTGTAGTTTATATTTGAAGACATTCCTTTTTCCACTATTACCCTCTTAGCGCTCCGAATCTCCACTTGCATTTTCTACAAAAAGAGTGTTTCATAACTGCTCAATCAAACATATGTTTTATCTCTGTTAACTGAATTTACAGATCAGAAATAAGTTTCACAGAATGCATCTGTGTAGTTTTTATTTGAAGATATTCTTTTTCCCAATGTAGGCCTCTTAGCGCTTAGCATGTCCAATTGCAGTTTCTACAGAAAGAGTGTTTCAGAACGGCTCAATCAAAAGTAAGGTTCAACTCTGTTAGTTGAATGCACAGAACAGAAAGAATTTTCACAGAATGCTACTGTGTAGTTTATATTTGAATATATTCCTTTTTCCACTATTACCCTCTTAGCGCTCCGAATGTCCACTTGCATTTTCTACAGAAATAGTGTACAGAACTGCGCAATCAAAAGTATGGTTTAACTCTGTTAGCTTAATGAACATATCAGAAATAAGTTTCACACAATGCTTCTGTGTAGTTTTTATTTGAAGATATTATTTTTCCCAATAGAGGCCTCTTAGCACTCAGAATGTCCAATTGCAGTTTCTACAGAAAGAGTGTTTCAGAAAGGCTCAATCAAATGTAAGGTTCAACTCTGTTAGTTGAATGCACAGAACAGAAAGAAGTTTCATACAATGCTTCTGTGTAGTTTATATTTGAACATATTCTTTTTTCCACTATTACCCACTTAGCGCTACGAATGTCCAGTTGCATTTTCTACAGACAGAGAGTTTCAAAACTGCTCAATCAAATGTATGGTTTAACTCTGTTAGCTGAATGCTCAGATCAGAAAGAAGTTTCACAGAATGCTTCTGTGTAGTTTATATTTGAATATATTCCTTTTTCCACTACTACGCTCTTAGCGCTCCAAATGTCCAGTTGCATTTTCTACAGAAAGAGTGTTCAGATCTGCTCAATCAAAAGTATGGTTTAACTCTGTTAGCTGAATGCACAGATCAGAAAGAAGTTTCACCGAATGATTCTGTGTAGTTTATATTTGAAGACATTCCTTTTTCCACTATTACCCACTTAGCGCTCGGAATCTCCACTGGCCTTTTCTACAAAAAGAGTGTTTCATAACTGCTCAATCAAAAATATGTTTTATCTCTGTTAACTGAATTTACAGATCAGAGATAATTTTCACAGAATGCATCTTTGTAGTTTTTATTTGAAGAGATTCTTTTTCCCAATGTAGGCCTCTTAGCGCTTAGCATGTCCAATTGCAGTTTCTACAGAAAGAGTGTTTCAGAACGGCTCAATCAAAAGTAAGGTTCAACTCTGTTACTTGAATGCACAGAACAGAAAGAATTTTCCCAGAATGCTATTGTGTAGTTTATATTTGAATATATTCCTTTTTCCACTATTACCCTCTTAGCGCTCCGAATGTCCACTTGCATTTTCTACAGAAAGAGTGTTCAGATCTGCTCAATCAAAAGTATGGTTTAACTCTGTTAGCTGAATGCACAGATCAGAAACACGTTTCACAGAATGATTCTGTGTAGTTTATATTTGGAGACATTCCTTTTTCCACTATTACCCTCTTAGCGCTCCGAATCTCCACTTGCATTTTCTACAGAAAGAGTGTTTCAGAACGGCTCAATCAAAACTAAGGTTCAACTCTTTTAGTTGAACAAACAGAACAGAAAGAAGTTTCATACAATTCTTCTGTGTAGTTTTTATTTGTAGACATTCATTTTCCCAATATAGGCCTCTTAGCGCTCAGAATGTCCAATTGCAGTTTCTACAGAAAGAGTGTTTCAGAACGGCTCAATCAAAAGTAAGGTTCAACTCTGTTAGTTGAATGCACAGAACAGAAAGAAGTTTCATACAATGCTTCTGTGTAGTTTATATTTGAACATATTCTTTTTTCCACTATTACCCATTTAGCGCTACGAATGTCTAGTTGCATTTTCTACAGACAGAGTGTTTCAAAACTGCTCAATCAAATGTATGGTTTAACTCTGTTAGCTGAATGCTCAGATCAGAAAGAAGTTTCACAGAATGCTTCTGTGTAGTTTATATTTGAATATATTCCTTTTTCCACTACTACGCTCTTAGCGCTCCAAATGTCCAGTTGCATTTTCTACAGAAAGAGTGGTCAGATCTGCTCAATCAAAAGTATGGTTTAACTCTGTTAGCTGAATGCACAGATCAGAAAGAAGTTTCACCGAATGATTCTGTGTAGTTTATATTTGAAGACATTCCTTTTTCCACTATTACCCTCTTAGCGCTCCGAATCTCCACTTGCATTTTCTACAAAAAGAGTGTTTCATAACTGCTCAATCAAAAATATGTTTTATCTCTGTTAACTGAATTTACAGATCAGAAATAAGTTTCACAGAATGCATCTGTGTAGTTTTTATTTGAAGATATTCTTTTTCCCAATGTAGGCCTCTTAGCGCTTAGCATGTCCAATTGCAGTTTCTACAGAAAGAGTGTTTCAGAATGGCTCAATCAAAAGTAAGGTTCAACTCTGTTAGTTGAATGCACAGAACAGAAAGAATTTTCACAGAATGCTACTGTGTAGTTTATATTTGAATATATTCCTTTTTCCACTATTACCCTCTTAGCGCTCCGAATGTCCACTTGCATTTTCTACAGAAAGAGTGTTCAGAACTGCGCAATCAAAAGTATGGTTTAACTCTGTTAGCTTAATGAACATATCAGAAATAAGTTTCACACAATGCTTCTGTGAAGTTTTTATTTGAAGATATTATTTTTCCCAATAGAGGCCTCTTAGCGCTCAGAATGTCCAATTGCAGTTTCTACAGAAAGAGTGTTTCAGAAAGGCTCAATCAAAAGTAAGGTTCAACTCTTTTAGTTGAATGCACAGAACAGAAAGAAGTTTCATACAATGCTTCTGTGTAGTTTATATTTGAACATATTTTTTTTCCACTATTACCCACTTAGCGCTACGAATGTCCAGTTGCATTTTCTACAGACAGAGTGTTTCAAAACTGCTCAATCAAAAGTATGGTTTAACTCTGTTGGCTGAATGCTCAGATCAGAAAGAAGTTTCACAGAATGCTTCTGTGTAGTTTATATTTGAATATATTCCTTTTTCCACTATTACCCTCTTAGCGCTCCGAATGTCCACTTGCATTTTCTACAGAAAGAGGGTTCAGCACTGCGCAATCAAAAGTATGGTTTAACTCTGTTAGCTTAATGAACATATCAGAAATAAGTTTCACACAATGCTTCTGTGTAGTTTTTATTTGAAGATATTATTTTTCCCTATAGAGGCCTCTTAGCGCTCAGAATGTCCAATTGCAGTTTCTACAGAAAGAGTGTTTCAGAAAGGCTCAATCAAAAGTAAGGTTCAACTCTGTTAGTTGAATGCACAGAACAGAAAGAAGTTTCATACAATGCTTCTGTGTAGTTTATATTTGAACATATTCTTTTTTCCACTATTACCCACTTAGCCCTACGAATGTCCAGTTGCATTTTCTACAGACAGAGTGTTTCAAAACTGCTCAATCAAAAGTATGGTTTAACTCTGTTAGCTCAATGCTCAGATGAGAAAGAAGTTTCACAGAATGCTTCTGTGTAGTTTATATTTGAATATATTCCTTTTTCCACTACTACGCTCTTAGCGCTCCAAATGTCCAGTTGCATTTTCTACAGAAAGAGTGTTCAGATCTGCTCAATCAAAAGTATGGTTTAACTCTGTTAGCTGAATGCACAGATCAGAAAGAAGTTTCACCGAATGATTCTGTGTAGTTTATATTTGAAGACATTCCTTTTTCCACTATTACCCTCTTAGCGCTCCGAATGTCCACTTGCATTTTCTACAGAAAGAGGGTTCAGCACTGCGCAATCAAACGTATGGTTTAACTCTGTTAGCTTAATGAACATATCAGAAATAAGTTTCACACAATGCTTCTGTGTAGTTTTTATTTGAAGATATTATTTTTCCCTATAGAGGCCTCTTAGCGCTCAGAATGTCCAATTGCAGTTTCTACAGAAAGAGTGTTTCAGAAAGGCTCAATCAAAAGTAAGGTTCAACTCTGTTAGTTGAATGCACAGAACAGAAAGAAGTTTCACCGAATGATTCTGTGTAGTTTATATTTGAAGACATTCCTTTTTCCACTATTACCCTCTTAGCGCTCGGAATCTCCACTTGCCTTTTCTACAAAAAGAGTGTTTCATAACTGCTCAATCAAAAATATGTTTTATCTCTGTTAACTGAATTTACAGATCAGAGATAAGTTTCACAGAATGCATCTGTGTAGTTTTTATTTGAAGAGATTCTTTTTCCCAATGTAGGCCTCTTAGCGCTTAGCATGTCCAATTGCAGTTTCTACAGAAAGAGTGTTTCAGAACGGCTCAATCAAAAGTAAGGTTCAACTCTGTTAGTTGAATTCACAGAACAGAAAGAATTTTCACAGAATGCTACTGTGTAGTTTATATTTGAATATATTCCTTTTTCCACTATTACCCTCTTAGCGCTCCGAATGTCCACTTGCATTTTCTACAGAAAGAGTGTTCAGAATTGCGCAATCAAAAGTATGGTTTAACTCTGTTAGCTTAATGAACATATCAGAAATAAGTTTCACACAATGCTTCTGTGTAGTTTTTATTTGAAGATATTATTTTTCCCAATAGAGGCCTCTTAGCGCTCAGAATGTCCAATTGCAGTTTCTACAGAAAGAGTGTTTCAGAAAGGCTCAATCAAAAGTAAGGTTCAACTCTGTTAGTTGAATGCACAGAACAGAAAGAAGTTTCATACAATGCTTCTGTGTAGTTTATATTTGAACATATTCTTTTTTCCACTATTACCCACTTAGCGCTACGAATGTCCAGTTGCATTTTCTACAGACAGAGTGTTTCAAAACTGCTCAATCAAAAGTATGGTTTAACTCTGTTAGCTCAATGCTCAGATCAGAAAGAAGTTTCACAGAATGCTTCTGTGTAGTTTATATTTGAATACATTCCTTTTTCCACTACTACGCTCTTAGCGCTCCAAATGTCCAGTTGCATTTTCTACAGAAAGAGTGTTCAGATCTGCTCAATCAAAAGTATGGATTAACTCTGTTAGCTGAATGCACAGATCAGAAACAAGTTTCACAGAATGATTCTGTGTAGTTTATATTTGGAGACATTCCTTTTTCCACTATTACCCTCTTAGCGCTCCGAATCTCCACTTGCATTTTCTACAGAAAGAGTGTTTCAGAACGGCTCAATCAAAACTAAGGTTCAACTCTTTTAGTTGAACAAACAGAACAGAAAGATGTTTCATACAATTCTTCTGTGTAGTTTTTATTTGTAGACATTCATTTTCCCAATATAGGCCTCTTAGCGCTCAGAATGTCCAATTGCAGTTTCTACAGAAAGAGTGTTTCAGAACGGCTCAATCAAAAGTAAGGTTCAACTCTGTTAGTTGAATGCACAGAACAGAAAGAAGTTTCATACAATGCTTCTGTGTAGTTTATATTTGAACATATTCTTTTTTCCACTATTACCCATTTAGCGCTACGAATGTCTAGTTGCATTTTCTACAGACAGAGTGTTTCAAAACTGCTCAATCAAATGTATGGTTTAACTCTGTTAGCTGAATGCTCAGATCAGAAAGAAGTTTCACAGAATGCTTCTGTGTAGTTTATATTTGAATATATTCCTTTTTCCACTACTACGCTCTTATCGCTCCAAATGTCCAGTTGCATTTTCTACAGAAAGAGTGGTCAGATCTGCTCAATCAAAAGTATGGTTTAACTCTGTTAGCTGAATGCACAGATCAGAAAGAAGTTTCACCGAATTATTCTGTGTAGTTTATATTTGAAGACAATCCTTTTTCCACTATCACCCTCTTAGCGCTCCGAATCTCCACTTGCATTTTCTACAAAAAGAGTGTTTCATAACTGCTCAATCAAAAATATGTTTTATCTCTGTTAACTGAATTTACAGATCAGAAATAAGTTTCACAGAATGCATCTGTGTAGTTTTTATTTGAAGATATTCTTTTTCCCAATGTAGGCCTCTTAGCGCTTAGCATGTCCAATTGCAGTTTCTACAGAAAGAGTGTTTCAGAACGGCTCAATCAAAAGTAAGGTTCAACTCTGTTAGTTGAATGCACAGAACAGAAAGAATTTTCACAGAATGCTACTGTGTAGTTTATATTTGAATATATTCCTTTTTCCACTATTACCCTCTTAGCGCTCCGAATGTCCACTTGCATTTTCTACAGAAAGAGTGTTCAGAACTGCGCAATCAAAAGTATGGTTTAACTCTGTTAGCTTAATGAACATATCAGAAATAAGTTTCACACAATGCTTCTGTGAAGTTTTTATTTGAAGATATTATTTTTCCCAATAGAGGCCTCTTAGCGCTCAGAATGTCCAATTGCAGTTTCTACAGAAAGAGTGTTTCAGAAAGGCTCAATCAAAAGTAAGGTTCAACTCTTTTAGTTGAATGCACAGAACAGAAAGAAGTTTCATACAATGCTTCTGTGTAGTTTATATTTGAACATATTTTTTTTCCACTATTACCCACTTAGCGCTACGAATGTCCAGTTGCATTTGCTACAGACAGAGTGTTTCAAAACTGCTCAATCAAAAGTATGGTTTAACTCTGTTGGCTGAATGCTCAGATCAGAAAGAAGTTTCACAGAATGCTTCTGTGTAGTTTATATTTGAATATATTCCTTTTTCCACTATTACCCTCTTAGCGCTCCGAATGTCCACTTGCATTTTCTACAGAAAGAGGGTTCAGCACTGCGCAATCAAAAGTATGGTTTAACTCTGTTAGCTTAATGAACATATCAGAAATAAGTTTCACACAATGCTTCTGTGTAGTTTTTATTTGAAGATATTATTTTTCCCTATAGAGGCCTCTTAGCGCTCAGAATGTCCAATTGCAGTTTCTACAGAAAGAGTGTTTCAGAAAGGCTCAATCAAAAGTAAGGTTCAACTCTGTTAGTTGAATGCACAGAACAGAAAGAAGTTTCATACAATGCTTCTGTGTAGTTTATATTTGAACATATTCTTTTTTCCACTATTACCCACTTAGCCCTACGAATGTCCAGTTGCATTTTCTACAGACAGAGTGTTTCAAAACTGCTCAATCAAAAGTATGGTTTAACTCTGTTGGCTGAATGCTCAGATCAGAAAGAAGTTTCACAGAATGCTTCTGTGTAGTTTATATTTGAATATATTCCTTTTTCCACTATTACCCTCTTAGCGCTCCGAATGTCCACTTGCATTTTCTACAGAAAGAGGGTTCAGCACTGCGCAATCAAAAGTATGGTTTAACTCTGTTAGCTTAATGAACATATCAGAAATAAGTTTCACACAATGCTTCTGTGTAGTTTTTATTTGAAGATATTATTTTTCCCTATAGAGGCCTCTTAGCGCTCAGAATGTCCAATTGCAGTTTCTACAGAAAGAGTGTTTCAGAAAGGCTCAATCAAAAGTAAGGTTCAACTCTGTTAGTTGAATGCACAGAACAGAAAGAAGTTTCATACAATGCTTCTGTGTAGTTTATATTTGAACATATTCTTTTTTCCACTATTACCCACTTAGCCCTACGAATGTCCAGTTGCATTTTCTACAGACAGAGTGTTTCAAAACTGCTCAATCAAAAGTATGGTTTAACTCTGTTAGCTCAATGCTCAGATGAGAAAGAAGTTTCACAGAATGCTTCTGTGTAGTTTATATTTGAATATATTCCTTTTTCCACTACTACGCTCTTAGCGCTCCAAATGTCCAGTTGCATTTTCTACAGAAAGAGTGTTCAGATCTGCTCAATCAAAAGTATGGTTTAACTCTGTTAGCTGAATGCACAGATCAGAAAGAAGTTTCACCGAATGATTCTGTGTAGTTTATATTTGAAGACATTCCTTTTTCCACTATTACCCTCTTAGCGCTCCGAATGTCCACTTGCATTTTCTACAGAAAGAGGGTTCAGCACTGCGCAATCAAACGTATGGTTTAACTCTGTTAGCTTAATGAACATATCAGAAATAAGTTTCACACAATGCTTCTGTGTAGTTTTTATTTGAAGATATTATTTTTCCCTATAGAGGCCTCTTAGCGCTCAGAATGTCCAATTGCAGTTTCTACAGAAAGAGTGTTTCAGAAAGGCTCAATCAAAAGTAAGGTTCAACTCTGTTAGTTGAATGCACAGAACAGAAAGAAGTTTCACCGAATGATTCTGTGTAGTTTATATTTGAAGACATTCCTTTTTCCACTATTACCCTCTTAGCGCTCGGAATCTCCACTTGCCTTTTCTACAAAAAGAGTGTTTCATAACTGCTCAATCAAAAATATGTTTTATCTCTGTTAACTGAATTTACAGATCAGAGATAAGTTTCACAGAATGCATCTGTGTAGTTTTTATTTGAAGAGATTCTTTTTCCCAATGTAGGCCTCTTAGCGCTTAGCATGTCCAATTGCAGTTTCTACAGAAAGAGTGTTTCAGAACGGCTCAATCAAAAGTAAGGTTCAACTCTGTTAGTTGAATTCACAGAACAGAAAGAATTTTCACAGAATGCTACTGTGTAGTTTATATTTGAATATATTCCTTTTTCCACTATTACCCTCTTAGCGCTCCGAATGTCCACTTGCATTTTCTACAGAAAGAGTGTTCAGAATTGCGCAATCAAAAGTATGGTTTAACTCTGTTAGCTTAATGAACATATCAGAAATAAGTTTCACACAATGCTTCTGTGTAGTTTTTATTTGAAGATATTATTTTTCCCAATAGAGGCCTCTTAGCGCTCAGAATGTCCAATTGCAGTTTCTACAGAAAGAGTGTTTCAGAAAGGCTCAATCAAAAGTAAGGTTCAACTCTGTTAGTTGAATGCACAGAACAGAAAGAAGTTTCATACAATGCTTCTGTGTAGTTTATATTTGAACATATTCTTTTTTCCACTATTACCCACTTAGCGCTACGAATGTCCAGTTGCATTTTCTACAGACAGAGTGTTTCAAAACTGCTCAATCAAAAGTATGGTTTAACTCTGTTAGCTCAATGCTCAGATCAGAAAGAAGTTTCACAGAATGCTTCTGTGTAGTTTATATTTGAATACATTCCTTTTTCCACTACTACGCTCTTAGCGCTCCAAATGTCCAGTTGCATTTTCTACAGAAAGAGTGTTCAGATCTGCTCAATCAAAAGTATGGATTAACTCTGTTAGCTGAATGCACAGATCAGAAACAAGTTTCACAGAATGATTCTGTGTAGTTTATATTTGGAGACATTCCTTTTTCCACTATTACCCTCTTAGCGCTCCGAATCTCCACTTGCATTTTCTACAGAAAGAGTGTTTCAGAACGGCTCAATCAAAACTAAGGTTCAACTCTTTTAGTTGAACAAACAGAACAGAAAGATGTTTCATACAATTCTTCTGTGTAGTTTTTATTTGTAGACATTCATTTTCCCAATATAGGCCTCTTAGCGCTCAGAATGTCCAATTGCAGTTTCTACAGAAAGAGTGTTTCAGAACGGCTCAATCAAAAGTAAGGTTCAACTCTGTTAGTTGAATGCACAGAACAGAAAGAAGTTTCATACAATGCTTCTGTGTAGTTTATATTTGAACATATTCTTTTTTCCACTATTACCCATTTAGCGCTACGAATGTCTAGTTGCATTTTCTACAGACAGAGTGTTTCAAAACTGCTCAATCAAATGTATGGTTTAACTCTGTTAGCTGAATGCTCAGATCAGAAAGAAGTTTCACAGAATGCTTCTGTGTAGTTTATATTTGAATATATTCCTTTTTCCACTACTACGCTCTTATCGCTCCAAATGTCCAGTTGCATTTTCTACAGAAAGAGTGGTCAGATCTGCTCAATCAAAAGTATGGTTTAACTCTGTTAGCTGAATGCACAGATCAGAAAGAAGTTTCACCGAATTATTCTGTGTAGTTTATATTTGAAGACAATCCTTTTTCCACTATCACCCTCTTAGCGCTCCGAATCTCCACTTGCATTTTCTACAAAAAGAGTGTTTCATAACTGCTCAATCAAAAATATGTTTTATCTCTGTTAACTGAATTTACAGATCAGAAATAAGTTTCACAGAATGCATCTGTGTAGTTTTTATTTGAAGATATTCTTTTTCCCAATGTAGGCCTCTTAGCGCTTAGCATGTCCAATTGCAGTTTCTACAGAAAGAGTGTTTCAGAACGGCTCAATCAAAAGTAAGGTTCAACTCTGTTAGTTGAATGCACAGAACAGAAAGAATTTTCACAGAATGCTACTGTGTAGTTTATATTTGAATATATTCCTTTTTCCACTATTACCCTCTTAGCGCTCCGAATGTCCACTTGCATTTTCTACAGAAAGAGTGTTCAGAACTGCGCAATCAAAAGTATGGTTTAACTCTGTTAACTTAATGAACATATCAGAAATAAGTTTCACACAATGCTTCTGTGAAGTTTTTATTTGAAGATATTATTTTTCCCAATAGAGGCCTCTTAGCGCTCAGAATGTCCAATTGCAGTTTCTACAGAAAGAGTGTTTCAGAAAGGCTCAATCAAAAGTAAGGTTCAACTCTTTTAGTTGAATGCACAGAACAGAAAGAAGTTTCATACAATGCTTCTGTGTAGTTTATATTTGAACATATTTTTTTTCCACTATTACCCACTTAGCGCTACGAATGTCCAGTTGCATTTTCTACAGACAGAGTGTTTCAAAACTGCTCAATCAAAAGTATGGTTTAACTCTGTTGGCTGAATGCTCAGATCAGAAAGAAGTTTCACAGAATGCTTCTGTGTAGTTTATATTTGAATATATTCCTTTTTCCACTATTACCCTCTTAGCGCTCCGAATGTCCACTTGCATTTTCTACAGAAAGAGGGTTCAGCACTGCGCAATCAAAAGTATGGTTTAACTCTGTTAGCTTAATGAACATATCAGAAATAAGTTTCACACAATGCTTCTGTGTAGTTTTTATTTGAAGATATTATTTTTCCCTATAGAGGCCTCTTAGCGCTCAGAATGTCCAATTGCAGTTTCTACAGAAAGAGTGTTTCAGAAAGGCTCAATCAAAAGTAAGGTTCAACTCTGTTAGTTGAATGCACAGAACAGAAAGAAGTTTCATACAATGCTTCTGTGTAGTTTATATTTGAACATATTCTTTTTTCCACTATTACCCACTTAGCCCTACGAATGTCCAGTTGCATTTTCTACAGACAGAGTGTTTCAAAACTGCTCAATCAAAAGTATGGTTTAACTCTGTTAGCTCAATGCTCAGATGAGAAAGAATTTTCACAGAATGCTTCTGTGTAGTTTATATTTGAATATATTCCTTTTTCCACTACTACGCTCTTAGCGCTCCAAATGTCCAGTTGCATTTTCTACAGAAAGAGTGTTCAGATCTGCTCAATCAAAAGTATGGTTTAACTCTGTTAGCTGAATGCACAGATCAGAAAGAAGTTTCACCGAATGATTCTGTGTAGTTTATATTTGAAGACATTCCTTTTTCCACTATTACCCTCTTAGCGCTCCGAATGTCCACTTGCATTTTCTACAGAAAGAGGGTTCAGCACTGCGCAATCAAACGTATGGTTTAACTCTGTTAGCTTAATGAACATATCAGAAATAAGTTTCACACAATGCTTCTGTGTAGTTTTTATTTGAAGATATTATTTTTCCCTATAGAGGCCTCTTAGCGCTCAGAATGTCCAATTGCAGTTTCTACAGAAAGAGTGTTTCAGAAAGGCTCAATCAAAAGTAAGGTTCAACTCTGTTAGTTGAATGCACAGAACAGAAAGAAGTTTCACCGAATGATTCTGTGTAGTTTATATTTGAAGACATTCCTTTTTCCACTATTACCCTCTTAGCGCTCGGAATCTCCACTTGCCTTTTCTACAAAAAGAGTGTTTCATAACTGCTCAATCAAAAATATGTTTTATCTCTGTTAACTGAATTTACAGATCAGAGATAAGTTTCACAGAATGCATCTGTGTAGTTTTTATTTGAAGAGATTCTTTTTCCCAATGTAGGCCTCTTAGCGCTTAGCATGTCCAATTGCAGTTTCTACAGAAAGAGTGTTTCAGAACGGCTCAATCAAAAGTAAGGTTCAACTCTGTTAGTTGAATTCACAGAACAGAAAGAATTTTCACAGAATGCTACTGTGTAGTTTATATTTGAATATATTCCTTTTTCCACTATTACCCTCTTAGCGCTCCGAATGTCCACTTGCATTTTCTACAGAAAGAGTGTTCAGAATTGCGCAATCAAAAGTATGGTTTAACTCTGTTAGCTTAATGAACATATCAGAAATAAGTTTCACACAATGCTTCTGTGTAGTTTTTATTTGAAGATATTATTTTTCCCAATAGAGGCCTCTTAGCGCTCAGAATGTCCAATTGCAGTTTCTACAGAAAGAGTGTTTCAGAAAGGCTCAATCAAAAGTAAGGTTCAACTCTGTTAGTTGAATGCACAGAACAGAAAGAAGTTTCATACAATGCTTCTGTGTAGTTTATATTTGAACATATTCTTTTTTCCACTATTACCCACTTAGCGCTACGAATGTCCAGTTGCATTTTCTACAGACAGAGTGTTTCAAAACTGCTCAATCAAAAGTATGGTTTAACTCTGTTAGCTCAATGCTCAGATCAGAAAGAAGTTTCACAGAATGCTTCTGTGTAGTTTATATTTGAATACATTCCTTTTTCCACTACTACGCTCTTAGCGCTCCAAATGTCCAGTTGCATTTTCTACAGAAAGAGTGTTCAGATCTGCTCAATCAAAAGTATGGATTAACTCTGTTAGCTGAATGCACAGATCAGAAACAAGTTTCACAGAATGATTCTGTGTAGTTTATATTTGGAGACATTCCTTTTTCCACTATTACCCTCTTAGCGCTCCGAATCTCCACTTGCATTTTCTACAGAAAGAGTGTTTCAGAACGGCTCAATCAAAACTAAGGTTCAACTCTTTTAGTTGAACAAACAGAACAGAAAGATGTTTCATACAATTCTTCTGTGTAGTTTTTATTTGTAGACATTCATTTTCCCAATATAGGCCTCTTAGCGCTCAGAATGTCCAATTGCAGTTTCTACAGAAAGAGTGTTTGAGAACGGCTCAATCAAAAGTAAGGTTCAACTCTGTTAGTTGAATGCACAGAACAGAAAGAAGTTTCATACAATGCTTCTGTGTAGTTTATATTTGAACATATTCTTTTTTCCACTATTACCCATTTAGCGCTACGAATGTCTAGTTGCATTTTCTACAGACAGAGTGTTTCAAAACTGCTCAATCAAATGTATGGTTTAACTCTGTTAGCTGAATGCTCAGATCAGAAAGAAGTTTCACAGAATGCTTCTGTGTAGTTTATATTTGAATATATTCCTTTTTCCACTACTACGCTCTTATCGCTCCAAATGTCCAGTTGCATTTTCTACAGAAAGAGTGGTCAGATCTGCTCAATCAAAAGTATGGTTTAACTCTGTTAGCTGAATGCACAGATCAGAAAGAAGTTTCACCGAATTATTCTGTGTAGTTTATATTTGAAGACAATCCTTTTTCCACTATCACCCTCTTAGCGCTCCGAATCTCCACTTGCATTTTCTACAAAAAGAGTGTTTCATAACTGCTCAATCAAAAATATGTTTTATCTCTGTTAACTGAATTTACAGATCAGAAATAAGTTTCACAGAATGCATCTGTGTAGTTTTTATTTGAAGATATTCTTTTTCCCAATGTAGGCCTCTTAGCGCTTAGCATGTCCAATTGCAGTTTCTACAGAAAGAGTGTTTCAGAACGGCTCAATCAAAAGTAAGGTTCAACTCTGTTAGTTGAATGCACAGAACAGAAAGAATTTTCACAGAATGCTACTGTGTAGTTTATATTTGAATATATTCCTTTTTCCACTATTACCCTCTTAGCGCTCCGAATGTCCACTTGCATTTTCTACAGAAAGAGTGTTCAGAACTGCGCAATCAAAAGTATGGTTTAACTCTGTTAGCTTAATGAACATATCAGAAATAAGTTTCACACAATGCTTCTGTGTAGTTTTTATTTGAAGATATTATTTTTCCCAATAGAGGTCTCTTAGCGCTCATAATGTCCAATTGCAGTTTCTACAGAAAGAGTGTTTCAGAAAGGCTCAATCAAAAGTAAGGTTCAACTCTTTTAGTTGAATGCACAGAACAGAAAGAAGTTTCATACAATGCTTCTGTGTAGTTTATATTTGAACATATTCTTTTTTCCACTATTACCCACTTAGCGCTACGAATGTCCAGTTGCATTTTCTACAGACAGAGTGTTTCAAAACTGCTCAATCAAAAGTATAGTTTAACTCTGTTAGCTGAATGCTCAGATCAGAAAGAAGTTTCACAGAATGCTTCTGTGTAGTTTATATTTGAATATATTCCTTTTTCCACTATTACACTCTTAGCGCTCCGAATGTCCACTTGCATTTTCTACAGAAAGAGGGTTCAGCACTGCGCAATCAAACGTATGGTTTAACTCTGTTAGCTTAATGAATATATCAGAAATAAGTTTCACACAATGCTTCTGTGTAGTTTTTATTTGAAGATATTATTTTTCCCTATAGAGGCCTCTTAGCGCTCAGAATGTCCAATTGCAGTTTCTACAGAAAGAGTGTTTCAGAAAGGCTCAATCAAAAGTAAGGTTCAACTCTGTTAGTTGAATGCACAGAACAGAAAGAAGTTTCATACAATGCTTCTGTGTAGTTTATATTTGAACATATTTTTTTTCCAATATTACCCACTTAGCCCTACGAATGTCCAGTTGCATTTTCTACAGACAGAGTGTTTCAAAACTGCTCAATCAAAAGTATGGTTTAACTCTGTTAGCTCAATGCTCAGAACAGAAAGAAGTTTCACAGAATGCTTCTGTGTAGTTTATATTTGAATATATTCCTTTTTCCACTACTACGCTCTTAGCGCTCCAAATGTCCAGTTGCATTTTCTACAGAAAGAGTGTTCAGATCTGCTCAATCAAAAGTATGGTTTAACTCTGTTAGCTGAATGCACAGATCAGAAAGAAGTTTCACCGAATGATTCTGTGTAGTTTATATTTGAAGACATTCCTTTTTCCACTATTACCCTCTTAGTGCTCCGAATCTCCACTTGCATTTTCTACAAAAAGAGTGTTTCATAACTGCTCAATCAAAAATATGTTTTATCTCTGTTAACTGAATTTACAGATCAGAAATCAGTTTCACAGAATGCATCTGTGTAGTTTTTATTTGAAGAGATTCTTTTTCCCAATGTAGGCCTCTTAGCGCTTAGCATGTCCAATTGCAGTTTCTACAGAAAGAGTGTTTCAGAACGGCTCAATCAAAAGTAAGGTTCAACTCTGTTAGTTGAATGCACAGAACAGAAAGAATTTTCCCAGAATGCTACTGTGTAGTTTATATTTGAATATATTCCTTTTTCCACTATTACCCTCTTAGCGCTCCGAATGTCCACTTGCATTTTCTACAGAAAGAGTGTTCAGAACTGCGCAATCAAAAGTATGGTTTAACTCTGTTAGCTTAATGAACATATCAGAAATAAGTTTCACACAATGCTTCTGTGTAGTTTTTATTTGAAGATATTATTTTTCCCAATAGAGGCCTCTTAGCGCTCAGAATGTCCAATTGCAGTTTCTACAGAAAGAGTGTTTCAGAAAGGCTCAATCAAATGTAAAGTTCAACTCTGTTAGTTGAATGCACAGAACAGAAAGAAGTTTCATACAATGCTTCTGTATAGTTTATATTTGAACATATTCTTTTTTCCACTATTACCCACTTAGCGCTACGAATGTCCAGTTGCATTTTCTACAGACAGAGTGTTTCAAAACTGCTCAATCAAAAGTATGGTTTAACTCTGTTAGCTGAATGCTCTGATCAGAAAGAAGTTTCACAGAATGCTTCTGTGTAGTTTATATTTGAATATATTCCTTTTTCCACTACTACGCTCTTAGCGCTCCAAATGTCCAGTTGCATTTTCTACAGAAAGAGTGTTCAGATCTGCTCAATCAAAAGTATGGTTTAACTCTGTTAGCTGAATGCACAGATCAGAAAGAAGTTTCACCGAATGATTCTGTGTAGTTTATATTTGAAGACATTCCTTTTTCCACTATTACCCTCTTAGCGTGCGGAATCTCGACTTGCCTTTTCTACAAAAAGAGTGTTTCATAACTGCTCAATCAAAAATATGTTTTATCTCTGTTAACTGAATTTACAGATCAGCGATAAGTTTCACAGAATGCATCTGTGTAGTTTTTATTTGAAGAGATTCTTTTTCCCAATGTAGGCCTCTTAGCGCTTAGCATGTCCAATTGCAGTTTCTACAGAAAGAGTGTTTCAGAACGGCTCAATCAAAAGTAAGGTTCAACTCTGTTAGTTGAATGCACAGAACAGAAAGAATTTTCACAGAATGCTACTGTGTAGTTTATATTTGAATATATTCCTTTTTCCACTATTACCCTCTTAGCGCTCCGAATGTCCACTTGCATTTTCTACAGAAAGAGGGTTCTGCACTGCGCAATCAAAAGTATGGTTTAACTCTGTTAGCTTAATGAACATATCAGAAATAAGTTTCACACAATGCTTCTGTGTAGTTTTTATTTGAAGATATTATTTTTCCCTATAGAGGCCTCTTAGCGGTCAGAATGTCCAATTGTAGTTTCTACTGAAAGAGTGTTTCAGAAAGGCTCAATCAAAAGTAAGGTTCAACTCTGTTAGTTGAATGCACAGAACAGAAAGAAGTTTCATACAATGCTTCTCTGCAGTTTATATTTGAATATATTCTTTTTTCCACTATTACCCACTTAGCCCTACGAATGTCCAGTTGCATTTTCTACAGACAGAGTGTTTCAAAACTGCTCAATCAAAAGTATGGTTTAACTCTGTTAGCTCAATGCTCAGATCAGAAAGAAGTTTCACAGAATGCTTCTGTGTAGTTTATATTTGAATATATTCCTTTTTCCACTACTACTCTCTTAGCGCTCCAAATGTACAGTTGCATTTTCTACAGAAAGAGTGTTCAGATCTGCTCAATCAAAAGTATGGTTTAACTCTGTTAGCTGAATGCACAGATCAGAAACAAGTTTCACAGAATGATTCTGTGTAGTTTATATTTGGAGACATTCCTTTTTCCACTATTACCCTCTTAGCGCTCCGAATCTCCACTTGCATTTTCTACAGAAAGAGTGTTTCAGAACGGCTCAATCAAAACTAAGGTTCAACTCTTTTAGTTGAACAAACAGAACAGAAAGAAGTTTCACAGAATTCTTCTGTGTAGTTTTTATTTGTAGACATTCTTTTTCCCAATATAGGCCTCTTAGCGCTCAGAATGTCCAATTGCAGTTTCTACAGAAAGAGTGTTTCAGAACGGCTCAATCAAAAGTAAGGTTCAACTCTGTTAGTTGAATGCACAGAACAGAAAGAAGTTTCATACAATGCTTCTGTGTAGTTTATATTTGAACATATTCTTTTTTCCACTATTACCCACTTAGCGCTACGAATGTCCAGTTGCATTTTCTACAGACAGAGTGTTTCAAAACTGCTCAATCAAAAGTATGGTTTAACTCTGTTAGCTGAATGCTCAGATCAGAAAGAAGTTTCACCGAATGATTCTGTGTAGTTTATATTTGAATATATTACTTTTTCCACTACTACTCTCTTAGCGCTCCAAATGTCCAGTTGCATTTTCTACAGAAAGAGTGTTCAGATCTGCTCAATCAAAAGTATGGTTTAACTCTGTTAGCTGAATGCACAGATCAGAAAGAAGTTTCACCGAATGATTCTGTGTAGTATATATTTGAAGACATTCCATTTTCCACTATTACCCTCTTAGCGCTCGGAATTTCCACTTGCATTTTCTACAAAAAGAGTGTTTTATAACTGCTCAATCAAAAATATATTTTATCTCTGTTAACTGAATTTACAGATCAGAAATAAGTTTCACAGAATGCATCTGTGTAGTTTTTATTTGAAGAGATTCTTTTTCCCAATGTAGGCCTCTTAGCGCTTAGCATGTCCAATTGCAGTTTCTACAGAAAGAGTGTTTCAGAACGGCTCAATCAAAAGTAAGGTTCAACTCTGTTAGTTGAATGCACAGAAAAGAAAGAATTTGCACAGAATGCTACTGTGTAGTTTATATTTGAATATATTCCTTTTTCCACTATTACCCTCTTAGCGCTCCGAATGTCCACTTGCATTTTCTACAGAAAGAGTGTTCAGAACTGCGCAATCAAAAGTATGGTTTAACTCTGTTAGCTTAATGAACATATCAGAAATAAGATTCACACAATTCTTCTGTGTAGTTTTTATTTGAAGACATTATTTTTCCCCATATAGGCCTCTTAGCGCTCAGAATGTCCAATTGCAGTTTCTACAGAAAGAGTGTTTCAGAACGGCTCAATGAAAAGTAAGGTTCAACTCTGTTAGTTGAATGCACAGAACAGAAAGAAGTTTCATACAATGCTTCTGTGTAGTTTATATTTGAACATATTATTTTTTCCACTATTACCCACTTAGCGCTACGAATGTCCAGTTGCATTTTCTACAGACAGAGTGTTTCAAAACTGCTCAATCAAAAGTATGGTTTAACTCTGTTAGCTGAATGCTCAGATCAGAAAGAAGTTTCACAGAATGCTTCTGTGTAGTTTATATTTGAATATATTCCTTTTTCCACTACTACTCTCTTAGCGCTCCAAATGTCCAGTTGCATTTTCTACAGAAAGAGTGTTCAGATCTGCTCAATCAAAAATATGGTTTAACTCTGTTAGCTGAATGCACAGATCAGAAAGAAGTTTCACAGAATGATTCTGTGTAGTTTATATTTGGAGACATTCCTTTTTCCACTATTACCCTCTTAGCGCTCCGAATCTCCACTTGCATTTTCTACAGAAAGAGTGTTTCAGAACGGCTCAATCAAAACTAAGGTTCAACACTTTTAGTTGAACAAACAGAACAGAAAGAAGTTTCACACAATTCTTCTGTGTAGTTTATATTTGTAGACATTCTTTTTCCCAATATAGGCCTCTTAGCGCTCAGAATGTCCAATTGCAGTTTCTACAGAAAGAGTGTTTCAGAACGGCTCAATCAAAAGTAAGGTTCAACTCTGTTAGTTGAATGCACAGAACAGAAAGAAATTTCATACAATGCTTCTGTGTAGTTTATATTTGAATATATTCTTTTTTCCACTATTACCCACTTAGCGCTACGAATGTCCAGTTGCATTTTCTACAGACAGAGTGTTTCAAAACTGCTCAATCAAAAGTATGGTTTAACTCTGTTAGCTGAATGCTCAGATCAGAAAGAAGTTTCACAGAATGCTTCTGTGTAGTTTATATTTGAATATATTCCTTTTTCCACTACTACGCTCTTAGCGCTCCAAATGTCCAGTTGCATTTTCTACAGAAAGAGTGTTCAGATCTGCTCAATCAAAAGTATGGTTTAACTCTGTTTGCTGAATGCACAGATCAGAAAGAAGTTTCACCGAATGATTCTGTGTAGTTTATATTTGAAGACATTCCTTTTTCCACTATTACCCACTTAGCGCTCCGAATCTCCACTTGCATTTTCTACAAAAAGAGTGTTTCATAACTGCTCAATCAAAAATATGTTTTATCTCTGTTAACTGAATTTACAGATCAGAAATAAGTTTCACAGAATGCATCTGTGTAGTTTTTATTTGAAGATATTCTTTTTCCCAATGTAGGCCTCTTAGCGCTTAGCATGTCCAATTGCAGTTTCTACAGAAAGAGTGTTTCAGAACGGCTGAATCAAAAGTAAGGTTCAAATCTGTTAGTTGAATGCACAGAACAGAAAGAATTTTCACAGAATGCTACTGTGTAGTTTATATTTGAATATATTCCTTTTTCCACTATTACCCTCTTAGCGCTCCGAATGTCCACTTGCATTTTCTACAGAAAGAGTGTTCAGAACTGCGCAATCAAAAGTACGGTTTAACTCTGTTAGCTTAATGAACATATCAGAAATAAGTTTCACACAATGATTCTGTGTAGTTTTTATTTGAAGATATTCTTTTTCCCAATATAGTCCTCTTAGCGCTCAGAATGTCCAATTGCAGTTTCTACAGAAAGAGTGTTTCAGAACGGTTCAATCAAAAGTAAGGTTCAACTCTGTTAGTTGAATGCACAGAACAGAAAGAAATTTCATACAATGCTTCTGTGTAGTTTATATTTGAACATATTCTTTTTTCCACTTTTACCCACTTAGCGCTACGAATGTCCAGTTGCATTTTCTACAGACAGAGTGTTTCAAAACTGCTCAATCAAAAGTATGGTTTAACTCTGTTAGCTGAATGCTCAGATCAGAAAGAAGTTTCACAGAATGCTTCTGTGTAGTTTATATTTGAATATATTCCTTTTTCCACTACTACGCTCTTAGCGCTCCAAATGTCCAGTTGCATTTTCTACAGAAAGAGTGTTCAGATCTGCTCAATCAAAAGTATGGTTTAACTCTGTTAGCTGAATGCACAGATCAGAAAGAAGTTTCACCGAATGATTCTGTGTAGTTTCTATTTGAAGACATTCCTTTTTCCACTATTACCCTCTTAGCGCTCCGAATCTCCACTTGCATTTTCTACAAAAAGAGTGTTTCATAACTGCTCAATCAAAAATAGGTTTTATCTCTGTTAACTGAATTTACAGATCAGAAATATGTTTCACAGAATGCATCTGTGTAGTTTTTATTTGAAGATATTCTTTTTCCCAATGTAGGCCTCTTAGCGCTTAGCATGTCCAATTGCAGTTTCTACAGAAAGAGTGTTTCAGAACGGCTCAATCAAAAGTAAGGTTCAACTCTGTTAGTTGAATGCACAGAACAGAAAGAATTTTCACAGAATGCTACTGTGTAGTTTATATTTGAATATATTCCTTTTTCCACTATTACCCTCTTAGCGCTCCGAATGTCCACTTGCATTTTCTACAAAAAGAGGGTTCAGAACTGCGCAATCAAAAGTATGGTTTAACTCTGTTAGCTTAATGAATATATCAGAATTAAGTTTCACACAATGCTTCTGTGTAGTTTTTGTTTGAAGATATTATTTTTCCCTATAGAGGCCTCTTAGCGGTCAGAATGTCCAATTGCAGTTTCTACTGAAAGAGTGTTTCAGAAAGGCTCAATCAAAAGTAAGGTTCAACTCTGTTAGTTGAATGCACAGAACAGAAAGAAGTTTCATACAATGCTTCTGTGCAGTTTATATTTGAATATATTCTTTTTTCCACTATTACCCACTTAGCCCTACGAATGTCCAGTTGCATTTTCTACAGACAGAGTGTTTCAAAACTGCTCAATCAAAAGTATGGTTTAACTCTGTTAGCTCAATGCTCAGATCAGAAAGAAGTTTCACAGAATGCTTCTGTGTAGTTTATATTTGAATATATTCCTTTTTCCACTACTACTCTCTTAGCGCTCCAAATGTACAGTTGCATTTTCTACAGAAAGAGTGTTCAGATCTGCTCAATCAAAAGTATGGTTTAACTCTGTTAGCTGAATGCACAGATCAGAAACAAGTTTCACAGAATGATTCTGTGTAGTTTATATTTGGAGACATTCCTTTTTCCACTATTACCCTCTTAGCGCTCCGAATCTCCACTTGCATTTTCTACAGAAAGAGTGTTTCAGAACGGCTCAATCAAAACTAAGGTTCAACTCTTTTAGTTGAACAAACAGAACAGAAAGAAGTTTCACAGAATTCTTCTGTGTAGTTTTTATTTGTAGACATTCTTTTTCCCAATATAGGCCTCTTAGCGCTCAGAATGTCCAATTGCAGTTTCTACAGAAAGAGTGTTTCAGAACGGCTCAATCAAAAGTAAGGTTCAACTCTGTTAGTTGAATGCACAGAACAGAAAGAAGTTTCATACAATGCTTCTGTGTAGTTTATATTTGAACATATTCTTTTTTCCACTATTACCCACTTAGCGCTACGAATGTCCAGTTGCATTTTCTACAGACAGAGTGTTTCAAAACTGCTCAATCAAAAGTATGGTTTAACTCTGTTAGCTGAATGCTCAGATCAGAAAGAAGTTTCACCGAATGATTCTGTGTAGTTTATATTTGAATATATTACTTTTTCCACTACTACTCTCTTAGCGCTCCAAATGTCCAGTTGCATTTTCTACAGAAAGAGTGTTCAGATCTGCTCAATCAAAAGTATGGTTTAACTCTGTTAGCTGAATGCACAGATCAGAAAGAAGTTTCACCGAATGATTCTGTGTAGTATATATTTGAAGACATTCCATTTTCCACTATTACCCTCTTAGCGCTCGGAATTTCCACTTGCATTTTCTACAAAAAGAGTGTTTTATAACTGCTCAATCAAAAATATATTTTATCTCTGTTAACTGAATTTACAGATCAGAAATAAGTTTCACAGAATGCATCTGTGTAGTTTTTATTTGAAGAGATTCTTTTTCCCAATGTAGGCCTCTTAGCGCTTAGCATGTCCAATTGCAGTTTCTACAGAAAGAGTGTTTCAGAACGGCTCAATCAAAAGTAAGGTTCAACTCTGTTAGTTGAATGCACAGAAAAGAAAGAATTTTCACAGAATGCTACTGTGTAGTTTATATTTGAATATATTCCTTTTTCCACTATTACCCTCTTAGCGCTCCGAATGTCCACTTGCATTTTCTACAGAAAGAGTGTTCAGAACTGCGCAATCAAAAGTATGGTTTAACTCTGTTAGCTTAATGAACATATCAGAAATAAGATTCACACAATTCTTCTGTGTAGTTTTTATTTGAAGATATTTTTTTTCCCCATATAGGCCTCTTAGCGCTCAGAATGTCCAATTGCAGTTTCTACAGAAAGAGTGTTTCAGAAAGGCTCAATCAAAAGTAAGGTTCAACTCTGTTAGTTGAATGCACAGAAGAGAAAGAAGTTTCATACAATGCTTCTGTGTAGTTTATATTTGAACATATTATTTTTTCCACTATTACCCACTTAGCGCTACGAATGTCCAGTTGCATTTTCTACAGACAGAGTGTTTCAAAACTGCTCAATCAAAAGTATGGTTTAACTCTGTTAGCTGAATGCTCAGATCAGAAAGAAGTTTCACAGAATGCTTCTGTGTAGTTTATATTTGAATATATTCCTTTTTCCACTACTACTCTCTTAGCGCTCCAAATGTCCAGTTGCATTTTCTACAGAAAGAGTGTTCAGATCTGCTCAATCAAAAGTATGGTTTAACTCTGTTAGCTGAATGCACAGATCAGAAAGAAGTTTCACAGAATGATTCTGTGTAGTTTATATTTGGAGACATTCCTTTTTCCACTATTACCCTCTTAGCGCTCCGAATCTCCACTTGCATTTTCTACAGAAAGAGTGTTTCAGAACGGCTCAATCAAAACTAAGGTTCAACACTTTTAGTTGAACAAACAGAACAGAAAGAAGTTTCACACAATTCTTCTGTGTAGTTTTTATTTGTAGACATTCTTTTTCCCAATATAGGCCTCTTAGCGCTCAGAATGTCCAATTGCAGTTTCTACAGAAAGAGTGTTTCAGAACGGCTCAATCAAAAGTAAGGTTCAACTCTGTTAGTTGAATGCACAGAACAGAAAGAAATTTCATACAATGCTTCTGTGTAGTTTATATTTGAATATATTCTTTTTTCCACTATTACCCACTTAGCGCTACGAATGTCCAGTTGCATTTTCTACAGACAGAGTGTTTCAAAACTGCTCAATCAAAAGTATGGTTTAACTCTGTTAGCTGAATGCTCAGATCAGAAAGAAGTTTCACAGAATGCTTCTGTGTAGTTTATATTTGAATATATTCCTTTTTCCACTACTACGCTCTTAGCGCTCCAAATGTCCAGTTGCATTTTCTACAGAAAGAGTGTTCAGATCTGCTCAATCAAAAGTATGGTTTAACTCTGTTTGCTGAATGCACAGATCAGAAAGAAGTTTCACCGAATGATTCTGTGTAGTTTATATTTGAAGACATTCCTTTTTCCACTATTACCCACTTAGCGCTCCGAATCTCCACTTGCATTTTCTACAAAAAGAGTGTTTCAAAACTGCTCAATCAAAAATATGTTTTATCTCTGTTAACTGAATTTACAGATCAGAAATAAGTTTCACAGAATGCATCTGTGTAGTTTTTATTTGAAGATATTCTTTTTCCCAATGTAGGCCTCTTAGCGCTTAGCATGTCCAATTGCAGTTTCTACAGAAAGAGTGTTTCAGAACGGCTGAATCAAAAGTAAGGTTCATATCTGTTAGTTGAATGCACAGAACAGAAAGAATTTTCACAGAATGCTACTGTGTAGTTTATATTTGAATATATTCCTTTTTCCACTATTACCCTCTTAGCGCTCCGAATGTCCACTTGCATTTTCTACAGAAAGAGTGTTCAGAACTGCGCAATCAAAAGTACGGTTTAACTCTGTTAGCTTAATGAACATATCAGAAATAAGTTTCACACAATGATTCTGTGTAGTTTTTATTTGAAGATATTCTTTTTCCCAATATAGGCCTCTTAGCGCTCAGAATGTCCAATTGCAGTTTCTACAGAAAGAGTGTTTCAGAACGGTTCAATCAAAAGTAAGGTTCAACTCTGTTAGTTGAATGCACAGAACAGAAAGAAATTTCATACAATGCTTCTGTGTAGTTTATATTTGAACATATTCTTTTTTCCACTTTTACCCACTTAGCGCTACGAATGTCCAGTTGCATTTTCTACAGACAGAGTGTTTCAAAACTGCTCAATCAAAAGTATGGTTTAACTCTGTTAGCTGAATGCTCAGATCAGAAAGAAGTTTCACAGAATGCTTCTGTGTAGTTTATATTTGAATATATTCCTTTTTCCACTACTACGCTCTTAGCGCTCCAAATGTCCAGTTGCATTTTCTACAGAAAGAGTGTTCAGATCTGCTCAATCAAAAGTATGGTTTAACTCTGTTAGCTGAATGCACAGATCAGAAAGAAGTTTCACCGAATGATTCTGTGTAGTTTCTATTTGAAGACATTCCTTTTTCCACTATTACCCTCTTAGCGCTCCGAATCTCCACTTGCATTTTCTACAAAAAGAGTGTTTCATAACTGCTCAATCAAAAATAGGTTTTATCTCTGTTAACTGAATTTACAGATCAGAAATATGTTTCACAGAATGCATCTGTGTAGTTTTTATTTGAAGATATTCTTTTTCCCAATGTAGGCCTCTTAGCGCTTAGCATGTCCAATTGCAGTTTCTACAGAAAGAGTGTTTCAGAACGGCTCAATCAAAAGTAAGGTTCAACTCTGTTAGTTGAATGCACAGAACAGAAAGAATTTTCACAGAATGCTACTGTGTAGTTTATATTTGAATATATTCCTTTTTCCACTATTACCCTCTTAGCGCTCCGAATGTCCACTTGCATTTTCTACAAAAAGAGGGTTCAGAACTGCGCAATCAAAAGTATGGTTTAACTCTGTTAGCTTAATGAATATATCAGAATTAAGTTTCACACAATGCTTCTGTGTAGTTTTTTTTGAAGATATTATTTTTCCCAATATAGGCCTCTTAGTGCTCAGAATGTCCAATTGCAGTTTCTACAGAAAGAGTGTTTCAGAACGGCTCAATCAAAAGTAAGGTTCAACTCTGTTAGTTGAATGCACAGAACAGAAAGAAGTTTCATACAATGCTTCTGTGTAGTTTATATTTGAATATATTCCTTTTTCCACTACTACTCTCTTAGCGCTCCAAATGTACAGTTGCATTTTCTACAGAAAGAGTGTTCAGATCTGCTCAATCAAAAGTATGGTTTAACTCTGTTAGCTGAATGCACAGATCAGAAACAAGTTTCACAGAATGATTCTGTGTAGTTTATATTTGGAGACATTCCTTTTTCCACTATTACCCTCTTAGCGCTCCGAATCTCCACTTGCATTTTCTACAGAAAGAGTGTTTCAGAACGGCTCAATCAAAACTAAGTTTCAACTCTTTTAGTTGAACAAACAGAACAGAAAGAAGTTTCACACAATTCTTCTGTGTAGTTTTTATTTGTAGACATTCTTTTTCCCAATATAGGCCTCTTAGCGCTCAGAATGTCCAATTGCAGTTTCTACAGAAAGAGTGTTTCAGAACGGCTCAATCAAAAGTAAGGTTCAACTCTGTTAGTTGAATGCACAGAACAGAAAGAAATTTCATACAATGCTTCTGTGTAGTTTATATTTGAATATATTCTTTTTTCCACTATTACCCACTTAGCGCTACCAATGTCCAGTTGCATTTTCCGCAGACAGAGTGTTTCAATACTGCTCAATCAAAAGTATGGTTTAACTCTGTTAGCTGAATGCTCAGATCAGAAAGAAGTTTCACAGAATGCTTCTGTGTAGTTTATATTTGAATATATTCCTTTTTCCACTACTACGCTCTTAGCGCTCCAAATGTCCAGTTGCATTTTCTACAGAAAGAGTGTTCAGATCTGCTCAATCAAAAGTATGGTTTAACTCTGTTAGCTGAATGCACAGATCAGAAAGAAGTTTCACCGAATGATTCTGTGTAGTTTATATTTGAAGACATTCCTTTTTCCACTATTACCCTCTTAGCGCTCCGAATCTCCACTTGCATTTTCTACAAAAAGAGTGTTTCATAACTGCTCAATCAAAAATATGTTTTATCTCTGTTAACTGAATTTACAGATCAGAATTAAGTTTCACAGAATGCATCTGTGTAGTTTTTATTTGAAGATATTCTTTTTCCCAATGTAGGCCTCTTAGCGCTTAGCATGTCCAATTGCAGTTTCTACAGAAAGAGTGTTTCAGAACGGCTCAATCAAAAGTAAGGTTCAACTCTGTTAGTTGAATGCACAGAACAGAAAGAATTTTCACAGAATGCTACTGTGTAGTTTATATTTGAATATATTCCTATTTCCACTATTACCCTCTTAGCGCTCCGAATGTCCACTTGCATTTTCTACAGAAAGAGTGTTCAGAACTGCGCAATCAAAAGTACGGTTTAACTCTGTTAGCTTAATGAACATATCAGAAATAAGTTTCACACAATGCTTCTGTGTAGTTTTTATTTGAAGATATTATTTTTCCCAATATAGGCCTCTTAGTGCTCAGAAGGTCCAATTGCAGTTTCTACAGAAAGAGTGTTTCAGAACGGCTCAATCAAAATTAAGGTTCAACTCTGTTAGTTGAATGCACAGAACAGAAAGAAGTTTCATAGAATGCTTCTGTGTAGTTTATATTTGAACATATTCTTTTTTCCACTTTTACCCACTTAGCGCTACGAATGTCCAGTTGCATTTTCTACAGACAGAGTGTTTCAAAACTGCTCAATCAAAAGTATGGTTTAACTCTGTTAGCTGAATGCTCAGATCAGAAAGAAGTTTCACAGAATGCTTCTGTGTAGTTTATATTTGAATATATTCCTTTTTCCACTACTACGCTCTTAGCGCTCCAAATGTCCAGTTGCATTTTCTACAGAAAGAGTGTTCAGATCTGCTCAATCAAAAGTATGGTTTAACTCTGTTAGCTGAATGCACAGATCATAAAGAAGTTTCACCGAATGATTCTGTGTAGTTTCTATTTGAAGACATTCCTTTTTCCACTATTACCCTCTTAGCGCTCCGAATCTCCACTTGCATTTTCTACAAAAAGAGTGTTTCATAACTGCTCAATCAAAAATAGGTTTTATCTCTGTTAACTGAATTTACAGATCAGAAATATGTTTCACAGAATGCATCTGTGTAGTTTTTATTTGAAGATATTCTTTTTCCCAATGTAGGCCTCTTAGCGCTTAGCATGTCCAATTGCAGTTTCTACAGAAAGAGTGTTTCAGAACGGCTCAATCAAAAGTAGGGTTCAACTCTGTTAGTTGAATGCACAGAACAGAAAGAATTTTCACAGAATGCTACTGTGTAGTTTATATTTGAATATATTCCTTTTTCCACTATTACCCTCTTAGCGCTCCGAATGTCCACTTGCATTTTCTACAGAAAGAGTGTTCAGAACTGCGCAATCAAATGTATGGTTTAACTCTGTTAGCTTAATGAACATATCAGAAATAAGTTTCACACAATGCTTCTGTGTAGTTTTTATTTGAAGATATTATTTTTCCCAATATAGGCCTCTTAGCGCTCAGAATGTCCAATTGCAGTTTCTACAGAAAGAGATTTTCAGAAAGGCTCAATCAAAAGTAAGGTTCAACTCTGTTAGTTGAATGCACAGAACAGAAAGAAGTTTCATACAATGCTTCTGTGTAGTTTATATTTGAACATATTCTTTTTTCCACTATTACCCACTTAGCGCTACGAATGTCCAGTTGCATTTTCTACAGACAGAGTGTTTCAAAACTGCTCAATCAAAAGTGTGGTTTAACTCTGTTAGCTGAATGGTCAGATCAGAAAGAAGTTTCACAGAATGCTTCTGTGTAGTTTATATTTGAATATATTCCTTTTTCCACTACTACTCTCTTAGCGCTCCAAAAGTCCAGTTGCATTTTCTACAGAAAGAGTGTTCAGATCTGCTCAATCAAAAGTATGGTTTAACTCTGTTAGCTGAATACACAGATCAGAAAGAAATTTCACAGAATGATTCTGTGTAGTTTATATTTGGAGATATTCCTTTCTCCACTATTACCCTCTTAGCGCTCCGAATCTCCACTTGCATTTTCTACAGAAAGAGTGTTTCAGAACGGCTCAATCAAAACTAAGGTTCAACTCTTTTAGTTGAACAAACAGAACAGAAAGAAGTTTCACACAATTCTTCTGTGTAGTTTTTATTTGTAGACATTCTTTTTCCCAATATAGGCCTCTTAGCGCTCAGAATGTCCAATTGCAGTTTCTACAGAAAGAGTGTTTCAGAACGGTTCAATCAAATTAAGGTTCAACTCTGTTAGTTGAATGCACAGAACAGAAAGAAATTTCATACAATGCTTCTGTGTAGTTTATATTTGAACATATTCTTTTTTCCACTATTACCCACTTAGCGCTACGAATGTCCAGTTGCATTTTCTACAGACAGAGTGTTTCAAAACTGCTCAATCAAAAGTATGGTTTAACTCTGTTAGCTGAATGCTCAGATCAGAAAGAAGTTTCACAGAATGATTCTGTGTAGTTTATATTTGAAGTCATTCCTTTTTCCACTATTACCCTCTTAGCGCTCCGAATCTCCACTTGCATTTTCAACAAAAAGAGTGTTTCATAACTGCTCAATCAAAAATAGGTTTTATCTCTGTTAACTGAATTTACAGATCAGAAATATGTTTCACAGAATGCATCTGTGTAGTTTTTATTTGAAGATATTCTTTTTCCCAATGTAGGCCTCTTAGCGCTTAGCATGTCCAATTGCAGTTTCTACAGAAAGAGTGTTTCAGAACGGCTCAATCAAAAGTAAGGTTCAACTCTGTTAGTTGAATGCACAGAACAGAAAGAATTTTCACAGAATGCTACTGTGTAGTTTATATTTGAATATATTCCTTTTTCCACTATTACCCTCTTAGCGCTCCGAATGTCCACTTGCATTTTCTACAGAAAGAGTGTTCAGAACTGCGCAATCAAAAGTATGGTTTAATTCTGTTAGCTTAATGAACATATCAGAAATAAGTTTCACACAATGCTTCTGTGTAGTTTTTATTTGAAGATATTATTTTTCCCAATATAGGCCTCTTAGCGCTCAGAATGTCCAATTGCAGTTTCTACAGAAAGAGTGTTTCAGAACGGCTCAATCAAAAGTAAGGTTCAACTCTGTTAGTTGAATGCACAGAACAGAAAGAAGTTTCATACAATGCTTCTGTGTAGTTTATATTTGAACATATTCTTTTTTCCACTATTACCCACTTAGCGCTACGAATGTCCAGTTGCATTTTCTGCAGACAGATTGTTTCAAAACTTCTCAATCAAAAGTATGGTTTAACTCTGTTAGCTGAATGCTCAGATCAGAAAGAAGTTTCACAGAATGCTTCTGTGTAGTTTATATTTGAATATATTCCTTTTTCCACTACTACTCTCTTAGCGCTCAAACTGTCCAGTTGCATTTTCTACAGAAAGAGTGTTCAGATATGCTCAATCAGAAGTATGGTTTAACTCTGTTGGCTGAATGCACAGATCAGAAAGAAGTTTCACCGAATGATTCTGTGTAGTTTATATTTGAAGACATTCCTTTTTCCACTATTACCCTCTTAGCGCTCCGAATCTCCACTTGCATTTTCTACAAAAAGAGTGTTTCATAACTGCTCAATCAAAAATATGTTTTATCTCTGTTAACTGAATTTACAGATCAGAAATAAGTTTCACAGAATGCATCTGTGTAATTTTTATTTGAAGATATTCTTTTTCCCAATGTAGGCCTCTTAGCGCTTAGCATGTCCAATTGCAGTTTCTACAGAAAGAGTGTTTCAGAACGGCTCAATCAAAAGTAAGGCTCAACTCTGTTAGTTGAATGCACAGAACAGAAAGAATTTTCACAGAATGCTACTGTGTAGTTTATATTTGAATATATTCCTTTTTCCACTATTACCCTCTTAGCGCTCCGAATGTCCACTTGCATTTTCTGCAGAAAGAGTGTTCAGAACTGCGCAATCAAATGTATGGTTTAACTCTGTTAGCTTAATGAACATATCAGAAATAAGTTTCACACAATGCTTCTGTGTAGTTTTTATTTGAAGATATTATTTTTCCCAATATAGGCCTCTTAGCGCTCAGAATGTCCAATTGCAGTTTCTACAGAAAGAGATTTTCAGAAAGGCTCAATCAAAAGTAAGGTTCAACTCTGTTAGTTGAATGCACAGAACAGAAAGAAGTTTCATACAATGCTTCTGTGTAGTTTATATTTGAACATATTCTTTTTTCCAATATTACCCACTTAGCGCAACGAATGTCCAGTTGCATTTTCTACAGACAGAGTGTTTCAAAACTGCTCAATCAAAAGTATGGTTTAACTCTGTTAGCTGAATGGTCAGATCAGAAAGAAGTTTCACAGAATGCTTCTGTGTAGTTTATATTTGAATATATTCCTTTTTCCACTACTACTCTCTTAGCGCTCCAAAAGTCCAGTTGCATTTTCTACAGAAAGAGTGTTCAGATCTGCTCAATCAAAAGTATGGTTTAACTCTGTTAGCTGAATACACAGATCAGAAAGAAATTTCACAGAATGATTCTGTGTAGTTTATATTTGGAGATATTCCTTTCTCCACTATTACCCTCTTAGCGCTCCGAATCTCCACTTGCATTTTCTACAGAAAGAGTGTTTCAGAACGGCTCAATCAAAACTAAGGTTCAACTCTTTTAGTTGAACAAACAGAACAGAAAGAAGTTTCACACAATTCTTCTGTGTAGTTTTTATTTTTAGACATTCTTTTTCCCAATATAGGCCTCTTAGCGCTCAGAATGTCCAATTGCAGTTTCTACAGAAAGAGTGTTTCAGAACGGTTCAATCAAAAGTAAGGTTCAACTCTGTTAGTTGAATGCACAGAACAGAAAGAAATTTCATACAATGCTTCTGTGTAGTTTATATTTGAACATATTCTTTTTTCCACTATTACCCACTTAGCGCTACGAATGTCCAGTTGCATTTTCTACAGACAGAGTGTTTCAAAACTGCTCAATCAAAAGTATGGTTTAACTCTGTTAGCTGAATGCTCAGATCAGAAAGAAGTTTCACAGAATGATTCTGTGTAGTTTATATTTGAAGACATTCCTTTTTCCACTATTACCACCTTAGCGCTCCGAATCTCCACTTGCATTTTCTACAAAAAGAGTGTTTCATAACTGCTCAATCAAAAATAGGTTTTATCTCTGTTAACTGAATTTACAGATCAGAAATATGTTTAACAGAATGCATCTGTGTAGTTTTTATTTGAAGATATTCTTTTTCCCAATGTAGGCCTCTTAGCGCTTAGCATGTCCAATTG
Organism: Symphalangus syndactylus; assembly: GCF_028878055.3. Taxonomy (NCBI): domain Eukaryota; kingdom Metazoa; phylum Chordata; class Mammalia; order Primates; family Hylobatidae; genus Symphalangus; species Symphalangus syndactylus. The sequence goes on along the minus strand of NC_072434.2, from coordinate 94,890,761 downwards.
CAGTTTCTACAGAAAGAGTGTTTCAGAACGGCTCAATCAAAAGTAAGGTTCAACTCTGTTAGTTGAATGCACAGAACAGAAAGAATTTTCACAGAATGCTACTGTGTAGTTTATATTTGAATATATTCCTTTTTCCACTATTACCCTCTTAGCGCTCCGAATGTCCACTTGCATTTTCTACAGAAAGAGTGTTCAGAACTGCGCAATCAAAAGTATGGTTTAATTCTGTTAGCTTAATGAACATATCAGAAATAAGTTTCACACAATGCTTCTGTGTAGTTTTTATTTGAAGATATTATTTATCCCAATATAGGCCTCTTAGTGCTCAGAATGTCCAATTGCAGTTTCTACAGAAAGAGTGTTTCAGAACGGCTCAATCAAAAGTAAGGTTCAACTCTGTTAGTTGAATGCACAGAACAGAAAGAAGTTTCATACAATGCTTCTGTGTAGTTTATATTTGAACATATTCTTTTTTCCACTATTACCCACTTAGCGCTACGAATGTCCAGTTGCATTTTCTACAGACAGAGTGTTTCAAAACTGCTCAATCAAAAGTATGGTTTAACTCTGTTAGCTGAATGCTCAGATCAGAAAGAAGTTTCACAGAATGCTTCTGTGTAGTTTATATTTGAATATATTCCTTTTTCCACTACTACTCTCTTAGCGCTCAAAATGTCCAGTTGCATTTTCTACAGAAAGAGTGTTCAGATCTGCTCAATCAGAAATATGGTTTAACTCTGTTGGCTGAATGCACAGATCAGAAAGAAGTTTCACCGAATGATTGTGTGTAGTTTATATTTGAAGACATTCCTTTTTCCACTATTACCCACTTAGCGCTCCGAATCTCCACTTGCATTTTCTACAAAAAGAGTGTTTCATAACTGCTCAATAAAAATATGTTTTATCTCTGTTAACTGAATTTACAGATCAGAAATAAGTTTCACAGAATGCATCTGTGTAGTTTTTATTTGAAGATATTCTTTTTCCCAATGTAGGCCTCTTAGCGCTTAGCATGTCCAATTGCAGTTTCTACAGAAAGAGTGTTTCAGAACGGCTCAATCAAAAGTAAGGTTCAACTCTGTTAGTTGAATGCACAGAACAGAAAGAATTTTCACAGAATGCTACTGTGTAGTTTATATTTGAATATATTCTTTTTTCCACTATTACCCTCTTAGCGCTACGAATGTCCACTTGCATTTTCTACAGAAAGAGTGTTCAGAACTGCGCAATCAAAAGTATGGTTTAACTCTGTTAGCTTAATGAACATATCAGAAATAAGTTTCACACAATGCTTCTGTGTAGTTTTTATTTGAAGATATTATTTTTCCCAATAGAGGCCTCTTAGCGCTCAGAATGTCCAATTGCAGTTTCTACAGAAAGAGTGTTTCAGAAAGGCTCAATCAAAAGTAAGGTTCAACTCTGTTAGTTGAATGCACAGAACAGAAAGAAGTTTCATACAATGCTTCTGTGTAGTTTATATTTGAAAATATTCTTTTTTCCACTATTACCCACTTAGCGCTACGAATGTCCAGTTGCATTTTCTACAGACAGAGTGTTTCAAAACTGCTCAATCAAAAGTATGGTTTAACTCTGTTAGCTGAATGCTCAGATCAGAAAGTATTTTCACAGAATGCTTCTGTGTAGTTTATATTTGAATATATTCCTTTTTCCACTACTACTCTCTTAGCGCTCCAAAAGTCCAGTTGCATTTTCTACAGAAAGAGTGTTCAGATCTTCTCAATCAAAAGTATTGTTTAACTCTGTTAGCTGAATGCACAGATCAGAAAGAAGTTTCACAAAATGATTCTGTGTAGTTTATATTTGGAGACATTCCTTTCTCCACTATTACCCTCTTAGCGCTCCGAATCTCCACTTGCATTTTCTACAGAAAGAGTGTTTCAGAACGGCTCAATCAAAACTAAGGTTCAACTCTTTTAGTTGAACAAACAGAACAGAAAGAAGTTTCACACAATCCTTCTGTGTAGTTTTTATTTGTAGACATTCTTTTTCCCAATATAGGCCTCTTAGCGCTCAGAATGTCCAATTGCAGTTTCTACAGAAAGAGTGTTTCAGAACGGCTCAATCAAAAGTAAGGTTCAACTCTGTTAGTTGAATGCACAGAACAGAAAGAAGTTTCATACAATGCTTCTGTGTAGTTTATATATGAACATATTCTTTTTTCCACTATTACCCACTTAGCGCTACGAATGTCCAGTTGCATTTTCTACAGACAGAGTGTTTCAAAACTGCTCAACCAAAAGTATGGTTTAACTCTGTTAGCTGAATGCTCAGATCAGAAAGAAATTTCACAGAATGCTTCTGTGTAGTTTATATTTGAATATATTCCTTTTTCCAATACTACGCTCTTAGCGCTCCAAATGTCCAGTTGCATTTTCTACAGAAAGAGTGTTCAGATCTTCTCAATCAAAAGTATGGTTTAACTCTGTTAGCTGAATGCACAGATCAGAAAGAAGTTTCACCGAATGATTCTGTGTAGTTTATATTTGAAGACATTCCTTTTTCCACTATTACCCACTTAGCGCTCCGAATCTCCACTTGCATTTTCTACAAAAAGAGTGTTTCATAACTGCTCAATCAAAAATATGTTTTATCTCTGTTAACTGAATTTACAGATCAGAAATAAGTTTCACAGAATGCATCTGTGTAGTTTTTATTTGAAGATATTTTTTTCCCAATGTAGGCCTCTTAGCGCTTAGCATGTCCAATTGCAGTTTCTACAGAAAGAGTGTTTCAGAACGGCTCAATCAAAAGTAAGGTTCAACTCTGTTAGTTGAATGCACAGAACAGAAAGAATTTTCACAGAATGCTACTGTGTAGTTTATATTTGAATATATTCCTTTTTCCACTATTACCCTCTTAGCGCTCCGAATGTCCACTTGCATTTTCTACAGAAAGAGTGTTCAGAACTGCGCAATCAAAAGTATGGTTTAACTCTGTTAGCTTAATGAACATATCAGAAATAAGTTTCACACAATGCTTCTGTGTAGTTTTTATTTGAAGATATTATTTTTCCCAATATAGGCCTCTTAGCACTCAGAATGTCCAATTGCAGTTTCTACAGAAAGAGTGTTACAGAAAGGCTCAATCAAAAGTAAGGTTCAACTCTGTTAGTTGAATGCACAGAACAGAAAGAAGTTTCATACAATGCTTCTGTGTAGTTTATATTTGAACATATTCTTTTTTCCACTATTACCCACTTAGCGCTACGAATGTCCAGTTGCATTTTCTACAGACAGAGTGTTTCAAAACTGCTCAATCAAAAGTATGGTTTAACTCTGTTAGCTGAATGCTCAGATCAGAAAGAAGTTTCACAGAATGCTTCTGTGTAGTTTATATTTGAATATATTCCTTTTTCCATTACTACTCTCTTAGCGCTCCAAAAGTCCAGTTGCATTTTCTACAGAAAGAGTGTTCAGATCTGCTCAATCAAAAGTATGGTTTAACTCTGTTAGCTGAATGCACAGATCAGAAAGAAGTTTCACAAAATGATTCTGTGTAGTTTATATTTGGAGACATTCCTTTCTCCACTATTACACCCTTAGCGCTCCGAATCTCCACTTGCATTTTCTACAGAAAGAGTGTTTCAGAACGGCTCAATCAAAACTAAGGTTCAACTCTTTTAGTTGAACAAACAGAACAGAAAGAAGTTTCACACAATCCTTCTGTGTAGTTTTTATTTGTAGACATTCTTTTTCCCAATATAGGCCTCTTAGCGCTCAGAATGTCCAATTGCAGTTTCTACAGAAAGAGTGTTTCAGAACGGCTCAATCAAAAGTAAGGTTCAACTCTGTTAGTTGAATGCACAGAACAGAAAGAAGTTTCATACAATGCTTCTGTGTAGTTTATATTTGAACATATTCTTTTTTCCACTATTACCCACTTAGCGCTACGAATGTCCAGTTGCATTTTCTACAGACAGAGTGTTTCAAAACTGCTCAATCAAAAGTATGGTTTAACTCTGTTAGCTGAATGCTCAGATCAGAAAGAAGTTTCACAGAATGCTTCTGTGTAGTTTATATTTGAATATATTCCTTTTTCCACTACTACGCTCTTAGCGCTCCAAATGTCCAGTTGCATTTTCTACAGAAAGAGTGTTCAGATCTGCTCAATCAAAAGTATGGTTTAACTCTGTTAGCTGAATGCACAGATCAGAAAGAAGTTTCACCGAATGATTCTGTATAGTTTATATTTGAAGACATTCCTTTTTCCACTATTACCCTCTTAGCGCTCCGAATCTCCACTTGCATTTTCTACAAAAAGAGTGTTTCATAACTGTTCAATCAAAAATATGTTTTATCTCAGTTAACTGAATTTACAGATCAGAAATAAGTTTCACAGAATGCATCTGTGTAGTTTTTATTTGAAGATATTCTTTTTCCCAATGTAGGCCTCTTAGCGCTTAGCATGTCCAATTGCAGTTTCTACAGAAAGAGTATTCAGAACGGCTCAATCAACAGTAAGGTTCAACTCTGTTAGTTGAATGCACAGAACAGAAAGTATTTTCACAGAATGCTACTGTGTAGTTTATATTTGAATATATTCCTTTTTCCACTATTACCATCTTAGCGCTCCGAATGTCCACTTGCATTTTCTGCAGAAAGAGTGTTCAGAACTGCGCAATCAAAAGTATGGTTTAACTCTGTTAGCTTAATGAACATATCAGAAATAAGTTTCACACAATGCTTCTGGGTAGTTTTTATTTGAAGATATTATTTTTCCCAATATAGGCCTCTTAGCGCTCAGAATGTCCAATTGCAGTTTCTGCAGAAAGAGTGTTTCAGAAAGGCTCAATCAAAAGTAAGGTTCAACTCTGTTAGTTGAATGCACAGAACAGAAAGAAGTTTCATACAATGCTTCTGTGTAGTTTATATTTGAGCATATTCTTTTTTCCACTATTACCCACTTAGCGCTACGAATGTCCAGTTGCATTTTCTACAGACAGAGTGTTTCAAAACTGCTCAATCAAAAGTATGGTTTAACTCTGTTAGCTGAATGCTCAGATCAGAAAGAAGTTTCACAGAATGCTTCTGTGTAGTTTATATTTGAATATATTCCTTTTTCCACTACTACTCTCTTAGCGCTCCAAATGTCCAGTTGCATTTTCTACAGAAAGAGTGTTCAGATCTACTCAATCAAAAGTATGGTTTAACTCTGTTAGCTGAATGCACAGATCAGAAAGAAGTTTCACAGAATGATTCTGTGTAGTTTATATTTGGAGACATTCCTTTTTCCACTATTACCCTCTTAGCGCTCCGAATCTCCACTTGCATTTTCTACAGAAAGAGTGTTTCAGAACGGCTCAATCAAAACTAAGGTTCAACTCTTTTAGTTGAACAAACAGAACAGAAAGAAGTTTCACACAATTCTTCTGTGTAGTTTTTATTTGTAGACATTCTTTTTCCCAATATAGGCCTCTTAGCGCTCAGAATGTCCAATTGCAGTTTCTACAGAAAGAGTGTTTCAGAACGGCTCAATCAAAAGTAAGGTTCAACTCTGTTAGTTGAATGCACAGAACAGAAAGAAGTTTCATACAATGCTTCTGTGTAGTTTATATTTGAACATATTCTTTTTTCCACTATTACCCACTTAGCGCTACGAATGTCCAGTTGCATTTTCTACAGACAGAGTGTTTCAAAACTGCTGAATCAAAAGTATGGTTTAACTCTGTTAGCTGAATGCTCAGATCAGAAAGAAGTTTCACAGAATGCTTCTGTGTAGTTTATATTTGAATATATTCCTTTTTCCACTACTACGCTCTTAGCGCTCCAAATGTCCAGTTGCATTTTCTACAGAAAGAGTGTTCAGATCTTCTCAATCAAAAGTATGGTTTAACTCTGTTAGCTGAATGCACAGATCAGAAAGAAGTTTCACCGAATGATTCTGTGTAGTTTATATTTGAAGACATTCCTTTTTCCACTATTACCCACTTAGCGCTCCGAATCTCCACTTGCATTTTCTACAAAAAGAGTGTTTCATAACTGCTCAATCAAAAATATGTTTTATCTCTGTTAACTGAATTTACAGATCAGAAATAAGTTTCACAGAATGCATCTGTGTAGTTTTTATTTGAAGATATTTTTTTCCCAATGTAGGCCTCTTAGCGCTTAGCATGTCCAATTGCAGTTTCTACAGAAAGAGTGTTTCAGAACGGCTCAATCAAAAGTAAGGTTCAACTCTGTTAGTTGAATGCACAGAACAGAAAGAATTTTCACAGAATGCTACTGTGTAGTTTATATTTGAATATATTCCTTTTTCCACTATTACCCTCTTAGCGCTCCGAATGTCCACTTGCATTTTCTACAGAAAGAGTGTTCAGAACTGCGCAATCAAAAGTATGGTTTAACTCTGTTAGCTTAATGAACATATCAGAAATAAGTTTCACACAATGCTTCTGTGTAGTTTTTATTTGAAGATATTATTTTTCCCAATATAGGCCTCTTAGCACTCAGAATGTCCAATTGCAGTTTCTACAGAAAGAGTGTTACAGAAAGGCTCAATCAAAAGTAAGGTTCAACTCTGTTAGTTGAATGCACAGAACAGAAAGAAGTTTCATACAATGCTTCTGTGTAGTTTATATTTGAACATATTCTTTTTTCCACTATTACCCACTTAGCGCTACGAATGTCCAGTTGCATTTTCTACAGACAGAGTGTTTCAAAACTGCTCAATCAAAAGTATGGTTTAACTCTGTTAGCTGAATGCTCAGATCAGAAAGAAGTTTCACAGAATGCTTCTGTGTAGTTTATATTTGAATATATTCCTTTTTCCATTACTACTCTCTTAGCGCTCCAAAAGTCCAGTTGCATTTTCTACAGAAAGAGTGTTCAGATCTGCTCAATCAAAAGTATGGTTTAACTCTGTTAGCTGAATGCACAGATCAGAAAGAAGTTTCACAAAATGATTCTGTGTAGTTTATATTTGGAGACATTCCTTTCTCCACTATTACACCCTTAGCGCTCCGAATCTCCACTTGCATTTTCTACAGAAAGAGTGTTTCAGAACGGCTCAATCAAAACTAAGGTTCAACTCTTTTAGTTGAACAAACAGAACAGAAAGAAGTTTCACACAATCCTTCTGTGTAGTTTTTATTTGTAGACATTCTTTTTCCCAATATAGGCCTCTTAGCGCTCAGAATGTCCAATTGCAGTTTCTACAGAAAGAGTGTTTCAGAACGGCTCAATCAAAAGTAAGGTTCAACTCTGTTAGTTGAATGCACAGAACAGAAAGAAGTTTCATACAATGCTTCTGTGTAGTTTATATTTGAACATATTCTTTTTTCCACTATTACCCACTTAGCGCTACGAATGTCCAGTTGCATTTTCTACAGACAGAGTGTTTCAAAACTGCTCAATCAAAAGTATGGTTTAACTCTGTTAGCTGAATGCTCAGATCAGAAAGAAGTTTCACAGAATGCTTCTGTGTAGTTTATATTTGAATATATTCCTTTTTCCACTACTACGCTCTTAGCGCTCCAAATGTCCAGTTGCATTTTCTACAGAAAGAGTGTTCAGATCTGCTCAATCAAAAGTATGGTTTAACTCTGTTAGCTGAATGCACAGATCAGAAAGAAGTTTCACCGAATGATTCTGTATAGTTTATATTTGAAGACATTCCTTTTTCCACTATTACCCTCTTAGCGCTCCGAATCTCCACTTGCATTTTCTACAAAAAGAGTGTTTCATAACTGTTCAATCAAAAATATGTTTTATCTCAGTTAACTGAATTTACAGATCAGAAATAAGTTTCACAGAATGCATCTGTGTAGTTTTTATTTGAAGATATTCTTTTTCCCAATGTAGGCCTCTTAGCGCTTAGCATGTCCAATTGCAGTTTCTACAGAAAGAGTATTCAGAACGGCTCAATCAACAGTAAGGTTCAACTCTGTTAGTTGAATGCACAGAACAGAAAGTATTTTCACAGAATGCTACTGTGTAGTTTATATTTGAATATATTCCTTTTTCCACTATTACCATCTTAGCGCTCCGAATGTCCACTTGCATTTTCTGCAGAAAGAGTGTTCAGAACTGCGCAATCAAAAGTATGGTTTAACTCTGTTAGCTTAATGAACATATCAGAAATAAGTTTCACACAATGCTTCTGGGTAGTTTTTATTTGAAGATATTATTTTTCCCAATATAGGCCTCTTAGCGCTCAGAATGTCCAATTGCAGTTTCTGCAGAAAGAGTGTTTCAGAAAGGCTCAATCAAAAGTAAGGTTCAACTCTGTTAGTTGAATGCACAGAACAGAAAGAAGTTTCATACAATGCTTCTGTGTAGTTTATATTTGAGCATATTCTTTTTTCCACTATTACCCACTTAGCGCTACGAATGTCCAGTTGCATTTTCTACAGACAGAGTGTTTCAAAACTGCTCAATCAAAAGTATGGTTTAACTCTGTTAGCTGAATGCTCAGATCAGAAAGAAGTTTCACAGAATGCTTCTGTGTAGTTTATATTTGAATATATTCCTTTTTCCACTACTACTCTCTTAGCGCTCCAAATGTCCAGTTGCATTTTCTACAGAAAGAGTGTTCAGATCTACTCAATCAAAAGTATGGTTTAACTCTGTTAGCTGAATGCACAGATCAGAAAGAAGTTTCACAGAATGATTCTGTGTAGTTTATATTTGGAGACATTCCTTTTTCCACTATTACCATCTTAGCGCTCCGAATCTCCACTTGCATTTTCTACAGAAAGAGTGTTTCAGAACGGCTCAATCAAAACTAAGGTTCAACTCTTTTAGTTGAACAAACAGAACAGAAAGAAGTTTCACACAATTCTTCTGTGTAGTTTTTATTTGTAGACATTCTTTTTCCCAATATAGGCCTCTTAGCGCTCAGAATGTCCAATTGCAGTTTCTACAGAAAGAGTGTTTCAGAACGGCTCAATCAAAAGTAAGGTTCAACTCTGTTAGTTGAATGCACAGAACAGAAAGAAGTTTCATACAATGCTTCTGTGTAGTTTATATTTGAACATATTCTTTTTTCCACTATTACCCACTTAGCGCTACGAATGTCCAGTTGCATTTTCTACAGACAGAGTGTTTCAAAACTGCTGAATCAAAAGTATGGTTTAACTCTGTTAGCTGAATGCTCAGATCAGAAAGAAGTTTCACAGAATGCTTCTGTGTAGTTTATATTTGAATATATTCCTTTTTCCACTACTACTCTCTTAGCGCTCCAAAAGTCCAGTTGCATTATCTACAGAAAGAGTGTTCAGATCTGCTCAATCAAAAGTATGGTTTAACTCTGTTAGCTGAATGCACAGATCAGAAAGAAGTTTCACAAAATGATTCTGTGTAGTTTATATTTGGAGACATTCCTTTCTCCACTATTACACTCTTAGCGCTCCGAATCTCCACTTGCATTTTCTACAGAAAGAGTGTTTCAGAACGGCTCAATCAAAACTAAGGTTCAACTCTTTTAGTTGAACAAACAGAACAGAAAGAAGTTTCACACAATCCTTCTGTGTAGTTTTTATTTGTAGACATTCTTTTTCCCAATATAGGCCTCTTAGCGCTCAGAATGTCCAATTGCAGTTTCTACAGAAAGAGTGTTTCAGAACGGCTCAATCAAAAGTAAGGTTCAACTCTGTTAGTTGAATGCACAGAACAGAAAGAAGTTTCATACAATACTTCTGTGTAGTTTATATTTGAACATATTCTTTTTTCCACTATTACCCACTTAGCGCTACGAATGTCCAGTTGCATTTTCTACAGACAGAGTGTTTCAAAACTGCTCAATCAAAAGTATGGTTTAACTCTGTTAGCTGAATGCTCAGATCAGAAAGAAGTTTCACAGAATGCTTCTGTGTAGTTTATATTTGAATATATTCCTTTTTCCACTACTACGCTCTTAGCGCTCCAAATGTCCAGTTGCATTTTCTACATAAAGAGTGTTCAGATCTGCTCAATCAAAAGTATGGTTTAACTCTGTTAGCTGAATGCACAGATCAGAAAGAAGTTTCACCGAATGATTCTGTATAGTTTATATTTGAAGACATTCCTTTTTCCACTATTACCCTCTTAGCGCTCCGAATCTCCACTTGCATTTTCTACAAAAAGAGTGTTTCATAACTGTTCAATCAAAAATATGTTTTATCTCAGTTAACTGAATTTACAGATCAGAAATAAGTTTCACAGAATGCATCTGTGTAGTTTTTATTTGAAGATATTCTTTTTCCCAATGTAGGCCTCTTAGCGCTTAGCATGTCCAATTGCAGTTTCTACAGAAAGAGTATTCAGAACGGCTCAATCAACAGTAAGGTTCAACTCTGTTAGTTGAATGCACAGAACAGAAAGTATTTTCACAGAATGCTACTGTGTAGTTTATATTTGAATATATTCCTTTTTCCACTATTACCATCTTAGCGCTCCGAATGTCCACTTGCATTTTCTGCAGAAAGAGTGTTCAGAACTGCGCAATCAAAAGTATGGTTTAACTCTGTTAGCTTAATGAACATATCAGAAATAAGTTTCACACAATGCTTCTGGGTAGTTTTTATTTGAAGATATTATTTTTCCCAATATAGGCCTCTTAGCGCTCAGAATGTCCAATTGCAGTTTCTGCAGAAAGAGTGTTTCAGAAAGGCTCAATCAAAAGTAAGGTTCAACTCTGTTAGTTGAATGCACAGAACAGAAAGAAGTTTCATACAATGCTTCTGTGTAGTTTATATTTGAGCATATTCTTTTTTCCACTATTACCCACTTAGCGCTACGAATGTCCAGTTGCATTTTCTACAGACAGAGTGTTTCAAAACTGCTCAATCAAAAGTATGGTTTAACTCTGTTAGCTGAATGCTCAGATCAGAAAGAAGTTTCACAGAATGCTTCTGTGTAGTTTATATTTGAATATATTCCTTTTTCCACTACTACTCTCTTAGCGCTCCAAATGTCCAGTTGCATTTTCTACAGAAAGAGTGTTCAGATCTACTCAATCAAAAGTATGGTTTAACTCTGTTAGCTGAATGCACAGATCAGAAAGAAGTTTCACAGAATGATTCTGTGTAGTTTATATTTGGAGACATTCCTTTTTCCACTATTACCCTCTTAGCGCTCCGAATCTCCACTTGCATTTTCTACAGAAAGAGTGTTTCAGAACGGCTCAATCAAAACTAAGGTTCAACTCTTTTAGTTGAACAAACAGAACAGAAAGAAGTTTCACACAATTCTTCTGTGTAGTTTTTATTTGTAGACATTCTTTTTCCCAATATAGGCCTCTTAGCGCTCAGAATGTCCAATTGCAGTTTCTACAGAAAGAGTGTTTCAGAACGGCTCAATCAAAAGTAAGGTTCAACTCTGTTAGTTGAATGCACAGAACAGAAAGAAGTTTCATACAATGCTTCTGTGTAGTTTATATTTGAACATATTCTTTTTTCCACTATTACCCACTTAGCGCTACGAATGTCCAGTTGCATTTTCTACAGACAGAGTGTTTCAAAACTGCTCAATCTAAAGTATGGTTTAACTCTGTTAGCTGAATGCTCAGATCAGAAAGAAGTTTCACAGAATGCTTCTGTGTAGTTTATATTTGAATATATTCCTTTTTCCACTACTACGCGCTTAGCGCTCCAAATGTCCAGTTGCATTTTCTACAGAAAGAGTGTTCAGATCTGCTCAATCAAAAGTATGGTTTAACTCTGTTAGCTGAATGCACAGATCAGAAAGAAGTTTCACTGAATGTTTCTGTGTAGTTTATATTTGAAGACATTCCTTTTTCCACTATTACCCTCTTAGCGCTCCGAATCTCCACTTGCATTTTCTACAAAAAGAGTGTTTCATAACTGCTCAATCAAAAATATGTTTTATCTCTGTTAACTGAATTTGCAGATCAGAAATAAGTTTCACAGAATGCATCTGTGTAGTTTTTATTTGAAGATATTCTTTTTCCCAATGTAGGCCTCTTAGCGCTTAGCATGTCCAATTGCAGTTTCTACAGAAAGAGTGTTTCAGAACGGCTCAATCAAAAGTAAGGTTCAAATCTGTTAGTTGAATGCACAGAACAGAAAGAAGTTTCACAGAATGCTACTGTGTAGTTTATATTTGAATATATTCCTTTTTCCAATATTACCCTCTTAGCGCTCCGAATGTCCACTTGCATTTTCTGCAGAAAGAGTGTTCAGAACTGCGCAATCAAAAGTATGGTTTAACTCTGTTAGCTTAATGAACATATCAGAAATAAGTTTCACACAATGCTTCTGTGTAGTTTTTATTTGAAGATATTTTTTTTCCCAATATAGGCCTCTTAGCGCTCAGAATGTCCAATTGCAGTTTCTACAGAAAGAGTGTTTCAGAACGGCTCAATGAAAAGTAAGGTTCAACTCTTTTAGTTGAATGCACAGAACAGAAAGTAGTTTCATACAATGCTTCTGTGTAGTTTATATTTGAGCATATTCTTTTTTCCACTATTACCCACTTAGCGCTACGAATGTCCAGTTGCATTTTCTACAGACAGAGTGTTTCAAAACTGCTCAATCAAATGTATGGTTTAACTCTGTTAGCTGAATGCTCAGATCAGAAAGAAGTTTCACAGAATGCTTCTGTGTAGTTTATATTTGAATATATTCCTTTTTCCACTACTACTCTCTTAGCGCTCCAAATGTCCAGTTGCATTTTCTACAGAAAGAGTGTTCAGATCTGCTCAATCAAAAGTATGGTTTAACTCTGTTAGCTGAATGCACAGATCAGAAAGAAGTTTCACAGAATGATTCTGTGTAGTTTATATTTGGAGACATTCCTTTTTCCACTATTACCCTCTTAGCGCTCCGAATCTCCACTTGCATTTTCTACAGAAAGAGTGTTTCAGAACGGCTCAATCAAAACTAAGGTTCAACTCTTTTAGTTGAACAAACAGAACAGAAAGAAGTTTCACACAATTCTTCTGTGTAGTTTTTATTTGTAGACATTCTTTTTCCCAATATAGGCCTCTTAGCGCTCAGAATGTCCAATTGCAGTTTCTACAGAAAGAGTGTTTCAGAACGGCTCAATCAAAAGTAAGGTTCAACTCTGTTAGTTGAATGCACAGAACAGAAAGAAGTTTCATACAATGCTTCTGTGTAGTTTATATTTGAACATATTCTTTTTTCCACTATTACCCACTTAGCGCTACGAATGTCCAGTTGCATTTTCTACAGACAGAGTGTTTCAAAACTGCTCAATCAAAAGTATGGTTTAACTCTGTTAGCTGAATGCTCAGATCAGAAAGAAGTTTCACAGAATGCTTCTGTGTAGTTTATATTTGAATATATTCCTTTTTCCACTACTACTCTCTTAGCGCTCCAAAAGTCCAGTTGCATTTTCTACAGAAAGAGTGTTCAGATCTGCTCAATCAAAAGTATGGTTTAACTCTGTTAGCTGAATGCACAGATCAGAAAGAAGTTTCACAAAATGATTCTGTGTAGTTTATATTTGGAGACATTCCTTTCTCCACTATTACACTCTTAGCGCTCCGAATCTCCACTTGCATTTTCTACAGAAAGAGTGTTTCAGAACGGCTCAATCAAAACTAAGTTTCAACTCTTTTAGTTGAACAAACAGAACAGAAAGAAGTTTCACACAATCCTTCTGTGTAGTTTTTATTTGTAGACATTCTTTTTCCCAATATAGGCCTCTTAGCGCTCAGAATGTCCAATTGCAGTTTCTACAGAAAGAGTGTTTCAGAACGGCTCAATCAAAAGTAAGGTTCAACTCTGTTAGTTGAATGCACAGAACAGAAAGAAGTTTCATACAATGCTTCTGTGTAGTTTATATTTGAACATATTCTTTTTTCCACTATTACCCACTTAGCGCTACGAATGTCCAGTTGCATTTTCTACAGACAGAGTGTTTCAAAACTGCTCAATCAAAAGTATGGTTTAACTCTGTTAGCTGAATGCTCAGATCAGAAAGAAGTTTCACAGAATGCTTCTGTGTAGTTTATATTTGAATATATTCCTTTTTCCACTACTACGCTCTTAGCGCTCCAAATGTCCAGTTGCATTTTCTACAGAAAGAGTGTTCAGATCTGCTCAATCAAAAGTATGGTTTAACTCTGTTAGCTGAATGCACAGATCAGAAAGAAGTTTCACCGAATGATTCTGTATAGTTTATATTTGAAGACATTCCTTTTTCCACTATTACCCTCTTAGCGCTCCGAATCTCCACTTGCATTTTCTACAAAAAGAGTGTTTCATAACTGTTCAATCAAAAATATGTTTTATCTCAGTTAACTGAATTTACAGATCAGAAATAAGTTTCACAGAATGCATCTGTGTAGTTTTTATTTGAAGATATTCTTTTTCCCAATGTAGGCCTCTTAGCGCTTAGCATGTCCAATTGCAGTTTCTACAGAAAGAGTATTCAGAACGGCTCAATCAAAAGTAAGGTTCAACTCTGTTAGTTGAATGCACAGAACAGAAAGTATTTTCACAGAATGCTACCGTGTAGTTTATATTTGAATATATTCCTTTTTCCACTATTACCATCTTAGCGCTCCGAATGTCCACTTGCATTTTCTGCAGAAAGAGTGTTCAGAACTGCGCAATCAAAAGTATGGTTTAACTCTGTTAGCTTAATGAACATATCAGAAATAAGTTTCACACAATGCTTCTGGGTAGTTTTTATTTGAAGATATTATTTTTCCCAATATAGGCCTCTTAGCGCTCAGAATGTCCAATTGCAGTTCCTGCAGAAAGAGTGTTTCAGAAAGGCTCAATCAAAAGTAAGGTTCAACTCTGTTAGTTGAATGCACAGAACAGAAAGAAGTTTCATACAATGCTTCTGTGTAGTTTATATTTGAGCATATTCTTTTTTCCACTATTACCCACTTAGCGCTACGAATGTCCAGTTGCATTTTCTACAGACAGAGTGTTTCAAAACTGCTCAATCAAAAGTATGGTTTAATTCTGTTAGCTGAATGCTCAGATCAGAAAGAAGTTTCACAGAATGCTTCTGTGTAGTTTATATTTGAATATATTCCTTTTTCCACTACTACTCTCTTAGCGCTCCAAATGTCCAGTTGCATTTTCTCCAGAAAGAGTGTTCAGATCTACTCAATCAAAAGTATGGTTTAACTCTGTTAGCTGAATGCACAGATCAGAAAGAAGTTTCACAGAATGATTCTGTGTAGTTTATATTTGGAGACATTCCTTTTTCCACTATTACCCTCTTAGCGCTCCGAATCTCCACTTGCATTTTCTACAGAAAGAGTGTTTCAGAACGGCTCAATCAAAACTAAGGTTCAACTCTTTTAGTTGAACAAACAGAACAGAAAGAAGTTTCACACAATTCTTCTGTGTAGTTTTTATTTGTAGACATTCTTTTTCCCAATATAGGCCTCTTAGCGCTCAGAATGTCCAATTGCAGTTTCTACAGAAAGAGTGTTTCAGAACGGCTCAATGAAAAGTAAGGTTGAACTCTGTTAGTTGAATGCACAGAACAGAAAGAAGTTTCATACAATGCTTCTGTGTAGTTTATATTTGAACATATTCTTTTTTCCACTATTACCCACTTAGCGCTACGAATGTCCAGTTGCATTTTCTACAGACAGAGTGTTTCAAAACTGCTCAATCAAAAGTATGGTTTATCTCTGTTAGCTGAATGCTCAGATCAGAAAGAAGTTTCACAGAATGCTTCTGTGTAGTTTATATTTGAATATATTCCTTTTTCCACTACTACGCGCTTAGCGCTCAAAATGTCCAGTTGCATTTTCTACAGAAAGAGTGTTCAGATCTGCTCAATCAAAAGTATGGTTTAACTCTGTTAGCTGAATGCACAGATCAGAAAGAAGTTTCACTGAATGATTCTGTGTAGTTTATATTTGAAGACATTCCTTTTTACACTATTACCCACTTAGCGCTCCGAATCTCCACTTCCATTTTCTACAAAAAGAGTGTTTCATAACTGCTCAATCAAAAATATGTTTTATCTCTGTTAACTGAATTTACAGATCAGAAATTAGTTTCACAGAATGCATCTGTGTAGTTTTTATTTGAAGATATTTTTTTCCCAAAGTAGGCCTCTTAGCGCTTAGCATGTCCAATTGCAGTTTCTACAGAAAGAGTGTTTCAGAACGGCTCAATCAAAAGTAAGGTTCAAATCTGTTAGTTGAATGCACAGAACAGAAAGAATTTTCACAGAATGCTACTGTGTAGTTTATATTTGAATATATTCCTTTTTCCACTATTACCCTCTTAGCGCTCCGAATGTCCACTTGCATTTTCTACAGAAAGAGTGTTCAGAATTGCGCAATCAAAAGTATGGTTTAACTCTGTTAGCTTAATGAACATATCAGAAATAAGTTTCACACAATGCTTCTGTGTGGTTTTTATTTGAAGATATTATTTTTCCCAATATAATCCTCTTAGCGCTCAGAATGTCCAATTGCAGTTTCTACAGAAAGAGTGTTTCAGAAAGGCTCAATCAAAAGTAAGGTTCAACTCTGTTAGTTGAATGCACAGAACAGAAAGAAGTTTCATACAATGCTTCTGTGTAGTTTATATTTGAACATATTCTATTTTCCACTATTACCCACTTAGCGCTACGAATGTCCAGTTGCATTTTCTACAGACAGAGTGTTTCAAAACTGCTCAATCAAAAGTATGGTTTAACTCTGTTAGCTGAATGCTCAGATCAGAAAGAAGTTTCACAGAATGCTTCTGTGTAGTTTATATTTGAATATATTCCTTTTTGCACTACTACTCTCTTAGCGCTCCAAATGTCCAGTTGCATTTTCTACAGAAAGAGTGTTCAGATCTGCTCAATCAGAAATATGGTTTAACTCTTTTGGCTGAATGCACAGATCAGAAAGAAGTTTCACCGAATGATTCTGTGTAGTTTATATTTGAAGACATTCCTTTTTCCACTATTACCCACTTAGCGCTCCGAATCTCCACTTCCATTTTCTACAAAAAGAGTGTTTCATAACTGCTCAATCAAAAATATGTTTTATCTCTGTTAACTGAATTTACAGATCAGAAATTAGTTTCACAGAATGCATCTGTGTAGTTTTTATTTGAAGATATTTTTTTCCCAATGTAGGCCTCTTAGCGCTTAGCATGTCCAATTGCAGTTTCTACAGAAAGAGTGTTTCAGAACGGCTCAATCAAAAGTAAGGTTCAAATCTGTTAGTTGAATGCACAGAACAGAAAGAATTTTCACAGAATGCTACTGTGTAGTTTATATTTGAATATATTCCTTTTTCCACTATTACCCTCTTAGCGCTCCGAATGTCCACTTGCATTTTCTACAGAAAGAGTGTTCAGAACTGCGCAATCAAAAGTATGGTTTAACTCTGTTAGCTTAATGAACATATCAGAAATAAGTTTCACACAATGCTTCTGTGTGGTTTTTATTTGAAGATATTATTTTTCCCAATATAATCCTCTTAGCGCTCAGAATGTCCAATTGCAGTTTCTACAGAAAGAGTGTTTCAGAAAGGCTCAATCAAAAGTAAGGTTCAACTCTGTTAGTTGAATGCACAGAACAGAAAGAAGTTTCATACAATGCTTCTGTGTAGTTTATATTTGAACATATTCTTTTTTCCACTATTACCCACTTAGCGCTACGAATGTCCAGTTGCATTTTCTACAGACAGAGTGTTTCAAAACTGCTCAATCAAAAGTATGGTTTAACTCTGTTAGCTGAATGCTCAGATCAGAAAGAAGTTTCACAGAATGCTTCTGTGTAGTTTATATTTGAATATATTCCTTTTTCCACTACTACTCTCTTAGCGCTCCAAAAGTCCAGTTGCATTTTCTACAGAAAGAGTGTTCAGATCTGCTCAATCAAAAGTATGGTTTAACTCTGTTAGCTGAATGCACAGATCAGAAAGAAGTTTCACAGAATGATTCTGTGTAGTTTATATTTGGAGACATTCCTTTCTCCACTATTACCCTCTTAGCGCTCCGAATCTCCACTTGCATTTTCTACAGAAAGAGTGTTTCAGAACGGCTCAATCAAAACTAAGGTTCAACTCTTTTAGTTGAACAAACAGAACAGAAAGAAGTTTCACACAATCCTTCTGTGTAGTTTTTATTTGTAGACATTCTTTTTCCCAATATAGGCCTCTTAGCGCTCAGAATGTCCAATTGCAGTTTCTACAGAAAGAGTGTTTCAGAACGGCTCAATCAAAAGTAAGGTTCAACTCTGTTAGTTGAATGCACAGAACAGAAAGAAGTTTCATACAATGCTTCTGTGTAGTTTATATTTGAACATATTCTTTTTTCCACTATTACCCACTTAGCGCTACGAATGTCCAGTTGCATTTTCTACAGACAGAGTGTTTCAAAACTGCTCAATCAAAGGTATGGTTTAACTCTGTTAGCTGAATGCTCAGATCAGAAAGAAGTTTCACAGAATGCTTCTGTGTAGTTTATATTTGAATATATTCCTTTTTCCACTATTACGCGCTTAGCGCTCCAAATGTCCAGTTGCATTTTCTACAGAAAGAGTGTTCAGATCTGCTCAATCAAAAGTATGGTTTAACTCTGTTAGCTGAATGCACAGATCAGAAAGAAGTTTCACTGAATGATTCTGTGTAGTTTATATTTGAAGACATTCCTTTTTCCACTATTACCCTCTTAGCGCTCCGAATCTCCACTTGCCTATTCTACAAAAAGAGTGTTTCATAACTGCTCAATCAAAAATATGTTTTATCTCTGTTAACTGAATTTACAGATCAGAAATAAGTTTCACAGAATGCATCTGTGTAGTTTTTATTTGAAGATATTCTTTTTCCCAATGTAGGCCTCTTAGCGCTTAGCATGTCCAATTGCAGTTTCTACAGAAAGAGTGTTTCAGAACGGCTCAATCAAAAGTAAGGTTCAACTCTGTTAGTTGAATGCACAGAACAGAAAGAAGTTTCACAGAATGCTACTGTGTAGTTTATATTTGAATATATTCCTTTTTCCAATATTACCCTCTTAGCGCTCCGAATGTCCACTTGCATTTTCTGCAGAAAGAGTGTTCAGAACTGCGCAATCAAAAGTATGGTTTAACTCTGTTAGCTTAATGAACATATCAGAAATAAGTTTCACACAATGCTTCTGTGTAGTTTTTATTTGAAGATATTATTTTTCCCAATATAGGCCTCTTAGCGCTCAGAATGTCCAATTGCAGTTTCTACAGAAAGAGTGTTTCAGAACGGCTCAATGAAAAGTAAGGTTCAACTCTGTTAGTTGAATGCACAGAACAGAAAGAAGTTTCATACAATGCTTCTGTGTAGTTTATATTTGAACATATTCTTTTTTCCAATATTACCCACTTAGCGCTACGAATGTCCAGTTGCATTTTCTACAGACAGAGTGTTTCAAAACTGCTCAATCAAAATTATGGTTTAACTCTGTTAGCTGAATGCTCAGATCAGAAAGAAGTTTCACAGAATGCTTCTGTGTAGTTTATATTTGAATATATTCCTTTTTCCATTACTACACTCTTAGCGCTCCAAATGTCCAGTTGCATTTTCTACAGAAAGAGTGTTCAGATCTGCTCAATCAGAAATATGGTTTAACTCTTTTGGCTGAATGCACAGATCAGAAAGAAGTTTCACAGAATGATTCTGTGTAGTTTATATTTGGAGACATTCCTTTTTCCACTATTACCCTCTTAGCGCTCCAAATCTTCACTTGCATTTTCTACAGAAAGAGTGTTTCAGAACGGCTCAATCAAAACTAAGGTTCAACTCTTTTAGTTGAAAAAACAGAACAGAAAGAAGTTTCACACAATTCTTCTGTGTAGTTTTTATTTGTAGACATTCTTTTTCCCAATATAGGCCTCTTAGCGCTCAGAATGTCCAATTGCAGTTTCTACAGAAAGAGTGTTTCAGAAAGGCTCAATCAAAAGTAAGGTTCAACTCTGTTATTTGAATGCACAGAACAGAAAGCAGTTTCATACAATGCTTCTGTGTAGTTTATATTTGAACATATTCTTTTTTCCACTATTACCCACTTAGCGCTACGAATGTCCAGTTGCATTTTCTACAGACAGAGTGTTTCAAAACTGCTCAATCAAAAGTATGGTTTAACTCTGTTAGCTGAATGCTCAGATCAGAAAGAAGTTTCACAGAATGCTTCTGTGTAGTTTATATTTGAATATATTCCTTTTTCCACTACTACGCTCTTAGCGCTCCAAATGTCCAGTTGCATTTTCTACAGAAAGAGTGTTCAGATCTGCTCAATCAAAAGTATGGTTTAACACTGTTAGCTGAATGCACAGATCAGAAAGAAGTTTCACAGAATGATTCTGTGTAGTTTATATTTGGAGACATTACTTTTTCCACTATTACCCTCTTAGCGCTCCGAATCTCCACTTGCATTTTCTACAGAAAGAGTGTTTCAGAACGGCTCAATCAAAACTAAGGTTCAACTCTTTTAGTTGAACAAACAGAACAGAAAGAAGTTTCACACAATTCTTCTGTGTAGTTTTTATTTTTAGACATTCTTTTTCCCAATATAGGCCTCTTAGCGCTCAGAATGTCCAATTGCAGTTTCTACAGAAAGAGTGTTTCAGAACGGCTCAATGAAAAGTAAGGTTCAAATCTGTTAGTTGAATGCACAGAACAGAAAGAATTTTCACAGAATGCTACTGTGTAGTTTATATTTGAATATATTCCTTTTTCCACTATTACCCTCTTAGCGCTCCGAATGTCCACTTGCATTTTCTACAGAAAGAGTGTTCAGAACTGCGCAATCAAAAGTATGGTTTAACTCTGTTAGCTTAATGAACATATCAGAAATAAGTTTCACACAATGCTTCTGTGTGGTTTTTATTTGAAGATATTATTTTTCCCAATATAATCCTCTTAGCGCTCAGAATGTCCAATTGCAGTTTCTACAGAAAGAGTGTTTCAGAAAGGCTCAATCAAAAGTAAGGTTCAACTCTGTTAGTTGAATGCACAGAACAGAAAGAAGTTTCATACAATGCTTCTGTGTAGTTTATATTTGAACATATTCTTTTTTCCACTATTACCCACTTAGCGCTACGAATGTCCAGTTGCATTTTCTACAGACAGAGTGTTTCAAAACTGCTCAATCAAAAGTATGGTTTAACTCTGTTAGCTGAATGCTCAGATCAGAAAGAAGTTTCACAGAATGCTTCTGTGTAGTTTATATTTGAATATATTCCTTTTTCCACTACTACTCTCTTAGCGCTCCAAATGTCCAGTTGCATTTTCTACAGAAAGAGTGTTCAGATCTGCTCAATCAGAAATATGGTTTAACTCTTTTGGCTGAATGCACAGATCAGAAAAAAGTTTCACCGAATGATTCTGTGTAGTTTATATTTGAAGACATTCCTTTTTCCACTATTACCCACTTAGCGCTCCGAATCTCCACTTCCATTTTCTACAAAAAGAGTGTTTCATAACTGCTCAATCAAAAATATGTTTTATCTCTGTTAACTGAATTTACAGATCAGAAATTAGTTTCACAGAATGCATCTGTGTAGTTTTTATTTGAAGATATTTTTTTCCCAATGTAGGCCTCTTAGCGCTTAGCATGTCCAATTGCAGTTTCTACAGAAAGAGTGTTTCAGAACGGCTCAATCAAAAGTAAGGTTCAAATCTGTTAGTTGAATGCACAGAACAGAAAGAATTTTCACAGAATGCTACTGTGTAGTTTATATTTGAATATATTCCTTTTTCCACTATTACCCTCTTAGCGCTCCGAATGTCCACTTGCATTTTCTACAGAAAGAGTGTTCAGAACTGCGCAATCAAAAGTATGGTTTAACTCTGTTAGCTTAATGAACATATCAGAAATAAGTTTCACACAATGCTTCTGTGTGGTTTTTATTTGAAGATATTATTTTTCCCAATATAATCCTCTTAGCGCTCAGAATGTCCAATTGCAGTTTCTACAGAAAGAGTGTTTCAGAAAGGCTCAATCAAAAGTAAGGTTCAACTCTGTTAGTTGAATGCACAGAACAGAAAGAAGTTTCATACAATGCTTCTGTGTAGTTTATATTTGAACATATTCTTTTTTCCACTATTACCCACTTAGCGCTACGAATGTCCAGTTGCATTTTCTACAGACAGAGTGTTTCAAAACTGCTCAATCAAAAGTATGGTTTAACTCTGTTAGCTGAATGCTCAGATCAGAAAGAAGTTTCACAGAATGCTTCTGTGTAGTTTATATTTGAATATATTCCTTTTTCCACTACTACTCTCTTAGCGCTCCAAAAGTCCAGTTGCATTTTCTACAGAAAGAGTGTTCAGATCTGCTCAATCAAAAGTATGGTTTAACTCTGTTAGCTGAATGCACAGATCAGAAAGAAGTTTCACAGAATGATTCTGTGTAGTTTATATTTGGAGACATTCCTTTCTCCACTATTACCCTCTTAGCGCTCCGAATCTCCACTTGCATTTTCTACAGAAAGAGTGTTTCAGAACGGCTCAATCAAAACTAAGGTTCAACTCTTTTAGTTGAACAAACAGAACAGAAAGAAGTTTCACACAATCCTTCTGTGTAGTTTTTATTTGTAGACATTCTTTTTCCCAATATAGGCCTCTTAGCGCTCAGAATGTCCAATTGCAGTTTCTACAGAAAGAGTGTTTCAGAACGGCTCAATCAAAAGTAAGGTTCAACTCTGTTAGTTGAATGCACAGAACAGAAAGAAGTTTCATACAATGCTTCTGTGTAGTTTATATTTGAACATATTCTTTTTTCCACTATTACCCACTTAGCGCTACGAATGTCCAGTTGCATTTTCTACAGACAGAGTGTTTCAAAACTGCTCAATCAAAGGTATGGTTTAACTCTGTTAGCTGAATGCTCAGATCAGAAAGAAGTTTCACAGAATGCTTCTGTGTAGTTTATATTTGAATATATTCCTTTTTCCACTATTACGCGCTTAGCGCTCCAAATGTCCAGTTGCATTTTCTACAGAAAGAGTGTTCAGATCTGCTCAATCAAAAGTATGGTTTAACTCTGTTAGCTGAATGCACAGATCAGAAAGAAGTTTCACTGAATGATTCTGTGTAGTTTATATTTGAAGACATTCCTTTTTCCACTATTACCCTCTTAGCGCTCCGAATCTCCACTTGCCTATTCTACAAAAGAGTGTTTCATAACTGCTCAATCAAAAATATGTTTTATCTCTGTTAACTGAATTTACAGATCAGAAATAAGTTTCACTGAATGCATCTGTGTAGTTTTTATTTGAAGATATTCTTTTTCCCAATGTAGGCCTCTTAGCGCTTAGCATGTCCAATTGCAGTTTCTACAGAAAGAGTGTTTCAGAACGGCTCAATCAAAAGTAAGGTTCAACTCTGTTAGTTGAATGCACAGAACAGAAAGAAGTTTCACAGAATGCTACTGTGTAGTTTATATTTGAATATATTCCTTTTTCCAATATTACCCTCTTAGCGCTCCGAATGTCCACTTGCATTTTCTGCAGAAAGAGTGTTCAGAACTGCGCAATCAAAAGTATGGTTTAACTCTGTTAGCTTAATGAACATATCAGAAATAAGTTTCACACAATGCTTCTGTGTAGTTTTTATTTGAAGATATTATTTTTCCCAATATAGGCCTCTTAGCGCTCAGAATGTCCAATTGCAGTTTCTACAGAAAGAGTGTTTCAGAACGGCTCAATGAAAAGTAAGGTTCAACTCTGTTAGTTGAATGCACAGAACAGAAAGAAGTTTCATACAATGCTTCTGTGTAGTTTATATTTGAACATATTCTTTTTTCCACTATTACCCACTTAGCGCTACGAATGTCCAGTTGCATTTTCTACAGACAGAGTGTTTCAAAACTGCTCAATCAAAAGTATGGTTTAACTCTGTTAGCTGAATGCTCAGATCAGAAAGAAGTTTCACAGAATGCTTCTGTGTAGTTTATATTTGAATATATTCCTTTTTCCATTACTACTCTCTTAGCGCTCCAAATGTCCAGTTGCATTTTCTACAGAAAGAGTGTTCAGATCTGCTCAATCAGAAATATGGTTTAACTCTTTTGGCTGAATGCAGAGATCAGAAAGAAGTTTCACAGAATGATTCTGTGTAGTTTATATTTGGAGACATTCCTTTTTCCACTATTACCCTCTTAGCGCTCCAAATCTTCACTTGCATTTTCTACAGAAAGAGTGTTTCAGAACGGCTCAATCAAAACTAAGGTTCAACTCTTTTAGTTGAAAAAACAGAACAGAAAGAAGTTTCACACAATTCTTCTGTGTAGTTTTTATTTGTAGACATTCTTTTTCCCAATATAGGCCTCTTAGCGCTCAGAATGTCCAATTGCAGTTTCTACAGAAAGAGTGTTTCAGAAAGGCTCAATCAAAAGTAAGGTTCAACTCTGTTAGTTGAATGCACAGAACAGAAAGCAGTTTCATACAATGCTTCTGTGTAGTTTATATTTGAACATATTCTTTTTTCCACTATTACCCACTTAGCGCTACGAATGTCCAGTTGCATTTTCTACAGACAGAGTGTTTCAAAACTGCTCAATCAAAAGTATGGTTTAACTCTGTTAGCTGAATGCTCAGATCAGAAAGAAGTTTCACAGAATGCTTCTGTGTAGTTTATATTTGAATATATTCCTTTTTCCACTACTACGCTCTTAGCGCTCCAAATGTCCAGTTGCATTTTCTACAGAAAGAGTGTTCAGATCTGCTCAATCAAAAGTATGGTTTAACACTGTTAGCTGAATGCACAGATCAGAAAGAAGTTTCACAGAATGATTCTGTGTAGTTTATATTTGGAGACATTCCTTTTTCCACTATTACCTTCTTAGCGCTCCGAATCTCCACTTGCATTTTCTACAGAAAGAGTGTTTCATAACTGCTCAATCAAAAATATGTTTTATCTCTGTTAACTGAATTTACAGATCAGAAATAAGTTTCACAGAATGCATCTGTGTAGTTTTTATTTGAAGATATTCTTTTTCCCAATGTAGGCCTCTTAGCGCTTAGCATGTCCAATTGAAGTTTCTACAGAAAGAGTGTTTCAGAACGGCTCAATCAAAAGTAAGGTTCAAATCTGTTAGTTGAATGCACAGAACAGAAAGAATTTTCACAGAATGCTACTGTGTAGTTTATATTTGAATATATTCCTTTTTCCACTATTACCATATTAGCACTCCGAATGTCCACTTGCATTTTCTACAGAAAGAGTGTTCAGAACTGCGCAATCAAAAGTATGGTTTAACTCTGTTAGCTTAATGTACATATCAGAAATAAGTTTCACACAATGCTTCTGTGTAGTTTTTATTTGAAGATATTATTTTTCCCAATATAGGCCTCTTAGCGCTCAGAATGTCCAATTGCAGTTTCTACAGAAAGAGTGTTTCAGAAAGGCTCAATCAAAAGTAAGGTTCAACTCTGTTAATTGAATGCACAGAACAGAAAGAAGTTTCATACAATGCTTCTGTGTAGTTTATATTTGAACATATTCTTTTTTCCACTATTACCCACTTAGCGCTACGAATGTCCAGTTGCATTTTCTACATACAGAGTGTTTCAAAACTGCTCAATCAAAAGTATGGTTTAACTCTGTTAGCTGAATGCTCAGATCAGAAAGAAGTTTCACAGAATGCTTCTGTGTAGTTTATATTTGAATATATTCCTTTTTCCACTACTACTCTCTTAGCGCTCAAATGTACAGTTGCATTTTCTACAGAAAGAGTGTTCAGATCTGCTCAATCAAAAGTATGGTTTAACTCTGTAAGCTGAATGCACAGATCAGAAAGAAGTTTCACAGAATGATTCTGTGTAGTTTATATTTGGAGACATTCCTTTTTCCATTATTACCCTCTTAGCGCTCCGAATCTCCACTTGCATTTTCTACAGAAAGAGTGTTTCAGAACGGCTCAATCAAAACTAAGGTTCAACTCCTTTAGTTGAACAAACAGAACAGAAAGAAGTTTCACACAATTCTTCTGTGTAGTTTTTATTTGTAGACATTCTTTTTCCCAATATAGGCCTCTTAGCGCTCAGAATGTCCAATTGCAGTTTCTACAGAAAGAGTGTTTCAGAACGGCTCAATCAAAAGTAAGGTTCAACTCTGTTAGTTGAATGCACAGAACAGAAAGAAATTTCATACAATGCTTCTGTGTAGTTTATATTTGAACATATTCTTTTTTCCAGTATTACCCTCTTAGCGCTACGAATGTCCAGTTGCATTTTCTACAGACAGAGTGTTTCAAAACTGCTCAATCAAAAGTATGGTTTAACTCTCTTAGCTGAATGCTCAGATCAGGAAGAAGTTTCACAGAATGCTTCTGTGTAGTTTATATTTGAATATATTCCTTTTTCCACTACTACGCTCTTAGCGCTCCAAATGTCCAGTTGCATTTTCTACAGAAAGAGTGTTCAGATCTGCTCAATCAAAAGTATGGTTTAACTCTGTTAGCTGAATGCACAGATCAGAAAGAAGTTTCACCGAATGATTCTGTGTAGTTTATATTTGAAGACATTCCTTTTTCCACTATTACCCTCTTAGCGCTCCGAATCTCCATTTGCATTTTCTACAAAAAGAGTGTGTCATAACTGCTCAATCAAAAATATGTTTTATCTCTGTTAACTGAATTTACAGATCAGAAATAAGTTTCACAGAATGCATCTGTGTAGTTTTTATTTGAAGATATTATTTTTCCCAATGTAGGCCTCTTAGCGCTTAGCCTGTCCAATTGCAGTTTCTACAGAAAGAGTGTTTCAGAACGGCTCAATCAAAAGTAAGGTTCAACTCTGTTAGTTGAATGCACAGAACAGAAAGAATTTTCACAGAATGCTACTGTGTAGTTTATATTTGAATATATTCCTTTTTCCACTATTACCCTCTTAGCGCTCCGAAGGTCCACTTGCATTTTCTACAGAAAGAGTGTTCAGAACTGCGCAATCAAAAGTATGTTTTAACTCTGCTAGCTTAATGAACATATCAGAAATAAGTTTCACACAATGCTTCTGTGTAGTTTTTATTTGAAGATATTATTTTTCCCAATATAGTCCTCTTAGCGCTCAGAATGTCCAATTGCAGTTTCTACAGAAAGAGTGTTTCAGAAAGGCTCAATCAAAAGTAAGGTTCAACTCTGTTAGTTGAATGCACAGAACAGAAAGAAGTTTCATACAATGCTTCTGTGTAGTTTATATTTGAACATATTCTTTTTTCCACTATTACCCACTTAGCGCTACGAATGTCCAGTTGCATTTTCTACAGACAGAGTGTTTCAAAACTGCTCAATCAAAAGTATGGTTTAACTCTGTTAGCTGAATGCTCAGATCAGAAAAAAGTTTCACAGAATGCTTCTGTGTAGTTTATATTTGAATATATTCCTTTTTCCACTACTACGCTCTTAGCGCTCCAAATGTCCAGTTGCATTTTCTACAGAAAGAGTGTTCAGATCTGCTCAATCAATAGTATGGTTTAACTCTGTTAGCTGAATGCACAGATCAGAAAGAAGTTTCACCGAATGATTCTGTGTAGTTTATATTTGAAGACATTCCTTTTTCCACTATTACCCTCTTAGCGCTCCGAATCTCCACTTGCATTTTCTACAAAAAGAGTGTTTCATAACTGCTCAATCAAAAATATGTTTTATCTCTGTTAACTGAATTTACAGATCAGAAATATGTTTCACAGAATGCATCTGTGTAGTTTTTATTTGAAGATATTCTTTTTCCCAATGTAGGCCTCTTAGCGCTTAGCATGTCCAATTGCAGTTTACACAGAAAGAGTGTTTCAGAACGGCTCAAT
Organism: Symphalangus syndactylus; assembly: GCF_028878055.3. Taxonomy (NCBI): domain Eukaryota; kingdom Metazoa; phylum Chordata; class Mammalia; order Primates; family Hylobatidae; genus Symphalangus; species Symphalangus syndactylus. The sequence goes on along the minus strand of NC_072434.2, from coordinate 94,863,083 downwards.
CAAAAGTAAGGTCCAACTCTGTTATTTGAATGCACAGAACAGAAAGAATTTTCACAGAATGCTACTGTGTAGTTTATATTTGAATATATTCCTTTTTCCACTATTACCCTCTTAGCGCTCCGAATGTCCACTTGCATTTTCTACAGAAAGAGTGTTCAGAACTGCGCAATCAAAAGTATGGTTTAACTCTGTTAGCTTAATGAACATATCAGAAATAAGTTTCACACAATGCTTCTGTGTAGTTTTTATTTGAAGATATTATTTTTCCCAATATAGGCCTCTTAGCGCTCAGAATGTCCAATTGCAGTTTCTACAGAAAGAGTGTTTCAGAAAGGCTCAATCAAAAGTAAGGTTCAACTCTGTTAATTGAATGCACAGAACAGAAAGAAGTTTCATACAATGCTTCTGTGTAGTTTATATTTGAACATATTCTTTTTTCCACTATTACCCACTTAGCGCTACGAATGTCCAGTTGCATTTTCTACAGACAGAGTGTTTCAAAACTGCTCAATCAAAAGTATGGTTTAACTCTGTTAGCTGAATGCTCAGATCAGAAAGTAGTTTCACAGAATGCTTCTGTGTAGTTTATATTTGAATATATTCCTTTTTCCACTACTACTCTCTTAGCGCTCCAAATGTCCAGTTGCATTTTCTACAGAAAGAGTGTTCAGATCTGCTCAATCAAAAGTATGGTTTAACTCTGTTAGCTGAATGCACAGATCAGAAAGAAGTTTCACAGAATGATTCTGTGTAGTTTATATTTGGAGACATTCCTTTTTCTACTATTACCCTCTTAGCGCTCCGAATCTCCACTTGCATTTTCTACAGAAAGAGTGTTTCAGAACGGCTCAATCAAAACTAAGGTTCAACTCTTTTAGTTGAACAAACAGAACAGAAAGAAGTTTCACACAATTCTTCTGTGTAGTTTTTATTTGTAGACATTCTTTTTCCCAATATATGCCTCTTAGCGCTCAGAATGTCCAATTGCAGTTTCTACAGAAAGAGTGTTTCAGAACGGCTCAATCAAAAGTAAGGTTCAACTCTGTTAGTTGAATGCACAGAACAGAAAGAAATTTCATACAATGCTTCTGTGTAGTTTATATTTGAACATATTCTTTTTTCCACTATTACCCACTTAGCGCTACGAATGTCCAGTTGCATTTTCTACAGACAGAGTGTTTCAAAACTGCTCAATCAAAAGTATGGTTTAACTCTGTTAGCTGAATGCTCAGATCAGAAAGAAGTTTCACAGAATGCTTCTGTGTAGTTTATATTTGAATATATTCCTTTTTCCACTACTACGCTCTTAGCGCTCCAAATGTCCAGTTGCATTTTCTACAGAAAGAGTGTTCAGATCTGCTCAATCAAAAGTATGGTTTAACTCTGTTAGCTGAATGCACAGATCAGAAAGAAGTTTCACCGAATGATTCTGTGTAGTTTATATTTGAAGACATTCCTTTTTCCACTATTACCCTCTTAGCGCTCCGAATCTCCATTTGCATTTTCTACAAAAAGAGTGTTTCATAACTGCTCAATCAAAAATATGTTTTATCTCTGTTAACTGAATTTACAGATCAGAAATAAGTTTCACAGAATGCATCTGTGTAGTTTTTATTTGAAGATATTCTTTTTCCCAATGTAGGCCTCTTAGCGCTTAGCATGTCCAATTGCAGTTTCTACAGAAAGAGTGTTTCAGAACGGCTCAATCAAAAGTAAGGTTCAACTCTGTTAGTTGAATGCACAGAACAGAAAGAATTTTCACAGAATGCTACTGTGTAGTTTATATTTGAATATATTCCTTTTTCCACTATTACCCTCTTAGCGCTCCGAATGTCCACTTGCATTTTCTACAGAAAGAGTGTTCAGAACTGCGCAATCAAAAGTATGGTTTAACTCTGCTAGCTTAATGAACATATCAGAAATAAGTTTCACACAATGCTTCTGTGTAGTTTTTATTTGAAGATATTATTTTTCCCAATATAGTCCTCTTAGCGCTCAGAATGTCCAATTGCAGTTTCTACAGAAAGAGTGTTTCAGAAAGGCTCAATCAAAAGTAAGGTTCAACTCTGTTAGTTGAATGCACAGAACAGAAAGAAGTTTCATACAATGCTTCTGTGTAGTTTATATTTGAACATATTCTTTTTTCCACTATTACCCACTTAGCGCTACGAATGTCCAGTTGCATTTTCTACAGACAGAGTGTTTGAAAACTGCTCAATCAAAAGTATGGTTTAACTCTGTTAGCTGAATGCTCAGATCAGAAAGAAGTTTCACAGAATGCTTCTGTGTAGTTTATATTTGAATATATTCCTTTTTCCACTACTACGCTCTTAGCGCTCCAAATGTCCAGTTGCATTTTCTACAGAAAGAGTGTTCAGATCTGCTCAATCAAAAGTATGGTTTAACTCTGTTAGCTGAATGCACAGATCAGAAAGAAGTTTCACCGAATGATTCTGTGTAGTTTATATTTGAAGACATTCCTTTTTCCACTATTACCCTCTTGTCGCTCCGAATCTCCACTTGCATTTTCTACAAAAAGAGTGTTTCATAACTGCTCAATCAAAAATATGTTTTATCTCTGTTAACTGAATTTACAGATCAGAAATAAGTTTCACAGAATGCATCTGTGTAGTTTTTATTTGAAGATATACTTTTTCCCAATGTAGGCCTCTTAGCGCTTAGCATGTCCAATTGCAGTTTCTACAGAAAGAGTGTTTGAGAACGGCTCAATCAAAAGTAAGGTTCAACTCTGTTAGTTGAATGCACAGAACAGAAAGAATTTTCACAGAATGCTACTGTGTAGTTTATATTTGAATATATTCCTTTTTCCACTATTACCCTCTTAGCGCTCCGAATGTCCACTTGCATTTTCTACAGAAACTGTGTTCAGAACTGCGCAATCAAAAGTATGGTTTAACTCTGTTAGCTTAATGAACATATCAGAAATAAGTTTCACACAATGCTTCTGTGTAGTTTTTATTTGAAGATATTATTTTTCCCAATATAGGCCTCTTAGCGCTCAGAATGTCCAATTGCAGTTCCTACAGAAAGAGTGTTTCAGAAAGGCTCAATCAAAAGTAAGGTTCAACTCTGTTAGTTGAATGCACAGAACAGAAAGAAGTTTCATACAATGCTTCTGTGTAGTTTATATTTGAACATATTCTTTTTTCCACTATTACCCACTTAGCGCTACGAATGTCCAGTTGCATTTTCTACAGACAGAGTGTTTCAAAACTGCTCAATCAAAAGTATGGTTTAACTCTGTTAGCTGAATGCTCAGATCAGAAAAAAGTTTCACAGAATGCTTCTGTGTAGTTTATATTTGAATATATTCCTTTTTCCACTACTACGCTCTTAGCGCTCCAAATGTCCAGTTGCATTTTCTACAGAAAGAGTGTTCAGATCTGCTCAATCAGAAGTATGGTTTAACTCTGTTAGCTGAATGCACAGATCAGAAAGAAGTTTCACCGAATGATTCTGTGTAGTTTATATTTGAAGACACTCCTTTTTCCACTATTACCCTCTTAGCGCTCCGAATCTCCACTTGCATTTTCTACAAAAAGAGTGTTTCATAACTGCTCAATCAAAAATATGTTTTATCTCTGTTAACTGAATTTACAGATCAGAAATAAGTTTCACAGAATGCATCTGTGTAGTTTTTATTTGAAGATATTCTTTTTCCCAATGTAGGCCTCTTAGCGCTTAGCATGTCCAATTGCAGTTTCTACAGAAAGAGTGTTTGAGAACGGCTCAATCAAAAGTAAGGTTCAACTCTGTTAGTTGAATGCACAGAACAGAAAAATTTTCACAGAATGCTACTGTGTAGTTTATATTTGAATATATTCCTTTTTCCACTATTACCCTCTTAGCGCTCCGAATGTCCACTTGCATTTTCTACAGAAAGAGTGTTCAGAACTGCGCAATCAAAAGTATGGTTTAACTCTGTTAGCTTAATGAACATATCAGAAATAAGTTTCACACAATGTTTCTGTGTAGTTTTTATTTGAAGATATTATTTTTCCCAATATAGGCCTCTTAGCGCTCAGAATGTCCAATTGCAGTTTCTACAGAAAGAGTGTTTCAGAAAGGCTCAATCAAAAGTAAGGTTCAACTCTGTTAATTGAATGCACAGAACAGAAAGTAGTTTCATACAATGCTTCTGTGTAGTTTATATTTGAACATATTCTTTTTTCCACTATTACCCACTTAGCGTTACGAATGTCCAGTTGCATTTTCTACAGACAGAGTGTTTCAAAACAGCTCAATCAAAATTATGGTTTAACTCTGTTAGCTGAATGCTCAGATCAGAAAGAAGTTTCACAGAATGCTTCTGTGTAGTTTATATTTGAATATATTCCTTTTTCCACTACTATTCTCTTAGCGCTCCAAATGTCCAGTTGCATTTTCTACAGAAAGAGTGTTCAGATCTGCTCAATCAAAAGTATGGTTTAACTCTGTTTGCTGAATGCACAGATCAGAAAGAAGTTTCACAGAATGATTCTGTGTAGTTTATATTTGGAGACATTCCTTTTTCCACTATTACCCTCTTAGCGCTCCGAATCTCCACTTGCATTTTCTACAGAAAGAGTGTTTCAGAACGGCTCAATCAAAACTAAGGTTCAACTCTTTTAGTTGAACAAACAGAACAGAAAGATGTTTCACACAATTCTTCTGTGCAGTTTTTATTTGTAGACATTCTTTTTCCCAATATAGGCCTCTTAGCGCTCAGAATGTCCAATTGCAGTTTCTACAGAAAGAGTGTTTCAGAACGGCTCAATCAAAAGTAAGGTTCAACTCTGTTAGTTGAATGCACAGAACAGAAAGAAATTTCATACAATGCTTCTGTGTAGTTTATATTTGAACATATTCTTTTTTCCACTATTACCCACTTAGCGCTACGAATGTCCAGTTGCATTTTCTACAGACAGAGTGTTTCAAAACTGCTCAATCAAAAGTATGGTTTAACTCTGTTAGCTGAATGCTCAGATCACAAAGAAGTTTCACAGAATGCTTCTGTGTAGTTTATATTTGAATATATTCCTTTTTCCACTACTACGCTCTTAGCGCTCCAAATGTCCAGTTGCATTTTCTACAGAAAGAGTGTTCAGATCTGCTCAATCAAAAGTATGGTTTAACTCTGTTAGCTGAATGCACAGATCAGAAAGAAGTTTCACCGAATGATTCTGTGTAGTTTATATTTGAAGACATTCCTTTTTCCACTATTAACCTCTTAGCGCTCCGAATCTCCACTTGCATTTTCTACAAAAAGAGTGTTTCATAACTGCTCAATCAAAAATATGTTTTATCTCTGTTAACTGAATTTACAGATCAGAAATAAGTTTCACAGAATGCATCTGTGTAGTTTTTATTTGAATATATTCTTTTTCCCAATGTAGGCCTCTTAGCGCTTAGCATGTCCAATTGCAGTTTCTACAGAAAGAGTGTTTCAGAACGGCTCAATCAAAAGTAAGGTTCAACTCTGTTAGTTGAATGCACAGAACAGAAAGAATTTTCACAGAATGCTACTGTGTAGTTTATATTTGAATATATTCCTTTTTCCACTATTACCCTCTTAGCGCTCCGAATGTCCACTTGCATTTTCTACAGAAAGAGTCTTCAGAACTGCGCAATCAAAAGTATGGTTTAACTCTGCTAGCTTAATGAACATATCAGAAATAAGTTTCACACAATGCTTCTGTGTAGTTTTTATTTGAAGATATTATTTTTCCCAATATAGTCCTCTTAGCGCTCAGAATGTCCAATTGCAGTTTCTACAGAAAGAGTGTTTCAGAAAGGCTCAATCAAAAGTAAGGTTCAACTCTGTTAGTTGAATGCACAGAACAGAAAGAAGTTTCATACAATGCTTCTGTGTAGTTTATATTTGAACATATTCTTTTTTCCACTATTACCCACTTAGCGCTACGAATGTCCAGTTGCATTTTCTACAGACAGAGTGTTTCAAAACTGCTCAATCAAAAGTATGGTTTAACTCTGTTAGCTGAATGCTCAGATCAGAAAGAAGTTTCACAGAATGCTTCTGTGTAGTTTATATTTGAATATATTCCTTTTTCCACTACTACGCTCTTAGCGCTCCAAATGTCCAGTTGCATTTTCTACAGAAAGAGTGTTCAGATCTGCTCAATCAAAAGTATGGTTTAACTCTGTTAGCTGAATGCACAGATCAGAAAGAAGTTTCACCGAATGATTCTGTGTAGTTTATATTTGAAGACATTCCTTTTTCCACTATTACCCTCTTAGCGCTCCGAATCTCCACTTGCATTTTCTACAAAAAGAGGGTTTCATAACTGCTCAATCAAAAATATGTTTTATCTCTGTTAACTGAATTTACAGATCAGAAATAAGTTTCACAGAATGCATCTGTGTAGTTTTTATTTGAAGATATTCTTTTTCCCAATGTAGGCCTCTTAGCGCTTAGCATGTCCAATTGCAGTTTCTACAGAAAGAGTGTTTCAGAACGGCTCAATCAAAAGTAAGGTTCAACTCTGTTAGTTGAATGCACAGAACAGAAAGAATTTTCACAGAATGCTACTGTGTAGTTTGTATTTGAATATATTCCTTTTTCCACTATTACCCTCTTAGCGCTCCGAATGTCCACTTGCATTTTCTACAGAAAGATTGTTCAGAACTGCGCAATCAAAAGTATGGTTTAACTCTGTTAGCTTAATGAACATATCAGAAATAAGTTTCACACAATGCTTCTGTGTAGTTTTTATTTGAAGATATTATTTTTCCCAATATAGGCCTCTTAGCGCTCAGAATGTCCAATTGCAGTTTCTACAGAAAGAGTGTTTCAGAAAGGCTCAATCAAAAGTAAGGTTCAACTCTGTTAGTTGAATGCACAGAACAGAAAGAAGTTTCATACAATGCTTCTGTGTAGTTTATATTTGAACATATTCTTTTTTCCACTATTACCCACTTAGCGTTACGAATGTCCAGTTGCATTTTCTACAGACAGAGTGTTTCAAAACAGCTCAATCAAAATTATGGTTTAACTCTGTTAGCTGAATGCTCAGATCAGAAAGAAGTTTCACAGAATGCTTCTGTGTAGTTTATATTTGAATATATTCCTTTTTCCACTACTATTCTCTTAGCGCTCCAAATGTCCAGTTGCATTTTCTACAGAAAGAGTGTTCAGATCTGCTCAATCAAAAGTATGGTTTAACTCTGTTTGCTGAATGCACAGATCAGAAAGAAGTTTCACAGAATGATTCTGTGTAGTTTATATTTGGAGACATTCCTTTTTCCACTATTACCCTCTTAGCGCTCCGAATCTCCACTTGCATTTTCTACAGAAAGAGTGTTTCAGAACGGCTCAATCAAAACTAAGGTTCAACTCTTTTAGTTGAACAAACAGAACAGAAAGATGTTTCACACAATTCTTCTGTGCAGTTTTTATTTGTAGACATTCTTTTTCCCAATATAGGCCTCTTAGCGCTCAGAATGTCCAATTGCAGTTTCTACAGAAAGAGTGTTTCAGAACGGCTCAATCAAAAGTAAGGTTCAACTCTGTTAGTTGAATGCACAGAACAGAAAGAAATTTCATACAATGCTTCTGTGTAGTTTATATTTGAACATATTCTTTTTTCCACTATTACCCACTTAGCGCTACGAATGTCCAGTTGCATTTTCTACAGACAGAGTGTTTCAAAACTGCTCAATCAAAAGTATGGTTTAACTCTGTTAGCTGAATGCTCAGATCACAAAGAAGTTTCACAGAATGCTTCTGTGTAGTTTATATTTGAATATATTCCTTTTTCCACTACTACGCTCTTAGCGCTCCAAATGTCCAGTTGCATTTTCTACAGAAAGAGTGTTCAGATCTGCTCAATCAAAAGTATGGTTTAACTCTGTTAGCTGAATGCACAGATCAGAAAGAAGTTTCACCGAATGATTCTGTGTAGTTTATATTTGAAGACATTCCTTTTTCCACTATTAACCTCTTAGCGCTCCGAATCTCCACTTGCATTTTCTACAAAAAGAGTGTTTCATAACTGCTCAATCAAAAATATGTTTTATCTCTGTTAACTGAATTTACAGATCAGAAATAAGTTTCACAGAATGCATCTGTGTAGTTTTTATTTGAATATATTCTTTTTCCCAATGTAGGCCTCTTAGCGCTTAGCATGTCCAATTGCAGTTTCTACAGAAAGAGTGTTTCAGAACGGCTCAATCAAAAGTAAGGTTCAACTCTGTTAGTTGAATGCACAGAACAGAAAGAATTTTCACAGAATGCTACTGTGTAGTTTATATTTGAATATATTCCTTTTTCCACTATTACCCTCTTAGCGCTCCGAATGTCCACTTGCATTTTCTACAGAAAGAGTCTTCAGAACTGCGCAATCAAAAGTATGGTTTAACTCTGCTAGCTTAATGAACATATCAGAAATAAGTTTCACACAATGCTTCTGTGTAGTTTTTATTTGAAGATATTATTTTTCCCAATATAGTCCTCTTAGCGCTCAGAATGTCCAATTGCAGTTTCTACAGAAAGAGTGTTTCAGAAAGGCTCAATCAAAAGTAAGGTTCAACTCTGTTAGTTGAATGCACAGAACAGAAAGAAGTTTCATACAATGCTTCTGTGTAGTTTATATTTGAACATATTCTTTTTTCCACTATTACCCACTTAGCGCTACGAATGTCCAGTTGCATTTTCTACAGACAGAGTGTTTCAAAACTGCTCAATCAAAAGTATGGTTTAACTCTGTTAGCTGAATGCTCAGATCAGAAAGAAGTTTCACAGAATGCTTCTGTGTAGTTTATATTTGAATATATTCCTTTTTCCACTACTACGCTCTTAGCGCTCCAAATGTCCAGTTGCATTTTCTACAGAAAGAGTGTTCAGATCTGCTCAATCAAAAGTATGGTTTAACTCTGTTAGCTGAATGCACAGATCAGAAAGAAGTTTCACCGAATGATTCTGTGTAGTTTATATTTGAAGACATTCCTTTTTCCACTATTACCCTCTTAGCGCTCCGAATCTCCACTTGCATTTTCTACAAAAAGAGGGTTTCATAACTGCTCAATCAAAAATATGTTTTATCTCTGTTAACTGAATTTACAGATCAGAAATAAGTTTCACAGAATGCATCTGTGTAGTTTTTATTTGAAGATATTCTTTTTCCCAATGTAGGCCTCTTAGCGCTTAGCATGTCCAATTGCAGTTTCTACAGAAAGAGTGTTTCAGAACGGCTCAATCAAAAGTAAGGTTCAACTCTGTTAGTTGAATGCACAGAACAGAAAGAATTTTCACAGAATGCTACTGTGTAGTTTGTATTTGAATATATTCCTTTTTCCACTATTACCCTCTTAGCGCTCCGAATGTCCACTTGCATTTTCTACAGAAAGATTGTTCAGAACTGCGCAATCAAAAGTATGGTTTAACTCTGTTAGCTTAATGAACATATCAGAAATAAGTTTCACACAATGCTTCTGTGTAGTTTTTATTTGAAGATATTATTTTTCCCAATATAGGCCTCTTAGCGCTCAGAATGTCCAATTGCAGTTTCTACAGAAAGAGTGTTTCAGAAAGGCTCAATCAAAAGTAAGGTTCAACTCTGTTAGTTGAATGCACAGAACAGAAAGAAGTTTCATACAATGCTTCTGTGTAGTTTATATTTGAACATATTCTTTTTTCCACTATTACCCACTTAGCGTTACGAATGTCCAGTTGCATTTTCTACAGACAGAGTGTTTCAAAACAGCTCAATCAAAATTATGGTTTAACTCTGTTAGCTGAATGCTCAGATCAGAAAGAAGTTTCACAGAATGCTTCTGTGTAGTTTATATTTGAATATATTCCTTTTTCCACTACTATTCTCTTAGCGCTCCAAATGTCCAGTTGCATTTTCTACAGAAAGAGTGTTCAGATCTGCTCAATCAAAAGTATGGTTTAACTCTGTTTGCTGAATGCACAGATCAGAAAGAAGTTTCACAGAATGATTCTGTGTAGTTTATATTTGGAGACATTCCTTTTTCCACTATTACCCTCTTAGCGCTCCGAATCTCCACTTGCATTTTCTACAGAAAGAGTGTTTCAGAACGGCTCAATCAAAACTAAGGTTCAACTCTTTTAGTTGAACAAACAGAACAGAAAGATGTTTCACACAATTCTTCTGTGCAGTTTTTATTTGTAGACATTCTTTTTCCCAATATAGGCCTCTTAGCGCTCAGAATGTCCAATTGCAGTTTCTACAGAAAGAGTGTTTCAGAACGGCTCAATCAAAAGTAAGGTTCAACTCTGTTAGTTGAATGCACAGAACAGAAAGAAATTTCATACAATGCTTCTGTGTAGTTTATATTTGAACATATTCTTTTTTCCACTATTACCCACTTAGCGCTACGAATGTCCAGTTGCATTTTCTACAGACAGAGTGTTTCAAAACTGCTCAATCAAAAGTATGGTTTAACTCTGTTAGCTGAATGCTCAGATCACAAAGAAGTTTCACAGAATGCTTCTGTGTAGTTTATATTTGAATATATTCCTTTTTCCACTACTACGCTCTTAGCGCTCCAAATGTCCAGTTGCATTTTCTACAGAAAGAGTGTTCAGATCTGCTCAATCAAAAGTATGGTTTAACTCTGTTAGCTGAATGCACAGATCAGAAAGAAGTTTCACCGAATGATTCTGTGTAGTTTATATTTGAAGACATTCCTTTTTCCACTATTAACCTCTTAGCGCTCCGAATCTCCACTTGCATTTTCTACAAAAAGAGTGTTTCATAACTGCTCAATCAAAAATATGTTTTATCTCTGTTAACTGAATTTACAGATCAGAAATAAGTTTCACAGAATGCATCTGTGTAGTTTTTATTTGAATATATTCTTTTTCCCAATGTAGGCCTCTTAGCGCTTAGCATGTCCAATTGCAGTTTCTACAGAAAGAGTGTTTCAGAACGGCTCAATCAAAAGTAAGGTTCAACTCTGTTAGTTGAATGCACAGAACAGAAAGAATTTTCACAGAATGCTACTGTGTAGTTTATATTTGAATATATTCCTTTTTCCACTATTACCCTCTTAGCGCTCCGAATGTCCACTTGCATTTTCTACAGAAAGAGTCTTCAGAACTGCGCAATCAAAAGTATGGTTTAACTCTGCTAGCTTAATGAACATATCAGAAATAAGTTTCACACAATGCTTCTGTGTAGTTTTTATTTGAAGATATTATTTTTCCCAATATAGTCCTCTTAGCGCTCAGAATGTCCAATTGCAGTTTCTACAGAAAGAGTGTTTCAGAAAGGCTCAATCAAAAGTAAGGTTCAACTCTGTTAGTTGAATGCACAGAACAGAAAGAAGTTTCATACAATGCTTCTGTGTAGTTTATATTTGAACATATTCTTTTTTCCACTATTACCCACTTAGCGCTACGAATGTCCAGTTGCATTTTCTACAGACAGAGTGTTTCAAAACTGCTCAATCAAAAGTATGGTTTAACTCTGTTAGCTGAATGCTCAGATCAGAAAGAAGTTTCACAGAATGCTTCTGTGTAGTTTATATTTGAATATATTCCTTTTTCCACTACTACGCTCTTAGCGCTCCAAATGTCCAGTTGCATTTTCTACAGAAAGAGTGTTCAGATCTGCTCAATCAAAAGTATGGTTTAACTCTGTTAGCTGAATGCACAGATCAGAAAGAAGTTTCACCGAATGATTCTGTGTAGTTTATATTTGAAGACATTCCTTTTTCCACTATTACCCTCTTAGCGCTCCGAATCTCCACTTGCATTTTCTACAAAAAGAGTGTTTCATAACTGCTCAATCAAAAATATGTTTTATCTCTGTTAACTGAATTTACAGATCAGAAATAAGTTTCACAGAATGCATCTGTGTAGTTTTTATTTGAAGATATTCTTTTTCCCAATGTAGGCCTCTTAGCGCTTAGCATGTCCAATTGCAGTTTCTACAGAAAGAGTGTTTCAGAACGGCTCAATCAAAAGTAAGGTTCAACTCTGTTAGTTGAATGCACAGAACAGAAAGAATTTTCACAGAATGCTACTGTGTAGTTTGTATTTGAATATATTCCTTTTTCCACTATTACCCTCTTAGCGCTCCGAATGTCCACTTGCATTTTCTACAGAAAGATTGTTCAGAACTGCGCAATCAAAAGTATGGTTTAACTCTGTTAGCTTAATGAACATATCAGAAATAAGTTTCACACAATGCTTCTGTGTAGTTTTTATTTGAAGATATTATTTTTCCCAATATAGGCCTCTTAGCGCTCAGAATGTCCAATTGCAGTTTCTACAGAAAGAGTGTTTCAGAAAGGCTCAATCAAAAGTAAGGTTCAACTCTGTTAGTTGAATGCACAGAACAGAAAGAAGTTTCATACAATGCTTCTGTGTAGTTTATATTTGAACATATTCTTTTTTCCACTATTACCCACTTAGCGCTACGAATGTCCAGTTGCATTTTCTACAGACAGAGTGTTTCAAAACTGCTCAATTAAAAGTATGGTTTAACTCTGTTAGCTGAATGCTCAGATCACAAAGAAGTTTCACAGAATGCTTCTGTGTAGTTTATATTTGAATATATTCCTTTTTCCACTACTACGCTCTTAGCGCTCCAAATGTCCAGTTGCATTTTCTACAGAAAGAGTGTTCAGATCTGCTCAATCAGAAGTATGGTTTAACTCTGTTAGCTGAATGCACAGATCAGAAAGAAGTTTCACCGAATGATTCTGTGTAGTTTATATTTGAAGACATTCCTTTTTCCACTATTACCCTCTTAGCGCTCCGAATCTCCACTTGCATTTTCTACAAAAAGAGTGTTTCATAACTGCTCAATCAAAAATATGTTTTATCTCTGTTAACTGAATTTACAGATCAGAAATAAGTTTCACAGAATGCATCTGTGTAGTTTTTATTTGAAGATATTCTTTTTCCCAATGTAGGCCTCTTAGCGCTTAGCATGTCCAATTGCAGTTTCTACAGAAAGAGTGTTTCAGAACGGCTCAATCAAAAGTAAGGTTCAACTCTGTTAGTTGAATGCACAGAACAGAAAGAATTTTCACAGAATGCTACTGTGTAGTTTATATTTGAATATATTCCTTTTTCCACTATTACCCTCTTAGCGCTCCGAATGTCCACTTGCATTTTCTACAGAAAGAGTGTTCAGAACTGCGCAATCAAAAGTATGGTTTAAATCTGCTAGCTTAATGAACATATCAGAAATAAGTTTCACACAATGCTTCTGTGTAGTTTTTATTTGAAGATATTATTTTTCCCAATATAGTCCTCTTAGCGCTCAGAATGTCCAATAGCAGTTTCTACAGAAAGAGTGTTTCAGAAAGGCTCAATCAAAAGTAAGGTTCAACTCTGTTAGTTGAATGCACAGAACAGAAAGAAGTTTCATACAATGCTTCTGTGTAGTTTATATTTGAACATATTCTTTTTTCCACTATTACCCACTTAGCGCTACGAATGTCCAGTTGCATTTTCTACAGACAGAGTGTTTCAAAACTGCTCAATCAAAAGTATGGTTTAAATCTGTTAGCTGAATGCTCAGATCAGAAAGAAGTTTCACAGAATGCTTCTGTGTAGTTTATATTTGAATATATTCCTTTTTCCACTACTACGCTCTTAGCGCTCAAAATGTCCAGTTGCATTTTCTACAGAAAGGGTGTTCAGATCTGCTCAATCAAAAGTATGGTTTAAATCTGTTAGCTGAATGCACAGATCAGAAAGAAGTTTCACCGAATTATTCTGTGTAGTTTATATTTGAAGACATTCCTTTTTCCACTATTACCCTCTTAGCGCTCCGAATCTCCACTTGCATTTTCTACAAAAAGAGTGTTTCATAACTGCTCAATCAAAAATATATTTTATCTCTGTTAACTGAATTTACAGATCAGAATTAAGTTTCAAAGAATGCATCTGTGTAGTTTTTATTTGAAGATATTCTTTTTCCCAATGTAGGCCTCTTAGCGCTTAGCATGTCCAATTGCAGTTTCTACAGAAAGAGTGTTTCAGAACGGCTCAATCAAAAGTAAGGTTCAACTCTGTTAGTTGAATGCACAGAACAGAAAGAATTTTCACAGAATGCTACTGTGTAGTTTATATTTGAATATATTCCTTTTTCCACTATTACCCTCTTAGCGCTCCGAATGTCCACTTGCATTTTCTACAGAAAGAGTGTTCAGAACTGCGCAATCAAAAGTATGGTTTAACTCTGTTAGCTTAATGAACATATCAGAAATAAGTTTCACACAATGCTTCTGTGTAGTTTTTATTTGAAGATATTATTTTTCCCAATATAGGCCTCTTAGCGCTCAGAATGTCCAATTGCAGTTTCTACAGAAAGAGTGTTTCAGAAAGGCTCAATCAAATGTAAGGTTCAACTCTGTTAGTTGAATGCACAGAACAGAAAGAAGTTTCATACAATGCTTCTGTGTAGTTTATATTTGAACATATTCTTTTTTCCACTATTACCCACTTAGCGCTACGAATGTCAAGTTGCATTTTCTACAGACAGAGTGTTTCAAAACTGCTCAATCAAAAGTATGGTTTAACTCTGTTAGCTGAATGCTCAGATCACAAAGAAGTTTCACAGAATGCTTCTGTGTAGTTTATATTTGAATATATTCCTTTTTCCACTACTACGCTCTTAGCGCTCCAAATGTCCAGTTGCATTTTCTACAGAAAGAGTGTTCAGATCTGCTCAATCAGAAGTATGGTTTAACTCTGTTAGCTGAATGCACAGATCAGAAAGAAGTTTCACCGAATGATTCTGTGTAGTTTATATTTGAAGACATTCCTTTTTCCACTATTACCCTCTTAGCGCTCCGAATCTCCACTTGCATTTTCTACAAAAAGAGTGTTTCATAACTGCTCAATCAAAAATATGTTTTATCTCTGTTAACTGAATTTACAGATCAGAAATAAGTTTCACAGAATGCATCTGTGTAGTTTTTATTTGAAGATATTCTTTTTCCCAATGTAGTCCTCTTAGCGCTTAGCATGTCCAATTGCAGTTTCTACAGAAAGAGTGTTTCAGAACGGCTCAATCAAAAGTAAGGTTCAACTCTGTTAGTTGAATGCACAGAACAGAAAGAATTTTCACAGAATGCTACTGTGTAGTTTATATTTGAATATATTCCTTTTTCCACTATTACCCTCTTAGCGCTCCGAATGTCCACTTGCATTTTCTACAGAAAGAGTGTTCAGAACTGCGCAATCAAAAGTATGGTTTAACTCTGCTAGCTTAATGAACATATCAGAAATAAGTTTCACACAATGCTTCTGTGTAGTTTTTATTTGAAGATATTATTTTTCCCAATATAGTCCTCTTAGCGCTCAGAATGTCCAATTGCAGTTTCTACAGAAAGAGTGTTTCAGAAAGGCTCAATCAAAAGTAAGGTTCAACTCTGTTAGTTGAATGCACAGAACAGAAAGAAGTTTCATACAATGCTTCTGTGTAGTTTATATTTGAACATATTCTTTTTTCCACTATTACCCACTTAGCGCTACGAATGTCCAGTTGCATTTTCTACAGACAGAGTGTTTCAAAACTGCTCAATCAAAAGTATGGTTTAACTCTGTTAGCTGAATGCTCAGATCAGAAAGAAGTTTCACAGAATGCTTCTGTGTAGTTTATATTTGAATATATTCCTTTTTCCACTACTACGCTCTTAGCGCTCCAAATGTCCAGTTGCATTTTCTACAGAAAGAGTGTTCAGATCTGCTCAATCAAAAGTATGGTTTAACTCTGTTAGCTGAATGCACAGATCAGAAAGAAGTTTCACCGAATGATTCTGTGTAGTTTATATTTGAAGACATTCCTTTTTCCACTATTACCCTCTTGTCGCTCCGAATCTCCACTTGCATTTTCTACAAAAAGAGTGTTTCATAACTGCTCAATCAAAAATATGTTTTATCTCTGTTAACTGAATTTACAGATCAGAAATAAGTTTCACAGAATGCATCTGTGTAGTTTTTATTTGAAGATATTCTTTTTCCCAATGTAGGCCTCTTAGCGCTTAGCATGTCCAATTGCAGTTTCTACAGAAAGAGTGTTTCAGAACGGCTCAATCAAAAGTAAGGTTCAACTCTGTTAGTTGAATGCACAGAACAGAAAGAATTTTCACAGAATGCTACTGTGTAGTTTATATTTGAATATATTCCTTTTTCCACTATTACCCTCTTAGCGCTCCGAATGTCCACTTGCATTTTCTACAGAAAGAGTCTTCAGAACTGCGCAATCAAAAGTATGGTTTAACTCTGCTAGCTTAATGAACATATCAGAAATAAGTTTCACACAATGCTTCTGTGTAGTTTTTATTTGAAGATATTATTTTTCCCAATATAGTCCTCTTAGCGCTCAGAATGTCCAATTGCAGTTTCTACAGAAAGAGTGTTTCAGAAAGGCTCAATCAAAAGTAAGGTTCAACTCTGTTAGTTGAATGCACAGAACAGAAAGAAGTTTCATGCAATGCTTCTGTGTAGTTTATATTTGAACATATTCTTTTTTCCACTATTACCCACTTAGCGCTACGAATGTCCAGTTGCATTTTCTACAGACAGAGTGTTTCAAAACTGCTCAATCAAAAGTATGGTTTAACTCTGTTAGCTGAATGCTCAGATCAGAAAGAAGTTTCACAGAATGCTTCTGTGTAGTTTATATTTGAATATATTCCTTTTTCCACTACTACGCTCTTAGCGCTCCAAATGTCCAGTTGCATTTTCTACAGAAAGAGTGTTCAGATCTGCTCAATCAAAAGTATGGTTTAACTCTGTTAGCTGAATGCACAGATCAGAAAGAAGTTTCACCGAATGATTCTGTGTAGTTTATATTTGAAGACATTCCTTTTTCCACTATTACCCTCTTAGCGCTCCGAATCTCCACTTGCATTTTCTACAAAAAGAGTGTTTCATAACTGCTCAATCAAAAATATGTTTTATCTCTGTTAACTGAATTTACAGATCAGAAATAAGTTTCACAGAATGCATCTGTGTAGTTTTTATTTGAAGATATTCTTTTTCCCAATGTAGGCCTCTTAGCGCTTAGCATGTCCAATTGCAGTTTCTACAGAAAGAGTGTTTCAGAACGGCTCAATCAAAAGTAAGGTTCAACTCTGTTAGTTGAATGCACAGAACAGAAAGAATTTTCACAGAATGCTACTGTGTAGTTTGTATTTGAATATATTCCTTTTTCCACTATTACCCTCTTAGCGCTCCGAATGTCCACTTGCATTTTCTACAGAAAGATTGTTCAGAACTGCGCAATCAAAAGTATGGTTTAACTCTGTTAGCTTAATGAACATATCAGAAATAAGTTTCACACAATGCTTCTGTGTAGTTTTTATTTGAAGATATTATTTTTCCCAATATAGGCCTCTTAGCGCTCAGAATGTCCAATTGCAGTTTCTACAGAAAGAGTGTTTCAGAAAGGCTCAATCAAAAGTAAGGTTCAACTCTGTTAGTTGAATGCACAGAACAGAAAGAAGTTTCATACAATGCTTCTGTGTAGTTTATATTTGAACATATTTTTTTTTCCACTATTACCCACTTAGCGCTACGAATGTCCAGTTGCATTTTCTACAGACAGAGTGTTTCAAAACTGCTCAATTAAAAGTATGGTTTAACTCTGTTAGCTGAATGCTCAGATCACAAAGAAGTTTCACAGAATGCTTCTGTGTAGTTTATATTTGAATATATTCCTTTTTCCACTACTACGCTCTTAGCGCTCCAAATGTCCAGTTGCATTTTCTACAGAAAGAGTGTTCAGATCTGCTCAATCAGAAGTATGGTTTAACTCTGTTAGCTGAATGCACAGATCAGAAAGAAGTTTCACCGAATGATTCTGTGTAGTTTATATTTGAAGACATTCCTTTTTCCACTATTACCCTCTTAGCGCTCCGAATCTCCACTTGCATTTTCTACAAAAAGAGTGTTTCATAACTGCTCAATCAAAAATATGTTTTATCTCTGTTAACTGAATTTACAGATCAGAAATAAGTTTCACAGAATGCATCTGTGTAGTTTTTATTTGAAGATATTCTTTTTCCCAATGTAGGCCTCTTAGCGCTTAGCATGTCCAATTGCAGTTTCTACAGAAAGAGTGTTTCAGAACGGCTCAATCAAAAGTAAGGTTCAACTCTGTTAGTTGAATGCACAGAACAGAAAGAATTTTCACAGAATGCTACTGTGTAGTTTATATTTGAATATATTCCTTTTTCCACTATTACCCTCTTAGCGCTCCGAATGTCCACTTGCATTTTCTACAGAAAGAGTGTTCAGAACTGCGCAATCAAAAGTATGGTTTAAATCTGCTAGCTTAATGAACATATCAGAAATAAGTTTCACACAATGCTTCTGTGTAGTTTTTATTTGAAGATATTATTTTTCCCAATATAGTCCTCTTAGCGCTCAGAATGTCCAATTGCAGTTTCTACAGAAAGAGTGTTTCAGAAAGGCTCAATCAAAAGTAAGGTTCAACTCTGTTAGTTGAATGCACAGAACAGAAAGAAGTTTCATACAATGCTTCTGTGTAGTTTATATTTGAACATATTCTTTTTTCCACTATTACCCACTTAGCGCTACGAATGTCCAGTTGCATTTTCTACAGACAGAGTGTTTCAAAACTGCTCAATCAAAAGTATGGTTTAAATCTGTTAGCTGAATGCTCAGATCAGAAAGAAGTTTCACAGAATGCTTCTGTGTAGTTTATATTTGAATATATTCCTTTTTCCACTACTACGCTCTTAGCGCTCAAAATGTCCAGTTGCATTTTCTACAGAAAGGGTGTTCAGATCTGCTCAATCAAAAGTATGGTTTAAATCTGTTAGCTGAATGCACAGATCAGAAAGAAGTTTCACCGAATTATTCTGTGTAGTTTATATTTGAAGACATTCCTTTTTCCACTATTACCCTCTTAGCGCTCCGAATCTCCACTTGCATTTTCTACAAAAAGAGTGTTTCATAACTGCTCAATCAAAAATATATTTTATCTCTGTTAACTGAATTTACAGATCAGAAATAAGTTTCAAAGAATGCATCTGTGTAGTTTTTATTTGAAGATATTCTTTTTCCCAATGTAGGCCTCTTAGCGCTTAGCATGTCCAATTGCAGTTTCTACAGAAAGAGTGTTTCAGAACGGCTCAATCAAAAGTAAGGTTCAACTCTGTTAGTTGAATGCACAGAACAGAAAGAATTTTCACAGAATGCTACTGTGTAGTTTATATTTGAATATATTCCTTTTTCCACTATTACCCTCTTAGCGCTCCGAATGTCCACTTGCATTTTCTACAGAAAGAGTGTTCAGAACTGCGCAATCAAAAGTATGGTTTAACTCTGTTAGCTTAATGAACATATCAGAAATAAGTTTCACACAATGCTTCTGTGTAGTTTTTATTTGAAGATATTATTTTTCCCAATATAGGCCTCTTAGCGCTCAGAATGTCCAATTGCAGTTTCTACAGAAAGAGTGTTTCAGAAAGGCTCAATCAAATGTAAGGTTCAACTCTGTTAGTTGAATGCACAGAACAGAAAGAAGTTTCATACAATGCTTCTGTGTAGTTTATATTTGAACATATTCTTTTTTCCACTATTACCCACTTAGCGCTACGAATGTCCAGTTGCATTTTCTACAGACAGAGTGTTTCAAAACTGCTCAATCAAAAGTATGGTTTAACTCTGTTAGCTGAATGCTCAGATCACAAAGAAGTTTCACAGAATGCTTCTGTGTAGTTTATATTTGAATATATTCCTTTTTCCACTACTACGCTCTTAGCGCTCCAAATGTCCAGTTGCATTTTCTACAGAAAGAGTGTTCAGATCTGCTCAATCAGAAGTATGGTTTAACTCTGTTAGCTGAATGCACAGATCAGAAAGAAGTTTCACCGAATGATTCTGTGTAGTTTATATTTGAAGACATTCCTTTTTCCACTATTACCCTCTTAGCGCTCCGAATCTCCACTTGCATTTTCTACAAAAAGAGTGTTTCATAACTGCTCAATCAAAAATATGTTTTATCTCTGTTAACTGAATTTACAGATCAGAAATAAGTTTCACAGAATGCATCTGTGTAGTTTTTATTTGAAGATATTCTTTTTCCCAATGTAGTCCTCTTAGCGCTTAGCATGTCCAATTGCAGTTTCTACAGAAAGAGTGTTTCAGAACGGCTCAATCAAAAGTAAGGTTCAACTCTGTTAGTTGAATGCACAGAACAGAAAGAATTTTCACAGAATGCTACTGTGTAGTTTATATTTGAATATATTCCTTTTTCCACTATTACCCTCTTAGCGCTCCGAATGTCCACTTGCATTTTCTACAGACAGAGTGTTTCAAAACTGCTCAATTAAAAGTATGGTTTAACTCTGTTAGCTGAATGCTCAGATCACAAAGAAGTTTCACACAATGCTTCTGTGTAGTTTTTATTTGAAGATATTATTTTTCCCAATATAGGCCTCTTAGCGCTCAGAATGTCCAATTGCAGTTTCTACAGAAAGAGTGTTTCAGAAAGGCTCAATCAAATGTAAGGTTCAACTCTGTTAGTTGAATGCACAGAACAGAAAGAAGTTTCATACAATGCTTCTGTGTAGTTTATATTTGAACATATTCTTTTTTCCACTATTACCCACTTAGCGCTACGAATGTCCAGTTGCATTTTCTACAGACAGAGTGTTTCAAAACTGCTCAATCAAAAGTATGGTTTAACTCTGTTAGCTGAATGCTCAGATCACAAAGAAGTTTCACAGAATGCTTCTGTGTAGTTTATATTTGAATATATTCCTTTTTCCACTACTACGCTCTTAGCGCTCCAAATGTCCAGTTGCATTTTCTACAGAAAGAGTGTTCAGATCTGCTCAATCAGAAGTATGGTTTAACTCTGTTAGCTGAATGCACAGATCAGAAAGAAGTTTCACCGAATGATTCTGTGTAGTTTATATTTGAAGACATTCCTTTTTCCACTATTACCCTCTTAGCGCTCCGAATCTCCACTTGCATTTTCTACAAAAAGAGTGTTTCATAACTGCTCAATCAAAAATATGTTTTATCTCTGTTAACTGAATTTACAGATCAGAAATAAGTTTCACAGAATGCATCTGTGTAGTTTTTATTTGAAGATATTCTTTTTCCCAATGTAGTCCTCTTAGCGCTTAGCATGTCCAATTGCAGTTTCTACAGAAAGAGTGTTTCAGAACGGCTCAATCAAAAGTAAGGTTCAACTCTGTTAGTTGAATGCACAGAACAGAAAGAATTTTCACAGAATGCTACTGTGTAGTTTATATTTGAATATATTCCTTTTTCCACTATTACCCTCTTAGCGCTCCGAATGTCCACTTGCATTTTCTACAGAAAGAGTGTTCAGAACTGCGCAATCAAAAGTATGGTTTAACTCTGCTAGCTTAATGAACATATCAGAAATAAGTTTCACACAATGCTTCTGTGTAGTTTTTATTTGAAGATATTATTTTTCCCAATATAGTCCTCTTAGCGCTCAGAATGTCCAATTGCAGTTTCTACAGAAAGAGTGTTTCAGAAAGGCTCAATCAAAAGTAAGGTTCAACTCTGTTAGTTGAATGCACAGAACAGAAAGAAGTTTCATACAATGCTTCTGTGTAGTTTATATTTGAACATATTCTTTTTTCCACTATTACCCACTTAGCGCTACGAATGTCCAGTTGCATTTTCTACAGACAGAGTGTTTCAAAACTGCTCAATCAAAAGTATGGTTTAACTCTGTTAGCTGAATGCTCAGATCAGAAAGAAGTTTCACAGAATGCTTCTGTGTAGTTTATATTTGAATATATTCCTTTTTCCACTACTACGCTCTTAGCGCTCCAAATGTCCAGTTGCATTTTCTACAGAAAGAGTGTTCAGATCTGCTCAATCAAAAGTATGGTTTAACTCTGTTAGCTGAATGCACAGATCAGAAAGAAGTTTCACCGAATGATTCTGTGTAGTTTATATTTGAAGACATTCCTTTTTCCACTATTACCCTCTTGTCGCTCCGAATCTCCACTTGCATTTTCTACAAAAAGAGTGTTTCATAACTGCTCAATCAAAAATATGTTTTATCTCTGTTAACTGAATTTACAGATCAGAAATAAGTTTCACAGAATGCATCTGTGTAGTTTTTATTTGAAGATATACTTTTTCCCAATGTAGGCCTCTTAGCGCTTAGCATGTCCAATTGCAGTTTCTACAGAAAGAGTGTTTGAGAACGGCTCAATCAAAAGTAAGGTTCAACTCTGTTAGTTGAATGCACAGAACAGAAAGAATTTTCACAGAATGCTACTGTGTAGTTTATATTTGAATATATTCCTTTTTCCACTATTACCCTCTAAGCGCTCCGAATGTCCACTTGCATTTTCTACAGAAACAGTGTTCAGAACTGCGCAATCAAAAGTATGGTTTAACTCTGTTAGCTTAATGAACATATCAGAAATAAGTTTCACACAATGCTTCTGTGTAGTTTTTATTTGAAGATATTATTTTTCCCAATATAGGCCTCTTAGCGCTCAGAATGTCCAATTGCAGTTCCTACAGAAAGAGTGTTTCAGAAAGGCTCAATCAAAAGTAAGGTTCAACTCTGTTAGTTGAATGCACAGAACAGAAAGAAGTTTCATACAATGCTTCTGTGTAGTTTATATTTGAACATATTCTTTTTTCCACTATTACCCACTTAGCGCTACGAATGTCCAGTTGCATTTTCTACAGACAGAGTGTTTCAAAACTGCTCAATCAAAAGTATGGTTTAACTCTGTTAGCTGAATGCTCAGATCAGAAAAAAGTTTCACAGAATGCTTCTGTGTAGTTTATATTTGAATATATTCCTTTTTCCACTACTACGCTCTTAGCGCTCCAAATGTCCAGTTGCATTTTCTACAGAAAGAGTGTTCAGATCTGCTCAATCAGAAGTATGGTTTAACTCTGTTAGCTGAATGCACAGATCAGAAAGAAGTTTCACCGAATGATTCTGTGTAGTTTATATTTGAAGACACTCCTTTTTCCACTATTACCCTCTTAGCGCTCCGAATCTCCACTTGCATTTTCTACAAAAAGAGTGTTTCATAACTGCTCAATCAAAAATATGTTTTATCTCTGTTAACTGAATTTACAGATAAGAAATAAGTTTCACAGAATGCATCTGTGTAGTTTTTATTTGAAGATATTCTTTTTCCCAATGTAGGCCTCTTAGCGCTTAGCATGTCCAATTGCAGTTTCTACAGAAAGAGTGTTTGAGAACGGCTCAATCAAAAGTAAGGTTCAACTCTGTTAGTTGAATGCACAGAACAGAAAGAATTTTCACAGAATGCTACTGTGTAGTTTATATTTGAATATATTCCTTTTTCCACTATTACCCTCTTAGCGCTCCGAATGTCCACTTGCATTTTCTACAGAAAGAGTGTTCAGAACTGCGCAATCAAAAGTATGGTTTAACTCTGTTAGCTTAATGAACATATCAGAAATAAGTTTCACACAATGTTTCTGTGTAGTTTTTATTTGAAGATATTATTTTTCCCAATATAGGCCTCTTAGCGCTCAGAATGTCCAATTGCAGTTTCTACAGAAAGAGTGTTTCAGAAAGGCTCAATCAAAAGTAAGGTTCAACTCTGTTAATTGAATGCACAGAACAGAAAGAAGTTTCATACAATGCTTCTGTGTAGTTTATATTTGAACATATTCTTTTTTCCACTATTACCCACTTAGCGTTACGAATGTCCAGTTGCATTTTCTACAGACAGAGTGTTTCAAAACAGCTCAATCAAAATTATGGTTTAACTCTGTTAGCTGAATGCTCAGATCAGAACGAAGTTTCACAGAATGCTTCTGTGTAGTTTATATTTGAATATATTCCTTTTTCCACTACTACTCTCTTAGCGCTCCAAATGTCCAGTTGCATTTTCTACAGAAAGAGTGTTCAGATCTGCTCAATCAAAAGTATGGTTTAACTCTGTTTGCTGAATGCACAGATCAGAAAGAAGTTTCACAGAATGATTCTGTGTAGTTTATATTTGGAGACATTCCTTTTTCCACTATTACCCTCTTAGCGCTCCGAATCTCCACTTGCATTTTCTACAGAAAGAGTGTTTCAGAACGGCTCAATCAAAACTAAGGTTCAACTCTTTTAGTTGAACAAACAGAACAGAAAGATGTTTCACACAATTCTTCTGTGCAGTTTTTATTTGTAGACATTCTTTTTCCCAATATAGGCCTCTTAGCGCTCAGAATGTCCAATTGCAGTTTCTACAGAAAGAATGTTTCAGAACGGCTCAATCAAAAGTAAGGTTCAACTCTGTTAGTTGAATGCACAGAACAGAAAGAAATTTCATACAATGCTTCTGTGTAGTTTATATTTGAACATATTCTTTTTTCCACTATTACCCACTTAGCGCTACGAATGTCCAGTTGCATTTTCTACACACAGAGTGTTTCAAAACTGCTCAATCAAAAGTATGGTTTAACTCTGTTAGCTGAATGCTCAGATCACAAAGAAGTTTCACAGAATGCTTCTGTGTAGTTTATATTTGAATATATTCCTTTTTCCACTACTACGCTCTTAGCGCTCCAAATGTCCAGTTGCATTTTCTACAGAAAGAGTGTTCAGATCTGCTCAATCAAAAGTATGGTTTAACTCTGTTAGCTGAATGCACAGATCAGAAAGAAGTTTCACCGAATGATTCTGTGTAGTTTATATTTGAAGACATTCCTTTTTCCACTATTAACCTCTTAGCGCTCCGAATCTCCACTTGCATTTTCTACAAAAAGAGTGTTTCATAACTGCTCAATCAAAAATATGTTTTATCTCTGTTAACTGAATTTACAGATCAGAAATAAGTTTCACAGAATGCATCTGTGTAGTTTTTATTTGAAGATATTCTTTTTCCCAATGTAGGCCTCTTAGCGCTTAGCATGTCCAATTGCAGTTTCTACAGAAAGAGTGTTTCAGAACGGCTCAATCAAAAGTAAGGTTCAACTCTGTTAGTTGAATGCACAGAACAGAAAGAATTTTCACAGAATGCTACTGTGTAGTTTATATTTGAATATATTCCTTTTTCCACTATTACCCTCTTAGCGCTCCGAATGTCCACTTGCATTTTCTACAGAAAGAGTCTTCAGAACTGCGCAATCAAAAGTATGGTTTAACTCTGCTAGCTTAATGAACATATCAGAAATAAGTTTCACACAATGCTTCTGTGTAGTTTTTATTTGAAGATATTATTTTTCCCAATATAGTCCTCTTAGCGCTCAGAATGTCCAATTGCAGTTTCTACAGAAAGAGTGTTTCAGAAAGGCTCAATCAAAAGTAAGGTTCAACTCTGTTAGTTGAATGCACAGAACAGAAAGAAGTTTCATACAATGCTTCTGTGTAGTTTATATTTGAACATATTCTTTTTTCCACTATTACCCACTTAGCGCTACGAATGTCCAGTTGCATTTTCTACAGACAGAGTGTTTCAAAACTGCTCAATCAAAAGTATGGTTTAACTCTGTTAGCTGAATGCTCAGATCAGAAAGAAGTTTCACAGAATGCTTCTGTGTAGTTTATATTTGAATATATTCCTTTTTCCACTACTACGCTCTTAGCGCTCCAAATGTCCAGTTGCATTTTCTACAGAAAGAGTGTTCAGATCTGCTCAATCAGAAGTATGGTTTAACTCTGTTAGCTGAATGCACAGATCAGAAAGAAGTTTCACCGAATGATTCTGTGTAGTTTATATTTGAAGACATTCCTTTTTCCACTATTACCCTCTTAGCGCTCCGAATCTCCACTTGCATTTTCTACAAAAAGAGTGTTTCATAACTGCTCAATCAAAAATATGTTTTATCTCTGTTAACTGAATTTACAGATCAGAAATAAGTTTCACAGAATGCATCTGTGTAGTTTTTATTTGAAGATATTCTTTTTCCCAATGTAGGCCTCTTAGCGCTTAGCATGTCCAATTGCAGTTTCTACAGAAAGAGTGTTTCAGAACGGCTCAATCAAAAGTAAGGTTCAACTCTGTTAGTTGAATGCACAGAACAGAAAGAATTTTCACAGAATGCTACTGTGTAGTTTATATTTGAATATATTCCTTTTTCCACTATTACCCTCTTAGCGCTCCGAATGTCCACTTGCATTTTCTACAGAAAGAGTGTTCAGAACTGCGCAATCAAAAGTATGGTTTAACTCTGCTAGCTTAATGAACATATCAGAAATAAGTTTCACACAATGCTTCTGTGTACTTTTTATTTGAAGATATTATATTTCCCAATATAGTCCTCTTAGTGCTCAGAATGTCCAATTGCAGTTTCTACAGAAAGAGTGTTTCAGAAAGGCTCAATCAAAAGTAAGGTTCAACTCTGTTAGTTGAATGCACAGAACAGAAAGAAGTTTCATACAATGCTTCTGTGTAGTTTATATTTGAACATATTCTTTTTTCCACTATTACCCACTTAGCGCTACGAATGTCCAGTTGCATTTTCTACAGACAGAGTGTTTCAAAACTGCTCAATCAAAAGTATGGTTTAACTCTGTTAGCTGAATGCTCAGATCAGAAAGAAGTTTCACAGAATGCTTCTGTGTAGTTTATATTTGAATATATTCCGTTTTCCACTACTACGCTCTTAGCGCTCCAAATGTCCAGTTGCATTTTCTACAGAAAGAGTGTTCAGATCTGCTCAATCAAAAGTATGGTTTAACTCTGTTAGCTGAATGCACAGATCAGAAAGAAGTTTCACCGAATGATTCTGTGTAGTTTATATTTGAAGACATTCCTTTTTCCACTATTACCTTCTTAGCGCTCCGAATCTCCACTTGCATTTTCTACAAAAAGAGTGTTTCATAACTGCTCAATCAAAAATATGTTTTATCTCTGTTAACTGAATTTACAGATCAGAAATAAGTTTCACAATATGCATCTGTGTAGTTTTTATTTGAAGATATTCTTTTTCCCAATGTAGGCCTCTTAGCGCTTAGCATGTCCAATTGCAGTTTCTACAGAAAGAGTGTTTCAGAACGGCTCAATCAAAAGTAAGGTTCAACTCTGTTAGTTGAATGCACAGAACAGAAAGAATTTTCACAGAATGCTACTGTGTAGTTTATATTTGAATATATTCCTTTTTCCACTATTACCCTCTTAGCGCTCCGAATGTCCACTTGCATTTTCTACAGAAAGAGTGTTCAGAACTGCGCAATCAAAAGTATGGTTTAACTCTGTTAGCTTAATGAACATATCAGAAATAAGTTTCACACAATGCTTCTGTGTAGTTTTTATTTGAAGATATTATTTTTCCCAATATAGGCCTCTTAGCGCTCAGAATGTCCAATTGCAGTTCCTACAGAAAGAGTGTTTCAGAAAGGCTCAATCAAAAGTAAGGTTCAACTCTGTTAGTTGAATGCACAGAACAGAAAGAAGTTTCATACAATGCTTCTGTGTAGTTTATATTTGAACATATTCTTTTTTCCACTATTACCCACTTAGCGCTACGAATGTCCAGTTGCATTTTCTACAGACAGAGTGTTTCAAAACTGCTCAATCAAAAGTATGGTTTAACTCTGTTAGCTGAATGCTCAGATCAGAAAGAAGTTTCACAGAATGCTTCTGTGTAGTTTATATTTGAATATATTCCTTTTTCCACTACTACGCTCTTAGCGCTCCAAATGTCCAGTTGCATTTTCTACAGAAAGAGTGTTCAGATCTGCTCAATCAAAAGTATGGTTTAAGTCTGTTAGCTGAATGCACAGATCAGAAAGAAGTTTCACCGAATGATTCTGTGTAGTTTATATTTGAAGACATTCCTTTTTCCACTATTACCCTCTTAGCGCTCCGAATCTCCACTTGCATTTTCTACAAAAAGAGTGTTTCATAACTGCTCAATCAAAAATATGTTTTATCTCTGTTAACTGAATTTACAGATCAGAAATAAGTTTCACAGAATGCATCTGTGTAGTTTTTATTTGAAGATATTCTTTTTCCCAATGTAGGCCTCTTAGCGCTTAGCATGTCCAATTGCAGTTTCTACAGAAAGAGTGTTTCAGAACGGCTCAATCAAAAGTAAGGTTCAACTCTGTTAGTTGAATGCACAGAACAGAAAGAATTTTCACAGAATGCTACTGTGTAGTTTATATTTGAATATATTCCTTTTTCCACTATTACCCTCTTAGCGCTCCGAATGTCCACTTGCATTTTCTACAGAAAGAGTGTTCAGAACTGCGCAATCAAAAGTATGGTTTAACTCTGCTAGCTTAATGAACATATCAGAAATAAGTTTCACACAATGCTTCTGTGTACTTTTTATTTGAAGATATTATATTTCCCAATATAGTCCTCTTAGTGCTCAGAATGTCCAATTGCAGTTTCTACAGAAAGAGTGTTTCAGAAAGGCTCAATCAAAAGTAAGGTTCAACTCTGTTAGTTGAATGCACAGAACAGAAAGAAGTTTCATACAATGCTTCTGTGTAGTTTATATTTGAACATATTCTTTTTTCCACTATTACCCACTTAGCGCTACGAATGTCCAGTTGCATTTTCTACAGACAGAGTGTTTCAAAACTGCTCAATCAAAAGTATGGTTTAACTCTGTTAGCTGAATGCTCAGATCAGAAAGAAGTTTCACAGAATGCTTCTGTGTAGTTTATATTTGAATATATTCCGTTTTCCACTACTACGCTCTTAGCGCTCCAAATGTCCAGTTGCATTTTCTACAGAAAGAGTGTTCAGATCTGCTCAATCAAAAGTATGGTTTAACTCTGTTAGCTGAATGCACAGATCAGAAAGAAGTTTCACCGAATGATTCTGTGTAGTTTATATTTGAAGACATTCCTTTTTCCACTATTACCTTCTTAGCGCTCCGAATCTCCACTTGCATTTTCTACAAAAAGAGTGTTTCATAACTGCTCAATCAAAAATATGTTTTATCTCTGTTAACTGAATTTACAGATCAGAAATAAGTTTCACAATATGCATCTGTGTAGTTTTTATTTGAAGATATTCTTTTTCCCAATGTAGGCCTCTTAGCGCTTAGCATGTCCAATTGCAGTTTCTACAGAAAGAGTGTTTCAGAACGGCTCAATCAAAAGTAAGGTTCAACTCTGTTAGTTGAATGCACAGAACAGAAAGAATTTTCACAGAATGCTACTGTGTAGTTTATATTTGAATATATTCCTTTTTCCACTATTACCCTCTTAGCGCTCCGAATGTCCACTTGCATTTTCTACAGAAAGAGTGTTCAGAACTGCGCAATCAAAAGTATGGTTTAACTCTGTTAGCTTAATGAACATATCAGAAATAAGTTTCACACAATGCTTCTGTGTAGTTTTTATTTGAAGATATTATTTTTCCCAATATAGGCCTCTTAGCGCTCAGAATGTCCAATTGCAGTTCCTACAGAAAGAGTGTTTCAGAAAGGCTCAATCAAAAGTAAGGTTCAACTCTGTTAGTTGAATGCACAGAACAGAAAGAAGTTTCATACAATGCTTCTGTGTAGTTTATATTTGAACATATTCTTTTTTCCACTATTACCCACTTAGCGCTACGAATGTCCAGTTGCATTTTCTACAGACAGAGTGTTTAAAACTGCTCAATCAAAAGTATGGTTTAACTCTGTTAGCTGAATGCTCAGATCAGAAAGAAGTTTCACAGAATGCTTCTGTGTAGTTTATATTTGAATATATTCCTTTTTCCACTACTACGCTCTTAGCGCTCCAAATGTCCAGTTGCATTTTCTACAGAAAGAGTGTTCAGATCTGCTCAATCAAAAGTATGGTTTAAGTCTGTTAGCTGAATGCACAGATCAGAAAGAAGTTTCACCGAATGATTCTGTGTAGTTTATATTTGAAGACATTCCTTTTTCCACTATTACCCTCTTAGCGCTCCGAATCTCCACTTGCATTTTCTACAAAAAGAGTGTTTCATAACTGCTCAATCAAAAATATGTTTTATCTCTGTTAACTGAATTTACAGATCAGAAATAAGTTTCACAGAATGCATCTGTGTAGTTTTTATTTGAAGATATTCTTTTTCCCAATGTAGGCCTCTTAGCGCTTAGCATGTCCAATTGCAGTTTCTACAGAAAGAGTGTTTCAGAACGGCTCAATCAAAAGTAAGGTTCAACTCTGTTAGTTGAATGCACAGAACAGAAAGAATTTTCACAGAATGCTACTGTGTAGTTTATATTTGAATATATTCCTTTTTCCACTATTACCCTCTTAGCGCTCCGAATGTCCACTTGCATTTTCTACAGAAAGAGTGTTCAGAACTGCGCAATCAAAAGTATGGTTTAACTCTGCTAGCTTAATGAACATATCAGAAATAAGTTTCACACAATGCTTCTGTGTACTTTTTATTTGAAGATATTATATTTCCCAATATAGTCCTCTTAGTGCTCAGAATGTCCAATTGCAGTTTCTACAGAAAGAGTGTTTCAGAAAGGCTCAATCAAAAGTAAGGTTCAACTCTGTTAGTTGAATGCACAGAACAGAAAGAAGTTTCATACAATGCTTCTGTGTAGTTTATATTTGAACATATTCTTTTTTCCACTATTACCCACTTAGCGCTACGAATGTCCAGTTGCATTTTCTACAGACAGAGTGTTTCAAAACTGCTCAATCAAAAGTATGGTTTAACTCTGTTAGCTGAATGCTCAGATCAGAAAGAAGTTTCACAGAATGCTTCTGTGTAGTTTATATTTGAATATATTCCGTTTTCCACTACTACGCTCTTAGCGCTCCAAATGTCCAGTTGCATTTTCTACAGAAAGAGTGTTCAGATCTGCTCAATCAAAAGTATGGTTTAACTCTGTTAGCTGAATGCACAGATCAGAAAGAAGTTTCACCGAATGATTCTGTGTAGTTTATATTTGAAGACATTCCTTTTTCCACTATTACCTTCTTAGCGCTCCGAATCTCCACTTGCATTTTCTACAAAAAGAGTGTTTCATAACTGCTCAATCAAAAATATGTTTTATCTCTGTTAACTGAATTTACAGATCAGAAATAAGTTTCACAGAATGCATCTGTGTAGTTTTTATTTGAAGATATTCTTTTTCCCAATGTAGGTCTCTTAGCGCTTAGTATGTCCAATTGCAGTTTCTACAGAAAGAGTGTTTCAGAACGGCTCAATCAAAAGTAAGGTTCAACTCTGTTAGTTGAATGCACAGAACACAAAGAATTTTCACAGAATGCTACTGTGTAGTTTATATTTGAATATATTACTTTTTCCACTATTACCCTCTTAGCGCTCCGAATGTCCACTTGCATTTTCTACAGAAAGAGTGTTCAGAACTGCGCAATCAAAAGTATGGTTTAACTCTGTTAGCTTAATGAACATATCAGAAATAAGTTTCACACAATGCTTCTGTGTAGTTTTTATTTGAAGATATTATTTTTCCCAATATAGGCCTCTTAGCGCTCAGAATGTCCAATTGCAGTTTCTACAGAAAGAGTGTTTCAGAAAGGCTCAATCAAATGTAAGGTTCAACTCTGTTAGTTGAATGCACAGAACAGAAAGAAGTTTCATACAATGCTTCTGTGTAGTTTATATTTGAACATATTCTTTTTTCCACTATTACCCACTTAGCGCTACGAATGTCCAGTTGCATTTTCTACAGACAGAGTGTTTCAAAACTGCTCAATCAAAAGTATGGTTTAACTCTGTTAGCTGAATGCTCAGATCACAAAGAAGTTTCACAGAATGCTTCTGTGTAGTTTATATTTGAATATATTCCTTTTTCCACTACTACGCTCTTAGCGCTCCAAATGTCCAGTTGCATTTTCTACAGAAAGAGTGTTCAGATCTGCTCAATCAGAAGTATGGTTTAACTCTGTTAGCTGAATGCACAGATCAGAAAGAAGTTTCACCGAATGATTCTGTGTAGTTTATATTTGAAGACATTCCTTTTTCCACTATTACCCTCTTAGCGCTCCGAATCTCCACTTGCATTTTCTACAAAAAGAGTGTTTCATAACTGCTCAATCAAAAATATGTTTTATCTCTGTTAACTGAATTTACAGATCAGAAATAAGTTTCACAGAATGCATCTGTGTAGTTTTTATTTGAAGATATTCTTTTTCCCAATGTAGTCCTCTTAGCGCTTAGCATGTCCAATTGCAGTTTCTACAGAAAGAGTGTTTCAGAACGGCTCAATCAAAAGTAAGGTTCAACTCTGTTAGTTGAATGCACAGAACAGAAAGAATTTTCACAGAATGCTACTGTGTAGTTTATATTTGAATATATTCCTTTTTCCACTATTACCCTCTTAGCGCTCCGAATGTCCACTTGCATTTTCTACAGAAAGAGTGTTCAGAACTGCGCAATCAAAAGTATGGTTTAACTCTGCTAGCTTAATGAACATATCAGAAATAAGTTTCACACAATGCTTCTGTGTAGTTTTTATTTGAAGATATTATTTTTCCCAATATAGTCCTCTTAGCGCTCAGAATGTCCAATTGCAGTTTCTACAGAAAGAGTGTTTCAGAAAGGCTCAATCAAAAGTAAGGTTCAACTCTGTTAGTTGAATGCACAGAACAGAAAGAAGTTTCATACAATGCTTCTGTGTAGTTTATATTTGAACATATTCTTTTTTCCACTATTACCCACTTAGCGCTACGAATGTCCAGTTGCATTTTCTACAGACAGAGTGTTTCAAAACTGCTCAATCAAAAGTATGGTTTAACTCTGTTAGCTGAATGCTCAGATCAGAAAGAAGTTTCACAGAATGCTTCTGTGTAGTTTATATTTGAATATATTCCTTTTTCCACTACTACGCTCTTAGCGCTCCAAATGTCCAGTTGCATTTTCTACAGAAAGAGTGTTCAGATCTGCTCAATCAGAAGTATGGTTTAACTCTGTTAGCTGAATGCACAGATCAGAAAGAAGTTTCACCGAATGATTCTGTGTAGTTTATATTTGAAGACATTCCTTTTTCCACTATTACCCTCTTAGCGCTCCGAATCTCCACTTGCATTTTCTACAAAAAGAGTGTTTCATAACTGCTCAATCAAAAATATGTTTTATCTCTGTTAACTGAATTTACAGATCAGAAATAAGTTTCACAGAATGCATCTGTGTAGTTTTTATTTGAAGATATTCTTTTTCCCAATGTAGGCCTCTTAGCGCTTAGCATGTCCAATTGCAGTTTCTACAGAAAGAGTGTTTCAGAACGGCTCAATCAAAAGTAAGGTTCAACTCTGTTAGTTGAATGCACAGAACAGAAAGAATTTTCACAGAATGCTACTGTGTAGTTTATATTTGAATATATTCCTTTTTCCACTATTACCCTCTTAGCGCTCCGAATGTCCACTTGCATTTTCTACAGAAAGAGTGTTCAGAACTGCGCAATCAAAAGTATGGTTTAACTCTGTTAGCTTAATGAACATATCAGAAATAAGTTTCACACAATGCTTCTGTGTAGTTTTTATTTGAAGATATTACTTTTCCCAATATAGGCCTCTTAGCGCTCAGAATGTCCAATTGCTGTTCCTACAGAAAGAGTGTTTCAGAAAGGCTCAATCAAAAGTAAGGTTCAACTCTTTTAGTTGAATGCACAGAACAGAAAGAAGTTTCATACAATGCTTCTGTGTAGTTTATATTTGAACATATTCTTTTTTCCACTATTACCCACTTAGCGCTACGAATGTCCAGTTGCATTTTCTACAGACAGAGTGTTTCAAAACTGCTCAATCAAAAGTATGGTTTAACTCTGTTAGCTGAATGCTCAGATCAGAAAGAAGTTTCACAGAATGCTTCTGTGTAGTTTATATTTGAATATATTCCTTTTTCCACTACTACGCTCTTAGCGCTCCAAATGTCCAGTTGCATTTTCTACAGAAAGAGTGTTCAGATCTGCTCAATCAAAAGTAT
Organism: Symphalangus syndactylus; assembly: GCF_028878055.3. Classification (NCBI taxonomy): domain Eukaryota; kingdom Metazoa; phylum Chordata; class Mammalia; order Primates; family Hylobatidae; genus Symphalangus; species Symphalangus syndactylus. The sequence goes on along the minus strand of NC_072434.2, from coordinate 94,829,282 downwards.
GGTTTAACTCTGTTAGCTGAATGCACAGATCAGAAAGAAGTTTCACCGAATGATTCTGTGTAGTTTATATTTGAAGACATTCCTTTTTCCACTATTACCCTCTTAGCGCTCCGAATCTCCACTTGCATTTTCTACAAAAAGAGTGTTTCATAACTGCTCAATCAAAAATATGTTTTATCTCTGTTAACTGAATTTACAGATCAGAAATAAGTTTCACAGAATGCATCTGTGTAGTTTTTATTTGAAGATATTCTTTTTCCCAATGTAGGCCTCTTAGCGCTTAGCATGTCCAATTGCAGTTTCTACAGAAAGAGTGTTTCAGAACGGCTCAATCAAAAGTAAGGTTCAACTCTGTTAGTTGAATGCACAGAACAGAAAGAATTTTCACAGAATGCTACTGTGTAGTTTATATTTGAATATATTCCTTTTTCCACTATTACCCTCTTAGCGCTCCGAATGTCCACTTGCATTTTCTACAGAAAGAGTGTTCAGAACTGCGCAATCAAAAGTATGGTTTAACTCTGTTAGCTTAATGAACATATCAGAAATAAGTTTCACACAATGCTTCTGTGTAGTTTTTATTTGAAGATATTATTTTTCCCAATATAGGCCTCTTAGCGCTCAGAATGTCCAATTGCAGTTTCTACAGAAAGAGTGTTTCAGAAAGGCTCAATCAAAAGTAAGGTTCAACTCTGTTAATTGAATGCACAGAACAGAAAGAAGTTTCATACAATGCTTCTGTGTAGTTTATATTTGAATATATTCTTTTTTCCACTATTACCCACTTAGCGCTACGAATGTCCAGTTGCATTTTCTACAGACAGAGTGTTTCAAAACTGCTCAATCAAAAGTATGGTTTAACTCTGTTAGCTGAATGCTCAGATCAGAAAGAAGTTTCACAGAATGCTTCTGTGTAGTTTATATTTGAATATATTCCTTTTTCCACTACTACTCTCTTAGCGCTCCAAATGTCCAGTTGCATTTTCTACAGAAAGAGTGTTCAGATCCGCTCAATCAAAAGTATGGTTTAACTCTGTTAGCTGAATGCACAGATCAGAAAGAAATTTCACAGAATGATTCTGTGTAGTTTATATTTGGAGACATTCCTTTTTCCACTATTACCCTCTTAGCGCTCCGAATCTCCACTTGCATTTTCTACAGAAAGAGTGTTTCAGAACGGCTCAATCAAAACTAAGGTTCAACTCTTTTAGTTGAACAAACAGAACAGAAAGATGTTTCACACAATTCTTCTGTGTAGTTTTTATTTGTAGACATTCTTTTTCCAAATATAGGCCTCTTAGCGCTCAGAATGTCCAATTGCAGTTTCTACAGAAAGAGTGTTTCAGAACGGCTCAATCAAAAGTAAGGTTCAACTCTGTTAGTTGAATGCACAGAACAGAAAGAAGTTTCATACAATGCTTCTGTGTAGTTTATATTTGAACATATTCTTTTTTCCACTATTACCCACTTAGCGCTACGAATGTACAGTTGCATTTTCTACAGACAGAGTGTTTCAAAACTGCTCAATCAAAAGTATGATTTAACTCTGTTAGCTGAATGCTCAGATCACAAAGAAGTTTCACAGAATGCTTCTGTGTAGTTTATATTTGAATATATTCCTTTTTCCACTACTACGCTCTTAGAGCTCCAAATGTCCAGTTGCATTTTCTACAGAAAGAGTGTTCAGATCTGCTCAATCAAAAGTATGGTTTAACTCTGTTAGCTGAATGCACAGATCAGAAAGAAGTTTCACAGAATGATTCTGTGTAGTTTATATTTGGAGACATTCCTTTTTCCACTATTACCCTCTTAGCGCTCCGAATCTCCACTTGCATTTTCTACAGAAAGAGTGTTTCAGAACGGCTCAATCAAAACTAAGGTTCAGCTCTTTTAGTTGAACAAACAGAACAGAAAGAAGTTTCACACAATTCTTCTGTGTAGTTTTTATTTGTAGACATTCTTTTTCCCAATATAGGCCTCTTAGCGCTCAGAATGTCCAATTGCAGTTTCTACAGAAAGAGTGTTTCAGAACGGCTCAATCAAAAGTAAGGTTCAACTCTGTTAGTTGAATGCACAGAATAGAAAGAAGTTTCATACAATGCTTCTGTGTAGTTTATATTTGAACATATTCTTTTTTCCACTATTACCCACTTAGCGCTACGAATGTCCAGTTGCATTTTCTACAGACAGAGTGTTTCAAAACTGCTCAATCAAAAGTATGGTTTAACTCTGTTAGCTGAATGCTCAGATCAGAAAGAAGTTTCACAGAATGCTTCTGTGTAGTTTATATTTGAATATATTCCTTTTTCCACTACTACGCTCTTAGCGCTCCAAATGTCCAGTTGCATTTTCTACAGAAAGAGTGTTCAGATCTGCTCAATCAAAAGTATGGTTTAACTCTGTTAGCTGAATGTACAGATCAGAAAGAAGTTTCACCGAATGATTCTGTGTAGTTTATATTTGAAGACATTCCTTTTTCCACTATTACCCTCTTAGCGCTCCGAATCTCCACTTGCATTTTCTACAAAAAGAGTGTTTCATAACTGTTCAATCAAAAATATGTTTTATCTCTGTTAACTGAATTTACAGATCAGACATAAGTTTCACAGAATGCATCTGTGTAGTTTTTATTTGAAGATATTCTTTTTCCCAATGTAGGCCTCTTAGCGCTTAGCATGTCCAATTGCAGTTTCTACAGAAAGAGTGTTTCAGAACGGCTCAATCAAAAGTAAGGTTCAACTCTGTTAGTTGAATGCACAGAACAGAAAGAAGCTTCACAGAATGCTACTGTGTAGTTTATATTTGAATATATTCCTTTTTCCACTATTACCCTCTTAGCGCTCCGAATGTCCACTTGCATTTTCTGCAGAAAGAGTGTTCAGAACTGCGCAATCAAAAGTATGGTTTAACTCTGTTAGCTTAATGAACATATCAGAAATAAGTTTCACACAATTCTTCTGTGTACTTTTTATTTGAAGATATTATTTTTCGCAATATAGGCTTCTTAGCGCTCAGAATGACAATTGCAGTTTCTACAGAAAGAGAGTTTCAGAAAGGCTCAATCAACATTAAGGTTCAACTCTGTTAGTTGAATGCACAGAACAGAAAGAAGTTTCATACAATGCTTCTGTGTAGTTTATATTTGAACATATTCTTTTTTCCACTATTACCCACTTAGCGCTACGAATGTCCAGTTGCATTTTCTACAGACAGAGTGTTTCAAAACTGCTCAATCAAAAGTATGGTTTAACTCTGTTAGCTGAATGCTCAGATCAGAAAGAAGTTTCACAGAATGCTTCTGTGTAGTTTATATTGGAATATATTCCTTTTTCCACTACTACTCTCTTAGCGCTCCAAATGTCCAGTTGCATTTTCTACAGAAAGAGTGTTCAGATCTGCTCAATCAAAAGTATGGTTTAACTCTGTTAGCTGAATGCACAGATCAGAAAGAAGTTTCACAGAATGATTCTGTGTAGTTTATATTTGGAGACATTCCTTTTTCCACTATTACCCTCTTAGCGCTCCGAATTTCCACTTGCATTTTCTACAGAAAGAGTGTTTCAGAACGGCTCAATCAAAACTAAGGTTCAGCTCTTTTAGTTGAACAAACAGAACAGAAAGAAGTTTCACACAATTCTTCTGTGTAGTTTTTATTTGTAGACATTCTTTTTCCCAATATAGGCCTCTTAGCGCTCAGAATGTCCAATTGCAGTTTCTACAGAAAGAGTGTTTCAGAACGGCTCAATCGAAAGTAAGGTTCAACTCTGTTAGTTGAATGCACAGAACAGAAAGAAGCTTCACAGAATGCTACTGTGTAGTTTATATTTGAATATATTCCTTTTTCCACTATTACCCTCTTAGCGCTCCGAATGTCCACTTGCATTTTCTGCAGAAAGAGTGTTCAGAACTGCGCAATCAAAAGTATGGTTTAACTCTGTTAGCTTAATGAACATATCAGAAATAAGTTTCACACAATGCTTCTGTGTAGTTTTTATTTGAAGATATTCTTTTTCCCAATAGAGGCCTCTTAGCGCTCAGAATGTCCAATTGCAGTTTCTACAGAAAGAGTGTTTCAGAACGGCTCAATCAAAAGTAAGGTTCAACTCTGTTAGTTGAATGCACAGAACAGAAAGAAGTTTCATACAATGCTTCTGTGTAGTTTATATTTGAACATATTTTTTTTCCACTATTACCCACTTAGCGCTACGAATGTCCAGTTGCATTTTCTACAGACAGAGTGTTTCAAAACTGCTCAATCAAAAGTATGGTTTAACTCTGTTATCTGAATGCTCAGATCAGAAAGAAGTTTCACAGAATGCTTCTGTGTAGTTTATATTTGAATATATTACTTTTTCCACTACTACGCTCTTAGCGATCCAAATGTCCAGTTGCATTTTCTACAGAAAGAGTGTTCAGATCTGCTCAATCAAAAGTATGGTTTAATTCTGTTAGCTGAATGCACAGATCAGAAAGAAGTTTCACCGAATGATTCTGTGTAGTTTATATTTGAAGACATTCCTTTTTCCACTATTACCCTCTTAGCGCTCCGAATCTCCACTTGCATTTTCTACAAAAAGAGTGTTTCATAACTGCTCAATCAAAAATATGTTTTATCTCTGTTAACTGAATTTACAGATCAGAAATAAGTTTCACAGAATGCATCTGTGTAGTTTTTATTTGAAGATATTCTTTTTCCCAATGTAGGCCTCTTAGCGCTTAGCATGTCCAATTGCAGTTTCTACAGAAAGAGTGTTTCAGAACGGCTCAATCAAAAGTAAGGTTCAACTCTGTTAGTTGAATGCACAGAACAGAAAGAAGCTTCACAGAATGCTACTGTGTAGTTTATATTTGAATATATTCCTTTTTCCACTATTACCCTCTTAGCGCTCCGAATGTCCACTTGCATTTTCTGATGAAAGAGTGTTCAGAACTGCGCAATCAAAAGTATGGTTTAACTCTGTTAGCTTAATGAACATATCAGAAATAAGTTTCACACAATGCTTCTGTGTAGTTTTTATTTGAAGATATTCTTTTTCCCAATAGAGGCCTCTTAGCGCTCAGAATGTCCAATTGCAGTTTCTACAGAAAGAGTGTTTCAGAACGGCTCAATCAAAAGTAAGGTTCAACTCTGTTAGTTGAATGCACAGAACAGAAAGAAGTTTCATACAATGCTTCTGTGTAGTTTATATTTGAACATATTCTTTTTTCCACTATTACCCACTTAGCGCTACGAATGTCCAGTTGCATTTTCTTCAGACACAGTGTTTCAAATCTGCTCAATCAAAAGTATGGTTTAACTCTGTTAGCTGAATGCTCAGATCAGAAAGAAGTTTCACAGAATGCTTCTGTGTAGTTTATATTTGAATATATTCCTTTTTCCACTACTACGCTCTTAGCGCTCCAAATGTCCAGTTGCATTTTCTACAGAAAGAGTGTTCAGATCTGCTCAATCAAAAGTATGGTTTAACTCTGTTAGCTGAATGCACAAATCAGAAAGAAGTTTCACCGAATGATTCTGTGTAGTTTATATTTGAAGACATTCCTTTTTCCACTATTACCCTCTTAGCGCTCCGAATCTCCACTTGCATTTTCTACAAAAAGAGTGTTTCATAACTGCTCAATCAAAAATATGTTTTATCTCTGTTAACTGAATTTACAGATCAGTAATAAGTTTCACAGAATGCATCTGTGTAGTTTTTATTTGAAGATATTCTTTTTCCCAATGTAGGCCTCTTAGCGCTTAGCATGTCCAATTGCAGTTTCTACAGAAAGAGTGTTTCAGAACGGCTCAATCAAAAGTAAGGTTCAACTCTGTTAGTTGAATGCACAGAACAGAAAGAAGCTTCACAGAATGCTACTGTGTAGTTTATATTTGAATATATTCCTTTTTCCACTATTACCCTCTTAGCGCTCCGAATGTCCACTTGCATTTTCTGCAGAAAGAGTGTTCAGAACTGCGCAATCAAAAGTATGGTTTAACTCTGTTAGCTTAATGAACATATCAGAAATAAGTTTCACACAATTCTTCTGTGTAGTTTTTATTTGAAGATATTATTTTTCGCAATATAGGCCTCTTAGCGCTCAGAATGACAATTGCAGTTTCTACAGAAAGAGTGTTTCAGAAAGGCTCAATCAACATTAAGGTTCAACTCTGTTAGTTGAATGCACAGAACAGAAAGAAGTTTCATACAATGCTTCTGTGTAGTTTATATTTGAACATATTCTTTTTTCCACTATTACCCACTTAGCGCTACGAATGTCCAGGTGCATTTTCTACAGACAGAGTGTTTCAAAACTGCTCAATCAAAAGTATGGTTTAACTCTGTTAGCTGAATGCTCAGATCAGAAAGAAGTTTCACAGAATGCTTCTGTGTAGTTTATATTTGAATATATTCCTTTTTCCACTACTACACTCTTAGCGCTCCAAATGTCCAGTTGCATTTTCTACAGAAAGAGTGTTCAGATATGTTCAATCAAAAGGATGGTTTAACTCTGTTAGCTGAATGCACAGATCAGAAAGAAGTTTCACAGAATGATTCTGTGTAGTATATATTTGGAGACATTCCTTTTTCCACTATTACCCTCTTAGCGCTCCGAATCTCCACTTGCATTTTCTACAGAAAGAGTGTTTCAGAACGGCTCAATCAAAACTAAGGTTCAGCTCTTTTAGTTGAACAAACAGAACAGAAAGTAGTTTCACACAATTCTTCTGTGTAGTTTTTATTTGTAGACATTCTTTTTCCCAATATAGGCCTCTTAGCGCTCAGAATGTCCAATTGCAGTTTCTACAGAAAGAGTGTTTCAGAACGGCTCAATCAAAAGTAAGGTTCAACTCTGTTAGTTGAATGCACAGAACAGAAAGAAGTTTCATACAATGCTTCTGTGTAGTTTATATTTGAACATATTCTTTTTTCCACTATTCCCCACTTAGCGCTACGAATGTCCAGTTGCATTTTCTACAGACAGAGTGTTTCAAAACTGCTCAATCAAAAGTATGGTTTAACTCTGTTAGCTGAATGCTCAGATCAGAAAGAATTTTCACAGAATGCTTCTGTTTAGTTTATATATGAATATATTCCTTTTTCCACTACTACGCTCTTAGCGCTCCAAATGTCCAGTTGCATTTTCTACAGAAAGAGTGTTCAGATCTGCTCAATCAAAAGTATGGTTTAACTCTGTTAGCTGAATGCACAGATCAGAAAGAAGTTTCACCGAATGATTCTGTGTAGTTTATATTTGAAGACATTCCTTTTTCCACTATTACCCTCTTAGCGCTCCGAATGTCCACTTGCATTTTCTGCAGAAAGAGTGTTCAGAACTGCGCAATCAAAAGTATGGTTTAACTCTGTTAGCTTAATGAACATATCAGAAATAAGTTTCACACAATGCTTCTGTGTAGTTTTTATTTGAAGATATTATTTTTCCCAATAGAGGCCTCTTAGCGCTCAGAATGTCCAATTGCAGTTTCTACAGAAGGAGTGTTTCAGAAAGGCTCAATCAAATGTAAGGTTCAACTCTGTTAGTTGAATGCACAGAACAGAAAGAAGTTTCATACAATGTTTCTGTGTAGTTTATATTTGAACATATTTTTTTTTCCACTATTACCCACTTAGCGCTACGAATGTCCAGTTGCATTTTCTACAGACAGAGTGTTTCAAGACTGCTCAATCAAAAGTATGGTTTAACTCTGTTAGCTGAATGCTCAGATCAGAAAGAAGTTTCACAGAATGCTTCTGTGTAGTTTACATTTGAATATATTCCTTTTTCCACTACTACTCTCTCAGCGCTCCAAATGTCCAGTTGCATTTTCTACAGAAAGAGTGTTCAGATCTGCTCAATCAAAAGTATGGTTTAACTCTGTTAGCTGAATGCACAGATCAGAAGGAAGTTTCACCGAATGATTCTGTGTAGTTTATATTTGAAGACATTCCTTTTTCCACTATTACCATCTTAGCGCTCCGAATCTCCACTTGCATTTTCTACAAAAAGAGTGTTTCATAACTGCTCAATCAAAAATATGTTTTATCTCTGTTAACTGAATTTACAGATCAGAAATAAGTTTCACAGAATGCATCTGTGTAGTTTTTATTTGAAGATATTTTTTTCCCAATGTAGGCCTCTTAGCACTTAGCATGTCCAATTGCAGTTTCTACAGAAAGAGTGTTTCAGAACGGCTCAATCAAAAGTAAGGTTCAACTCTGTTAGTTGAATGTACAGAACAGAAAGTATTTTCAGAGAATGCTACTGTGTAGTTTATATTTGAATATATTCCCTTTTCCACTATTACCCTCTTAGCGCTCCGAATGTCCACTTGCATTTTCTACAGAAAGAGTGTTAAGAACTGCGTAATCAAAAGAATGGTTTAACTCTGTTAGCTTAATGAACATATCAGAAATAAGTTTCACACAATGCTTCTGTGTAGTTTTTATTTGAAGATATTATTTATCCCAATAGAAGCCTCTTAGCACTCAGAATGTCCAATTGCAGTTCCTACAGAAAGAGTGTTTCAGAAAGGCTCAATCAAAAGTAAGGTTTAACTCTGTTAGTTGAATGCACAGAACAGAAAGAAGTTTCATACAATGCTTCTGTGTAGTTTATATTTGAACATATTCTTTTTTCCACTATTACCCACTTAGCGCTACGAATGTCCAGTTGCATTTTCTACAGACAGAGTGTTTCAAAACTGCTCAATCAAAAGTATGGTTTAACTCTGTTAGCTGAATGCTCAGATCAGAAAGAAATTCCACAGAATGCTTCTGTGTAGTTTATATTTGAATGTATTCCTTTTTCCACTACTACTCTCTTAGCGCTCCAAATGTCCAGTTGCATTTTCTACAGAAAGAGTGTTCAAATCTGCTCAATCAAAAGTATGGTTTAACTCTGTTAGCTGAATGCACAGATCAGAAAGAAGTTTCACAGAATGATTCTGTGTAGTTTATATTTGGAGACATTCCTTTTTCCACTATTACCCTCTAAGCGCTCCGAATCTCCACTTGCATTTTCTACAGAAAGAGTGTTTCAGAACGGGTCAATCAAAACTATGGTTCAAATCTTTTAGTTGAACAAACAGAACAGAAAGAAGTTTCGCACAATTCTTCTGTGTAGTTTTTATTTGTAGACATTCTTTTTCCCAATATAGGCCTCCCAGCGGTCAGAATGTCCAATTGCAGTTTCTACAGAAAGAGTGTTTCAGAACGGCTCAATCAAAAGTAAGGTTCAACTCTGTTAGTTGAATGCACAGAACTGAAAGAAGTTTCATACAATGCTTCTGTGTAGTTTATATTTGAACATATTCTTTTTTCCACTATTACCCACTTAGCGCTACGAATGTCCAGCTGCATTTTCTACAGACAGAGTGTTTCAAAACTGCTCAATCAAAAGTATGGTTTAACTCTGTTAGCTGAATGCTCAGATCAGAAAGTAGTTTCACAGAATGCTTCTGTGTAGTTTATATTTGAATATATTCCTTTTTCCACTACTACGCTCTTAGCGCTCCAAATGTCCAGTTGCATTTTCTACAGAAAGAGTGTTCAGATCTGCTCAATCAAAAGTATGGTTTAAATCTGTTAGCTGAATGCACAGATCAGAAGGAAGTTTCACCGAATGATTCTGTGTAGTTTATATTTGAAGACATTCCTTTTCCCCTATTACCCTCTTAGCGCTCCGAATCTCCACTTGCATTTTCTACAAAAAGAGTGTTTCATAACTGCTCAATCGAAAATATGTTTTATCTCTGTTAACTGAATTTACAGATCAGAAATAAGTTTCACAGAATGCATCTGTGTAGTTTTCATTTGAAGATATTATTTTTCCCAATGTAGGCCTCTTAGCGCTTAGCATGTCCAATTGCAGTTTCTACAGAAAGAGTGTTTCAAAACGGCACAATCAAAAGTAAGGTTCAACTCTGTTAGTTGAATGCACAGAACAGAAAGAATTTTCACAGAATGCTACTGTGTAGTTTATATTTGAATATACTCTTTTTTCCACTATTACCCTCTTAGCGCTCCGAATGTCCACTTGCATTTTCTACAGAAAGAGTGTTCAGAACTGCGCAATCAAAAGTATGGTTTAAATCTGTTAGATTAATGAACATATCAGAAATAAGTTTCACACAATGCTTCTGTGTACTTTTTATTTGAAGATATTATTTTTCCGAATATAGGCCTCTTAGCGCTCAGAATGTCCAATTGCAGTTTCTACAGAAAGAGTGATTCAGAAAGGCTCAATCAAAAGTAAGGTTCAACTCTGTTAGTTGAATGCACAGAACAGAAAGAAGTTTCATACAATGCTTCTGTGTAGTTTATATTTGAACATATTCTTTTTTCCACTATTACCCACTTAGCGCTACGAATGTCCAGTTGCATTTTCTACAGACAGAGTGTTTCAAAACTGCTCAATCCAAAGTATGGTTTAACTCTGTTAGCTGAATGCTCAGATAAGAAAGAAGTTTCACAGAATGCTTCTGTGTAGTTTATATTTGAATATATTCCTTTTTCCACTACTACGCTCTTAGCGCTCCAAATGTCCAGTTGCATTTTCTACAGAAAGAGTGTTCAGATCTGCTCAATCAAAAGTATGGTTTAACTCTGTTAGCTGAATGCACAGATCAGAAGGAAGTTTCACCGAATGATTCTGTGTAGTTTATATTTGAAGACATTCCTTTTTCCACTATTACCCTCTTAGCGCTCCGAATCTCCACTTGCATTTTCTACAAAAAGAGTGTTTCATAACTGCTCAATCAAAAATCTGTTTTATCTCTGTTAACTGAATTTACAGATCAGAAATAAGTTTCACAGAATGCATCTGTGTAGTTTTTATTTGAAGATATTCTTTTTCCCAATGTAGGCCTCTTAGCACTTAGCATGTCCAATTGCAGTTTCTACAGAAAGAGTGTTTCAGAACGGCTCAATCAAAAGTAAGGTTCAACACTGTTAGTTGAATGTACAGAACAGAAAGTATTTTCACAGAATGCTACTGTGTAGTTTATATTTGAATATATTCCCTTTTCCACTATTACCCTCTTAGCGCTCCGAATGTCCACTTGCATTTTCTACAGAAAGAGTGTTCAGAACTGCGCAATCAAAAGAATGGTTTAACTCTGTTAGCTTAATGAACATATCAGAAATAAGTTTCACACAATGCTTCTGTGTAGTTTTTATTTGAAGATATTATTTATCCCAATAGAAGCCTCTTAGCACTCAGAATGTCCAATTGCAGTTCCTACAGAAAGAGTGTTTCAGAAAGGCTCAATCAAAAGTAAGGTTCAACTCTGTTAGTTGAATGCACAGAACAGAAAGAAGTTTCATACAATGCTTCTGTGTAGTTTATATTTGAACATATTCTTTTTTCCACTATTACCCACTTAGCGCTACGAATGTCCAGTTGCATTTTCTACAGACAGAGTGTTTCAAAACTGCTCAATCAAAAGTATGGTTTAACTCTGTTAGCTGAATGCTCAGATCAGAAAGAAGTTCCACAGAATGCTTCTGTGTAGTTTATATTTGAATGTATTCCTTTTTCCACTACTACTCTCTTAGCGCTCCAAATGTCCAGTTGCATTTTCTACAGAAAGAGTGTTCAGATCTGCTCAATCAAAAGTATGGTTTAACTCCGTTAGCTGAATGAACAGATCAGAAGGAAGTTTCACCGAATGATTCTGTGTAGTTTATATTTGAAGACATTCCTTTTTCCACTATTACCCTCTTAGCACTCCGAATCTCCACCTGCATTTTCTACAAAAAGAGTGTTTCATAACTGCTCAATCAAAAATATGTTTTATCTCTGTTAACTGAATTTACAGATCAGAAATAAGTTTCACAGAATGCATCTGTGTAGTTTTTATTTGAAGATATTCTTTTTCCCAATGTAGGCCTCTTAGCGCTTAGCATGTCCAATTGCAGTTTGTACAGAAAGAGTGTTTCAGAACGGCTCAATCAAAAGTAAGGTTCAACACTGTTAGTTGAATGCACAGAACAGAAAGAATTTTCACAGAATGCTACTGTGTAGTTTATATTTGAATATATTCCCTTTTCCACTATTACCCTCTTAGCGCTCCGAATGTCCACTTGCATTTTCTACAGAAAGAGTGTTCAGAACTGCGCAATCAAAAGTATGGTTTAACTCTGTTAGCTTAATGAACATATCAGAAATATGTTTCACACAATGCTTCTGTGTAGTTTTTATTTGAAGATATTATTTTTCCCAATAGAGGCCTCTTAGCTCTCAGAATGTCCAATTGCAGTTTCTACAGAAAGAGTGTTTCAGAAAGGCTCAATCAAAAGTAAGGTTCAACTCTGTTAGTTGAATGCACAGAACAGAAAGAAGTTTCATACAATGCTTCTGTGTAGTTTATATTTGAACATATTCTTTTTTCCACTATTACCCACTTAGCGCTACGAATGTCCAGTTGCATTTTCTACAGACAGAGTGTTTCAAAACTGCTCAATCAAAAGTATGGTTTAACTCTGTTAGCTGAATGCTCAGATCAGAAAGAAGTTTCACAGAATGCTTCTGTGTAGTTTATATTTGAATATACTCCTTTTTCCACTGCTACGCTTTTAGCGTTCCAAATGTCCAGTTGCATTTTCTACAGAAAGAGTGTTCAGATCTGCTCAATCAAAAGTATGTTTTAACTCTGTTAGCTGAATGCACAGATCAGAAAGAAGTTTCACCGAATGATTCTGTGTAGTTTATATTTGGAGACATTCATTTTTCCACTATTACCCTCTTAGCGCTCCGAATCTCCACTTGCATTTTCTACAGAAAGAGTGTTTCAGAACGGCTCAATCAAAACTAAGGTTCAACTCTTTTAGTTGAACAAACAGAACAGAAAGAAGTTTCACACAATTCTTCTGTGTAGTTTTTATTTGTAGACATTCTTTTTCCCAATATAGGCCTCTTAGCGCTCAGAATGTCCAATTGCACTTTCTACAGAAAGAGTGTTTCAGAAAGGCTCAATCAAAAGTAAGGTTCAACTCTGTTAGTTGAATGCACAGAACAGAAAGAAGTTTCATACAATGCTTCTGTGTAGTTTATATTTGAACATATTCTTTTTTCCACTATTACCCACTTAGCGCTACCAATGTCCAGTTACATTTTCTACAGACAGAGTGTTTCAAAACTGCTCAATCAAAAGTATGGTTTAACTCTGTTAGCTGAATGCTCAGATCAGAAAGAAGTTTCACAGAATGCTTCTGTGTAGTTTATATTTGAATATATTCCTTTTTCCACTACTACTCTCTTAGCGCTCCAAATGTCCAGTTGCATTTTCTACAGAAAGAGTGTTCAGATCTGCTCAATCAAAAGTATGGTTTAACACTGTTAGCTGAATGCACAGATCACAAAGAAGTTTCACAGAATGATTCTGTGTAGTTTATATTTGGAGACATTCCTTTTTCCACTATTACCCTGTTAGCGCTCCGAATCTCCACTTGCATTTTCTACAGAAAGAGTGTTTCAGAACGGCTCAATCAAAACTAAGGTTCAACTCTTTTAGTTGAACAAACAGAACAGAAAGAAGTTTCACACAATTCTTCTGTGTAGTTTTTATTTGTAGACATTCTTTTTCCCAATATAGGCCTCTTAGCGCTCAGAATGTCCAATTGCAGTTTCTACAGAAAGAGTGTTTCAGAACGGCTCAATCAAAAGTAAGGTTCAACTCTGTTAGTTGAATGCACAGAACAGAAAGAAGTTTCATACAATGCTTCTGTGTAGTTTATATTTGAAAATATTCTTTTTTCCACTATTACCCACTTAGCGCTACGAATGTCCAGTTGCATTTTCTACAGACAGAGTGTTTCAAAACTGCTCAATCCAAAGTATGGTTTAACTCTGTTAGCTGAATGCTCAGATCAGAAAGAAGTTTCACAGAATGCTTCTGTGTAGTTTATATTTGAATATATTCCTTTTTCCACTACTACGCTCTTAGCGCTCCTAATGTCCAGTTGCATTTTCTACAGAAAGAGTGTTCAGATCTGCTCAATCAAAAGTATGGTTTAACTCTGTTAGCTGAATGCACAGATCAGAAAGAAGTTTCACAGAATGATTCTGTGTAGTTTATATTTGGAGACATTCCTTTTTCCACTATTACCCTCTAAGTGCTCCGAATCTCCACTTGCATTTTCTACAGAAAGAGTGTTTCAGAACGGCTCAATCAAAACTAAGGTTCAACTCTTTTAGTTGAACAAACAGAACAGAAAGAAGTTTCGCACAATTCTTCTGTGTAATTTTTATTTGTAGACATTCTTTTTCCCAATATAGGCCTCCTAGCGCTCAGAATGTCCAATTGCAGTTTCTACAGAAAGAGTGTTTCAGAACGGCTCAATCAAAAGTAAGGTTCAACTCTGTTAGTTGAATGCACAGAACAGAAAGAAGTTTCATACAATGCTTCTGTGTAGTTTATATTTGAACATATTCTTTTTTCCACTATTACCCACTTAGCGATACGAATGTCCAGTTGCATTTTCTACAGACAGAGTGTTTCAAAACTGCTCAATCCAAAGTATGGTTTAACTCTGTTAGCTGAATGCTCAGATCAGAAAGAAGTTTCACAGAATGCTTCTGTGTAGTTTATATTTGAATATATTCCTTTTTCCACTACTACGCTCTTAGCGCTCCTAATGTCCAGTTGCATTTTCTACAGAAAGAGTGTTCAGATCTGCTCAATCAAAAGTATGGTTTAACTCTGTTAGCTGAATGCACAGATCAGAAGGAAGTTTCACCGAATGATTCTGTGTAGTTTATATTTGAAGACATTCCTTTTTCCACTATTACCCTCTTAGCGCTCCGAATCTCCACTTGCATTTTCTACAAAAAGAGTGTTTCATAACTGCTCAATCAAAAATATGTTTTATCTCTGTTAACTGAATTTACAGATCAGAAATAAGTTTCACAGAATGCATCTGTGTAGTTTTTATTTGAAGATATTCTTTTTCCCAATGTAGGCCTCTTAGCGCTTAGCATGTCCAATTGCATTTTCTACAGAAAGAGTGTTTCAGAACGGCTCAATCAAAAGTAAGGTTCAACTCTGTTAGTTGAATGCACAGAACAGAAAGTATTTTCACAGAATGCTACTGTGTAGTTTATATTTGAATATATTCCCTTTTCCACTATTACCCTCTTAGCGCTCCGAATGTCCACTTGCATTTTCTACAGAAAGAGTGTTCAGAACTGCGCAATCAAAAGTATGGTTTAAATCTGTTAGATTAATGAACATATCAGAAATAAGTTTCACACAATGCTTCTGTGTACTTTTTATTTGAAGATATTATTTTTCCGAATATAGGCCTCTTAGCGCTCAGAATGTCCAATTGCAGTTACTACAGAAAGAGTGATTCAGAAAGGCTCAATCAAAAGTAAGGTTCAACTCTGTTAGTTGAATGCACAGAACAGAAAGAAGTTTCATACAATGCTTCTGTGTAGTTTATATTTGAACATATTCTTTTTTCCACTATTACCCACTTAGCGCTACGAATGTCCAGTTGCATTTTCTACAGACAGAGTGTTTCAAAACTGCTCAATCCAAAGTATGGTTTAACTCTGTTAGCTGAATGCTCAGATCAGAAAGAAGTTTCACAGAATGCTTCCGTGTATTTTATATTTGAATATATTCCTTTTTCCACTACTACGCTCTTAGCGCTCCAAATGTCCAGTTGCATTTTCTACAGAAAGAGTGTTCAGATCTGCTCAATCAAAAGTATGGTTTAACTCTGTTAGCTGAATGCACAGATCAGAAGGAAGTTTCACCGAATGATTCTGTGTAGTTTATATTTGAAGACATTCCTTTTTCCACTATTACCCTCTTAGCGCTCCGAATCTCCACTTGCATTTTCTACAAAAAGAGTGTTTCATAACTGCTCAATCAAAAATATGTTTTATCTCTGTTAACTGAATTTACAGATCAGAAATAAGTTTCACAGAATGCATCTGTGTAGTTTTTATTTGAAGATATTCTTTTTCCCAATGTAGGCCTCTTAGCACTTAGCATGTCCAATTGCAGTTTCTACAGAAAGAGTGTTTCAGAACGGCTCAATCAAAAGTAAGGTTCAACTCTGTTAGTTGAATGTACAGAACAGAAAGTATTTTCAGAGAATGCTACTGTGTAGTTTATATTTGAATATATTCCCTTTTCCACTATTACCCTCTTAGCGCTCCGAATGTCCACTTGCATTTTCTACAGAAAGAGTGTTCAGAACTGCGTAATCAAAAGAATGGTTTAACTCTGTTAGCTTAATGAACATATCAGAAATAAGTTTCACACAATGCTTCTGTGTAGTTTTTATTTGAAGATATTATTTATCCCAATAGAAGCCTCTTAGCACTCAGAATGTCCAATTGCAGTTCCTACAGAAAGAGTGTTTCAGAAAGGCTCAATCAAAGGTAAGGTTTAACTCTGTTAGTTGAATGCACAGAACAGAAAGAAGTTTCATACAATGCTTCTGTGTAGTTTATATTTGAACATATTCTTTTTTCCACTATTACCCACTTAGCGCTACGAATGTCCAGTTGCATTTTCTACAGACAGAGTGTTTCAAAACTGCTCAATCAAAAGTATGGTTTAACTCTGTTAGCTGAATGCTCAGATCAGAAAGAAATTCCACAGAATGCTTCTGTGTAGTTTATATTTGAATATATTCCTTTTTCCACTACTACTCTCTTAGCGCTCCAAATGTCCAGTTGCATTTTCTACAGAAAGAGTGTTCAAATCTGCTCAATCAAAAGTATGGTTTAACTCTGTTAGCTGAATGCACAGATCAGAAAGAAGTTTCACAGAATGATTCTGTGTAGTTTATATTTGGAGACATTCCTTTTTCCACTATTACCCTCTAAGCGCTCCGAATCTCCACTTGCATTTTCTACAGAAAGAGTGTTTCAGAACGGCTCAATCAAAACTAAGGTTCAACTCTTTTAGTTGAACAAACAGAACAGAAAGAAGTTTCGCACAATTCTTCTGTGTAGTTTTTATTTGTAGACATTCTTTTTCCCAATATAGGCCTCCCAGCGGTCAGAATGTCCAATTGCAGTTTCTACAGAAAGAGTGTTTCAGAACGGCTCAATCAAAAGTAAGGTTCAACTCTGTTAGTTGAATGCACAGAACTGAAAGAAGTTTCATACAATGCTTCTGTGTAGTTTATATTTGAACATATTCTTTTTTCCACTATTACCCACTTAGCGCTACGAATGTCCAGCTGCATTTTCTACAGACAGAGTGTTTCAAAACTGCTCAATCAAAAGTATGGTTTAACTCTGTTAGCTGAATGCTCAGATCAGAAAGTAGTTTCACAGAATGCTTCTGTGTAGTTTATATTTGAATATATTCCTTTTTCCACTACTACGCTCTTAGCGCTCCAAATGTCCAGTTGCATTTTCTACAGAAAGAGTGTTCAGATCTGCTCAATCAAAAGTATGGTTTAAATCTGTTAGCTGAATGCACAGATCAGAAGGAAGTTTCACCGAATGATTCTGTGTAGTTTATATTTGAAGACATTCCTTTTCCCCTATTACCCTCTTAGCGCTCCGAATCTCCACTTGCATTTTCTACAAAAAGAGTGTTTCATAACTGCTCAGTCGAAAATATGTTTTATCTCTGTTAACTGAATTTACAGATCAGAAATAAGTTTCACAGAATGCATCTGTGTAGTTTTCATTTGAAGATATTATTTTTCCCAATGTAGGCCTCTTAGCGCTTAGCATGTCCAATTGCAGTTTCTACAGAAAGAGTGTTTCAGAACGGCTCAATCAAAAGTAAGGTTCAACTCTGTTAGTTGAATGCACAGAACAGAAAGAATTTTCACAGAATGCTACTGTGTAGTTTATATTTGAATATACTCTTTTTTCCACTATTACCCTCTTAGCGCTCCGAATGTCCACTTGCATTTTCTACAGAAAGAGTGTTCAGAACTGCGCAATCAAAAGTATGGTTTAAATCTGTTAGATTAATGAACATATCAGAAATAAGTTTCACACAATGCTTCTGTGTACTTTTTATTTGAAGATATTATTTTTCCGAATATAGGCCTCTTAGCGCTCAGAATGTCCAATTGCAGTTTCTACAGAAAGAGTGATTCAGAAAGGCTCAATCAAAAGTAAGGTTCAACTCTGTTAGTTGAATGCACAGAACAGAAAGAAGTTTCATACAATGCTTCTGTGTAGTTTATATTTGAACATATTCTTTTTTCCACTATTACCCACTTAGCGCTACGAATGTCCAGTTGCATTTTCTACAGACAGAGTGTTTCAAAACTGCTCAATCCAAAGTATGGTTTAACTCTGTTAGCTGAATGCTCAGATAAGAAAGAAGTTTCACAGAATGCTTCTGTGTAGTTTATATTTGAATATATTGCTTTTTCCACTACTACGCTCTTAGCGCTCCAAATGTCCAGTTGCATTTTCTACAGAAAGAGTGTTCAGATCTGCTCAATCAAAAGTATGGTTTTACTCTGTTAGCTGAATGCACAGATCAGAAGGAAGTTTCACCGAATGATTCTGTGTAGTTTATATTTGAAGACATTCCTTTTTCCACTATTACCCTCTTAACGCTCCGAATCTCCACTTGCATTTTCTACAAAAAGAGTGTTTCATAACTGCTCAATCAAAAATATGTTTTATCTCTGTTAACTGAATTTACAGATCAGAAATAAGTTTCACAGAATGCATCTGTGTAGTTTTTATTTGAAGATATTCTTTTTCCCAATGTAGGCCTCTTAGCACTTAGCATGTCCAATTGCAGTTTCTACAGAAAGAGTGTTTCAGAACGGCTCAATCAAAAGTAAGGTTCAACTCTGTTAGTTGAATGTACAGAACAGAAAGTATTTTCACAGAATGCTACTGTGTAGTTTATATTTGAATATATTCCCTTTTCCACTATTACCCTCTTAGCGCTCCGAATGTCCACTTGCATTTTCTACAGAAAGAGTGTTCAGAACTGCGCAATCAAAAGAATGGTTTAACTCTGTTAGCTTAATGAACATATCAGAAAGAAGTTTCACAGAATGATTCTGTGTAGTTTATATTTGGAGACATTCCTTTTTCCACTATTACCCTCTTAGCGCTCCGAATCTCCACTTGCATTTTCTACAGAAATAGTGTTTCAGAACGGCTCAATCAAAACTAAGGTTCAACTCTTTTAGTTGAACAAACAGAACAGAAAGAAGTTTCCCACAATTCTTCTGTGTAGTTTTTATTTGTAGACATTCTTTTTCCCAATATAGGCCTCTTAGCGCTCAGAATGTCCAATTGCAGTTTCTACAGAAAGAGTGTTTCAGAACGGCTCAATCAAAAGTAAGGTTCAACTCTGTTAGTTGAATGCACAGAACAGAAAGATGTTTCATACAATGCTTCTGTGTAGTTTATATTTGAACATATTCTTTTTTCCACTATTACCCACTTAGCGCTACGAATGTCCAGTTGCATTTTCTACAGACAGAGTGTTTCAAAACTGCTCAATCCAAAGTATGGTTTAACTCTGTTAGCTGAATGCTCAGATCAGAAAGAAGTTTCACAGAATGCTTCTGTGTAGTTTATATTTGAATATATTCCTTTTTCCACTACTACGCTCTTAGCGCTCCAAATGTCCAGTTGCATTTTCTACAGAAAGAGTGTTCAGATCTGCTCAATCAAAAGTATGGTTTAACTCTGTTAGCTGAATGCACAGATCAGAAGGACGTTTCACCGAATGATTCTGTGTAGTTTATATTTGAAGACATTCCTTTTTCCACTATTACCCCCTTAGCGCTCCGAATCTCCACTTGCATTTTCTACAAAAAGAGTGTTTCATAACTGCTCAATCAAAAATATGTTTTATCTCTGTTAACTGAATTTACAGATCAGAAATAAGTTTCACAGAATGCATCTGTGTAGTTTTTATTTGAAGATATTCTTTTTCCCAATGTAGGCCTCTTAGCGCTTAGCATGTCCAATTGCAGTTTGTACAGAAAGAGTGTTTCAGAACGGCTCAATCAAAAGTAAGGTTCAACTCTGTTAGTTGAATGCACAGAACAGAAAGAATTTTCACAGAATGCTACTGTGTAGTTTATATTTGAATATATTCCCTTTTCCACTATTACCCTCTTAGCGCTCCGAATGTCCACTTGCATTTTCTACAGAAAGAGTGTTCAGAACTGCGCAATCAAAAGTATGGTTTAACTCTGTTAGCTTAATGAACATATCAGAAATAAGTTTCACACAATGCTTCTGTGTAGTTTTTATTTGAAGATATTATTTTTCCCAATAGAGGCCTCTTAGCGCTCAGAATGTCCAATTGCAGTTTCTACAGAAAGAGTGTTTCAGAAAGGCTCAATCAAAAGTAAGGTTCAACTCTGTTAGTTGAATGCACAGAACAGAAAGAAGTTTCATACAATGCTTCTGTGTAGTTTATATTTGAACATATTCTTTTTTCCACTATTACCCACTTAGCGCTACGAATGTCCAGTTGCATTTTCTACAGACAGAGTGTTTCAAAACTGCTCAATCAAAAGTATGGTTTAACTCTGTTAGCTGAATGCTCAGATCAGAAAGAAGTTTCACAGAATGCTTCTGTGTAGTTTATATTTGAATATACTCCTTTTTCCACTACTACGCTTTTAGCGTTCCAAATGTCCAGTTGCATTTTCTACAGAAAGAGTGTTCAGATCTGCTCAATCAAAAGTATGGTTTAACTCTGTTAGCTGAATGAACAGATCAGAAGGAAGTTTCACCGAATGATTCTGTGTAGTTTATATTTGAAGACATTCCTTTTTCCACTATTACCCACTTAGCACTCCGAATCTCCACCTGCATTTTCTACAAAAAGAGTGTTTCATAACTGCTCAATCAAAAATATGTTTTATCTCTGTTAACTGAATTTACAGATCAGAAATAAGTTTCACAGAATGCATCTGTGTAGTTTTTATTTGAAGATATTCTTTTTCCCAATGTAGGCCTCTTAGCGCTTAGCATGTCCAATTGCAGTTTGTACAGAAAGAGTGTTTCAGAACGGCTCAATCAAAAGTAAGGTTCAACTCTGTTAGTTGAATGCACAGAACAGAAAGAATTTTCACAGAATGCTACTGTGTAGTTTATATTTGAATATATTCCCTTTTCCACTATTACCCTCTTAGCGCTCCGAATGTCCACTTGCATTTTCTACAGAAAGAGTGTTCAGAACTGCGCAATCAAAAGTATGGTTTAACTCTGTTAGCTTAATGAACATATCAGAAATAAGTTTCACACAATGCTTCTGCGTAGTTTTTATTTGAAGATATTATTTTTCCCAATAGAGGCCTCTTAGCGCTCACAATGTCCAATTGCAGTTTCTACAGAAAGAGTGTTTCAGAAAGGCTCAATCAAAAGTAAGGTTCAACTCTGTTAGTTGAATGCACAGAACAGAAAGAAGTTTCATACAATGCTTCTGTGTAGTTTATATTTGAACATATTCTTTTTTCCACTATTACCCACTTAGCGCTACGAATGTCCAGTTGCATTTTCTACAGACAGAGTGTTTCAAAACTGCTCAATCAAAAGTATGGTTTAACTCTGTTAGCTGAATGCTCAGATCAGAAAGAAGTTTCACAGAATGCTTCTGTGTAGTTTATATTTGAATATATTCCTTTTTCCACTACTACTCTCTTAGCGCTCCAAATGTCCAGTTGCATTTTCTACAGAAAGAGTGTTCAGATCTGCTCAATCAAAAGTATAGTTTAAATCTGTTAGCTGAATGCACAGATCAGAAAGAAGTTTCACAGAATGATTCTGTGTAGTTTATATTTGGAGACATTCCTTTTTCCACTATTACCCTCTAATCGCTCCGAATCTCCACTTGCATTTTCTACATAAAGAGTGTTTCAGAACGGCTCAATCAAAACTAAGGTACAACTCTTTTAGTTGAACAAACAGAACAGAAAGAAGTTTCGCACAATTCTTCTGTGTAGTTTTTATTTGTAGACATTCTTTTTCCCAATATAGGCCTCCTAGCGCTCAGAATGTCCAATTGCAGTTTCTACAGAAAGAGTGTTTCAGAACGGCTCAATCAAAAGTAAGGTTGAACTCTGTTAGTTGAATGCACAGAACAGAAAGAAGTTTCATACAATGCTTCTGTGTAGTTTATATTTGAACATATTCTTTTTTCCACTATTACCCACTTAGCGCTACGAATGTCCAGTTGCATTTTCTACAGACAGAGTGTTTCAAAACTGCTCAATCAAAAGTATGGTTTAACTCTGTTAGCTGAATGCTCAGATCAGAAAGAAGTTTCACAGAATGCTTCTGTGTAGTTTATATTTGAATGTATTCCTTTTTCCACTACTACGCTCTTAGCGCTCCAAATGTCCAGTTGCATTTTCTACAGAAAGAGTGTTCAGATCTGCTCAATCAAAAGTATGGTTTAACTCTGTTAGCTGAATGCACAGATCAGAAGGAAGTCTCACCGAATGATTCTGTGTAGTTTATATTTGAAGACATTCCTTTTTCCACTATTACCCTCTTAGCGCTCCGAATCTCCACTTGCATTTTCTACAAAAAGAGTGTTTCATAACTGCTCAATCAAAAATATGTTTTATCTCTGTTAACTGAATTTACAGATCAGAAATAAGTTTCACAGAATGCATCTGTGTAGTTTTTATTTGAAGATATTCTTTTTCCCAATGTAGGCCTCTTAGCACTTAGCATGTCCAATTGCAGTTTCTACAGAAAGAGTGTTTCAGAACGGCTCAATCAAAAGTAAGGTTCAACTCTGTTAGTTGAATGTACAGAACAGAAAGTATTTTCACAGAATGCTACTGTGTAGTTTATATTTGAATATATTCCCTTTTCCACTATTACCCTCTTAGCGCTCCGAATGTCCACTTGCATTTTCTACAGAAAGAGTGTTCAGAACTGCGCAATCAAAAGAATGGTTTAACTCTGTTAGCTTAATGAACATATCAGAAATAAGTTTCACACAATGCTTCTGTGTAGTTTTTATTTGAAGATATTATTTATCCCAATAGAAGCCTCTTAGCACTCAGAATGTCCAATTGCAGTTCCTACAGAAAGAGTGTTTCAGAAAGGCTCAATCAAAAGTAAGGTTCAAATCTGTTAGTTGAATGCACAGAACAGAAAGAAGTTTCATACAATGCTTCTGTGTAGTTTATATTTGAACATATTCTTTTTTCCACTATTACCCACTTAGCGCTACGAATGTCCAGTTGCATTTTCTACAGACAGAGTGTTTCAAAACTGCTCAATCAAAAGTATGGTTTAACTCTGTTAGCTGAATGCTCAGATCAGAAAGAAGTTCCACAGAATGCTTCTGTGTAGTTTATATTTGAATGTATTCCTTTTTCCACTACTACTCTCTTAGCGCTCCAAATGTCCAGTTGCATTTTCTACAGAAAGAGTGTTCAGATCTGCTCAATCAAAAGTATGGTTTAACTCCGTTAGCTGAATGAACAGATCAGAAGGAAGTTTCACCGAATGATTCTGTGTAGTTTATATTTGAAGACATTCCTTTTTCCACTATTACCCTCTTAGCACTCCGAATCTCCACCTGCATTTTCTACAAAAAGAGTGTTTCATAACTGCTCAATCAAAAATATGTTTTATCTCTGTTAACTGAATTTACAGATCAGAAATAAGTTTCACAGAATGCATCTGTGTAGTTTTTATTTGAAGATATTCTTTTTCCCAATGTAGGCCTCTTAGCGCTTAGCATGTCCAATTGCAGTTTGTACAGAAAGAGTGTTTCAGAACGGCTCAATCAAAAGTAAGGTTTAACACTGTTAGTTGAATGCACAGAACAGAAAGAATTTTCACAGAATGCTACTGTGTAGTTTATATTTGAATATATTCCCTTTTCCACTATTACCCTCTTAGCGCTCCGAATGTCCACTTGCATTTTCTACATAAAGAGTGTTCAGAACTGCGCAATCAAAAGTATGGTTTAACTCTGTTAGCTTAATGAACATATCAGAAATAAGTTTCACACAATGCTTCTGTGTAGTTTTTATTTGAAGATATTATTTTTCCCAATAGAGGCCTCTTAGCGCTCAGAATGTCCAATTGCAGTTTCTACAGAAAGAGTGTTTCAGAAAGGCTCAATCAAAAGTAAGGTTCAACTCTGTTAGTTGAATGCACAGAACAGAAAGAAGTTTCATACAATGCTTCTGTGTAGTTTATATTTGAACATATTCTTTTTTCCACTATTACCCACTTAGCGCTACGAATGTCCAGTTGCATTTTCTACAGACAGAGTGTTTCAAAACTGCTCAATCAAAAGTATGGTTTAACTCTGTTAGCTGAATGCTCAGATCAGAAAGAAGTTTCACAGAATGCTTCTGTGTAGTTTATATTTGAATATACTCCTTTTTCCACTACTACGCTTTTAGCGTTCCAAATGTCCAGTTGCATTTTCTACAGAAAGAGTGTTCAGATCTGCTCAATCAAAAGTATGGTTTAACTCTGTTAGCTGAATGAACAGATCAGAAGGAAGTTTCACCGAATGATTCTGTGTAGTTTATATTTGAAGACATTCCTTTTTCCACTATTACCCACTTAGCACTCCGAATCTCCACCTGCATTTTCTACAAAAAGAGTGTTTCATAACTGCTCAATCAAAAATATGTTTTATCTCTGTTAACTGAATTTACAGACCAGAAATAAGTTTCACAGAATGCATCTGTGTAGTTTTTATTTGAAGATATTCTTTTTCCCAATGTAGGCCTCTTAGCGCTTAGCATGTCCAATTGCAGTTTGTACAGAAAGAGTGTTTCAGAACGGCTCAATCAAAAGTAAGGTTCAACTCTGTTAGTTGAATGCACAGAACAGAAAGAATTTTCACAGAATGCTACTGTGTAGTTTATATTTGAATATATTCCCTTTTCCACTATTACCCTCTTAGCGCTCCGAATGTCCACTTGCATTTTCTACAGAAAGAGTGTTCAGAACTGCGCAATCAAAAGTATGGTTTAACTCTGTTAGCTTAATGAACATATCAGAAATAAGTTTCACACAATGCTTCTGTGTAGTTTTTATTTGAAGATATTATTTTTCCCAATAGAGGCCTCTTAGCGCTCAGAATGTCCAATTGCAGTTTCTACAGAAAGAGTGTTTCAGAAAGGCTCAATCAAAAGTAAGGTTCAACTCTGTTAGTTGAATGCACAGAACAGAAAGAAGTTTCATACAATGCTTCTGTGTAGTTTATATTTGAACATATTCTTTTTTCCACTATTACCCACTTAGCGCTACGAATGTCCAGTTGCATTTTCTACAGACAGAGTGTTTCAAAACTGCTCAATCAAAAGTATGGTTTAACTCTGTTAGCTGAATGCTCAGATCAGAAAGAAGTTTCACAGAATGCTTCTGTGTAGTTTATATTTGAATATATTCCTTTTTCCACTACTACTCTCTTAGCGCTCCAAATGTCCAGTTGCATTTTCTACAGAAAGAGTGTTCAGATCTGCTCAATCAAAAGTATAGTTTAACTCTGTTAGCTGAATGCACAGATCAGAAAGAAGTTTCACAGAATGATTCTGTGTAGTTTATATTTGGAGACATTCCTTTTTCCACTATTACCCTCTAATCGCTCCGAATCTCCACTTGCATTTTCTACATAAAGAGTGTTTCAGAACGGCTCAATCAAAACTAAGGTACAACTCTTTTAGTTGAACAAACAGAACAGAAAGAAGTTTCGCACAATTCTTCTGTGTAGTTTTTATTTGTAGACATTCTTTTTCCCAATATAGGCCTCCTAGCGCTCAGAATGTCCAATTGCAGTTTCTACAGAAAGAGTGTTTCAGAACGGCTCAATCAAAAGTAAGGTTGAACTCTGTTAGTTGAATGCACAGAACAGAAAGAAGTTTCATACAATGCTTCTGTGTAGTTTATATTTGAACATATTCTTTTTTCCACTATTACCCACTTAGCGCTACGAATGTCCAGTTGCATTTTCTACAGACAGAGTGTTTCAAAACTGCTCAATCAAAAGTATGGTTTAACTCTGTTAGCTGAATGCTCAGATCAGAAAGAAGTTTCACAGAATGCTTCTGTGTAGTTTATATTTGAATGTATTCCTTTTTCCACTACTACGCTCTTAGCGCTCCAAATGTCCAGTTGCATTTTCTACAGAAAGAGTGTTCAGATCTGCTCAATCAAAAGTATGGTTTAACTCTGTTAGCTGAATGCACAGATCAGAAGGAAGTCTCACCGAATGATTCTGTGTAGTTTATATTTGAAGACATTCCTTTTTCCACTATTACCCTCTTAGCGCTCCGAATCTCCACTTGCATTTTCTACAAAAAGAGTGTTTCATAACTGCTCAATCAAAAATATGTTTTATCTCTGTTAACTGAATTTACAGATCAGAAATAAGTTTCACAGAATGCATCTGTGTAGTTTTTATTTGAAGATATTCTTTTTCCCAATGTAGGCCTCTTAGCACTTAGCATGTCCAATTGCAGTTTCTACAGAAAGAGTGTTTCAGAACGGCTCAATCAAAAGTAAGGTTCAACTCTGTTAGTTGAATGTACAGAACAGAAAGTATTTTCACAGAATGCTACTGTGTAGTTTATATTTGAATATATTCCCTTTTCCACTATTACCCTCTTAGCGCTCCGAATGTCCACTTGCATTTTCTACAGAAAGAGTGTTCAGAACTGCGCAATCAAAAGAATGGTTTAACTCTGTTAGCTTAATGAACATATCAGAAATAAGTTTCACACAATGCTTCTGTGTAGTTTTTATTTGAAGATATTATTTATCCCAATAGAAGCCTCTTAGCACTCAGAATGTCCAATTGCAGTTCCTACAGAAAGAGTGTTTCAGAAAGGCTCAATCAAAAGTAAGGTTCAAATCTGTTAGTTGAATGCACAGAACAGAAAGAAGTTTCATACAATGCTTCTGTGTAGTTTATATTTGAACATATTCTTTTTTCCACTATTACCCACTTAGCGCTACGAATGTCCAGTTGCATTTTCTACAGACAGAGTGTTTCAAAACTGCTCAATCAAAAGTATGGTTTAACTCTGTTAGCTGAATGCTCAGATCAGAAAGAAGTTCCACAGAATGCTTCTGTGTAGTTTATATTTGAATGTATTCCTTTTTCCACTACTACTCTCTTAGCGCTCCAAATGTCCAGTTGCATTTTCTACAGAAAGAGTGTTCAGATCTGCTCAATCAAAAGTATGGTTTAACTCCGTTAGCTGAATGAACAGATCAGAAGGAAGTTTCACCGAATGATTCTGTGTAGTTTATATTTGAAGACATTCCTTTTTCCACTATTACCCTCTTAGCACTCCGAATCTCCACCTGCATTTTCTACAAAAAGAGTGTTTCATAACTGCTCAATCAAAAATATGTTTTATCTCTGTTAACTGAATTTACAGATCAGAAATAAGTTTCACAGAATGCATCTGTGTAGTTTTTATTTGAAGATATTCTTTTTCCCAATGTAGGCCTCTTAGCGCTTAGCATGTCCAATTGCAGTTTGTACAGAAAGAGTGTTTCAGAACGGCTCAATCAAAAGTAAGGTTTAACACTGTTAGTTGAATGCACAGAACAGAAAGAATTTTCACAGAATGCTACTGTGTAGTTTATATTTGAATATATTCCCTTTTCCACTATTACCCTCTTAGCGCTCCGAATGTCCACTTGCATTTTCTACATAAAGAGTGTTCAGAACTGCGCAATCAAAAGTATGGTTTAACTCTGTTAGCTTAATGAACATATCAGAAATAAGTTTCACACAATGCTTCTGTGTAGTTTTTATTTGAAGATATTATTTTTCCCAATAGAGGCCTCTTAGCGCTCAGAATGTCCAATTGCAGTTTCTACAGAAAGAGTGTTTCAGAAAGGCTCAATCAAAAGTAAGGTTCAACTCTGTTAGTTGAATGCACAGAACAGAAAGAAGTTTCATACAATGCTTCTGTGTAGTTTATATTTGAACATATTCTTTTTTCCACTATTACCCACTTAGCGCTACGAATGTCCAGTTGCATTTTCTACAGACAGAGTGTTTCAAAACTGCTCAATCAAAAGTATGGTTTAACTCTGTTAGCTGAATGCTCAGATCAGAAAGAAGTTTCACAGAATGCTTCTGTGTAGTTTATATTTGAATATACTCCTTTTTCCACTACTACGCTTTTAGCGTTCCAAATGTCCAGTTGCATTTTCTACAGAAAGAGTGTTCAGATCTGCTCAATCAAAAGTATGGTTTAACTCTGTTAGCTGAATGAACAGATCAGAAGGAAGTTTCACCGAATGATTCTGTGTAGTTTATATTTGAAGACATTCCTTTTTCCACTATTACCCACTTAGCACTCCGAATCTCCACCTGCATTTTCTACAAAAAGAGTGTTTCATAACTGCTCAATCAAAAATATGTTTTATCTCTGTTAACTGAATTTACAGACCAGAAATAAGTTTCACAGAATGCATCTGTGTAGTTTTTATTTGAAGATATTCTTTTTCCCAATGTAGGCCTCTTAGCGCTTAGCATGTCCAATTGCAGTTTGTACAGAAAGAGTGTTTCAGAACGGCTCAATCAAAAGTAAGGTTCAACTCTGTTAGTTGAATGCACAGAACAGAAAGAATTTTCACAGAATGCTACTGTGTAGTTTATATTTGAATATATTCCCTTTTCCACTATTACCCTCTTAGCGCTCCGAATGTCCACTTGCATTTTCTACAGAAAGAGTGTTCAGAACTGCGCAATCAAAAGTATGGTTTAACTCTGTTAGCTTAATGAACATATCAGAAATAAGTTTCACACAATGCTTCTGTGTAGTTTTTATTTGAAGATATTATTTTTCCCAATAGAGGCCTCTTAGCGCTCAGAATGTCCAATTGCAGTTTCTACAGAAAGAGTGTTTCAGAAAGGCTCAATCAAAAGTAAGGTTCAACTCTGTTAGTTGAATGCACAGAACAGAAAGAAGTTTCATACAATGCTTCTGTGTAGTTTATATTTGAACATATTCTTTTTTCCACTATTACCCACTTAGCGCTACGAATGTCCAGTTGCATTTTCTACAGACAGAGTGTTTCAAAACTGCTCAATCAAAAGTATGGTTTAACTCTGTTAGCTGAATGCTCAGATCAGAAAGAAGTTTCACAGAATGCTTCTGTGTAGTTTATATTTGAATATATTCCTTTTTCCACTACTACTCTCTTAGCGCTCCAAATGTCCAGTTGCATTTTCTACAGAAAGAGTGTTCAGATCTGCTCAATCAAAAGTATAGTTTAACTCTGTTAGCTGAATGCACAGATCAGAAAGAAGTTTCACAGAATGATTCTGTGTAGTTTATATTTGGAGACATTCCTTTTTCCACTATTACCCTCTAATCGCTCCGAATCTCCACTTGCATTTTCTACATAAAGAGTGTTTCAGAACGGCTCAATCAAAACTAAGGTACAACTCTTTTAGTTGAACAAACAGAACAGAAAGAAGTTTCGCACAATTCTTCTGTGTAGTTTTTATTTGTAGACATTCTTTTTCCCAATATAGGCCTCCTAGCGCTCAGAATGTCCAATTGCAGTTTCTACAGAAAGAGTGTTTCAGAACGGCTCAATCAAAAGTAAGGTTGAACTCTGTTAGTTGAATGCACAGAACAGAAAGAAGTTTCATACAATGCTTCTGTGTAGTTTATATTTGAACATATTCTTTTTTCCACTATTACCCACTTAGCGCTACGAATGTCCAGTTGCATTTTCTACAGACAGAGTGTTTCAAAACTGCTCAATCAAAAGTATGGTTTAACTCTGTTAGCTGAATGCTCAGATCAGAAAGAAGTTTCACAGAATGCTTCTGTGTAGTTTATATTTGAATGTATTCCTTTTTCCACTACTACGCTCTTAGCGCTCCAAATGTCCAGTTGCATTTTCTACAGAAAGAGTGTTCAGATCTGCTCAATCAAAAGTATGGTTTAACTCTGTTAGCTGAATGCACAGATCAGAAGGAAGTCTCACCGAATGATTCTGTGTAGTTTATATTTGAAGACATTCCTTTTTCCACTATTACCCTCTTAGCGCTCCGAATCTCCACTTGCATTTTCTACAAAAAGAGTGTTTCATAACTGCTCAATCAAAAATATGTTTTATCTCTGTTAACTGAATTTACAGATCAGAAATAAGTTTCACAGAATGCATCTGTGTAGTTTTTATTTGAAGATATTCTTTTTCCCAATGTAGGCCTCTTAGCACTTAGCATGTCCAATTGCAGTTTCTACAGAAAGAGTGTTTCAGAACGGCTCAATCAAAAGTAAGGTTCAACTCTGTTAGTTGAATGTACAGAACAGAAAGTATTTTCACAGAATGCTACTGTGTAGTTTATATTTGAATATATTCCCTTTTCCACTATTACCCTCTTAGCGCTCCGAATGTCCACTTGCATTTTCTACAGAAAGAGTGTTCAGAACTGCGCAATCAAAAGAATGGTTTAACTCTGTTAGCTTAATGAACATATCAGAAATAAGTTTCACACAATGCTTCTGTGTAGTTTTTATTTGAAGATATTATTTATCCCAATAGAAGCCTCTTAGCACTCAGAATGTCCAATTGCAGTTCCTACAGAAAGAGTGTTTCAGAAAGGCTCAATCAAAAGTAAGGTTCAAATCTGTTAGTTGAATGCACAGAACAGAAAGAAGTTTCATACAATGCTTCTGTGTAGTTTATATTTGAACATATTCTTTTTTCCACTATTACCCACTTAGCGCTACGAATGTCCAGTTGCATTTTCTACAGACAGAGTGTTTCAAAACTGCTCAATCAAAAGTATGGTTTAACTCTGTTAGCTGAATGCTCAGATCAGAAAGAAGTTCCACAGAATGCTTCTGTGTAGTTTATATTTGAATGTATTCCTTTTTCCACTACTACTCTCTTAGCGCTCCAAATGTCCAGTTGCATTTTCTACAGAAAGAGTGTTCAGATCTGCTCAATCAAAAGTATGGTTTAACTCCGTTAGCTGAATGAACAGATCAGAAGGAAGTTTCACCGAATGATTCTGTGTAGTTTATATTTGAAGACATTCCTTTTTCCACTATTACCCTCTTAGCACTCCGAATCTCCACCTGCATTTTCTACAAAAAGAGTGTTTCATAACTGCTCAATCAAAAATATGTTTTATCTCTGTTAACTGAATTTACAGATCAGAAATAAGTTTCACAGAATGCATCTGTGTAGTTTTTATTTGAAGATATTCTTTTTCCCAATGTAGGCCTCTTAGCGCTTAGCATGTCCAATTGCAGTTTGTACAGAAAGAGTGTTTCAGAACGGCTCAATCAAAAGTAAGGTTTAACACTGTTAGTTGAATGCACAGAACAGAAAGAATTTTCACAGAATGCTACTGTGTAGTTTATATTTGAATATATTCCCTTTTCCACTATTACCCTCTTAGCGCTCCGAATGTCCACTTGCATTTTCTACATAAAGAGTGTTCAGAACTGCGCAATCAAAAGTATGGTTTAACTCTGTTAGCTTAATGAACATATCAGAAATAAGTTTCACACAATGCTTCTGTGTAGTTTTTATTTGAAGATATTATTTTTCCCAATAGAGGCCTCTTAGCGCTCAGAATGTCCAATTGCAGTTTCTACAGAAAGAGTGTTTCAGAAAGGCTCAATCAAAAGTAAGGTTCAACTCTGTTAGTTGAATGCACAGAACAGAAAGAAGTTTCATACAATGCTTCTGTGTAGTTTATATTTGAACATATTCTTTTTTCCACTATTACCCACTTAGCGCTACGAATGTCCAGTTGCATTTTCTACAGACAGAGTGTTTCAAAACTGCTCAATCAAAAGTATGGTTTAACTCTGTTAGCTGAATGCTCAGATCAGAAAGAAGTTTCACAGAATGCTTCTGTGTAGTTTATATTTGAATATACTCCTTTTTCCACTACTACGCTTTTAGCGTTCCAAATGTCCAGTTGCATTTTCTACAGAAAGAGTGTTCAGATCTGCTCAATCAAAAGTATGGTTTAACTCTGTTAGCTGAATGAACAGATCAGAAGGAAGTTTCACCGAATGATTCTGTGTAGTTTATATTTGAAGACATTCCTTTTTCCACTATTACCCACTTAGCACTCCGAATCTCCACCTGCATTTTCTACAAAAAGAGTGTTTCATAACTGCTCAATCAAAAATATGTTTTATCTCTGTTAACTGAATTTACAGATCAGAAATAAGTTTCACAGAATGCATCTGTGTAGTTTTTATTTGAAGATATTCTTTTTCCCAATGTAGGCCTCTTAGCGCTTAGCATGTCCAATTGCAGTTTGTACAGAAAGAGTGTTTCAGAACGGCTCAATCAAAAGTAAGGTTCAACTCTGTTAGTTGAATGCACAGAACAGAAAGAATTTTCACAGAATGCTACTGTGTAGTTTATATTTGAATATATTCCCTTTTCCACTATTACCCTCTTAGCGCTCCGAATGTCCACTTGCATTTTCTACAGAAAGAGTGTTCAGAACTGCGCAATCAAAAGTATGGTTTAACTCTGTTAGCTTAATGAACATATCAGAAATAAGTTTCACACAATGCTTCTGTGTAGTTTTTATTTGAAGATATTATTTTTCCCAATAGAGGCCTCTTAGCGCTCAGAATGTCCAATTGCAGTTTCTACAGAAAGAGTGTTTCAGAAAGGCTCAATCAAAAGTAAGGTTCAACTCTGTTAGTTGAATGCACAGAACAGAAAGAAGTTTCATACAATGCTTCTGTGTAGTTTATATTTGAACATATTCTTTTTTCCACTATTACCCACTTAGCGCTACGAATGTCCAGTTGCATTTTCTACAGACAGAGTGTTTCAAAACTGCTCAATCAAAAGTATGGTTTAACTCTGTTAGCTGAATGCTCAGATCAGAAAGAAGTTTCACAGAATGCTTCTGTGTAGTTTATATTTGAATATATTCCTTTTTCCACTACTACTCTCTTAGCGCTCCAAATGTCCAGTTGCATTTTCTACAGAAAGAGTGTTCAGATCTGCTCAATCAAAAGTATAGTTTAACTCTGTTAGCTGAATGCACAGATCAGAAAGAAGTTTCACAGAATGATTCTGTGTAGTTTATATTTGGAGACATTCCTTTTTCCACTATTACCCTCTAATCGCTCCGAATCTCCACTTGCATTTTCTACATAAAGAGTGTTTCAGAACGGCTCAATCAAAACTAAGGTACAACTCTTTTAGTTGAACAAACAGAACAGAAAGAAGTTTCGCACAATTCTTCTGTGTAGTTTTTATTGTAGACATTCTTTTTCCCAATATAGGCCTCCTAGCGCTCAGAATGTCCAATTGCAGTTTCTACAGAAAGAGTGTTTCAGAACGGCTCAATCAAAAGTAAGGTTCAACTCTGTTAGTTGAATGCACAGAACAGAAAGAAGTTTCATACAATGCTTCTGTGTAGTTTATATTTGAACATATTCTTTTTTCCACTATTACCCACTTAGCGCTACGAATGTCCAGTTGCATTTTCTACAGACAGAGTGTTTCAAAACTGCTCAATCAAAAGTATGGTTTAACTCTGTTAGCTGAATGCTCAGATCAGAAAGAAGTTTCACAGAATGCTTCTGTGTAGTTTATATTTGAATGTATTCCTTTTTCCACTACTACGCTCTTAGCGCTCCAAATGTCCAGTTGCATTTTCTACAGAAAGAGTGTTCAGATCTGCTCAATCAAAAGTATGGTTTAACTCTGTTAGCTGAATGCACAGATCAGAAAGAAGTTTCACCGAATGATTCTGTGTAGTTTATATTTGAAGACATTACTTTTTCCACTATTACCCTCTTAGCGCTCCGAATCTCCACTTGCATTTTCTACAAAAAGAGTGTTTCATGACTGCTCAATCAAAAATATGTTTTATCTCTGTTAACTGAATTTACAGATCAGAAATAAGTTTCACAGAATGCATCTGTGTAGTTTTTATTTGAAGATATTATTTTTCCCAATGTAGGCCTCTTAGCGCTTAGCATGTCCAATTGCAGTTTCTACAGAAAGAGTGTTTCAGAACGGCTCAATCAAAAGTAAGGTTCAACTCTGTTAGTTGAATGCACAGAACAGAAAGAATTTTCACAGAATGCTACTGTGTAGTTTATATTTGAATATACTCTTTTTTCCACTATTACCCTCTTAGCGCTCCGAATGTCCACTTGCATTTTCTACAGAAAGAGTGTTCAGAACTGCGCAATCAATAGTATGGTTTAACTCTGTTAGCTTAATGAACATATCAGAAATAAGTTTCACACAATGCTTCTGTGTAGTTTTTATTTGAAGATATTATTTTTCCCAATAGAGGCCTCTTAGCGCTCAGAATGTCCAATTGCAGTTTCTACAGATAGAGTGTTTCAGAAAGGCTCAATCAAAAGTAAGGTTCAACTCTGTTAGTTGAATGCACAGAACAGAAAGAAGTTTCATACAATGCTTCTGTGTAGTTTATATTTGAACATATTCTATTTTCCACTATTACCCACTTAGCGCTACGAATGTCCCTTTACATTTTCTACAGACATAGTGTTTCAAAACTGCTCAATCAAAAGTATGGTTTAACTCTGTTAGCTGACTGCTCAGATCAGAAAGAATTTTCACAGAATGCTTCTGTGTAGTTTATATTTGAATATATTCCTTTTTCCACCACTACTCTCTTAGCGCTCCAAATGTCCAGTTGCATTTTCTACAGAAAGAGTGTTCAGATCTGCTCAATCAAAAGTATGGTTTAACTCTGTTAGCTGAATGCACAGATCACAAAGAAGTTTCACAGAATGATTCTGTGTAGTTTATATTTGGAGACATTCCTTTTTCCACTATTACCCTCTTAGCGCTCCGAATCTCCACTTGCATTTTCTACAGAAATAGTGTTTCAGAACGGCTCAATCAAAACTAAGGTTCAACTCTTTTAGTTGAACAAACAGAACAGAAAGAAGTTTCCCACAATTCTTCTGTGTAGTTTTTATTTGTAGACATTCTTTTTCCCAATATAGGCCTCTTAGCGCTCAGAATGTCCAATTGCAGTTTCTACAGAAAGAGTGTTTCAGAAAGGCTCAATCAAAAGTAAGGTTCAACTCTGTTAGTTGAATGCACAGAACAGAAAGATGTTTCATACAATGCTTCTGTGTAGTTTATATTTGAACATATTCTTTTTTCCACTATTACCCACTTAGCGCTACGAATGTCCAGTTGCATTTTCTACAGACAGAGTGTTTCAAAACTGCTCAATCCAAAGTATGGTTTAACTCTGTTAGCTGAATGCTCAGATCAGAAAGAAGTTTCACAGAATGCTTCTGTGTAGTTTATATTTGAATATATTCCTTTTTCCACTACTACGCTCTTAGCGCTCCAAATGTCCAGTTGCATTTTCTATAGAAAGAGTGTTCAGATCTGCTCAATCAAAAGTATGGTTTAACTCTGTTAGCTGAATGCACAGATCAGAAGGACGTTTCACCGAATGATTCTGTGTAGTTTATATTTGAAGACATTCCTTTTTCCACTATTACCCTCTTAGCGCTCCGAATCTCCACTTGCATTTTCTACAAAAAGAGTGTTTCATAACTGCTCAATCAAAAATATGTTTTATCTCTGTTAACTGAATTTACAGATCAGAAATAAGTTTCACAGAATGCATCTGTGTAGTTTTTATTTGAAGATATTCTTTTTCCCAATGTAGGCCTCTTAGCGCTTAGCATGTCCAATTGCAGTTTCTACAGAAAGAGTGTTTCAGAACGGCTCAATCAAAAGTAAGGTTCAACTCTGTTAGTAGAATGCACAGAACAGAAAGTATTTTCACAGAATGCTACTGTGTAGTTTATATTTGAATATATTCCCTTTTCCACTATTACCCTCTTAGCGCTCCGAATGTCCACTTGCATTTTCTACAGAAAGAGTGTTTCAGAACGGCTCAATCAAAACTAAGGTTCAACCCTTTTAGTTGAACAAACAGAATAGAAAGAAGTTTCGCACAATTCTTCTGTGTAGTTTTTATTTGTAGACATTCTTTTTCCCAATATAGGCCTCCTAGCGCTCAGAATGTCCAATTGCAGTTTCTACAGAAAGAGTGTTTCAGAAAGGCTCAATCAAAAGTAAGGTTCAACTCTGTTAGTTGAATGCACAGAACAGAAAGAAGTTTCATACAATGCTTCTGTGTAGTTTATATTTGAACATATTCTTTTTTCAACTATTACCCACTTAGCGCTACGAATGTCCAGTTGCATTTTCTACAGACAGAGTGTTTCAAAACTGCTCAATCCAAAGTATGGTTTAACTCTGTTAGCTGAATGCTCAGATCAGAAAGAAGTTTCACAGAATGCTTCTGTGTAGTTTATATATGAATATACTCCTTTTTCCACTACTACGCTTTTAGCGCTCCAAATGTCCAGTTGCATTTTCTACAGAAAGAGTGTTCAGATCTGCTCAATCAAAAGTATGGTTTAACTCTGTTAGCTGAATGCACAGATCAGAAGGAAGTTTCACCGAATGATTCTGTGTAGTTTATATTTGAAGACATTCCTTTTTCCACTATTACCCTCTTAGCACTCCGAATCTCCACCTGCATTTTCTACAAAAAGAGTGTTTCATAGCTGCTCAATCAAAAATATGTTTTATCTCTGTTAACTGAATTTACAGATCAGAAATAAGTTTCACAGAATGCATCTGTGTAGTTTTTATTTGAAGATATTCTTTTTCCCAATGTAGGCCTCTTAGCGCTTAGCATGTCCAATTGCAGTTTGTACAGAAAGAGTGTTTCAGAACGGCTCAATCAAAAGTAAGGTTCAACTCTGTTAGTTGAATGCACAGAACAGAAAGAAGTTTCATACAATGCTTCTGTGTAGTTTATATTTGAACATATTCTTTTTTCAACTATTACCCACTTAGCGCTACGAATGTCCAGTTGCATTTTCTACAGACAGAGTGTTTCAAAACTGCTCAATCCAAAGTATGGTTTAACTCTGTTAGCTGAATGCTCAGATCAGAAAGAAGTTTCACAGAATGCTTCTGTGTAGTTTATATATGAATATACTCCTTTTTCCACTACTACGCTTTTAGCGCTCCAAATGTCCAGTTGCATTTTCTACAGAAAGAGTGTTCAGATCTGCTCAATCAAAAGTATGGTTTAACTCTGTTAGCTGAATGCACAGATCAGAAGGAAGTTTCACCGAATGATTCTGTGTAGTTTATATTTGAAGACATTCCTTTTTCCACTATTACCCTCTTAGCACTCCGAATCTCCACCTGCATTTTCTACAAAAAGAGTGTTTCATAGCTGCTCAATCAAAAATATGTTTTATCTCTGTTAACTGAATTTACAGATCAGAAATAAGTTTCACAGAATGCATCTGTGTAGTTTTATTTGAAGATATTCTTTTTCCCAATGTAGGCCTCTTAGCGCTTAGCATGTCCAATTGCAGTTTGTACAGAAAGAGTGTTTCAGAACGGCTCAATCAAAAGTAAGGTTCAACTCTGTTAGTTGAATGCACAGAACAGAAAGAATTTTCACAGAATGCTACTGTGTAGTTTATATTTGAATATATTCCCTTTTCCACTATTACCCTCTTAGCTCTCCGAATGTCCACTTGCATTTTCTACAGAAAGAGTGTTCAGAACTGCGCAATCAAAAGTATGGTTTAACTCTGTTAGCTTAATGAACATATCAGAAATAAGTTTCACACAATGCTTCTGTGTAGTTTTTATTTGAAGATATTATTTTTCCCAATAGAGGCCTCTTAGCGCTCAGAATGTCCAATTGCAGTTTCTACAGAAAGAGTGTTTCAGAAAGGCTCAATCAAAAGTAAGGTTCAACTCTGTTAGTTGAATGCACAGAACAGAAAGAAGTTTCATACAATGCTTCTGTGTAGTTTATATTTGAATATATTCTTTTTTCCACTATTACCCACTAAGCGCTACGAATGTCCAGTTGCATTTTCTACAGACAGAGTGTTTCAAAACTGCTCAATCAAAAGTATGGTTTAACTCTGTTAGCTGAATGCTCAGATCAGAAAAAAGTTTCACAGAATGCTTCTGTGTAGTTTATATTTGAATATATTCCTTTTTCCACTACTACTCTCCTAGCGCTCCAAATGTCCAGTTGCATTTTCTGCAGAAAGTGTGTTCAGATCTGCTCAATCAAAAGTATGGTTTAACTCTGTTAGCTGAATGCACAGATCAGAAAGAAGTTTCACGGAATGATTCTGTGTAGTTTATATTTGGTGACATTCCTTTTTCCACTATTACCCTCTTAGCGCTCCGAATCTCCACTTGCATTTTCTACAGAAAGAGTGTTTCAGAACGGCTCAATCAAAACTAAGGTTCAACTCTTTTAGTTGAACAAACAGAACAGAAAGAAGTTTCACACAATTCTTCTGTGTAGTTTTATTTGTAGACATTCTTTTTCCCAATATAGGCCTCCTAGCGCTAAGAAGGTCCAATGGCAGTTTCTACAGAAAGAGTGTTTCAGAACGCCTCAATCAATAGTAAGGTTCAACTCTGTTAGTTGAATGCACAGAACAGAAAGAAGTTTCATACAATGCTTCTGTGTAGTTTATATTTGAACATATTCTTTTTTCCACTATTACCCACTTAGCGCTACGAATGTCCAGTTGCATTTTCTACAGACAGAGTGTTTCAAAACTGCTCAATCAAAAGTATGGTTTAACTCTGTTAGCTGAATGCTCAGAGCAGAAAGAAGTTTCACAGAATGCTTCGGTGTAGTTTATATTTGAATATATTCCTTTTTCCACTACTACGCTCTTAGCGCTCCAAATGTCCAGTTGCATTTTCTACAGAAAGAGTGTTCAGATCTGCTCAATCAAAAGTATGGTTTAACTCTGTTAGCTGAATGCACAGATCAGAAGGAAGTTTCACCGAATGATTCTGTGTAGTTTATATTTGAAGACATTCCTTTTTCCACTATTACCCTCTTAGCGCTCCGAATCTCCACTTGCATTTTCTACAAAAAGAGTGTTTCATAACTGCTAAATCAAAAATATGTTTTATCTCTGTTAACTGAATTTACAGATCAGAAATAAGTTTCACAGAATGCATCTGTGTAGTTTTTATTTGAAGATATTCTTTTTCCCAATGTAGGCCTCTTAGCGCTTAGCATGTCCAATTGCAGTTTCTACAGAAAGAGTGTTTCAGAATGGCTCAATCAAAAGTATGGTTCAACTCTGTTAGTTGAATGCACAGAACAGAAAGAATTTTCACAGAATGCTACTGTGTAGTTTATATTTGAATATACTCTTTTTTCCACTATTACCCTCTTAGCCCTCCGAATGTCCACTTGCATTTTCTACAGAAAGAGTGTTCTGAACTGCGCAATCAAAAGTATGATTTAACTCTGTTAGCTTAATGAACATATCAGAAATAAGTTTCACACAATGCTTCTGTGTAGTTTTTATTTGAAGATATTATTTTTCCCAATAGAGGCCTCTTAGCGCTCAGAATGTCCAATTGCAGTTTCTACAGAAAGAGTGTTTCAGAAAGGCTCAATCAAATGTAAGGTTCAACTCTGTTAGTTGAATGCACAGAACAGAAAGAAGTTTCATACAATGCTTCTGTGTAGTTTATATTTGAACATATTCTTTTTTCCACTATTACCCACTTAGCGCTACGAATGTCCAGTTGCATTTTCTACAGACAGAGTGTTTCAAAACTACTCAATCAAAAGTATGGTTTAACTCTGTTAGCTGAATGCTCAGATCAGAAAGAAGTTTCACAGAATGCTTCTGTG
This sequence comes from Symphalangus syndactylus, assembly GCF_028878055.3. Classification (NCBI taxonomy): domain Eukaryota; kingdom Metazoa; phylum Chordata; class Mammalia; order Primates; family Hylobatidae; genus Symphalangus; species Symphalangus syndactylus. Next base: position 94,789,630 of record NC_072434.2, on the reverse strand, counting down.
TAGTTTATATTTGAATATATTCCTTTTTCCACTACTACTCTCTTAGCGCTCCAAATGTCCAGTTGCATTTTCTACACAAAGAGTGTTCAGATCTGCTCAATCAAAAGTATGGTTTAACTCTGTTAGCTGAATGCACAGATCAGAAAGAAGTTTCACAGAATGATTCTGTGTAGTTTATATTTGGAGACATTCCTTTTTCCACTATTACCCTCTAAGCGCTCCGAATCTCCACTTGCATTTTCTACAGAAAGAGTGTTTCAGAACGGCTCAATCAAAACTAAGGTTCAACTCTTTTAGTTGAACAAACAGAACAGAAAGAAGTTTCGCACAATTCTTCTGTGTAGTTTTTATTTGTAGACATTCTTTTTCCCCATATAGGCCTCCTAGCGCTCAGAATGTCCAATTGCAGTTTCTACAGAAAGAGTGTTTCAGAACGGCTCAATCAAAAGTAAGGTTCAACTCTGTTAGTTGAATGCACAGAACAGAAAGAAGTTTCATACAATGCTTCTGTGTAGTTTATATTTGAACATATTCTTTTTTCCACTATTACCCACTTAGCGCTACGAATGTCCAGTTGCATTTTCTACAGACAGAGTGTTTCAAAACTGCTCAATCAAAAGTATGGTTTAACTCTGTTAGCTGAATGCTCAGATCAGAAAGAAGTTTCACAGAATGCTTCTGTGTAGTTTATATTTGAATATATTCCGTTTTCCACTACTACGCTCTTAGCGCTCCAAATGTCCAGTTGCATTTTCTACAAAAAGAGTGTTCAGATCTGCTCAATCAAAAGTATGGTTTAACTCTGTTAGCTGAATGCACAGATCAGAAGGAAGTTTCACCGAATGATTCTGTTTAGTTTATATTTGAAGACATTCCTTTTTCCACTATTACCCTCTTAGCGCTCCGAATCTCCACTTGCATTTTCTACAAAAAGAGTGTTTCATAACTGCTCAATCAAAAATATATTTTATCTCTGTTAACTGAATTTACAGATCAGAAATAAGTTTCACAGAATGCATCTGTGTAGTTTTTATTTGAAGATATTCTTTTTCCCAATGTAGGCCTCTTAGCGCTTAGTATGTCCAATTGCAGTTTCTACAGAAAGAGTGTTTCAGAACGGCTCAATGAAAAGTAAGGTTCAACTCTGTTAGTTGAATGCACAGAACAGAAAGAATTTTCACAGAATGCTACTGTGTAGTTTATATTTGAATATACTCTTTTTTCCACTATTACCCTCTTAGCGCTCCGAATGTCCACTTGCATTTTCTACAGAAAGAGTGTTCAGAACTGCGCAATCAAAAGTATGGATTAACTCTGTTACCTTAATGAACATATCAGAAATAAGTTTCACACAATGCTTCTGTGTAGTTTTTATTTGAAGATATTATTTTTCCCAATAGAGGCCTCTTAGCACTCAGAATGTCCAATTGCAGTTTCTACAGAAAGAGTGTTTCAGAAAGGCTCAATCAAAAGTAAGGTTCAACTCTGTTAGTTGAATGCACAGAACAGAAAGAAGTTTCATACAATGCTTCTGTGTAGTTTATATTTGAACATATTCTTTTTTCCACTATTACCCACTTAGCGCTAGGAATGTCCAGTTGCATTTTCTACAGACAGAGTGTTTCAAAACTGCTCAATCAAAAGTATGGTTTAACTCTGTTAGCTGAATGCTCAGATCAGAAAGAAGTTTCACAGAATGCTTCTGTGTAGTTTATATTTGAATATATTCCTTTTTCCACTACTACGCTCTTAGCGCTCCAAATGTCCAGTTGCATTTTCTACAGAAAGAGTGTTCAGATCTGCTCAGTCAAAAGTATGGTTTAACTCTGTTAGCTGAATGCACAGATCAGAAGGAAGTTTCACCGAATGATTCTGTGTAGTTTATATTTGAAGACATTCCTTTTTCCACTATTACCCTCTTAGCGCTTCGAATCTCCACTTGCATTTTCTACAAAAAGAGTGTTTCATAACTGCTCAATCAAAAATATGTTTTATCTCTGTTAACTGAATTTACAGATCAGAAATAAGTTTCACAGAATGCATCTGTGTAGTTTTTATTTGAAGATATTCTTTTTCCCAATGTAGGCCTCTTAGCGCTTAGCATGTCCAATTGCAGTTTCTACAGAAAGAGTGTTTCAGAACGGCTCAATCAAAAGTATGGTTCAACTCTGTTAGTTGAATGCACAGAACAGAAAGAATTTTCACAGAATGCTACTGTGTAGTTTATATTTGAATATACTCTTTTTTCCACTATTACCCTCTTAGCGCTCCGAATGTCCACTTGCATTTTCTACAGAAAGAGTGTTCAGAACTGCGCAATCAAAAGTATGGTTTAACTCTGTTAGCTTAATGAACATATCAGAAATAAGTTTCACACAATGCTTCTGTGTAGTTTTTATTTGAAGATATTATTTTTCCCAATAGAGGCCTCTTAGCACTCAGAATGTCCAATTGCAGTTTCTACAGAAAGAGTGTTTCAGAAAGGCTCAATCAAAAGTAAGGTTCAACTTTGTTAGTTGAATGCACAGAACAGAAAGAAGTTTCATAAAATGCTTCTGTGTAGTTTATATTTGAACATATTCTTTTTTCCACTAATACCCACTTAGCGCTACGAATGTCCAGTTGCATTTTCTACAGACAGAGTGTTTCAAAACTGCTCAATCAAAAGTATAGTTTAACTCTGTTAGCTGAATGCTCAGATCAGAAAGAAGTTTCACAGAATGCTTCTGTGTAGTTTATATTTTAATATATTCCTTTTTCCACTACTACTCTCTTAGCGCTCCAAATGTCCAGTTGCATTTTCTACAGAAAGAGTGTTCAGATCTGCTCAATCAAAAGTATGGTTTAACTCTGTTAGCTGAATGCACAGATCAGAAAGAAGTTTCACAGAATGATTCTGTGTAGTTTATATTTGGAGACATTCCTTTTTCCACTATTACCCTCTTAGCGCTCCGAATCTCCACTTGCATTTTCTACAGACAGAGTGTTTCAGAACGGCTCAATCAAAACTAAGGTTCAACTCTTTTAGTTGAACAAACAGAACAGAAAGAAGTTTCACACAATTCTTCTGTGTAGTTTTTATTTGTAGACATTCTTTTTCCCAATATAGGCCTCTTAGCGCTCAGAATGTCCAATTGCAGTTTCTACAGAAAGAGTGTTTCAGAACGGCTCAATCAAAAGTAAGGTTCAACTCTGTTAGTTGAATGCACAGAACAGAAAGAAGTTTCATACAATGCTTCTGTGTAGTTTATATTTGAACATATTCATTTTTCCACTATTACCCACTTAGCGCTACGAATGTCCAGTTGCATTTTCTACAGACAGAGTGTTTCAAAACTGCTCAATCAAAAGTATGGTTTAACTCTGTTAGCTGAATGCTCAGATCAGAAAGAAGTTTCACAGAATGCTTCTGTGTAGTTTATATTTGAATATATTCCTTTTTCCACTACTACTCTCTTAGCGCTCCAAATGTCCAGTTGCATTTTCTACAGAAAGAGTGTTCAGATCTGCTCAATCAAAAGTATGGTTTAACTCTGTTAGCTGAATGCACAGATCAGAAAGAAGTTTCACAGAATGATTCTGTGTAGTTTATATTTGGAGACATTCCTTTTTCCACTATTACCCTCTTAGCGCTCCGAATCTCCACTTGCATTTTCTACAGAAAGAGTGTTTCAGAACGGCTCAATCAAAACTAAGGTTCAACACTTTTAGTTGAACAAACAGAACAGAAAGAAGTTTCACAATATTCTTCTGTGTAGTTTTTATTTGTAGACATTCTTTTTCCCAATATAGGCCTCTTAGCGCTCAGAATGTCCAATTGCAGTTTCTACAGAAAGAGAGTTTCAGAACGGCTCAATCAAAAGTAAGGTTCAACTCTGTTAGTTGAATGCACAGAACAGAAAGAAGTTTCATACAATGCTTCTGTGTAGTTTATATTTGAACATATTCTTTTTTCCACTATTACCCACTTAGCGCTACGAATGTCCAGTTGCATTTTCTACAGACAGAGTGTTTCAAAACTGCTCAATCAAAAGTATGGTTTAACTCTGTTAGCTGAATGCTCAGATCAGAAAGAAGTTTCACAGAATGCTTCTGTGTAGTTTATATTTGAATATATTCCTTTTTCCACTACTACTCTCTTAGCGCTCCAAATGTCCAGTTGCATTTTCTACAGAAAGAGTGTTCAGATCTGCTCAATCAAAAGTATGGTTTAACTCTGTTAGCTGAATGCACAGATCAGAAAGAAGTTTCACAGAATGATTCTGTGTAGTTTATATTTGGAGACATTCCTTTTTCCACTATTACCCTCTTAGCGCTCCGAATCTCCACTTGCATTTTCTACAGAAAGAGTGTTTCAGAACGGCTCAATCAAAACTAAGGTTCAACACTTTTAGTTGAACAAACAGAACAGAAAGAAGTTTCACACAATTCTTCTGTGTAGTTTTTATTTGTAGACATTCTTTTTCCCAATATAGGCCTCTTAGCGCTCAGAATGTCCAATTGCAGTTTCTACAGAAAGAGAGTTTCAGAACGGCTCAATCAAAAGTAAGGTTCAACTCTGTTAGTTGAATGCACAGAACAGAAAGAAGTTTCATACAATGCTTCTGTGTAGTTTATATTTGAACATATTTTTTTTCCACTATTACCCACTTAGCGCTACGAATGTCCAGTTGCATTTTCTACAGACAGAGTGTTACAAAACTGCTCAATCATAAGTATGGTTTAACTCTGTTAGCTGAATGCTCAGATCAGAAAGAAGTTTCACAGAATGCTTCTGTGTAGTTTATATTTGAATATATTCCTTTTTCCACTACTACGCTCTTAGCGCTCCAAATGTCCAGTTGCATTTCCTACAGAAAGAGTGTTCAGATCTGCTCAATCAAAAGTATGGTTTAACTCTGTTAGCTGAATGCACAGATCAGAAAGAAGTTTCACCGAATGATTCTGTTTAGTTTATATTTGAAGACATTCCTTTTTCCACTATTACCCTCTTAGCGTTCCGAATCTCCACTTGCATTTTCTACAAAAAGAGTGTTTCATAACTGCTCAATCAAAAATATGTTTTATCTCTGTTAACTGAATTTACAGATCAGAAATAAGTTTCACAGAATGCATCTGTGTAGTTTTTATTTGAAGATATTCTTTTTCCCAATGTAGGCCTCTTAGCGCTTAGCATGTCCAATTGCAGTATCTACAGAAAGAGTGTTTCAGAACGGCTCAATCAAAAGTAAGGTTCAATTCTGTTAGTTGAATGCACAGAACAGAAAGAATTTTCACAGAATGCTACTGTGTAGTTTATATTTGAATATACTCTTTTTTCCACTATTACCCTCTTAGCGCTCCGAATGTCCACTTGCATTTTCTACAGAAAGAGTGTTCAGAACTGCGCAATCAAAAGTATGGATTAACTCTGTTAGCTTAATGAACATATCAGAAATAAGTTTCACACAATGCTTCTGTGTAGTTTTTATTTGAAGATATTATTTTTCCCTATAGAGGCCTCTTAGCACTCAGAATGTCCAATTGCAGTTTCTACAGAAAGAGTGTTTCAGAAAGGCTCAATCAAACGTAAGGTTCAACTCTGTTAGTTGAATGCACAGAACAGAAAGAAGTTTCATACAATGCTTCTGTGTAGTTTATATTTGAACATATTCTTTTTTCCACTATTACCCACTTAGCGCTACGAATGTCCAGTTGCATTTTCTACAGACAGAGTGTTTCAAAACTGCTCAATCAAAAGTATGGTTTAACTCTGTTAGCTGAATGCACAGATCAGAAAGAAGTTTCACAGAATGATTCTGTGTAGTTTATATTTGGAGACATTCCTTTTTCCACTATTACCCTCTTAGCGCTCCGAATCTCCACTTGCATTTTCTACAGAAAGAGTGTTTCAGAACGGCTCAATCAAAACTAAGGTTCAACACTTTTAGTTGAACAAACAGAACAGAAAGAAGTTTCACAATATTCTTCTGTGTAGTTTTTATTTGTAGACATTCTTTTTCCCAATATAGGCCTCTTAGCGCTCAGAATGTCCAATTGCAGTTTCTACAGAAAGAGAGTTTCAGAACGGCTCAATCAAAAGTAAGGTTCAACTCTGTTAGTTGAATGCACAGAACAGAAAGAAGTTTCATACAATGCTTCTGTGTAGTTTATATTTGAACATATTCTTTTTTCCACTATTACCCACTTAGCGCTACGAATGTCCAGTTGCATTTTCTACAGACAGAGTGTTTCAAAACTGCTCAATCAAAAGTATGGTTTAACTCTGTTAGCTGAATGCTCAGATCAGAAAGAAGTTTCACAGAATGCTTCTGTGTAGTTTATATTTGAATATATTCCTTTTTCCACTACTACTCTCTTAGCGCTCCAAATGTCCAGTTGCATTTTCTACAGAAAGAGTGTTCAGATCTGCTCAATCAAAAGTATGGTTTAACTCTGTTAGCTGAATGCACAGATCAGAAAGAAGTTTCACAGAATGATTCTGTGTAGTTTATATTTGGAGACATTCCTTTTTCCACTATTACCCTCTTAGCGCTCCGAATCTCCACTTGCATTTTCTACAGAAAGAGTGTTTCAGAACGGATCAATCAAAACTAAGGTTCAACACTTTTAGTTGAACAAACAGAACAGAAAGAAGTTTCACACAATTCTTCTGTGTAGTTTTTATTTGTAGACATTCTTTTTCCCAATATAGGCCTCTTAGCGCTCAGAATGTCCAATTGCAGTTTCTACAGAAAGAGAGTTTCAGAACGGCTCAATCAAAAGTAAGGTTCAACTCTGTTAGTTGAATGCACAGAACAGAAAGAAGTTTCATACAATGCTTCTGTGTAGTTTATATTTGAACATATTTTTTTTCCACTATTACCCACTTAGCGCTACGAATGTCCAGTTGCATTTTCTACAGACAGAGTGTTACAAAACTGCTCAATCATAAGTATGGTTTAACTCTGTTAGCTGAATGCTCAGATCAGAAAGAAGTTTCACAGAATGCTTCTGTGTAGTTTATATTTGAATATATTCCTTTTTCCACTACTACGCTCTTAGCGCTCCAAATGTCCAGTTGCATTTCCTACAGAAAGAGTGTTCAGATCTGCTCAATCAAAAGTATGGTTTAACTCTGTTAGCTGAATGCACAGATCAGAAAGAAGTTTCACCGAATGATTCTGTTTAGTTTATATTTGAAGACATTCCTTTTTCCACTATTACCCTCTTAGCGTTCCGAATCTCCACTTGCATTTTCTACAAAAAGAGTGTTTCATAACTGCTCAATCAAAAATATGTTTTATCTCTGTTAACTGAATTTACAGATCAGAAATAAGTTTCACAGAATGCATCTGTGTAGTTTTTATTTGAAGATATTCTTTTTCCCAATGTAGGCCTCTTAGCGCTTAGCATGTCCAATTGCAGTATCTACAGAAAGAGTGTTTCAGAACGGCTCAATCAAAAGTAAGGTTCAATTCTGTTAGTTGAATGCACAGAACAGAAAGAATTTTCACAGAATGCTACTGTGTAGTTTATATTTGAATATACTCTTTTTTCCACTATTACCCTCTTAGCGCTCCGAATGTCCACTTGCATTTTCTACAGAAAGAGTGTTCAGAACTGCGCAATCAAAAGTATGGATTAACTCTGTTAGCTTAATGAACATATCAGAAATAAGTTTCACACAATGCTTCTGTGTAGTTTTTATTTGAAGATATTATTTTTCCCTATAGAGGCCTCTTAGCACTCAGAATGTCCAATTGCAGTTTCTACAGAAAGAGTGTTTCAGAAAGGCTCAATCAAACGTAAGGTTCAACTCTGTTAGTTGAATGCACAGAACAGAAAGAAGTTTCATACAATGCTTCTGTGTAGTTTATATTTGAACATATTCTTTTTTCCACTATTACCCACTTAGCGCTACGAATGTCCAGTTGCATTTTCTACAGACAGAGTGTTTCAAAACTGCTCAATCAAAAGTATGGTTTAACTCTGTTAGCTGAATGCACAGATCAGAAAGAAGTTTCACAGAATGATTCTGTGTAGTTTATATTTGGAGACATTCCTTTTTCCACTATTACCCTCTTAGCGCTCCGAATCTCCACTTGCATTTTCTACAGAAAGAGTGTTTCAGAACGGCTCAATCAAAACTAAGATTCAACTCTTTTAGTTGAACAAAGAGAACTGAAAGAAGTTTCACACAATTCTTCTGTGTAGTTTTTATTTGTAGACATTCTTTTTCCCCATATAGGCCTCCTAGCGCTCAGAATGTCCAATTGCAGTTTCTACAGAAAGAGTGTTTCAGAACGGCTCAATCAAAAGTAAGGTTCAACTCTGTTAGTTGAATGCACAGAACAGAAAGAAGTTTCATACAATGCTTCTGTGTAGTTTATATTTGAACATATTCTTTTTTCCACTATTACCCACTTAGCGCTACGAATGTCCAGTTGCATTTTCTACAGACAGAGTGTTTCAAAACTGCTCAATCAAAAGTATTTTTTAACTCTGTTAGCTGAATGCTCAGATCAGAAAGAAGTTTCACAGAATGCTTCTGTGTAGTTTATATTTGAATATATTCCTTTTTCCACTACCACGCTCTTAGCGCTCCAAATGTCCAGTTGCATTTTCTACAGAAAGAGTGTTCAGATCTGCTCAATCAAAAGTATGGTTTAACTCTGTTAGCTGAATGCACAGATCAGAAAGAAGTTTCACCGAATGATTCTGTGTAGTTTATATTTGAAGACATTCCTTTTTCCACTATTACCCTCTTAGCGCTCCGAATCTCCACTTGCATTTTCTACAAAAAGAGTGTTTCATAACTGCTCAATCAAAAATATGTTTTATCTCTGTTAACTGAATTTACAAATCAGAAATAAGTTTCACAGAATGCATCTGTGTAGTTTTTATTTGAAGGTATTCTTTTTCCCAATGTAGGCCTCTTAGCGCTTAGCATGTCCAATTGCAGTTTCTACAGAAAGAGTGTTTCAGAACGGCTCAATCAAAAGTAAGGTTCAACTCTGTTAGTTGAATGCACAGAACAGAAAGAATTTTCACAGAATGCTACTGTGTAGTTTATATTTGAATATACTCTTTTTTCCACTATTACCCTCTTAGCGCTCCGAATGTCCACTTGCATTTTCTACAGAAAGAGTGTTCAGAACTGCGCAATCAAAAGTATGGATTAACTCTGTTAGCTTAATGAACATATCAGAAATAAGTTTCACACAATGCTTCTGTGTAGTTTTTATTTGAAGATATTATTTTTCCCTATAGAGGCCTCTTAGCACACAGAATGTCCAATTGCAGTTTCTACAGAAAGAGTGTTTCAGAAAGGCTCAATCAAACGTAAGGTTCAACTCTGTTAGTTGAATGCACAGAACAGAAAGAAGTTTCATACAATGCTTCTGTGTAGTTTATATTTGAACATATTCTTTTTTCCACTATTACCCACTTAGCGCTACGAATGTCCAGTTGCATTTTCTACAGACAGAGTGTTTCAAAACTGCTCAATCAAAAGTATGGTTTAACTCTGTTAGCTGAATGCACAGATCAGAAAGAAGTTTCACAGAATGATTCTGTGTAGTTTATATTTGGAGATATTCCTTTTTCCACTATTACCCTCTTAGCGCTCCGAATCTCCACTTTCATTTTCTACAGAAAGACTGTTTCAGAACGGCTCAATCAAAGCTAAGGTTCAACTCTTTTAGTTGAACAAACGCAACAGAATGTAGTTTCACACAATTCTTCTGTGTAGTTTTTATTTGTAGACATTTTTTTCCCAATATAGGCCTCCTAGCGCTCAGAATTTTCAATTGCAGTTTCTACAGATAGAGTGTTTCAGAACGGCTCAATCAAAAGTAAGGTTCAACTCTGTTAGTTGAATGCACAGAACAGAAAGAAGTTTCATACAATGCTTCTGTGTAGTTTATATTTGAACATATTCTTTTTTCCACTATAACCCACTTAGCGCTACGAATGTCAAGTTGCGTTTTCTACAGACAGAGTGTTACAAAACTGCTCAATCATAAGTATGGTTTAACTCTGTTAGCTGAATGCTCAGATCAGAAAGAAGTTTCACAGAATGCTTCTGTGTAGTTTATATTTGAATATATTCCTTTTTCCACTACTACGCTCTTAGCGCTCCAAATGTCCAGTTGCATTTTCTATAGAAAGAGTGTTCAGATCTGCTCAATCAAAAGTATGGTTTAACTCTGTTAGCTGAATGCACAGATCAGAAGGACGTTTCACCGAATGATTCTGTGTAGTTTATATTTGAAGACATTCCTTTTTCCACTATTACCCCCTTAGCGCTCCGAATCTCCACTTGCATTTTCTACAAAAAGAGTGTTTCATAACTGCTCAATCAAAAATATGTTTTATCTCTGTTAACTGAATTTACAGATCAGAAATAAGTTTCACAGAATGCATCTGTGTAGTTTTTATTTGAAGATATTCTTTTTCCCAATGTAGGCCTCTTAGCGCTTAGCATGTCCAATTGCAGTTTGTACAGAAAGAGTGTTTCAGAACGGCTCAATCAAAAGTAAGGTTCAACTCTGTTAGTTGAATGCACAGAACAGAAAGAATTTTCACAGAATGCTACTGTGTAGTTTATATTTGAATATATTCCCTTTTCCACTATTACCCTCTTAGCGCTCCGAATGTCCACTTGCATTTTCTACAGAAAGAGTGTTCAGAACTGCGCAATCAAAAGTATGGTTTAACTCTGTTAGCTTAATGAACATATCAGAAATAAGTTTCACACAATGCTTCTGTGTAGTTTTTATTTGAAGATATTATTTTTCCCAATAGAGGCCTCTTAGCGCTCAGAATGTCCAATTGCAGTTTCTACAGAAAGAGTGTTTCAGAAAGGCTCAATCAAAAGTAAGGTTCAACTCTGTTAGTTGAATGCACAGAACAGAAAGAAGTTTCATACAATGCTTCTGTGTAGTTTATATTTGAACATATTCTTTTTTCCACTATTACCCACTTAGCGCTACGAATGTCCAGTTGCATTTTCTACAGACAGAGTGTTTCAAAACTGCTCAATCAAAAGTATGGTTTAACTCTGTTAGCTGAATGCTCAGATCAGAAAGAAGTTTCACAGAATGCTTCTGTGTAGTTTATATTTGAATATATTCCTTTTTCCACTACTACTCTCTTAGCGCTCCAAATGTCCAGTTGCATTTTCTACAGAAAGAGTGTTCAGATCTGCTCAATCAAAAGTATAGTTTAACTCTGTTAGCTGAATGCACAGATCAGAAAGAAGTTTCACAGAATGATTCTGTGTAGTTTATATTTGGAGACATTCCTTTTTCCACTATTACCCTCTAATCGCTCCGAATCTCCACTTGCATTTTCTACATAAAGAGTGTTTCAGAACGGCTCAATCAAAACTAAGGTACAACTCTTTTAGTTGAACAAACAGAACAGAAAGAAGTTTCGCACAATTCTTCTGTGTAGTTTTTATTGTAGACATTCTTTTTCCCAATATAGGCCTCCTAGCGCTCAGAATGTCCAATTGCAGTTTCTACAGAAAGAGTGTTTCAGAACGGCTCAATCAAAAGTAAGGTTCAACTCTGTTAGTTGAATGCACAGAACAGAAAGAAGTTTCATACAATGCTTCTGTGTAGTTTATATTTGAACATATTCTTTTTTCCACTATTACCCACTTAGCGCTACGAATGTCCAGTTGCATTTTCTACAGACAGAGTGTTTCAAAACTGCTCAATCAAAAGTATGGTTTAACTCTGTTAGCTGAATGCTCAGATCAGAAAGAAGTTTCACAGAATGCTTCTGTGTAGTTTATATTTGAATGTATTCCTTTTTCCACTACTACGCTCTTAGCGCTCCAAATGTCCAGTTGCATTTTCTACAGAAAGAGTGTTCAGATCTGCTCAATCAAAAGTATGGTTTAACTCTGTTAGCTGAATGCACAGATCAGAAAGAAGTTTCACCGAATGATTCTGTGTAGTTTATATTTGAAGACATTACTTTTTCCACTATTACCCTCTTAGCGCTCCGAATCTCCACTTGCATTTTCTACAAAAAGAGTGTTTCATGACTGCTCAATCAAAAATATGTTTTATCTCTGTTAACTGAATTTACAGATCAGAAATAAGTTTCACAGAATGCATCTGTGTAGTTTTTATTTGAAGATATTATTTTTCCCAATGTAGGCCTCTTAGCGCTTAGCATGTCCAATTGCAGTTTCTACAGAAAGAGTGTTTCAGAACGGCTCAATCAAAAGTAAGGTTCAACTCTGTTAGTTGAATGCACAGAACAGAAAGAATTTTCACAGAATGCTACTGTGTAGTTTATATTTGAATATACTCTTTTTTCCACTATTACCCTCTTAGCGCTCCGAATGTCCACTTGCATTTTCTACAGAAAGAGTGTTCAGAACTGCGCAATCAATAGTATGGTTTAACTCTGTTAGCTTAATGAACATATCAGAAATAAGTTTCACACAATGCTTCTGTGTAGTTTTTATTTGAAGATATTATTTTTCCCAATAGAGGCCTCTTAGCGCTCAGAATGTCCAATTGCAGTTTCTACAGAAAGAGTGTTTCAGAAAGGCTCAATCAAAAGTAAGGTTCAACTCTGTTAGTTGAATGCACAGAACAGAAAGAAGTTTCATACAATGTTTCTGTGTAGTTTATATTTGAACATATTCTTTTTTCCACTATTACCCACTTAGCGCTACGAATGTCCCGTTACATTTTCTACAGACATAGTGTTTCAAAACTGCTCAATCAAAAGTATGGTTTAACTCTGTTAGCTGACTGCTCAGATCAGAAAGAATTTTCACAGAATGCTTCTGTGTAGTTTATATTTGAATATATTCCTTTTTCCACCACTACTCTCTTAGCGCTCCAAATGTCCAGTTGCATTTTCTACAGAAAGAGTGTTCAGATCTGCTCAATCAAAAGTATGGTTTAACTCTGTTAGCTGAATGCACAGATCACAAAGAAGTTTCACAGAATGATTCTGTGTAGTTTATATTTGGAGACATTCCTTTTTCCACTATTACCCTCTTAGCGCTCCGAATCTCCACTTGCATTTTCTACAGAAATAGTGTTTCAGAACGGCTCAATCAAAACTAAGGTTCAACTCTTTTAGTTGAACAAACAGAACAGAAAGAAGTTTCCCACAATTCTTCTGTGTAGTTTTTATTTGTAGACATTCTTTTTCCCAATATAGGCCTCTTAGCGCTCAGAATGTCCAATTGCAGTTTCTACAGAAAGAGTGTTTCAGAACGGCTCAATCAAAAGTAAGGTTCAACTCTGTTAGTTGAATGCACAGAACAGAAAGATGTTTCATACAATGCTTCTGTGTAGTTTATATTTGAACATATTCTTTTTTCCACTATTACCCACTTAGCGCTACGAATGTCCAGTTGCATTTTCTACAGACAGAGTGTTTCAAAACTGCTCAATCCAAAGTATGGTTTAACTCTGTTAGCTGAATGCTCAGATCAGAAAGAAGTTTCACAGAATGATTCTGTGTAGTTTATATTTGGAGACATTCCTTTTTCCACTATTACCCTCTAAGCGCTCCGAATCTCCACTTGCATTTTCTACAGAAAGAGTGTTTCAGAACGGCTCAATCAAAACTAAGATTCAACTCTTTTAGTTGAACAAACAGAACAGAAAGAAGTTTCGCACAATTCTTCTGTGTAGTTTTTATTTGTAGACATTCTTTTTCCCAATATAGGCCTCCTAGCGCTCAGAATGTCCAATTGCAGTTTCTACAGAAAGAGGGTTTCAGAACGGCTCAATCAAAAGTAAGGTTCAACTCTGTTAGTTGAATGCACAGAACACAAAGTAGTTTCATACAATGCTTCTGTGTAGTTTATATTTGAACATATTCTTTTTTCCACTATTACCCAATTAGCGCTACGAATGTCCAGTTGCATTTTCCACAGACAGAGTGTTTCAAAACTGCTCAATCAAAAGTATGGTTTAACTCTGTTAGCTGAATGCTCAGATCAGAAAGAAGTTTCACAGAATGCTTCTGTGTAGTTTATATTTGAATATATTCCTTTTTCCACTACTACGCTCTTAGCGCTCCAAATGTCCAGTTGCATTTTCTACAGAAAGAGTGTTCAGATCTGCTCAATCAAAAGTATGGTTTAACTCTGTTAGCTGAATGCACAGATCAGAAAGAAGTTTCACCGAATGATTCTGTGTAGTTTATATTTGAAGACATTACTTTTTCCACTATTACCCTCTTAGCGCTCCGAATCTCCACTTGCATTTTCTACAAAAAGAGGGTTTCATAACTGCTCAATCAAAAATATGTTTTATCTCTCTTAACTGAATTTACAGATCAGAAATAAGTTTCACAGAATGCATCTGTGTAGTTTTTATTTGAAGATATTATTTTTCCCAATGTAGGCCTCTTAGCGCTTAGCATGTCCAATTGCAGTTTCTACAGAAAGAGTGTTTCAGAACGGCTCAATCAAAAGTAAGGTTCAACTCTGTTAGTTGAATGCACAGAACAGAAAGAATTTTCACAGAATGCTACTGTGTAGTTTATATTTGAATATACTCTTTTTTCCACTATTACCCTCTTAGCGCTCCGAATGTCCACTTGCATTTTCTACAGAAAGAGTGTTCAGAACTGCGCAATCAATAGTATGGTTTAACTCTGTTAGCTTAATGAACATATCAGAAATAAGTTTCACAAAATGCTTCTGTGTAGTTTTTATTTGAAGATATTATTTTTCCCAATGGAGGCCTCTTAGCGCTCAGAATGTCCAATTGCAGTTTCTACAGAAAGAGTGTTTCAGAAAGGCTCAATCAAAAGTAAGGTTCAACTCTGTTAGTTGAATGCACAGAACAGAAAGAAGTTTCATACAATGCTTCTGTGTAGTTTATATTTGAACATATTGTTTTTTCCACTATTACCCACTTAGCGCTACGAATGTCCAGTTACATTTTCTACAGACAGAGTGTTTCAAAACTGCTCAATCAACAGTATGGTTTAACTCTGTTAGCTGAATGCTCAGATCAGAAAGAAGTTTCACAGAATGCTTCTGTGTAGTTTATATTTGAATATATTCCTTTTTCCACCACTACTCTCTTAGCGCTCCAAATGTCCAGTTGCATTTTCTACAGAAAGAGTGTTCAGATCTGCTCAATCAAAAGTATGGTTTAACTCTGTTAGCTGAATGCACAGATCACAAAGAAGTTTCACAGAATGATTCTGTGTAGTTTATATTTGGAGACATTCCTTTTTCCAATATTACCCTCTTAGCGCTCCGAATCTCCACTTGCATTTTCTACAGAAATAGTGTTTCAGAACGGCTCAATCAAAACTAAGGTTCAACTCTTTTAGTTGAACAAACAGAACAGAAAGAAGTTTCCCACAATTCTTCTGTGTAGTTTTTATTTGTAGACATTCTTTTTCCCAATATAGGCCTCTTAGCGCTCAGAATGTCCAAATGCAGTTTCTACAGAAAGAGTGTTTCAGAACGGCTCAATCAAAAGTAAGGTTCAACTCTGTTAGTTGAATGCACAGAACAGAAAGATGTTTCATACAATGTTTCTGTGTAGTTTATATTTGAACATATTCTTTTTTCCACTATTACCCACTTAGCGCTACGAATGTCCAGTTGCATTTTCTACAGACAGAGTGTTTCAAAACTGCTCAATCCAAAGTATGGTTTAACTCTGTTAGCTGAATGCTCAGATCAGAAAGAAGTTTCACAGAATGCTTCTGTGTAGTTTATATTTGAATATATTCCTTTTTCCACTACTACGCTCTTAGCGCTCCAAATGTCCAGTTGCATTTTCTATAGAAAGAGTGTTCAGATCTGCTCAATCAAAAGTATGGTTTAACTCTGTTAGCTGAATGCACAGATCAGAAGGAAGTTTCACCGAATGATTCTGTGTAGTTTATATTTGAAGACATTCCTTTTTCCACTATTACCCACTTAGCGCTCCGAATCTCCACTTGCATTTTCTACAAAAAGAGTGTTTCATAACTGCTCAATCAAAAATATGTTTTATCTCTGTTAACTGAATTTACAGATCAGAAATAAGTTTCACAGAATGCATCTGTGTAGTTTTTATTTGAAGATATTCTTTTTCCCAATGTAGGCCTCTTAGCGCTTAGCATGTCCAATTGCAGTTTCTACAGAAAGAGTGTTTCAGAACGGCTCAATCAAAAGTAAGGTTCAACTCTGTTAGTAGAATGCACAGAACAGAAAGTATTTTCACAGAATGCTACTGTGTAGTTTATATTTGAATATATTCCCTTTTCCACTATTACCCTCTTAGCGCTCCGAATGTCCACTTGCATTTTCTATAGAAAGAGTGTTCAGAACTGCGCAATCAAAAGTATGGTTTAACTCTGTTAGCTTAATGAACATATCAGAAATAAGTTTCACACAATGCTTCTGTGTAGTTTTTATTTGAAGATATTATTTTTCCCAATAGAGGCCTCTTAGCGCTCAGAATGTCCAATTGCAGTTTCTACAGAAAGAGTGATTCAGAACGGCTCAATCAAAAGTAAGGTTCAACTCTGTTAGTTGAATGCACAGAACAGAAAGAAGTTTCATACAATGCTTCTGTGTAGTTTATATTTGAACATATTCTTTTTTCCACTATTACCCACTTAGCGCTACGAATGTCCAGTTGCATTTTCTACAGACAGAGTGTTTCAAAACTGCTCAATCAAAAGTATGGTTTAACTCTGTTAGCTGAATGCTCAGATCAGAAAGAAGTTTCACAGAATGCTTCTGTGTAGTTTATATTTGAATATATTCCTTTTTCCACTACTACTCTCTTAGCGCTCCAAATGTCCAGTTGCATTTTCTACAGAAAGAGTGTTCAGATCTGCTCAATCAAAAGTATGGTTTAACTCTGTTAGCTGAATGCACAGATCAGAAAGAAGTTTCACAGAATGATTCTGTGTAGTTTATATTTGGAGACGTTCCTTTTTCCACTATTACCCTCTAAGCGCTCCGAATCTCCACTTGCATTTTCTACAGAAAGAGTGTTTCAGAACGGCTCAATCAAAACTAAGGTTCAACCCTTTTAGTTGAACAAACAGAATAGAAAGAAGTTTCGCACAATTCTTCTGTGTAGTTTTTATTTGTAGACATTCTTTTTCCCAATATAGGCCTCCTAGCGCTCAGAATGTCCAATTGCAGTTTCTACAGAAAGAGTGTTTCAGAAAGGCTCAATCAAAAGTAAGGTTCAACTCTGTTAGTTGAATGCACAGAACAGAAAGAAGTTTCATACAATGCTTCTGTGTAGTTTATATTTGAAGATATTCTTTTTTCAACTATTACCCACTTAGCGCTACGAATGTCCAGTTGCATTTTCTACAGACAGAGTGTTTCAAAACTGCTCAATCCAAAGTATGGTTTAACTCTGTTAGCTGAATGCTCAGATCAGAAAGAAGTTTCACAGAATGCTTCTGTGTAGTTTATATATGAATATACTCCTTTTTCCACTACTACGCTTTTAGCGCTCCAAATGTCCAGTTGCATTTTCTACAGAAAGAGTGTTCAGATCTGCTCAATCAAAAGTATGGTTTAACTCTGTTAGCTGAATGCACAGATCAGAAGGAAGTTTCACCGAATGATTCTGTGTAGTTTATATTTGAAGACATTCCTTTTTCCACTATTACCCTCTTAGCACTCCGAATCTCCACCTGCATTTTCTACAAAAAGAGTGTTTCATAGCTGCTCAATCAAAAATATGTTTTATCTCTGTTAACTGAATTTACAGATCAGAAATAAGTTTCACAGAATGCATCTGTGTAGTTTTTATTTGAAGATACTCTTTTTCCCAATGTAGGCCTCTTAGCGCTTAGCATGTCCAATTGCAGTTTGTACAGAAAGAGTGTTTCAGAACGGCTCAATCAAAAGTAAGGTTCAACTCTGTTAGTTGAATGCACAGAACAGAAAGAAGTTTCATACAATGCTTCTGTGTAGTTTATATTTGAACATATTCTATTTTCAACTATTACCCACTTAGCGATACGAATGTCCAGTTGCATTTTCTACAGACAGAGTGTTTCAAAACTGCTCAATCAAAAGTATGGTTTAACTCTGTTAGCTGAATGCTCAGATCAGAAAGAAGTTTCACAGAATGCTTCTGTGTAGTTTATATATGAATATACTCCTTTTTCCACTACTACGCTTTTAGCGCTCCAAATGTCCAGTTGCATTTTCTACAGAAAGAGTGTTCAGATCTGCTCAATCAAAAGTATGGTTTAACTCTGTTAGCTGAATGCACAGATCAGAAGGAAGTTTCACCGAATGATTCTGTGTAGTTTATATTTGAAGACATTCCTTTTTCCACTATTACCCTCTTAGCACTCCGAATCTCCACCTGCATTTTCTACAAAAAGAGTGTTTCATAGCTGCTCAATCAAAAATATGTTTTATCTCTGTTAACTGAATTTACAGATCAGAAATAAGTTTCACAGAATGCATCTGTGTAGTTTTATTTGAAGATATTCTTTTTCCCAATGTAGGCCTCTTAGCGCTTAGCATGTCCAATTGCAGTTTGTACAGAAAGAGTGTTTCAGAACGGCTCAATCAAAATAAGGTTCAACTCTGTTAGTTGAATGCACAGAACAGAAAGAATTTTCACAGAATGCTACTGTGTAGTTTATATTTGAATATATTCCCTTTTCCACTATTACCCTCTTAGCTCTCCGAATGTCCACTTGCATTTTCTACAGAAAGAGTGTTCAGAACTGCGCAATCAAAAGTATGGTTTAACTCTGTTAGCTTAATGAACATATCAGAAATAAGTTTCACACAATGCTTCTGTGTAGTTTTTATTTGAAGATATTATTTTTCCCAATAGAGGCCTCTTAGCGCTCAGAATGTCCAATTGCAGTTTCTACAGAAAGAGTGTTTCAGAAAGGCTCAATCAAAAGTAAGGTTCAACTCTGTTAGTTGAATGCACAGAACAGAAAGAAGTTTCATACAATGCTTCTGTGTAGTTTATATTTGAATATATTCTTTTTTCCACTATTACCCACTAAGCGCTACGAATGTCCAGTTGCATTTTCTACAGACAGAGTGTTTCAAAACTGCTCAATCAAAAGTATGGTTTAACTCTGTTAGCTGAATGCTCAGATCAGAAAAAAGTTTCACAGAATGCTTCTGTGTAGTTTATATTTGAATATATTCCTTTTTCCACTACTACTCTCCTAGCGCTCCAAATGTCCAGTTGCATTTTCTGCAGAAAGTGTGTTCAGATCTGCTCAATCAAAAGTATGGTTTAACTCTGTTAGCTGAATGCACAGATCAGAAAGAAGTTTCACGGAATGATTCTGTGTAGTTTATATTTGGTGACATTCCTTTTTCCACTATTACCCTCTTAGCGCTCCGAATCTCCACTTGCATTTTCTACAGAAAGAGTGTTTCAGAACGGCTCAATCAAAACTAAGGTTCAACTCTTTTAGTTGAACAAACAGAACAGAAAGAAGTTTCACACAATTCTTCTGTGTAGTTTTATTTGTAGACATTCTTTTTCCCAATATAGGCCTCCTAGCGCTAAGAAGGTCCAATGGCAGTTTCTACAGAAAGAGTGTTTCAGAACGCCTCAATCAAAAGTAAGGTTCAACTCTGTTAGTTGAATGCACAGAACAGAAAGAAGTTTCATACAATGCTTCTGTGTAGTTTATATTTGAACATATTCTTTTTTCCACTATTACCCACTTAGCGCTACGAATGTCCAGTTGCATTTTCTACAGACAGAGTGTTTCAAAACTGCTCAATCAAAAGTATGGTTTAACTCTGTTAGCTGAATGCTCAGAGCAGAAAGAAGTTTCACAGAATGCTTCGGTGTAGTTTATATTTGAATATATTCCTTTTTCCACTACTACGCTCTTAGCGCTCCAAATGTCCAGTTGCATTTTCTACAGAAAGAGTGTTCAGATCTGCTCAATCAAAAGTATGGTTTAACTCTGTTAGCTGAATGCACAGATCAGAAGGAAGTTTCACCGAATGATTCTGTGTAGTTTATATTTGAAGACATTCCTTTTTCCACTATTACCCTCTTAGCGCTCCGAATCTCCACTTGCATTTTCTACAAAAAGAGTGTTTCATAACTGCTAAATCAAAAATATGTTTTATCTCTGTTAACTGAATTTACAGATCAGAAATAAGTTTCACAGAATGCATCTGTGTAGTTTTTATTTGAAGATATTCTTTTTCCCAATGTAGGCCTCTTAGCGCTTAGCATGTCCAATTGCAGTTTCTACAGAAAGAGTGTTTCAGAATGGCTCAATCAAAAGTATGGTTCAACTCTGTTAGTTGAATGCACAGAACAGAAAGAATTTTCACAGAATGCTACTGTGTAGTTTATATTTGAATATACTCTTTTTTCCACTATTACCCTCTTAGCCCTCCGAATGTCCACTTGCATTTTCTACAGAAAGAGTGTTCTGAACTGCGCAATCAAAAGTATGATTTAACTCTGTTAGCTTAATGAACATATCAGAAATAAGTTTCACACAATGCTTCTGTGTAGTTTTTATTTGAAGATATTATTTTTCCCAATAGAGGCCTCTTAGCGCTCAGAATGTCCAATTGCAGTTTCTACAGAAAGAGTGTTTCAGAAAGGCTCAATCAAATGTAAGGTTCAACTCTGTTAGTTGAATGCACAGAACAGAAAGAAGTTTCATACAATGCTTCTGTGTAGTTTATATTTGAACATATTCTTTTTTCCACTATTACCCACTTAGCGCTACGAATGTCCAGTTGCATTTTCTACAGACAGAGTGTTTCAAAACTACTCAATCAAAAGTATGGTTTAACTCTGTTAGCTGAATGCTCAGATCAGAAAGAAGTTTCACAGAATGCTTCTGTGTAGTTTATATTTGAATATATTCCTTTTTCCACTACTACTCTCTTAGCGCTCCAAATGTCCAGTTGCATTTTCTACACAAAGAGTGTTCAGATCTGCTCAATCAAAAGTATGGTTTAACTCTGTTAGCTGAATGCACAGATCAGAAAGAAGTTTCACAGAATGATTCTGTGTAGTTTATATTTGGAGACATTCCTTTTTCCACTATTACCCTCTAAGCGCTCCGAATCTCCACTTGCATTTTCTACAGAAAGAGTGTTTCAGAACGGCTCAATCAAAACTAAGGTTCAACTCTTTTAGTTGAACAAACAGAACAGAAAGAAGTTTCGCACAATTCTTCTGTGTAGTTTTTATTTGTAGACATTCTTTTTCCCCATATAGGCCTCCTAGCGCTCAGAATGTCCAATTGCAGTTTCTACAGAAAGAGTGTTTCAGAACGGCTCAATCAAAAGTAAGGTTCAACTCTGTTAGTTGAATGCACAGAACAGAAAGAAGTTTCATACAATGCTTCTGTGTAGTTTATATTTGAACATATTCTTTTTTCCACTATTACCCACTTAGCGCTACGAATGTCCAGTTGCATTTTCTACAGACAGAGTGTTTCAAAACTGCTCAATCAAAAGTATGGTTTAACTCTGTTAGCTGAATGCTCAGATCAGAAAGAAGTTTCACAGAATGCTTCTGTGTAGTTTATATTTGAATATATTCCGTTTTCCACTACTACGCTCTTAGCGCTCCAAATGTCCAGTTGCATTTTCTACAAAAAGAGTGTTCAGATCTGCTCAATCAAAAGTATGGTTTAACTCTGTTAGCTGAATGCACAGATCAGAAGGAAGTTTCACCGAATGATTCTGTTTAGTTTATATTTGAAGACATTCCTTTTTCCACTATTACCCTCTTAGCGCTCCGAATCTCCACTTGCATTTTCTACAAAAAGAGTGTTTCATAACTGCTCAATCAAAAATATATTTTATCTCTGTTAACTGAATTTACAGATCAGAAATAAGTTTCACAGAATGCATCTGTGTAGTTTTTATTTGAAGATATTCTTTTTCCCAATGTAGGCCTCTTAGCGCTTAGTATGTCCAATTGCAGTTTCTACAGAAAGAGTGTTTCAGAACGGCTCAATGAAAAGTAAGGTTCAACTCTGTTAGTTGAATGCACAGAACAGAAAGAATTTTCACAGAATGCTACTGTGTAGTTTATATTTGAATATACTCTTTTTTCCACTATTACCCTCTTAGCGCTCCGAATGTCCACTTGCATTTTCTACAGAAAGAGTGTTCAGAACTGCGCAATCAAAAGTATGGATTAACTCTGTTACCTTAATGAACATATCAGAAATAAGTTTCACACAATGCTTCTGTGTAGTTTTTATTTGAAGATATTATTTTTCCCAATAGAGGCCTCTTAGCACTCAGAATGTCCAATTGCAGTTTCTACAGAAAGAGTGTTTCAGAAAGGCTCAATCAAAAGTAAGGTTCAACTCTGTTAGTTGAATGCACAGAACAGAAAGAAGTTTCATACAATGCTTCTGTGTAGTTTATATTTGAACATATTCTTTTTTCCACTATTACCCACTTAGCGCTACGAATGTCCAGTTGCATTTTCTACAGACAGAGTGTTTCAAAACTGCTCAATCAAAAGTATGGTTTAACTCTGTTAGCTGAATGCTCAGATCAGAAAGAAGTTTCACAGAATGCTTCTGTGTAGTTTATATTTGAATATATTCCTTT
Source organism: Symphalangus syndactylus (assembly GCF_028878055.3). Taxonomy (NCBI): domain Eukaryota; kingdom Metazoa; phylum Chordata; class Mammalia; order Primates; family Hylobatidae; genus Symphalangus; species Symphalangus syndactylus. The sequence goes on along the minus strand of NC_072434.2, from coordinate 94,767,075 downwards.
TTCCACTACTACGCTCTTAGCGCTCCAAATGTCCAGTTGCATTTTCTACAGAAAGAGTGTTCAGATCTGCTCAGTCAAAAGTATGGTTTAACTCTGTTAGCTGAATGCACAGATCAGAAGGAAGTTTCACCGAATGATTCTGTGTAGTTTATATTTGAAGACATTCCTTTTTCCACTATTACCCTCTTAGCGCTCCGAATCTCCACTTGCATTTTCTACAAAAAGAGTGTTTCATAACTGCTCAATCAAAAATATGTTTTATCTCTGTTAACTGAATTTACAGATCAGAAATAAGTTTCACAGAATGCATCTGTGTAGTTTTTATTTGAAGATATTCTTTTTCCCAATGTAGGCCTCTTAGCGCTTAGCATGTCCAATTGCAGTTTCTACAGAAAGAGTGTTTCAGAACGGCTCAATCAAAAGTATGGTTCAACTCTGTTAGTTGAATGCACAGAACAGAAAGAATTTTCACAGAATGCTACTGTGTAGTTTATATTTGAATATACTCTTTTTTCCACTATTACCCTCTTAGCGCTCCGAATGTCCACTTGCATTTTCTACAGAAAGAGTGTTCAGAACTGCGCAATCAAAAGTATGGTTTAACTCTGTTAGCTTAATGAACATATCAGAAATAAGTTTCACACAATGCTTCTGTGTAGTTTTTATTTGAAGATATTATTTTTCCCAATAGAGGCCTCTTAGCACTCAGAATGTCCAATTGCAGTTTCTACAGAAAGAGTGTTTCAGAAAGGCTCAATCAAAAGTAAGGTTCAACTCTGTTAGTTGAATGCACAGAACAGAAAGAAGTTTCATAAAATGCTTCTGTGTAGTTTATATTTGAACATATTCTTTTTTCCACTAATACCCACTTAGCGCTACGAATGTCCAGTTGCATTTTCTACAGACAGAGTGTTTCAAAACTGCTCAATCAAAAGTATAGTTTAACTCTGTTAGCTGAATGCTCAGATCAGAAAGAAGTTTCACAGAATGCTTCTGTGTAGTTTATATTTTAATATATTCCTTTTTCCACTACTACTCTCTTAGCGCTCCAAATGTCCAGTTGCATTTTCTACAGAAAGAGTGTTCAGATCTGCTCAATCAAAAGTATGGTTTAACTCTGTTAGCTGAATGCACAGATCAGAAAGAAGTTTCACAGAATGATTCTGTGTAGTTTATATTTGGAGACATTCCTTTTTCCACTATTACCCTCTTAGCGCTCCGAATCTCCACTTGCATTTTCTACAGACAGAGTGTTTCAGAACGGCTCAATCAAAACTAAGGTTCAACTCTTTTAGTTGAACAAACAGAACAGAAAGAAGTTTCACACAATTCTTCTGTGTAGTTTTTATTTGTAGACATTCTTTTTCCCAATATAGGCCTCTTAGCGCTCAGAATGTCCAATTGCAGTTTCTACAGAAAGAGTGTTTCAGAACGGCTCAATCAAAAGTAAGGTTCAACTCTGTTAGTTGAATGCACAGAACAGAAAGAAGTTTCATACAATGCTTCTGTGTAGTTTATATTTGAACATATTCTTTTTTCCACTATTACCCACTTAGCGCTACGAATGTCCAGTTGCATTTTCTACAGACAGAGTGTTTCAAAACTGCTCAATCAAAAGTATGGTTTAACTCTGTTAGCTGAATGCTCAGATCAGAAAGAAGTTTCACAGAATGCTTCTGTGTAGTTTATATTTGAATATATTCCTTTTTCCACTACTACTCTCTTAGCGCTCCAAATGTCCAGTTGCATTTTCTACAGAAAGAGTGTTCAGATCTGCTCAATCAAAAGTATGGTTTAACTCTGTTAGCTGAATGCACAGATCAGAAAGAAGTTTCACAGAATGATTCTGTGTAGTTTATATTTGGAGACATTCCTTTTTCCACTATTACCCTCTTAGCGCTCCGAATCTCCACTTGCATTTTCTACAGAAAGAGTGTTTCAGAACGGCTCAATCAAAACTAAGGTTCAACACTTTTAGTTGAACAAACAGAACAGAAAGAAGTTTCACAATATTCTTCTGTGTAGTTTTTATTTGTAGACATTCTTTTTCCCAATATAGGCCTCTTAGCGCTCAGAATGTCCAATTGCAGTTTCTACAGAAAGAGAGTTTCAGAACGGCTCAATCAAAAGTAAGGTTCAACTCTGTTAGTTGAATGCACAGAACAGAAAGAAGTTTCATACAATGCTTCTGTGTAGTTTATATTTGAACATATTCTTTTTTCCACTATTACCCACTTAGCGCTACGAATGTCCAGTTGCATTTTCTACAGACAGAGTGTTTCAAAACAGCTCAATCAAAAGTATGGTTTAACTCTGTTAGCTGAATGCTCAGATCAGAAAGAAGTTTCACAGAATGCTTCTGTGTAGTTTATATTTGAATATATTCCTTTTTCCACTACTACTCTCTTAGCGCTCCAAATGTCCAGTTGCATTTTCTACAGAAAGAGTGTTCAGATCTGCTCAATCAAAAGTATGGTTTAACTCTGTTAGCTGAATGCACAGATCAGAAAGAAGTTTCACAGAATGATTCTGTGTAGTTTATATTTGGAGACATTCCTTTTTCCACTATTACCCTCTTAGCGCTCCGAATCTCCACTTGCATTTTCTACAGAAAGAGTGTTTCAGAACGGCTCAATCAAAACTAAGGTTCAACACTTTTAGTTGAACAAACAGAACAGAAAGAAGTTTCACACAATTCTTCTGTGTAGTTTTTATTTGTAGACATTCTTTTTCCCAATATAGGCCTCTTAGCGCTCAGAATGTCCAATTGCAGTTTCTACAGAAAGAGAGTTTCAGAACGGCTCAATCAAAAGTAAGGTTCAACTCTGTTAGTTGAACGCACAGAACAGAAAGAAGTTTCATACAATGCTTCTGTGTAGTTTATATTTGAACATATTCTTTTTTCCACTATTACCCACTTAGCGCTACGAATGTCCAGTTGCATTTTCTACAGACAGAGTGTTACAAAACTGCTCAATCATAAGTATGGTTTAACTCTGTTAGCTGAATGCTCAGATCAGAAAGAAGTTTCACAGAATGCTTCTGTGTAGTTTATATTTGAATATATTCCTTTTTCCACTACTACGCTCTTAGCGCTCCAAATGTCCAGTTGCATTTCCTACAGAAAGAGTGTTCAGATCTGCTCAATCAAAAGTATGGTTTAACTCTGTTAGCTGAATGCACAGATCAGAAAGAAGTTTCACCGAATGATTCTGTTTAGTTTATATTTGAAGACATTCCTTTTTCCACTATTACCCTCTTAGCGCTCCGAATCTCCACTTGCATTTTCTACAAAAAGAGTGTTTCATAACTGCTCAATCAAAAATATGTTTTATCTCTGTTAACTGAATTTACAGATCAGAAATAAGTTTCACAGAATGCATCTGTGTAGTTTTTATTTGAAGATATTCTTTTTCCCAATGTAGGCCTCTTAGCGCTTAGCATGTCCAAATGCAGTATCTACAGAAAGAGTGTTTCAGAACGGCTCAATCAAAAGTAAGGTTCAACTCTGTTAGTTGAATGCACAGAACAGAAAGAATTTTCACACAATGCTACTGTGTAGTTTATATTTGAATATACTCTTTTTTCCACTATTACCCTCTTAGCGCTCCGAATGTCCACTTGCATTTTCTACAGAAAGAGTGTTCAGAACTGCGCAATCAAAAGTATGGTTTAACTCTGTTAGCTTAATGAACATATCAGAAATAAGTTTCACACAATGCTTCTGTGTAGTTTTTATTTGAAGATATTATTTTTCCCAATAGAGGCCTCTTAGCGCTCAGAATGTCCAATTGCAGTTTCTACAGAAAGAGTGTTTCAGAAAGGCTCAATCAAAAGTAAGGTTCAACTCTGTTAGTTGAATGCACAGAACAGAAAGAAGTTTCATAAAATGCTTCTGTGTAGTTTATATTTGAACATATTCTTTTTTCCACTAATACCCACTTAGCGCTACGAATGTCCAGTTGCATTTTCTACAGACAGAGGGTTTCAAAACTGCTCAATCAAAAGTATAGTTTAACTCTGTTAGCTGAATGCTCAGATCAGAAAGAAGTTTCACAGAATGCTTCTGTGTAGTTTCTATTTGAATATATTCCTTTTTCCACTACTACTCTCTTAGCGCTCCAAATGTGCAGTTGCATTTTCTACAGAAAGAGTGTTCAGATCTGCTCAATCAAAAGTATGGTTTAACTCTGTTAGCTGAATGCACAGATCAGAAAGAAGTTTCACAGAATGATTCTGTGTAGTTTATATTTGGAGACATTCCTTTTTCCACTATTACCCTCTTAGCGCTCCGAATCTCCACTTGCATTTTCTACAGACAGAGTGTTTCAGAACGGCTCAATCAAAACTAAGGTTCAACTCTTTTAGTTGAACAAACAGAACAGAAAGAAGTTTCACACAATTCTTCTGTGTAGTTTTTATTTCTAGACATTCTTTTTCCCAATATAGGCCTCTTAGCGCTCAGAATGTCCAATTGCAGTTTCTACAGAAAGAGTGTTTCAGAACGGCTCAATCAAAAGTAAGGTTCAACTCTGTTAGTTGAATGCACAGAACAGAAAGAAGTTTCATACAATGCTTCTGTGTAGTTTATATTTGAACATATTCTTTTTTCCACTATTACCCACTTAGCGCTACGAATGTCCAGTTGCATTTTCTACAGACAGAGTGTTTCAAAACTGCTCAATCAAAAGTATGGTTTAACTCTGTTAGCTGAATGCTCAGATCAGAAAGAAGTTTCACAGAATGCTTCTGTGTAGTTTATATTTGAATATATTCCTTTTTCCACTACTACTCTCTTAGCGCTCCAAATGTCCAGTTGCATTTTCTACAGAAAGAGTGTTCAGATCTGCTCAATCAAAAGTATGGTTTAACTCTGTTAGCTGAATGCACAGATCAGAAAGAAGTTTCACAGAATGATTCTGTGTAGTTTATATTTGGAGACATTCCTTTTTCCACTATTACCCTCTTAGCGCTCCGAATCTCCACTTGCATTTTCTACAGAAAGAGTGTTTCAGAACGGCTCAATCAAAACTAAGTTTCAACACTTTTAGTTGAACAAACAGAACAGAAAGAAGTTTCACAATATTCTTCTGTGTAGTTTTTATTTGTAGACATTCTTTTTCCCAATATAGGCCTCTTAGCGCTCAGAATGTCCAATTGCAGTTTCTACAGAAAGAGAGTTTCAGAACGGCTCAATCAAAAGTAAGGTTCAACTCTGTTAGTTGAATGCACAGAACAGAAAGAAGTTTCATACAATGCTTCTGTGTAGTTTATATTTGAACATATTCTTTTTTCCACTATTACCCACTTAGCGCTACGAATGTCCAGTTGCATTTTCTACAGACAGAGTGTTTCAAAACTGCTCAATCAAAAGTATGGTTTAACTCTGTTAGCTGAATGCACAGATCAGAAAGAAGTTTCACAGAATGATTCTGTGTAGTTTATATTTGGAGACATTCCTTTTTCCACTATTACCCTCTTAGCGCTCCGAATCTCCACTTGCATTTTCTACAGAAAGAGTGTTTCAGAACGGCTCAATCAAAACTAAGATTCAACTCTTTTAGTTGAACAAAGAGAACTGAAAGAAGTTTCACACAATTCTTCTGTGTAGTTTTTATTTGTAGACATTCTTTTTCCCCATATAGGCCTCCTAGCGCTCAGAATGTCGAATTGCAGTTTCTACAGAAAGAGTGTTTCAGAACGGCTCAATCAAAAGTAAGGTTCAACTCTGTTAGTTGAATGCACAGAACAGAAAGAAGTTTCATACAATGCTTCTGTGTAGTTTATATTTGAACATATTCTTTTTTCCACTATTACCCACTTAGCGCTACGAATGTCCAGTTGCATTTTCTACAGACAGAGTGTTTCAAAACTGCTCAATCAAAAGTATTTTTTAACTCTGTTAGCTGAATGCTCAGATCAGAAAGAAGTTTCACAGAATGCTTCTGTGTAGTTTATATTTGAATATATTCCTTTTTCCACTACCACGCTCTTAGCGCTCCAAATGTCCAGTTGCATTTTCTACAGAAAGAGTGTTCAGATCTGCTCAATCAAAAGTATGGTTTAACTCTGTTAGCTGAATGCACAGATCAGAAAGAAGTTTCACCGAATGATTCTGTGTAGTTTATATTTGAAGACATTCCTTTTTCCACTATTACCCTCTTAGCGCTCCGAATCTCCACTTGCATTTTCTACAAAAAGAGTGTTTCATAACTGCTCAATCAAAAATATGTTTTATCTCTGTTAACTGAATTTACAGATCAGAAATAAGTTTCACAGAATGCATCTGTGTAGTTTTTATTTGAAGGTATTCTTTTTCCCAATGTAGGCCTCTTAGCGCTTAGCATGTCCAATTGCAGTTTCTACAGAAAGAGTGTTTCAGAACGGCTCAATCAAAAGTAAGGTTCAACTCTGTTAGTTGAATGCACAGAACAGAAAGAATTTTCACAGAATGCTACTGTGTAGTTTATATTTGAATATACTCTTTTTTCCACTATTACCCTCTTAGCGCTCCGAATGTCCACTTGCATTTTCTACAGAAAGAGTGTTCAGAACTGCGCAATCAAAAGTATGGATTAACTCTGTTAGCTTAATGAACATATCAGAAATAAGTTTCACACAATGCTTCTGTGTAGTTTTTATTTGAAGATATTATTTTTCCCTATAGAGGCCTCTTAGCACACAGAATGTCCAATTGCAGTTTCTACAGAAAGAGTGTTTCAGAAAGGCTCAATCAAACGTAAGGTTCAACTCTGTTAGTTGAATGCACAGAACAGAAAGAAGTTTCATACAATGCTTCTGTGTAGTTTATATTTGAACATATTCTTTTTTCCACTATTACCCACTTAGCGCTACGAATGTCCAGTTGCATTTTCTACAGACAGAGTGTTTCAAAACTGCTCAATCAAAAGTATGGTTTAACTCTGTTAGCTGAATGCACAGATCAGAAAGAAGTTTCACAGAATGATTCTGTGTAGTTTATATTTGGAGACATTCCTTTTTCCACTATTACCCTCTTAGCGCTCCGAATCTCCACTTTCATTTTCTACAGAAAGACTGTTTCAGAACGGCTCAATCAAAGCTAAGGTTCAACTCTTTTAGTTGAACAAACGCAACAGAAAGAAGTTTCACACAATTCTTCTGTGTAGTTTTTATTTGTAGACATTTTTTTCCCAATATAGGCCTCCTAGCGCTCAGAATTTTCAATTGCAGTTTCTACAGATAGAGTGTTTCAGAACGGCTCAATCAAAAGTAAGGTTCAACTCTGTTAGTTGAATGCACAGAACAGAAAGAAGTTTCATACAATGCTTCTGTGTAGTTTATATTTGAACATATTCTTTTTTCCACTATTACCCACTTAGCGCTACGAATGTCAAGTTGCGTTTTCTACAGACAGAGTGTTTCAAAACTGCTCAATCAAAAGTGTGGTTTAACTCTGTTAGCTGAATGCTCAGATCAGAAAGAAGTTTCACAGAATGCTTCTGTGTAGTTTATATTTGAATATATTCCTTTTTCCACTACTACGCTCTTAGCGCTCCAAATGTCCAGTTGCATTTTCTACAGAAAGAGTGTTCAGATCTGCTCAATCAAAAGTATGGTTTAACTCTGTTAGTTGAATGCACAGATCAGAAAGAAGTTTCACAGAATGATTCTGTGTAGTTTATATTTGGAGACATTCCTTTTTCCACTATTACCCTCTTAGCGCTCCGAATCTCCATTGCATTTTCTACAGAAAGAGTGTTTCAGAACGGCTCAATCAAAACTAAGGTTCAACTCTTTTAGTTGAACAATCAGAACAGAAAGAAGTTTCACACAATTCTTCTGTGTAGTTTTATTTGTAGACATTCTTTTTCCCAATATAGGCCTCCTAGCGCTCAGAAGGTCCAATGGCAGTTTCTACAGAAAGAGTGTTTCAGAACGCCTCAATCAAAAGTAGGGTTCAACTCTGTTAGTTGAATGCACAGAACAGAAAGAATTCTCACAGAATGCTACTGTGTAGTTTATATTTGAATATATTCCCTTTTCCACTATTACCCTCTTAGCGCTCCGAATGTCCACTTGCATTTTCTACAGAAAGAGTGTTCAGAACTGCGCAATCAAAAGTATGGTTTAACTCTGTTAGCTTAATGAACATATCAGAAATAAGTTTCACACAATTCTTCTGTGTAGTTTTTATTTGAAGATATTATTTTTCCCAATAGAGGCCTCTTAGCGCTCAGAATGTCCAATTGCAGTTTCTACAGAAAGAGTGTTTCAGAAAGGCTCAATCAAAATTAAGGTTCAACTCTGTTAGTTGAATGCACAGAACAGAAAGAAGTTTCATACAATGCTTCTGTGTAGTTTATATTTGAACATATTCTTTTTTCCACTATTACCCACTTAGCGCTACGAATGTCCAGTTGCATTTTCTACAGACAGAGTGTTTCAAAACTGCTCAATCAAAAGTATGGTTTAACTCTCTTAGCTGAATGCTCAGATCAGAAAGAAGTTTCACAGAATGCTTCTGTGTAGTTTATATTTGAATATATTCCTTTTTCCACTACTACTCTCTTAGCGCTCCAAATGTCCAGTTGCATTTTCTACAGAAAGAGTGTTCAGATCTGCTCAATCAAAAGTATGGTTTAACTCTGTTAGCTGAATGCACAGACCAGAAAGAAGTTTCACATAATGATTCTGTGTATTTTATATTTGGAGACATTCCTTTTTCCACTATTACCCTCTAAGCGCTCCGAATCTCCACTTGCATTTTCTACAGAAAGAGTGTTTCAGAACGGCTCAATCAAAACTAAGGTTCAACTCTTTTAGTTGAACAAAGAGAACTGAAAGAAGTTTCACACAATTCTTCTGTGTAGTTTTTATTTGTAGATATTCTTTTTCCCAATATAGGCCTCCTAGCGCTCAGAATGTCCAATTGCAGTTTCTACAGAAAGAGTGTTGCAGAACGGCTCAATCAAAAGTAAGGTTCAACTCTGTTAGTTGAATGCACAGAACAGAAAGAAGTTTCATACAATGCTTCTGTGTAGTTTATATTTGAACATATTCTTTTTTCCACTATTACCCACTTAGCGCTACGAATGTCCAGTTGCATTTTCTACAGACAGAGTGTTTCAAAACTGCTCAATCAAAAATATGTTTTAACTCTGTTAGCTGAATGCTCAGATCAGAAAGAAGTTTCACAGAATGCTTCTGTGTAGTTTATATTTGAATATATTCCTTTTTCCACTACTACGCTCTTAGCGCTCCAAATGTCCAGTTGCATTTTCTACAGAAAGAGTGTTCAGATCTGCTCAATCAAAAGTATGGTTTAACTCTGTTAGCTGAATGCACAGATCAGAAGGAAGTTTCACCGAATGATTCTGTGTAGTTTATATTTGAAGACATTCCTTTTTCCACTATTACCCTCTTAGCGCTCCGAATCTCCACTTGCATTTTCTACAAAAAGAGTGTTTCATAACTGCTCAATCAAAAATATGTTTTATCTCTGTTAACTGAATTTACAGATCAGAAATAAGTTTCACAGAATGCATCTGTGTAGTTTTTATTTGAAGATATTCTTTTTCCCAATGTAGGCCTCTTAGCGCTTAGCATGTCCAATTGCAGTTTCTACAGAAAGAGTGTTTCAGAATGGCTCAATCAAAAGTATGGTTCAACTCTGTTAGTTGAATGCACAGAACAGAAAGAATTTTCACAGAATGCTACTGTGTAGTTTATATTTGAATATACTCTTTTTTCCACTATTACCCTCTTAGCCCTCCGAATGTCCACTTGCATTTTCTACAGAAAGAGTGTTCTGAACTGCGCAATCAAAAGTATGATTTAATTCTGTTAGCTTAATGAACATATCAGAAATAAGTTTCACACAATGCTTCTGTGTAGTTTTTATTTGAAGATATTATTTTTCCCAATAGAGGCCTCTTAGCGCTCAGAATGTCCAATTGCAGTTTCTACAGAAAGAGTGTTTCAGAAAGGCTCAATCAAATGTAAGGTTCAACTCTGTTAGTTGAATGCACAGAACAGAAAGAAGTTTCATACAATGCTTCTGTGTAGTTTATATTTGAACATATTCTTTTTTCCACTATTACCCACTTAGCGCTACGAATGTCCAGTTGCATTTTCTACAGACAGAGTGTTTCAAAACTACTCAATCAAAAGTATGGTTTAACTCTGTTAGCTGAATGCTCAGATCAGAAAGAAGTTTCACAGAATGCTTCTGTGTAGTTTATATTTGAATATATTCCTTTTTCCACTACTACTCTCTTAGCGCTCCAAATGTCCAGTTGCATTTTCTACAGAAAGAGTGTTCAGATCTGCTCAATCAAAAGTATGGTTTAACTCTGTTAGCTGAATGCACAGATCAGAAAGAAGTTTCACAGAATGATTCTGTGTAGTTTATATTTGGAGACATTCCTTTTTCCACTATTACCCTCTAAGCGCTCCGAATCTCCACTTGCATTTTCTACAGAAAGAGTGATTCAGAACGGCTCAATCAAAACTAAGGTTCAACTCTTTTAGTTGAACAAACAGAACAGAAAGAAGTTTCGCACAATTCTTCTGTGTAGTTTTTATTTGTAGACATTCTTTTTCCCCATATAGGCCTCCTAGCGCTCAGAATGTCCAATTGCAGTTTCTACAGAAAGAGTGTTTCAGAACGGCTCAATCAAAAGTAAGGTTCAACTCTGTTAGTTGAATGCACAGAACAGAAAGAAGTTTCATACAATGCTTCTGTGTAGTTTATATTTGAACATATTCTTTTTTCCACTATTACCCACTTAGCGCTACGAATGTCCAGTTGCATTTTCTACAGACAGAGTGTTTCAAAACTGCTCAATCAAAAGTATGGTTTAACTCTGTTAGCTGAATGCTCAGATCAGAAAGAAGTTTCACAGAATGCTTCTGTGTAGTTTATATTTGAATATATTCCGTTTTCCACTACTACGCTCTTAGCGCTCCAAATGTCCAGTTGCATTTTCTACAAAAAGAGTGTTCAGATCTGCTCAATCAAAAGTATGGTTTAACTCTGTTAGCTGAATGCACAGATCAGAAGGAAGTTTCACCGAATGATTCTGTTTAGTTTATATTTGAAGACATTCCTTTTTCCACTATTACCCTCTTAGCGCTCCGAATCTCCACTTGCATTTTCTACAAAAAGAGTGTTTCATAACTGCTCAATCAAAAATATATTTTATCTCTGTTAACTGAATTTACAGATCAGTAATAAGTTTCACAGAATGCATCTGTGTAGTTTTTATTTGAAGATATTCTTTTTCCCAATGTAGGCCTCTTAGCGCTTAGCATGTCCAATTGCAGTTTCTACAGAAAGAGTGTTTCAGAACGGCTCAATGAAAAGTAAGGTTCAACTCTGTTAGTTGAATGCACAGAACAGAAAGAATTTTCACAGAATGCTACTGTGTAGTTTATATTTGAATATACTCTTTTTTCCACTATTACCCTCTTAGCGCTCCGAATGTCCACTTGCATTTTCTACAGAAAGAGTGTTCAGAACTGCGCAATCAAAAGTATGGATTAACTCTGTTACCTTAATGAACATATCAGAAATAAGTTTCACACAATGCTTCTGTGTAGTTTTTATTTGAAGATATTATTTTTCCCAATAGAGGCCTCTTAGCACTCAGAATGTCCAATTGCAGTTTCTACAGAAAGAGTGTTTCAGAAAGGCTCAATCAAAAGTAAGGTTCAACTCTGTTAGTTGAATGCACAGAACAGAAAGAAGTTTCATACAATGCTTCTGTGTAGTTTATATTTGAACATATTCTTTTTTCCACTATTACCCACTTAGCGCTACGAATGTCCAGTTGCATTTTCTACAGACAGAGTGTTTCAAAACTGCTCAATCAAAAGTATGGTTTAACTCTGTTAGCTGAATGCTCAGATCAGAAAGAAGTTTCACAGAATGCTTCTGTGTAGTTTATATTTGAATATATTCCTTTTTCCACTACTACGCTCTTAGCGCTCCAAATGTCCAGTTGCATTTTCTACAGAAAGAGTGTTCAGATCTGCTCAGTCAAAAGTATGGTTTAACTCTGTTAGCTGAATGCACAGATCAGAAGGAAGTTTCACCGAATGATTCTGTTTAGTTTATATTTGAAGACATTCCTTTTTCCACTATTACCCTCTTAGCGCTCCGAATCTCCACTTGCATTTTCTACAAAAAGAGTGTTTCATAACTGCTCAATCAAAAATATGTTTTATCTCTGTTAACTGAATTTAGAGATCAGAAATAAGTTTCACAGAATGCATCTGTGTAGTTTTTATTTGAAGATATTCTTTTTCCCAATGTAGGCCTCTTAGCGCTTAGCATGTCCAATTGCAGTTTCTACAGAAAGAGTGTTTCAGAACGGCTCAATCAAAAGTATGGTTCAACTCTGTTAGTTGAATGCACAGAACAGAAAGAATTTTCACAGAATGCTACTGTGTAGTTTATATTTGAATATACTCTTTTTTCCACTATTACCCTCTTAGCGCTCCGAATGTCCACTTGCATTTTCTACAGAAAGAGTGTTCAGAACTGCGCAATCAAAAGTATGGTTTAACTCTGTTAGCTTAATGAACATATCAGAAATAAGTTTCACACAATGCTTCTGTGTAGTTTTTATTTGAAGATATTATTTTTCCCAATAGAGGCCTCTTAGCGCTCAGAATGTCCAATTGCAGTTTCTACAGAAAGAGTGTTTCAGAAATGCTCAATCAAAAGTAAGGTTCAACTCTGTTAGTTGAATGCACAGAACAGAAAGAAGTTTCATAAAATGCTTCTGTGTAGTTTATATTTGAACATATTCTTTTTTCCACTAATACCCACTTAGCGCTACGAATGTCCAGTTGCATTTTCTACAGACAGAGTGTTTCAAAACTGCTCAATCAAAAGTATAGTTTAACTCTGTTAGCTGAATGCTCAGATCAGAAAGAAGTTTCACAGAATGCTTCTGTGTAGTTTATATTTTAATATATTCCTTTTTCCACTACTACTCTCTTAGCGCTCCAAATGTCCAGTTGCATTTTCTACAGAAAGAGTGTTCAGATCTGCTCAATCAAAAGTATGGTTTAACTCTGTTAGCTGAATGCACAGATCAGAAAGAAGTTTCACAGAATGATTCTGTGTAGTTTATATTTGGAGACATTCCTTTTTCCACTATTACCCTCTTAGCGCTCCGAATCTCCACTTGCATTTTCTACAGACAGAGTGTTTCAGAACGGCTCAATCAAAACTAAGGTTCAACTCTTTTAGTTGAACAAACAGAACAGAAAGAAGTTTCACACAATTCTTCTGTGTAGTTTTTATTTGTAGACATTCTTTTTCCCAATATAGGCCTCTTAGCGCTCAGAATGTCCAATTGCAGTTTCTACAGAAAGAGTGTTTCAGAACGGCTCAATCAAAAGTAAGGTTCAACTCTGTTAGTTGAATGCACAGAACAGAAAGAAGTTTCATACAATGCTTCTGTGTAGTTTATATTTGAACATATTCTTTTTTCCACTATTACCCACTTAGCGCTACGAATGTCCAGTTGCATTTTCTACAGACAGAGTGTTTCAAAAGTGCTCAATCAAAAGTATGGTTTAACTCTGTTAGCTGAATGCTCAGATCAGAAAGAAGTTTCACAGAATGCTTCTGTGTAGTTTATATTTGAATATATTCCTTTTTCCACTACTACTCTCTTAGCGCTCCAAATGTCCAGTTGCATTTTCTACAGAAAGAGTGTTCAGATCTGCTCAATCAAAAGTATGGTTTAACTCTGTTAGCTGAATGCACAGATCAGAAAGAAGTTTCACAGAATGATTCTGTGTAGTTTATATTTGGAGACATTCCTTTTTCCACTATTACCCTCTTAGCGCTCGGAATCTCCACTTGCATTTTCTACAGAAAGAGTGTTTCAGAACGGCTCAATCAAAACTAAGGTTCAACACTTTTAGTTGAACAAACAGAACAGAAAGAAGTTTCACACAATTCTTCTGTGTAGTTTTTATTTGTAGACATTCCTTTTCCCAATATAGGCCTCTTAGCGCTCAGAATGTCCAATTGCAGTTTCTACAGAAAGAGAGTTTCAGAACGGCTCAATCAAAAGTAAGGTTCAACTCTGTTAGTTGAATGCACAGAACAGAAAGAAGTTTCATACAATGCTTCTGTGTAGTTTATATTTGAACATATTCTTTTTTCCACTATTACCCACTTAGCGCTACGAATGTCCAGTTGCGTTTTCTACAGACAGAGTGTTACAAAACTGCTCAATCAAAAGTATGGTTTAACTCTGTTAGCTGAATGCTCAGATCAGAAAGAAGTTTCACAGAATGCTTCTGTGTAGTTTATATTTGAATATATTCCTTTTTCCACTACTACGCTCTTAGCGCTCCAAATGTCCAGTTGCATTTCCTACAGAAAGAGTGTTCAGATCTGCTCAATCAAAAGTATGGTTTAACTCTGTTAGCTGAATGCACAGATCAGAAAGAAGTTTCACCGAATGATTCTGTTTAGTTTATATTTGAAGACATTCCTTTTTCCACTATTACCCTCTTAGCACTCCGAATCTCCACTTGCATTTTCTACAAAAAGAGTGTTTCATAACTGCTCAATCAAAAATATGTTTTATCTCTGTTAACTGAATTTACAGATCAGAAATAAGTTTCACAGAATGCATCTGTGTAGTTTTTATTTGAAGATATTCTTTTTCCCAATGTAGGCCTCTTAGCGCTTAGCATGTCCAATTGCAGTATCTACAGAAAGAGTGTTTCAGAACGGCTCAATCAAAAGTAAGGTTCAACTCTGTTAGTTGAATGCACAGAACAGAAAGAATTTTCACAGAATGCTACTGTGTAGTTTATATTTGAATATACTCTTTTTTCCACTATTACCCTCTTAGCGCTCCGAATGTCCACTTGCATTTTCTACAGAAAGAGTGTTCAGAACTGCGCAATCAAAAGTATGGATTAACTCTGTTAGCTTAATGAACATATCAGAAATAAGTTTCACACAATGCTTCTGTGTAGTTTTTATTTGAAGATATTATTTTTCCCTATAGAGGCCTCTTAGCACTCAGAATGTCCAATTGCAGTTTCTACAGAAAGAGTGTTTCAGAAAGGCTCAATCAAACGTAAGGTTCAACTCTGTTAGTTGAATGCACAGAACAGAAAGAAGTTTCATACAATGCTTCTGTGTAGTTTATATTTGAACATATTCTTTTTTCCACTATTACCCACTTAGCGCTACGAATGTCCAGTTGCATTTTCTACAGACAGATTGTTTCAAAACTGCTCAATCAAAAGTATGGTTTAACTCTGTTAGCTGAATGCACAGATCAGAAAGAAGTTTCACAGAATGATTCTGTGTAGTTTATATTTGGAGACATTCCTTTTTCCACTATTACCCTCTTAGCGCTCCGAATCTCCACTTGCATTTTCTACAGAAAGAGTGTTTCAGAACGGCTCAATCAAAACTAAGATTCAACTCTTTTAGTTGAACAAAGAGAACTGAAAGAAGTTTCACACAATTCTTCTGTGTAGTTTTTATTTGTAGACATTCTTTTTCCCAATATAGGCCTCCTAGCGCTCAGAATGTCCAATTGCAGTTCCTACAGAAAGAGTGTTGCAGAACGGCTCAATCAAAAGTAAGGTTCAACTCTGTTAGTTGAATGCACAGAACAGAAAGAAGTTTCATACAATGCTTCTGTGTAGTTTATATTTGAACATATTATTTTTTCCACTATTACCCACTTAGCGCTACGAATGTCCAGTTGCATTTTCTACAGACAGAGTGTTTCAAAACTGCTCAATCAAAAGTATGGTTTAACTCTGTTAGCTGAATGCTCAGATCAGAAAGAAGTTTCACAGAATGCTTCTGTGTAGTTTATATTTGAATATATTCCTTTTTCCACTACTACGCTCTTAGCGCTCCAAATGTCCAGTTGCATTTTCTACAGAAAGAGTGTTCAGATCTGCTCAATCAAAAGTATGGTTTAACTCTGTTAGATGAATGCACAGATCAGAAAGAAGTTTCACCGAATGATTCTGTTTAGTTTATATTTGAAGACATTCCTTTTTCCACTATTACCCTCTTAGCGCTCCGAATCTCCACTTGCATTTTCTACAAAAAGAGTGTTTCATAACTGCTCAATCAAAAATATGTTTTATCTCTGTTAACTGAATTTACAGATCAGAAATAAGTTTCACAGAATGCATCTGTGTAGTTTTTATTTGAAGGTATTCTTTTTCCCAATGTAGGCCTCTTAGCGCTTAGCATGTCCAATTGCAGTTTCTACAGAAAGAGTGTTTCAGAACGGCTCAATCAAAAGTAAGGTTCAACTCTGTTAGTTGAATGCACAGAACAGAAAGAATTTTCACAGAATGCTACTGTGTAGTTTATATTTGAATATACTCTTTTTTCCACTATTACCCTCTTAGCGCTCCGAATGTCCACTTGCATTTTCTACAGAAAGAGTGTTCAGAACTGCGCAATCAAAAGTATGGATTAACTCTGTTAGCTTAATGAACATATCAGAAATAAGTTTCACACAATGCTTCTGTGTAGTTTTTATTTGAAGATATTATTTTTCCCTACAGAGGCCTCTTAGCACACAGAATGTCCAATTGCAGTTTCTACAGAAAGAGTGTTTCAGAAAGGCTCAATCAAACGTAAGGTTCAACTCTGTTAGTTGAATGCACAGAACAGAAAGTAGTTTCATACAATGCTTCTGTGTAGTTTACATTTGAACATATTCTTTTTTCCACTATTACCCACTTAGCGCTACGAATGTCCAGTTGCATTTTCTACAGACAGAGTGTTTCAAAACTGCTCAATCAAAAGTATGGTTTAACTCTGTTAGCTGAATGCACAGATCAGAAAGAAGTTTCACAGAATGATTCTGTGTAGTTTATATTTGGAGACATTCCTTTTTCCACTATTACCCTCTTAGCGCTCCGAATCTCCACTTTCATTTTCTACAGAAAGACTGTTTCAGAACGGCTCAATCAAAGCTAAGTTTCAACTCTTTTAGTTGAACAAACGCAACAGAAAGAAGTTTCACACAATTCTTCTGTGTAGTTTTTATTTGTAGACATTTTTTTCCCAATATAGGCCTCCTAGCGCTCAGAATTTTCAATTGCAGTTTCTACAGATAGAGTGTTTCAGAACGGCTCAATCAAAAGTAAGGTTCAACTCTGTTAGTTGAATGCACAGAACAGAAAGAAGTTTCATACAATGCTTCTGTGTAGTTTATATTTGAACATATTCTTTTTTCCACTATTACCCACTTAGCGCTACGAATGTCAAGTTGCGTTTTCTACAGACAGAGTGTTTCAAACTGCTCAATCAAAAGTGTGGTTTAACTCTGTTAGCTGAATGCTCAGATCAGAAAGAAGTTTCACAGAATGCTTCTGTGTAGTTTATATTTGAATATATTCCTTTTTCCACTACTACGCTCTTAGCGCTCCAAATGTCCAGTTGCATTTTCTACAGAAAGAGTGTTCAGATCTGCTCAATCAAAAGTATGGTTTAACTCTGTTAGCTGAATGCACAGATCAGAAAGAAGTTTCACAGAATGAATCTGTGTAGTTTATATTTGGAGACATTCCTTTTTCCACTATTACCCTCTTAGCGCTCCGAATCTCCATTGCATTTTCTACAGAAAGAGTGTTTCAGAATGGCTCAATCAAAACTAAGGTTCAACTCTTTTAGTTGAACAAACAGAACAGAAAGAAGTTTCACACAATTCTTCTGTGTAGTTTTATTTGTAGACATTCTTTTTCCCAATATAGGCCTCCTAGCGCTCAGAAGGTCCAATGGCAGTTTCTACAGAAAGAGTGTTTCAGAACGCCTCAATCAAAAGTAAGGTTCAACTCTGTTAGTTGAATGCACAGAACAGAAAGAATTCTCACAGAATGCTACTGTGTAGTTTATATTTGAATATATTCCCTTTTCCACTATTACCCTCTTAGCGCTCCGAATGTCCAGTTGCATTTTCTACAGAAAGAGTGTTCAGAACTGCGCAATCAAAAGTATGGTTTAACTCTGTTAGCTTAATGAACATATCAGAAATAAGTTTCACACAATTCTTCTGTGTAGTTTTTATTTGTAGACATTCTTTTTCCCAATATAGGCCTCCTAGCGCTCAGAATGTCCAATTGCAGTTTCTACAGAAAGAGTGTTGCAGAACGGCTCAATCAAAAGTAAGGTTCAACTCTGTTAGTTGAATGCACAGAACAGAAAGAAGTTTCATACAATGCTTCTGTGTAGTTTATATTTGAACATATTCTTTTTTCCACTATTACCCACTTAGCGCTACGAATGTCCAGTTGCATTTTCTACAGACAGAGTGTTTCAAAACTGCTCAATCAAAAGTATGTTTTAACTCTGTTAGCTGAATGCTCAGATCAGAAAGAAGTTTCACAGAATGCTTCTGTGTAGTTTATATTTGAATATATTCCTTTTTCCACTACTACGCTCTTAGCGCTCCAAATGTCCAGTTGCATTTTCTACAGAAAGAGTGTTCAGATCTGCTCAATCAAAAGTATGGTTTAACTCTGTTAGCTGAATGCACAGATCAGAAGGAAGTTTCACCGAATGATTCTGTGTAGTTTATATTTGAAGACATTCCTTTTTCCACTATTACCCTCTTAGCGCTCCGAATCTCCACTTGCATTTTCTACAAAAAGAGTGTTTCATAACTGCTCAATCAAAAATATGTTTTATCTCTGTTAACTGAATTTACAGATCAGAAATAAGTTTCACAGAATGCATCTGTGTAGTTTTTATTTGAAGATATTATTTTTCCCAATGTAGGCCTCTTAGCGCTTAGCATGTCCAATTGCAGTTTCTACAGAAAGAGTGTTTCAGAATGGCTCAATCAAAAGTATGGTTCAACTCTGTTAGTTGAATGCACAGAACAGAAAGAATTTTCACAGAATGCTACTGTGTAGTTTATATTTGAATATAGTCTTTTTTCCACTATTACCCTCTTAGCCCTCCGAATGTCCACTTGCATTTTCTACAGAAAGAGTGTTCTGAACTGCGCAATCAAAAGTATGATTTAACTCTGTTAGCTTAATGAACATATCAGAAATAAGTTTCACACAATGCTTCTGTGTAGTTTTTATTTGAAGATATTATTTTTCCCAATAGAGGCCTCTTAGCGCTCAGAATGTCCAATTGCAGTTTCTACAGAAAGAGTGTTTCAGAAAGGCTCAATCAAATGTAAGGTTCAACTCTGTTAGTTGAATGCACAGAACAGAAAGAAGTTTCATACAATGCTTCTGTGTAGTTTATATTTGAACATATTCTTTTTTCCACTATTACCCACTTAGCGATACGAATGTCCAGTTGCATTTTCTACAGACAGAGTGTTTCAAAACTACTCAATCAAAAGTATGGTTTAACTCTGTTAGCTGAATGCTCAGATCAGAAAGAAGTTTCACAGAATGCTTCTGTGTAGTTTATATTTGAATATATTCCTTTTTCCACTACTACTCTCTTAGCGCTCCAAATGTCCAGTTGCATTTTCTACAGAAAGAGTGTTCAGATCTGCTCAATCAAAAGTATGGTTTAACTCTGTTAGCTGAATGCACAGATCAGAAAGAAGTTTCACAGAATGATTCTGTGTAGTTTATATTTGGAGACATTCCTTTTTCCACTATTACCCTCTAAGCGCTCCGAATCTCCACTTGCATTTTCTACAGAAAGAGTGTTTCAGAACGGCTCAATCAAAACTAAGGTTCAACTCTTTTAGTTGAACAAACAGAACAGAAAGAAGTTTCGCACAATTCTTCTGTGTAGTTTTTATTTGTAGACATTCTTTTTCCCCATATAGGCCTCCTAGCGCTCAGAATGTCCAATTGCAGTTTCTACAGAAAGAGTGTTTCAGAACGGCTCAATCAAAAGTAAGGTTCAACTCTGTTAGTTGAATGCACAGAACAGAAAGAAGTTTCATACAATGCTTCTGTGTAGTTTATATTTGAACATATTCTTTTTTCCACTATTACCCACTTAGCGCTACGAATGTCCAGTTGCATTTTCTACAGACAGAGTGTTTCAAAACTGCTCAATCAAAAGTATGGTTTAACTCTGTTAGCTGAATGCTCAGATCAGAAAGAAGTTTCACAGAATGCTTCTGTGTAGTTTATATTTGAATATATTCCGTTTTCCACTACTACGCTCTTAGCGCTCCAAATGTCCAGTTGCATTTTCTACAAAAAGAGTGTTCAGATCTGCTCAATCAAAAGTATGGTTTAACTCTGTTAGCTGAATGCACAGATCAGAAGGAAGTTTCACCGAATGATTCTGTTTAGTTTATATTTGAAGACATTCCTTTTTCCACTATTACCCTCTTAGCGCTCCGAATCTCCACTTGCATTTTCTACAAAAAGAATGTTTCATAACTGCTCAATCAAAAATATATTTTATCTCTGTTAACTGAATTTACAGATCAGAAATAAGTTTCACAGAATGCATCTGTGTAGTTTTTATTTGAAGATATTCTTTTTCCCAATGTAGGCCTCTTAGCGCTTAGCATGTCCAATTGCAGTTTCTACAGAAAGAGTGTTTCAGAACGGCTCAATGAAAAGTAAGGTTCAACTCTGTTAGTTGAATGCACAGAACAGAAAGAATTTTCACAGAATGCTACTGTGTAGTTTATATTTGAATATACTCTTTTTTCCACTATTACCCTCTTAGCGCTCCGAATGTCCACTTGCATTTTCTACAGAAAGAGTGTTCAGAACTGCGCAATCAAAAGTATGGATTAACTCTGTTACCTTAATGAACATATCAGAAATAAGTTTCACACAATGATTCTGTGTAGTTTTTATTTGAAGATATTATTTTTCCCAATAGAGGCCTCTTAGCACTCAGAATGTCCAATTGCAGTTTCTACAGAAAGAGTGTTTCAGAAAGGCTCAATCAAAAGTAAGGTTCAACTCTGTTAGTTGAATGCACAGAACAGAAAGTAGTTTCATACAATGCTTCTGTGTAGTTTATATTTGAACATATTCTTTTTTCCACTATTACCCACTTAGCGCTACGAATGTCCAGTTGCATTTTCTACAGACAGAGTGTTTCAAAACTGCTCAATCAAAAGTATGGTTTAACTCTGTTAGCTGAATGCTCAGATCAGAAAGATGTTTCACAGAATGCTTCTGTGTAGTTTATATTTGAATATATTCCTTTTTCCACTACTACGCTCTTAGCGCTCCAAATGTCCAGTTGCATTTTCTACAGAAAGAGTGTTCAGATCTGCTCAGTCAAAAGTATGGTTTAACTCTGTTAGCTGAATGCACAGATCAGAAGGAAGTTTCACCGAATGATTCTGTTTAGTTTATATTTGAAGACATTCCTTTTTCCACTATTACCCTCTTAGCGCTCCGAATCTCCACTTGCATTTTCTACAAAAAGAGTGTTTCATAACTGCTCAATCAAAAATATGTTTTATCTCTGTTAACTGAATTTAGAGATCAGAAATAAGTTTCACAGAATGCATCTGTGTAGTTTTTATTTGAAGATATTCTTTTTCCCAATGTAGGCCTCTTAGCGCTTAGCATGTCCAATTGCAGTTTCTACAGAAAGAGTGTTTCAGAACGGCTCAATCAAAAGTATGGTTCAACTCTGTTAGTTGAATGCACAGAACAGAAAGAATTTTCACAGAATGCTACTGTGTAGTTTATATTTGAATATACTCTTTTTTCCACTATTACCCTCTTAGCGCTCCGAATGTCCACTTGCATTTTCTACAGAAAGAGTGTTCAGAACTGCGCAATCAAAAGTATGGTTTAACTCTGTTAGCTTAATGAACATATCAGAAATAAGTTTCACACAATGCTTCTGTGTAGTTTTTATTTGAAGATATTATTTTTCCCAATAGAGGCCTCTTAGCGCTCAGAATGTCCAATTGCAGTTTCTACAGAAAGAGTGTTTCAGAAAGGCTCAATCAAAAGTAAGGTTCAACTCTGTTAGTTGAATGCACAGAACAGAAAGAAGTTTCATAAAATGCTTCTGTGTAGTTTATATTTGAACATATTCTTTTTTCCACTAATACCCACTTAGCGCTACGAATGTCCAGTTGCATTTTCTACAGACAGAGTGTTTCAAAACTGCTCAATCAAAAGTATAGTTTAACTCTGTTAGCTGAATGCTCAGATCAGAAAGAAGTTTCACAGAATGCTTCTGTGTAGTTTATATTTGAATATATTCCTTTTTCCACTACTACTCTCTTAGCGCTCCAAATGTCCAGTTGCATTTTCTACAGAAAGAGTGTTCAGATCTGCTCAATCAAAAGTATGGTTTAACTCTGTTAGCTGAATGCACAGATCAGAAAGAAGTTTCACAGAATGATTCTGTGTAGTTTATATTTGGAGACATTCCTTTTTCCACTATTACCCTCTTAGCGCTCCGAATCTCCACTTGCATTTTCTACAGACAGAGTGTTTCAGAACGGCTCAATCAAAACTAAGGTTCAACTCTTTTAGTTGAACAAACAGAACAGAAAGAAGTTTCACACAATTCTTCTGTGTAGTTTTTATTTGTAGACATTCTTTTTCCCAATATAGGCCTCTTAGCGCTCAGAATGTCCAATTGCAGTTTCTACAGAAAGAGTGTTTCAGAACGGCTCAATCAAAAGTGAGGTTCAACTCTGTTAGTTGAATGCACAGAACAGAAAGAAGTTTCATACAATGCTTCTGTGTAGTTTATATTTGAACATATTCTTTTTTCCACTATTACCCACTTAGCGCTACGAATGTCCAGTTGCATTTTCTACAGACAGAGTGTTTCAAAACTGCTCAATCAAAAGTATGGTTTAACTCTGTTAGCTGAATGCTCAGATCAGAAAGAAGTTTCACAGAATGCTTCTGTGTAGTTTATATTTGAATATATTCCTTTTTCCACTACTACTCTCTTAGCGCTCCAAATGTCCAGTTGCATTTTCTACAGAAAGAGTGTTCAGATCTGCTCAATCAAAAGTATGGTTTAACTCTGTTAGCTGAATGCACAGATCAGAAAGAAGTTTCACAGAATGATTCTGTGTAGTTTATATTTGGAGACATTCCTTTTTCCACTATTACCCTCTTAGCGCTCCGAATCTCCACTTGCATTTTCTACAGAAAGAGTGTTTCAGAACGGCTCAATCAAAACTAAGGTTCAACACTTTTAGTTGAACAAACAGAACAGAAAGAAGTTTCACACAATTCTTCTGTGTAGTTTTTATTTGTAGACATTCTTTTTCCCAATATAGGCCTCTTAGCGCTCAGAATGTCCAATTGCAGTTTCTACAGAAAGAGAGTTTCAGAACGGCTCAATCAAAAGTAAGGTTCAACTCTGTTAGTTGAATGCACAGAACATAAAGAAGTTTCATACAATGCTTCTGTGTAGTTTATATTTGAACATATTCTTTTTTCCACTATTACCCACTTAGCGCTACGAATGTCCAGTTGCATTTTCTACAGACAGAGTGTTACAAAACTGCTCAATCATAAGTATGGTTTAACTCTGTTAGCTGAATGCTCAGATCAGAAAGAAGTTTCACAGAATGCTTCTGTGTAGTTTATATTTGAATATATTCCTTTTTCCACTACTACGCTCTTAGCGCTCCAAATGTCCAGTTGCATTTTCTACAGAAAGAGTGTTCAGATCTGCTCAATCAAAAGTATGGTTTAACTCTGTTAGCTGAATGCACAGATCAGAAAGAAGTTTCACAGAATGATTCTGTGTAGTTTATATTTGGAGACATTCCTTTTTCCACTATTACCCTCTTAGCGCTCCGAATCTCCACTTGCATTTTCTACAGAGAGAGTGTTTCAGAACGGCTCAATCAAAACTAAGGTTCAACTCTTTTAGTTGAACAAACAGAACAGAAAGAAGTTTCACACAATTCTTCTGTGTAGTTTTTATTTGTAGACATTCTTTTTCCCAATATAGGCCTCTTAGCGCTCAGAATGTCCAATTGCAGTTTCTACAGAAAGAGTGTTTCAGAACGGCTCAATCAAAAGTAAGGTTCAACTCTGTTAATTGAATGCACAGAACAGAAAGAAGTTTCATACAATGCTTCTGTGTAGTTTATATTTGAACATATTCTTTTTTCCACTATTACCCACTTAGCGCTACGAATGTCCAGTTGCATTTTCTACAGACAGAGTGTTTCAAAACTGCTCAATAAAAAGTATGGTTTAACTCTGTTAGCTGAATGCTCAGATCAGAAAAAGTTTCACAGAATGCTTCTGTGTAGTTTATATTTGAATATATTCCTTTTTCCACTACTACTCTCTTAGCGCTCCAAATGTCCAGTTGCATTTTCTACAGAAAGAGTGTTCAGATCTGCTCAATCAAAAGTATGGTTTAACTCTGTTAGCTGAATGCACAGATCAGAAAGAAGTTTCACAGAATGATTCTGTGTAGTTTATATTTGGAGACATTCCTTTTTCCACTATTACCCTCTTAGCGCTCCGAATCTCCACTTGCATTTTCTACAGAAAGAGTGTTTCAGAACGGCTCAATCAAAACTAAGGTTCAACACTTTTAGTTGAACAAACAGAACAGAAAGAAGTTTCACACAATTCTTCTGTGTAGTTTTTATTTGTAGACATTATTTTTCCCAATATAGGCCTCTTAGCGCTCAGAATGTCCAATTGCAGTTTCTACAGAAAGAGAGTTTCAGAACGGCTCAATCAAAAGTAAGGTTCAACTCTGTTAGTTGAATGCACAGAACAGAAAGAAGTTTCATACAATGCTTCTGTGTAGTTTATATTTGAACATATTCTTTTTTCCACTATTACCCACTTAGCGCTACGAATGTCCAGTTGCATTTTCTACAGACAGAGTGTTACAAAACTGCTCAATCAAAAGTATGGTTTAACTCTGTTAGCTGAATGCTCAGATCAGAAAGAAGTTTCACAGAATGCTTCTGTGTAGTTTATATTTGAATATATTCCTTTTTCCACTACTACGCTCTTAGCGCTCCAAATGTCCAGTTGCATTTCCTACAGAAAGAGTGTTCAGATCTGCTCAATCAAAAGTATGGTTTAACTCTGTTAGCTGAATGCACAGATCAGAAAGAAGTTTCACCGAATGATTCTGTTTAGTTTATATTTGAAGACATTCCTTTTTCCACTATTACCCTCTTAGCGCTCCGAATCTCCACTTGCATTTTCTACAAAAAGAGTGTTTCATAACTGCTCAATCAAAAATATGTTTTATCTCTGTTAACTGAATTTACAGATCAGAAATAAGTTTCACAGAATGCATCTGTGTAGTTTTTATTTGAAGATATTCTTTTTCCCAATGTAGGCCTCTTAGCGCTTAGCATGTCCAATTGCAGTATCTACAGAAAGAGTGTTTCAGAACGGCTCAATCAAAAGTAAGGTTCAACTCTGTTAGTTGAATGCACAGAACAGAAAGAATTTTCACAGAATGCTATTGTGTAGTTTATATTTGAATATACTCTTTTTTCCACTATTACCCTCTTAGCGCTCCGAATGTCCACTTGCATTTTCTACAGAAAGAGTGTTCAGAACTGCGCAATCAAAAGTATGGATTAACTCTGTTAGCTTAATGAACATATCAGAAATAAGTTTCACACAATGCTTCTGTGTAGTTTTTATTTGAAGATATTATTTTTCCCTATAGAGGCCTCTTAGCACTCAGAATGTCCAATTGCAGTTTCTACAGAAAGAGTGTTTCAGGAAGGCTCAATCAAACGTAAGGTTCAACTCTCTTAGTTGAATGCACACAACAGAAAGAAGTTTCATACAATGCTTCTGTGTAGTTTATATTTGAACATATTCTTTTTTCCACTATTACCCACTTAGCGCTACGAATGTCCAGTTGCATTTTCTACAGACAGAGTGTTTCAAAACTGCTCAATCAAAAGTATGGTTTAACTCTGTTAGCTGAATGCACAGATCAGAAAGAAGTTTCACAGAATGATTCTGTGTAGTTTATATTTGGAGACATTCCTTTTTCCACTATTACCCTCTTAGCGCTCCGAATCTCCACTTGCATTTTCTACAGAAAGAGTGTTTCAGAACGGCTCAATCAAAACTAAGATTCAACTCTTTTAGTTGAACAAAGAGAACTGAAAGAAGTTTCACACAATTCTTCTGTGTAGTTTTTATTTGTAGACATTCTTTTTCCCAATATAGGCCTCCTAGCGCTCAGAATGTCCAATTGCAGTTCCTACAGAAAGAGTGTTGCAGAACGGCTCAATCAAAAGTAAGGTTCAACTCTGTTAGTTGAATGCACAGAACAGAAAGAAGTTTCATACAATGCTTCTGTGTAGTTTATATTTGAACATATTCTTTTTTCCACTATTACCCACTTAGCGCTACGAATGTCCAGTTGCATTTTCTACAGACAGAGTGTTTCAAAACTGCTCAATCAAAAGTATGGTTTAACTCTGTTAGCTGAATGCTCAGATCAGAAAGAAGTTTCACAGAATGCTTCGGTGTAGTTTATATTTGAATATATTCCTTTTTCCACTACTACGCTCTTAGCGCTCCAAATGTCCAGTTGCATTTTCTACAGAAAGAGTGTTCAGATCTGCTCAATCAAAAGTATGGTTTAACTCTGTTAGCTGAATGCACAGATCAGAAGGAAGTTTCACCGAATGATTCTGTGTGGTTTATATTTGAAGACATTCCTTTTTCCACTTTTACCCTCTTAGCGCTCCGAATCTCCACTTGCATTTTCTACAAAAAGAGTGTTTCATAACTGCTCAATCAAAAATATGTTTTATCTCTGTTAACTGAATTTACAGATCAGAAATAAGTTTCACAGAATGCATCTGTGTAGTATTTATTTGAAGATATTCTTTTTCCCAATGTAGGCCTCTTAGCCCTTAGCATGTCCAATTGCAGTTTCTACAGAAAGAGTGTTTCAGAACGGCTCAATCAAAAGTATGGTTCAACTCTGTTAGTTGAATGCACAGAACAGAAAGAATTTTCACAGAATGCTACTGTGTAGTTTATATTTGAATATACTCTTTTTTCCACTATTACCCTCTTAGCGCTCCGAATGTCCACTTGCATTTTCTACAGAAAGAGTGTTCAGAACTGCGCAATCAAAAGTATGGATTAACTCTGTTAGCTTAATGAACATATCAGAAATAAGTTTCACACAATGCTTCTGTGTAGTTTTTATTTGAAGATATTATTTTTCCCTATAGAGGCCTCTTAGCACTCAGAATGTCCAATTGCAGTTTCTACAGAAAGAGTGTTTCAGAAAGGCTCAATCAAACGTAAGGTTCAACTCTGTTAGTTGAATGCACAGAACAGAAAGAAGTTTCATACAATGCTTCTGTGTAGTTTATATTTGAACATATTCTTTTTTCCACTATTACCCACTTAGCGCTACGAATGTCCAGTTGCATTTTCTACAGACAGAGTGTTTCAAAACTGCTCAATTAAAAGTATGGTTTAACTCTGTTAGCTGAATGCACAGATCAGAAAGAAGTTTCACCGAATGATTCTGTGTAGTTTATATTTGGAGACATTCCTTTTTCCACTATTACCCACTTAGCGCTCCGAATCTCCACTTGCATTTTCTACAGAAAGAGTGTTTCAGAACGGCTCAATCAAAAATATGTTTTATCTCTGTTAACTGAATTTACAGATCAGAAATAAGTTTCACAGAATGCATCTGTGTAGTTTTTATTTGAAGATATTCTTTTTCCCAATGTAGGCCTCTTAGCGCTTAGCATGTCCAATTGCAGTTTTTACAGAAAGAGTGTTTCAGAACGGCTCAATCAAAAGTAAGGTTCAACTCTGTTAGTTGAATGCACAGAACAGAAAGAATTTTCACAGAATGCTACTGTGTAGTTTATATTTGAATATATTCCTTTTTCCACTCTTACCCTCTTAGCGCTCCGAATGTCCACTTGCATTTTCTACAGAAAGAGTGTTCAGAACTGGGCAATCAAAAGTATGGTTTAACTCTGTTAGCTTAATGAACATATCAAAAATAAGTTTCACACAATGCTTCTGTGTAGTTTTTATTTGAAGATATTATTTTTCCCAATATAGGCCTCTTAGCGCTCACAATGTCCAATTGCAGTTTCCACAGAAAGAGTGTTTCAGAAAGGCTCAATCAAAAGTAAGGTTCAACTCTGTTAGTTGAATGCACAGAACAGAAAGAAGTTTCATACAATGCTTCTGTGTAGTTTATATTTGAACATATTCCTTTTTCCACTATTACCCACTTAGCGCTACGAATGTCCAGTTGCATTTTCTACAGACAGAGTGTTTCAAAACTGCTCAATCAAAAGTATGGTTTAACTCTGTTAGCTGAATGCTCAGATCAGAAAGAAGTTTCACAGAATGCTTCTGTGTAGTTTATATTTGAATATATTCCTTTTTCCACTACTACTCTCTTAGCGCTCCAAATGTCCAGTTGCATTTTCTACAGAAAGAGTGTTCAGATCTGCTCAATCAAAAGTATGGTTTAACTCTGTTAGCTGAATGCACAGATCAGAAAGAAGTTTCACAGAATGATTCTGTGTAGTTTATATTTGGAGACATTCCTTTTTCCACTGTTACCCTCTTAGCGCTCCGAATCTCCACTTGCATTTTCTACAGAAAGAGTGTTTCAGAACGGCTCAATCAAAACTAAGGTTCAACTCTTTTAGTTGAACAAACAGAACAGAAAGAAGTTTCACACAATTCTTCTGTGTAGTTTTTATTTGTAGACATTCTTTTTCCCAATATAGGCCTCCTAGCGCTCAGAATGTCCAACTGCAGTTTCTACAGAAAGAGTGTTTCAGAACGGCTCAATCAAAAGTAAGGTTCAACTCTGTTAGTTGAATGCACAGAACAGAAAGAAGTTTCATACAATGATTCTGTGTAGTTTATATTTGAACATATTCTTTTTTCCACTATTACCCACTTAGCGCTACGAATGTCCAGTTGCATTTTCTACAGACAGAGTGTTTCAAAACTGCTCAATCAAAAGTATGGTTTAACTCTGTTAGCTGAATGCTCAGATCAGAAAGAAGTTTCACAGAATGCTACTGTGCACTTTATATTTGAATATATTCCTTTTTCCACTACTACGCTCTTAGCGCTCCAAATGTCCAGTTGCATTTTCTACAGAAAGAGTGTTCAGGTCTGCTCAATCAAAAGTATGGTTTAACTCTGTTAGCTGAATGCACAGATCAGAAAGAAGTTTCACCGAATGATTCTGTGTAGTTTATATTTGAAGACATTCCTTTTTCCACTATTACCCTCTTAGCGCTCCGAATCTCCACTTGCATTTTCTACAAAAAGAGTGTTTCCTAACTGCTCAATCAAAAATATGTTTTATCTCTGTTCACTGAATTTACAGATCAGAAATAAGTTTCACAGAATGCATCTGTGTAGTTTTTATTTGAAGATATTCTTTTTCCCAATGTAGGCCTCTTAGCGCTTAGCATGTCCAATTGCACTTTGTACAGAAAGAGTGTTTCAGAACGGCTCAATCAAAAGTAAGGTTCAACTCTGTTAGTTGAATGCACAGAACAGAAAGTATTTTCACACAATGCTTCTGTGTAGTTTTTATTTGAAGATATTATTTTTCCCAATAGAGGCCTCTTAGCGCTCAGAATGTCCAATTGCAGTTTCTACAGAAAGAGAGTTTCAGAAAGGCTCAATCAAAAGTAAGGTTCAACTCTGTTAGTTGAATGCACAGAACAGAAAGAAGTTTCATACAATGCTTCTGTGTAGTTTATATTTGAACATATTCTTTTTTCCACTATTACCCACTTAGCGCTACGAATGTCCAGTTGCATTTTCTACAGACAGAGTGTTTCAAAACTGCACAATCAAATGTATGGTTTAACTCTGTTAGCTGAATGCTCAGATCAGAAAGAAGTTTCACAGAATGTTTCTGTGTAGTTTATATTTGAATATATTCCTTTTTCCACTACTACTCTCTTAGCGCTCCAAATGTCCAGTTGCATTTTCTACAGAAAGAGTGTTCAGATCTGCTCAATCAAAAGTATGGTTTAACTCTGTTAGCTGAATGCACAGATCAGAAAGATGTTTCACAGAATGATTCTGTGTAGTTTATATTTGGAGACATTCCTTTTTCCACTATTACCCTCTTAGCGCTCCGAATCTCCACTTGCATTTTCTACAGAAAGAGTGTTTCAGAACGGCTCAATCAAAACTAAGGTTCAACTCTTTTAGTTGAACAAACAGAACAGAAAGAAGTTTCACACAATTCTTCTGTGTAGTTTTTATTTGTAGACATTCTTTTTCCCAATATAGGCCTCCTAGCGCTCAGAATGTCCAATGGCAGTTTCTACAGAAAGAGTGTTTCAGAACGGCTCAATCAAAAGTAAGGTTCAACTCTGTTAGTTGAATACACAGAACAGAAAGAAGTTTCATACAATGCTTCTGTGTAGTTTATATTTGAACATATTCTTTTTTCCACTATTACCCACTTAGCGCTACGAATGTCCAGTTGCATTTTCTACAGACAGAGTGTTTCAAAACTGCTCAATCAAAAGTATGGTTTAACTCTGTTAGCTGAATGCTCAGATCAGAAAGAAGTTTCACAGAATGCTTCTGTTTAGTTTATATGTGAATATATTCCTTTTTCCACTACTACGCGCTTAGCGCTCCAAATGTCCAGTTGCATTTTCTACAGAAAGAGTGTTCAGATCTGCTCAATCAAAAGTATGGTTTAACTCTGTTAGCTGAATGCACAGATCAGAAAGAAGTTTCACAGAATGATTCTGTGTAGTTTATATTTGGAGACATTCCTTTTTCCACTATGACCCTCTTAGCTCTCCGAATCTCCACTTGCATTTTCTACAGAAAGAGTGTTTCATAACTGCTCAATCAAAAATATGTTTTATCTCTGTTAACTGAATTTACAGATCAGAAATAAGTTTCACAGAATGCATCTTTGTAGTTTTTATTTGAAGATATTCTTTTTCCCAATGTAGGCCTCTTAGCGCTTAGCATGTCCAATTGCAGTTTCTACAGAAAGAGTGTTTCAGAACGGCTCAATCAAAAGTAAGGTTCAACTCTGTTAGTTGAATGCACAGAACAGAAAGAATTTTCACAGAATGCTACTGTGTAGTTTATATTTGAATATATTCCTTTTTCCACTATTACCCTCTTAGCGCTCCGAATGTCCACTTGCATTTTCTACAGAAAGAGTGTTCAGAACTGCGCAATCAAAAGTATGGTTTAACTCTGTTAGCTTAATGAACATATCAGAAATAAGTTTCACACAATGCTTCTGTGTAGTTTTTATTTGAAGATATTATTTTCCCAATAGAGGCCTCTTAGCGCTCAGAATGTCCAATTGCAGTTTCTACAGAAAGAGTGTTTCAGAAAGGCTCAATCAAAAGTAAGGTACAACTCTGTTAGTTGAATGCACAGAACAGAAAGAAGTTTCATACAATGCTTCTGTGTAGTTTATATTTGAACATATTCTTTTTTCCACTATTACCCACTTAGCGCTACGAATGTCCAGTTGCATTTTCTACAGACAGAGTGTTTCAAAACTGCTCAATCAAAAGTATGGTTTAACTCTGTTAGCTGAATGCTCAGATCAGAAAGAAGTTTCACAGAATGCTTCTGTGTAGTTTATGTTTGAATATATTCCTTTTTCCACTACTACTCTCTTAGCGCTCCAAATGTCCAGTTGCATTTTCTACAGAAAGAGTGTTCAGATCTGCTCAATCAAAAGTATGGTTTAACTCTGTTAGCTGAATGCACAGATCAGAAAGAAGTTTCACCGAATGATTCTGTGTAGTTTATATTTGAAGACATTCCTTTTTCCACTATTACCCTCTTAGCGCTCCGAATCTCCACTTGCATTTTCTACAAAAAGATTGTTTCATAACTGCTCAATCAAAAATATGTTTTATCTCTGTTAACTGAATTTACAGATCAGAAATAAGTTTCACAGAATGCATCTGAGTAGTTTTTATTCGAAGATATTCTTTTTCCCAATGTAGGCCTCTTAGCGCTTAGCATGTCCAATTGCAATTTGTACAGAAAGAGTGTTTGAGAACGGCTCAATCAAAAGTAAGGTTCAACTCTCTTAGTTGAATGCACAGAACAGAAAGAATTTTCACAGAATGCTACTGTGTAGTTTATATTTGAATATATTCCTTTTTCCACTATTACCCTCTTAGCGCTCCGAATGTCCACTTGCATTTTCTACAGAAAGAGTGTTCAGAACTGCGCAATCAAAAGTATGGTTTAACTCTGTTAGCTTAATGAACATATCAGAAATAAGTTTCACACAATGCTTCTGTGTTGTTTTTATTTGAAGATATTATTTTTTCCAATAGAGTCCTCTTAGCGCTCAGAATGTCCAATTGCAGTTTCTACAGAAAGAGTGTTTCAGAACGGCTCAATCAAAAGTAAGGTTCTACTCTGTTAGTTGAATGCACAGAACAGAAAGTAGTTTCATACAATGCTTCTGTGTAGTTTATATTTGAACATATTCTTTTTTCCACTATTACCCACTTAGCGCTACGAATGTCCAGTTGCATTTTCTACAGACAGAGTGTTTCAAAACTGCTCAATCAAATGTATGGTTTAACTCTGTTAGCTGAATGCTCAGATCAGAAAGAAGTTTCACAGAATGCTTCTGTGTAGTTTATATTTGAATATATTCCTTTTTCCACTACTACTCTCTTAGCGCTCCAAATGTCCAGTTGCATTTTCTACAGAAAGAGTGTTCAGATCTGCTCAATCAAAAGTATGGTTTAACTCTGTTAGCTGAATGCACAGATCAGAAAGATGTTTCACAGAATGATTCTGTGTAGTTTATATTTGGAGACATTCCTTTTTCCACTATTACCCTCTTAGCGCTCCGAGTCTCCACTTGCATTTTCTACAGAAAGAGTGTTTCAGAACGGCTCAATCAAAACTAAGGTTCAACTCTTTTAGTTGAACAAACAGAACAGAAAGAAGTTTCACACAATTCTTCTGTGTAGTTTTTATTTGTAGACATTCTTTTTCCCAATATAGGCCTCCTAGCGCTCAGAATGTCCAATTGCAGTTTCTACAGAAAGAGTGTTTCAGAACGACTCAATCAAAAGTAAGGTTCAACTCTGTTAGTTGAATGCACAGAACAGAAAGAAGTTTCATACAATGCTTCTGTGTAGTTTATATTTGAACATATACTTTTTTCCACTATTACCCACTTAGCGCTACGAATGTCAAGTTGCATTTTCTACAGACAGAGTGTTTCAAAACTGCTCAATCAAAAGTATGGTTTAACTCTGTTAGCTGAATGCTCAGATCAGAAAGAAGTTTCACAGAATGCTTCTGTGTAGTTTATATTTGAATATATTCCTTTTTCCACTACTACGCTCTAAGCGCTCCAAATGTCCAGTTGCATTTTCTACAGAAAGAGTGTTCAGATCTGCTCAATCAAAAGTATGGTTTAATTCCGTTAGCTGAATGCACAGATCAGAAAGAAGTTTCACCGAATGATTCTGTGTAGTTTATATTTGAAGACATTCCTTTTTCAACTATTACCCTCTTAGCGCTCCGAATCTCCACTTGCATTTTCTACAAAAAGAGTGTTTCATAACTGGTCAATCAAAAATATGTTTTATCTCTGTTAACTGAATTTACAGGTCAGAAATAAGTTTCACAGAATGCATCTGTGTAGTTTTTATTTGAAGATATTCTTTTTCCCAATGTAGGCCTGTTAGCGCTTAGCATGTCCAATTGCAGTTTCTACAGAAAGAGTGTTTCAGAACGGCTCAATCAAAAGTAAGGTTCAAATCTGTTAGTTGAATGCACAGAACAGAAAGAATTTTCACAGAATGCTACTGTGTAGTTTATATTTGAATATATTCCTTTTTCCACTATTACCCTCTTAGCGCTCCAAATGTCCACTTGCATTTTCTACAGAAAGAGTATTCAGAACTGCGCAATCAAAAGTATGGTTTAACTCTGTTAGCTTAATGAACATATCAGAAATAAGTTTCACACAATGCTTCTGTGTAGTTTTTATTTGAAGATATTATTTTTCCCAATAGAGGCCTCTTAGCGCTCAGAATGTCCAATTGCAGTTTCTACAGAAAGAGAGTTTCAGAAAGGCTCAATCAAAAGTAAGGTTCAACTCTGTTAGTTGAATGCACAGAACAGAAAGAAGTTTCATACAATGCTTCTGTGTAGTTTATATTTGAACATATTCTTTTTTCCACTATTACCCACTTAGCGCTACGAATGTCCAGTTGCATTTTCTACAGACAGAGTGTTTCAAAACTGCACAATCAAATGTATGGTTTAACTCTGTTAGCTGAATGCTCAGATCAGAAAGAAGTTTCACAGAATGTTTCTGTGTAGTTTATATTTGAATATATTCCTTTTTCCACTACTACTCTCTTAGCGCTCCAAATGTCCAGTTGCATTTTCTACAGAAAGAGTGTTCAGATCTGCTCAATCAAAAGTATGGTTTAACTCTGTTAGCTGAATGCACAGATCAGAAAGATGTTTCACAGAATGATTCTGTGTAGATTATATTTGGAGACATTCCTTTTTCCACTATTACCCTCTTAGCGCTCCGAATCTCCACTTGCATTTTCTACAGAAAGAGTGTTTCAGAACGGCTCAATCAAAACTAAGGTTCAAATCTTTTAGTTGAACAAACAGAACAGAAAGTAGTTTCACAAAATTCTTCTGTGTAGTTTTTATTTGTAGATATTCTTTTTCCCAATATAGGCCTCCTAGCGCTCAGAATGTCCAATGGCAGTTTCTACAGAAAGAGTGTTTCAGAACGGCTCAATCAAAAGTAAGGTTCAACTCTGTTAGTTGAATGCACAGAACAGAAAGAAGTTTCATACAATGCTTCTGTGTAGTTTATATTTGAACATATTCTTTTTTCCACTATTACCCACTTAGCGCTACGAATGTCCAGTTGCATTTTCTACAGACAGAGTGTTTCAAAACTGCTCAATCAAAAGTATGGTTTAACTCTGTTAGCTGAATGCTCAGATCAGAAAGAAGTTTCACAGAATGCTTCTGTTTAGTTTATATGTGAATATATTCCTTTTTCCACTACTACGCGCTTAGCGCTCCAAATGTCCAGTTGCATTTTCTACAGAAAGAGTGTTCAGATCTGCTCAATCAAAAGTATGGTTTAACTCTGTTAGCTGAATGCACAGATCAGAAAGAAGTTTCACAGAATGATTCTGTGTAGTTTATATTTGGAGACATTCCTTTTTCCACTATGACCCTCTTAGCTCTCCGAATCTCCACTTGCATTTTCTACAGAAAGAGTGTTTCATAACTGCTCAATCAAAAATATGTTTTATCTCTGTTAACTGAATTTACAGATCAGAAATAAGTTTCACAGAATGCATCTTTGTAGTTTTTATTTGAAGATATTCTTTTTCCCAATGTAGGCCTCTTAGCGCTTAGCATGTCCAATTGCAGTTTCTACAGAAAGAGTGTTTCAGAACGGCTCAATCAAAAGTAAGGTTCAACTCTGTTAGTTGAATGCACAGAACAGAAAGAATTTTCACAGAATGCTACTGTGTAGTTTATATTTGAATATATTCCTTTTTCCACTATTACCCTCTTAGCGCTCCGAATGTCCACTTGCATTTTCTACAGAAAGAGTGTTCAGAACTGCGCAATCAAAAGTATGGTTTAACTCTGTTAGCTTAATGAACATATCAGAAATAAGTTTCACACAATGCTTCTGTGTAATTTTTATTTGAAGATATTATTTTTCCCAATAGAGGCCTCTTAGCGCTCAGAATGTCCAATTGCAGATTCTACAGAAAGAGTGTTTCAGAAAGGCTCAATCAAAAGTAAGGTTCAACTCTGTTAGTTGAATGCACAGAACAGAAAGAAGTTTCATACAATGCTTCTGTGTAGTTTATATTTGAACATATTCTTTTTTCCACTATTACCCACTTAGCGCTACGAATGTCCAGTTGCATTTTCTACAGACAGAGTGTTTCAAAACTGCTCAATCAAAAGTATGGTTTAACTCTGTTAGCTGAATGCTCAGATCAGAAAGAAGTTTCACAGAATGCTTCTGTGTAGTTTATATTTGAATATATTCCTTTTTCCACTACTACTCTCTTAGCACTCCAAATGTCCAGTTGCATTTTCTACAGAAAGAGTGTTCAGATCTGCTCAATCAAAAGTATGGTTTAACTCTGTTAGCTGAATGCACAGATCAGAAAGAAGTTTCACAGAATGATTCTGTGTAGTTTATATTTGGAGACATTCCTTTTTCCACTATGACCCTCTTAGCGCTCCGAATCTCCACTTGCATTTTCTACAGAAAGAGCGTTTCAGAACGGCTCAATCAAAACTAAGGTTCAACTCTTTTAGTTGAACAAACAGAACAGAAAGAAGTTTAACACAATTCTTCTGTGTAGTTTTTATTTGTAGACATTCCTTTTCCCCAATATAGGCCTCCTAGCGCTCAGAATGTCCAATTGCAGTTTCTACAGAAAGAGTGTTTCAGGACGGGTCAATCAAAAGTAAGGTTCAACTCTGTTAGTTGAATGCACAGAACAGAAAGAAGTTTCATACAATGCTTCTGTGTAGTTTATATTTGAACATATTCTTTTTTCCACTATTACCCACTTAGCGCTACGAATGTCCAGTTGCATTTTCTACAGACAGAGTGTTTCAAAACTGCTCAATCAAAAGTATGGTTTAACTCTGTTAGCTGAATGCTCAGATCAGAAAGAAGTTTCACAGAATGCTTCTGTGTAGTTTATATTTGAATATATTCCTTTTTCCACTACTACTCTCTTAGCGCTCCAAATGTCCAGTTGCATTTTCTACAGAAAGAGTGTTCAGATCTGCTCAATCAAAAGTATGGTTTAACTCTGTTAGCTGAATGCACAGATCAGAAAGAAGTTTCACCGAATGATTCTTTGTAGTTTATATTTGAAGGTATTCCTTTTTCCACTATTACCCTCTTAGCGCTCCGAATCTCCACTTGCATTTTCTACAGAAAGAGTGTTTCATAACTGCTCAATCAAAAATATGTTTTATCTCTGTTAACTGAATTTACAGATCAGAAATAAGTTTCACAGAATGCATCTTTGTAGTTTTTATTTGAAGATATTCTTTTTCCCAATGTAGGCCTCTTAGCGCTTAGCATGTCCAATTGCAGTTTCTA
This sequence comes from Symphalangus syndactylus, assembly GCF_028878055.3. Taxonomy (NCBI): domain Eukaryota; kingdom Metazoa; phylum Chordata; class Mammalia; order Primates; family Hylobatidae; genus Symphalangus; species Symphalangus syndactylus. The sequence goes on along the minus strand of NC_072434.2, from coordinate 94,729,988 downwards.
CAGAAAGAGTGTTTCAGAACGGCTCAATCAAAAGTAAGATTCAACTCTGTTAGTTGAATGCACAGAACAGAAAGAATTTTCACAGAATGCTACTGTGTAGTTTATATTTGAATATATTCCTTTTTCCACTATTACCCTCTTAGCGCTCCGAGTGTCCACTTGCATTTTCTACAGAAAGAGTGTTCAGAACTGCGCAATCAAAAGTATGGTTTAACTCTGTTAGCTTAATGAACATATCAGAAATAAGTTTCACACAATGCTTCTGTGTAATTTTTATTTGAAGATATTATTTTACCCAATAGAGGCCTCTTAGCGCTCAGAATGTCCAATTGCAGATTCTACAGAAAGAGTGTTTCAGAAAGGCTCAATCAAAAGTAAGGTTCAACTCTGTTAGTTGAATGCACATAACAGAAAGAAGTTTCATACAATGCTTCTGTGTAGATTATATTTGAACATATTCTTTTTTCCACTATTACCCACTTAGCGCTACGAATGTCCAGTTGCATTTTCTACAGACAGAGTGTTTCAAAACTGCTCAATCAAAAGTATGGTTTAACTCTGTTAGCTGAATGCTCAGATCAGAAAGAAGTTTCACAGAATGCTTCTGTGTAGTTTATATTTGAATATATTCCTTTTTCCACTACTACTCTCTTAGCGCTCCAAATGTCCAGTTGCATTTTCTACAGAAAGAGTGTTCAGATCTGCTCAATCAAAAGTATGGTTTATCTCTGTTAGCTGAATGCACAGATCAGAAAGAAGTTTCACAGAATGATTCTGTGTAGTTTATATTTGGAGACATTCCTTTTTCCACTATGACCCTCTTAGCGCTCCGAATCTCCACTTGCATTTTCTACAGAAAGAGTGTTTCAGAACGGCTCAATCAAAACTAAGGTTCAACTCTTTTAGTTGAACAAACAGAACAGAAAGAAGTTTAACACAATTCTTCTGTGTAGTTTTTATTTGTAGACATTCCTTTTCCCCAATATAGGCCTCCTAGCGCTCAGAATGTCCAATTGCAGTTTCTACAGAAAGAGTGTTTCAGGACGGGTCAATCAAAAGTAAGGTTCAACTCTGTTAGTTGAATGCACAGAACAGAAAGAAGTTTCATACAATGCTTCTGTGTAGTTTATATTTGAACATATTCTTTTTTCCACTATTACCCACTTAGCGCTACGAATGTCCAGTTGCATTTTCTACAGACAGAGTGTTTCAAAACTGCTCAATCAAAAGTATGGTTTAACTCTGTTAGCTGAATGCTCAGATCAGAAAGAAGTTTCACAGAATGCTTCTGTGTAGTTTATATTTGAATATATTCCTTTTTCCTCTATTACCCACTTAACGCTCCAAATGTCCAGTTGCATTTTCTACAGAAAGAGTGTTCAGATCTGCTCAATCAAAAGTATGGTTTAACTCTGTTAGCTGAATGCACAGATCAGAAAGAAGTTTCACCGAATGATTCTGTGTAGTTTATATTTGAAGGTATTCCTTTTTCCACTATTACCCTCTTAGCGCTCCGAATCTCCACTTGCATTTTCTACAGAAAGAGTGTTTCATAACTGCTCAATCAAAAATATGTTTTATCTCTGTTAACTGAATTTACAGATCAGAAATAAGTTTCACAGAATGCATCTTTGTAGTTTTTATTTGAAGATATTCTTTTTCCCAATGTAGGCCTCTTAGCGCTTAGCATGTCCAATTGCAGTTTCTACAGAAAGAGTGTTTCAGAACGGCTCAATCAAAAGTAAGGTTCAACTCTGTTAGTTGAATGCACAGAACACAAAGAATTTTCACAGAATGCTACTGTGTAGTTTATATTTGAATATATTCCTTTTTCCACTATTACCCTCTTAGCGCTCCGAATGTCCACTTGCATTTTCTACAGAAAGAGTGTTCAGAACTGCGCAATCAAAAGTATGGTTTAACTCTGTTAGCTTAATGAACATATCAGAAATAAGTTTCACACAATGCTTCTGTGTAATTTTTATTTGAAGATATTATTTTACCCAATAGAGGCCTCTTAGCGCTCAGAATGTCCAATTGCAGATTCTACAGAAAGAGTGTTTCAGAAAGGCTCAATCAAAAGTAAGGTTCAACTCTGTTAGTTGAATGCACAGAACAGAAAGAAGTTTCATACAATGCTTCTGTGTAGTTTATATTTGAACATATTCTTTTTTCCACTATTACCCACTTAGCGCTACGAATGTCCAGTTGCATTTTCTACAGACAGAGTGTTTCAAAACTGCTCAATCAAAAGTATGGTTTAACTCTGTTAGCTGAATGCTCAGATCAGAAAGAAGTTTCACAGAATGCTTCTGTGTAGTTTATATTTGAATATATTCCTTTTTCCACTACTACTCTCTTAGCGCTCCAAATGTCCAGTTGCATTTTCTACAGAAAGAGTGTTCAGATCTGCTCAATCAAAAGTATGGTTTAACTCTATTAGCTGAATGCACAGATCAGAAAGAAGTTTCACAGAATGATTCTGTGTAGTTTATATTTGGAGACATTCCTTTTTCCACTATGACCCTCTTAGCGCTCCGAATCTCCACTTGCATTTTCTACAGAAAGAGTGTTTCAGAACGGCTCAATCAAAACTAAGGTTCAACTCTTTTAGTTGAACAAACAGAACAGAAAGAAGTTTAACACAATTCTTCTGTGTAGTTTTTATTTGTAGACATTCCTTTTCCCCAATATAGGCCTCCTAGCGCTCAGAATGTCCAATTGCAGTTTCTACAGAAAGAGTGTTTCAGGACGGGTCAATCAAAAGTAAGGTTCAACTCTGTTAGTTGAATGCACAGAACAGAAAGAAGTTTCATACAATGCTTCTGTGTAGTTTATATTTGAACATATTCTTTTTTCCACTATTACCCACTTAGCGCTACGAATGTCCAGTTGCATTTTCTACAGACAGAGTGTTTCAAAACTGCTCAATCAAAAGTATGGTTTAACTCTGTTAGCTGAATGCTCAGATCAGAAAGAAGTTTCACAGAATGCTTCTGTGTAGTTTATATTTGAATATATTCCTTTTTCCTCTATTACCCACTTAACGCTCCAAATGTCCAGTTGCATTTTCTACAGAAAGAGTGTTCAGATCTGCTCAATCAAAAGTATGGTTTAACTCTGTTAGCTGAATGCACAGATCAGAAAGAAGTTTCACCGAATGATTCTGTGTAGTTTATATTTGAAGGTATTCCTTTTTCCACTATTACCCTCTTAGCGCTCCGAATCTCCACTTGCATTTTCTACAGAAAGAGTGTTTCATAACTGCTCAATCAAAAATATGTTTTATCTCTGTTAACTGAATTTACAGATCACAAATAAGTTTCACAGAATGCATCTTTGTAGTTTTTATTTGAAGATATTTTTTTCCCAATGTAGGCCTCTTAGCACTTAGCATGTCCAATTGCAGTTTCTACAGAAAGAGTGTTTCAGAACGGCTCAATCAAAAGTAAGGTTCAACTCTGTTAGTTGAATGCACAGAACACAAAGAATTTTCACAGAATGCTACTGTGTAGTTTATATTTGAATATATTCCTTTTTCCACTATTACCCTCTTAGCGCTCCGAATGTCCACTTGCATTTTCTACAGAAAGAGTGTTCAGAACTGCGCAATCAAAAGTAAGGTTTAACTCTGTTAGCTTAATGAACATATCAGAAATAAGTTTCACACAATGCTTCTGTGTAGTTTTTATTTGAAGATATTATTTTTCCCAATAGAGGCCTCTTAGCGCTCAGAATGTCCAATTGCAGATTCTACAGAAAGAGTGTTTCAGAAAGGCTCAATCAAAAGTAAGGTTCAACTCTGTTAGTTGAATGCACAGAACAGAAAGAAGTTTCATACAATGCTTCTGTGTAGTTTATATTTGAACATATTCTTTTTTCCACTATTACCCACTTAGCGCTACGAATGTCCAGTTGCATTTTCTACAGACAGAGTGTTTCAAAACTGCTCAATCAAAAGTATGGTTTAACTCTGTTAGCTGAATGCTCAGATCAGAAAGAAGTTTCACAGAATGCTTCTGTGTAGTTTATATTTGAATATATTCCTTTTTCCACTACTACTCTCTTAGCGCTCCAAATGTCCAGTTGCATTTTCTACAGAAAGAGTGTTCAGATCTGCTCAATCAAAAGTATGGTTTAACTCTGTTAGCTGAATGCACAGATCAGAAAGAAGTTTCACAGAATGATTCTGTGTAGTTTATATTTGGAGACATTCCATTTTCCACTATGACCCTCTTAGCGCTCCGAATCTCCACTTGCATTTTCTACAGAAAGAGTGTTTCAGAACGGCTCAATCAAAACTAAGGTTCAACTCTTTTAGTTGAACAAACAGAACAGCAAGAAGTTTAACACAATTCTTCTGTGTAGTTTTTATTTGTAGACATTCCTTTTCCCCAATATAGGCCTCCTAGCGCTCAGAATGTCCAATTGCAGTTTCTACAGAAAGAGTGTTTCAGGACGGGTCAATCAAAAGTAAGGTTCAACTCTGTTAGTTGAATGCACAGAACAGAAAGAAGTTTCATACAATGCTTCTGTGTAGTTTATATTTGAACATATTCTTTATACCACTATTACCCACTTAGCGCTACGAATGTCCAGTTGCATTTTCTACAGACAGAGTGTTTCAAAACTGCTCAATCAAAAGTATGGTTTAACTCTGTTAGCTGAATGCTCAGATCAGAAAGAAGTTTCACAGAATGCTTCTGTGTAGTTTATATTTGAATATATTCCTTTTTCCACTATTACCCACTTAACGCTCCAAATGTCCAGTTGCATTTTCTACAGAAAGAGTGTTCAGATCTGCTCAATCAAAAGTATGGTTTAACTCTGTTAGCTGAATGCACAGATCAGAAAGAAGTTTCACCGAATGATTCTGTGTAGTTTATATTTGAAGGTATTCCTTTTTCCACTATTACCCTCTTAGCGCTCCGAATCTCCACTTGCATTTTCTACAGAAAGAGTGTTTCATAACTGCTCAATCAAAAATATGTTTTATCTCTGTTAACTGAATTTACAGATCAGAAATAAGTTTCACAGAATGCATCTTTGTAGTTTTTATTTGAAGATATTCTTTTTCCCAGTGTAGGCCTCTTAGCGCTTAGCATGTCCAATTGCAGTTTCTACAGAAAGAGTGTTTCAGAACGGCTCAATCAAAAGTAAGGTTCAACTCTGTTAGTTGAATGCACAGAACACAAAGAATTTTCACAGAATGCTACTGTGTAGTTTATATTTGAATATATTCCTTTTTCCACTATTACCCTCTTAGCGCTCCGAATGTCCACTTGCATTTTCTACAGAAAGAGTGTTCAGAACTGCGCAATCAAAAGTATGGTTTAACTCTGTTAGCTTAATGAACATATCAGAAATAAGTTTCACACAATGCTTCTGTGTAATTTTTATTTGAAGATATTATTTTACCCAATAGAGGCCTCTTAGCGCTCAGAATGTCCAATTGCAGATTCTACAGAAAGAGTGTTTCAGAAAGGCTCAATCAAAATTAAGGTTCAACTCTGTTAGTTGAATGCACAGAACAGAAAGAAGTTTCATACAATGCTTCTGTGTAGTTTATATTTGAACATATTCTTTTTTCCACTATTACCCACTTAGCGCTACGAATGTCCAGTTGCATTTTCTACAGACAGAGTGTTTCAAAACTGCTCAATCAAAAGTATGGTTTAACTCTGTTAGCTGAATGCTCAGATCAGAAAGAAGTTTCACAGAATGCTTCTGTGTAGTTTATATTTGAATATATTCCTTTTTCCACTACTACTCTCTTAGCGCTCCAAATGTCCAGTTGCATTTTCTACAGAAAGAGTGTTCAGATCTGCTCAATCAAAAGTATGGTTTAACTCTGTTAGCTGAATGCACAGATCAGAAAGAAGTTTCACAGAATGATTCTGTGTAGTTTATATTTGGAGACATTCCTTTTTCCACTATGACCCTCTTAGCGCTCCGAATCTCCACTTGCATTTTCTACAGAAAGAGTGTTTCAGAACGGCTCAATCAAAACTAAGGTTCAACTCTTTTAGTTGAACAAACAGAACAGAAAGAAGTTTAACACAATTCTTCTGTGTAGTTTTTATTTGTAGACATTCCTTTTCCCCAATATAGGCCTCCTAGCGCTCAGAATGTCCAATTGCAGTTTCTACAGAAAGAGTGTTTCAGGACGGGTCAATCAAAAGTAAGGTTCAACTCTGTTAGTTGAATGCACAGAACAGAAAGAAGTTTCATACAATGCTTCTGTGTAGTTTATATTTGAACATATTCTTTTTTCCACTATTACCCACTTAGCGCTACGAATGTCCAGTTGCATTTTCTACAGACAGAGTGTTTCAAAACTGCTCAATCAAAAGTATGGTTTAACTCTGTTAGCTGAATGCTCAGATCAGAAAGAAGTTTCACAGAATGCTTCTGTGTAGTTTATATTTGAATATATTCCTTTTTCCTCTATTACCCACTTAACGCTCCAAATGTCCAGTTGCATTTTCTACAGAAAGAGTGTTCAGATCTGCTCAATCAAAAGTATGGTTTAACTCTGTTAGCTGAATGCACAGATCAGAAAGAAGTTTCACCGAATGATTCTGTGTAGTTTATATTTGAAGGTATTCCTTTTTCCACTATTACCCTCTTAGCGCTCCGAATCTCCACTTGCATTTTCTACAGAAAGAGTGTTTCATAACTGCTCAATCAAAAATATGTTTTATCTCTGTTAACTGAATTTACAGATCACAAATAAGTTTCACAGAATGCATCTTTGTAGTTTTTATTTGAAGATATTTTTTTCCCAATGTAGGCCTCTTAGCACTTAGCATGTCCAATTGCAGTTTCTACAGAAAGAGTGTTTCAGAACGGCTCAATCAAAAGTAAGGTTCAACTCTGTTAGTTGAATGCACAGAACACAAAGAATTTTCACAGAATGCTACTGTGTAGTTTATATTTGAATATATTCCTTTTTCCACTATTACCCTCTAAGCGCTCCGAATGTCCACTTGCATTTTCTACAGAAAGAGTGTTCAGAACTGCGCAATCAAAAGTAAGGTTTAACTCTGTTAGCTTAATGAACATATCAGAAATAAGTTTCACACAATGCTTCTGTGTAGTTTTTATTTGAAGATATTATTTTTCCCAATAGAGGCCTCTTAGCGCTCAGAATGTCCAATTGCAGATTCTACAGAAAGAGTGTTTCAGAAAGGCTCAATCAAAAGTAAGGTTCAACTCTGTTAGTTGAATGCACAGAACAGAAAGAAGTTTCATACAATGCTTCTGTGTAGTTTATATTTGAACATATTCTTTTTTCCACTATTACCCACTTAGCGCTACGAATGTCCAGTTGCATTTTCTACAGACAGAGTGTTTCAAAACTGCTCAATCAAAAGTATGGTTTAACTCTGTTAGCTGAATGCTCAGATCAGAAAGAAGTTTCACAGAATGCTTCTGTGTAGTTTATATTTGAATATATTCCTTTTTCCACTACTACTCTCTTAGCGCTCCAAATGTCCAGTTGCATTTTCTACAGAAAGAGTGTTCAGATCTGCTCAATCAAAAGTATGGTTTAACTCTGTTAGCTGAATGCACAGATCAGAAAGAAGTTTCACAGAATGATTCTGTGTAGTTTATATTTGGAGACATTCCTTTTTCCACTATTACCCTCTTAGCGCTCCGAATCTCCACTTGCATTTTCTACAGAAAGAGTGTTTCAGAACGGCTCAATCAAAACTAAGGTTCAACTCTTTTAGTTGAACAAACAGAACAGAAAGAAGTTTAACACAATTCTTCTGTGTAGTTTTTATTTGTAGACATTCCTTTTCCCCAATATAGGCCTCCTAGCGCTCAGAATGTCCAATTGCAGTTTCTGCAGAAAGAGTGTTTCAGGACGGGTCAATCAAAAGTAAGGTTCAACTCTGTTAGTTGAATGCACAGAACAGAAAGAAGTTTCATACAATGCTTCTGTGTAGTTTATATTTGAACATATTCTTTTTTCCACTATTACCCACTTAGCGCTACGAATGTCCAGTTGCATTTTCTACAGACAGAGTGTTTCAAAACTGCTCAATCAAAAGTATGGTTTAACTCTGTTAGCTGAATGCTCAGATCAGAAAGAAGTTTCACAGAATGCTTCTGTGTAGTTTATATTTGAATATATTCCTTTTTCCACTATTACCCACTTAACGCTCCAAATGTCCAGTTGCATTTTCTACAGAAAGAGTGTTCAGATCTGCTCAATCAAAAGTATGGTTTAACTCTGTTAGCTGAATGCACAGATCAGAAAGAAGTTTCACCGAATGATTCTGTGTAGTTTATATTTGAAGGTATTCCTTTTTCCACTATTACCCTCTTAGCGTTCCGAATCTCCACTTGCATTTTCTACAGAAAGAGTGTTTCATAACTGCTCAATCAAAAATATGTTTTATCTCTGTTAACTGAATTTACAGATCAGAAATAAGTTTCACAGAATGCATCTTTGTAGTTTTTATTTGAAGATATTCTTTTTCCCAATGTAGGCCTCTTAGCGCTTAGCATGTCCAATTGCAGTTTCTACAGAAAGAGTGTTTCAGAACGGCTCAATCAAAAGTAAGGTTCAACACTGTTAGTTGAATGCACAGAACAGAAAGAATTTTCACAGAATGCTACTGTGTAGTTTATATTTGAATATATTCCTTTTTCCACTATTACCCTCTTAGCGCTCCGAATGTCCACTTACATTTTCTACAGAAAGAGTGTTCAGAACTGCGCAATCAAAAGTATGGTTTAACTCTGTTAGCTTAATGAACATATCAGAAATAAGTTTCACACAATGCTTCTGTGTAATTTTTATTTGAAGATATTATTTTACCCAATAGAGTCCTCTTAGCGCTCAGAATGTCCAATTGAAGATTCTACAGAAAGAGTGTTTCAGAAAGGCTCAATCAAAAGTAAGGTTCAACTCTGTTAGTTGAATGCACAGAACAGAAAGAAGTTTCATACAATGATTCTGTGTAGTTTATATTTGAACATATTCTTTTTTCCACTATTACCCACTTAGCGCTACGAATGTCCAGTTGCATTTTCTACAGACAGAGTGTTTCAAAACTGCTCAATCAAAAGTAGGGATTAACTCTGTTAGCTGAATGCTCAGATCAGAAAGAAGTTTCACAGAATGCTTCTGTGTAGTTTATATTTGAATATATTCCTTTTTCCACTACTACTCTCTTAGCGCTCCAAATGTCCAGTTGCATTTTCTACAGAAAGAGTGTTCAGATCTGCTCAATCAAAAGTATGGTTTAACTCTGTTAGCTGAATGCACAGATCAGAAAGAAGTTTCACAGAATGATTCTGTGTAGTTTATATTTGGAGACATTCCTTTTTCCACTATGACCCTCTTAGCGCTCCGAATCTCCACTTGCATTTTCTACAGAAAGAGTGTTTCAGAACGGCTCAATCAAAACTAAGGTTCAACTCTTTTAGTTGAACAAACAGAACAGAAAGAAGTTTAACACAATTCTTCTGTGTAGTTTTTATTTGTAGACATTCCTTTTCCCCAATATAGGCCTCCTAGCGCTCAGAATGTCCAATTGCAGTTTCTACAGAAAGAGTGTTTCAGGACGGGTCAATCAAAAGTAAGGTTCAACTCTGTTAGTTGAATGCACAGAACAGAAAGAAGTTTCATACAATGCTTCTGTGTAGTTTATATTTGAACATATTCTTTTTTCCACTATTACCCACTTAGCGCTACGAATGTCCAGTTGCATTTTCTACAGACAGAGTGTTTCAAAACTGCTCAATCAAAAGTATGGTTTAACTCTGTTAGCTGAATGCTCAGATCAGAAAGAAGTTTCACAGAATGCTTCTGTGTAGTTTATATTTGAATATATTCCTTTTTCCACTATTACCCACTTAACGCTCCAAATGTCCAGTTGCATTTTCTACAGAAAGAGTGTTCAGATCTGCTCAATCAAAAGTATGGTTTAACTCTGTTAGCTGAATGCACAGATCAGAAAGAAGTTTCACCGAATGATTCTGTGTAGTTTATATTTGAAGGTATTCCTTTTTCCACTATTACCCTCTTAGCGCTCCGAATCTCCACTTGCATTTTCTACAGAAAGAGTGTTTCATAACTGCTCAATCAAAAATATGTTTTATCTCTGTTAACTGAATTTACAGATCAGAAATAAGTTTCACAGAATGCATCTTTGTAGTTTTTATTTGAAGATATTCTTTTTCCCAATGTAGGCCTCTTAGCGCTTAGCATGTCCAATTGCAGTTTCTACAGAAAGAGTGTTTCAGAACGGCTCAATCAAAAGTAAGGTTCAACTCTGTTAGTTGAATGCACAGAACACAAAGAATTTTCACAGAATGCTACTGTGTAGTTTATATTTGAATATATTCCTTTTTCCACTATTACCCTCTTAGCGCTCCGAATGTCCACTTGCATTTTCTACAGAAAGAGTGTTCAGAACTGCGCAATCAAAAGTAAGGTTTAACTCTGTTAGCTTAATGAACATATCAGAAATAAGTTTCACACAATGCTTCTGTGTAGTTTTTATTTGAAGATATTATTTTTCCCAATAGAGGCCTCTTAGCGCTCAGAATGTCCAATTGCAGATTCTACAGAAAGAGTGTTTCAGAAAGGCTCAATAAAAAGTAAGGTTCAACTCTGTTAGTTGAATGCACAGAACAGAAAGAAGTTTCATACAATGCTTCTGTGTAGTTTATATTTGAACATATTCTTTTTTCCACTATTACCCACTTAGCGCTACGAATGTCCAGTTGCATTTTCTACAGACAGAGTGTTTCAAAACTGCTCAATCAAAAGTATGGTTTAACTCTGTTAGCTGAATGCTCAGATCAGAAAGAAGTTTCACAGAATGCTTCTGTGTAGTTTATATTTGAATATATTCCTTTTTCCACTACTACACTCTTAGCGCTCCAAATGTCCAGTTGCATTTTCTACAGAAAGAGTGTTCAGATCTGCTCAATCAAAAGTATGGTTTAACTCTTTTAGCTGAATGCACAGATCAGAAATAAGTTTCACAGAATTATTCTGTGTAGTTTATATTTGGAGACATTCCTTTTTCCACTATTACCCTCATAGCGCTCCGAATCTCCACTTGCATTTTCTACAGAAAGAGTGTTTCAGAACGGCTCAATCAAAACTAAGGTTCAACTCTTTTAGTTGAACAAACAGAACAGAAAGAAGTTTCACACAATTCTTCTGTGTAGTTTTTATTTGTAGACATTCTTTTTCCCAATATAGGCCTCCTAGCGCTCAGAATGTCCAATTGCAGTTTCTACAGAAAGAGTGTTTCAGAACGGCTCAATCAAAAGTAAGGTTCAACTCTGTTAGTTGAATGCACAGAACAGAAAGAAGTTTCATACAATGCTTCTGTGTAGTTTATATTTGAACATATTTTTTTTCCACTATTACCCACTTAGCGCTAGGAATGTCCAGTTGCATTTTCTACAGACAGAGTGTTTCAAAACTGCTCAATCAAAAGTATGGTTTAACTCTGTTAGCTGAATGCTCAGATCAGAAAGAAGTTACACAGAATGCTTCTGTGTAGTTTATATTTGAATATATTCCTTTTTCCACTATTACCCACTTAGCGCTCCAAATGTCCAGTTGCATTTTCTACAGAAAGAGTGTTCAGATCTGCTCAATCAAAAGTATGGTTTAACTCTGTTAGCTGAATGCACAGATCAGAAAGAAGTTTCACCGAATGATTCTGTGTAGTTTATATTTGAAGATATTCCTTTTTCCACTATTACCCTCTTAGCGCTCCGAATCTCCACTTGCATTTTCTACAGAAAGAGTGTTTCATAACTGCTCAATCAAAAATATGTTTTATCTCTGTTAACTGAATTTACAGATCAGAAATAAGTTTCACAGAATGCATCTTTGTAGTTTTTATTTGAAGATATTCTTTTTCCCAATGTAGGCCTCTTAGCGCTTAGCATGTCCAATTGCAGTTTCTACAGAAAGAGTGTTTCAGAACGGCTCAATCAAAAGTAAGGTTCAACTCTGTTAGTTGAATGCACAGAACAGAAAGAATTTTCACAGAATGCTACTGTGTAGTTTATATTTGAATATATTCCTTTTTCCACTATTACCCTCTTAGCGCTCCGAATGTCCACTTGCATTTTCTACAGAAAGAGTGTTCAGAACTGCGCAATCAAAAGTATGGTTTAACTCTGTTAGCTTAATGAACATATCAGAAATAAGTTTCACACAATGTTTCTGTTTAGTTTTTATTTGAAGATATTATTTTTCCCAATAGAGGCCTCTTAGCGCTCAGAATGTCCAATTGCAGATTCTACAGAAAGAGTGTTTCAGAAAGGCTCAATCAAAAGTAAGGTTCAACTCTGTTAGTTGAATGCACAGAACAGAAAGAAGTTTCATACAATGCTTCTGTGTAGTTTATATTTGAACATATTCTTTTTTCCACTATTACCCACTTAGCGCTACGAATGTCCAGTTGCATTTTCTACAGACAGAGTGTTTCAAAACTGCTCAATCAAAAGTATGGTTTAACTCTGTTAGCTGAATGCTCAGATCAGAAAGAAGTTTCACAGAATGCTTCTGTGTAGTTTATATTTGAATATATTCTTTTTTCCACTACTACTCTCTTAGCGCTCCAAATGTCCAGTTGCATTTTCTACAGAAAGAGTGTTCAGATCTGCTCAATCAAAAGTATGGTTTAACTCTGTTAGCTGAATGCACAGATCAGAAAGAAGTTTCACAGAATGATTCTGTGTAGTTTATATTTGGAGACATTCCTTTTTCCACTATTACCCTCATAGCGCTCCGAATCTCCACTTGCATTTTCTACACAAAGAGTGTTTCAGAACGGCTCAATCAAAACTAAGGTTCAACTCTTTTAGTTGAACAAACAGAACAGAAAGAAGTTTAACACAATTCTTCTGTGTAGTTTTTATTTGTAGACATTCCTTTTCCCCAATATAGGCCTCCTAGCGCTCAGAATGTCCAATTGCAGTTTCTACAGAAAGAGTGTTTCAGGACGGGTCAATCAAAAGTAAGGTTCAACTCTGTTAGTTGAATGCACAGAACAGAAAGAAGTTTCATACAATGCTTCTGTGTAGTTTATATTTGAACATATTCTTTTTTCCACTATTACCCACTTAGCGCTACGAATGTCCAGTTGCATTTTCTACAGACAGAGTGTTTCAAAACTGCTCAATCAAAAGTATGGTTTAACTCTGTTAGCTGAATGCTCAGATCAGAAAGAAGTTTCACAGAATGCTTCTGTGTAGTTTATATTTGAATATATTCCTTTTTCCTCTATTACCCACTTAACGCTCCAAATGTCCAGTTGCATTTTCTACAGAAAGAGTGTTCAGATCTGCTCAATCAAAAGTATGGTTTAACTCTGTTAGCTGAATGCACAGATCAGAAAGAAGTTTCACCGAATGATTCTGTGTAGTTTATATTTGAAGGTATTCCTTTTTCCACTATTACCCTCTTAGCGCTCCGAATCTCCACTTGCATTTTCTACAGAAAGAGTGTTTCATAACTGCTCAATCAAAAATATGTTTTATCTCTGTTAACTGAATTTACAGATCACAAATAAGTTTCACAGAATGCATCTTTGTAGTTTTTATTTGAAGATATTTTTTTCCCAATGTAGGCCTCTTAGCACTTAGCATGTCCAATTGCAGTTTCTACAGAAAGAGTGTTTCAGAACGGCTCAATCAAAAGTAAGGTTCAACTCTGTTAGTTGAATGCACAGAACACAAAGAATTTTCACAGAATGCTACTGTGTAGTTTATATTTGAATATATTCCTTTTTCCACTATTACCCTCTTAGCGCTCCGAATGTCCACTTGCATTTTCTACAGAAAGAGTGTTCAGAACTGCGCAATCAAAAGTAAGGTTTAACTCTGTTAGCTTAATGAACATATCAGAAATAAGTTTCACACAATGCTTCTGTGTAGTTTTTATTTGAAGATATTATTTTTCCCAATAGAGGCCTCTTAGCGCTCAGAATGTCCAATTGCAGATTCTACAGAAAGAGTGTTTCAGAAAGGCTCAATCAAAAGTAAGGTTCAACTCTGTTAGTTGAATGCACAGAACAGAAAGAAGTTTCATACAATGCTTCTGTGTAGTTTATATTTGAACATATTCTTTTTTCCACTATTACCCACTTAGCGCTACGAATGTCCAGTTGCATTTTCTACAGACAGAGTGTTTCAAAACTGCTCAATCAAAAGTATGGTTTAACTCTGTTAGCTGAATGCTCAGATCAGAAAGAAGTTTCACAGAATGCTTCTGTGTAGTTTATATTTGAATATATTCCTTTTTCCACTACTACTCTCTTAGCGCTCCAAATGTCCAGTTGCATTTTCTACAGAAAGAGTGTTCAGATCTGCTCAATCAAAAGTATGGTTTAACTCTGTTAGCTGAATGCACAGATCAGAAAGAAGTTTCACAGAATGATTCTGTGTAGTTTATATTTGGAGACATTCCTTTTTCCACTATGACCCTCTTAGCGCTCCGAATCTCCACTTGCATTTTCTACAGAAAGAGTGTTTCAGAACGGCTCAATCAAAACTAAGGTTCAACTCTTTTAGTTGAACAAACAGAACAGAAAGAAGTTTAACACAATTCTTCTGTGTAGTTTTTATTTGTAGACATTCCTTTTCCCCAATATAGGCCTCCTAGCGCTCAGAATGTCCAATTGCAGTTTCTACAGAAAGAGTGTTTCAGGACGGGTCAATCAAAAGTAAGGTTCAACTCTGTTAGTTGAATGCACAGAACAGAAAGAAGTTTCATACAATGCTTCTGTGTAGTTTATATTTGAACATATTCTTTTTTCCACTATTACCCACTTAGCGCTACGAATGTCCAGTTGCATTTTCTACAGACAGAGTGTTTCAAAACTGCTCAATCAAAAGTATGGTTTAACTCTGTTAGCTGAATGCTCAGATCAGAAAGAAGTTTCACAGAATGCTTCTGTGTAGTTTATATTTGAATATATTCCTTTTTCCACTATTACCCACTTAACGCTCCAAATGTCCAGTTGCATTTTCTACAGAAAGAGTGTTCAGATCTGCTCAATCAAAAGTATGGTTTAACTCTGTTAGCTGAATGCACAGATCAGAAAGAAGTTTCACCGAATGATTCTGTGTAGTTTATATTTGAAGGTATTCCTTTTTCCACTATTACCCTCTTAGCGCTCCGAATCTCCACTTGCATTTTCTACAGAAAGAGTGTTTCATAACTGCTCAATCAAAAATATGTTTTATCTCTGTTAACTGAATTTACAGATCAGAAATAAGTTTCACAGAATGCATCTTTGTAGTTTTTATTTGAAGATATTCTTTTTCCCAATGTAGGCCTCTTAGCGCTTAGCATGTCCAATTGCAGTTTCTACAGAAAGAGTGTTTCAGAACGGCTCAATCAAAAGTAAGGTTCAACACTGTTAGTTGAATGCACAGAACAGAAAGAATTTTCACAGAATGCTACTGTGTAGTTTATATTTGAATATATTCCTTTTTCCACTATTACCCTCTTAGCGCTCCGAATGTCCACTTACATTTTCTACAGAAAGAGTGTTCAGAACTGCGCAATCAAAAGTATGGTTTAACTCTGTTAGCTTAATGAACATATCAGAAATAAGTTTCACACAATGCTTCTGTGTAATTTTTATTTGAAGATATTATTTTACCCAATAGAGTCCTCTTAGCGCTCAGAATGTCCAATTGCAGATTCTACAGAAAGAGTGTTTCAGAAAGGCTCAATCAAAAGTAAGGTTCAACTCTGTTAGTTGAATGCACAGAACAGAAAGAAGTTTCATACAATGATTCTGTGTAGTTTATATTTGAACATATTCTTTTTTCCACTATTACCCACTTAGCGCTACGAATGTCCAGTTGCATTTTCTACAGACAGAGTGTTTCAAAACTGCTCAATCAAAAGTAGGGATTAACTCTGTTAGCTGAATGCTCAGATCAGAAAGAAGTTTCACAGAATGCTTCTGTGTAGTTTATATTTGAATATATTCCTTTTTCCACTACTACTCTCTTAGCGCTCCAAATGTCCAGTTGCATTTTCTACAGAAAGAGTGTTCAGATCTGCTCAATCAAAAGTATGGTTTAACTCTGTTAGCTGAATGCACAGATCAGAAAGAAGTTTCACAGAATGATTCTGTGTAGTTTATATTTGGAGACATTCCTTTTTCCACTATGACCCTCTTAGCGCTCCGAATCTCCACTTGCATTTTCTACAGAAAGAGTGTTTCAGAACGGCTCAATCAAAACTAAGGTTCAACTCTTTTAGTTGAACAAACAGAACAGAAAGAAGTTTAACACAATTCTTCTGTGTAGTTTTTATTTGTAGACATTCCTTTTCCCCAATATAGGCCTCCTAGCGCTCAGAATGTCCAATTGCAGTTTCTACAGAAAGAGTGTTTCAGGACGGGTCAATCAAAAGTAAGGTTCAACTCTGTTAGTTGAATGCACAGAACAGAAAGAAGTTTCATACAATGCTTCTGTGTAGTTTATATTTGAACATATTCTTTTTTCCACTATTACCCACTTAGCGCTACGAATGTCCAGTTGCATTTTCTACAGACAGAGTGTTTCAAAACTGCTCAATCAAAAGTATGGTTTAACTCTGTTAGCTGAATGCTCAGATCAGAAAGAAGTTTCACAGAATGCTTCTGTGTAGTTTATATTTGAATATATTCCTTTTTCCACTATTACCCACTTAACGCTCCAAATGTCCAGTTGCATTTTCTACAGAAAGAGTGTTCAGATCTGCTCAATCAAAAGTATGGTTTAACTCTGTTAGCTGAATGCACAGATCAGAAAGAAGTTTCACCGAATGATTCTGTGTAGTTTATATTTGAAGGTATTCCTTTTTCCACTATTACCCTCTTAGCGCTCCGAATCTCCACTTGCATTTTCTACAGAAAGAGTGTTTCATAACTGCTCAATCAAAAATATGTTTTATCTCTGTTAACTGAATTTACAGATCAGAAATAAGTTTCACAGAATGCATCTTTGTAGTTTTTATTTGAAGATATTCTTTTTCCCAATGTAGGCCTCTTAGCGCTTAGCATGTCCAATTGCAGTTTCTACAGAAAGAGTGTTTCAGAACGGCTCAATCAAAAGTAAGGTTCAACTCTGTTAGTTGAATGCACAGAACACAAAGAATTTTCACAGAATGCTACTGTGTAGTTTATATTTGAATATATTCCTTTTTCCACTATTACCCTCTTAGCGCTCCGAATGTCCACTTGCATTTTCTACAGAAAGAGTGTTCAGAACTGCGCAATCAAAAGTAAGGTTTAACTCTGTTAGCTTAATGAACATATCAGAAATAAGTTTCACACAATGCTTCTGTGTAGTTTTTATTTGAAGATATTATTTTTCCCAATAGAGGCCTCTTAGCGCTCAGAATGTCCAATTGCAGATTCTACAGAAAGAGTGTTTCAGAAAGGCTCAATAAAAAGTAAGGTTCAACTCTGTTAGTTGAATGCACAGAACAGAAAGAAGTTTCATACAATGCTTCTGTGTAGTTTATATTTGAACATATTCTTTTTTCCACTATTACCCACTTAGCGCTACGAATGTCCAGTTGCATTTTCTACAGACAGAGTGTTTCAAAACTGCTCAATCAAAAGTATGGTTTAACTCTGTTAGCTGAATGCTCAGATCAGAAAGAAGTTTCACAGAATGCTTCTGTGTAGTTTATATTTGAATATATTCCTTTTTCCACTACTACACTCTTAGCGCTCCAAATGTCCAGTTGCATTTTCTACAGAAAGAGTGTTCAGATCTGCTCAATCAAAAGTATGGTTTAACTCTTTTAGCTGAATGCACAGATCAGAAATAAGTTTCACAGAATTATTCTGTGTAGTTTATATTTGGAGACATTCCTTTTTCCACTATTACCCTCATAGCGCTCCGAATCTCCACTTGCATTTTCTACAGAAAGAGTGTTTCAGAACGGCTCAATCAAAACTAAGGTTCAACTCTTTTAGTTGAACAAACAGAACAGAAAGAAGTTTCACACAATTCTTCTGTGTAGTTTTTATTTGTAGACATTCTTTTTCCCAATATAGGCCTCCTAGCGCTCAGAATGTCCAATTGCAGTTTCTACAGAAAGAGTGTTTCAGAACGGCTCAATCAAAAGTAAGGTTCAACTCTGTTAGTTGAATGCACAGAACAGAAAGAAGTTTCATACAATGCTTCTGTGTAGTTTATATTTGAACATATTTTTTTTCCACTATTACCCACTTAGCGCTAGGAATGTCCAGTTGCATTTTCTACAGACAGAGTGTTTCAAAACTGCTCAATCAAAAGTATGGTTTAACTCTGTTAGCTGAATGCTCAGATCAGAAAGAAGTTACACAGAATGCTTCTGTGTAGTTTATATTTGAATATATTCCTTTTTCCACTATTACCCACTTAGCGCTCCAAATGTCCAGTTGCATTTTCTACAGAAAGAGTGTTCAGATCTGCTCAATCAAAAGTATGGTTTAACTCTGTTAGCTGAATGCACAGATCAGAAAGAAGTTTCACCGAATGATTCTGTGTAGTTTATATTTGAAGATATTCCTTTTTCCACTATTACCCTCTTAGCGCTCCGAATCTCCACTTGCATTTTCTACAGAAAGAGTGTTTCATAACTGCTCAATCAAAAATATGTTTTATCTCTGTTAACTGAATTTACAGATCAGAAATAAGTTTCACAGAATGCATCTTTGTAGTTTTTATTTGAAGATATTCTTTTTCCCAATGTAGGCCTCTTAGCGCTTAGCATGTCCAATTGCAGTTTCTACAGAAAGAGTGTTTCAGAACGGCTCAATCAAAAGTAAGGTTCAACTCTGTTAGTTGAATGCACAGAACAGAAAGAATTTTCACAGAATGCTACTGTGTAGTTTATATTTGAATATATTCCTTTTTCCACTATTACCCTCTTAGCGCTCCGAATGTCCACTTGCATTTTCTACAGAAAGAGTGTTCAGAACTGCGCAATCAAAAGTATGGTTTAACTCTGTTAGCTTAATGAACATATCAGAAATAAGTTTCACACAATGTTTCTGTTTAGTTTTTATTTGAAGATATTATTTTTCCCAATAGAGGCCTCTTAGCGCTCAGAATGTCCAATTGCAGATTCTACAGAAAGAGTGTTTCAGAAAGGCTCAATCAAAAGTAAGGTTCAACTCTGTTAGTTGAATGCACAGAACAGAAAGAAGTTTCATACAATGCTTCTGTGTAGTTTATATTTGAACATATTCTTTTTTCCACTATTACCCACTTAGCGCTACGAATGTCCAGTTGCATTTTCTACAGACAGAGTGTTTCAAAACTGCTCAATCAAAAGTATGGTTTAACTCTGTTAGCTGAATGCTCAGATCAGAAAGAAGTTTCACAGAATGCTTCTGTGTAGTTTATATTTGAATATATTCTTTTTTCCACTACTACTCTCTTAGCGCTCCAAATGTCCAGTTGCATTTTCTACAGAAAGAGTGTTCAGATCTGCTCAATCAAAAGTATGGTTTAACTCTGTTAGCTGAATGCACAGATCAGAAAGAAGTTTCACAGAATGATTCTGTGTAGTTTATATTTGGAGACATTCCTTTTTCCACTATTACCCTCATAGCGCTCCGAATCTCCACTTGCATTTTCTACACAAAGAGTGTTTCAGAACGGCTCAATCAAAACTAAGGTTCAACTCTTTTAGTTGAACAAACAGAACAGAAAGAAGTTTCACACATTTCTTCTGTGTAGTTTTTATTTGTAGACATTCTTTTTCCCAATATGCCTCCTAGCGCTCAGAATGTCCAATTGCAGTTTCTACAGAAAGAGTGTTTCAGAACGGCTCAATCAAAAGTAAGGTTCAACTCTGTTAGTTGAATGCACAGAACAGAAAGTAGTTTCATACAATGCTTCTGTGTAGTTTATATTTGAACATATTCTTTTTTCCACTATTACCCACTTAGCGCTACGAATGTCCAGTTGCATTTTCTACAGACAGAGTGTTTCAAAACTGCTCAATCAAAAGTATGGTTTAACTCTGTTAGCTGAATGCTCAGATCAGAAATTAGTTTCACAGAATGCTTCTGTGTAGTTTATATTTGAATATATTCCTTTTTCCACTATTACCCACTTAGCGCTCAAATGTCCAGTTGCATTTTCTACAGAAAGAGTGTTCAGATCTGCTCAATCAAAAGTATGGTTTAACTCTGTTAGCTGAATGCACAGATCAGAAAGAAGTTTCACCGAATGATTCTGTGTAGTTTATATTTGAAGATATTCCTTTTTCCACTATTACCCTCTTAGCGCTCCGAATCTCCACTTGCATTTCCTACAGAAAGAGTGTTTCATAACTGCTCAATTAAAAATATGTTTTATCTCTGTTAACTGAATTTACAGATAAGAAATAAGTTTCACAGAATGCATCTTTGTAGTTTTTATTTGAAGATATCCTTTTTCCCAATGTAGGCCTCTTAGCGCTTAGCATGTCCAATTGCAGTTTCTACAGAAAGAGTGTTTCAGAACGGCTCAATCAAAAGTAAGGTTCAACTCTGTTAGTTGAATGCACAGAACAGAAAGAATTTTCACAGAATGCTACTGTGTAGTTTATATTTGAATATATTCCTTTTTCCACTATTACCCTCTTAGCGCTCCGAATGTCCACTTGCATTTTCTACAGAAAGAGTGTTCAGAACTGCGCAATCAAAAGTATGGTTTAACTCTGTTAGCTTAATGAACATATCAGAAATAAGTTTCACACAATGCTTCTGTGTAGTTTTTATTTGAAGATATTATTTTCCCAATAGAGGCCTCTTAGCGCTAAGAATGTCCAATTGCAGTTTCTACAGGAAGAGTGTTTCAGAAAGGCTCAATCAAAAGTAAGGTTGAACGCTGTTAGTTGAATACACAGAACAGAAAGATGTTTCAAACAATGCTTCTGTGTAGTTTATATTTGAACATATTCTTTTTTCCACTATTACCCACTTAGCGCTACGAATGTCCAGTTGCATTTTCTACAGACAGAGTGTTTCAAAACTGCTCAATCAAAACTATGGTTTAACTCTGTTAGCTGAATGCTCAGATCAGAAAGAAGTTTCACAGAATGCTTCTGTGTAGTTTATATTTGAATATATTCCTTTTTCCACTACTACTCTCTTAGCGCTCCAAATGTCCAGTTGCATTTTCTACAGAAAGAGTGTTCAGATCTGCTCAATCAAAAGTATGGTTTAACTCTGTTAGCTGAATTCACAGATCAGAAAGAAGTTTCACAGAATGATTCTGTGTAGTTTATATTTGAAGACATTCCTTTTTCCACTATTACCCTCTTAGCGTTCCGAATCACCACTTGCATTTTCTACAGAAAGAGTGTTTCAGAACGGCTCAATCAAAACTAAGGTTCAACTCTTTTAGTTGAACAAACAGAACAGAAAGAAGTTTCACACAATTCTTCTGTGTAGTTTTTATTTGTAGACATTCTTTTTCCCAATATAGGCCTCCTAGCGCTCAGAATGTCCAATTGCAGTTTCTACAGAAAGAGTGTTTCAGAAAGGCTCAATCAAAAGTAAGGTTCAACTCTGTTAGTTGAATACAAAGAACAGAAAGAAGTTTCATACAATGCTTCTGTGTAGTTTATATTTGAACATATTCTTTTTTCCACTATTACCCACTTAGCGCTACGAATGTCCAGTTGCATTTTCTACAGACAGAGTGTTTCAAAACTGCTCAATCAAAAGTATGGTTTAACTCTGTTAGCTGAATGCTCAGATCAGAAAGAAGTTTCACAGAATGCTTCTGTGTAGTTTATATTTGAATATATTCCTTTTTCCACTACTACTCTCTCAGCGCTCCAAATATCCAGTTGCATTTTCTACAGAAAGAGTGTTCAGATCTGCTCAATCAAAATTATGGTTTAACTCTGTTAGCTGAATGCACAGATCAGAAAGAAGTTTCACAGAATGATTCTGTGTAGTTTATATTTGGAGGCATTCCTTTTTCCACTATTAACCTCTTAGCGCTCCGAATCTCCACTTGCATTTTCTACAAAAAGAGTGTTTCATAACTGCTCAATCAAAAATATGTTTTATCTCTGTTAACTGAATTTACAGATCAGAAATAAGTTTCACAGAATGCATCTGTGTAGTTTTTATTTGAAGATATGCTTTTTCCCAATTTAGGCCTCTTAGCGCTTAGCATGTCCAATTGCAGTTTGTACAGAAAGAGTGTTTCAGAACGGCTCAATCAAAAGTAAGGTTCAACTCTGTTAGTTGAATGCACAGAACAGAAAGAATTTTCACAGAATGCAACTGTGTAGTTTATATTTGAATATATTCCTTTTTCCACTATTAACCTCTTAGCGCTCCGAATGTCCACTTGCATTTTCTACAGAAAGAGTGTTCAGAACTGCGCAATCAAAAGTATGGTTTAACTCTGTTAGCTTACTGAACATATCAGAAATAAGTTTCACACAATGTTTCTCTGTAGTTTTTATTTGAAGATATTATTTTTCCCAATAGAGTCCTCTTAGCGCTCAGAATGTCCAATTGCAGTTTCTACAGAAAGAGTGTTTCAGAACGGCTCAATCAAAACTAAGGTTCAACTCTTTTAGTTGAACAAACAGAACAGAAAGAAGTTTCACACAATTCTTCTGTGTAGTTTTTATTTGTAGACATTCTTTCTCCCAATATAGGCCTCCTAGCGCTCAGAATGTCCAATTGCAGTTTCTACAGAAAGAGTGTTTCAGAACGGCTCAATCAAAAGTAAGGTTCAACTCTGTTAGTTGAATGCACAGAACAGAAAGAAGTTTCATACAATGCTTCTGTGTAGTTTATATTTGAACATATTCTTTTTTCCACTATTACCCACTTAGCGCTACGAATGTCCAGTTGCATTTTCTACAGACAGAGTGTTTCAAAACTGCTCAATCAAAAGTATGGTTTAACTCTGTTAGCTGAATGCTCAGATGAGAAAGAAGTTTCACAGAATGCTTCTGTGTAGTTTATATTTGAATATATTCCTTTTTCCACTACTACACTGTTAGCGCTCCAAATGTCCAGTTGCATTTTCTACAGAAAAAGTGTTTCATAACTGCTCAATCAAAAATATATTTTATCTCTGTTAACTGAATTTACAGATCAGAAATAAGTTTAACAGAATGCATCTTTGTAGTTTTTATTTGAAGATATTCTTTTTCCCAATGTAGGCCTCTTAGCGCTTAGCATGTCCAATTGCAGTTTCTACAGAAAGAGTGTTTCAGAACGGCTCAATCAAAAGTAAGGTTCAACTCTGTTAGTTGAATGCACAGAACAGAAAGAATTTTCACAGAATGCTACTGTGTAGTTTATATTTGAATATATTCCTTTTTCCACTATTACCCTCTTAGCGCTCCGAATGTCCACTTGCATTTTCTACAGAAAGAGTGTTCAGAACTGCGCAATCAAAAGTATGGTTTAACTCTGTTAGCTTAATGAACATATCAGAAATAAGTTTCACACAATGCTTCTGTGTAGTTTTTATTTGAAGATATTATTTTCCCAATAGAGGCCTCTTAGCGCTCAGAATGTCCAATTGCAGTTTCTACAGAAAGAGTGTTTCAGAAAGGCTCAATCAAAAGTAAGGTTCAACTCTGTTAGTTGAATACAAAGAACAGAAAGAAGTTTCATACAATGCTTCTGTGTAGTTTATATTTGAACATATTCTTTTTTCCACTATTACCCACTTAGCGCTACGAATGTCCAGTTGCATTTTCTACAGACAGAGTGTTTCAAAACTGCTCAATCAAAAGTATGGTTTAACTCTGTTAGCTGAATGCTCAGATCAGAAAGAAGTTTCACAGAATGCTTCTGTGTAGTTTATATTTGAATATATTCCTTTTTCCACTACTACTCTCTTAGCGCTCCAAATATCCAGTTGCATTTTCTACAGAAAGAGTGTTCAGATCTGCTCAATCAAAATTATGGTTTAACTCTGTTAGCTGAATGCACAGATCAGAAAGAAGTTTCACAGAATGATTCTGTGTAGTTTATATTTGGAGGCATTCCTTTTACCACTATTACCCTATTAGCGCTCCGAATCTCCACTTGCATTTTCTACAGAAAGAGTGTTTCAGAACGGCTCAATCAAAACTAAGGTTCAACTCTTTTAGTTGAAAAAACAGAACAGAAAGAAGTTTCACACAATTCTTCTGTGTAGTTTTTATTTGAAGATATTTTTATTCCCAATATAGGCCTCTTAGCGCTCAGAATGTCCAATTGCAGTTTCTACAGAAAGAGTGTTTCAGAACGCCTCAATCAAATGTCAGGTTCAACTGTCTTAGTTGAATGCACAGAACAGAAAGAACTTTCACAGAATGCTTCTGTTTAGTATATAGTTGAAGATACTCCTTTTTGGACTATTACCCACTTAGCGTTCCGAATATCCACTGGCAGTATCTACACAAAGAGTGTTTCAGAACTGCTCCTTCGAAAGTAAGGCTCAACTCTGTTAGTTGAATGCGGAGAACAGAAAGGGGTTTCAGAGAATGCTTCTGTGTAGTTTTTAATTGGAGATATTCCTTTTTCCTCTATTACAATCTTAGCGCTCCCAATGTCCACTTGCATTTTCTACAAAAAAGTGTTTCATAACTGCACAATCAAAAATATGGTTTAGCTCTGTTAACGGAATTTACAGATCAGAAATAAGTTTCAGAGAATGTATCTGTGTAGTTTTTATTTGAAGATATTCTTTTTCCCAATGTAGGCCTCTTAGCGCTTAGAATGTCCAATTGCAGTTTCTACAGAAAGAGTGTTTCAGAACGGCTCAATCAAAAGTAAGGTTCAACTCTGTTAGTTGAATGCACAGAACAGAAAGAAGTTTCACAGAATGCTACTGTGTAGTTTATATTTGAATATGTTCCTTTTTCCACTATTACCCTCTTAGCGCTCCGAATGTCCACTTGCATTTTCTACAGAAAGATTGTTCGGAACTGTGCAATCAAAAGTATGGTTTAACTCTGTTAGCTGAATGCACATATCAGAAATAAGTTTCACACAATGCTTCTGTGTAGTTTTTATTTGAAGATATTATTTTTCCCAATATAGGCCTCTTAGCGCTCAGAATGTCCAATTGCAGTTTCTACGGAAAGAGTGTTTCAGAACGGCTCAATCAAAAGTAAGGTTCAACTCTGTTAGTTGAATGCACAGAACAGAAAGAAGTTTCATACAATACTTCTGTGTAGTTTATATTTGAACATATTCTTTTTTCCACTATTACCCACTTAGCGCTACGAATGTCCAGTTGCATTTTCTACAGACAGAGTGTTTCAAAACTGCTCAATCAAAAGTATGGTTTAACTCTGTTAGCTGAATGCTCAGATCAGAAAGAAGTTTCACAGAATGCTTCTGTGTAGTTTATATTTGAATATATTCCTTTTTCCACTACTACCCTCTTAGCGCTCCAAATGTCCAGTTGCATTTTCTACAGAAAGAGTGTTCAGATCTGCTCAATCAAAAGTATAGTTTAACTCTGTTAGCTGAATGCACAGATCAGAAAGAAGTTTCACAGAATGATTCTGTGTAGTTTATATTTGAAGATATTCCTTTTTCCACTATTACCCTCTTAGCACTCCGAATCTCCACTTGCATTTTCTACAGAAAGAGTGTTTCAGAACAGCTCAATCAAAACTAAAGTTCAACTCTCTTAGTTGAATGAACAGAACAGAAAGAAGTTTCACAGAATGCTTCTGTGTAGTTTCTATTTGTAGATATTCTTTTTCCCAATATAGGCCTCTTAGCGCTCAGAATGTCCAATTGCAGTTTCTACAGAAAGAGTGTTTCAGAACGGCTCAATCAAAAGTAAGGTTCAACTCTGTTAGTTGAATGCACAGAACAGAAAGAAGTTTCACAGAATGCTTCTGTGTAGTTTATATTTGAATATATTCCTTTTTCCACTATTACCCTCTTAGCGCTCCGAATGTCCACTTACATTTTCTACAGAAAGAGTGTTCTGAACTGAGCATTCAAAAGTATGGTTTAACTCTGTTAGCTGAATGCACATATCAGAAATATGTTTCAAACAATGCTTCTGTGTAGTTTTTATTTGAAGATATTATTATTCCCAATATAGGCCTCTCAGCGCTCAGAATGTCCAATTGCAGTTTCTACAGAAAGAGTGTTTCAGAACGCCTCAATCAAATGTCAGGTTCAGCTCTCTTAGTTGAATGCACAGAACAGAAAGAAGTTTCACAGAATGCTTCTGTGTAGTATTTAGTTGAAGATACTCCTTTTTGGACTATTACCCACTTAGCGCTCGGAATATCCACTGGCAGTTTCTACACAAAGTGTGTTTCAGAACTGCTCCTTCGAAAGTAAGGCTCAACTCTGTTAGTTGAATGCGGAGAACAGAAAGGGGTTTCAGAGAATGCTTCTGTGTAGTTTTTAATTGGAGATATTCCTTTTTCCTCTCTTACAATCTTAGCGTTCCGAATGTCCACTTGCATTTTCTACAAAAAGAGTGTTTCATAACTGCTCAATCAAAAATATGGTTTACCTCTGTTAACTGAATTTACAGATCAGAAATAAGTTTCAGAGAATGTATCTGTGTAGTTTTTATTTGAAGATATTCTTTTTCCCAATGTAGGCCTCTTAGCGCTTAGAATGTCCAATTGCAGTTTCTACAGAAAGAGTGTTTCAGAACGGCTCAATCAAAAGTAAGGTTCAACTCTGTTAGTTGCATGCACAGATCAGAAAAAAGTTTCGCCGAATGCTACTGTGTAGTTTATATTTGAATATATTCCTTGTTCCACTATTACCTTCTTAGCGCTCCGAATGTCCACTTGCATTTTCTACAGAAAGAGTGTTCGGAACTGCGCAATCAAAAGTATGGTTTAACTCTGTTAGCTGAATGCACATATCAGAAATAAGTTTCACACAATGCTTCTGTGTAGTTTTTATTTGAAGATATTATTTTTCCCAATACAGGCCTCTTAGCGCTCAGAATGTCCAATTGCAGTTTCTACGGAAAGAGTGTTTCAGAACGGCTCAATCAAAGGTAAGGTTCAACTCTGTTAGTTGAATGCACAGAACAGAAAGAAGTTTCATACAATGTTTCTGTGTAGTTTATATTTGAACATATTATTTTTTCCACTATTAACCACTTAGCGCTACGAATGTCCAGTTGCATTTTCTACAGACAGAGTGTTTCAAAACTGCTCAATCAAAAGTATGGTTTAACTCTGTTAGCTGAATGCTAAGATCAGAAAGAAGTTTCACTGAATGCTTCTGTGTAGTTTATATTTGAATATATTCCTTTTTCCACTACTACCCTCTTAGCGCTCCAAATGTGCAGTTGCATTTTCTACAGAAAGAGTGTTCAGATCTGCTCAATCAAATGTATAGTTTAACTCTATTAGCTGAATGCACAGATCAGAAAGAAGTTTCACCGAATGATTCTGTGTAGTTTATATTTGAAGACATTCCTTTTTCCACTATTACCCTCTTAGCGCTCCGAATCTCCACTTGCATTTTCTACAGAAAGAGTGTTTCAGAACGGATCAATCAAAACTAAGGTTCAACTCTTTTAGTTGAATGAACAGAACAGAAAGAAGTTTCACAGAATGCTTCTGTGTAGTTTTTATTTGTAGATATTCTTTTTCCCAATATAGGCCTCTTAGCGCTCAGAATGTCCAATTGCAGTTTCTACAGAAAGAGTGTTTCAGAACGGCTCAATCAAAAGTAAGGTTCAACCCTGGTAGTTGAATGCACAGAACAGAAAGAAGTTTCACAGAATTCTTCTGTGTAGTTTATATTTGAATATATTCCTTTTACCACTATTAGCCTCTTAGCGCTCCGAATGTCCACTTGCATTTTCTACAGAAACAGTGTTCGGAACTGCGCAATCAAAAGTATGGTTTAACTCTGTTAGCTGAATGCACATATCAAAACTAAGTTTCACACAATGCTTCTGTGTAGTTTTTATTTGAAGATATTATTTTTCCTAATATAGTTCTCTTAGCGCTCAGAATGTCCAATTGCAGTTTCTACGGAAAGAGTGTTTCAGAACGGCTCAATCAAAACTAAGGTTCAACTCTGTTATTTAAATGCACAGAACAGAAAGAAGTTTCATACAATGCTTCTGTGTAGTTTATATTTGAACATATTATTTTTTCCACTATTACCCACTTAGCGCTACGAATGTCCAGTTGCATTTTCTACAGACAGAGTGTTTCAAAACTGCTCAATCAAAAGTATGGTTTAACTCTGTTAGCTGAATGCTCAGATCAGAAAAAGTTTCACAGAATGCTTCTGTGTAGTTTATATTTGAATATATTCCTTTTTCCACTACTACACTCTTAGCGCTCCAAATGTCCAGTTGCATTTTCTACAGAAAGAGTGTTCAGATCTGCTCAATCAAAAGTATGGTTTAACTCTGTTACCTGAATGCACAGGTCAGAAAGAAGTTTCACAGAATGATTCTGTGTAGTTTATATTTGAAGACATTCCTTTTTCCACTATTACCCTCTTAGCGCTCCGAATCTCCACTTGCATTTTCTACAGAAAGAGTGTTTCAGAACGGCTCAATCAAAACTAAGGTTCAACTCTTTTAGTTGAATGAACAGAACAGAAAGAAGTTTCACAGAATGCTTCTGTGTAGTTTTATTTGTAGATATTCTTTTTCCCAATATAGGCCTCTTAGCGCTCAGAATGTCCAATTGCAGTTTCTACAGAAAGAGTGTTTCAGAACGGCTCAATCAAAATTAAGGTTCAAACCTGGTAGTTGAATGCACAGAACAGAAAGAAATTTCACAGAATGCTTCTGTGTAGTTTATATTTGAATATATTCCTTTTTCCACTATTACCCTCCTAGCGCTCCGAATGTCCACTTGCATTTTTTACAGAAAGAGTGTTCTGAACTGCGCAATCAAAAGTATGGTTTAACTCTGTTAGCTGAATGCACATATCAGAAATAAGTTTCAAACAATGCTTCTGTGTAGTTTTTATTTGTAGATATTATTATTCCCAATATAGGCCTCTTAGCGCTCAGAATGTCCAATTGCAGTTTCTACAGAAAGAGTGTTTCAGAACGGCTCAATCAAAATTAAGGTTCAACCCTGGTAGTTGAATGCACAGAACAGAAAGAAGTTTCACAGAATGCTTCTGTGTAGTATTTAGTTGAAAATACTACTTTTTGGACTATTACCCACTTAGCGTTCCGAATATCCACTGGCAGTTTCTACACAAAGAGTGTTTCAGAACTGCTCCTTCAAAAGTAAGGCTCAACTCTGTTAGTTGAATGCGGAGAACAGAAAGGGGTTTCAGAGAATGCTTCTGTGTAGTTTTTAATTGGAGATATTCCTTTTTCCTCTATTACAATCTTAGCGCTCCGAATGTCCACTTGCATTTTCTACAAAAAGAGGGCTTCATAACTGCTCAATCAAAAATATGGTTTAGCTCTTTTAACTGAATTTACAGATCAGAAATAAGTTTCACAGAATGCATCTGTGTAGTTTTTATTTGAAGATATTCTTTTTCCCAATGTAGGCCTCTTAGCCCTTAGAATGTAAAATTGCAGTTTCTACAGAAAGAGTGTTTCAGAACGGCTCAATCAAAAGTAAGGTTCAACTCTGTTAGTTGAATGCACAGAACAGAAAGAAGTTTCACAGAATGCTACTGTGTAGTTTATATTTGAATATATTCCTTTTTCCACTATTACCCTCTTAGCGCTCCGAATGTCCACTTGCATTTTCTACAGAAAGAGTGTTCGGAACTGCGCAATCAAAAGTATGGTTTAACTCTGTTAGGTGAATGCACATATCAGAAATAAGTCTCACACAATGCTTCTGTGTAGTTTTTATTTGAAGATATTATTTTTCCCAATATAGGCCTCTTAGCGCTCAGAATGTCCAATTGCATTTTCTACAGAAAGAGTGTTTCAGAACGGCTCAATCAAAAGTAAGGTTCAACTCTGTTAGTTGAATGCACAGAACAGAAAGAAGTTTCATACAATGCTTCTGTGTAGTTTATATTTGAACATATTCTTTTTTCCACTATTACCCACTTAGCGCTACAAATGTCCAGTTGCATTTTCTACTGACAGTGTTTCAAAACTGCTCAATCAAAAGTATGGTTTAACTCTGTTAGCTGAATGCTCAGATCAGAAAGAAGTTTCACAGAATGCTTCTGTGTAGTTTATATTTGAATATATTCCTTTTCCACTACTACCCTCTTAGCGCTCCAAATATCCAGTTGCATTTTCTGCAGAAAGATTGTTCAGATCTGCTCAATCAAAAGTATGGTTTAACTCTGTTAGCTGAATGCACAGATCAGAAAGAAGTTTCACCGAATGATTCTGTGTAGTTTATATTTGAAGACATTCCTTTTTCCACTATTACCCTCTTAGCGCTCCGAATCTCCACTTGCATTTTCTATAGAAAGAGTGTTTCAGAACGGCTCAATCAAAACTAAGGTTCAACACTTTTAGTTGAATGAACAGAACAGAAAGTAGTTTCACAGAATGCTTCTGTGTAGTTTTTATTTGTAGATATTCTCTTTCCCAATATAGGCCTCTTAGCGCTCAGAATGTCCAATTGCAGTTTCTACAGAAAGAGTGTTTCAGAACGGCTCAATCAAAACTAAGGTTGAACACTTTTAGTTGAATGAACAGAACAGAAAGAAGTTTCACAGAATGCTACTGTGTAGTTTATATTTGAATATATTCCTTTTTCCAATCTTACCCTCATAGCGCTCCGAATGTCCACTTGCGTTTTCCACAGAAAGAGTGTTCTGAACTGCGCAATCAAAAGTATGGTTTCACTCTGTTAGCTGAATGCACATATCAGAAATAAGTTTCAAACAATGCTTCTGTGTAATTTTTATTTGAAGATATTATTTTTCCCAGTATAGTCCTCTTAGCACTCAGAATGTCCAATTCCAGTTTCTACAGAAAGAGTGTTTCAGAACGGCTCAATCAAATGTAAGGTTCAACTCTCTTAGTTGAATGCACAGAACAGAAAGAAGTTTCACAGAATGCTTCTGTGTAGTATTTAGTTGAAGATACTCCTTTTTGGACTATTACCCACTTAGCGCTCCGAATATCCACTGGCAATTTCTACACAAAGAGTGTTTCATAACTGCTCAATCAAAAATATGGTTTAGCTCTGTTATCTGAATTTACAGATCAGAAATAAGTTTCACAGAATGCATCTGTGTAGTTTTTATTTGAAGATATTATTTTTCCCAATGTAGGCCTCTTAGCGCTTAGAATGTCCAATTGCAGTTTCTACAGAAAGAGTGTTTCAGAACGGCTCAATCAAAAGTAAGGTTCAACTCTTTTAGTTGAATGCACAGAACAGAAAGAAGTTTCATACAATGCTTCTGTGTAGTTTATATTTGAACATATTCTTTTTTCCAATATTACCCACTTAGCGCTACGAATGACCAGTTGCATGTTCTACAGACAGAGTGTTTCAAAACTGCTCAATCAAAAGTATGGTTTAACTCTGTTAGCTGAATGCTCAGATCAGAAAGAAGTTTCACAGAATGCTTCTGTGTAGTTTATATTTGAATATATTCCTTTTTCCACTACTACCCTCTTAGCGCTCCAAATGTCCAGTTGCATTTTCTACAGAAAGAGTGTTCAGATCTGCTGAATCAAAAGTATGGTTTAACTCTGTTAGCTTAATGCACAGATCAGAAAGAAGTTTCACAGAATCATTCTGTGCAGTTTATATTTGAAGACATTCCATTTTCCACTATTACCCTCTTAGCGCTCCGAATCTCCACTTGCATTTTCTACAGAAAGAGTGTTTCAGAACGGCTCAATCAAATCTAAGGTTCAAATCTGTTAGTTGAATGCACAGAACAGAATGTAGTTTCACAGATTGCTTCTGTGTAGTTTGTAATTGAAGATATTCCCTTTTCCACTGTTACCCTCTTAGAGCTCAGAATGTCCACTTGCATTTTCTACAGAAAGTGTGTTCAGAACTGCTCTATCAAAAGTATGATTTAACTCTGTTAGGTGAATGCACAGATCAGAAATAAGTTTCACAGAATTCTTCTGTGTAGTTTATATATGAAGATATTCCATTTTCCACTATTACCCACTTATCTCTCTGAATGTCCAGTTGCATTTTCTACAGAAAGCGTGTTTCAGAACTGCTCAATCAAAAGTATGGTTTAGCTCTGTTAGCTGAATGCACAGATCAGAAAGATGTTTCACAGAATGCTGCTGTGTATTGTTTATATGGAGATATTCTTTTTACCAATATAGGCCTCTTAGCGCACAGAATGTCCAATTGCAGTTTCTACAGAAAGAGTGTTTCAGAAAGGCTCAATCAAAAGTAAGGTTCAACTCTGTTAGTTGAATGAACGGAACAGAAAGAAGTTTCAGAGAATGATTCTGTGTAGTTTATATTTGAAGGTATTCCTTTTTCCACTATTACCTTCTAAGCGCTCCGAATGTCCACTTGCATTTTCTACAGAAAGCGTGTTTCCGAACTGCTCAATCAAAAGTATGGTTTAACTCTGTTAGCTGAATGCACAGATCAGTACGAAGTTTCACAGAATGTTTCTGTGTAGTTTTCATTTGAAGATAGTCCTTTCTCATATATAGGCCTCTTAGCGCTCCGAATATCCAATTGCAGTTTCTACAGAAAGAGTGTTTCAGAACGGCTCAATGAAAAGTAGTGTTCAACTCTTTTAGTTGAATTCACAGAACAGAAAGCAGTTTCACAGAATGCTTCTGTGTAGTATTTATTTGAAGGTATTCCTTTTTCCACTATTAACCTCTTAGCGCTCCAAATGTCCAGTTGCATTTTCTACAGAATGAGTGTTCAGAACTGCTCAAACATAAGTGTGGTTTAACCCTGTTAGGTGAATGCACAGATCAGAAAGAAGTTTCACAGAATTCTTCTGGGTAGTTTATATTTGAAGATATTCCATTTTTCACTATTACCCACTTAGCGCTCTGAATCTCCAGTTGCATTATCTACAGAAAGATTGTTTCAGAACTGCTCAATCAAAAGAATGGTTTAACTCTGTTAGCTGAATGCACAGAACAGAAAGAAGTTTCACAGAATGCTGTGGTGTAATGTTTATATGAAGATATTCTTTTTACCAATATAGGCCTCTTAGCGCTCAGAATGTCCAATTGCAGTTTCTACAGAAAGGGTGTTTCAGAAAAGCTCAATCAAAAGTAAGGTTCAACTATGTTAGTTGAATGCACAGAACAAAAAGAAGTTTCACAGAATGCTTCTGTGTAGTTTATATTTGAATATATTGCTTTTTCCAATACTACCCTCTTAGCGCTCCAAATGTCCAGTTGCATTTTCTACAGAAAGAGTGTTCAGAACTGCTCAATCAAATGTATGATTTAACTCTCTTAGCTGAATGCACAGATTAGAAAGAAGTTGCACAGGATGCTTCTGTGTAGTTTTTATTTGAAGATATACTTTTTCCCAATATAGGCCTCTAGCGCTCAGATTGTCTAATTGCAGTTTCTACACAAAGAGTGTTTCAGAACTGCTCCTTCAAAAGTAGGGCTCAACTCTGTTATTTGAATGCACAGAACAGAAAGTAGTTTCACAGAATGCTTCTCTGTAATTCATATTTGACGATATTACTTTTTCCACTATTACCCACTTAGAGCTCCGAATGTCCACTTGCATTTTCTACAGAAAGAGTGTTCAGAACTGCTCCATCAAAAGTATGGTTTAACTCTGTTAGTTGAATGCACAGATCAGAAAGAAGTTTCACAGAATTCTTCTGTGTAGTTTTTATTTGAAGATATTCCTTTTTCCAATATAGGTCTCTTAGCGCTCAGAATGTCCAATTGCAGTATCTGCAGAAAGAGAGTTTCAGAACTGCTCCATCAAAAGTAAGGTTCAATACTGTTAGTTGAATGCACGGAACAGAAAGAAGTTTCAGAGAATGCTTCTGTGTAGTTTATATTTGAAGATATTCCTTTTTTCACTATCACCCTCTTAGCGCTCCGAATCACCACTTGCATTTTCTACAGAAAGAGTGTTTCAGAACGGCTCAATCAAAAGTAAGGTTCAACTCTTTTAGTTGAATGAACAGAACAGAAAGAAGTTTCACAGAATGCTTCTGTGTAGTATTTAGTTATAGATATTCCTTTTTCAACTATTACCCTCTTAGCGTTCCGAATGTCCACTGGCAGTTTCTACACAATGAGTGTTTCAGAACAGCTCCTTCAAAGTAAGGCTCAAATCTGTTAGTTGAATGCAGAGAACAGAAAAGAGTTTCAGAGAATGCTTCTGTGTAGTTTTAATTTGGGGATATTCCTTTTTCCACTAATACAATCTTAGCGCTCCGAATGTCCACTTGCATTTTCTACAGAAAGAGTTTCTCATAAATTCTCAATCAAAAGTATCGTTTAACTCTGTTAGCTGAATGCACAGATCAGAAATAAGTTTCACAGAATGCTTCTGAGTAGTTTTTATTTGGAGATATTCTTTTTCCCAATATAGGCCTCTTAGCGCTCCGAATATCCAATTGCAGTTTCTACAGAAAGAGTGTTTCAGAATGGCTCAATCAAAAGTAGGGTTCAACTCTTTTAGTTGAATGCACAGAACAGAAAGTAGTTTCACAGAATGCTTCTGTGTAGTATTTATTTGAATATATTCCTTTTTCCACTATTACCCTCTTAGCGCTCCGAATGTCCACTTGCAGTTTCTACAGAAAGAGTGTTTCAGGACTGCTCCTTCAAAAATAAGGCTCAACCCTGTTAGTTGAAAGCAGAGAACAGAAGCAAGTTTCAGAGAATGCCTCTGTGTAGTTTTTATTTGAAGATATTCCTTTTTCCACAATTACCATCTTAGCGCACCGAATGACCACTTGCATTTTCTACAGAAAGAGTGTTTCAGAACTGCTAAATCAAAAGTATCGTTTAACTCTGTTAGCTGAATGCACAGATAAGAAAGAAGTTTCACAGAATGCATCTGTTTAGTTTTTATTTTAAGATATTCTTTATCCCAATATAGGCATCATAGCGCTCAGTATGTTAAATTGCAGTTTCTACAGAAAGAGTGTTTCAGAACGGCTCAATCAAAAGTAAGGTTCAACTCTGTTAGTTGAATGCACAGAACAAAAAGAAGTTTCACAGAATGCTTCTCAGTAGTTTATATTTGAATATATTCCTTTTTCCACTATTACCCTCTTAGCGCTCCGAATGTCCACTTGCATTTTCTACATAAAGAGTGTTCAGAACGGCTCAATCAAAAATATGGTTTTACTCTGTTAGTTAAATGCACATATCAGAAATAAGTTTCAGAGGAGGCTTCTGTGTAGTATTTAGTTGAAGATATTCCTTTTTTGAATATTAACCTCTTAGCGCTCCGAATGTCCACTGGCAGTTTCTACACAAAGAGTTTTTCAGAACTGCTCCTTCAAAAGTAATGCTCAACACTGTAAGTTGAATGCAGAGAACAGAAAGAAGTTTCACAGAATGCTTCTGTGTAGTTTATATTTGAATATATTCCTTTTTTCAGTATTACCCTCTTAGCGCTCCGAATGTCCACCTGCATTTTCTACAAAAAGAGTGTTCAGAACTGCTCAATCAAAAGTATGGTTTATCTCTGTTAGCTGAATGCACATATCAGTACGAAGTTTCACAGAATGCTTCTGTGTAGTTTTTATTTGAAGATAGTCCTTTTTCAAATATAGGCCTCTTAGCGCTCCGAATATCCAATTGCAGTTTCTACAGAAAGAGTGTTTCAGAACGGCAAAATGAAAAGTAGGATTCAACACTTTTAGTTGAATTCACAGAACAGAAAGTAGTTTCACAGATTGCTTCTGTGTAGTATTTATTTGAAGGTATTCCTTTTTCCACTATTACCCTAGTAGCGCTCGGAATGTCCACTTGCAGTTTCTACAGAAAGTGTGTTTCAGGGCTGCTCCTTCAAAAATAAGGCTCAACTCTGTTAGTTGAATGCAGAGAACAGAAAGAAGTTTCAGAGAATGCCTCTGTGTAGTTTTTATTTGAAGATATTACTTTTTCCACAATTACCAACTTAGCGCACCGAATGTCCACTTGCATTTTCTACAGAAAGAGTGTTTCAGAACTGCTAAATCAAATGTATCATTTAATTCTGTTAGCTGAATGCACAGATCAGAAAGTAGTTTCAGAGAATGCATCTCTGTAGTTTTTATTTGAAGATATTATTTTTCTCAATATAGGACTCTTAGCGTTCAGAAATCCAATTACACTTTGTACAGAAAGTGTGTTTCAGAACTGCTCAATCAAAATTAAGGTTCAACTCTGTTAGTTGAATGCACAGAACAGAATGTAGTTTCACAGAATGCTTCTGTGTAGTTTATATTTGAATATATTCCATTTTCCACTAGTACCCACTTAGCGCTCTGAATGTCCAGTTGCATTTTCTACAGAAAGAGTGTTTCAGAACTGCTCAATCAAAAGTATGGTTTAACTCTGTTAGCTGAATGCAGAGATCAGAAAGAAGCTTCACAGAATGCTGCTGTGTAGTGTTTATATGAAGATATTCTTTTTACCAATATAGGCCTCTTAGATCTCCGAATTTCCACTTGCATTTTCTACAGAAAGTGTGTTCAGAACTGCTCTATCAAAAGTATGGTTTAACTGTGTTAGGTGAATGCACAGATCAGAAATAAGTTTCACAGAATTCTTCTGTGTAGTTTATATTTGAAGATATTCCATTTTCCACTATTACCCACTTAGCGCTCTGAATGTCCAGTTGCATTTTCTACAGAAAGAGTGTTTCAGAACTGCTCAATCAAAAGTATGGTTTAACTCTGTTAGCTGAATGCACAGATCAGAAAGAAGTTTCACAGAATGCTGCTGTGTAGTGTTTATATGAAGATATTCTTTTTACCAATATAGGCCTCTTAGCGCTCAGAATGTCCAATTGCATTTTCTACAGAAAGAGTGTTTCAGAAAGGCTCAATCAAAAGTAAGGTTCAACTATGTTAGTTGAATGCACAGAACAGAAACAAGTTTCACAGAATGCTTCTGTGTAGTTTATATTTGAATATATTCCTTTTTGCACTACTACCCTCTTAGCGCTCCAAATGTCCTGTTGTATTTTCTACAGAAAGAGTGTTCAGAACTGATCAATCAAATGTATGATTTAACTCTGTTAGCTGAATGCACAGATCAGAAAAAGTGTCACAGAATGCTTCTGTGTAGTTTTTATTTGAAGATATTCTTTTTCCCAATATAGGCCTCTTATCGCTCAGATTGTCCAATTGAATTTTCTACAGAAAGAGTGTTTCAGAATGGCTCTATCAAAAGTAAGGTTCAACTCTGTTATTTGAATGCACAGAACAGAAAGTAGTTTCACAGAATGCTTGTCTGTAGTTCTTATTTGACGATATTACTTTTTCCACTATTACCCTCTTAGAGCTCCGAATGTCCACTTGCATTTTCTACAGAAAGAGTGTTCAGAACTGCTCAATCAAAAGTATGGTTTAACTCTGTTAGTTGAATGCACAGATCAGAAAGAAGTTTCACAGAATTCTTCTGTGTAGTTTTTATTTGAAGATATTCCTTTTTCCAATATAGGACTCTTAGCGTTCAGAATTTCCAATTGCAGTATCTACAGAAAGAGAGTTTCAGAACTGGTCAATCAAAAGTAAGGTTCAATATTGTTAGTTGAATGCAAGGAACAGAAAGAAGTTCTACAGAATGCTTCTGTGTAGTTTATATTTGAAGATATTCCTTTTTCCTCTATTACCCTCTTAGCGCTCCGAATCACCACTTGCATTTTCTACAGAAAGAGTGTTTCAGAACGGCTCAATGAAAAGTAAGGTTCAACTCTTTTAGTTGAATGCACAGAAAAGAAAGAAGTTTCACAGAATGCTTCTGTTTAGTATTTAGTTGAAGATATTCCTTTTTCGACTATTACCCTCTTAGCGTTCCGAATGTCCACTGGCAGTTTCTACTCAAAGAGTGTTTCAGAACACCTCCTTCAAAAGTAAGGCTCAACTCTGTTAGTTTAATGCAGAGAACAGAAAGGAGTTTCAGAGAATGCTTCTGTGTAGTTTTTATTTAGGGATATTCCTTTTTCCACTATTACAATCTTAGCGCTCCTAATGTCCACTTGCATTTCCTACAGAAACAGTGTTTAATAACTGCTCAATCAAAAGTATGGTTTAACTCTGTTAGCTGAATGCACAGATCAGAAATAAGTTTCACAGAATTCTTCTGAGTAGTTTTTATTTGGAGATATTCTTTTTCCCAATATAGGCCACTTAGTGCTCAGAATGTCCAATTGCGATTTCTACAGAATGAGTGTTTCAGGACGGCTCAATCAAAAGTAAGGTTCAACTCTGTTAGTTGAATGCACAGAACAGAAAGAAGTTTCACAGAATTCTTCTGTGTAGTTTATATTTGAATATATTCCTTTTTCCTGTATTACCTTCTTAGTGCTCCGAATGTCCACTTGCATTTTCTTCAGAAAGAGTGTTCATAATGGCTCAATCAAAAGTATGGTTTTACTCTGTTAGTTGAATGCACATATCAGAAATAAGTTTCACAGAATGCTTCTGTGTAGTATTTAGCTGAAGATATTCCTTTTTCGACTTTTATCCTCTTAGCTCTCCGAATGTCCAATTTCAGTTTCTACACAAAGAGTGTTTCGGAACTGCTCCTTCAAAAGTAAGGCTCAACTCTGTTAGTTGAATGCAGAGAACAGAAAGAAGTTGCAGAGAACAGAAAGAAATTTCACAGAATGCTTCTGTTTACTTTATATTTGAATATATTCCTTTTTCCACTACTACCCTCTTAGCGCTGCAAATGTCCAGTTGCATTTTCTACAGAAAGAGTGTTCAGAACTGCTCAATCAAAAGTACGGTTTAACTCTGTTAGCTGAATGCACAGATCAGAAAGATGTTTCACAGAATGATTCTGTGTAGTTTATATTTGAAGATATTCCTTTCTGTTCTCTGCATTAAAATCAATCAAAAAATTATATTGAAATTGAAATACTGAATTTTATACTAAAGACAAGGCATACAACTGAAAATGAAATTTTCCAGGTGAAAATTTCCAAATCATAAATATGTAGGGACAAAAAACTTTATTTATAAAGAAAAAGATAATTCTAATTAATTGATGATTCCAAGGTTTACAACTTTAAAAGTAAATATTATCTTTGAAGTAAAGTCCATTTAAATTATTTATGCCGCCAAAATTTTAGTAATTGTATATGTATATCATGTAAACTTTTTCGAGAAAGATGGAATTGGAAATGTTAGAGTATTATGCGGAAAAAATCACCTAAAGGAAAAAATTATCTCCTCATGAAATATTACTTTAGCCACTTTGACAGGTGTAGGTAAAAGAACACTTAATGCACATCAATATGATTAGGAGATGCGCGCTTAGAAATACGTTATCATTGAAAAGAGTATTGTATTATCAGGTTTGCAGGGGCCCTTCTTATCCTTCATATTTATGTAACTTTGTCATCTATAGAAAGATTATAAGAATTTTAAAAATAGCTGATAGTTAAGAAACATCACCATAACACTGTGCTGAATGCATAATAAAACATTTCCCTTCTCTCTAAAAGCCTTTTAAAATTATGTACCATAATCAGTATGGCCAGCAGAGGGTCATTTCCATGTTCAAGTTCCTCTGTTTCTCGAGGGTGAGAATCCTTCTATAGTCTTCTGAGGGTGACACTGTAGTGTTTTCTTAGCCTGATTATTTTTATCTATTTTTTCCGATCCTTTCCTTTGTATATTTACATTTTACATATTGAAAGTTATTTTTTCAAATATTTTATATGCAAATTTACAAAGTACAACGACTGTACATTAAAATAACTTATTTATGCCATATGGAAGATTAAATATAATTTTACAATATCTAATATTGATTGTTTAGTTTCTAATCATTGATACTTGACATGATTTTTCCCAGCATACCTCAAAATATTCTTCAAAATCCTGCGAATTAATTCCTGTAACACTTCTGAGGTGTATTAATAAGCTAGAGATGTAAAGAAGATTTGCAGAGAAAATTAGGTTCCCAAATTAGAAATTTTGTCCCACTATCGACTAGAAACCTCTTGAAATGATCAAAAACAATAATAATGCATGTCATAGAGGAAAACCAATAAGGCTGCTGCAGCATGACTACCTCTGTGACCTCATACAAGTTACGTGTGGGTCCCTACTTCTGTGACCTCAGACAAGTTACGTGTGGGTCCGCACTTATTTTCTTCATCTCTAATAAATATTTGACAAATCTCATTTTCAAAAGTCTTTTAAGGCCTATCCACCTTTATTTTTCAGATGGAGTTTTGCTCTCATTGCCCAGGCTGCAGTGCAATGTCATGGTCTCG
Source organism: Symphalangus syndactylus (assembly GCF_028878055.3). Lineage (NCBI taxonomy): Eukaryota > Metazoa > Chordata > Mammalia > Primates > Hylobatidae > Symphalangus > Symphalangus syndactylus. Next base: position 94,689,691 of record NC_072434.2, on the reverse strand, counting down.
GCTCACACAACCTCCGACTCCCGGGTTCATGTGATTCTCCTGCCTCCACCTCCTGAGTAGCTGGGATTACAGGTGCGCAACACAACGCCCAGCTAATTTTTTGTATTTTTAGTAGAGATGGGGTTTCACCATGTTGGTCAGGCTGGTCTTGAACTCCCGACCTCAGGTGATCTGCACGCCTCGGCCTCTCAAAGTGCTGGGATTACAGGCATGAGCAACCGCGGCCTGTGAGGGCTTTCTACTTTTAAGATGTCAGGACGTATAGCCTGGGAGGTAAATGGTAGTATATATATACATATATATATATATATGTATATATATATACACACACACACTGTATATATATACATATATACGGTATATTATACTATATATACATATATACTGAATATTATACTCTATATATACATATCTACTGTATATTATATGTATATATATATATATACACATACACACATACACACATACACACATGAGACAGAGAGAAGAGATAGACAATTTCATGTGAAAATATAAACTGTTAACATAATATTTTGCTTCTCTGAGGAATATTTAGCATTGTTCTCAATCTTCTCTGCAGAATTTAAGCATTTTTCTCAGAACTCACCAGATAGAATGAGGGAGGGGCCATATGATACGAGCCAGAGATGAAGGGAGAACAATAGAGAGGGTGCTTTGGGAAAAATAGTACAGTAAGGCTAGGGAATACTTCTCTCCAACAAAAAGACCAAGGTCACAGCTGTATCTCTTCAGAAGCCAAACTTTCTTTTAAAATGTCAATTTCCATCTATTTCTTGCTTCACAGACATTCCATTCATTGCTGGATTTCAAATAAAGCCTTTCCATGTGCAACCTTTCTATAGAAAAAGAGAAATATGGGGGACAGTACAGTCTAAGAAGTGATTAAGAATATCTAGTGGACTTTCCCAGACTGTAAATCTTTACATATATCTGAGCCTAATGAGGTGATTTATTGTGCTATAATGCACAGTGAACTATACAGATGCTTCTTTTTGATCATGCTGCAGAATGGAACTAAATACTAAATACCAAATAGCACTCCCATGATTCTTATACATGTCATTCATATGGCATATTTATGCTTTTTTATATAGCAATTCTTATTCTTAGCTCTTAGGCAATTACGGAATCTTTTTGTCATTTTAATAATCATGCTCCATTTGAGTTATGCAAGGTAGAAATTCTAAGTAGAAAATCTTGTTTTTATTGAAAGTTTTTAGTAAACATTTTGGAAAAAGTCTGTTTTTTGATGCTACTTCTGCACACTTTCTCAACATGATATTACTTGGTATTGTCCTTATTAACCATAGTACACCATATTCTGCAAATGTTAGAGAGGGTTAAAAATCAGTCATGTATAAGTAAAGCTAATGAAATAGAAAGGAAACCATATTTAGGAAATGGAAGGCAGAAGCAAATGTATTAACCGTGAGTTAGAAACGGTTTAGTCTTTGGAATGAAGCAGCAAGAGTTTAAAAATCTGGTTTGTGATTCACTAGCTTTGTGACCTTGGAGAATTACTTCAGATTTCTGAGTATCAGTTTAGTAGGTGATATCAATTGCAACTTCGCAGAAATATCACAAGTATTAAATAAAGGACTTAGTATCTGGGAGAGCATAGAAAATTACTAATAGTTACATTTTTGTTAATATTACCGTTATTATTATCATACGTATAGTATTTTCTTTCACTGACAATGCATTTAGGACATAAGGAGAACTATAGAACAGTGCTTCTCCAACTTAAATGCAGAGCATGAATCACCTGGAGTTTTGTCAAAATGCGAATTCTGACTCAGTAGCCCTGCAAACTAAGGAAATCTTGATAATGCTGGTGCTGCTAGTTCACCAACAGACCACACGTTTTGCAACAGCTATATAGAATGTCCTGTTTCTTTTTTTAATCACAAAACATGGCAAGCTCTAAAATAAAGCAGAATAACAGATTTAAATGTTAATACTCATGTCCTCAATTTATAATTTCTCCCTCCCTAACAATGGTATAATTCTGATTAAAAATTAGCAAAGAAAAAAATGGAAATTAATCTTCCTATGTTTATTCTTTTAACAAATTCTGTGTGATTACTACTGGGTTACTTGCTGTAGGAAATAGAAAAATTGCTTTGACATAGATCCTCAAGAATCTGTCCCACTACAAGCTTCTTTTTGTAGGAAGCTAAAAGATTTATATAAATAACCGTAATTAAAGAGACAAATGAAGAAGTGCAATGAAAGACGTAGGGAAAGTGCTAGAGGAGTTCGGGGTGGAGGAAAATTATCCTATAATAATATCTATGCGTAACATTATGCTATCTTCCCTAACCAGCGCTTGACCAGATTGTCACAGTGAACTTTGGTCCTTTCTTATATCTTAGTTTTGGTTCCCACATCCTTCTGTTTGGGGAAGTTCTTGTTTTCCTCATGTAATGACAACAACACTTAAACAATGTATACTAGATAAAAGGAACTATATTGCTTTATTTACATAGTTAATTTAATTTGTACAATGAACTATGAAGTAATCAGCATTATTTCCTTCATTTTACATATGAGAAAATGGAGAATCAGCGACATTGAATCATCTCAAGTTTCTAAAATATCCACTCTCACCAGGCTGTTTACCCTGTTTTTGTCTGTATGCTGCTATAACAAAATGCCACAGATTGAGTAATTCATAAAAAACAGAAATGTATTTCTCACAGTTCTGGGGCTGAGAAGTCCGAAATCAAGGCAGTGGAGATTTGGCAGTTGGTCCCGAGGTGGCACCTTCTTGCTTCGTCTTCACGTGACAAAAGTGGGCAAAAACGGACAATGTAACGACATGGCAGAAGAGACTGAGGAGCCCGGCATTCCTCTAAAGCATCTCTTACGAGGACGTTTATCTCATTCATGAGGGTGGATCCTTCTTCATTTAATCACTTAACCAAAAGCCCCATCTCTTGATGTCATTGTCCTGGGATTTTAGTTTCAACATACAAACTTTGGATGGGCACATAGGTTCAAATCATAGCACCCTCCAAATTATAATGCCTCTCTCATGCCTGTTCTCCTTGAAGTACCCTCTGGTTTTGCTCTCTTCATTCTTGCCATCACAGTTAACCCTTCAGTTCCATTTCTTTAAGTAATCTCTAAATTTGTAAGATGGTTCCATCTTTTTTTTTTGTATATGGCAGTCTCTCAAACATATTTGTCATATGAACTAAGCAGGTAAATATGTAAATGCCAGCTAAATTTTAGTGAATGATATAATGGCCTAAAGTTGTATCTACCCTTCAGCCAAATATATTTACTTTTAGTAGCAATCTCCTGTCATATACAAAGTCACGACTCTAGGGGTAAGCATTTTAGCCTGTGGGTAAGATGTAAAGCAGTGGTATGTTATAGTGACAACTCACTGTCATAGCACTGGGACATGCTCCTCTATCTGCTACAAATTGAATCAACAAAATATATATGATTTTGTCAGATTTAAATGTATGCTCCTGTTAGTAAAATAAAAGTATGGGAAAACTTTACGGAGTAGATTTAATAGAAATGTTTTCCTGAGTTATCTGCCTTCTTTATTTTTATGTTATGCTTTAAGTCTATGGTCAATGTATAGAGCTATGATTGATGTGCTTTTCCAATTCTGTTCAGATCAGACAGGTTAATTTTCTTCTTTTAAATCTTCTTGAATTTTGTCTAACACTTTTTGTTCCAATTTCTTACTAGATTATACTCCCTTCCCTAACTGCTTCATGATTACTTATACACAAACAATATTATGATATTGACACATTGAATTCATTTTAGGTGATGATTTTGGTCATAAACATGAGCAGGTTGTGAAGTGTTTCAGCCATCCCAGGGCATGGCTGTGAGTCCCTTGTCTAATGTTTCAAAAAAATCTTGAATTTGTGATGATGCTGTGATGGTCCCTCAGATATTCTTACACACATCTTTGCCCCTTGTTCCCTCTAACTTTCCTCTTCTGATAAAAAAGCAAACACTGCCAAGCTCAAATGGAATTACATTTGGATGCAAGTGTCACTATGCAATGGTTGCCAATAAAAGTACACAAGGAATTTCATTATGGTGAATTAAAGGCAAACAGACTTCAGAGAAATGAGCACGAACATGAAAATGGCGCATGGTACGCGGATCTCACTGGAAAGTCATTCGGTACACAATGTTTTCACTAGAAAAATCCATTAGCTTTAGCTAGAAATTGAAATTACTTTGTAGGAAATCAGAATAAAATATGTGAAAACATTATATTCTGTGCAAGATTAATACCACGCCTGGTGTTGAAAGGTTTGTGGTCTTGCTTCGACGATGCTAAAAGGTCAGAAACCACAAAGATGCATATGTGTTGTCGTTTGCACAGTTACTAATTTTTCTCATTATTTCCATAATGCGATGTGCTGTTTCAACAGAGAAACCCTCTGGAGAGTGGCTTGCACTGTTTTCAGGCAGCTCTTTTGCTTTCATGTTTTGGCCTTGGCCAGGGAATTCAGACAGACTTTTCAGTTATTTTCGACAAGAATGTATTCATTGATTGTTTTAAATAATAATAAATAGATTTTAAAATTACTGTACATTACTGCACTTTAAACGCCATGAGGTCAAGGACTCTAAAGTCTGGACATCATTGTATACCCTACATCTTGCACAAGGTTTAGAAAAAATGGCATGGACACCTATTTTTTGAATCAATAAATGAATACATAAAAGAATTCCAAACTCTAGTCCAAGGTTTTAGATTAATAATGTATTAAAATGCGTAAAATTTATAGACAAAACTCTTCTTATTTAGAAGTTTATTCTTTAGTTGGAGAGATAAAATATATGCACATAAAAGCTTAAGGAAAAATAATAAGGGTTTTGAAGTACTTACTATGTGAAAAATTTAGCATAAATCTTACATCCATTTATTTAACACATTTTATACGTTGCATTATTTATATATAGTGCTGATTGGTAGAATTCATATGTGAACGGAACTATAAAAATTTTGAGGATAAGCACTAGAAACACAGAATAAATAGAGTGTTAACATGCAAAACACAGAAATACTTAAATTGACTAGGTGAAAGAAAAGATTTCTGGTTCCATGTACACTGATTATTGAGGGATGAGTATGACATTATTATGCCAGAATCAATAAATATTTTAAATAGGGAGAAAACTATAATTATATATCTTTGTGTTCAACAGGAGTAGCAGTACTGATAAAGTAGAAGTTTGTTATACCTTTTTTATAGTCTTTTAAAGTTGTTTATAAATAAAATCTACTCTTAGTTAATTAATGGTTGATGTTCATTGAAGTGTTTTCAAATTTTTGACCTCTGAATTGCCTTGTACATATGGAGAAATAAAGCTTGCCTAGCATAATTTCTTGAGTGGAGAATGAATGATCTGGATAGATTTGTTGACAATATGTCTGTACTTATTTTATTAATTCTTTAATCTTCATGAAGAAAAATATAAAAGTCATATTCTAGTGTTTTATACCATGGAAAAAATGTCTTATCCTTTTCCTAAGGAAAAATACATCATGACACAAAAGTAAAGTTAATTAAATTACTTACTTTATTAATTAACTGTCTATTATTTCTATGGGTTGAAGTAAATTTGATACTCAATGCTATTTAATCTAATTCTAAAAGCTTGAATGAGTAATGATTTTTTCATGTAAGGTTAGTTGAAATAAATTATCACTGATTTTCAGATTTAATATTAATTAGCTATTGCATATTCTTAATGGGAAATAAGTGTTTAAAAAGCCCTTTTTGGTTGCGAAAAGACCACGCCCATTGTAGACTTCTTAGAATACATCACATCTGGCCTCCTTTTTAGAGTGGGGAATTCAACTCATAAGTGGCTGGACATTGATTCTGAACATTTTGAACATTATTTGCCTGTCTTCACTCATACTGGTTGCTGTTCTTTTATAAGTAATCACCATGTTTAGCATGCACTTGAACTATTGTTACTTAGGGTGCTTGACTATTTACAAGTCTCACTAGGATTCTAGGTATTCATTAGTCTCGTGGTGTGTATTTGCTGATGGTCCTATTATCTTTGTTGGTTCAGTTACACAGTACCATCCAAGATGCTGCAACACATTATACACAGGCTATGGGTTGTGGGAGCTACAGATTTCAGTTATTATTTAGGCTCAGAAACTTAGAATCTCTGCAAGGTTGGACATGATCCTTAGTCTTGTTTTAAGACCGTCTTGTTTTAAAAGTTAAACCCAAATTCTTAAAATATAGAATAGGGGTGCTAGTAGTGCTCACAGAATTGTAGTAAAGATCAGCTGGGAAAGAAGAGCCTATTAAACAGAGCCTGGTATTTAATAAGTATCAGCTGCCTTCAATTAGGAATCTGTGTTGTCATGATTAGAAGATTGCTGGTTTATTTTACAGATCTGTAAGTATAGCCAAAATATGTCAAAATAACCACCAGAAAGAATCATATACCGTCCCTTGAACATTTCATCCCTAGAATCTAGCCAGATTAGCATCTCTATACTGGCAATACTGTTAACACAGATTGTGCTCAAACCCCTCATTGACTTTTCAGCACCTGTAAATTACTGGAGATTTAGGAAGAAGTCTGGGGTTATGGCTTAGTTAAGCTGAGTGGCCAGAAAGTGTGAGATGCTGGATGCCTCCTCCAGTTCATTTCTCCAGCGGCCGCACCAGGCGTATCCATAGCTCCGCTCCCGGGAGCTCGTCTCCGGCGTGGGGTGTGTGCGCACCCCTGGCCGGGCGGAGCCTGGAGCCTGCTCATTAGCAGCGCGGGCAGCTCGTGCGCCCGCAGGAGGGAGGCGGAAGCACAGCCCTGAGCCGCCAGCAGGAGGAGGGAGCGCGGCGGCTGCAGGCAGGGGAGGGAGAGGAAAGAACGGAGGGACGGTTCCCGGACAGAGCGGGAGGAATCGGGGAGCGGCCAGTCCAGGGGGAGCTGCTCCGCTGCGCTGCGCTCGTTATTCACAGGACGCGGCGGCGCTTCCCGGGGCCGCTTCCCGGTCCCCTGGGTGGAGGCTGCCATCTAAACCTGACTCCAGGTGAGTTCCCCAAAGAGGCGAAGCGAGGGGTCTCGAACCAGAGACTTGGAACTGGCGAGGCTGCTCGGCTCCCCAAGCGCTGCTGCCTTGACATTTCCCGATTCACGGGAGGTTTTGGGGGCGGCTGCACAGGCTGGAGGGGCGGATGGGCGGTTGCGATCCTCAGCCGGCGTGGGGGCGTTCGGGAGGAATTAGCTTCAGTGAACGGGGTTTTAGGAGATGTCCGCAAGGCACGCGCTATGTACGCGTTTCTAGACGAGCTTTTGAGACAGAAATTTGGCTTCCCGGATGCCCGTTTTGGCCTTCTGTCCTTCCTTTTGCTTGCCTCATGCCCAATTTTCCAAGCCGAGGAAAGGACTGGAAGGGCGTGGAAGTAGGAGGTCTGGGCACAGCATTCGGCAGGGCAGCCCTGGTCTCCAAGTTTGGGGGTGGGGGGTGGGACTCTTTTCCTTTCAGCCTAATTTACCAGGGGAAAACCCGCAGAGCACCTTGAGGTGCCTTTGCTCCGCACCCTCCATAAGCTTATTAGAGGGAACTTGAGGCTCGCTAGACAACCTGTGACAGGTGACGGCAATTTAGCTTAAAAGCCATGTTGGTTCACTTCGTCTCCTCTTTATCCTTTGTTGCAAAATTGATACCTTTTTGGATTTCTTTAACAGCACAAAGTTTAAGTGGCCGGCTGACAGGAAATATTTCTTTTGAAAATGCTATGAGAAAAGTGATGAGTTAACGTTGAGAGAAAGGCAACTTTATTTTCTCGGAAGAACTTTGGGGAAAGAGATTGATAGGGAAATTCTGGGCATGAAATTATGGACATTTCCCACAGAACTTCCTTCATTTATTTATTTTTTTACATTTCCTTCATTTTTTTTTTAATCGTGTGTGTGTGTATCAGAGAGACAAAATTCGTTGGAGGTATTAGGACTTTATTTGGTTTAGAAGTTTCTTTCTTACTAATAGCACTAATTTGTGATCTTCATGATTATAAGAATTTACTGAGTGTTTTGCTTTTAGGTGTTTTGGGTCTGTTTTTTAAAAAAATTCAATACTTACTTTGTGGGCCCTGCTGAATACCTCTCAATAAAATCGGTGGGCATACAGTTAGTGACATGACCCCTGTGGATTTAATAGCAGGTAAGTATACAAATGATAAGTTTAGGAAATAAATGTCAGAATCAACATTTAGGTGTGAAATTGAAATATCTTTCAAATATTTACCAAACTCTCTTATAGGATCCAATGTCATTTTATGGTCAAGAGAGCTTAAAGGTTTCTCAGATTGAGATATATGTATCTACTTTGTTAATCCAAATGTAATGTTTTATTTTGTTCTTTAATGACTGTTTGAATTCAACAAATAAAACTTGCATATTTAATGTAAGGTTCTTTCACATATATTACTTCTCCAATTTTTAATATAAATTTAAGGAGAAAAGCAATATTCCATTTTGTAGATGAAGAGACTGTGTCACAGAAGTATTACTTTACCTAGATTTCTGTAATTATTATGTTATAAACTTAGAAATTACATATTATTCTGGAACATATAAAATATATGAATGTTATAAACCATAAGAATTCAGACCTATGCTATTTAACTTCAAGTTTAGTTCTTTACCCAAACAATTGCATGACTACATTGAGACTACTGAAGTAATTATATATGAACACGCTGTACGAAAAAATACTTAAAACATTTCTTATTTTTGTCGTTTCTCTTTGATATAAAATATACTATAATTTAATGGAGTTATATTCCATATTTAGATGCTCCTAACTTCCAAATAACACCTAAACTCCTAAAAACTGACCTGTGTCCTTCTTAATAGAAGTGGCTTGACCGGGAGACCCAATTTTTACTAAGAATATTCTTGGGATAATTTATGTCTTATAATCAAGATAAAGACAGGCCACATTTAGTTGTATTTTTAAACCACTTAGTGTGAAGTTGCAACGCAGACATAACTTGCTTTCAGGCTACACTGCCAGCTTTGCAGTGAATAGTCTTTAAGATTCCGTGGAAACATTGGCAGATATAGCTAATGTCTATCTGATGTAGGATTTATGAGAAAAGGAGAGGTAGAAACTGAATGCTCTTATATTTCATATGTGACCACATTCATAAAACTTTATTGATAAGTACTTTGTTGTCTGACACGGGCTGATACAAATAGGCTTCTTCAAGAGTTGAGGAAGAAAACTAAATCCCTATAATACAGCCTTTTTCCTCCTTTTCTTTCTTAAGCGGTAATAGTTGATCCTAGCTTTTGTGTGTCTATGCATGCTCAATACAGTTAGGGGTATAAGGAGAAGTTAAGCAAGAATATTGAATGCTAGCTAGGAAAGTTTTTGGAGTCTCAAATACTTTGGAACGATTTTTCACATTATATACATAAAATTCCTAGTTACATTTGGGAACTAAGTATATTATACACAACTTTGCATCTGATTACAGGATTCCCTGTACATTTATAGCTCAGGTATTCTGGAAAGAGTCAAGATAATTAGTTTTATGGCTCTTGCCCGTGTGACCTGTTTCTTTCTGGTCCTGATATTAAAAGGATGACTTAAATTTTCTGGAATGTCAAAATTTTCTCTTCCCTTGGATCCTACAAAATACTTCAAGCAGTGTATGTGTGATACTCGCTGTCATTCCAACATTTCCAATCCTCCTGAGAATGCTAAACAATGCCCTAGATTTCTTCCTTTGTAATTCTTTCAGATAGAGGGTTAGCTGAGTTAGGAAGAAAGGAGAGAGGGAGAGAAGAAGAGAGATGACATTTTATCCCTCAGGAAAGAACAAGACCAATTGTATTCCTAATTTAGAAATATTATTCTACAAACATTCCTGAACAAGAGGGCTTTGCATATACATTAAAGCAGAATACCTAGTCAACTTCTAGTTATGCCATGTAGTGAAATGGAAGTAAGATGAGCAGGCCGAGATCATTTTTGTTGGAGAACTGAGACCACATGAAATAGGTAACAGAGTTACCCCAACTGGGGGGCAAGAGGACTTGAAAGTTTCCTCCATAAATTTGCAGTTAGTACAGGGCTGCTCCAGTGATCAGAGTCATGAATGCCCTAGAGTGTCTGTATAACCCTGTACACAGGCTGAGACAGCTCTAACGGCCCAGAAAAGCCTCTGGACAGAATCACTGCACCCTTGGACATTGTCCGACCGCATGTATGAGAATAGTGAGTGCTGAGGAGTTGTGGGTAGCTCGGTACAACTCTTGCTAAAGGAGTGTCATCAACATTCATTGCTGAAAGTGAATTTTTTCATTCACATATGTGATGCCTATTAGGTCATGATTTCTTGGATACCAATTTGTACAAGATATGAATTAATTTTTGAACATCCTTTCTTAAAAGTACCATGTTCATATAGTTGCTCATTTTAATATGAGTAGTTCAGATGGGACATAATAGAGTAAGGAAATGATTGAACATCCTAAGATCTAGTGTATATACCTTTGTTCATGATGAGATTCATCCCCTGTCCCCCTTTGTAGTGACACTGATGGCATAAGGAGTATTAGATGAAATTTAATGCAGAAAACAATGGGATATATGAATGGTAGATATGGTTGACAACCACCATTTTCACTGAAGTTGTTTCAAAGCAAAGAAATTTGGGATAAATTCATTTTATTTGCTCCTGAAGGGTAATTAGGAATAAGTAGGAATTGTGAAGAGGCTGTAGTGTTGACATTAAGAGAAGTTTTTGATTCTTAAAATAGGATATATTACACAAGAGTGAACAAACAGAAGATACTGAACAAATATTCTGTCATAAGTAAGTGATGGATTATTCGGACTTGTTGAACTATGTTTTTAAATGTATTATTTAAATATTTAAATATTATTAAAACCTTAAATAATATTTAAATATTATAAAAGTTGTAGAAAATTATGTTTTCAATACAAATATACACTTATAAGCTATATTGTAGATATGGGAGTCAACAATGCAATTTTTTTTAACTGAGTGAAAAATTTAGTTTTTTAAAATTCCAAATGGAGCTAACAGCTTAGTGTGATACATATTTTGAATTTCAAAATTTGTAACCAAATAGGACAAATGTGTTGAACTGTACTTTTCTTGAAGAACCGTGATAAGAATGAGCGGTGAAAAAATTACAGCATACTTACCAGGGATCAAATACTTGCTTAGGGTTAATAAGAAAAATCTCAGCAAACGCTAGAAATGAGGTACACGATCTATCAGAGACCCATGATTAAAGTGGTATCTTGTTAGGTATATGAGCTTCAAAAGAAACGGCATAGCTTCACTTTACCCCAGTTGCTTCTTTTGTAAAACGGGGAGACTAAGAGTGTGGTAACTCAAAATCCTTTGTTAATGATTTTCTTCTTAGAACAGTGCCAGGTCCAATTAGGATTAGATTGCTATTTTTATTATTGATATTTGCCCTAGTTCTGCCTTTTATTGACTGTGTGAAATTGGTGAAGATCCCTTTCTGAAGCTTTGTTTCTTACCTACAAGCTGGGAATAGAATACTTGCTATGAAGAGTGGTTGTTAGCACATTAGAAAGGCTGGATATTTGTTGATATAAGGGGCTCAGCGCATGGTAGAAATTTGATAGCATTTTTTTCTTGCCCTCCCATGTATTACTGTGGAGACATCCCACATATTATGTCCAAGTTTTTATTTTCCCCTCAAATGCAATGTCAAGCACAAAACATTCCCATCTCCCAATTCTCTTCTGATGTTCTACAACCATTAAAGTATAGAAAACTAGAATGAGTGTTTTTATAACTTTTGCTGTACTTAAGCATGTGGAGAGAAGAGCGCTAGATCACAGGACACACTTTGATAGGAAAAGGGAAATATTTACACTGCAAACAACTTTCTCCTCATGCTTAACAGTTTTATGCTGTCATTCTGTCAGCACCAAGTGAGATTTTTCTATTTAAATAGTTTTCTATTTGTGGTATGATAATTCATGTATGGACTTCATGTAACTAACATAAATATAATGGATGGTTGAGAAGTGGTTTATTTTTACCAAGAGGAAAAAATGTGTACACGATTTTTTAAAATATTGCTTTGAAAATATTTAAAATTAATTTTGATTCAGTTGGTGGAAGATAGCGTCACAAACTCACTGCTAGTGGTATTCTTGAGAAGTAATGTTTGAATTTTCTAGGTATTGTCCCCAGACTGGCTTAAAAGAATTTAATTTTAGATGTAAATTTTCTGCTTAACATGGAAGATTTTCCCTGAAAATATTAGCTTCATCAGATACATAGTTGCTTAGGGGTAGCTGCATGGAATTATGGGAAGAGTGAAATAGAAAAAAATTTTCATGTCTAAGTTATACATACTGGTGTAATCATATTGATTGGATGATAATGATAATTACAGCAATAATGTGATTGAAAGGGTAAGCAAGTAACATATACTACAGTTACTAATATAATCCTGTGATTGAGTTTACCACTTCGTTTCTCTTTCCTGGAAACCCTTAAGTTTGTCACTATTGCACTTTATTTCCTTTGCTTATTGTAGTGGTGTATTAGTTGTATTACTGCTGCTATAACAAATTACGACACATTTACATAACTTAACACATATTTATTGTCTTGCAGTTTCAAAGGTCAGAAGTCCAAAATCACTTTAATATGGCTAAGTCAATGTGTCTGCAGTGTGGGTTCCTTCTGGAGGTGCTGAGGGGAGAATCCATTCTCTTGCATTTTCTGCTTCTGGTGGCACCTGTCTTCATTGTCTTTTCCCCATTCCTCCATTTTCAAGGTGCGTTGCTTTTATTTCTGTTTCTGTCTCCGCGCTGTCTCCTCCTTTAACTTTGAGTCCTTCTCTCCACTTCATCTAAGGACTCCTGTGATTACTTTGGACTCACGTGGATGATCTGGGATAATCACCTTGTCTCCAGATCCTTAAATGAATCGTATCTACAAGTCCTTTGGCTGTGTAAGGCAGCACATTCCCAGGGCCGGGAGATTAGGTGAAGAACATCTTTTGGGACTATTATGCAGCCTATCACAAGTGGTAATATCACTTTTATGCCTTGAGACCCTGAAATTAATGTACTTGCTTACGCATGGAAAAACAATGTATCTGTGGGGGTAACAGTTTATTTTTGAACCATTAGAAGGTATTGATGGGGAAGTTTTCATCTGACAACAGATACTGATAAATTAAATACCCTTAGATTTGTCAAAACTAGCTTTAGTAAAATATAAGTAAAAGTATTTGCACTGCTAGGGTCAAAAATATTAATTAAACCCATTATTTATCAAGGCCAAGTCCTGGATTAGTTAGGTTTAAATTAACCTAGAACATTATCTTCCATAGTGCTTAATTGTGAAGCTTAGTTCTTGTTGACAAAAGCTCATCCATATAAGAAAGCATCGAAAGGTTGGTGTTTTTTAACCTTTGCAGAATATAACTTTTCAAAGGGATGTTAGACAGTAGTTCCATCACAATTGATGCAGTTCACAGACATTCTTTGTGAATATTTTATCTCATGAGTTATATCTATGACACTAATCATAGACTTCTAGAAGAAATTTAGCAATGGTCATGTCAGCCTTTCAAATCTTTCTGTAACCTAGAAGAGGATCATTGCATAAGATAGATTCATTTTCCCCTTTATTCCATTGTTGCCAGAGAGAACTTGAAATGCCCTGTTCAAATTAATTTAATGCAAATGAATTCTTGCTGCCTCACAAGTAGTTTGTCCTTCATTTTTCTTAAAATTAGATTGAAAATGGATGTGACCTGCTTTACTGGTTGTTGTGCAGGAAGCGTTGTCCTTCCTGAAAGCTCCCTCAGTTGTCAAAATGAAGCCATTAAGAGTAAAGTAAATTATATTATCTGATCATAGTATCACAATTGACCTTAAAACAATAAATTTTATAATCAGTGCAAATTGCTGAATAGTGTTTGCAGTTGTAGAAATTTCAAAGGAAACCCTGGTTGAGATACAAAGCTGCTATAATCATTTTTAAAATCTTTGTTTTTCTTTTACTTTGGAACAGTAGTGCAGTAAGTACTTTTGCCTTATTGTTCTCTCTGCCTTCCAGAAACCCTCATTCAAATATTCTAAGTTTTTAAGTCTTTTTCATTTCTTTTAATATTGTAACATTTAACAATGTCAAAGAAAGTATAATTTTTCTGGAAATCAAGCTAAAAATAAAGAGAAGCCGATGTAAATGAACATCAAATTAACAAGATTGATTAGGAAAAGTAATTTTTGAAAAGGGCCCAAAATCCCTTTGCACATAAATGCAAAAGAATTTAGTGAAAGAAGGTGAAACTGGAGTAAAGAACTCTACGGATGCGTAAGGAACTCTTAATAAGAATGAGTAACGTACATGCATATCTTTAGCTCCCAGTTTCAGAGATACAGTAGTTGTACAACAAATGGTCCTTTCCTGCTCTTAAGGAAGCCTCTCCTCCTCCAGCCATGCCATTCCTCAGAGCAAGCTCTTCCACTGAGTTTTCAGCAACCATAAGTAAGAAGGATGGTACGATAGGCTGCGTGTACATATGGCCCTCATTAGCAGGCCAACTGTTCCTTTTGCCCACCCACATCACTGGGGACATATGGCGTTACTTTGACTGTTGAAACAAGTGTGTGTGGACATATCTTGGTATGAGTAAAAGACTGTTGATTGTCTTTCTCTTGTCGCTCGTGCAACCGTCTCCTTGTGGAGATCGTATTATCCATAACACTAGATTTGAGGATGATAAATGACGTTGTTATTATTAACTGAATTTGCCTCTCTAGTTTGATCACAAAACCAGCGAATGTTTGCTTATGGAACATGTAAAGCTTATAGAAGACGGAAAGCTTACAGAAAGAAATGATGGCTTTTCTAAGCATAAGAGTCAGGTCTTTTTCAATCAAAAACTAACTCATTCAAAAATTCAAGAGTTCTGTAAAACCAGAACAGCAGAGGTTTCAGAAATGCTATTGAGATCATTTATTATAAAATAGCCATTAATGAAATGTAATAGTGAGTCTGTTGTTGTGACTATGTGGAGAAATGAATGAGAAAATATAAGATAGGCTGGAATGAAGAGAGTCATCGGATCCCAGCATAATTCATTTTGTATAGTTCACAGTATTGTAACTTTAAAAAATTATGAATTTTTTCAGTACTGTGAATTCTGAATTTGCAATATGAGGCTTTTCAATCCTTGCAACAAGTGTGTATTTTTCAGTGGTTCTAGAATTATCGGGGCTTTCGAGCTGCTTCTGATAAGAAGGCAAGGCTAGAGGACTTGTGTTGAGGTGGCATTTGCACAGGACTTTAGATAACATACATCGATGATGTAGAGAGAAGAGCGGGTGATGTTGCTGTGGATTATAGGGGAAAGGCACCTTTTGCTCCCTCTGCTGACCTCTTTGTGTATTCAGCTGTGTAGCATATTTCTTGTATAATTACATAGTAATTTCACACACTACATTAAGAAAATCTGAACAATTTTTACTAAACTCATGTTTTCTAAATATTAAGTAAATAAAACCAATATTTGGCTAGGTAACATTTATAAAAACAGGATTTCTAGATAGATGATGATAAATTTTCATCTATATCTATAGAGCTGATAAATTTTCAAAACCCTTTGAATATCACTTGTACTACAAAGTCTCGTTTCAGTTTCAGTGCCATGGCACATTGATTAATCACCACTAAAGCGGTACATGAAATATTTGGCAATATAGGTATTTGGTAATGGTGATTGATGCACAGAATACGGCACCATTATTATGCACTGGCCTTGAGAACTTTAGTTTTCATCTTCGATCACCTGATAGAGAACAAACTAACAGCTTTTTTCTTTCACCTTGCTGGAGAATAAACTAACAACTTCAAATTATCTGATCCATCCAAAAACTTATTTCCGTGAAACTCACTGATTTATTTATTATTTCGTGGGGATCACTATTATTTGCTGTAGTAAAATATCAAATGATCGATGTTTTATACCAACATGGCAGCTCACATGGTAGGCAACAGAATGAAAACAAACAGGTTTACTACCAAGAATTATACTATATTGCTTTTATTGACAGAAAAAGCATACAGATAATTTTATTCAGAGATTTTATGTGAATTATTTTGATAAGTGTACACATATATTTATAACTGACCTTTCTTTGTCAAGTGTGTGCCCACACACGTATTCATACTAAATCAATCTTAGAGATCTTATCCAAAGATTGAATTTCTTAAAGTGACTGTTCCAAATATGTATAATTTATGGCAAAAAAGTCACAAAATGGCAATACAAGGAGGCATAAAACTGAAGATAAAGGGGGAGATGATGGTTAAAAACACCTGTAAATGAATAATTGATTTTGATTTAAATTCTTTTTAGTTCTTAGCTGATGAAATGAATATAAATGAAATTATTATGCAAAACACCTCTATTTGTTGTATATGCATGTACATATATGTGTTACAAATACAAAACTGATAGGATATTATTTAACATATATTCACACTCATAATGTGCATATATGTACAAAATGAAAATGAGTGCTTGTTTTATATGTATGTATACACACACATACACATATTGCATACTTTCATTTTTTAAAATTTTACTTTAAGTTCTGGGATACATGTGCTGAACATGCAGGTTTGTTACATAGGTATACTTGTGCCATGGTAATTTGCTGCACCCATCAACCCGTCATCTAGGTTTTAAGCTCCACATGCATTAGCTATTTGTCCTAATGCTCTCCCTCCCCTTTCCCCACACCCACCTACAGACCCCAGTGTGTGATGTTCCTCTCCCTGTGTCAACATGTTCTCATTGTTCAGCACCCACTTATGAGTGAGAACATGCAGTGTTTGGTTTTCCGTTCCTGTGTTAGTTTGCTGAGGATGATGGTTTCCAGCTTCATCCATATCCCCGCAAAGGACGTGAACTCATCCTTTTTTATGGCTGTGTAGTATTCCATGGTGAATATGTGCCACATTTTCTTCATCCAGTCTATCATTGATGGGCATTATGTTGGTTCCAAGTCTTTGCTATTGTAAATAGTCCCATGATAAACATATATGTACATGTGTCTTTAGAGTAGAATGATGTATAATCCTTTGGTATATACCCAGTAATGGGATTGCTGGGTCAAATGGTATTTCTGGTTTTATATCCTTGAGGAATCACCACATTGTATTCCACAATGGTTGAACTATTTTACAAGCCCACCAACAGTGTAAAAGTGTTCCTATTTCTCTGCATCTTCTCCAGCATCTGCTGTTTCCAGAATTTTTAATGATCACCATTCTAACTGGTGTGGGATGGTATGTCATTGTGGTTTTGATTTGCATTTCTCTAATGAACAGTGATAATGAGCTTTTTTCATATGTTTATTGGCCATATACATATCTTCTTTTGAGGAGTGTCTGTTCATATCCTTTGCCCACTTTTTGATGGGGTTGTTTGTTTTTTTTTTCTTGTAAATTTGTTTAAGTTCCTTCTAGATTCTGGATATTAGACCTTTGTCAGATGGATAGATTGCAAAAATTTTCTCATATTTTGTAGGTTGCCTGTTCACTCTTGTGATAGTTTATTTTACTGAGCAGAAGCTCTTTAGTTTGATTAGATTCCATCTGTCAATTTTGGCTGTTGTTTCAAGTGCTGTTGGTGATTTAGTCATGAAGTCTTTGCCCACACCTATGTCCTGAATCATATTGCCTAGGTTTTCTTCTAGGGTTTTTATAGTTTTAGGTTTTACATTTATGTTTTTAATCCACCTTGAGTTAATTCTTTTATAAGGTATAATGAAGGGGTCTAGTTTCTCTTTTCTGCATATGGCTACCCAGTTTTCCCAGCGCCATTAATTACATAGGGAATCCTTTCCCCATTGCTTGCTTTTGTCAGGTTTGTTGAAGATCAGATTGTTGTAGATGTGTGGTGTTATTTCTGAGGCCTCTATTCTGTTTCATTGGTCTATATATCTGTTTTGGTATTAGCACCATGCTGTTTTGGTTACTTTAGCTTTGTAATATAGTTTGAAGTCAGGCAGCGTCATGCCTCCAGCTTTGTTCTTTTTGCTTAGGTTAGCCTTGGCTCCACAGGCTCTTTTTTGCTTCCATATGAAATTTAACATAGTTTTTTTCTAGTTCTGTGAAGAAAGTCAATGGTAGCTTGATGGGAATAGCATTGAATCTATAAATTACTTTGGGCAATATGGCCATTTTCATGATATTGAGTCTTCCTATCCATGAGGATGGAGTGTTTCTCTATATGTTTGTGTCCTGTCATTTCCTTGAGCTCTGGTTTGTAGTTTTCTTTGAAGAGGTCCTTCACATCCCTTGTAGGTTGTATTCCTAGGTATTTTGTTTTCTTTATAGCAATTGTGAATGGGAGTTTACTAATGATTTGGCTCTCTGCTTGTCTGTTATTGGTATATAAGAATGATTGTGATTTTTGCACATTAATTTTATATCCTGAGACTTTGCCAAAGTTGCTTATCAGGTTAAGGAATTTTTGGGCTGAGGTGGTGGCGTTTTGTAAATATACAATCATGTCATCTGCAGACAGAGACAATTTGATTTCCTCTCTTCCTATTTGCATGCTTTTATTTCTTTCTCTTACTCGATTGCCCTGGCCAGAACTTCCAATACTATGTTGATAAGAGTGGGGAGAGAGGGCATCCTACTCTTGGGCCAGTTTTCAAAGGTAATGCTTCCAGCTTTCGGCCATTTAGCATGATATTAGCTATGCATTTGTCATAAATAGCTCTTATTTTTGTGAGATATGTTCCATCAATACCTAGTTTATTGAGAGTTTTTAGTATGAGGGGTGTTGAATTTTATTGAAGGCCTTTTCTGCATCTATTGAGATAATCATGTGGTTTTTGTCATTGGTTCTGTTTATGTGATGGATTATGTTTATTGATTTGCATATGTTGAACCAGCCTTTCATGCCAGGCATGAAGCCAACTTGATCGTGGTGGATAAGTTTTTGATGTGCTGCTGGATTCTCTTGCCAGTATTTTATTCAGGATTTTCGCATCGATGTTCATCAGTGATATTGGCCTGAAATTTTCTTTTTCTATTGGGTCTCCGCCAGGTTTTGGAATCAGAGTGATGCTGGCCTCATAAAATGATTTAGGGAGGAGTCTTTCTTTTTCTATTGTTCAGAATAGTTTCAGAAGGAATGGTACCAGCTCCTCTTTGTACCTCTGGTAGAACTCGGCTGTGAAGACATCTGGTCCTGGGCTTTTTTTGGTTGGTAGGCTAGTAATTACTGAGTCAATTTCAGAACTTGTTATTGGTCTATTCAGGGATTTGACTTCTTCCTGCTTTAGTCTTGGGAGGGTGTATGTGTCCAGGACTTTATCCATTTCTTCTAGATTTTCTAGTTTATTTGTGTAGAGGTGTTTACAGTATTCTCTAATAATAGTTTGTATTTCTGTGGGATCAGTGGTGATATCCCCTTTATCGTTTTTTAATGTGTCTATTTGATCTTTCTCTCTTTTCTTCCTTGTTAGTCTGGCTACCGGTCTATCTATTTTGTTAATCTTTTCAAAAAACCCACTCCTAGATTCATTGATTTTTTTTTGAAGGTTTTTTTGTGTTTCTCTCCCATTCGGTTCTGCTGTGATCTTAGTTATTTCTTGTTTTATACTAGGTTTTTAATGTGTTTTCCATTGCTTCTTTTGATTGTGATGTTAGGGTGTCTATTTTAGATCTTTCCCACTTTCTAATGTGGACATTTAATGCTGTAAATTTCCCTCTAAACACTGTTTTAACTGTATCCCAGAAATTCTGATATGTTGTGTCTTTGTTCTCATTGGTTTCAAAGAACTTATTTATTTCTGCCTTAATTTTGCTATTTACCCAGTAGTCATTCATAAGCAGGTTGTTCAGTTTCCATGTAGTTGTGCAGTTTTGAGTGAGCTTCTTAATTCTGAGTTCTAATTTGATTACACTGTGGTGTGAGAGATTGTTTGTTATGATTTTCATTCTTTTGCATTTGCTGAGGAGTGTTTTACTTCCAATTATGTGGTTGATTTTAGAATAAGTGCTATGTGGTGCTGAGAAGAATGTATATTCTGTTGATTTGGGGTGGAGAGTTCTGTAGGTATCTATTAGGTCCACTTGGACCAGAGCTGAGTTCAAGTCTGAATATCCTTGTTAATTTCCTTTCTTGTTGATCTGTCTAATATTGATAGTGGGTTGTTAAAGTTTCCCACTATTATTGTGTGGGAGTCTAAGTCTCCTTGTAGGTCTCTAGGAACTCGTTTTATGAATCCTGGTGCTCCTGTATTTGGCATATATATATATTTAGGATACTTAGCTCTTCTTGTTGCATTGATCCCTTTACTACTATGTAATGCCCTTCTTTGTCCTTTTTTATCCTTGTTGGTTTAAAGTCTGTTTTATTAGAGACTAGGATTGCAACTCCTGCTTTTTTTTTCTTTCTTTCCATTTGCTTGGTAAATATTCCTCCATCCCTTTATTTTGAGCCTATGTGTGACCTTGCAAGTGAGATGTGTCTCCTGAATACAGCACACCTGTGGGTATTGACTCTTTATCCAATTTGCCAGTGTATGTCTTTTAATTGGGGCATTTAGCTCATTTATATTTACCGTTAATATTGTTATGTGTGAATTTGGTCCTGTCATCATGATGTTAGCTGGTTATTCTGCACATTAGTTGAAGCAGTTTCTTCCTAGTTTCATTGGTTTATATATTTTGGTGTGTTTTTGCAGTGGCTGGTACTGGTTTTTCCTTTCCATGTTTAGTGCTTCCTTTAGGAGCTCTTGGAAGGCAGGTCTGATGGTGACTAAATCTGTCAGCATCTGCTTGTCTGTAAAGGATTTTATTTCTCATTCACTTATGAAGCTTAGTTTGGCTGGTTATGAAATTCCATATGTACATCATGGAAACGAGTGCATGTGATACACACACACACACACGCACACACATTGCATACTTTCATTTTTGTGTCCATTTCTTTTCTGATTTTATCAGCAGCCAACTAAAGAAAATAGAAAAAAAAATTGGTAATTCGATCTTTCATGTTCTGCATCTTCCAGCTTCACAACTTATAGTTTTCTATTTTTATTGTTATTGTGATCAGAATGAAAATGTATACAATAGAATCAGAATCAGGTCAGAATCAACAAAAATACTATAATGTTTGTACATGCTTTCGATGCAGTTTGTCTCTGCAAAGGGTGTGTGTGTTTCTATGCACATGTGCATGTACACAAGTGTGTAAATAAGTGTTTTATTCATGATGGAGAAAGGCTGGTCAAAATGATTCTGAATGAGATAGCACCACTACAGCAGATAATTAGGTCTCTATCAATAAAACAAGTCATTAAACATGTTTCTAAGCATCTACTCAGTATCTGGCACAATGTTAAGTAGTGTAAATATAATCATTAGCAAAATTCAGCTTCTACCCTCAATGGTATATGTGTAGAACAAATTGGTAAAGCTGGAGTACATTTCAGGACCAAAAACAGTTTCTGTGTAGTTCCCACTTCATCAAGACCATGTTGTATACCTCTCATACACTTAAGCCATAGGGAAGCAATTATTCCATCCATCCTTTTACAGGGTAGTGGTGGGGAAGAAGAGCTGACTGTCATGCTTGAATTCACATAATTTCATAATTAAATAATTTCATGTTACATAATCTCGATAAACCTAAAATCCAATGTATGATAAAGATAGTGTTTCAAATCAGTGGATAAGTGATAAACAGTTCATAAAATGGTGTTCAGATAATTGGCTATATGTATTTTATAGTTGCACAAAGGTATAATATGTCATTAATAAATATTAATTCCATAGTGGATGTCAAATACACTTTTCCAAAATATAAAGAAAAAATACCATAGACAAATATCACTTGCAACATTACGGTTAAAATTAAATATCCAAACATAGCCCTAACCAATAACAGAAAATTTAAAAAAAAATTTATGGATTGGAATTTGTTAAAATATAAAACTTTTCTTTTTCAGAGGATACAATGAATATGTGTAAAAAGCAAATATCAAATCAGCAACAAGTGCTTGCAGTTCACTTGACATATTTAAAATATGAGTAGTTCCAACAAATCATAAATAAATGATTAGTAGTCCAATAAAAAAAAGACAAAGTACATTGACAGGAAACTGTATGAAACTCATGAACACTAAATGTCTTAGATTCTCTATTGTTAAACAAAATGCAAAAACAATAGAGAACATTATGAATATGGAGTTAATATTTAACAAAATTATTTTATCCATGTTATAAGTAAATATTTACATCCAAAAACCCTTGTTTTCTCTGAAAGTTGTCACTTATGAGTCTATTTTGAAAATGTTTAAAGAATAGTAATTAATTAACTTTAATAAATAGGTACTCCTATTGAGGGAAAACAGACATTTCCATAATTTTTCTTCTGTTTCTAATCTAGTAGATGGTAGGAAAATAATGACAATTGCATATTCATACCTGGAGAATATGCATTCCATTTCTTTTAAACTTTTGCATTCTCAAAACTATATTGATACCTCAAAGCATACCCTTTGCTGTTGAAAACAGCCTTTCAAGTATAAAGACACACACATCACTTTCCTTAAATCTTATATAAGGCAAGGGCCTAGATTCCTATCAGAAAATGTATTTCAAGAATGCTTTTTTAGTAGTTCCTGTGGCCTTATCTTATAGAGGAAGGTTTTTTTTTAAACATACACACAGTATTTGATGCACATTTTTATTGGAAAGAGCTTTTATTTCCTTAAATGTTTTGTTGTCTAAGTGTGAAAAGTATCCTGCAGTGGAATTTAGTGGCACAGATGCTTATTGTGATAGATGAGATGAACTTGCTTCCCTAAGCATGCATGGTCATGAAATGCATCTGGCTTCTGTACGTAAAAGTCAGTTATGTTCCCAAATGTGTCTCTGCATTTACACAGACGTTTAGGGGCAGACACCCTACTGTTCCCTCAAAAGGCGGCTCTGCTTAATTATGAAGTTCAAGTTAGACCAGAAGTTGGAAAATACTAAATTCCACATTGCAGACAGAGCCTGAGCAGGTGATGTCACCACTGCATTCTAAGGTGGCAAGTCCTCAGAGAAGTCACTTATCACCTTACCATGGAGAAAAATAACCGTGTCCAGAACACAAGAGGATGCTTTTAGGTAGCGTACAATCAAGTGTGCAAACCTGTGCAATACATACCAGATGAAATCCAGTTCAGAGGCTCAGGAAAACAAACAAATGAGGATATGCTTTAAAAAATAGGACTTAATATAAACAGTCGTGAGAGTAAAACTATTGCTAAGCACATAGGAAACATAAACCAGGCTTTCAGGAAGGAGTTTGGCACCTGTGTGCACTGGTAGGAGGTGTAATGTGCAGAAATCCGGCCTTTTGTGGCATAGCAACTAAAGTTCCTTTTCTATTGTCCAGACAACCTTAAATATTCCTTTATGCAGTACTATTTTAAAAAGGCCATCTACTGTGCACAATGTGTTAGCATCAAGGACATGAAATTTATCTGGAATATACCAAAACTTTAATCAATAGACTAGGACCAAAGCTTTTAAAAACAGGTTTTCGTAGATAAATCATTATAAGTTATTATTTCCTCGCCATAGGTAAGGCATGATAGATAACTTTACTTTTTCTCAGTCACTTAGTGTGTAGGTAGAATAATGACCCTTAGCAGGATGACCTTTTGAATGTGTTGTTAGGCAGCATGGAAGCATTATGGTTAGAGGTGGAATTAAGATTGCTAATCACCTCACCTTAAACTGGAGCGATTATCCTGAATTATCTAGGTGGGCCCACTGTAGTCACAAAGAACCTTCAGACAGGAAGGCGGAGAGACCAGAGTGAGCAGAAGAGCTTGGGTAAACTGGAGCCGAGGCTGAAGTGATGTGCTGTGTCCAAGATGTGCAGAGGCCAAGAGCTCAGGGATACATGTGACCCCTCAAACCTGGTGAATTCTCTCCTGGAGTCTCTAGACAAAATATACACTTGATGATACCGTGATTTTAGCACACTAAGACCCATTTTGGACTTCTGACCCCCAGAAGTATAAAGAAAAAAAATGTGTTGTTTTAAGCCTCTGAGTTTATGTTAATTTACTGTAACAGCAGTAAGAAACTAACACAGTAAGACGGCTTTTATTTTTATGTGATGTATAGAATTAAATTGGATATGCTAGGAAATATTGGAAATTTATTGATTTATTTTTTTGTCTGAGCTGGAGTCTGGCTCTGTCGCCCAGGCTGGAGTGCAGTGGCGCGATCTCGGCTCACTGCATGCTCTGCCTCCCGGGTTCCCGCCATTCTCCTGCCTCAGCCTCCCGAGTAGCTGGGACTACAGGCGCCGCCACCACGCCGGCTAATTTTCTGTATTTTCAGTAGAGACGGGGTTTCACCGTGGTCTCGATCTCCTGACCTCGTGATCCGCCCGCCTCGGCCTCCCAAAGTGCTGGGATTACAAGTGTGAGCCACCGCGCCCGGCCAGGAATTTATTTTCTTAATATAGTTCTTCATATTAGAATAATGAGAACCATCGAGTAATGAAGTGTTCTATTTTGTGAAGGATGATTATATAAACAGTACGAAGGTTAAAAACCGGGCGGGACCGGCTGGGCACAATGGCTCGTTCATGTAATCCCAGCACTTTGGGAGGCCGGGGCAGGTGGATCTCTTGAGCCCAGGAGTCTCAGATCAGCCTGGGCAACATGTGAAACCCCATCTCCACAAAAATACAAAAACCAGGCAGACGTGGTGGCGGCGCCTGTGGTCCCAGCCACTCAGGAGGCTGCGGTGGAAGGATCGGAGCCCGGCAGGTGCAGGCTGCGGTGGACCGTGATTATGCCACTGCGCTCCAGTCTGGGTGACAGAGTGAGACCTTGTCTCCATTAAATAAATAGATAAATAAATATATATATAAGTAAAAGAGGAGGGTGTCTTTTGAAGGCTATTAAAGTCGTCTAAGTGTCCTCTGATTATATGAGGCTGGAATGGTGCATGGAATGTTGTGTTGAATAACCTGATACAGTCTCTGAAACTATAGAAGCATTAGTAATTTTAGCCTGAGAGTGCTATAATCTGGGATAATTTGGTCCAATACTTCCAGAGAGGGTTGAAGTTTTGAGATAGCTGGAGTTATTTCAGTTGAAGACCTGAATATGAGGCAACTGGATACTCAATTACAATTCAATTTCTACTCTTTATATAAGGTAGAAATGGGTAACATGTGGGACACTGTGTTAAAAGTAATGCAGCCATAGTGTAGTGGTAGAAGCAGATGAAAAGTACTGTAATAGTCGTATAGATGAGGTACTGGAAAGAAGCAGAGTTGAAAAATTGGAGATAAATGTCAGTTTTCCAGAGCCATGGGATGAAAACCAAACAGGATTACAACAGATTCAATTCACTCAAGATGTCTAACTTGGTAATAGGTCAGAAAACTCAATTTGTCGTATTTTCTTAAAAGTACACAAAAATGTTCCTTTTGATAAAACACGTGTAGTGCACCTTCGGATTTGATTTTTCTTTATGTTCTGTAAACTGCTCACAGTAAAACAGAAAAAAAGTCTGACAAATATGATGGTCCTTAAACCTTGTAGGAGTATGATGCTTCTCCAAAGAATAGAGGTTTTCCTAGGAAGGCCCTAAGCAAGGAATCAAGTTTCCTTTTGCAAGAAATAAAATTCTCAAAAGTTCCCTGCACCTTGGAAAGGCTCTGGTTGAAATTAATAGCACAACGTTATTTATTTAAATTTTAACTTTTAAGTTCAGGGGTACAAGTGTAGGTTTGTTACAGAGGTAAGCTTATGCCATGGGATTGGTTGTACAGTTTATTTCATCACCCAGATATTAAGCCTAATATCCATTAGTTGTTTTTCCTGATCCTCATAGCAAATATTACCCCCATAAAGTTTTATGGTTACTTTTTTCTTATCTTCTGATTAATGCCATTAGATTCACCAATTGAAATTATTTTTCAGTAGTTTAATTCCCTCTAGAAGGTTTAAAAAATGTTTCCGAATTTCCTAAGTCTTCTTTCTTTGTTAGTCTTCTAAAAAGCTATATTCAATAGAATTCATGTGCTTAGGTACAGTTTCACTAAAAGCGTATCTTCAACATTTGATCTGTTTAAAAGTTCTTAAGGTGTTAAGGAACATTAGGTATCAGAGTTTATGGCATTTGATTAATCTGAATAAATCTTGGCATCAAATTGAATTCAGCAAAAGTAACAGTGATAAATCAGAGAGCAATATTTGAAATGTCTCCAGGAAACATTTTAAAACAATTTTTAAGTTCACTAATTTGAGTCATTACACTTGGCCCTAATATGGTAGATTTTAAGTGAAGCTCAGTCGAACCTGGCAGATATCATATACAAACTTTTAATAGTCCTAACAATTCCTGTACCTCATTTGGATAAAGATTATGTCCAGAGCATCAGTGCTTTGACCAGAAAGGCATTTATTATTCTGTAACACTTTTCTTGAGAAATTAGCATGATTCATCATTTGAGTACGCTCTCTCAGATAAGATTCTAATATTTGGGTGTGAATAAAACTTCAGGGCATTGAAAACAGCTGGAAGATAGACAATAGGGCGATCATCCTCTCTTGTCATTCTCTATCAAGGTCCTCTTTAATTATTGGCCTAAACAGCTATAACTTTATGGTGAAAACAAACCGCTCGGATATAGCGTTAAAGGTTGAAATAATGAATTATACATAAATCGATTTAGTTCAGTTATATTCTGTTGAATTGGGAGAACATCGAATTTTTAAATTTCTCTGCATTTCTTGAAGTTAGGAATAAAAGCTGGGGTGGGGTCTCCTGAAATAATGAGGTCTAGAATAATTTCTGTTAAATTTACTTTTTAGTAGGATAAGTCTACTAAAATCAATATGAATGGAACCTTCAATGTACCACTGAAGATAATTAATCTTTGAGAGGTTAAGTAACCATTACAAGGTAATTTACCTAATTAGCAACTAAACCAACCAAATTTTAGATTTCTTAACTTTAAGACTATTGCTCACATAGTCACGTAAAGTATATCTTCCACATAGTCACAGGCAATCACAAGCTAACACGAGCAGTTAGCACAAAATAGATGTTCCACATAGAATGCAGAACAAAAAAAGACACTTTAAAAATCCTTTTCCCTTTTCCAAATTCATATTTAAAAAGTTTCTTGTGGAATTTCCCAAATGCCAGCATGGCCACGTATAATACAGATTGATACTCAGACCTCTAATGAGAAACAGTTAGAATTATGCTAAACAAGGAACATTCTATATTGATTTCACAAATTCTCCTCTTTCCACTTACAGTTTCTCATAAAATGTAACATGTTTGTCTCGTGTGGAGTCTGTATAGAAAAAGTGTGATAACTGAAGATATAGACACACAGGTGTATGTATGTCTGTGTGTTCCTGTGTATTATAGCCTTTCTTTAATGGTTTTCTCTTTATATTTATATATATATATATATATATATATATATATATATATATATATATATATATATATATATATATACTTTAAGTTCTAGGACACATGTGCACAACGTGCAGGTTTGTTACATATGTATACATGTGCCATGTTGGTGTGCTGCACCCAGTAACTCATCATTTACATTAGGTATATCTCCAAATGCTGTCCCTCCCCCTCACCCCACCCCATGACAGGCCCCGGAGTGTGATGTTCCCCTTCCTGGGTCCATGTGTTCTCATTGTTCAATTCACACCTATGAGTGAGAACATGCAGCGTTTGGTTTTTTTTGTCCTTGTGATAGTTTGCTGAGAATTATGGTTTCCAGCTTCATCCATGTGTCTACAAAGGACATGAACTCATCCTTTTTTATGGCTGCATAGTATTCCATGGTGTATATGTGCCACATTTTCTTTTTTTTTTATTATACTTTAGGTTTTAGGGTACATATGCACAATGTGCAGGTTTGTTACATATGTATCCAGCCACATTTTCTTAATCCAGTCTATCATCGTTGGACGTTTGAGTTGGTTCCAAGTCTTTGCTATTGTGAATAGTGCCACAATAAACATACGTGTGCATGTGTCTTTATAGCAGCATGACTTATAATCCTTTGGGTATATATACATATATATATAAAAAAACTATATATATATATTTTGGGGACGGAGTTTCTCTCTGTCACCCAGCTGGAGTGCAGTGGCGCGATCTCGGCTCACTGCAAGCTCCGCCTCCCGGGTTCACACCATTCTCCTGCCTCAGCCTCCAGAGTAGCTGGGACTACAGGTGCCCGCCACCATGCCCGGCTAATTTTTTGCATTTTTAGTACAGACGGGGTTTCACCGTGTTAGCCAGGATGGTCTCGATCTCCTGACCTCATGATCCACCCTCCTCGGCCTCCCAAAGTGCTGGGATTACAGGCATGAACCACCACGCTAGGTCTCTATTTAAGTTAGCTCTGTCCAGGGCAAACCAGCATTTCAAAGATACAAACTGTTTTTGCAAAAAACAGGTATACACCTATCCATAGTGCAGACATTATGTCTACTTATTTCTCTCTAAATAGATCTTTCATTTTAACAAGTACTTCACCTTCACAAAATTTAGTTGAGTCAGTGAACTCTTATCCAGATGCTATATCTTGGCCAGATTATCAAGAATTAAGCCTCACAGATAGGCTGTTTCCATTTCCTTTAACAAAGTTTATCAGTCCTGAGTTACTTCTTGATTTCTTGCCAGTGGCATATAATGATGACTCAGCCAAGTCAGTTCCCAGAGTTGGACTCTTTTTTTTCTTATACACAGGAAACTTCTTTTCCAAGAATACTTGTTCCAGTTGCTCACAATCTTCATAGTTGATGATTATAGAATGATCTATGTACTTTCAATGTACCTTCAAAAATGAGATCTGCAGCTGGATAAGACGTGTGTGTGTGTGTGTGTGTGTGTCTTAGTAGACTTAAACCGTTCATTGAATAAGAAGCCTAGTTGATAGTGTAAGGTGAGAGTTAGAAGAACAGGGAATTATTTGGTTTAAGGAATTGTGAAGAAATGTGCTATGCCATTAAAATTTTTCTCTACTTTTGTGTTAAATCTTAATTTTGTGCAGAATTTACTAAGCTGCAGGAAACTGTCAAAATTGACTCTTGCTAAGTTCCATATTGGTTTGTAATTATCTTAAAACAAAAGTTGGTTGATACTAAAGTGCAGTTTTTCCTCTAGCTTTCATAAATTGAGACAGGTCTTTTTCTCAACCTCCACATACCTATGGCTGGAAGCCGAGGTGGTTGTTCTTGGTTCCCGTTACAACTTCTAGACTGTTAATTTCTCCGCTCCTTGCAAATTAGACTGTTCCTTTGAAACTCAAACCCCTTGGAAATATCGGCCATGCCCCTTTGGTATTACCATCATCAACAGACCTCCCTCCTGGGCACTCTGGTCTTATT
Source organism: Symphalangus syndactylus (assembly GCF_028878055.3). Classification (NCBI taxonomy): domain Eukaryota; kingdom Metazoa; phylum Chordata; class Mammalia; order Primates; family Hylobatidae; genus Symphalangus; species Symphalangus syndactylus. The sequence goes on along the minus strand of NC_072434.2, from coordinate 94,660,176 downwards.
TTTTTTTTTTTTTTGAGATGGAGTCTTGCTCTGTCACCCATGCTGGAGTGTAATGGTGTGATCTCGGCTCACTGCAACCTCCTCCTCCCGGTTTCAAGTGATTCTCCTGCCTCAGGTTCCTGAGTAACTGGGATTACAGGTGCATACCACCACACCCAGCTAATTTTTGTATTTTTGGTAGAGACGGGGTTTCGCCATGTTGGCCAGGCTGGTCTCGAACTCCTGACCTCAGGTGATATGCCTGCCTCAGCCCCCCAAAGTTCTGGGATTACAGGCATGATCCACTGCACCTAGCCTCTTGCCATTTATTTAAGGCTGTAGATCTTTTGCTCAATATCATCTTCAGGCAAGTTCAGCCATCATTTTAGTGGCTCAGCTTTCACGTGAAAAGACCAGTACAAACCTCGGTTCCCCGTTTTTTGACATCTTTATTTCCATTACTTTTTTTCTTTCCTCCACTTTATTGTCATCAAATCTGAAACATTTTCTATAAGGGTATATACCACCAGGATCTAGATGCAAATATTCTGCCTCCTGGACATCACTCCTTGCCAGCTCGTTGGCCCAGATGTCCTCATTCCTACAACCCTTCATTTTCACTGAGACTCTTCTTAGGACACAGCTGCTGCTGCTCCCTCACGATCCATCCGTACTCTCTTGCTTTCAGTTTCCACGTTTTCCTCCTCAAATGCCATAGTTCATTTTTAGCATTCCCTTGCAACTACCCTAAGCTTCATTTTCCCACAATTTATTTGTTTCTGTTTCTCTTCCCAAATTTTAAATATTGATGTTTCTAAGGGTTCTGTCCTAATTGCTCTTCTTTTCTCTCCACACACATACTCTCTCTAAGCTCTAAACACTACTAAACAGCTCATAATTTCCAGTCTTAGAGTTTGGCCCAGACCTTTATTCTGGGAGTTGATGATTTACATGACAATAGCACTCGAATAATTCAGAGGTAACATGTCCTGGTTTCCCACATGTCAGTAAGTGGCACTGCCAGCCATGCTAGACGCTTATAAGTCATTTTTGGCCCTTCCTCAATATTCTGACAATATCCAATTCAACATTCATTTAAAAAATATTTTGGTTCCAAATACATCTGTAATTTCCTCCACCTCTTTTGATTTCCAATGTCCCCAGCCTAGCCAGAGCCACATATTTTCTTACCTATGCTTATTTTCTTAGGTCATCCTTAGTCAACCTACTTTAATTCTTAATCTCCTACACCCTGTTAGCTACAGAGAAACCAAAGTGATCTCTTAACATGTCTTTCAGTTTCCAACTCTCCCACTTTTCTGGTGTACTTGGACTAACATTTATGTTCCTCATCATTACTAATGAAGACCTGTACTGTTTCACATATCCTTCTCTTTCAGCCACGTCTCACATTAGTCTTTCTCCCTTCTGTACTTCATCCAGATTCCTACTTTTCAGTTTTTCATTTCATCCAATTCACAGGTTTCTTCTACATGCCAAGATCTTGCTCATATATTAGGGTCCATGAACACTGGGGGTTTTTCCTAAAAGACGAATCTTTCTGTAGTGTATGAAAAGCTAACTCTTTTTATTCTCAGGTCTTACCTTAAATATTCTCACTTGAAAGAAGTGGTTAGAATCTGTATAATCCAAATTAATATTTCTTTTTTTCTTTTTCTTTTGAGACAGGGTCTTGCTGTGTCACCCAGGCTGGAGTGCAGTGGCACAATCTTGGCTCACTGAAACCTCTGCCTCCTGGGTTCAAGCAGTTTTCCTTTCTCAGCCTCCTGAGTAGCTGGGACTACAAGCGCACACCACTACACCTGGCTAACTTTTTTATTTTTAGTAGAGATGGGGTTTTGCCATGTTGATCAGACTGGTCTGAAACTCCTGGACTGAAGTGATCCATCCGCCTTGGCCTCCCAAAATGCTGGGATTACAGGCATAAGCCACCACGCCCGGCCCAAATTAATATATCTATATATAAAAATTATATGTATGAATCTTATATAATCTGAATTAAGATTGTATCTAATGTTCGCCCCAAAACCCTTGTTGTATATTCAGTCCCTTGCTTCACTTTGCATGTGAACACATTTTGTAATAATCTCTTCTCTTTGCTCAGTTGGGTTTCTGTGCCTGTCTTCGTCTTCAGAATTGAAACCCTGGGAGTACAGGACTGTGGCTTTCTTATTCACCACTGCAGCTCCGTAACTAAGAGAGCATCTGATACATATGTGTGAAGGGAATTGGTTAAATATAGACCACTAGGTGCAGTGGAGTCCACAGCCTATTCACTTCATGTAGTTTCCAAGAAACAAAGGCTTCTCAACATATATTAATGAATGAGATATGGGCCAGGATATCTGGTCTGGCTGGAGATGGCTTAACTTTGAGTTCACTTGAGAGGGTATCAGTGTGAGCAGGGATGCTTTCACTCACTTCAAGAATTGCATGGTGTTTAGGGGGAAGAATCAGCCTGCTTCTCTGGAGAGACATGAGGGCTCTGTGGCTCCTGTGGGCTCTCAAACTGTTGGAAGATGACTGCTAAACCTGAGTTTTCAGGTCTCCTAGTTATATTCATTTAAACTTATAGATGATTTGTCACTATTTTAAGTTGTTTTTCACTGAAAATTCAGTCTGAATATAGAGCCTTATTTCATTCAGAACAGAAAGAATGGGTTACGGTGAAATCTGTTTATCTATAATTTTTAAGTAAGTACAATTTTATAAACCAGTTATTCCTAACTTGAGAGGCCTGGAGGATTTATTACAATGTGTATTTCAGGGCCACATCTGCAGAAGTTTTGATACAACATTTCCTTACTAATCCCCCTGACAGCACATTTTAGCAGGCATCCTGTGTTATTGAGAAGCAGAACGTTTATGCACCACACTTTGGGAGAGAGAAGTGCATGTTATGTTACCATTTAAAGATGCCTGGTTCTTGTGGGGCAAATTGGCAAATGATTTATCTGAACTAATGGCAGAGTGGAATTTTAATATTTTAGGGTTTTCAGGAATCTTAGAGCTGTTTTCATTTGTCTCATACATAGAGCCTGAACCTTGAAGACATTAATGAATTTGTCACAGAAATTAAATTGGGCCAAAATTTACATTTCCAACCCATGTCTGTGCTCTTCATTCTAAAGCACAATGGCCTAGAGTCATATTTTAACCTCTAACTTTTATCTTATTAAAAAATAAAATAAAATAAATAATTGTAAATACATGCATGTATTATACCTATATATACAATTTATATACATTACAATATTAATTTGAACTACACATGACATCACTAGTAAAGGCCAGTTACAGTTTAGACTGAGATAAGCCCTGTGAGAATTTACTAAGATCAAAAAGACTCCTTTTAATAGTGACTCAGTGGCACCTACTCTAAGGACAAAGGCTCCAGTATGTATCCTAATCTAAGTTATTACTGAATGTGAGTCCTGTGATAGCTTCTAATGAAAATTTCCCATTGGAAAAAATCAATGTTAATAACTGGAACTCGAGAGCTGTAATGGGTTCTGCTGTGTTTTTCGGGCTTAGACTGTGTGCTATAATATGCTAAGAAGAGGAGTTGATGACCTGTGAGCTCTGGTCACTTCCTGATCTCATTTGATTCTTTGGTCTTTAGTTTTAAAAGGGTGATCAGAGAGGTTGCTTTATAATGGAGAAGTTGAACAAAAGGACCATCAACCTGCAGGCTCACTGGCACAGCGCAAGTTTCACCGGATAAGCATTTCAGTAAAGAGGACTATTGCCAACAGCAATACTTGCAAGGAAGCTTTGTTCCAGAGAGGATTTTTGTTTTTAAAGAAGCTGCTAGAAAAACTGACACTAGAAGCTAACTAGAGTCACTCTTTCTAGATATCAATGAAATTGTAAGTCTGAAGACATTACTTACCTAGATACAGAAATGGACTTTATTTAAGAACCAACTTTATACATATCTAATATACCTAGGCTTGTTGATCAAGTTGGCTGGCTGGGGAAGAATAAGACCATCTAGAAGATCCACATGATGAGAGAAAGCATTCGGGGAGGGCAGACAGATACTTGATGCTGGCCACAGATAGAACCCAGAGACGCTCTGTGATTGAAGTGGTTCTAATACCTAGAAGCTTCGATTTGCTCTTATAACGTGTTCTAAAGCCATTTAATTCAAGACTACCCTTCCTGGTTGGTACCTGTAGATGTAATGCATCTCCTAAGGTATTACTCTAGGCTCCATCGGACAGAACAACTACATGGAGGTAGGTGGTGGAGCCTCCGGACTCCACGACACATTTCACAGTGCTGTTTACTCCAAAACACTGGCCTAATTGAACTAATGTAGCTATTGGGTAAGACGAGAAGTAATACACGAACATTCTTAAAGTCTGTTCTCTTTTGCCTTGTGACCTTAAACATTTGAAAGACCAAGATGAACACTATTGAATAGAATTGTGTTTCCATCGTCATAACTAACCTGAAAGCCTAAGTTTTACCTCTTTCACTGCACATCCGATCTATTTTATGGGCAGAAGAGCACAATGGGCTCAGCTATCCAGGCTTTAGGAGTTATTTTAATCTTTAAAGGACAATAGACACAAGTAAAAGTACATACATAAAGTAGGTATTTTATATTTAATTTTTATTTTCATATGCATGAAAAGGGTGTTCCAAAAAAAGATTAGAGAAGTCCATGGCATGTCTTTCTGGTTAATGTTACTTTATTTTTTGGTTCATCTACCATACTACTTACAAGTTACTTGATTTTGTTCATGGAAAATTATTTTAAATGAATTGATTTTACTTTTCATCAGCACAGTTGTTGACTAATACCAAAGTTAGTTAGAAGGTTATGATTTTTGTATTTATAGAATGGCAGGGGCAGCATTTAGATAATACATCATAGTAACTTGGCATTTATGAAATATTAGTTTTCCATAAACATGAACTCAGAGAGGAAGGTTACATTTTTTTAAATTATAATAACATTTTGAAAAGCATCTGTCCTTTAAAATGTTACTGAAATATATATTGGAACTGGTGTTTTAGATGCCAGTCCTTCCTGAAGAGTGTTTTGAGATTTTTTTCAAATACTGCCTCAGTTCTATATAAAATAGAAAAAATTCTGCCTTGTAAAATGACTACTGGATGTAGGTAAGAAGAAGTTAAGGAAATATTACATAAAAATAGATTTGCAAAGGTAATTTGCTGGAGGATTATTTACACTTTGATGAGTGGATCTGGATATTTTGATACTAAGTGAAAGTGGTTCCACTGGAATTAGAAGGGAACAGAGATCTGCAAGCAGGAGTGAAAAGAATGTGTGTAAGCCGGGCACGGTGGCTCATGCCTGACCTCAGGTGAGCCGCCCACTTCAGCCTCCCAAAGTGCTGGGATGACACGCTTGTTAAGTGGTACTCTAATTAATCAGTAACTTAAACCTCAAAAGAGATTCATTATGTACACAAAATTAATCTTGTGTAATCAAGTGTATAAGTAAAATTAATTGAAGAAATCAAAAAACGCACGGTGGCTGACACCTGTAATCTCAGTGCTTTCGGAAGTCCAGGTGGGAGGATCCCTTGACTTAAGGAGGCTGAGACCAGTCAAGCAACACGGTGGGACCCATCTCTGTAAAACAATTAGCCGGGGATGGTGGTGCGTGCCTGTAGTCCGAGCTACTTGAGAGGCCGAGGCAAAAGTATCGCTTGAGCCTAGGACTTGGAGTCTGCAGTGAGCTATGATCACACCACTGACTCCAGCCAGAGCAACAGAGGGAGACAATGAGAACACGTGGACACAGGAAGGGGAACATCACACTCTGGGGACTGTGGTGGGGTGGGGGGAGGGGGCAGGGACAGCATTAGGAGATACACCTAATGCTAAATGACGAGTTAATGGGTGCAGCACATCAACATGGCACATGGATACATATGTAACAAACCTGCACATTGTGCACATGTACCCCAAAACTCAAAGTATAATAATAAATAAATAATAAACCACAAAACACTTGTAATTCCAAATCCAGATATATAAACCACAGGAATACTTAGATAAACACACGCTATACACACATATAGTATATATATGATAAAATATATTTGTATGTTCAACTTGGGAAAGGTTGATGATTTTAGAAACAAACTAATAATTCTTTTGCCTTGTGCTCTAATGATTTTCAATATGAAGATGTATTTGGGATCAAATACATGAGGCTCCACATACAAGACATCTTTCTTTCCCCTCTTCTCAGCACCATTTTTTGGCTGATTATTGGACTACAACTGGGAGATCTAGAACTAAATTCCTGCTTAGTGTTTACTTGTTCAGAGCATAGGCTTTGAAATCGTCCTGTTTTGCCTCAGTCTCCACAGTGGTACCTACTAACCTCATGACTAGGGGATCGTGTAGCATTTCTCTAAGCCTTGTTTTCTTAGCTGTGAAGTGGTAAATTTTGGAAGTGCTTTGTTCATAGGATTTCTGTGAAAACTGAATTGGGTAAAGAATGTAAGGCATTTAGCACAGTAAAATAACCTGGATTACAGTAACTTTTCCAGGAGTGTTTATTAGTACTTAAACTGTCATTGTCATCAAAATTCTGTTTTTACATATGAACTTAGAAATGTCATTGTAACCTTCTCAACTCATTTGGTCATTTAAAATGGAGAGGTTGAGTTAGGTGTTTCTTAAATTTCTCTTTAGCTCTGATACTATGAGTCTGACGTTAAGTAATGCAAAGTTGGTAATTAAATCTTCCCCTTTCGTGATGTAGGAGAAAGGCATAAAAAATTTCTGGGTGACTGGATTCCCTTGCAAGTTTATTAGAATTGTAATTACGTAGCATTTTGAATAAAGCATTCATTCTGGAAATCATTAAGTTTATTTTTCTTAACTCCGTTATTTTGTCAACTGTGGAAAAATTGGGATTTAGGAGTAACCTCTGATTTAAAATTCCACCTACTAACCATTTAAATTGTAGTCTTGTAATTTCCTAACTTTAGTCTTGAAGGTGTTTCTCATTCTTATGCGTTATTATACTGTATTATATATTTATGCAACATAAAATTTATAGTTTTAACTATTGCACATGTTTACATATGAAAGGTGTAATTTTGAACTTATCATTATTAAATTTGCTAGTTTTGCTTCACTATTCATTTTGGACACTTATCCATATTAGTACATGCAACTCAAGTTTATTCTTTTGAGCTACTGTATATCATTCAAATGTATGAATAAATAACCTTGCTTTGGTGGACATTTAAGTATTTTCATGTATCAGTATGAAAAGCAGTTTCAAAATGAACATTCAAATATACATTGTCATATATGTGTATAATATTTGTATATATGAAGGTTCCTGTGGGTCATATATCTGAAATCAAAATTACAAGTGTTTTGTACCTTCTATAATTAATTTTACTCTCAATTTTAAGTAAACAAGATTAGTTTTTGCACATGATGCATCTCTTTATTCAGTTAAAATTACTGACATAATTAGAATACCACTTAAAACTTGAGAATATTTTCAAGGGTATTTATGCAAAACTTACATAAATGTGTTGAAAAGTCCTTTTGTATATATGTAGAGATTACATGGTATGTTAAATTCATCAATTTGCCTAAATATCAAGTTATACTTAAGTAGTGTCCATACACCATGCTTTTGCTTGACTGAACTCCAATATGTATATCGGGAGTACTTTTTAACATTCATAGGTTAAGTGGCCTGTTTTGGAAAATGATATTAAAAATGGAATTCAGATGAATGCTTAAAGATTAAAAATGAATGAGCTTTCGTATTAATCATCAATATGACAACCCTAAAGGGAAGCATGATTTTCAAATGTACCTCCTTGTAGGCAGGATAATTCAGAAATGCACAGTGCATATTAGATATGGGATTTGAGTCGTAGTGTATTTCTCTAAGAATGTAATTTATTGTACTTTCACATCCACCCCACTGAATATGCAGAGTTTAAGATGCAATGGCCAGAAGACACGAGCGTGTCACTAGAAGGATGTGGACGTGGGCTCCGGGGCTGTTGATGATGACGGTGGTGTTTTGGGGTCATCTGGGGAATGGACAAGGCCAAGGTAAGTGCAAGGATTTTCTAATTCTTTGCGAGTTGGATGCGAATTTCACTTTGTGATGAAATTATGTTTAGTGTTTGGTTTGATGTTTAAGCAATTTGTTACAATCTTCCGTCAGGTTTTTGTTACAGGGTATTGTAATATCTCTGCAGTTAAATTGAAATAGAATTAAGTGTGAGTAAATGCATCAAAATTGAAGCCATGTTTCTGAAATTGGCTTTTCTCTGTTGTAATTGATGATATGTATATATATGTGAGGTATTATGAGGCCATATATATGCGTGTGTCTCTGTTGCATTTGGTGACATGTATATATATGTGAGGTATTACGAGGCCATATAAATTCGAGTGTGTGGGTTTTGGGTGGGTGGGTGTGCCTGTGAGTTTGTGTATGTGGTATTTTACAGGAACACGTAGCATATAAAGTTGTTGTGATTTTGAAGAAAAGTTTTTGGACGTTTGTCTGTTTAGGGTTTTTATGTTTTTGGATGTTTGTCTCTTTAGGGTTTTTATGTTTAACATTTTAAACTTTCAAGAACCTATTCTTAAAGGATGTGATGTTCTTTAGAAATTAAATGAAAAATGTGACGTTTCTCGTTCTTCTGCCAAGGGTATTTAGGGGAAATTAATGAGAGAGTGGAGCTGCAAGGTTGTGGCATCCTGAAATGTCAGTTGGAGAGTAGAAAAGGGCCATAGATTTTGGAATAAGGCTTTCAATACTGATTTCATCAATAGCTGTATGGAGTGGTTTGTGCCAAATCTAGTATCTGTGAATGTATTTTGTGATAAGTATTGTATTATTTTTGGAGGTGTGTTGCCTGCTCATATACAAATTGCAATTCTGTACTTTATGTGATAAAACATCCTGACACCCCTGAAATTTTCTTTTCCTTTCGGGGCAAGTATATTCAGCATTGATTTTCTGCATTTTCAAGGCTTGAAATGAAATCTGTGAGCAGGAAGTTTACAGAGTTATTTCAAGGGATAGATATATTTCTCCAGATAAAATTGAAAGTGTGCAGTGTTATTATATAATTGTGATGAAGTTGAGCTTTGCTAGTTTGGAGTATCTAATAAAGTTTAACACTTTTTAAAAGATCCTTCAAAAAGATCAGTTTTCTTGCCATATGTAATATTGTTCAATGAAGATTTGAAATGAAATAGATATTTTTTCAAAACCACAAATGCATCTGTGCCTTTGTATATGAACAGTTGTATATACATGTAAGCAGATAATACATTTTGTTAATTAAGATCAGCTTTGATTTTAATTTTTCTTTCCTGTCATTCAGAATTTGTATTTGCATCTAATAGAATTCTCATTTTTCTTTTGTGATAAAACTAATGTAAAATATATTCAATACACATAGTAGTTTTTTTCACCAAAGGTCTAAAACAAGAATATGTAGACAGTAGCTACGTTGGATTTCTTTGGCTATAAGAGTTGTCTATGTCTCTGGTGATGTGTAGAATTACTAAAATGCAGCATGACAACTGTTTCTCTGTAATAGTGATCCAACATGACATGTAGTATTACACAGGGTTGCTAATACCTTCCTCTGACCATCATTTCCAGTAATTGTGACTTGTTTTAGATGAGGAATAGGTTATTAGATATTTAAAATATTTGAGAAAAATAGGTATCTTCTCTCTTATTTACCCAAACCCTTTTATTTACTCAATATTGATGGCTCAAGTATTCTATCTTTCACTAGGGACCATCATTTATTAAAAAATGGCCTGAAATCAATTCCAAGTCTAGCTGTAGTGAAGCTTCTAGTGGGAAATGCAAGTTAAGTAATTTGTTTTCTTTCTAAAAGGATAAATTAAAATAGACAATGATTCAAAGAACAAAACAACTTAATAGAAAACATAATGGAATGCTTTGATACTATGATTCAGGGAATTTTGCTTCCTTAGTGGTAGCTAGATTGAGTGAAGGAGATTGCTTAGGTATAATGAGCAAATCTTATAATTGCAAGTATAACCCAAGCTGCATATCATCATTTAGCTCAATAAGCCTCATTAAATATTAAATATTACCTTTTAACTTTTATGCAATTAAGCAGAATTTAAAAATAAAAGTTTTAAAAATTAAAGTTTTTATTACTAAGTATCTTTTAAAATACAAATCTCACAGCTCCTTATTGTCAAGAAAAGAACACATGAAAATTTATAAATAAGGTTTTCTCTCTATTAAATTTACAGTCTTGCATTAAATATTGGTTATTGGGACCCACCATGTCCATGATTATGATTAAGTATCAATGAAAGATGACTCTTGCAGCAAATATGCATGCAAATGTTTTAAGATTATTTTCACATTATTTCACATAATTTCTTAAGCATAATAGGATAAGTAAATTATACTTTCTACACAAGCTCTTCATATTTATGAATAGACCATGTTCTAAATTTTTCAATCATTGGGGAATCCCAATGTCATATTTATGAATGGACCATGTTCTAAATGTTTCAGTCATTGGGGAATCCCAATGTCATATTTATGAATGGACCATGTTCTAAAAGTTTCAGTCATTGGGGAATCCCAGTGTCGTATTTATGAATGGACCATGTTCTAAATGTTTCAGTCATTGGGGAATCCCAGTGTCGTATTTATGAGTGGACCATGTTCTAAATGTTTCAGTCATTGGGGAATCCCAGTGTCGTATTTATGAATGGACCATGTTCAAAATGTTTCAGTCATTGGGGAATCCCAGTGTCGTATTTATGAATCGACCATGTTCTAAATGTTTCAGTCATTGAGGAATCTTCCTAGAGAAACCGTGTGAGAAATTGTAGCTAAGCTCAAAAACGGAAGACAAAAATCGATTTAACGAGGAATGTAGATTAATGTCATAGTATTATCGCGACTGTGTGCAACCACTACTTATAAACAATGATATAAGAAATGCAATCTGAAATCTGAATTCTAAATAGGAATGTAGTGCCATTATCCCTCTGGGACCCTTAGGGTCAAAATAAGATAAAAGTGATGAATGGTGGGTTGGAAGTCAGTCAGTGATCCTTGTCAAATTTTTGTATCTGTCAAGAAAAGCATCTGCTTGAGGACATCCATTTTCCTACTTCTGAGTTACAGAATAATAGGTACTTATCCTGAATGTGACATTCCCTGACGTGGACTCTGTCTTTGCTGCTTAGGTGGTGTGTGCATGAGAAAGTGCTTAACATCTGAAAACGGAGACAATCCTTAGAGAAAGATATATATGAATTTTAAAAGGAAATATACCTACGATGGAAATAAAACAAATAGCATAAATATCTAGCTGTATTTGGTCTTTTTGGTAACTATTACAATATATACATTTTCAAACAACTAAGTTCAGCACTGACTTTGGGAGAATCTAGATAAAACTGAACTGACATATAATAAGCATTGGTGTAATTAATAGCACAGCGGGCAGAACCATGGGGGTATTTCCTGAGGAAGAGGGACTATAGAGAGGCAAAAGAAAACCCAGCTCATTCTGGGGAGTGCCAGGAGCAGTTATTATATTCAGAACTGAGAACTTATTTCTAACTCACCAACCCATAGTTCTGGCTGAAGTGCAGTGGTGCAGTCATAGCTCATTCTCAGCCCCAAACTCCTGGGTTCATCTGGTCCTCTCATCTCAGCCTCCTGGTAGCTATGACCACAGGTGTGCACTACTTTGTCCAGCCAGTTTATTTTATATTTTATTTTCATTTCATTTGTAAAGACTGGGTCTTGCTATGTTGCCCAGGCAGGTCACAAACTCCTATCCTCAAGCAGTCCTCTAACCTAGGCCTCCCAAAGTACTGACATTACAGGCATGAGCCATTGCATCTGGCTCAAAAATATTTCTGTCCTAATGGCTTTAACAAAGAAGTGCCGTTTTGGGGATATATACAATGGTGTGCTGCTTGGGAGTGACAAAAAAATAATTATAAGAAGAATGGAACGAATATGTCAGTATGTTTTCAAAAGCAAGTTAGCCCAAGTTTTTAAACAAGCATAATTTTAGGGTTTTTGTAACTAACTTAGGGTTTAAATGTAGCAAAAATTTTAAACATTATCATGAATACACAGAAAATTTTAATCAATTTGGTTTCCATGATGAATTTACATGCTTAAATTCCTAATTTCAATTTGCTGCTAGATATGAGAAAGTTTGAGATTTTGAAGAAGCAAGTGGTTCTTACAAATGTAGCAAACTTAAATTTTGAGGACAATTTAATTTAACTTCCATTTTTATGACCAGATTTTGGGTCAGCTGTTAAGCATTCAAAAAATAAAATCTGATAATATCTGGCAATTCCAATTTTCAGTTTTATTGATCTTCACCATGAAATAATATATAAGCTAAGGGGCAAAATTTTGGAAAAGCAGATCACTTTGTTGTCCTATTTAGCAAGTTCTCAAATTATGCCATCTTGGAATCATTACAAGTAATTATACGAAGACAGTATCTTGTGTTTTGTATTTCATTGTTACACATCCAATTGTTCTCTAGAGATATCAGAGAAAACCCACTCAAGAAGGGAAGGTTAGATAAACAGCCCTCTCTCTCTCTCTCTCTGTCTTTGCCTCCATTTGGTTCCTTATGTTCATTTCTCAGTGCATTTCAGTTACTTTTATTGTTCCCTTCATTTTCTCTTTCATTCCAGAAGTTTAAGTGATTGCATAATTCTTTTGACAGCTGAAAGTAGTATCCGACTTTGAATGAAAGGTTTACAGCTACAGCTTTTCAATTAGAAAATCTCAGATCATGTGATCTATGAGTTTTAATATCTTAGGATCTCGACCAGTAAGGAATAATCACTTTGAAAAACCTTGATGCTACCTAGAGTTTGTGTTTTGTGAGGTTGCTTGGTAAATTATTTTCCTTTGATAATTGAATATTGCTTCAAGAGAGGTGAGCTCAGACGTTTGGCAATGAATATTGAATGTGTATTCCAAGAGACATGACCTTAAAATATCATCAAGCTAAGTAGTAGTGAAATTGAACTCTGCTGTATAATAGAAGTCAGTGTTTCTTACATCTTTGTGATATATAAATATTTTTACATTGTGGTAGATAATAATTTGTATGGGAACATTTAATTGAATTTAATTTATCCTATGGCAGAATTATGTTGCATAGGTCATTTTAGTTTTTGATTTAAGCATCTTAAAATTACAAATGCAAATATTCAACACGTAAAACCCACATGAATACACACTCCCAAACATTTGAAATCCTAACAGTCATTTCCAACAGCTTTTTCCTACAAAAGAAGTCAGCTCTTCTTAGAGAAGACATGCATTCCCATAGCTTGAGAGGTGCACACTATAAGGTAAACAGAGAAAGGATTACAGCAGTTTAAGTATACCAGCGGATTTACTTTATATACAATAGACTTTTGAATTACTTGTCTTCAAAATTTGGTTTCTTGAGAAAATTATCTGTGTAGATTAATCATGCATTTCAGATACTTTCCAGACATCTGAATGTTGTTTTCTTAAAAGTAGCCAGCACGCCTTTTTATGCAGTCTGCATGGGAGATAGTAAGAGATGTGTATGCTGTATATCTACTAGTAGAGATTTGTTTATGAGTGCTTCCTTAAAAAATTATTTTTTCTGAAGAAAGGGATTTCTTTTTTATAATTTAGATTAGATGATTTTAAATGTTTTTAGGTTTTAACCTCTCTGATCATCAGGGTCATTGCCATGGAAAAAATGCAAGTTATAGCATATTTCATTTTTATAAGGAAAGAAGTTGATAATTTAGACTTTTTTCTTTTACTAAATTGAATTACATCACTCAATATTTGGATGGCATTAATTCACAATAGCAACAAAAAAATCTTACTATTCAACAAAATAAAGTATGATTTCCTTCACATTTAACTTAATTTGTTCTTTAAAACATCTCCTAACGAAGGTTTTCTCATCCTCTGAAGCTGAATTTATTTAGGAAAAAATATTTTAAACACCATCCCAAGTGATATAACTATTTTTATTGAGCTTTGATGTTCTATTTGAACATATTTGAAGACTGTACAAGCACTCAATTTAGAATTAAGATTTTATTTGGAGATTTTGGTTGTATTTGAAATCTGTTGTGGAATTAAACATGAAGAATACGTCAATTTACTAGATGTCATTGTCTATGACACATTTTAGTCTTATCTTTCTGCCTATATGTAAAGAGGAATAGAAATAATTGGTATAAACAGGAAAAAAGAAGTAAAGTGGTAGGATCAGATGTGAGAAATATATAAGCTAAGATACTCTTTTTTTGTTTGTTTGTTTTTTGTTTTTGTGAGACAGAGTCTTGCTCTGTTGCCCAGGCTGGAGTGCAGTGACACAATCTTGGCTCACTGCGGCCTCCACCTCCCAGGCTCAATGGTTCTCCTGCCTCAGCCTCCTGTGTAGCTGGGATTACAGGTACGCATCACCACACCCGGCTAATTTTTGGATTTTTAGTAGAGACTAGGTTTGACCATGTTGGCTAGGCTAGTCTCAAACTCCTGACTTCAGTTGATCCGCCCACTTCAGCCTCCCAAAATTCTGGGATTTCAAGTGTGAGCCACCAGGGCCAGCCTAAGCTAAGATATTCTAGAAGCTATTAATAGTAAAATATAATGTAAATTGTTTAAAATTAATCTGTATATGAAATTTTTTCTAGGACTTTCCTGCCAGAAAAGTAGGAATAGAATGGCAAAAGGAACGAGGTTCCTTCTACAAGTAGGCACACATCCTATTTCACTTTATCCTGTGATCAGTCTCATAACCATCTCCTGGTGTGAAGTGCTAAAACTGTGCTTTAAGAATAACTTAAGTCCTTTATGTACAAACTAAAGTATGAGAGCCTGAACCTTGGAAACCAAGAGATTCCAAAAAGCCTTATGTGTGAGACTGGGTGCCACAGATCTTGGCAGAAATTACTGCTTATTCTTAATTCTTATTGTTCCTTTCTAGCACTTCAATTTATAATGCCAATATCTACCTCAGCCTAAAGACAAGCTCTAGAATCACTTGTGTTACTTATTACATTTCTTTTAAAAAGCTCATGAATTACACATGAATTTCAAAGTTGCCAACTGAGATTCCAAGGACTTAGAAAAGAAAAAACGTGGCACCTTTCCATTATAAAGGCTGTACGCAGTCTTCATAGTGTTTGTCTTTAAGGGACAACATGCCTCATCCATCAGCAACTTTTCTTCCTTAAATCATCATATCTTGCCTAAAAAGGTTTTCTGAAAACTAAGATTTGCAGATTGTTATATCACATCTTAATCTACGTATCAACTTTAGCATTATCAAAGCATGAACTATTCTGGGTTTTCATAGTTAATTATGTTTGTGGTAATAACTGGGATGCAATTGTTTTTCTTCTGATGATTTTGTACTTGCTTTTCTTATGGTAACTTCTGATGCTTGTTTGTAAGATCTTCCTCTCTTTTCTCCATCTGGTTATCTTCTTACCTTCTGTCCTTTAACTCAGATGTCACCCACACTGTGTGTCTTTCTGGATTGCTTCTTATTTAACTGTTGCTTCTCATAGTTTACATACCTCCTCCTGTACCACACTATCAACATTTCTCAAGCTGCACTATATGCTGGGTTGTGTCTTTATTTATTTATAAGTTCCTTGATAATTCGGACTATATATTAGTATATTCAAAAAATACTTATGAAGTGTTTACTTTGGGTCAGGAATTATTGAGTGAAGGAAATTGACCAAAACTCTGCCATCATGAAGCTCGCATTCTAACTTAGGGAGACAGATAACAGACAATGAGCCACATAAATATGCAAAGTATCGTAAGTTAGATGGTGAAAAGTAATCCTGGATGGGGATCAGATAATTTTGATAGGATAATTTTTAACTGGGTAGTCAAGAAAGGCCGCACAGAGAAGATGGCAATTGGAAGAACAAGGTGGTGAGAACTGCTGAGTCTGGAGCAAACACACAATTTGGAGCAGTAGAAGATTCCAGAAGTAACAGTATAGAGGCGAAGAAGTGGGAATTGTGTGGAGTCTTTTACTTGCTGTTGTAATGACCTTGGCTATGCTTTGAAGTGAGGTGGAAAGTTGGCAGGGACCTTAGTTTTCTTTTTAATAATTCACTATGAATTTTGAACGGTCACTATTATAGACTCAATAATTTTGCTTTATTACTCTTGCAATTGACTACAAAAGAGCGTATTGAAGAAATGTTAAATTCTAATTTAAACTGATTGAAATAGGTTTTTATCTTTTTATGTTTCTCATCACTGAATATCTCATTTTTAATTAGTTTGAAAGCATTCTAAGATAGTGAGCCAATGCAATTTAGCATAATGCATAACTTATTATTCATCAGATTTAGGTATTTAACCGAGGATGCTAATTAGGAAAGTAACTTGTTCTGTTGGATGATTTTGATAAAGCTACTTTCAAATGATTATCACATCCATTGATGTCATATTAAGTTGTGTTTCTGGAAACCAAATTTAGGCAGTGGTAATGAGTCAATATCTCTAAGTGGATACCTTTTATCTCTACAGTCAAGGATACTTGAAAGTGGAAAAACATACTGGCTTCAAGTCTTGGGAACTAGGACTTACCGGAAATGTGTGTGTTTTTTTTGTTTCCTGGTGGAATTGTCTTCTCGGAAAGATGGTGTTTCCTTTTCAATAGGAAAAAATTGATCCTATGCTGCTTTACTTTAATGCTTTGCTTTTGTCAA
This sequence comes from Symphalangus syndactylus, assembly GCF_028878055.3. Lineage (NCBI taxonomy): Eukaryota > Metazoa > Chordata > Mammalia > Primates > Hylobatidae > Symphalangus > Symphalangus syndactylus. Next base: position 94,643,403 of record NC_072434.2, on the reverse strand, counting down.
AATAGTGTTTTCTTAGGAAAATTAACCTATCATAATATAATGAAAAGAGAAATGCTGAAGACACAAAATGATGTCCATGTTAATATTGAGTAGGAAGCATCAAGGGACATGAGAAGAGGGAAGCGAAGAGAGGGAGAAGAGAAATTTATAGTGTAACAACAATTAGTAAAAAGGATTAGCATATACATGTAGTCAATAAGTCAATAAATGGCTGTTTATAGAAAGCCTACCAGGCACTAGGGGATATAGCAGTGAAGAAGGCAAAGACACAATTGGCTATACTGTAGTGAGGAGGGAAAGAGGAGGAAGACATACAAATACCTAAAAAAAGCAATGGTGTGAAGGGCTATAAAGTACACTACTACGAAGAAGATTACATGTGATAACATGGCTGAGTAAAACTGTCAAGGAGGAAGGCACTGATCTGGCTGTAGGTATTTCAGAGCATTTTTCTCTCTGAGGAGGTAATATTTCATTTGAGAGTTGAGTGAAGACAAAGAGGAAGGTACTTTGAAGATCTGGGGTGCTCTGAGCAGAAAGAAGGGCAGATATAAAGATTCTGTAATTTAAAAAGAGAGCTTGATAGTTTCTTACAAAGAAAAGAAGGCCGGTTTGGCTGGAATGTCCATGAAGGAAGAGCATGGAGAGAGATTACATGAGTGTTCTCAGGGACCAAATCTAGATCTTATATCAAAATGTGAATATAAATTAACTACATTGAAAAGTGTATGATGGATGTGTGATACGATGAGGTTAGCTCTTAGGAGGGTGTACTATTGTGGAAGGGTACACTAGTGAAGGAAGGGGGTTCATTTAGCTGACTATTGCACCTGTCCAGTTGAAGGATGATGGTAGTTGGGATTATGAGTGTAGCAATAAAGTTGGAGAAAATCAGTTGAGATTGGAAGTTGATTTGAAGATGATTGAATTTACTGAGCAAGAATTATATCAAGGTATTTGGATGTAGGGACATGGGGGATTATGGTCACTTTTAGTGATATGGCAAAGTCTTGATGACATGAGGCAGTTTGCAAGTGACAGAGGTGTGGGTAGGTGCGTATGTGTGATTGATTTTACATTTTTTAATCTTAAATTAAGACGCTAGTTAGAATCCAAGTGGAGACATCAAGTAGGCACTGACAAGTTGACTTGGCTAGAGATGTGAGTTAGATCATCGTAGCCTATAGAGCATGCCTAAAGTCATGAATCTAGGTGAGGGGTTGGAAAACTATTATAGCCCATGAGCCAGATCTGGTCTGCCACCTATTTTTGTATGGCTCATGAGTTATAAGTACGTGTGGCATTTATAAGTCTAAAATGTAAAATACAGGGAAATTTTTCAGCAGGGAAAGTTCCATAAATTTGCCTCTTGGCAACACAAAGCCTGCAATATTTACTATCTGGCTCTTTGTCAAAAATGTTACTGACTCCTGATCTGGATGAAACCCTGTGAGGAGAGAGTGTTGACAGAAGAGAGAGAAGCATCACAGTGGAAATTAAAATTATGTCAACTGAAGTGTGTAGGGTAGAGAATTTAAGCCTGAGTATAACAGTAAGAGATTAAAATAACAGTAAATTCATTATCAGCGTGATCAATGAAACCTTTGGGGGCAAAGAGGAACTATCTTCGTCACACCTTTCACTCACTCATAGAAAGATCTTAGGCAGGAAATATAACTTGTTTGAAGATCTGAGATAAGGCTAATGTAGTTTGGACAAAGAAAGCCAATGGGAGGATGACATTACATCTGGCCAAAGATTTAGGGAAGAGCCAAATACTTCAGGCTTTTTAAAGTGATCTTTAGATAAAGAGGAGGTCATCAAGGCATTCCGAATTTGGAGGATCAAATCACATCTGATGGAAAAAATCTGGCTGTATGTGCATCTAGGATGTAAGGAAGCCAACATGGATGTGAAGTTAAAATTGTCCATTGCAAATAATAAAATGAAGGCCCCAGGTAGCCTTGGCAAGGGCAGATTTGGTATAAAATCCTTATTGGAATGGGCTTAAGCAGTAACGGGAATACGGATCTAGCTGTTGTGTTTAGTGGAATTTTATCAGTCTTTTTGTTGTGTATGATATATAGATGGTCAAAATAAGGAACTTCTACATTTTCGGTTTTTGTTTTATTTTAATTGAGATTTGAATTAAAAATAAGAAACTTTTATTTTGAAACTTGGAGACTGTGTTTAAAAAGTATAGAGTAGGGCTAGAAAAAAACCTAAAACTCTCCTGATGAGGAGAGTGCTAATCGTGACTCTAATAATAATAAAATACTTTTCTGATAATTTTTTGTGTGTTTCATTATTTATATATGTATGGGAAGTTGTACCCTAGCCACATGCCAATTCACCTGGTGAACTTGCTCTTCAACGTGGCACAAATATTTCCTTCTATCTTTAGCCTTCCGGGGTTTCTCACATGGACTATTGGCTCTTCCTACATGAACCTGCTGGTAGTACCCTGTAGGAGACATGCTACTCCATGACAACAGGCACCACGCTGTAGGGGAATTACCATACCTGTCAATCACTATCTCTAGAATGTGGCCTTTCATGAGCCCTGAGATTTCATACTGTTTCTCTGAGCTGTAACAATATTTATATTGAAAAAATAAACATGTTCTTCTATCTTTAATATTTTATATCTTATAATTTGAATATCCCATTTTCATTATACTACTTAGCTGCTAAGTTATGTTATAAAAACAAGTTTTAATTATCTGCAAACACCTTCAAATCTAATCCTTACCGGTGAAGACTGATGTCTGGTTAACATCTGTTAGGACATTTATTTCCATACAGTATTTATAGCGCCTTTTTGTTATTGATTGGTATGATAAATGTGTAACTCTTACACAAAGACAAAATTTTTAGATTTTTGTATTTAAAATACTGGTTATCAAAAGAAAAACCCAGATGTTATTTGTTTATGTTTCTGCTTGAGGTACTGAATCTATTTCAAGTCATATTTCTCAGTATTGATATACTTAATTTTGCTGAAATAATAACACACTAACTTTAGCTACTTTTTTTCTCAGTGTATCTCCTTGTCGCTCACCATTTCCGCCTCATTTCACTTCTCATCTTTATTTCTTTTTCTTTGGTCTTCTTTTACTTTAGGGATTCTTTCAATTTAGAAGTGTTCTTGTTTTCTGTTAATTACTATTCTTCTTGGATGTACACAGTTATCCTTTTCCATTTCATTTGTGAATTCATCTCAGAGGCATTTTGTATGTGCCTTTTACTCATAGCTTCTCAGAAGTCCCTTTCGAGGTTACCGATTTAACATGTCATGTACTATAAGGTTTGCATGGCATGGTGGCAGCTGACTTTGGTCTTTACAAGGATTGAAATGTTCACTCAACATGGATTGGTAGAATTTATTTTTTCCTTAAACATTTCATCGCCTTGTAAACAAACAAAAGCAAACCCAAGACTCAAAACTGACATTACTATTGGTGCCCCTGGAAATAGCTGCCTTCTCACTAAAGTAGATTTTGTCATCCAACTTTATGTGTTGTTGAACACACATGGTGCTGTATGAGCACTCACTCACTAGTCTAGAAAACATTGCTGTGACCAGTTACCAGAAAAATAAATTCAGATTGCTCTTCACCTTCCACAGATGACCCTTCTGAAAGCCATTTGAATTCATTATAAATTATAGTTATATTAGTGTGACTTTAATTCACTTGTAATCTGAACTTTATGTGCAATGCATTTTTTCCCGTGTTTAATCATTTTTGAATGCTAAATCATTTGCAAACAAATGGCTTGTCCTTGAGAAAGAATTTAAGGCTGAAAGTACATTAAGTGCCATCTGGGTATCTGTGTCAATGGTTTTGTCACTACAAATGTGTGTGTGTGTGCATATCACCTACTTTATCACATTTATTTGATAAAATTGATATGCAATCTCTAAATCATTGTGTCTCCAACTTGTGTTATGCCACAAATACAAATTTTTGTCCTAAAGTTGATGGTACCCTTTGTAAAACTAGAAGTTCTCATTTGTGCAAAGGAAGGAAAAATAAAACAAGAAACAAATTCAATAAAAAAATTAAAGGTCAGATTTCTTTTATAGCTGCTGAATTCCTTTCTTTCCTTTCCATCATCCTCACATTCCCAAATCTCAACAAAGTTAAGAAATTAAAACACACATCATGAGATCATATGTTCACCTTGTTCAGGAACTGAAGGATTACATATACAAGACTATACCTTAATAAGTAGAGGGAGAAATATGAAGATATGAATAGAATATGAAAATTTATTATAATGCAGTTGTATTCTAAAGTGTTTCCTAGGCAGGCTAAGAGTATGTTGCCAGGAAATTTTAAGAGACCCACTCCATTATATAGAAGAGGATGTGTGTAGATCTCTTAATTCTGAAATGTTTAGAACTGAGTACAACAGGTCTTTGAATAACGACGTTTCATTCAATGTCATTTCATTATGATGTTGATGAGAAAAAACAAATTGATTCCAATTGGGGTTCACTGTCTGTGTAGAGCTTATGTATTCTCCCCATGTCTGCATTGATATTCTCTGGATGCTCCAGTTTTCTCTCACTTCCCAAGGCTGTGCATGTGAGGTTGATTGACGTGTCTATGTGGTCCCAGTCTGAGTAACTGTGGGTATGTGTGAGTGCACCTGCAATGCGACGGCGCCCTGTCCAGGGCTGGTTCCCACATTGCGTCCTGAGCTGACAGGATAGGCTGCGGTCAACTGCAACCCTAAACTGAAATAAGTAGGTAAATAATGATTTTACTAGCTTTTATTAATCTTAAACGTATGAATAGCTGAAATTTATTTCAGCATTTAATATTAGAAGTGTTTTGATCTTTATTTACAAGTTTGTTGACGTTTTAGTTACCAAAAGCCATAGAAGCTGAACTCTTTTGATGTCAACCTATGGTAAAATGGGTTTTGCTGACTGTATTTTTGTACCAATTAACCATCCCCAATTTATCCCTCCGTATGCGTGTATCAAAACATCACGTGACCATAAATATATATACCTATGACCAGTTTTCAAGCACCTGTCAATGATGTTAAGTGAAGACTTATTGTAGTCCTTTTTTGGCATAACGAAAATGTGTGTGTTTTGTTCAAGATTGGAAAAGTTCTTTGTGTAAAGAACTAGACAGTAAATATTATAGGCTTTGCTGGCCATATGTAGTCTCTGTCTCTCCTTCATCTACTCATTCTTCTTCTCCCCTTCCTTCTCCTTCTTTAAACACTTCCAAAATGCCAAAACAATTTTTAGCTCTCAGCCATATGAAGCAAGCCATTGATTAAATTTGGCTTGTAGGCCCATAAGGTGTGAATTCCTTTACATCATCAGAATGCCGCATATATATGAAATGTTATCTATGAGAAATTAATGGGGCTCCCAGCAGAGAGAAATTAGCCTAAGTTAAGTTTGGGCTTTGGAATTCAGGGGAATGCCATGCACAAAAATGCTCTGCTTTTAAAACTAGTTACTAACAGTCCATTTCTGATATCAGAAATACATGAAAACTACCAATTGAACGGACATTATTCACTACTTTAGTGCTGCTACTCCTGTGTGGTGGAAAAAGAATCCAGAAAGTTTTCCTTTCCATTTGAACATTCATGCAATAAAAATTTCCAAATCTTTTTTTGAACAAATTTTTATCTTATAGCTCTCTTGTGTACTTTATAAGTACGTTTTGCTGCTTATTCTCAGTAACTGTATTGAAACAATCTGTTTTCCTTTATCAATCAAAATAAAATAAGAAATTTAGCTTAATACTAATATTAAGCTGAAGTGCAAGATATATGAAAAAGAGAGAAAAGAAGCAGGATAAACTGACCTTTTGATAACTGCAGAGGACAGCAGATCAAAGACTGGACTTTAACGTCTGACATTTTCAGAATCTATCACAGTAAGTCCACTGGGTCCAGAAATAGGTTTTAATCCTAGATTGAAATGACAATGCTGTCATGACATTGAGTTTGATGGAAAAAGTGAAGTTAAAGTTTTTCTCAATATTTTTTTAAAATCAATGATTGATTTAACTATAAAATGGACTGATTCTGAAGAACTCATTCTGACGTTGGAGGTGAAAATGCTTTTACTCTAATCATTAAAATCAATTTCTCTAGATATCTGACTTTATTCTGCTTTATAACATAAAGAATGAAACTATATTTATTAATGAAGTGTAATCTAGCAAAGTGGCATAAGCATAATTATGAGTCACTTACTAAAGTTGTGTGTTTTTTTCCATTGCATGAAAACCCTGCCTTGTTTTAATTTTTATTGACTCTTTAAAAGCAATTTTAGGTTTGTAGAAAGAAGTGAATAAGCATTCACACGTCATCCTCAGCCTCTACCCCAATTTCCCCGATTTTTAACATCTTGCAATAGTGTGGTACATTTGTTATAGTTGATGAGTCAATATTGGTACATTACTATTGACTAAAGTATGTAGTTTGTATTAGAGTTTACTCCTTGTCTTATGAATTCTATAGGTTTTGTCAAATGTGTAATGACAAATAATCCTCATTACAGTGTCATACAGAATAATGGATTCACTCTCCTAAAATTCTTCCTTGCTCCATCCGTTCATCGTTTCCTCTACTAATTTATGTAGAAGATAAATTAGTAGATTGAGTTGATGGTTATAGCAGTTTAAAGCACAGATAGAAAACTAGATTGACCTGCCTACCCAGACTGTGCTTCTCACTCTCACTGTGCCCTTTCTTAACCTTTGGAAATGCTTTTATTCATATATAAAATAGGCTATAACTTCATATAGTTGTATTACAAAAAGTTAATGCACAGAAAAAGACTTGTGCTAGGTATATGGTTTCTTCTCAGTTAAATGGAAGCCATTGCGTGTGTTTGTCAATAGAATTCGTCATACTTTATCTCACATATCTTTACGTCATTGTTGGCACATGACATGTTTAGACTGCACAAATCTCCTCCAAATCCCTAATAGCCACTGATCTCTTTACTGTCTCCATAGTTTTGCTTTCTCCAGAAGGTCATGTAGTTGAATCATACGGTATGTAGACTTTTCAGACTGGCTTCTTTCACTTGGCAATATGCATTTAAAGGTTCCTGTGTGTCTTCTGTAGCTTGACAGAATACTATTCCATTGCCTGGATATACCACAGTTTATTTTTCCATTCACTTCCTGAAGGACATTTCGATTTTAGTGATCATGAATAAGGCTCCTGTAACATTCATGGGAAGAAGGCTTTTGTGTGCATGTAAGTTTTCAAATCCTTTAAGTAAATACCGGGAATGTAATTGCTGGGTTGTGTGGTAGGAGTATGTTTAGTTTTATAAGAAACTGCCAAACTGACTGCCAAAGTAGCTGTACTATTCTGCATTCTCACAAGCAATGAATAAAAGTTCCTGTTTCTCCTCACATTTGCCAGCTTTTGGTATCATCAGACTTTTGGATATTGGTCATTTTAATAGTCATGTAATAATATCTCACGGTTGCTGTGACTTGCAGTTCCCTAATGATACATGACTAGTAACTTCAAAATCCCCATTTGACAGCTGTATTTAGACCTTTGGACTATTTTTTAAATGAGTTGTTTTCTTTCTTATTTTCGAGTTCTCTGTATACTTTAAATACCAGTAATTTATCTGATATGTTTTGAAAATGTTTTGAATATGTTTTGAAAAAATTTTCTCCCAACCTGTGGCTTTTGTTTTCATTCTAAGCACAGTTTTAATAACAAAAGTCTTTAATTTTAATGATGCTCAATTTCTCAATTTTTTCTTTGTCTAACCCAATAAATCAGAAAGCTTTTTATCATTTCACATGACTTAATATTCAGGCAAGGTCTATATAGGCCCCTTTCAAACAGTCATAAAGTTTAGAAGCTCTGACCTCACAAACAATAACAACGACAACATAGAAACAAAAATGACAGCTTTTGATGTTGTCTCAGTAATTTCTCAATTCAAGAAGAGATTACTGAGCTTTATAAGCAATACGTATAGATATCAATTTCACAGTAAAATACCTTATGATATTTATCAAATCACCTTAGTTTTGGTCACTTATTACTATTAGACTAAAATGTAATTTGTCAGACATGAGAAATCCTTTGGAGTATTTTTTAGAGAACCAAGTATTTGTTTTAGCCTTTTCAGTTCTTCTCTTGCTGTTTCTCCAGTATAGTCATTCCAATTGTCTCTATAGATGTATTAATACCAGGTACATAGTAAACACAATTATCTCCCACGTGTACCCCAACCCCCTTCCCTGTTCATGCAGTGAACATAAAGGAAGCAGGTCAAAAGGAAGCAGGTCGTGTACCCTGTGATGTGCTGGGTTGTAAGGAAAGGTACACAATTAATGTACCATGTCTGAGTTTTCTTCTTCTCTGTATTTGTTCCATTTAATGCATGTATGTTTTTTATTCCTTAGGCCTCTCCAGTCCTAACACACTCAGGGATACTTGATACAGCTATAAGGCTGTGTCTTTATCAGGTACCTTTGGGTTACCCCCGGCCAGGGGTGGGAAATAGAGGAAGTGAATGTCTGTATCCTCATTAAGTATCACACAGAGCAGAAACATAAAGAAGCCTGTGCCATGAATGGGTCTCTTCTTTCTCCAAAAACCACCTACCCCTTCAACTCCCACTGCTTAAAGGAAAATCTTGTATTAGTCTCCCCATTTTCTCCTCAAACTTGCTTTAGCAAAGCAGTTCCTAAACCTCTGTTAATGTATGTCCCCACCCCTAACTCAACACACAGTCTCATGTCACATCACAGAAAAGAAGTTCAAAACAAAACAAAACAAAGCCACAGTCTTATAAGAAAAATAGGTAAGTTTTACAAAAGTTGTGTACTGTATCTCTGCTTTGAATTTTGTCATTGGCCAAGGATAGTAAAACTCTTGGAAAACTATAAAACAGGAACTTACGTAATATGTTTTACCCAAGATTTTTCAAACATTTTTGGAAGGATACTTATTAACATCTTGCAGAGGTAATGTTACATAAAAAACTTAGCATAAGACCAATCAGGTATTCTATGCAATAATGCAGATATATGAAAAAATAATACAATGAAATAAATGACTTTTCAAAAGGTATTTATCCTAGATCCACATTCTTTTTTTGGTTCAGGTGAGGCAATTAGAATGTGAAAAAAAGAAGCATAGAACAACTGTCTAATGAGAGGGACGAATGCTCCTGGGTGGAAAGTTATTAGAAGATAAATTAGTAGATTGACCCTTTTGCTGTCTACGCAGGTTTTTTTTTTTTTTGCTAGTACCAATAGAAACAAATTCATTTTATGGTTTGTGTCACTGGAAATGTATAACTTAGTGGTAGCTGTATAGCAAACTTTGAATATGTAATAATAAGAGATTAGATGTAGGTTTAATATCATTATTTAATTTATTTGCTTGAATACCAGTGAGGAATTTCCACTTAAGCTCTCGTTTTCCAGATGAGTGTTTAATTGAATTCCAGAATTCATTTTGAAATAGAACTTTGTGTAGAATATGAATTTCTTTGCAAGAAGAATCATTTGTACACTTGGGTTTGAGAGCAGTTTAATGTCAATATAACTTCTTTCCAGGCTTTCATTTCCTACTTTTTGATATGGGAATAATCTCATGGCGTGATTGTGAAAGTCTTAAAAGATAATGTTTGGGGGGAGGGGAAGGGATAGCAATAGGAGATATACCTAATGTTAAATGATGAGTTAATGGGTGCAGCACACCTACATGGCACATGTATACATCTGTAACAAACCTCCACGTTGTGCACATGTACCCTAAAACATAAAGTGTAATAAAAAAAGATAATGTTTGCAAAGATACTCTGTGCACTCAAAGCGTGCTCTATGAACTTCATTGCCGTTCACATTTTGGGTTTATGAGGCTTCCATTTGCTGGCAATTGAAATGTGACTCTGAGTTAGATGCCGTGGTGTGGGAGATGATGTTTATTGGAGTTTAAAGCACAGATAGACAACTAGATTGTCCTGCCCACCCAGACTGTGCTTCTCACTCTCACCGTGCCCTTTCTTAACCTTTGAAAACACCTTTATTTATATATAAAATAGTTTCATATACTATTTTATACTATATACTTCATATAGTTGTATTATGAAAAGTTAATGCACAGAAAAAGACTTGTGCTAGGTATACGGTTTCTTCTCAATTAAATGGAAGCTATTGCCTGTATTTGTCAATGGAATTCATCATACTTTATCTCACATATTCAGTGCTTTACATCATTTTTGGCACATGGTATGTTTAGACTGTGCAAGGGTTAATTACGCCAAATTTATCTATCTACAGTTAATATAGCCCAAGGTACCTTGTTTAGCTGAGCCAAAGTTTGCATTTATTAAAAATGTAAATTTATCTTGAAGTGATGCCTGATCTCACAGAACTATGGGTTCCAATCTCTAAATCACTGTGATCAGTAGTAAAACTATGTACTCTGTGTCTGTCCTACTAGCTATATTGCCGGAATCTGGAGCATGACTTTTGGGTCTTTCTGTAATGCCTTACCTCTCATCAAAATTCACAAAATTCACAAGACCTGCTCTCTGGATTGTGAGACTTTTGCATTACAAAGAAAAAGGTACTGTCCTAATGGCATTCCAAAGCCATTTGAAATGAGTTGCTGTCGTTTCCAGGGAGTCATTTTTGTGTTGGTTATCATTACTTTACCATTACCTTTTAATTTGGAAATGTTAAAATCCATTGCCATGCTCCTTGGAATATAAAGATCATATAGGGTCATTGACATGAGTCTGAAAGTATCAGTCACTGGAGACCTTCTAGTGGGATAATGTTGTTAATATTGCTGGTATTCTATTCTTCACGTTTCCTCCAGTAAAATGTAAAGTGACCAAAATATAAGCGTCACGCAGGCAAAGATTCTTTTATTTGTTCAACGAACACTGCTTTCACAGAGTAGTCAGTTAATATTCACTACTAGAATGCATGTTGAATGGCAGCTCTTTTATTTGCCATTAGCGTTGGCCCACTTGATAGCAGTTGGACAAAAAAATTGGACAAAGTGTGTTGATCTTTTATGAAAAAATAGATATCTCTTTCTTTCTTTCATTGTTGCGTTTTCTCTGGGCAAGTTGATACACACTGTAGACCTGATGTTATTTTAGGGATACAGTTGAAGTTACTAGATACTTTAGAGTTTATTTAATTATAATATGAAGCTTTGAGTTTCTGTTTCATTATTAAATAATTTATTTTATGATAGTGTTGCTTAACTTAGTGTGCAAGGCCTACAAATAAACCTAATAAATATCTTACAAACTACCTTAAAATAAATCTAACATTTTTTACTGAAATATTTTTAAACATGTTGAAGTTGGAATGCCAGGTAATTGTATACATACACACACACACATTTTCTTTTGGTTTCTTTGTTCCTATTATTGAAATTCCTATGCTAATAACCATATCAATTTATGAAACTCATTTTGAGAAAAAAGGCCTAAAATATAACTCATTTTTAAAATGATTTTCTCTTAATTTATAATGTCATACTTTAATAAAATAGGGTAGGGCAATTTTGTATAAATATTTATGCTAAGTTTTCTACATAAGTTACTGCATGTAGTCTAGTTTTTAATAGAAGGGTTTTCTTTTTCTTCAGTATCCACTTTAAAGTCAATGACATTTAGTGTTTTTTACTTTACAGTTCTAAGTTACTTATGCTTAAAAAGACATCTGACTTTTAAGTTACTGTCCAACTTGATTGTTATCTCTCTGTATCTTATCGATGTGTTCTTGAAAGTAGTTAGATTTTGAAAGACATTACTAAGAGGGCTTTTTCTCATCTTTGGAGAGTAACTTGGGGTAAACGGTTGTCTTTCGTCTTTGTCCTCCTCTCTACCCACAACTCCCCATCCCAGATCATTAGCTGAACTTGTGTGCTCAGGTTAATGTTCTGTTTCACCTTTCTTGTCAAATTGCTAGATACAACTCTCTTCAGTTATATACTGTACAAACAGAATCTCATCTTTTTAATCTCTCTCTTTTAAACAAATGTGTTCACGCTCAGATTTGTTGTCATTTAGAACAGGACTTCCTATTAGAAATATAATAATTTTCCTTCATGTTGTATCTTCAATACAAAAAAAAAAAACAGAAAAACACGTATCAATGGTTTGCATGTGTCATGCTGATAGTTGGAGGGCAACTGATATTAGAAAAAGTGACACTATATTTCTGAACACAAACCTTGTTTCATCTTAGAATTTGGTGTTGAACCAATTGTGTACCTCATAGCAATAAACTTTAATGAGTTGTTAATATGTGATTAACTGCCTTGGCCAAACTCAAAATCTTATTCACACATACAATACACACAGAGAACTTATTTTTATTTGTTCAGTCACTCCTTTAGTCCTTCATTTATTTCACAAACATTCATTGACACTTACGTGGCAGCACTCTTATAAGAATAGAATATACCCTGTTAAATCAGACATGATACTTGCTTTTGTGGAGCTTATGCTTTAATGGAGAAACAGAAAGTCAAGCAAAAACTCAAACTATATAACTTTAAATTGGATATGTGCTAATGAAGGAAAATGTGGCAGTGTAAGAAAAAATAATAGGGAGTTAAAGGATAAATAGGAGTTTGGTGGATGAAATTTATGAAGGGCTGAAGATTTCAAACAAAAGAAACTGATGCAGGAGGGTGCAGCTTTGGAGTCAAGAATGAAGTTCTAGGAGATAGCAAGGAAATGGTGGGAGAGGAGGTCAAAGTAGGTAGGATTTTATATATTATCAATGGGAAAATATTGAACAACCCTAAGCAGAAAGGCAATGATAGGAGGTCAAAGTAGGTAGGATTTTATATATTATCAATGGGAAAATATTGAACAACCCTAAGCAGAAAGACAATGATATATATTCATCTTCATTACAAATTCTTATATCTTTAGTAGACCTGTTTTCAGGCAAAATTTCATGAGAGAATAGTAACAAAGAGAAAAAAAGTGGTGTTCTCAGATTATCTCTAACTCACCTGATGACTTTAAGCTAAATGACCTCAACATTTTGTGAGGCTTTTCCTTCTTATAAAGTAAGGAGTTTAGATGAGGTGAGGTGTCCAATTTCATTTAGCTTCAATTTCCTGTAATTTGACGGCTGTCAAGTCATGCTTTGATTTGTTCTGTTTGTGAGCCAGAGTAACTTTAAGGCAGTATATTAACTAGGAGAACTATTTCTTTACTTTTAAACTTCAAAATTATGATGACATAAGTATTTTAAAGAGCATTTAGAAAGTAGACAAATGAAAAATTTTTAACATTTTGGAATGCTTCTTGTATTTCTTTTTGAAACCTAGGTTTTTGGTGGTAGTGTTGATATTTATTTTTGCCAAACTAACCATTCCATGTAATTTTGTAGCATTTTGGGTTGATGACCACCGTAAGTCTAGTATTCCCATATGTGTTAAAATTTATCTTTACAATTAATATATTTTCACTGCATTATTTAATTAAAAATTAAACTACGATTTCTAATACATGTTCAGTGAGATATTATTAGGCATTACCTGAAAGGGATTTCTGGAGAAAGAAAGAATTTCTGGTTAAAAAGAGTTGAGCAGGTTTTCCTAGAGCGATTCTCTTGGTCTCTAGGATGGTGCTACAGCATAAAATATCCTCCTAATTTACTTCACAAATTAGCCCTTAGATTTCATGAATTACTTATAATTTTTTTTGTAGACCACAGTTTCTTTGCTCTTCAGTATTACACTTGCTTATGTGAGTTTCTAAAACTAAGTTTAATTTTGGAAATTCTTAATTTTATATTTATATTTTGAATTGTGTTTAAAATTAAGTTTAGTAAAAAGCTAGGTTTTTATTTCTACCTACAAATTCAGTGTCCCATCAATAGAAAAAAAATTCTCAATAATATTTTAAAGTTACTTACTTTAGTCTTTGTCATTAAAGAATAAAATTTACCAGGCAGAAATGCCCCAGAAGCTACCTATGGAGGAAATATAAATATTATTATTACCTACTAATAGTAATATACAAAATAGTCAATTATGTGTATAGAAGTTAAATATATATAAAAGTTAAATATTTATAAATGATACAGGACTCACGTGTTTGTATTCTCTGACTGCTGTGCAGTCACAGTCTGATAAATTGATAAACAGAGTTTGCAGTAAAGAAGGAGTTTAATGATTGCAGGACAGCTGAGTGAGGAGATGCGAGCACCCTCAAATCTGTCTTTCCAGAGAGTACTTGGTTGGGGTGAAGGGATTGTAGAGGACCAGGGGCTGGATAAATGGGGTCACTGACTGGTTTGGGTTAGGGGGATTAAATCTTAAATCACCAGGATATAGAAACTTCACCCTTTAGTGAGTCAGCTTCTCCTGGAGCCCTTCGGAGGAGCTGATGTCAGTAGTTTCACTGGTATGTAGGATCTGAAAGAATACCTCAGAGAGAAAACAACATTTCACAATGCTTAAGTTGTTATCTATGAGTAGTTAAGTTAAGGGATGAATATTCTGATATATGTAAGTCATCAATTCTGATATATGTAAATCATCTATTCTGATATATGTAAATCATCAGTTCTGATATATGTAAATCATCAGTTCTGATATATGTAAATCATCTATTCTGATATATGTAAATCATCTATTCAGATATATGTAAATCATCACTACTCACTATGCTGCATGATCCTTGACAAATTTTCTGATTTCCTTGTATTATTAAGTAATAGCTGCATTCTTTTAGGATACTATTTCATGATCAGCACTCTTCCTTCAGGCTCTACATAAAAATTATATAAGACTACTAAATCAGTTTATGATCTAATTATGTCATTTCTTTATTTGTCTATTATTTGCCACTGTAACTCAATTGTTCAAAGATTCAATGTAGGAGTCATATAATTCAGCCTGATTAATATAAGTATTTGCTCTAAATGACACTGGAAATATATATATCCATTATAGCTCATTTTAGCACATATGTTAATATTTCTGTTGCAGGATTCACTCAGTTATATCCTCATTAAATGTTGGTACACATCGAAGATATCAAATGATATCAAATCAGCAATACTGAGCAGCTAGCTACATTTATGAATTTCTTATTTGCTAGTTGAAGTTACTTATATTTGTTACAATCTGGGAAGCTCTTAAAAATATAATTATGCCTTTAAATATATCTCTGCAAAAAAAACTTTTGGAAAGAATTTCTTTGGTGTCTCTGAGAACTGTGAAGTCTTAAGTCTGAACGGAATTAAAGGCATTTGTATTCATCCATTCTTTTTTTTTTTTTCCTGAGACGGAGTCTCGCTCTGTCGCCCAGGCTGGAGTGCAGTGGTGCAATCTCGGCTCACTGCAAGCTCCGCCTCCCGGGTTCACACCATTCTCCTGCCTCAGCCTCCCGAGTAGCTGGGACTACAGTTGTCCGCAACCACGCCTGGCTAATTTTTTTTTTGCATTTTTAGTAGAGACGGGGTTTCACCCTGTTAGCCAGGATGGTCTCGATCTCCTGACCTCGTGATCTGCCTGCCTCGGCCTCCCAAAGTGCTGGGATTACAGGCCTGAGCCACTGCACCTGGCAAGTGGTGTCTTTTCACTTAGTTTAAGTTTACTCAGTGATGAGGATATGAACATTTTTCTAATTGGCATTCACTTCCATAACTGTGAACTCTACCCAGTGACCAGTATCTGTGATGGTATTAAGTACCACCTGTTCAAGCTATTTATGTGTTGTAAATTAGTCCCTAATACCCCCTGTTTCCAAAGTCTTATGACATCTAAGATGAAATGATAATAGATAATTTCATTAATTTATAAAACTCTGACTGAAGATGGGAGAAAGATGTCTAAACTAATTCTTTAGATTATATTTATCAAGAACCAGACAGATTCTAATCATTCTACATGTACATTAAATATATTGAATTAGATTTCTCTTCTAACCTTTACAATAAATGCTATATGAGCTTGTGTGTTTATTTAGCTCCTGGAAAATATTAGCTCTAATCTCCCCTATTTCATGCTATTTATGTTTTAAACCTCGTTTCTGAATGTGCTTTGTTAATTTGAATTTTATTGGCCTAAACAAATTTTTTCTTATAATCAACATAAATTACATCGCCATAACTCATATGAAGTTTTCTTCCCTCCCTCAGAAAGTTGTGACCAAACAGGATTTTAATACATTGCAGTTTTTGTAGAACTCCTCTACCAACAATTTCATAGCTAGTTAACTGTTTAAATGCACACT
Source organism: Symphalangus syndactylus (assembly GCF_028878055.3). NCBI lineage: Eukaryota > Metazoa > Chordata > Mammalia > Primates > Hylobatidae > Symphalangus > Symphalangus syndactylus. The sequence continues at coordinate 94,627,139 of NC_072434.2, read as the reverse complement.
TACTGTGCTAATGGTTGGAGAATAAGAGGTCAAGATGGTGGCTTTTACAAGGAACACATATTTCTGAGCTTATGGCCTGCAAAGCTAAGATAAATTTTAAGAGAGAGAAAAATATCCTAAGTATTTATATATTTAATTATGTTATATTTGAAGTCACATATTTAGGAAATGAAAGTAGGTGTTTTCAAACAATGTCAGTTTCTATCAGCATGCAGCAGGGGTATCCCTCTCCATGCACAGATGCACAGAAACGAGAGAAAAATTAAGTACTAAATTCTAGTGACTATTATAGGATGGTGCAAGTTTCAAGACATGTGAAAGAAAACACAAACTAAAATAATTAGTGAGGACTGTGATGTCCGATAAGGCAAGCAATGAATTCTCTCTTAGCCTCATCTTCTTCATTTGTAAAATTGTTAAATATTTTGCATGACTTCTTCATACTCAGACTTTAATTGTGGTTGGCTTAGAACTCTTTCTCTTTCAACATTGTCTTCATTTCTCCACCGTTTTACTAAATCTTAGTCGTGAATGTTGATATGTCCTCAAGTATCATATACGCACCACGTTCCTTGGAGGTGGTAGAGTGTAGTGAATAGTCAAACAGGTTCTGGGTTTAAATCCTGCATCCTCTGCTTTCTAGCTGTGTGATTTGGGTCAGGCTAGTTGCTATCTGAGCCTCATTTTCCTCATCTGATTGTTTTAAAGACAAAATAGTATATAAGACAAAAGAGTTAAACAATATGTGAAAATATTCCAGCCTCTGACACATCGAAATTCTCAAGAAATATTTACTGTTCTCAGAACAATATTCTATTCTATTCACAATAACAATTGTTACAATTTTTATGCCTGTTCTAAGTTAAAATCTCTACAAGTCCAAGGGTTAATCAAGAAACATTAAATGTCCCACAAATAATTATTTCTATTTAACATAATTTAATTTTAAAACAGTTTTAGGTTCACAGCAAAACTGAGCATTGAAGTGTAAAAGCTTTAAGATAATTTTTTGCCCTTTCAGTATTTAATTTATTTTATTTAGACCTGATTAATTATAAAATTATTTTTCCTTAGCCATGAGAATTCAATATTACGTTATAAAGATATTTCAACTGGAAAGCTTTTTTTTTTTTTTTTTTTGAGATGGAATCTGGCTCTGTCGCCCAGGCTGGAGTGCAGGGGCACGATCTCGGCTCACTGCAAGCTCCACCTCCCGGGTTCACCCTGTTCTCCTGCCTCAGCCTCCCTAGTAGCTGGGACTACAGGCGCCTGCCACCATGCCTGGCTAATTTTTTGTATTTTTAGTAGAGATGGTATTTCACCATGTTAGCCAGGATGGTCTCGATCTGCTGACCTCTTGATCCACCCACCTCGGGCTCCCAAAGTTAATTTTTGAATATATTTCAGATTTTGCTCTAGCATATTTAATGAGATATTAATGTCACTATACAATCTAAATTTTGGCATATCATTTTATGTCCCTCAGCGTGTAAAAATCCTTTGTCATTATAGCTTGTACTCTCTGTCTTTTAATAGTGAACTTAATGTATTTATACTAAATATGATTTTGACACATATGGATATATTTCTGCATCTTTAATAAAATTTCACTGTATTTTTACTTCTTTACTTTTTTCGTTTGTTTTCTGCTTTTCATTGACTTGATTGCATATTTTTGGGGGGTGTGTTGTTTGTATATTTCCTTTTCCATTTAATCTGTGTCGCTTTTCATTGCTCTTTAGTTATTAAATGTTGAACAAAGTGCATTAGCACTAATGAAGCACAAGGTTGCATTAGCAAAGTACAACTTGAAACAATCATCTCCTTCTACCTGAACAATTTAAAGGCTGTAGAAAATTTTAGATATGATCATCTCTTCCAGTTTTTATATTATTGCAATTTGTAAATATAATTATGTATTGTTTTTTAAATTCCAAGCTAAATAGTCATTATCCTTAATGTTATTATTGCTGTTACTTTGGTTATTGATTATTTAGATACACCAACGTGTTTTCAAGTTTCTGTATAACTCAGTGCCACTTAGATCTCACTCTTTTCTTCTCATTGAAGCATATATTTTGGTGCTCTTTGGTATGTAAACTCAATCATTTATTTGAATATGTGTGTGTGTGTATGTGGCAGGGTCTCAGGCTGTCACCCAGGCTGCAGTGCTGTGGTGCAATCATGGTTCACTGCAGCCTTGACTTTCTGGGCTCAAGCAGGTCTCCCACCTCAGCCTCTTGGGTAACTGGGACTACAGGCATTTGCCACCATGCCCACACCAGGCTAATTGTTTGTATTTTTAGTAGAAATGAAGTTTCACTATCTTGTCCAGGCTGGTCTTGAACTCTTGAGCTCAAGCAGTCTGCTCTCTCGAGCCTCCCAAAGTGCTGAGATTACACGCATGAACAACCATGGCTGTCCTGAAAATTATCTTATTTTATATATCTTACTCTTAATAATTTAGAAAGGTTTAAAATAATAGATTGATGGATATTTTCTCTTAGCACTTTGAAGAGTTTAAAATCATAGGTTGATGGAAATTTTCTCTTAGCACTATTGTCTTTTATAATTTCAAGATGCTTTCATTTTAAATTATGAGTAGAAAACAGAAATTACCTAAAAGGGCACAATTACTAAACTGACAGTGTTATGGGTTGAATTGTGTACCTTCAGCAAATAATGAGGCGGTAATTCCAGTAGCTGTGAATGTGACCTTGTATGGAAATACAGCCTTTGCAGATGACCAAGTCAGGATGAAGTCATTAGGATGGGCCCAATCCAATATGACTCTGTAGTTACAAAAAGGAGAAATGTGGACACAGGGAAAGATAGGTATACAGAGAAGGCGATGTGAAGACACAGGAAGAATGCCATTGATAAGCCAAGCGATATGGTCTGTCTTAGCTCCTGTAACTCCCATGTGTTGTGGGAGGGATTTGGGGGAGGTAATTGAATCATGGTTGTAGTTTCCGTAACTCCCATGTGTTGTGGGAGGGATCTGGTGAGAGATCATTGAATCACGGGGTGGTTTTCCCCATACTGTTCTTGTGGTGGTGAATGAGTCTCACAAGATCTGTTGGTTTGATAAGGGGTCTCCTCTTTGCTTGGTTCTCATTCTCTCTTGCCTGCCGCCATGTGAAATGAGCCTTTTGTCTTCTGCCATGACTATGAGGCCTTCCCAGCACATGGAACTGTGAGTTCATTAAACCTCTTTTTCTGTATAAATTATCCAGTCTCTGGTATGTCTTCATGAGCAGCAGGAGAACAGACTAAAACACCAAGAAACACCCAAAGCTGCATGACATAAGGAGAGAGACTTCTCTGGAATAGCTTTTTCCTTGTGGCTCTCAGAAGGAGCCACATTTTCAACACCATGATTTTAGACTTCTGCCTTCCAGAACTCTGAGACAGTACACTTATGGTTAAGCCACCCACTGTGCGCTGTTTTGTTAGGGCAGTCCCAGGAAACTACTACAGATACAAATCGTAAACAGAAACAAGAGCCAGGAGAAACCAGAACCTTCAACCCTCTATGCAGTACTCTGTCCTTTCTTTCTGGAGGTTTTCAGAAGGAATTTCAAGGATTCGGCAGGGGGTTGGTAGACCATGCTGGGCCCACTGTGTCCCATTCCTGCCAGATTCCTGCGGGAACTGCACGGTTTACTAGGTTACACTTTCTTTTCTGTTTATGGCTTCTCAGGATGCACACTTGACCCTATGCCCTCTCTTAATCCTGGCAACCCCCCATACTCTGCCTAAATAAATACCAGTGGACATAACTACCGACATGCCAAAGTCCTCAACATCTCATATTCCATGGAAGAGTACATAGACGGGCTCTTTATACTGTCATAGATTATACCAGCCGGGTATCCAAGTGATGTCAACAGGGCCCCAGTGTTTTTTAGACATTTTAATAAAAATTTCTTTTTAAAAAATCAGATTTTGCTATAGAGTCAGGCTTATAATCCCTATGTTCTTTTCTTGACAGTATGTTTTTCCAAAAGAATCCTCAGCCATCCACATAAAAACAGTTTCCATATATGCGAACTGGAAATTTTTGTAACTGGTAGAAACAGACTAAAAACTGGACTTTCAAAAAATATAGTTGGCCTTTCCTGTGTACGAGCTCCGCATTCACAGATTCAACCAACTATGGATAGAAAATATAGTATTCCCAGATTGGGCAGCCCAAGGATGCAGAGGGCTCAGTTTTAATTTTCCCAGGTTATACAGGACCAATGTTGGAATTTTAGCATTTCTGGATTTTGGCATCCATCAGGGTTCTAGAACTAATCTCTCACGGAGAACGTGGAACCACTGTATATACCAATGGCAAATAAGCAGTGAAAATTTGCTTAACGCCACTAGTCATTAGGAAAATGCAATTAAAACTGCAATGAGATGCTCTATACAGCTACTAGGACGGCTATAATCAAATCACAGAAGACGGAGTACTGATGAGGATATGTAGAAACATCAGTGGTATAGTTGCTTTGGATAACAATAGGGAAGTTTCTTTTAAATTTAAATATACATTTATCATATGACTCAACTGTCAATTCCTGGATGTTTACCCAAGAGAAATAAAAGCATGTTCATACAGAGACCCATTTGCTAATGTTTATAGCAACTTTATTTGCATGGCCTTAAACTAGAAATAATCCAGAGGCCCATGTATTAGTAAAGGTATAATCAAATGGAACACTAGTTTGCGATAAAAAAATACAATATAGACATATGTAACAGCATGAATAAATCTCCAACGCATTAAGTAAACTCAATAAAAAACAATCAAAGCTACATAGTATATGATTCAATTTTTGTGACATTATTTAATAGCCAAAACTGTAGCCACCCAAATCTCAGTGGGGTAGACAGGGGCTAGGTGTCAGGTTGGGGGCGAGGACTGATTACAAAGGGGCACCAGGTAACATAGTACTTTAGGTTGCTGTAACAGAATATCATAGACTGGGTAGTTTATAAACAACCAAAATTTATTTTTCACAGTTTTCGTGACCAGAAGTTCAAATTCACGTTACTGACAGATTCAGTGCCTGGTAATGACTCACTTCCTGATTCAGAGGTGGCTGTCATTCTTTTGTCTCCTCACATTGTAGAAGGACGGGATATCTCCAGGGTCTCTTATAAAAAGCACTAACTCCTTTGATTAAGTCTCTGTTCTTATGATCTAATCACCTTCCAAAGCCTCCAACTCGCAATACCATTATATTGGGTATTAGATTTCAGCATAAAATTTCAGAAGAATATAAAAATTGAATCTATAGAACAAGGGAATTTTTAGGATGAAACGTCTCCATTGAAGTGGTTGTTACACTGCTGTAAACATTTGTCAAAATTCATCAAAATGAACACTTAGAAAATGCTGTTATATATCATTATCGTTTGGCTGTGTCCCTCCAAAAGGCATGTGTTGGAACATAATCCAATGAACCACTGTTGGGAGGTGGGGCCCAATGGGAGGTGTTTAGGTCATGAAGGCTGAAGCCTTGTGAACAGATTCATGCTGATTTAAAATAACTTAAAGCTGGGAGTTCAATCTCTTGCTGTCTCACCTTCCACCATGAGATGACACAGAAAGAAGGTCCTCACCAGACACTTGCCTTTGCATCTTGGATTTTCCAGTTTCCAGAACCATGAAGAATCTCTACAAATTGCCCAGTCTCTTATATTCCATTATAGCAGCACAGACTGAATGTAACTATACACGTATTGCATTTGAATGAATATTAGTAAGAAATTAAACATTCACCACAATAAAGGGATCTTTGAATGAGCACTGGGTCCCTCTGAGCAAGGCCATGGACAGATGTTATGTAAGAGAAAGGACTGGATCAGAACTTTGAGAGCAGAAAGCATCAAATATTCTACAGCTTGAGCCTTCTGTAATGGTAGCAGTAGGAACTGAAGATTCCTATGTTTTTGTTATCTTAGATGGTGAATTGGACTCCACTAATGGAGGGGCTTAAGATATCAGCAGCCATTTATTTTGTATAAACAGTTGTGCAAAATGAATGTGCCAATAAACCATAACAAAATAAATTGGGAGAGCTTCAAATCTAATCCACCTTTTAGGAAGTCTATGATGGATAGACTTGACCTACAGAATCTATGCACACTTTTGATAAGCCAATAATTTCCTCTCTATATAGATACCCCTAATTCAGGCTTCAGGGGCTAAAAAGTGTTCCCAGAGTTGCAACAAAATCATCAATACTTGAACAATATAACACACACTACAAGATTCCTTACTTTGAATGTTGAATATGTGTAGATATAGATACTAACAGAAGAAATTAAAGTTTGGCAGCTTTTGAAAGTGTAGTCATTCAAATATGTAAGGCACTGTTTGATGACACAACTAAAAATAAAGTTTTCATATTTCTTTTTTCAGTATTTTACATAATCTAGGGAGATATAAACTTCTGGCTAACAAAAAAATAAATGTTTGCTTAGGAAACAAGACTCCCAGACTTAAAAATCGTTACAAAAATACATATGTGACCAGCTATGTTTGGTTTCTCCGTTGTCTTTTGTTTGCATTCTAATTTTTCCAGCTTGAAGTATCTTGTCCTTACTCATTTTTAGACATCCAATACAGAGGTAATATTTATTTATTCAGTATTTGTCACTTTGAGAGTACTATGTTTTCTCAGATGTGAATCATCAAGTTGTTCTTGAATATTATACATTTCATTTTCAGGGTAGGATAAACTTTGTACCGATTATATTTGAATTTGTTACTTGAAGTGGAAATTGTATGTGATAGCAGAAAGGCTGAGTGCTTTGAAATGAGTAATACTGGATAGTGAAATATTGGTTAAAATTCTGGATCTTCCAGTGATAGCTGCCATCAAGGACACATTTCTTATCATTTTTAGCCTTAAGTCACTCACTTTGAACATGGAAATAATAAACACATTTTACAAAGTTATACTGGTGTGATGAGATCAGCATTCAGGAAAGGGAAGCTGATACGACTGTCAGTCAACGGATTCATCTAGCTATTTACCTACCGTTCTTTTGTTTTCCTCTCTGCAGCCAAAAGATTTAAGTTCAAATTCTGGATTGACAGTTTATTACATCTGTGACTTTTAGCAAATTATGTACTTTGCAGTCTAAAATTTCACATTTATAATGTATGATATTATTATTAAAGAGTCTATAAGAATCCAGTTTAGTGCCTGAAATATAGTAGGTGCTCATTTAATGACAGCTACTATTTCAACTTTTAGACATCACTATTACTACAAAACTGGCTTTGATATTTTACCTTTCTAAAATTTATTTTTTTGCTTCCTAAAATGCAGACTGTCCTACATCCAAACTATATTGGAAATTAAATATTTTAACGGAAAATAAAAATCACACACAGGTCAAGTAAGTTATAGTGGTTTTGAACAAAAGGCATACAATTTCTTTTTAAAAAAATATAAAAAGTACTAAAGCTATGTTCAACACGAATATACTTATATGTGTATTATATACATGCTGGAAATATCAGTTTTTAAGGGACTACATAGCAGCTACATGTTTTGATAATTGACATTATTCAGCAAATTATTCTAATACAGGAAGTATGTCAAATGATGAGTTCAGTATAACATTTTTATCTGCATTGCTTTGTTACTTTTGTGCATTACTATTAAATGCATTGTTATATGTTGCTGTAAGTTGTATTATTGCATATTAAAATCATTCTTAGATAAAATAAAAATCAACAAGGTCATTTGCACAGCTCGAGAAAATGTTTTTATCATACAGAGATTACGCATTTTTCTTTTAGCACTTTTTTTGCATGAAATCAATTGTTTCAGGGTTTTTTTTTTAAAAAAAACACATCTTCCAGGTAAAGTAAATATTTTCACTTTTAGCTACACATGGATATCCTCCATTATTTATGTTGTCATATACTTATCTTAGTAAAAGTTTGCCTAAAAATAACTGCTTATCCAAAGTGTACTTATGTTAAGTGTAGATATATTTTGAGTAAATAAAAAGCAGGTATTGTTTTCAGAGATAATCTTAAAAATGCTTTATCATGAATCTGGAGGTTAAATAGCTGGAAATGAAATCCAGAAGTAAATGATACCACTTGTAAACATACCTCTGACATTAGGAGTATACAGGAAATTATGACAAGTATCTGTTATCATAGATAAGTAAGGGTATCCCATGGGTAACTAAAAATGAGCATATTTAATGGGAGCCAAGTTTCGTATTTTTAAAAGACATGGAGAAATTTATTTTATAAGAAAAATCTGTTTAAAATGGAAAATCTTTGTAAAAAAACTACTCTTTTTAAAATCCTTTGCTAATGGCCTTCTTGAACTTTATCTTAATGTATATAAGAATTCTTCAAAAGTCACATTATATAATTAATTAAGGATACTAGAGAAAATTAGATACTGCAATGTGTCAACAATGTTTAGAACTGATGTTAAATAAGTCTGGGTGCAGTGCCTCACTCCTGTAATCCCAGCACTTTCGTAGGCGGGTCACCTGAGGTCAGGAGTTCAAGACCAGCTTGGCCAACATGGTGATACCCCAACTCTACTAAAAATATGCAAATTACCTGTGTGTGGTGGTGGATACCTCTAGTTACAACTACTCTGGGAGGCTGAGGCAGGAGAATTGCTTGAACCTGGGAGGTGGAGGTTACAGTGAGCCGAGATCACGCCACTGCACTCCAGCCTGAGAGACAGAGCAAGACTGTTAAAAAAAAAAAAGAAAAAATATCGCTGCTAAATACGTTTCTGGCTATTACTAATTTCTATTTGTGATGGTCTAGTTTGTGCTTTTCTTTTTAATAAAGACTTGTTTTTTAAAAGAAAGCACAGTGATCTGGATGATGTCTTATGGTAAAGCCTTGGGGTAAACTCCAAAGGGTAAGTATTAGCAGTGTCGATGCCACCTCATTACGGTAACCACAATACCACATTTAAAGTGAAAAAAAAATCAGACTTTTCTGAAGTGTCTTGCAAATTCAAATCCTTTCTATGATGGCAAATAAAACAGGAATTTGGAGCACCAAACTTGCCCCTTCCTCTGCAATAAAGTAAACAAAAGTTTCAAACATGTTTTAGAATGAATTCCTAATTTTATACATCAAATGACCACCCTCTCATCACATTGAATACCTATGGTAAGAAATTAGAATTCTCTCTCTCGTCCTTCCTTGTTAGTGTAGGGTAGAAGGGATTTTTTTTTTCTCATCCATCACTAGGTTCATGGCTGAAGCACCTATAACAAAAGGCAGTTTAACAACAGAAAAGCATATATATTTATTTAATGTAAATTTTATGTGACATGTGGACCTTCAGAAATGAAGACCCAAAGAAATGGCGAAATCTATGTATATTTATGCTTAGGTTGGATGGGGAGTAGACAGTCATGAGGAAGCATGATTGAACAGAAGGAGTATGATCTAATGGTAATAAGCTGGGGGAACTTAGCAAGGCCTGTTTGTTCATATTATTTTCTGTGTCCCAGTGTGACATTCCTTGTCTCCAGATATGAGGCACATGAGGCTCTTATCACATACTTCAGAGGAAGATCAGATTCTTTTTTTATTTTTTTTTTGAGACAGAGTCTCGCTCTGTCGCCCAGGCTGGAGGGCAGTGGCGTGATCTCCGCTCACTGCAAGCTCCACCTCCCGGGTTCACACCGTTTTCCTACCTCAGCCTCCCGAGTAGCTGGGACTACAGGTGCCACCACCACACCCGGATAATTTTTTGTATTTTTAGTAGAGACGAGGTTTCACCGTGTTAGCCAGGATGGTCTCAATCTCCTGACCTCGTGATCCACCCACCTCGGCGTCCCAAAGTGCTGGGATTACAGGAGTGAGCCACCGCACCCAGCTGAAGATCAGATTCTTTTACAGCTTGCTTCAGAGAAGAAGGATTGGAGAAGGTCAGAGACCTTTCTCCTTTGTGATTTTCTCAAATGTGAAGGTGCCATCTTCTGGGGTAGCACGTTCTGAACCCAATGCTCTGGGGTAGCGTGTTTCTATTTGTAGAATATCAAGAGAATGGTGTTGCATCTTTCAGAAAACCCAGTCTAGAAAATCTTAGGAATGAAATATACAACCTAATTTTATACATTTTTCTAATTTCTATTTATGGTTAATATTTGAAGAAACATTCCCTCATGCATATAGAGTTTTAATTTAATGTAAGTGGATAATATACATAATAATGCTGGTTGCAAAGATTTTGTGTTCCAGAAGAGTTCAATAATATTTTCCTTAAAGGTTGGCGTGGAAGAAGAAAATTTATTTCCAACATTTTAATCTTTGACTCTGCATTAGCCATTTTCAAGTAGATAAATTAATTTTTTTCACTTGAGTTATTTACTGAAAATTGGTGAACTTAATTGCTGAAAAGCTTTAGCTTTTGCTGTTTTTTTTTCGCTAATCATTGATTCAGTGATTACTATTTCTTTTCTATTTTCTTTATATGTACTGTAATTTCTCAATGGCATTCAAGAAACCCAGGAAAGCACATTGAAAGTGGAATTATTTGAGCTGGACATATACTTGTGCATTAAAAAATTCTCCAAATATGTCTTTAAAACTTAATTAAAAATGTCAACTTAGAAACTTAATGTGCCTGGGGCTTAGTCCAGAGGACAGTGGTATCAGCTGAAACAGGAAGATAATGGAAGGGGATTTGAACTTTATGATAAGGACTCCTGGTCAGTTTAAGAAAGACAATGGCAGGATCAGAATATACGTTACTGCCTGCTGTGTATATGCAGCAATAGTGGTTATACCTGGTTCTTTGTCTCCAAATCAGAGCACAGGCCCAACAAGAACAATCCTCGGTCCACTTATGAAGGAGGCTTATCCACTCAGTTGGAGGTATGGTTTCCCTGCATATTGCTGCCAACTTCCTGTCACTGCCCCAGAGGTTTAGAATTAGCATTAATGACCTTCAAACAGCTTAATTTCCCCAGAGTCATTGAACACAGCTAGTTGGCCCTACTAGGCTGAAAGCCATATGGCATCAATTGTAAATGTTTTGCTACCATTTCCCAACATAACCACCTGCCTGATTTACTGTTTGCTGGATACTCACCTTGAATGTGAATATGTCCACATAATTTTTTTCTTTAAATTAAGAAATGTAGTTTAAAATTATGATTCATTTTATCCTATTAAGATGTTGAAGGGGGATGCTGAAGAAGATTCACATTGTCAGTTTTGTATAAATCCACTTGTTGGAGAAAAGTGTTGAAATGAAATTAACAAAACCATCACATAAATATAAACGTGTAGATTGTTAAAATTACAGTTTTAGGAAATTTGCAACATAAAGTACAAGGTAAATAAATATCTCATTTTGAACTCACATATTTAGTACAAATTATTGCCCAAAATACATCCTAGGGCTTGGGGATATTTAGAAAAGAGAAGACCCCCAGAGCTATAAATCATTAAAAAACCAGATAGCTTAACTTCAAAATGCATTTTATTTTTTTTAGTCTTGGGTTTCAAGATAAAACCTTGAAGAAAACTGTAGAAGCCTTTTCTCTTAGCCATAAAATAGACTCCATATCCCTCCCTTTCCTACCATGTATACTCCCTTCACATTTATCTAATTGTATGCTGTCGTCTATATGCCTTCTTAGAAGTTGCAGGGGCTAATCTTGAGTCTGACAAAGGAAGCTTGGAGACTCAGCTGCAAAATTCCCAAGATTATTTCAAGGTGGCTGGCTAGTCAACAACCCCGCCATTGTTGAGATGCTGCCAGCTCGTGATTCAGGAGGACTGAGACACAAAATAGCCACCAGAGCAAGACACACAGACATTGTACTCAGCACAATTTTGCGCGCCTTCCTTATCAATTTTTCCACACTTAAACTCCTACCCTCACCCCCAAAATTGAAGTGGTTGCTTTGGATGGGAATCCGGCCACATCCCCTTTACTAGTTTTGGTTAGTAAAATCCCTTTCTTTCCACCAGACCTCACTCTTGTGAATTGGACTCTGCAAGTGGTAAGCATTCAGATCTGTATTCAGTTACAACGAAGTGATCTCTCTGCAATGGATACAGAAAAGATAGGTTCAAGGGGAAATATAGGGGAAGAGGGAGGGGGAACTTAAATAGGGGGGATAAATGAATTTGTGATAATTAAAAGCAGACATAGAGAAAATTCTGAAGGGAAACTGGTAATAGTGTATATGGAGACGTTGTGCTCCTCAATGGAAATTTTGAGGGTACGATATTGTTTCCATGCATCTCCCTTTCAGCAATTCATCCCAGTGACTTGATGCAATGACATCACCTGTTCTCTTCTGAGGAAACAGTTTTAGACATTCAAAGCCCAGTTGTTCAATGTAGCCGAGATTCTTTAATTTCTATTTCAGCTAATTAGTAGCAATACAAACTCTTGCCAAACAAGAAATGTGAATTCTTAAAGATTAAATTTTATTTTCTCTCTATCTAGAGGTAGGAAACCAATCTTTCGGGAGGCACAAATTACGATGACAGCCAACATTCATTTATTCATTCCAAAATAAAGCCTTTATGTGTAATGAATTATTTTTCGTAATTCTAGAAAGTGGCGTGTTCCAGCAATTATAATTATAAAGTGTACTGTTTTTGGAGGGTAAAATAGTAAGTCACATCATTAAGGTCAAAATGATGTTTAAAGGAAAACTATAACTATGCCTTTAGTATATTAAAATTAGATAATATTTTATACATCTGTCCCTGCAAAATAAAACACTTTTCATATGTTTTCTTTGGCTCACACACAACTAAATTTGATGAGATAAAATATACAAATATTTGACAGGGTCAATTTCCTTTTCAAGTTGGATTTTAATTAATTCAATAAGCATGTATTGATGACCTACTGTATGCAATACATTTGGCTAAATTTAGCATATCTGATTTTGCTCTATCATCATGGATCGTGATGTTTGTGACGGGGGATGTTTGTGACTGGGAGCTTTTTTTTCCCATTAGCCAAATAAATAAGTAGGTAAATGCTTAAAGATTTTTTTAAAAATCCACGTGGTGTTATTTTGAGAGGTATAGAATTTATCTAAGCTCCAGTTCCTTCCATTGGAAAAATGCATATTTAAATGAGGTAATATGTATAAAGGCAATGGTGGCTGGGCACGGTGGCTTGTGCGTGTAATCCCCGCAATTTGGGAGGCTCAGGTGGGACGATCGCTTTAGCCCGGGAGTTCAAGATCAGCCTGGGCAACAGGGAAAGACCCAGTTTCTACAAAATATTTTTAAATTTAGCTGGGTGCAGTGGCACGTGCCTGTAGTCCCAGCTACTTGGGAGGCTGTAGCAGAAGGATTGCTTAGGCCTGGGAGGTTGAGGTTGCAGTGAGCTGTGATCGCGCTACTGCCCTCCAATCTGAACCACAGAGTGAGACCCTGTCTCTAAAAATAAATAAATACAGAAATAAATAAATAAAGACATACATACATACATACACAAAAAAGGCAAAGAGTAGGCCCTCAATAACATGAGCTAATATCAATCTGTATTTCCATAAATTGGTATCATTCTATGTATTCATAGCCTCCAAACCTGTTATAGTCCAGTCTTCGGCTCCTTTTCCTGTGGCTTTAAAAATTTATATTAGATAAGGAAAAGAATCACACTATATACTTATCCTTAACTGTTTTATAGTTATTTTCAGATTTACATTTCCTGTGGTTACCAAATTACAAATGGCTACATGTAAAAACATACCTTTCTGGACAGTTTAGTTTCTCAAAGTTCAGAGGAACTCATATGCACTTACATGTAAAAATTATATAAAATATGCATATGTTAACTTCTCATATATACTTGAAAGACACCTAACAAAATTGAGAGTTCGCAATGGCGTTACACACATATTTGAAGTTGCAAATAGAAAAAAACAGATATCCAGAAATCAGGCTGAGTTTATACCCTAGAGATATTTGCAATTCCTCCATAATAAAGTGACAAAATTTGTGACTTTGAAGCTAAAAATTATGTATAACTACATTTTACACAATTTTAGCCATCAACAACTTATATTAACAAATAAATTAAGTTATACATCAAGCCAGAAAAGATAGCAAATTTCTTATGTTCTAGTATGGGAAGAAGAAAGGCATTTTTAGTTTAAAATTTAGTATGCGACACAAAATGGCCAGATGGTGCACATAATCCATTTGTTGCAGGGCTTCTAGTTCTTTCTGTGCATTGGAAGAAAACCAGGTGACAAGTTAGGCAGCAGTTTTTATGTAGGACATTTCCAAATTGCATATAATCAGAGAATAAGGATCTAGAAGATAACTTCCAACTTAAAACAAGCCATTCTGACTCAAAGTCACAAGAATTCAGTCTTAATAATCACAAATGCTTTCTGGTCTCAAGCTTAAATATCTATTCTCTATTTTCTTTGGACTCTCAGTGTCTTAGAATTTTTGCACACATAGTCTTACATTTTCCTCTTCAGAGAATGGGATTGGCAGAAGAAATGAGAGAACTTTTTGCAGCCAGTCATTTTTTCCAAGATCACAGAGCTAGTCAATACACCCTGAGATTCACATAAAACATGAGAATAGCCAGTATGGGGTACCTAGAAATGAGGAGCACTGCAATTATAATAGAAACAAAAATTATACCCCATTTTACTAGTTTGAATCATTACCACAATAAACATGGATTCATATGTTAGGCTGTGATAGAACCAAAAGAAGACATTTATGTGATTTTTTTTTTTTTAAATGGCATGCATCTGCTCGGGACAGGCTGTGCTTTTTAGAGGAACAAATTTATCCTTCAGTAAAAAATTCTGGAGAAGTGTGATATAAAAGATCAATTAAACTTGATATTTAAAGTCTTTGTACCAAAATAATGAATCTATTCATGAACAATACAAGAATGAGATTTGGCAGGAAAGCTATGTCAGTATATCTCATATCAGTGCCTAGCTAGGATGCTAATTCACAAGAAAAAATATTGTCATTCTCCAATGTCAGACGGTTATTTGAAGCCTGTCTGCTTTTTTTGGTAAAGATACTTTAAATAAGGAACCTGGGGAAAGAGTTACAGATATCTACTGGCATGAAGAGGAAGACTGTTTACTGAATAGAATTGAATGGATTTTTTTATGAGTATTGGTATTATTTCAATTTTCAATTAAAAAATAAACTGGTATATGCAAAATCTTCATGCTGTGGGCCATATTGAAAGATAGTAAATAATTGAAATAAAATGCCAAGATATTGGTGGGGACCCGTCTGCACCTACTAGGGTCTTGATGTTACCTGAGCCCCCTTAGGTATTTTAAATATGTGCCAGAAGACATGCTTCCCAGGACATGATTTTTCTATTCCTAAAAATAAGTTACAGGAAAAATAGACAAATGAAGACTAAATGTTTCAAGAGGGAACCCATATAATGGGTTAAATGAGGCATAGGATAGCAGTGTGTGAGGCATTTTGTATTAGAGCTCATTTAAAATACCATCGGTTACATGAGGTTTCAGAAAAAAAGAAAACAGCCTGTGTTCTGCATAAACAACTGTATGCAATGCATTGTAAAATGGGTATGAGGAATTAAGGAAAGAATGCCTTTTCTTCTGGTGTTCATCTTCCTCCTGGTTCCTAGCCAACTACAACAATTTGTTTTATAATCTTGCTTATGGCACCTTCCATGGCAACAGGTGCTTACTCATTTTGACAAATGTCACTTTATTAACAATCGTGATGTATGCAAAGAGGACTAACAATCCCTCTAGTTATGCAAAGGACAGGCACAGTACCCGCTGGGGATCAGAGCCTACCAACTTTGTGACAGCTCACAGTATATTTTCACTATTGAAGCCAATGGAGTATATATTGAATATACACTTTGTTCAAGGATTGGTCCTGCTTTATGCTTGAGGCTTATTTTATTTTCAATGTGTCCTGATTTATTAAACTAGTTTTATGATGGACACACCTAAAGAGCATCTGTCTCCTATACAGGAAATGGCCATGTTATAGTGACAAACTTGGCAATGTAGAAATAAACTTAGAAATGTAGGCAAATATGAGATGATACCTGAACATCATCTCAGCCACACCACAGTTATTGAGATATTGTTTTCTAAGGGTAAGGTCCAAACACTTTATCATATTTTTATATCTTGCATGTAGTAGATAATTTATATACCTACCAATCACACACACACACACACACACTTAATGTCATAGCAATCTAATTAGAAATAAAAGTTTCTAAATTTCAAACAATGTGGAGCAAAACTATAAAATATTGTCTTAAGTTTTACAAATTTTTTAAAAAGGTGATTCACAGGATTATGGAGGATATTGATCCAATTGAATAAAACATAAAGCCCTGAATACTTCTCCACTCTTCCATTTTTATAGAAACTAAGAAGCAATTTAAGGATTTCTTTTTTAATGTGAAGAAAAATGTTTTGTTAGATTTTCTGCTAAATGCCATTTAAATAATCAATTTGCCAACATTTAGGGAAATTGAGTATGCCACTTCTCTAAAAAGCTTGTCATTTCTCTTTAGGGTAACGTGTAACAGAGATGCATAGGAAAATTCAGGGATGTGCTTTGAAATACTATTAGTAGATAGCAAATGGGGGATAGATGGATAAAAATTTAATCCATATATTACTGGGCAATAGTTAAAAGGAATAAAGTATCTCTCTATACACATGGGTCTCAAAATTGGCCTCAAAAATGATACTGAGTTAAAAAACACTAAGTGAAACATGGTGAATATCACATTTCCCTGTGTAAATATAAAAAGAGAAAAAATATAACAATCATTGTTGATATATATTTAGGAAAGAAAGGATTAATAGTTTAATATTGAGAGTAGATTAGACACACACATATATTAAATATATAAGAATTAGCCTTTCGATTTGTTAATCTTTTTGTTTTAATCTGCTGTATCTCTATTTACTATTTCATTCATTATTATTGTTGGTTTTTATAATTGCATTTCTTCTGCTTGGGTTTCTTATATTTTCCCTAGTATCTTAAGTTAACTGTTGAATTTATCGGTTTTCAGACTTTATTGCTTTCTTGTATGTTTTAAATATGCTTTCCTATTTCCAAATCTACAAATTTTTCAAAAAAAAATGTTTTTTTCTGACTTTGAACTTCGTTGTGCTAAGAGAAGTATATCTGTCTGATAATTCCTTGGAATTGGCTGATATGTGCATTATGTCTTCCCCATGTGGTTCGGCTTTCTCTGAAGTTCCGTGCGTACCTGAGAACACTGTGTATTCCTTGGTATGATGGGTTTGTTGACTTCTTTATATGTTTTGAGGCAAGCTATTAGAGGCATCAAAGTTGAAATGAGTGTATAATTATCATTGTTTTATGATGTTTTCCATTCTATATGATGCTTTGTGCCTTAAAGACTTCACTCTATAATATTAATATAGATACACCAGCTTTCCTTTGACTAATATTTAAGCTGCCTAATTTCTTATCCTTTGTGTATCAGTTTTTCCATGTTTTTATTTTCATGTGTGATTCTTCGATAGTATAATCCTGGATCTTATCTTTTATTGAATTTAACCTTTAACTAGAAAGTTAATTTATTTACATTTATTAGGATTGCTGATATATTTGGATTCATTACCATCCTATTTCTTGTTTTGTATGTTCCTCTTTTGCTTCATCGCTTTTACTTTTTATCACTTTTTCTGCATCTTTTACATGAAGTTTTTATTTAAATTCTATTTCCCTCTTTATTCTTTTAATAGTTACCATGAAATTTTAACAGATTTATTTACTTAAAGTCTACATTAATCATTTTCTCTATTCCTTCTTTATATAACATAGGGACCTTAGAATTATAAAAATCAAATCACCTGCTAGTCTTACTTATTGTGCCATATTTTAATTATATCCTTTCTGTATTCCCAAATTTAATTTTTTTGTTATTTCACACAGACCTTGTGGTTTATCTACATGCTTTCCATGTTCTTCACTCAACATTTCTTCTTGTATCTGCAGCTTTCCTTTTGTAGTTATTTTCCATCTTGCTGACGTATCGTCAAAAGTTTGTTGAAGTGTGAATCTATTCACTTTTAGGTTTCCTAAAGGGAGTTTTAGTTTTTCTTTTAGGTTTACTTACATCTTACTTTTGAATTATTTCACACATGACAAAATATGTGAGAGGAGTACAACTATTAATACTTCCTATATACCTTGGGCCCACATCCTTTACTTGTTTATGTTTTACTGAATGCACTTTATCATTCTCTCTCTCTTCATCCTCAGTGTTCATTTTATTACCATGTTGACAGGAAGAGTTGTTCTTGATATTAAGTAAGGATTTTAAATCAACTTATTATCACTGCAAATTTCCAAAAGACAGAAAGAAGGGTAACAGTGTGAATCTCTCTGGCTTCTAGTAGAAATGGAAATATTGCTTAGATTGGAGGAAGGTCATAGAGCACTCAGAAGAAATATGATCGTATTGTCATCATAGAAGCAATACATTTGTCTTTTGTCTCCTTACTTGTTTATATTTTTTCAACTATTTAAATCAAACAATTTGAGGTGAAAGTTCACCACCACTCTCACCTACCAATAACAAGATAGAACAGTGGAAATATTAATTCACAAACATGTGTTTTCATTTTGATGATAGTCAGCTACTAATCTAGATGCTTGATATAAGAGACATTATCTAAGCTCTACCATACCTGTATCAGTAGAATTACTTCCCTATTATACATGAAGATATACAGGCATACCTTGGAGACATTACAGATTCAGTTCCAGACCACTGCAGTAAAGCAAACATTGCAATAAAGTGAGTCATACAAGTTTGTTGGTTTTCCAATGCATAAAAAAGTCATGTTTACATTACAATATAAGCAGCTGAGTGTGCAATAGAAGTATGTCTAAAAAACAATGCACATACTTTAATTTTAAAATACTTTATTGCTAAAATGCTAATGATTATCTGTTCCTTCATCAAGTTGTGATTTTTCACAGGTAAAGGGTTTGGTCCAAGTGTTTGTGGCAGCTGACCAATCAGGGTGGTGGTTTCTTAAAGTTAATATGGCTGTGGCAATTTCTTCTAACAAGGCAGCAATGAAGTTTGCCACATTGGTTGACTTTTCCTTTCATGAAAGATTTTTTTTTTTTTTTGTAACGTGATGCTGTTTGATAGCTTTTTCCCCACAGTAGAACTTCTTTCAAACCCAAATTCTACCATTGCTTTATCAACTAAGTTTCTGTAATATTCTAAATTCTTTGTTGTTATTTGAAGAATGTTCACAGCATCATTACCAGGAGTAGATTCTATCTCAAGGAACGACTTTCTTTGCTCATCTCTAAGAAACAAATCCTAATGCATTAAAATTGTATCTTGAAACTGCAGCAACTCAGTCACATTTTCAGGCTCCAGTTCTAATTCTAGTTGTCTTGCTGATTCCACCACATCCGCATTTACTTCCACTGAAGAGTTAAACCCCTCAAGGTCATCTGTGAGAGTTGGACTCAACTTCTTCTAAACTCCTGTTATTGTTGATATTTTGGACTCCTCCCAGGAATCACAAATGTCCTTAGTGTCATCTAGAGTGGTGAATCCTTTCCTGAAGATTTTCAATTTATTTTACCCAGATTAATCAGGGTAGTCATTATGGCAGCAATAACCTTACCATGTTTAGTTCTTATGTAATAAAACTTGAAAGTTGAAATTACTCTTTGATTCAGAGGCTACAGAATGGATGTTGTGTTAACGAGCTTAGAAACACTAATATCCTTGTTCACCTCCATCGGAACTCTTGGGTGGTCAGGTACATTGTCAATGAACAGCAATATTTTGAAAGGACTCTTTTTTTTCTGAGCAGTAGGTCTCAAGAGCAGGATAAAAATATCCAGTAGACCATACTGTTAACAGATATGCTGTCATTCAGACTTTGCTCCATTTATAGAGTAGAGGCACAGTAGATTTAGCATAATTCTTGCTATTTTCAGAATCGTTAATCAGTATTGGCTTCAACTTCAATTTACCAGCTGCATTAGCCCCTACCAAGAGTGTCACCCTGTGCACTGAAGCTTTAAAGCCAGGCATTGACTTATTTTCTAGCCATGAACGTCCTAGACAGCATCTTCTTTCAATATAAGTCTGTTTCATCTACACTGAAAATCTCTTGTTTAGTGTAACAAACTTCATCTATTATCTTAGCTAGATTTTCCAGATTATGTGCTAAAGCTTCTACATCAGCACATGCTACTACTTCACCTTGCACTTTTTCTTTTATTTTGGGATGGCTTCTTTCCTTAAAAATTATCAACCAACTTCTTCTAGTTTCCAACTTTTCTTCTTCATTTCTCTCAGCCTGAAGAGAATTGAAGATAATTTGGGCCTTGTTGTAGTTGGTTTGATTTTCTATCCAGACTGATAAAACGTTCTTCATATCAGCAACAAGCCTGTTTTACATTCTTCATCGTTCATTTGTTCACTGTAGTAGCACTGTCAATTACCTTCAAGAACTTTTCCTTTGTGTTCATAAGTTGGCTGTTTGTTATAAGAGACCTAGCTTTTAGCCTCTCTCAGCTTTCAACATGCCTTCTTCATTAAGTTTAATCATTTCCAGCTTTTGACTTAAAGTGAGAGATGTATGATGCTTTTCTTCTCACTTGAACACTTACAGGCCATTGCAGGGTTATTACTTGGTCTAATTTTAATATTGTTGTGTCTCAGGGAATAGTGAGGCTTGAGGAGAAGAAGAGAGATGGAAGAACAGCTAGCTGCTGAAGAAGTGGGAACACACATGATATTAATTAAGTTTGCTATCTTATATGTGCAGAGTGTATGGTGTCCCACAATTACAATAGTGACATAAAAGATCATTGATCACAGATAACCATAAGTAATATAATGACAATGATAAAATCTGAAATATTGTGAGAAGTATTGAACTGTGACCCAGAAACCAAAAGTGAGCACATACTGTTGGAAAAAATAGTGTGGATAGAATTGCTCAAGGCAGGCTGGCCACAAACCTTCAATTTGTAAAAAACACAACATCTACAAGAAAAGTGCAATGAAACAAAGTACGCTTGTCATTGCTCCAGGTTACAGAGAAAAAAAGTGGAAGAGATTAGATTCAAATCAAATCTCTCTGATGCCAAAATCCATGATCTTAATCATTAAATACATTGCTGCCAATTTTATGTCTAGATAATATATATTTCATAAGTTTTATATAAAAATCTATTGTTTAACCTCATCTCATTAGTAATATATATATAATATTCAGAAAGTTTAATTAAACAATGGTTTCTTAAATGAACTACTGCTTTATTAAGCAAGAAACAAATCTTAATCTGTAATATATATTTAGAAGTAGCATTTATAACATTAAAATAAGCCATGATGGTTTTTCCAAAATAATGAGAAAATGACCACTTAAATCAATTATACTTTAAAAAGAAAGATGCCTGTTTTGTCTGTCTTTATGAAGGAGATGAAATTTGGCAAGGCAAAAACTATAGATTGTTAAAAGAAGCAAGTTAACTCATGTTTATGTTTTATAACTTATTTTATTTTTTAAAACAACCTTGAGTAGAGTTTTCTTTGTATTTATTTTGTACTATTTTAAGATGTATAGGTCATTTGCAAGTAGTTAGTTTCTGAATTTTCGGTGCAATCCAAATACTTAGTTTAGTATTACCTGTGGTTTACCTGCTAATTTAAAAAAATGACTATAACATGCAAATTAAGATTATAACCACGCATTTTCAACTGCAAACTATATGGAGAGAGTATTCGTTATGAAAAAGATAAAAAATAAAAATCACAGTTTCTATTTTCTTTGCAGTTTAAAAATGAATTGGAAAATGAATTAGTAATAATGTTTAAAATGCATTTAATTGTGTTTTTTAATGTTGCATGGCATAAAATTTTAATAGCTCGGTTAGAAATCTATGTCTGAACTAGATTTCAGAGAAATTGTTTTCCTCTTTCTATTGGTGAAATACTAACTGCTGTGTCTTGATATGACCACTTGATGGAACTCTTTCATTTTGCTTTCAGCAATCTCTAAGCAGTGACAAACTTACCTTTCTTGGCAGGTATAAAAGTGTATATAAGTATGTATGTGTGTATATATACATGTATATGTATGTGTGTGTGTGTATATATATGTATATATATGTGTGCGTATGTATATATGTATATATATATGTGTATATATGTGTATATATATATCTATGCTTAAAGGAATTCGTTATTTGGCACATTTAGTATTCTCTACCGTTTTTTATGTATGTGAATTTTATTTATTTCTATGGAGAACCACAGTGTTAGTAAGTCGACCTGTAGAAAAAGAAATAAAATTCTACTTCTTAAATAAACTCTTGTTCTCATTTCCCTCCAAGAATTTTTTGCAAAAAATTAATTTTAAATAATTCTAAATATTTAAATATAATAATATCCAAGATGTTATTTGCTTTATAATCAAACTGAAACTGTATTTCTGGAATGCCTTCAAAATTCATAGTCAGAAGCATTCACAAGGTCTTGGGAATTAGAGGGTGTTAGGTAGCTGTGGGAACTTCCTAACAATTATCCTTATTAAGAAAGATAGTTTGAGAAGGGGAGAGATTGATTTTGAAGTGAAGCTTTCAATAAAGTCATATAGAACAATTAGGAAAAACTAGAAGTGAAGGATGGGGTGAAAATCACCTTCTCTTCATTGAAAACATTGACGCTATAGGTCATCCAAGAGCTGTGGATTAGGTATCAATCATCTATTTGTGACCTTTCATTTAAACTTTCTGAAGTTTTGCATAAAATAGGGATAATCGTAAATCTCTCACGAGGCTCAGATACAATAAAACTCACTGTAGTAATACATTTGTAAACTCTAAAAACATCGTGGAACTAGTAGTTGTTGGAATGATCACATTGTTGTAAAGACAGCCCACATTAAGCATGTCAGCATATCTCGGAGAAAAAGGCCGTCTTCGGTAACTCTACCTTACAAAATATTTTCCATGCTCTGTAGTGTCTGGCTCCTAGTCAGAAGAATCTCAAGGAAGTAAGGCCTCTTTTTTGTTTGCCATTTATTCTAAGTGATCTCTGCCACTTCAGTGGCATCTAGTCCTATGCTAATGGTGGCCAAATCATTTTTCCAGTCCAGAATCTCTACATGAACTCCACCATCCTATTAGACACTTTCTCCCCAATATTCTGGAAACTTAAATTTCTCTGTCTTAAACCAAACTCACTGTGTTTATTCTGCAAAACTGTTGCATACACTTGGCTGACAGAGTTTTTGGTGTTTAAATTGATGACCGTGATTAATTTCTCTTTTGGCTCCCCAGTACCCAGCCTACAGTAGTCAGAGACCGATTAACCATTGAATGAATGAAGTATTTTGAAGCTCAAGACACAGATTTGACCTAATGGTGATAATTTCAAACATTAATTTGTTTTATTGTGACTCTGTTAGAGATTGGCTTATACAATATTACTTTCCTAGTGATTCTTGTTTTTATCTATTTTTGGTCTACACAAGGCATTGAAAATATAAGTCACTGAATGTGCCCTCATTTTCAGAGTTTAAAAGAAACTTCATTGCTGCACTAATGATAAACATTTAATCAACCCATTTTTAGGAATAAGTTATAAAACACTATTAATGCTTTTTCTCTATATACACTTTTTCTTCTTGAATTACTGGAGTGAGGAAATTCACTTAAGAGTAATGTCTTTCAATAAGAGCAGCTGTAAGGGAAAAGCATATTTTCACTGCCAAGAAAAACTATCAGATAAAATACATTCATTGTACAAAAAAATTACAAACGATTTCTGTAGACATGCAATATGGTATGTACTATTGAATGTGTTGGGGATAAAGTAATAAACAAAAGTACATGTCCTTACATTCTTTGAGCTTGTGTGGGAAACCCAATATAAACAAATGTGCTATTTATATTTGGGTTTAAATTATTTTATTTCAGGTTGCAACAGAACTATACAAAATGTGAAGTAGGGAAGGTGATGAAGTAACAGAGGCTGCTATTTTCTAATGGGTTGTCAGAGAAGATCTGTCTAAGGGGAGACTTTATATAGATATCTGAGTGAAATGATGGGCCAAGGCATTTCGGGAAGACATTTTGGATTGCCTCGAGAGGTCTCAAGAACCTTCCAGGGCTCTCCAGAACCCCTCTTCAGGGATCTCTGACAAGATACTGATTACAGAGATGTCTGAGGACAGAGCTGGGACAATCCAACATTTGTAGTACTGATGCAAAGAAAGCCCACCAAAAGAGATTTAGATCATTTCTATAGTTCTATAAAAATGTTTTTATGACTCCCAATTTTCATTTAGTTAGCGTATTTTTTCTTCTTCATGTCACCTTTACCCTTTGGTTGACTGTAAAGGAATCCATACACTTACGCAATGTATTCTGTAACAGCATAAGCTGTTTTCAATGATGGGAGCATCAATTTATAGGTAAGTATAACTCAATTAAAGCACATAAGTTCAGGTACTAAAATCAATACAAAGAGCATATTCTGGTACCTCCCAGTCGCCCGCCTCCGGTTTACATATGCTTAACATTTCTGGTGGACAGAATCTTGCTGCTTGTTTGGGATTCTTGACATCACAATATTCATCGTAGAGTAGGCATGCAATGCTTTTAATTTAAATCAATAAGTTAATTTCAAGGGGCAGGGAAGTGAGCAAAAGGGGGCTTATGACCCTTTTTCCTAAAGAGCAACCAATGGTCAGCCACCATTGATTGCTACACAAGGCCACTCCTGAGATCCCAGTTCTAATATCATAAATAATCAAGTACATGAAAATAATAGAAAATGAAACCCATCCTTTTCTGACAACAGTGTCTTGCTTCTGGAGATAAAACTAATGATTTTCCCAGAAAATTTTTAAGCAACATTTGGAGGAAAAGCTAAAGAGAGATTTGAATATTATTCCTTTAGGACAGGATTGCCTGGTAACTTACAGGGCACCTATTTAAATGTGAACTTCAGATAAGCCTCTAAGTATTTAAGATGTTCTTATACTAAAAAGTTATTTGTTTTTTACATGAAATTGAAATATAAGTAGAAATCCTATATTTTTATTTGCTAAATCTGACAATCCTATGTTAGGAATACTTTAGACAGATGAGGGTAAGATACTTTCTCTGGAAACATCAAGCAAGCTATTTTTGTTAGTCCATCAATCAAAGCCAAGGAGCCAATAGGATAGATTAGTATGGCTAAATGTCTTAGGCTATTGGCAAAAATGTGTGGGTGTAGTATTTTTCAGGACAAAATAAAAGAAAGGAAGTTAGCTTTTAGATGTATGAAATGTTCTTTCTTAGCTATGATTTTATTAAAAATATACTGAGATGAGAAAATCAATCCTTTCTCAGATGAGAAGAAATCCAAACATAAGCGCAATAAAACGTGTGAAAGCAATAAAATACATGCTATAGAATTCAACCATATTCCAATATATACTGATAGAGCAAATATGAGAGAGGATAATAATACATGAAGCTAAACTATGCCCTCTTCCATGAAAAATCATAGGCTCAAATTGTCTATGGAGGGGCTAGGCCACTCATAATGACAAAAGATGAAGACATTAATAAGAGTTATATAACATTTTTGTAGTTATATTAAGCTTCTAAGTGAGGGTAAAAAGTAGCAGAAATATTCCCAACCGTGTGATAAAAACAATAAAAAATTACTACAATTGACAGAACTCCAGGATCATAAGAGACTTGTTAGATTCTAAAGGAAGTTGCTAATGAATAAGGAAAGCTGTTAAACAGGCATTGAAAGTCTCCAAAGAACTAGGGCATGCATTAAAGAAATCTTCAGGAAAATGCAATATAGTAAAATTCAGAAAAAAATGTTTAACTGTGGTGTGGTATAAAATTCCAGTGGTGTGAATTTCAGAATCAAGAATAGACCTGAGAAAGAAGAGGAGGAGGAGGAGGGGGACCTTTCTAGCAAAGATCATTACCTGTCAAAACCATGAAGTCTCTTAATAAAATAAGCTACTGACTAGATTTTAAATTTGCATTGGAAATGCCATGATTATTAAAAATTTTTACATAAAAAAAGGCCTGGGTTATTTGAATGTGTTCTCTAACTCTGGTTGTGTGCTTGGAAATAAAGCCCTATCACTGGCGTTCCAACTCTGCTGTGATCCTATTTTGGGGGTTAGTTCCTGGCAGTGCTGCTATGAGCATATTTGCCAAATTGTCTAAAGACCACTTTTCTTGTTATGCAAATATCAGTTTAGTCGTCGAACTTGTGTATACAGTTCTGGAACAAGAAGCATCTGGAAAAAAAAGAACATATTATGACAGTTAGCTAAAAGTGGGGGATGGGGATATTCTTTGGAGGAAAAGAATTATATCAAGGACCTAATGTATTTAATTCTGTTCGTTAAAAACAAATTTCCAATGGTTTCAAGCCAGAAATTAATTAAAATAAAAATGGGAGTTAACATGAAATATTAACAAAACTTTATCATTTCTATTTGTTTTTGTTAACTGTGCTTAATAAGTGTTCAGAAAAAACATGGCATTATATTAATGTCTCCTAAATATTTGAAAATCTGTAATTTAGCACTTCTTACATTTCTTTATTATTATTATTATACTTTAAGTTCTAGGGTACATGTGCACAATGTGCAGGTTTGTATACATGTGCCATGTTGGTGTGCTGCACCCATTAACTCCTCATTTACGTTAGGTATTTCTCCTAATGCTATCCCTCCCCCAACCCCCCACCCCATGACAGGCTCTGGTGTGTGATATTCCCAACCCAGTGTTCAAATGTTCTCATTGTTCAATTCCCACCTGTGAGTGAGAACATGCAGTGTTTGGTCTTCTGTCCTTGCGGTAGTTTGCTCAGAATGATGGTTTCCAGCTTCATCCATGTCCCTACAAAGGACATGAACTCATCCTTTTTTACAGTTGCATAGTATTCCATGGTGTATATGTGCCACATTTTCTTAATCTAATCTATCATTGATGGACACTTGGGTTGGTTGCAAGTCTTTGCTATTGTGAATAGTGCCACAATAAACATATGTGTTCATGTCTTTATAGTAGCATGATTTATAATCCTTTGGGTATATACCCAGTAATAGAATTGCTGGGTCAAATGGTATTTCTAGTTTGAGATCCTTGAGGAATCACCACACTGTCTTCCACAATGGTTGAACTACTTTACAGTCCCACCAACAGTGTAAAATCCTTCCTATTACTCCACATCATCTCCAGCACCTGTTGTTTCCTGACTTTTTAAATGATGGCCATTCTAACTGGTGTGAGATGGTTTCTCATTGTGGTTTTGATTTGCATTTCTCTGATGACCAGTGATGATGAGCCTTTTTTCATGTGTGTGTTGGCTGAATAAAGGTCTTCCTTTGAAAAGTGTCTGTTCATATCCTTTGCCCACGTTTTGATGGGGCTGTTCGATTTTTTCTTGTAAATTTGTTAAAGTCTTCGTTGATTCTGGATATTAGCCCTTTGTCAGATGGGTAGATTGCAAAAATTTCCTCCCATTCTGTAGGTTGCCTGTTCACTCTGATGGTAGTTTCTTTTGCTGTGCAGAAGCTCTTTAGTTTAATTAGATCCCATTTGTCTATCTTGGCTTTTGTTGCCACTGCTTTTGGTGTTTTAGTCATGAAGTCCTTGCCCATGCCTATGTCCTGAATGGTATTGCCTAGGTTTTCTTCTGGGTTTTTACGGTTTTACATATAACATTTAAGTCTTTAATCCATCTTGAATTAATTTTTGTATAAGGTGTCAGGAAGGGATCCAGTTTCAGCTTTCTACATATGGCTAGCCAGTTTTCCCAGCACCATTTATTAAATAGGAAATCATTTCCCCATTTCTTGTTTTAGTCAGGTTTGTGAAAGATAAGATGGTTTTAGATGTGTGGTGGTATTTCTGAGGCCTCTGTTCTGTTCCATTCATCTATGTATCTGTTTTGGTACCAGTACCATGCTGTTTTGGTTACTGTAGCCTTGTAGTATAGTTGGAAGTGAGGTAGCATGATGCCTCCAGCTTTGTTGTTTTTGCTTAGGATTGGCTTGGCAATACAGGCTCTTTTTTGGTTCCATGTGAACTTTAAAGTAGTTTTTTTCCAATTCTGTGAAGAAAGTCATTGGTAGCTTGATGGGGATGGCATTGAATCTATAAATTACCTTGGGGAGTATGGCCATTTTCACAATAGTGATTCTTCCTATCCATGAGCATGGAATGTTCTTCCATTTGTTTGTATCCTCTTTTATTTCATTGAGCAGTGGTTTGTAGTTCTCCTTGAAGAGGTCTTTCACATCCCTTGTGAATTGGATTCTTATGTATTTTATTCTCTTTGTAGCAATTGTGAATGGGAGTTCACTCATGATTTAGCTCTCTGTCTGTTACTGGTGTATAGGAATGCTTGTGATTTTTGCACATTGATTTTGTATCCTGAGACTTTGCTGAAGTTACTTATCAGCTTAAGGAGATTTTGGGCTGAGATGATGGGGTTTTCTAAATATAAATCATGTCGTCTGCAAACAGGGACAATTTGACTTTCTCTTTTCCTAATTGAATATTTATTTCTCTTTATTTCTTTATTTCTTTCACTTGCCTGATTGCCCTGGCCAGAACTTCCAGCACTATGTTGAATAGGAGTGGTGAGAGAGGCCATCCCTGTCTTGTGCCGGTTTTCAAAGGGCATGATTCCAGTTGTTGCACATTCAGTAAGATATTGGCTGTGCGTTTGTCATAAATAGCTCTTATTATTTTGAGATACGTCCCATCAATACCAAATTTATTGAGAGTGTTTAGCACGAAGCGCTGTTGAATTTTGTCAAGGGCCTTTTCTAAATCTATTGAGATAATCATGTGGTTTTTGTCTTTGGTTCTGTTTATGTGATGGATTATATCTATTGATTTGCGTATGTTAAACCAGCATTGCATCCCAGGGATGAAGCCAAATTGATCTTGGTGGATAAGCTTTTTGATGTGCTGCTGGATTCGGTTTGCCAGTATTTTACTGAGGATTTTCGCATCGATGTTCATCAGGGATATTGGTCTAAAATTCTCTTTTTTTGTTGTGTCTCTGACAGGCTTTGGTATCAGGATGAAGCTGGCCTCATAAAATGAGTTAGGGAGGATTCCCTCTTTTCCTATTGTTTGGAATAGTTTCAGAAGGAATGGTACCAGTTCCTCTTTGTACCTCTAGTAGAATTCAGCTGTGAATCCTGGACTTTTTTTGGTTGGTAGGCTATTAATTATTGCCTCAATTTCAGAGTCTGTTGTTGGTCTATTCAGGGATTCAGCATCTTTCTGGTTTAGTCTTGGGAGGGTGTATGTGTCCAGGAATTTATCCATTTCTTCTAGATTTTCTAATTTATTTGCATAGAGGCATTTATAGTATTCTCTGATGGTAGTTTGTATTTCTGTGGGATCGGTGGTGATATCCCCTTTATCATTTTTTATTGCGTCTATTTGATTCTTCTCTCTTTTCTTCTTTATTTGTCTTGCTAGCGGTCTATCAATTTTGTTGATCTTTTAAAAAAAACCAGCTCCTGGATTCATTGGTTTTTTTGAAGGGTGTTTTGTGTCTCTATTTCCTTCAGTTCTGCTCTGATCTTAGTTATTTCCTGACTTCTGCTAGCTTTGGGATGTGTTTGCTCTTGCTTCTCTTGTTCTTTTAATAGTCATGTTAGGGTGTTGATTTTAGATCTTTCCTGCTTTCTCTTGTGGGCATTTAGTGCTATAAATTTCCCTCTACATACTGCTTTGAATGTCTCCCAGAGATTCTGGTATGTTGTGTCTTTTTTCTCATTGGTTTCAAAGAACATCTTTATTTCTGCCTTCATTTCGTTATGTACCCAGTAGTCATTCAGGAGCAGGTTGTTCAGTTTCCATGTAGTTGTGCAGTTTTGAGTGAGTTTCTTAATCCTGAGTTCTAATTTGATTGCACTGTGGTCTGAGAGATAGTTTGTTGTGATGTGTGTTCTTTTACATTTGCTGAGGAGAAGCACTTCTTACATTTCTGATGTGAAAACTGTTTAAACACTATGGCATCCTAGTTTAAAAATTACATATTGAGTGGTCCAAACAGACCGTAAAGTTTTCAGAAAGCAATATTCATATCACGTACATTGAAGTTAGTTTCGACTGGATATTATACGATACTGCTTATTTAGGCAAGATAGTGTTTTCTTTTAATATTGCAATGTGTGATGTACTAAAGAACTTTAATGTTGAAGCTTTAAAAAGACAGAAATAAGAGAAACCCAAACACATTCTGACTGGCTGTAAAAGTAAGAATAAATAGTACTTGCAAAGCATCATAAAATGGATATAACAGCAAAAAAAAAAAAAAAAAAATGGGTAGAAATGTTATCGTTGATTTTTCTTTGTTTCCTCAAGGAGGAAAAATAACACTTTTATCATGGTTGGGACATAACTTCTAAAGAAAAACAAGTTTAGAGCTTTCTATGTATTTTCTATTTCTTTCTTTAGACAATGTTACCACGTGGTCTGGTCTAATACAGCTGTGACACATACACATACACACACATCACCGACCAGGATATGCTGTGCTATTGCTTTTGCTTCTTCGTGTGAATATTGAAAGGCCACAGGGTCACCTTCAGCTCCTTGGACACTGGCTTCCTGTGTGTCCTGCTGTGCATATAGGGCCTGCTACCGTGGTGTTTCCTCTGAGTCCCACACGCTGTGCCATTTTTGTACGAATTGAGCCAGATATTTTCTACATGGCATCATGGTCTGCCACTGGAATTTTACACTGAAAAGTTAGCAATAAGCATTTTACTACTCATTATTATTTATATGTTGCTATGTAATAAAGCACCGCAAAGCTTAATGACTTCAAATCACAGCCATTTTATTGGGTATGATGCCATGAGACAGCAATATGGGCAGGGTGAAGAAGAGAGAACTCGTCCATGATTGACATGGTTTTGGCTGGGACAGCTCAGCTGGACATAGTGGAACCCATTGGCCTCATTTGCACGTGGGGCCTGGTACTTGCTGTTGGCTGGAATGCCATGGGTCTCTTCCATGTAGATTGTGTTTCTGCCTGTGGCCTGTCACTCTCCCGTCTCTCTGTGTGGTTACCCTCCTTAATAGGAGATTCCGGAATTCTTTATTCGGAGCTGAGTTCCGAAAGGGAAAGTAGAAACTGAAGACCTGAGCTCAAAAGTCCTAGAACATAACTTCTGTGACATTTCATTGATCAAAGCAAGCCACGTGGGCAACCCAGATTCAGGAGTTAAAGAAACAGACTTCACCTCTTGACAGGAGGGTGGCAAACACCTTAGAAAACGCGCATAGGCATGACCATTGGTGGGCAGTTTTCATCACTGTAGCACACTGCTTTTATGGGAGATGTGCAGTGGCCTTTGAAATGAACAGCTATACCCAATATCATTTTGCTTTGAATAAGGCAGGAGCATGGATTCTAATTTTTCTCCCAAGTATTCCCTGAAGGAAAAAAATTTATATATCCATTTGTGGTTATAATGTTAAATTAGTTTTAAAAGTTTACAATTTTGATATAATCTCTTCCTCCTCAAGTAGCTTAGCTGGTTAATTCAGAAGGACTAAATGCATCTATTTCTATTTTTCTCCCTGTTTGAAAATAGACAAGTCACCTGTACTAATTTTCTATGATAAGACGTGGAGACTAGGTTATATATCTTTGCAGATAAGCACGCTCAGAACTGAAAGAATAAAGTTGAAAGTATGTTGTTTCAGTAGGGAACAGTGGGAAATAATTAATAACCCACATTAGTTCTGTGTGTTGGAATGTTGTTGTGGGGGTAGGAGAAGTAATTATTTTGCAGTTAAATTAATACAAGTCTACTTCCTGATGCTTCTGCTACAGTAACTTCTTTTTGTCTTACCACCTCGAATCCATGTGTTTTGTGATGTGCCATTATCTTGCTTTAAGCTCTTCAGTTTCTTCCAGTGGCTGGTAGAAAACAGTGAAAATTCCTTAGTGTGACATTTATGAGCCTTGCCTGGTTCCAGCTGTCACTCATCATGCCCCACCTCACGGCCTGTGCCCCAGCCAATCAAACTGCCTGTAATTTTCTCAGATGGCAGTCTGGGTCAGACCTGCAAGGCTGCTCGTTCAGTGCTCTCTGTTGTAGCTTCCTTTGGTCCCGGACTTCTTTTACTCTCCCACCTCCCAGAAAACTTGGTCCAAGAACAATGCTTCTCTCTTTAACCTTAGCCAATACTGAATCTTAAGTGAATCTTCTTTATAATCGCCTCCTCTTATGTAGAAGTGACTGTTTTATCCCATGTGTGCTAATTTCCAGACCTTCATAAGTTTTATCTTTGAAGCTATAGTATACTCCTGCATTTAATTACTTACTTATCTTTTTCTATGGCTGGACTGCGGTAAATATATCTTTATTTTTTTTTTTTCTAAAACCTCTCTTCCTAGGACAATGTCTGGCGCATGTTTGGTATTGAAGAAATGAGGCTTGCTGAATTAATGCACATATGCCAAAATCCCTTTTGATAGTGAGTCTTCCTAGTAAATGTTCTAGACATGTTCTAAGACAGATGCATAAGTATTATCTCAGCATGGACTTTCCCTGTATGATTCAGAACAGATTACTCAAATATGATTCTTTGTTGTTTTTTTTTTTTTTTAATTGAGACTGGAACCATGATGAGAAGGTGAATGTGATCAGTCTGAGGATGTGCTCGGCTAGATTTCTGCAGGGTAAATTTTCTCCTCTATGCCATAAAATAACCAGCAGACTGTTTAAGAGCCACCAGGAACTCCAGTTTTTCTTTCAGAAGTCTGTTAAGACATAATGTTTGATGTGCTTGCTTTCCAAGGCATACATTAGTTGAGTGCAATTATATAAAGGAATGTTGTACCCACAAGCCATATTGCACTGAGTATGTTCTGCAGAAATGTACCTTGATATGCCACATAACACCCATACACATTTGCGGGCCTGCACTCATTATCGATTGAAAACAATCTGATCGAAAAGTGACAGTCTCGATTGCGATTTTCATTTGATCTTACAAGTTATTTCCAAGGGCCACGGTGTTGGCACATTTTTAACTCCTGTGTCTCCTTCACCCTCTAAAACAGACTTAGCCCCACCTTTTCATGGAAAAGCACAAGACCCTCAAATCATTGTGTTGTCCTAACGGCTTTCAAAGAATTACTTCCTTCGAAGTTATTTTCCTCTTTTTTTAACTTACGTTTCTAAAGCTAGAGTCAGGATAGTTGATTCTGGTGCTGAAAAAAATCAGTTAATAACCATTTTTATAAACTTCTACACATTTCTTTGGTGTAGGGTTGGTGTCGTGGAATATTGTGCATTTGGAGGTTAGAAAGAAACTGTTTCACTTCTTTTTTTTTTGAGGCAGGATCTCACTCTTGCCCAGGGTGGAGTGCAGTGGTGCGATCCCGGCTCACTGCAACCACCGCCTCCCGGGTTCAAGTGATTCTCCTGCCTCAGGCTCCCAAGTAGCTGGGATTACAGGCACCCGCCACCACGCCCAGTTAATTTTTGTATTTTTAGTAGAAATGGGGTTTCACCATGTTGGCCAGGCTGGTCTCAAACTCCTGACCTCAGGTGATCTGCCTGCCTCGGCCTCCCAAAGTGCTGGTATTACAGGTGTGAGCCAACGCGCCTGGCTGGTTCACATTTTAAATATGCAACTTTTTAACCAAATGATTTGGGGCAAGTTTCTCCTGTTTTTCTTTTTTTTTTTTGAAATAGAGTTTCATTCTTGTTGCCCAGGCTGGAGTTCAATGGCGCAATCTCAGCTCACCACAACCTCTGCCTCCCAGGGTCAAGCGACTCTCCTGCCTCAGCTTCCCTAGTAGCTGGGATTACAGGCATGCGCCACCATGCCCAGCTAATTTCATGATTTTAGTAGAGACGGGGTTTCTCCATGTTGGTGAGGCTGGTCTCAGACTCCCGCCCTCAGGTGATCCGCCAGCCTCGGCCTCCCAAAGTGCTGGGATTACAGGTGTGAGCCAACGCGCCTGGCTGGTTCACATTTTAAATATGCAACTTTTTAACCAAATGATTTGGGGCAAGTTTCTCCTGTTTTTCTTTTTTTTTTTGAAATAGAGTTTCATTCTTGTTGCCCAGGCTGGAGTTCAATGGCGCAATCTCAGCTCACCACAACCTCTGCCTCCCAGGGTCAAGCGACTCTCCTGCCTCAGCTTCCCTAGTAGCTGGGATTACAGGCATGCGCCACCATGCCCAGCTAATTTCATGTTTTTAGTAGAGACGGGGTTTCTCCATGTTGGTGAGGCTGGTCTCAGACTCCCGCCCTCAGGTGATCCGCCAGCCTCGGCCTCCCAAAGTGCTGGGATTACAGGCATGAGCCACCATGCCCAGCCATTTCTCCCCTTCTTCACATGTTTTCTCAGCTATAAAATATTTATCCCTGTAGATCTCTGTTCACCTCGAAAGTCAAGATAAAACTTTCCATTTGCTTCCCAGTATATATTTGGACATTTTGCCATAGTGAACTTACCCATGCCTGTTTTTAAGTGTGTTCATTTGTATTACTTTGGAAAAGCAATTATCTTGCCATCCTCTTTGTTGTCTTCAGATTTCTACTCCCTATTTTTCATTGAGATTTTCTTCTGCCCTCAAGTAGTACATGCTCATCCATCTCCATTGCATATCAATAGGCCTTTGAAAATAATCCTAGCTATAAATCCTGACTATTAAATAATTCAGAATTATTTACTCATCTGCATCATCCTGATTTATATTCCTATGTTTCCCACACTGTGTTCAGTGGTAGAAACACATGCTAAATTATGCATGTACATTTTCTTTTTTCTTTTTTTTTTTAGACAGAGTATCACTCTGTTGCCCAGGCTGGAGTGCACTGGCATGATCTTGGCTCACTGCAACCTCTGCCTCCTGGCTTCAAGCGATTCTGCTGCCTCAGCCTCCCAAGTAGCTGGGATTAC
Source organism: Symphalangus syndactylus (assembly GCF_028878055.3). Taxonomy (NCBI): domain Eukaryota; kingdom Metazoa; phylum Chordata; class Mammalia; order Primates; family Hylobatidae; genus Symphalangus; species Symphalangus syndactylus. The sequence goes on along the minus strand of NC_072434.2, from coordinate 94,592,133 downwards.
AGGTGTCCACCACCATGCCTGGCTAATTTTTGTATTTTTACTAGAGACGGGGTTTCACCTGTGGGCTGGGCTGGTCTCAAACTCCTGACCTCGTGATCTGCCCTCCTCGGACTCCCAAAGTGCTGGGATTCGCATGTTCATTTTCCAGTCACTATTTACGCATTCTTCAATCATACTGCTTTTCTCAGCGTATACATACATAAAATGTTTTCTGTGCATCAAGCCTTATTCTAGGCACTGGGGATAGACTAAAAACAAACAAAATAGGATAATCTGTTCCCCTGCCCCCTTGAAACTCACGGTCAAACAGAAGAAAAATATATGAAACAAAAGAATAAAGTAAATAATTTTGTCATTTGAATAAACACAAAGATAGAGTGATATTATAGAACAAAATCCTTAACTACTTTTGGACAATGAGTAAGAGTTTTTAAAGAAATGCCATTTAAACAGATACTTTAAAAATAAAGAAAGATTCACCGAATGACAGGGATCAAGGAGGACGTATGAATAAGTAAAATTAACCTAGAGAGGAACTTAAGGAAGAAACGTAGATCAGAATGTGCAGAGCTTTGAAAGAGTCATTTTAAGAATGTTCTTACCTTTTCTGAAGGGTACTGGGAAGATACCGAAAAGTTTCAGCAGAAGGGTAACTTGACCTCATTTGTATTTTTAAAGAAATCATTCTAGTTTCTGTTTGTGGAGCAAGAAAAAAGAAAGATTGTTTGGGAAAGAACAGGAAGTGGGGGAAGATGGTGAGTAGAATTCTACAAGTAGGTTTTGCAAATATATGTGTAGAGCTAGAAGAAATATCTGGTACAGATATAAATTTGGGTCCCTTCAGTCTATCATTATTAAAGGAAAGAATGGGAGTAGGTGAGATTGCATTGAGTGTATATTGCATGAAGAGTGGGGAAAAGAAATTATGAGAAACTTCAACACTTTAAAATTAAGTAGAAAAGTAGGACCTGGTAAGGAACAATCAAGATGCAAGAATGATAGAGGTGTGAGGAACATCCTCAGAATGAGGTTACATTGTATGATGGGTGCTGTGATCACAGCCCTCTTTAAGGGTGGTCTCAACTGCCTGCAACCAATGACTGATCAATAGACGGATATGAAGGCACAGTCTACCCGTTCCAACTAGAACTTGGCCTTTATACAACTCTGAAGTGTTATTTTACCAGTGTCCCCATAGGCTGAAGCTGCGTCCAGCCCACTTTCTCTCCTTGTCCTACCATGCTTCTCTCTACTTTCCTAGGTATTGATCCCAAGAGAATTCCATAAAAGACATCCTTCTTGTTAGTATCCATCTGACATTCTCCTTCCCTGGGAACACAACTGGTAGCACATGGAAAACTGCATGTGTGTGTGTGTGTATGTGTGTGTGTGTGTGTATCTGTGTGTGTATGTGTGTGTATGTATGTGTGTGTGTATGTGTATGTATGTGTGTGTATGTGTGTTTATGTATGTGTGTGTATGTGTGTGTGTATGTGTGTGTGTGTATGTGTGTATGTGTGTGTATGTATGTGTGTGTGTATGTGTGTGTATGTGTGTTTATGTGTGTGTGTGTATGTGTGTGTTAAAAGAGTGTGCTAGATTGTGTCTAGTAATCTTGCACAGTCAATAAATAATGTCTGCAATAGGAACAAAGTAGTGATTCGCCCTTTTGTTTCAGTAGTGAATGCAGCTAAATTGGTCAAGTCATGCCAGCAGCAATGGAATTGGACCGTGTAGAGGAATAAGAGAGGGAGACTTAGGATGGGTAATGTTGACAATCTTCCTGAAGAGCTTAGGAGGAAACACAAAATCAGGACAGTGGTAACACATGTAAAATTTGTTTCAGGTGGAAGAAATGACATTGACTTTGGAATGTTCCTCCACAGGTGGCGGAGGGGCCATAGGAAAGACTGGCGTTAGGTTGACTAGAGGAGGATGCAGCACAGTTTCCTGTCTTGGCTTTTGTTTGTTTCAGGGAAGAAAGAGACAAAGATTAAGGACAGCAGAGGGAAATACAGGTTGTGTTTGTGGTGAAAGATTAAAATAGTCATTCTGAAGGGTGATGGGTTGAATTGAGAAAATAAACGTGGTCTCTTTTTTTTTAGGCAGCATCAGGAGTTCAGTTGAGAGTAATGACAATGAATTTATACGGCACAAATGTAGGCAATCACATGTTCTACTTGTTTTCTTGTTTAATATAAATGGCCATGCATTTTGGGTTGGTTGGTAAATGGTGTTTGTGATGAAAACATTTTTTTCCCTTTTTTTTTTACTCTCTTAAGAAAAATACCATTTAAAGAAAATTTAAATTACCTTGCATTTGAAAAGAACACATCAATAAGCTTATATAAACATTTTCTCTGTTGGGGAATACTTCCTAATGAATCGCATCCTTTGTCTATAGGGTAAAAGGAAAGAACATTATCTGACTAATAAGGAAGAAGGAGCTCTTTGTGAATCTATAATATTAAGCATAGATATTTGTCAGGCTAAACTTACCTGGTTGAGCCTCTATAATTAGAATATGACTGATGAAGAGAAGAAATATTTGTATATAATGTAATGAAAGGCTTTGTTAAGTTTATTTGCATAGGGGATGTAGGAGGAAGGCTGGCTCAAATTAATCAGTATTATCTGCGGAAGTGATGGCATTCCACTTCGGAGAATAAACGACATGACATCCTGTGGTTCCTTTGAATTCTGGACATTACATGAAAGGGGACATATTATTGCTCTCTTAAATAATATCCGACTTGTAATTAAAAATGAATGTAGGGTTTAATGACTTCTTTTGTCTTCTTTTTTGTGCAGAGAAAACTTCTAAAGCTCATTTTTAACATTTGCTATTCAATTTATAGATTTATAAGCCTAGTTCTTCTCTAGGTCTCTTTCATTACTGAGATTATTTTCTTTTTAAAATGGGAAATTGCAGCAATTATTTTAAGGGCTTATGAATTTTTTTAATCTTGTTTACAAATGTAAGACATTTTCAAATATTTTTAAATTTATTTATAAACCTTTATAACTTATTTTTTGAGTGCTTCAAATTTAGGACAGTAAATTTTTTCTGCATATCTAAATAACTTTTATAAATCTAATTAATAAAAATAGTGACCCTAAAATGCATCTAGTTGTTCCAAAATAATATATAAATACTAAAATATCAATTTAAAATACCATGTCAAAATCAAGCAAATAATTACATATTTTAAGTTTGAAATTATGAAACCATCATTCCAATTCACTAGGAATTCCAAATGTAATATATTTTATTTCACTTAAGTTCTTTAGTGTCTGCATCTACAAACAAAATTTCCCCGATAATTTTATTTTTGTAAGAACAATCAATATGGTGAATCCAAACGCTTTGCCAAATGTTCCAATATTGTTTATATTAGTAAGAAATTTAAAATCAAATATCTGTTTCAAGTACTCAACTGCATATTAGATATTGTACCTTTAAAACTCACTCTCTGCTGGGCATGGGGGCTCATGCCTGTAATCCCAGCACTTTGGAAGGCAAAGGAGGGCAGATCACCTGAGGTCAGGAGTTCAAGACCAGCCTGGCCAACCTGGAGAAACCTTGTCTCTACTAAAAATACAAAAATTAGCCGGGCGTGGTGGGGTGCATCTGTAGTGCCAGTTACTCAGGAGGCTGAGGCAGGAGAATTGCTTGAACTGGGAGGGGAGGTTGCAGTGAGCTGAGATCCCACCACTGCCCTCCAGCCTGGGCGACAGAGTGAGACTCTCTCTCAAAAAACAAAACGAAGCTTTCTCTCATAAGCGAAGTTCTCTTAAACATTACACGTATGTAGATTTCCAACACAGATTGGATCCTTTCCAATGCCAAACTATCTTTACTAGGATTTCAAATTTTTAAAGTATTTCTATGCTTAATTGGAAACCCTGCCGAGGCTAAGGAGACGTGTACACATCATGAAAGCAACGACTATCTGGTAACTGAAGATACTCACAGTACCAAACACTTAATTCTAAATCTTATGCTGTGGGAGATCATGTCATCCTGCGCGACTATGATGTATTATGACCGGAAACCTTTGCCAGGATTTTGATCTTTTTAGATTCTATTTTTTTTTCTGAGCTACTAATAAAAACTTATGTAGAGCTTTTATGTTGGTGACCCTCGGACCTCAAGGAGGAAGTTATACCACCCATTCCCTGGAGTTACTTGGAACAGATTTTCTAATTCTCCTGTCTAATCACAGAACTCTGCCCTCCCACCTACATTGGTCATTTGTCTGTATGTCGAATGCATTATTTTAGCTCTTAAGAAACATATGTGTATTTTCCAACTAAACCGTAAAACTTCGTGGGAATACCAATGAATGCCTTTTCCATCTAACTTTAAAGAACTTTGAACTTCATAGAATTTTCTATTTTTTCGTGTTCTTAATACCACAAAACACAGGTATTAATATCATATGTATTGGCATTTGGATATCTCTTATAGCTTTATCTGACATGGGTTTGAAAATTATAAGGTCATTCTATTGGCATTTATTTAATTATTGCTTATGACATTTTATGTTGATTGAGCCCTACATTTTTGGCTTTTGGAAATAAAGACTGCTGTGATTTTGTCTGTAATGGTGCAAACACATTGTCATTCATTGACATATGAATGTACTTCAAGTTTAAAAGATGTCCTGTTTCTCTTGATCATCAGAAATCTCAGAGCTGACAGCACCAGGCATGTGTGTTTGTGTGTGTGTGACAGTGAGAGAGGGAGAGAGAGAGCGAGAGAGAGAGAGATTAAAAAACACCCCAGAACATAGTAAAGTGACAGAAACAAATTAAAGATGAATTAAATTTCATCCAAACTTTAAATATGGTCATTTTGCACCTTTGAGAAAGTTGGGTAGCTTATTCTAGGAAGACCATACTGTAGAAAGGATGGAATACCTGATTAGTACATTAACGTAATTTTGAAGACATGAAATGAATAAAGTACTTGATTCTAATGCATGATATGCAGGTGTATGTAAGAACTTTGCTAATAGTTGTCTTTTTGAAACAGTAATAGATGTTTCCACGTGTGCACAGGTATGTGCGAATATCAGAGATTAAAATAGAAATGGAACCAAAAAGCTGTGCCATCATTGAAAATGTATTTGTTTAAAGACTACGTGACACTTAGGAGGCATTTTAATGCAATATTTTATGTATGCAATTATTTACATATGTTTAAGTGTTTTTTATTTGACTTCCATAAAGTTTAGATTTGTCGCAATCTTATTTTTACCCTTGAGGGAAGAGAGAGACCCTCTCATATTGTTTTATACTGTTTTACACTCAGTATCTGTTTTAAGAAAAAAACAAGGAAGTGAAATCAAAGACAGGCAGCCCAGCGCCAGACCCAAAACCAGGCCTGGGCCTGCCTGGCCTAAACCTAGTAGCTAAAAATCAACTCATGACTTAGAACCCGATGTTACCCATAGATTTCAGGCATTGTATGGAAGAACATTGTGAAACTCCCTGCCCTGTTCCGTTTCACTCTGACCACCGGTGCATGCAGCCCCTGCCACGTACCCCTTGCTTGCTCAAATCAATCACGACCCTTTCTTGTGAAATCCTTAGTGTTGTGAGCCCTTAAAAGGGACAGAAATTGTGCACTTGGGGAGCTCGGGTTTTGAGGCAGTAGCTTGCTGATGCTCCCAACTGAATAAAGCCCTTCCTTCTACAACTCGGCGTCTGAGGGGTTTTGTCTGCGGCTCATCCTGCTACACACTTAGTAGTGTCTGAATCTTGGAAAGGAAGGGGAGGGAATATCCAGATACCTTAAACGGGGTTCTCGGACTTCTAATAAACAGTTAAAATCTTACACACACGGTATTTAAAGCATACAGATGATTCTACATTTGTCCTAACAGATCATAGTGCCATGAATATTTGTCCATTAACGAACATCCCTTACGTGTAAGAACATTTTGCCACTGCGCTTTTAGTTATCTCCTTTTCACCTACTGTCCCCTGGAATAGTCTCTCCCTTTCGTTTCTCAGGGGTCTTCTTGAGCCTGAAGCTTTTATTGGGCCTCACTTTTTGCTGCTTTGTTCCTTCTCCAGTTCTGGGCCTTTTTGCTGTGTCGACTACAGGTTGAAAAAAGGAGAAAGCGCAACCCCAAGCTACTGACCTATGAGTAAAAAGGTCACCGAATTCCCCTTAATCCTGCTGGTCTGATCCCCCACTCTGTGAAGACCACGGCTGGGGAAGACCTAACCTTCACTCCAGCTCGCCTGAATTTGTCAGTCTTTGATGATGGAAGCCTGAAATGCAGACCTTATACCCTAACCAATTCTTCCTCGGCCAAAAAAAAAAAACAACCAAAAACCAAACAAAACAAAACAAAAAAACACGGCCACCTCTTTATGACCAACCATAGTTTTGGTTTAAGCCTTCAAGACGCACTTATCTACTTCATCCACAATTACATTGTAGTATCACGCTAAGCCTGGAGTTAATATCAAGGAGCAAATGGCCTCTGGCCTTTTGGAATCCACATGATCTTGGAACTCTGTGGAGATTGTCTTCGGATCACTTTGCCCTGCTGTTGTCCCCCCACCCCGTGCATTTTGTCTTTTCTATCTCCTTCCCTATTGTCGTGTAAAGTTACATCACGATGTTGAGTGGTGTGTTTTACACCCCGATGTCCCATAAACAAATACTTTTAATACCCTTTTGTTGGTCTAATTTGTAAGTGACCATTTTATACGCCACAGTAAGTACCTGTAAAGTTGGAGACAAAGAAAAGAGAATTGTGTTGTTCTCGTTCTAAGAAAGGGCAGCATTAAACTCCTCCGTAACCTCTTTTCTGTATTTCCGTTTTAACAAGGGTAAAGTTATCACAAAGTAGGTGAATGTAAGCATTCTTCCCTCAAACATCTGTGTTCTTCAGCCTGTCCCACTTCACCCTTTCCAAAGAAGGGCAGGTTTTTAAATAGAAGAGAAGCAATGTTGAATAAAGAGTATATCATGACGCTCCATAATTCATATAACCTCCAGACAAGCTCTCAGGTTTATTGGTCAGAAAACACATGGTGACATTCACTACTTTTTTGTTATTATTTTAAAGATTTCTGTGAGAGTGTGGGGCTCAGTCAAACTTTGTAGGGAGAAATAAGCCACAGTCACAGAGATTCATTCATTCATTCAACACATAGCTTTGTTTCTATTATGCCCCAGTGTCCTAGGCTCTGGGGATTAGACAGTGACCAAAACTGACAGGTATTTAGCCTCATGGAGCTTAAAGCATATTGAAGGGAACAGACAAAACTCACATAGGAATGTGCGATGTGCATAAATAAAATACTTTCGGTAAGTGCCATGACTAAAATACACCGAGGGCTGACATACAGTTGCATGTTGCGTAAGAGAGACTTGCGTTAGGTAAGGTGTCTAGGTTAGCTGTCTCTGAGGAAATTGCATTTCAGCTGAGACCTAAAAGATTACAATGAGGTCGGAGAGTGTCCTAGGCAGAGATAAATAGAATGTGTAAATGACTTTACGTTGAAAAATTCCTAAGCTGTTTGAAAAACTGATAGCGGCCAAGTTGCAGGTGAAATGGATGAGAGCAAGTCAAGCTATTACCATTTTATTACAAACCACACATAGGGTCTTTAAATGTTCCAGAATTTTGATTTTTTTTATTACCTGGGAGAGAATGTAATTTTATTTTCATCAAATCTTGTTCTTATAAACTCCGTTTACATTTTGCTTTCATCTGAGTAAGCTGACCATATAGTGCCCTCGTGTGGCGTAGTGCTGTATTACACGATTAATACTGTAGACTCTTTGAGGCATGATTTTAGCAAAATTCTTTTACACCTTTTTCAGTTAATCTAAGTCACCTCTAGCTGCTCTCACTCAGACTCAAACATAGAATCTTATTTATTTGTATGTTTGTGTTTTACTACTTTCTCACATTCCACTGTGGAATGGACACGCGCTGGGAGCACAGAATCCAGTGACCTCAGGATCCAGGCAGACTGAGAACAAAAATGAGGGAGGCCAGACTAGACCTGAAACAAAGACTCCGAGAGATTTGGAGAAGCAGGTTATAGGAAAGACTTTCAATTTTATGTATTTACTTTATAAATAAGTAATACCAAAATAAATAGCCTTGGGGATCATTGTATTTTTCAGTCTCTGTCCCCAGATTTCTACGTTTAGCAAGTGTACATGGTTAATTTCTCAGTCAACACCACAAATGCTTTGTATCCTTTTGTACATTTTGACTATTTTAGAACTGATTATTTTGTGCATCAAGTTGTCTATTTCTGTTTCCAAGTTCAGCATTTTGCCACAGGTTTATTTTGGAAAGTATTTCAGGAATCTTTGTTGCTCAAAACCAAGCACTGTAGCTGGAGCTGGTTTCTTTCCTCCTCTCCCTTCCTCTCTCTTCCTTCTTCCTTCCTAAGGCTTGAGCCATTTTTCACTAGAAGAGTTTTATTTTTAATTTTATTTTTATTTATTTTTTTTGACAAATGACTGCCAGTATGCTTTATGGAATGCAGCTGTTGAACTTTATTTCCTGCTTTTCTTTGCATTAAAGTAGTCCCAAAATTGTTTTCTGAGGAACTCTTCACTTTGACTGCCAGCGCTGCTTGTGTACCTTTCAAGTCAGAAATTGAGCGGTCTGTTAAGGCCCATCTTTATCCAGCTCCTGCTTTTCACATGAGGATGTTTGTGCTACATGCAATTTTGTTGACTTTTGGAGTGTAATGCTTTGTTTGCAAATGAAAACATAGAATTACAGCTTTCCCGGTACTTGTCAGGGACTATAATCACGAATTCACTGCAGCTGGATACTTTTCAGACACGTGGATAAGATAAATAATATTTATGAAAGATGGCCTGGAGGAAACGAAGCCATCTATTCTGCATTGTTATCTAAAATCTGTTTCAAGATGAAGTGAGACCATCAAAAATGCCTAACTGGCCGGGTGCGGTGGCTCACCCCTGTAATCCCAGCACTTTGGGAGGCTGAGGCGGGCGGATCATGAGGTGAGGAGATCGAGACCATCCTGGCTAACACGGTGAAACCCCGTCTCTACTAAAAACACAAAAAATTAGCCAGGCGTGGTGGCGGCGCCTGTAGTCCCAGCTACTTGGGAGGCTGAGGTGGGAGAATGGTGTGAACCCGGGAGGCGGAGCTTGCAGTGAGCCGAGATTGCACCACTGCACTCCAGCCTGGGCGACAGAGTGAGACTCTGTCTCAAAAAAAAAAAAAAGAAAAAAGAAAAAGAAGCCTAACTGGACCACATCATACTGGGCCCAACACAGTCGCTTCTTACTGAACTGCTTTAGCCATCATAAAACCTTCTCTTCTTGAGGGGCCGTAGGAAATATTTTCTCTTATTTCATATTGGTGTTCTCCCAAATAACTAGAATATATCATGCACGGTCTTGTTACTGGTTATATTTTCTCCTTTCTGCATGTTAATTAGAAAACTCAAAGTCAAATTTGTGCTCTGCCCTGACTCAGTGCATGATTCGTCAAAGTGTCCATTTGTTCACTGACCACGTTTCTGACACCATCTTGCTTCCCTATTTTTTGTATTTTCTAAAGGTTCTTTCTAAAGAGTTTAAGTATTTTATATTGCTATATTGTATGCATTTGCAAGCAACTTAAATGCATTGGGAACAGAAGTGATAGATAAGTAGCAACCATGGGATCGCTATCGATTCTGTACCTAATTATAAGTACATAATTCCTGGCTTAACCGTCTGTAACCTAAATAAGTAAGAATTAATACACCCTATAATTCCTCGATAGCTGAAACCTCCCCCCAGATAAATTTTATAAGCCATGCTAATCCTATTTCTCAGTGCACAGAGGTTGAACTTGTGGACTAATAATGCATTAATATTCCTCATGAAAAATATAGCTAAATAGGGAGAAAGAGATGAAAAGAACCAAAAATATTCTTTTAAGGATAATATTTGATCCTCTGCATCCATTCATTAAAGCTAATATTCATTCTCCATTTCTCTCTGTCCGTCTGGTTCTATGAAAAGACCTAGCCTGCCCTCAACATGTGTGTGACATTAATAGATGTTAGTGATACAGAGATTGCCCTCAGTGCAGATTGACAGCACTGTGTGGAGGTGAGAAGGAGTCTTGTTTACCACTTAGGATCTGGATCTCTGGTCTGCTTTGTCATGCAACACAATCCTTCTGGGATTTGTAAGTGACGACAAGCCTCAGCGATAATTATATTAAAATGCTTTTAACTTAGTGTAAACATAATTTAATAAGATGTAGATGTTCAAAAGGCTAGCCTTGAATTCAGTCTTGAGACCAGAGACAATATGCCTGTGTGCATGGTGTATGTCTGGAAAGCATGTACATTCTTTGACCCCAGTTAATTTCTACGAAGAAGTGTGTTAGTCTCTGATCTAATAATCTCATCTGCAGATTACTACATTTTTATTACGATAAAGAACACCTGGGCTTTTAAAATATAGTAAGGTTATCTTACCTGGAATATTAAATATTATTGAAGTTACAACTTTGGAGAAATTATATTTTTAATGAATATGGTTATATTATACCTGTTCGTTATTAGAGTAGCCCTCAAAGTTGGTGATTTATCAATGCGTTGTTGCTGAATAACAATAGCTTTATTGAATGTCTGCTTGATACTGAGCGTTGTATTAGCGGCTTTTCATATATTATCTCATTTAGTCATCGTAAAACATTTTATGGAATGCATTGTCAACATTTTGAGAATGATAAGTGGAGTAAATTGTTTGCATTCCCTTAGGTGGGCAGGTATTTTATGCTAAAAAAAAAAGAAAATAGTTGCATTCACATCTCTTAACCTATATGCACACTTCCTTTGCACGGTGGGGTTTGGCAAAGCTCTATCTTCTGCTAGTGATAGGGCAATTCTGATTGAAATCATACCATTTTAGATAAAATTAAAAATTAAACTTGTATTTGTATAACTTGAAAATTGTGAATTTTTCCTGCAATGACAGGGAGGCACACATCATGATTGGCACTCAGGTTTATGTTTTAGAGTAGCAAACAGACAGTGATAAGCCAGAAAAATGAGTTTGTACGTAAACTGCAAATATTTTTACTTAATATAGTAAGCAGTAAATAATTAGTCAATGTTTTTGATCATATGAATGACAATTTGAACATGGGAATATTGCAGCCCTTATGCACTGCAGATGAGATTATGGATTGTCACACTGGTTGAAAAAACAATATGAAATTATACAATATGTTTTAAGATGCTCACAACCCCTAAAAAGCTAGCAAGGAAGCTCAGACACATGTGCATAAGGACACACAAGAGCATCCATGGCAGCTCTGTCTACGGTAACGGGGCACTGAAGATTAGCAGGAGAGCAAGTTAACAAATCATAGCATGTTTACAAATGGAATACTACACAGCAGTGTGAATGAGGGACCGGAACTGTAAATGTTAACAAGATTAATCTCAGGAACACAATGTTGAATGAAAATAGCACACCACAGAAAGATACATACTTCTTGAGTATACCTGAATAAAGTTCAAAGCATGCAACACTAAACAACATATTAGAGGCACATATGATGGTACAACTATTAATAAAAATAAAGAGGAATTAAAAACCACACAAGATACAGGATAATGGTAATCTCTTTGGGGGAGAGAGTTGTCAGGTTGAGGGACCCTCAGGGACCCTAAGGGTTTCGGCAACTTCTTTTTTTTTTTATTTTTTTTTGAGACGGAGTCCCGCTCTGTCACCCAGGCTGGAGTGTAGTGGCGCGATCTCGGCTCACTTCAAGCTCCGCCTCCCGGGTTCCCGCCATTCTCCTGCCTCAGCCTCTCCGAGTAGCTGGGACTACAGGCGCCGCCACCACGCCCGGCTAATTTTTTGTATTTTTAGTAGAGACGGGGTTTCACCGTGGTCTCGATCTCCTGACCTCGTGATCCGCCCGCCTCGGCCTCCCAAAGTGCTGGGATTACAAGCGTGAGCCACCGTGCCCAGCCTCAGCAACTTCTTATTTTGAGCTGGGTAGCTAGGCGGTGGGTGTAAGGAACACCCTTTTACATTTAATCTCAGTGTCTCACGTTTATCACAAGCATTTTTTGTTTTTGCTTTTGTTTTTTTGAGACAGGGTTTTGCTGTGCTGCCCAGGCTGGAGTGCAATGATGTGACCACAGCTCACTGCTTCAGCCACGACCTCTTGGGCTCAAGCAGTCCTGTCACCTCAGCCTCTGGAGTAGCTGAGACCACAGGCGCATGCCACCACCCCTGGCTAATTTACGTGTATATATATATATTTTGTGTGTGTAGAGACAGAGTTTTCCATATTGCCCAGGCTGATCTCAAACTCCTGGACTCAAGTGATCCATCTCCCTCAGTCTCCCAAAGTGCTGGGATTACAGGCGAGAGCCACAGAGCCTGGCCACAAGCGTTCCTTTAGTGTCTATGTATTCAATATTCCAACAAGGACAAACAATGAGAAAATATTTAGACCTTAAATATTTTCTAAGTAAAGTTATTTATATCACGCTCTTTAGAGAAGCACCTCCTCTTACTTTATTATTTACACATATTCTTCTCTGAATTTAATTCATAAAAGTTATTGTCCAGTGTCCTCTAATTTGTGCCACTTTTTCATCAAACGAGGAAGATATGTGTGTGTCCTCGTACCCTGGGTGGCATGTTGCAAATTTTTCACTCCTGGTAGTGCATAGTCCCTCTCTGGAAATCAGGTCAATTGGTAGAGTCCTCTGTATTTCTGCCTCCTGCCCCAGTGTATTAAAAATGATAAAAAGATAGGCCTCTTCTTCTTCGTGTTATAATACAACCCAAGCATAGCAAAGCTTTGATTAAATGAGTAGAGAATAGTTGGTAGCTGATGCTTGCTATTCCCCAGTGTGATGGTTAATAACGAGTGTCAACTTGATTGGGTTGAAAGATGCAAATAACTGTTCCTGGGTGTGTCTTTGAGGGTATTGCCAAAGGACATTAGCATTTGAGTCAGTGGACTAAGAGACACAGACCCACCGTCAATCTGAGTGGGCGCTGTCTAAGCAGCTGCCATTGTGGCTAAGATAAAAGCAGGCAGGAGAACGCAGAAGGACCAGACTGGCTAAGTCCTCAGGTCTCCATCTTTCTCCCGTGCTGGGTGCTTTCTGCCCTCGAACATCGGACTCTGAGTTCTTCAGCTTTCAGACTCTTGGATTACACCAGTGATTTGCCAGGGGCTCTCGCGTCTTCGGCCACACACTGAAGGGGACACTGCTGGCTTCCCTGCTTTTGCAGTTTGGGACTCAGACTGGCTTCCTGGGTCCTCAGCTTGCAGATGGCGTATTGGGGGCTTCACCTTAAGATCATGTGAGTCAATTCTCCTAATAAACTCCCTTTCATGCATACATCTATCCTATTAGTCCTGTCGCCCTAGAGAACCCTGACTAATACACCCAGCTAGGAGGTACAGTTAAGTTGTAAATACCACCCACAGGCTGGTTCTTGTGGCCACTGCCTCTTACAGTGTTTATTTCTCCATCGAGTTCGCAACGGCTGTGTGCTTGCTGTGCTCTCCCTCTTCTCTCTCAGTACCTGATGGCCAGAGCTGTTTCCAGATCTTTTGCCTTTATAAATGCCTTCTTCCCTCCTACAGCTGATTCCTTCCAACAGGGCTCAGCAGGTGAAAGGCAGTTCACACAATTCTTCTCTAATGAATACTGCTGTGATGCTTTTTGAAATTACTAACATTCCTATCGTTTTCATTAAACAGTGAAGATAGAAGATTAAAGGCCACTATCCCTGCACAAGAGCTCCTCCTTGTGGCCTGCCCATGTTTTAAATGTGCAAACCTTGGTGATATATTGATATCCTGTGATGAGTTTATCCCACATCAACAATTGAGTTTTCTTCTGTTCTTTCGTATTTTATCACGTGTATAATTATTTTTCTCCAGATGAATCTTGTACTGTTTGTTATATTTACTTGTTCTTATATATATTGCCATATTGCCTAGGCTGGGAAAAAAATTGACGTATGCACTTACTTAGTGCCTCATTTGAAAAAAATGATTTCAGTGATATGAAACTCTAAAGTACATTTTCTTCATATCTGTTTTCTATATTTTAAAAATGAAGTACTTTCATATGTATTCATGTCACTACAGTCATAAGTTCCCGTCCAAAGTTCCTCTGAAGAACCACCTTATCTTACACATCTCAAGGGAATTTAGCTGATGAAATAATTTGAACTACATTAATCACTGTTTCTGACAGGTAAAATGCTGAAATAAGCTTCTTGTAATGAATGTGAATTTTTTTGGGGGCTTGCAGAATATTGCAGATTAATATCACAGAAAGCATGTCTAGTTCATGCAACAATTATTTTCATGCAAATTTTGTGGGGCTTTACAAATAATACGTATTTGTTACCACTCTTCTTGACAGCAAAGAAAATAAAAATAATAAATATTTGAGAAAAGATCAGGTTCACTTATACTACATATACCACATTATCTTTCATGTCAATAGTTGCCTTGCACTTTAAACCTGTGACAAAACATGACAAATTTTAGAAGGGAAAATATTGTAAGATAAATTAATGCCTCTGAAGCCTGTATTCCTATAAATTTAGTTGATAAAGCTCAGCTTATTTAGAGTTTTGAAGAGATATTTTCTCTTCAATGAAGAAATCTCCATAATTGAATGATCTAAATTTCAATGATTAAAAGTACTATTAAAAGAAAATATTTATAGAAAAGCTTTCCTTTAACAATTTTTACGTCCAAAATATGATTTATTTTTTCATGAAATGGGAATATGAATGATCATACATTCTTTTACACACACTTCATAAATTAAAAAGTTCTCAATCTATTTTAAAAACCCATATGTAAACAACAGTGTCATAGGATGTGTTAAGAACTACAGCAGTCAGAAAAAGTTAACAACCCTTGAAATGGCACAGGAAAGGACAGGATGTCTTCCAGGAAGAGGTGCCAATTCTGTTTAAAATTAAGAGACAACGGAGTAATGCAAATACTAACTTTACCCTGCAAATTGCAACATTTATCATCTAGCATCAAATGTGTATGCTGGGACTGACACATGCACGCATAGATGGTTTGTGTTCCATAATAAAGTTAATTGGTGAAATAAAATAATGGGTTTAATTTCTAGCAAAGAAATGCTTGGTTAATCTAAATTAGTAATGTTTGCTGATGGAATTTCCTACCCCAATTATTTCAGATGCTGTCCTTGAGATTCTTTTTGTTAAACTGCATGATACACATTTTGCGTGAAGTATTTTTAAAACTTAGGGTATCTCCTTATTTTCTGATTAAAGTAAAATTTCTCAGTGTTTCTGTAAGGACTTTGGCAAATACTCTTTCTGCTTTATAAAGCAAAATATAAGAACCAGAAATCTTTGTAATCCTTCACTATGTTGATGTCTTTTTACAGCAGATTTCTCAGGAATTATTGTTTGTGGTTCCAAATTGAAATTTTCCCTGCATAATCTAACATTCATATCTTCAGATCTGATGTGATAAACTGACCAATCTCTTTGTAAGTGATATTTTGTAAAACTCATTCTGTGTTTCGGACAAGGGAACACAAAGTTGTCACCTTCAAAATAGCTAATGGTCATATCACATGTTAAATTGACTGGGGAAATTCTAAACATTGAAAGTGTTCAAGTCTGGATTTTTCCTCTGGAAATATAACCTTTGGTTATTTATATTTGAAAGAAGCTAGTTTTATGAATTAAGCTTTAATTCTGAGATAATTATATGTTCATAGGCAGTTATAAGAAATAATACAGAGATATTTTATTGCCACTTGCCTAGCTTCCCGCAGTGGTCATGTAGGCCAAACTATAGGACAGTATCGTAACAAAGATGCTGACATTGATATAATCCACTGAACTTATTCAGGGTCAGTTTTACTTTTTACGTTAAAGTACATGATTCATTTAGTTTTTGTTTTTAAAATAAAATATCTGAGGGCCAAGTCTGCTGACTTAGTTCTTTAAATTTTACAACTAATACAAAGTTACTGAGACTTACAGAGCTTTGAGAAGTGCACTGTTATTTCTAGAGTTAAATTTAAATAAAACACTTAAAGTCTGAGACTATTTTCTAGTTGTAAAAAGGTTAAAACTGCATTGTAGATGTTCTTTTCCTTTCATTTCAAAACCTAAACAATGTTCTATTATTTAAAGGTAGTTCATTAATAAGCAAAGATTTGTTACAACTGTGATGAGAATAACATGTATGTATATTTTAGCATTTGAATACATTCTACATGAAAACATTTCTTTATATTTAAACTATTATTTCATACAAATAGAAGTCAAAAGAAATGTTATCAGATGCTATAAAATAACTCTTCCATAATGTAGGATGCACTAGGAAAATAGTGAATACAATATCATGTGCTGTTTTGGCATTAGATTTTCCATACATTAAGATAAATGCGTTCATTAACTTCTTCCACCCACCTTTTTTATTTTGGAGATTGACTTCATATTACTGTGATAAGAGGCAAATTGAAATCCTGGCTTCCTGATGATATATCTTCTTGTATGAACTCTTGTTGATGTAGATTAAGTGGGCTAGCAGATACAGTAGTACTCATAAAATAGTTTTTCAGAGCTTTTTATAGTTTAATAAACATTTGCCTATTTCCCAAAAATATCGTGCAAACATACTAAATTTAAGTCAATAATCCGTACTTTATATATCTATTACCATTGTCTAACAATGTAATTTATCTATTTGAAACTAAATTGACCAAAGACATTAACAAACATATAGGGAAATTTAAGTTTTATGTCTTTATGGAAATATGTTTTAAGTCCTGCCTTTTTGTAATTGAGAGTTATATTTTTACTCGAATATTTAAATGTTATAAGTAATTACAATCATAAGGCAACCCCTATCATGAATGAATCCTGATTTGGTGAGGTGAAATGTCTTAGTTTATGTTTGTATAAATTGTATACAGTATTGTGTAATTTGTATAAAATATTTTATCTGAATTTAGTTCTTTAGTTCAGATTGAAAAACCTCTCCTGCCTAGCCCTACCTCCAATAATTGGAAAATCTACTTACTGACATGTCAAGTCACTTCTCTTGAGGAATCAACTTCTAAAAGTAGTAGTCATAGAGTGAGTTTAGACAGAAATTCAGAAACGTCAACTAAAGTTAGCTATACCCCTGTTGTTCACTGTTATCATGACTTTCATTTTTCTATCCGGCCAAAAATACTTCTAGTTTTATTCCCTCCAAGTTTAATGCCTTCTTGTTTACATGCCTATTGCATGTTGTCACTTATAAGTAGGAGCTGAAGAGTAAGGACACATGGACATAAACAGAGATAACAGACACTGGGAATTCCAACAGGATTTGGATTATGTATTATATTATTCACATTAAGTCCTATGAGCCTATCAGTGGAGGTGCATAATAATTATTTCAAAAATAATTTTAAACATGGAAGTTTGAAACGCATTTTTGGCATAGTTTATCAGGGAAAGTTGGAGAGAAGAGCAGAGATTTTCTAGCTGTCCTCTTGGTATGCTTGCTTATGCATTAGCTTGCATAAACTGACACATCCCGTGTCAGCCCTGAAACCCTTAAGCTGGAGTTTGGGGAGGTGAGGAATCTCTGGACATATCCTTGAGTTGATTGATTATCAGTTTGAAAGTGCAGTGTACTAGTCTGTTCTCATGCTGCTAATAAAGACACACCCGAGACTGGGTCATTTATGAAGGAAAGAGGTTTAATGGACTCACAGTTCTACATTGCTGGAGAGGCCTCACAATCATGGCTGAAGGTGAATGAGGAGCAAAGTCACATCTTACATGGCAGCAGGGAAGAGGGCATGTGCTTTATAAAACCATCAGCTCTCATGAGACTTATTCAACATCACGAGAACAGCATGGAAAATAACCACCTCCATGATTCAGTATCTCGCACGGGGTCCCTCCCACAACCTGTGGGGATTCTGGGAGCTACAATTCAAGATGAGATTTGGGTGGGGACACAAAGCCAAACCATATCAGGCAGACCTTACTAATTGTCACCACCATCTTTTTATTGTATTTATCTTATGTCTAATTTTAGATACATAGATTATTTGTTACATGGCTATTCCATGCGTGATGGTAGGGAATGTGCTTCTAGTACACCTGTCACCCAAATGGTGAACATTATACACAATAGGCAGTTTATGAACCCTCATTCCCATCGCCCTCCCCGCTTTTGGAGTTTTCAGTGTCTGTTATCTCCATCTTTATGTCCATGTGTCCCCATTATTTAGCTCCTACTTGTGAGAATATGAAATGATTTGATTTCCTGCTTCTGGGTTTGTTCACTTAGAATAATAGCCTCTAGCTCCATCCACATTGCTGCAAAGGGCATGATTTTATTATTTTTATGACTGTATGGTATTCCATGGTGTATATATACATTTTTTAAATCTAATCAACTGTTGACTACCAGCTTTTATTTTATTTATTTATTTTTTTAATTTCATTTTTTGAGATGGAGTCTCACTCTGTTGCCAGGCTGGAGTGCAGTGGTGCCATCTCGGCTAGCTGCAACCTCCACCTCCTGGGTTCAAGCGATTTTCCTGCTTCAGCCTCCCAAGTAGCTGGGACTACAGGCACCACCACCACACCCGGCTGGACCACCAGCTTTTAAAAACAAACTTGATTGACTAATTTTACTAGTTTTTGTGACTCACGACTCATTCAACACTTTGGAGATTAAAAATACATCCTCTGGTTTTGCATCCATGGATTCAACCAAGTGCTAATTGAAAATATTTGAAAAAATGAAAAACAAAAAAAGATACAAATAACACAAATTAAAAACAATACAGTATAACAACTACATAGCATTCATATTGTATTAAGTATTATAACAACTCTGTAGATAATTTAAAGTATACGGGAGGATGTGCATAGATTATATACACATATTACACCATTTTATGTAAAGGACTTGAGTATCTGCAGATTCTGAGGAGGGTCCGTTCTGGAACAAGCGCCCCACAGGTACCAAGGGATGACTGTATTCAGACTGAAACAAAATATTCTTAAACAGAAGCCATTGGCCCATATAATATAGTTCTAATACTAACCCTGCTTTTAAAACCTTTAAATTACATGATATTTTCTTTAAAAAATGGTGAATTTTTAAAAGGCACGATCATGTTGGTTGTATTTAATTTTAACTACATGTTCTAAAAGGGTCTCCAAAATAAAATCGAAAAAAAATAACCCATTCACTTTTAAAATACTGAGGTTTTGTTGCCTGTTTATAGAGGAGGTTACCAAAAAAAAAGAAAAGAAAAAGGATCTTACATGTATCACTACACTGAAGCAATTGCCTTCAGAATACTTAGCATAGACTTAAATTTGAGTCTTGTAACATTCTGAGGAACATTTATGATGGGAGGGTTGCAGATGTTTATGGCAATTTAAGGAGGTACACATCTTAAACATACATCAGTAGATTATGAATTCAGAAGTGGTGATTGGTAGCACTTTATAATCTGCAAATTGATTTGCTAAAGTCTACCCTATAATAGAGGAAAGTGTAATGTCAGATGTAGCAAATTGCAATTTTGGGGCATATGTTAATAGTATGCAGTTTCAATCCTTCATTAAAACAAAACAAAACAGCTAAAAATTATGGTCTTTTTTAAAAAAAAATAATTATGTTGTGTAAGCATGTGTATGTATTTAAAATATGTTATTTACCTAAATATTCTGTCTACTTAATTTTGGAGTTCCCCAAATTTTCTAAAGACCAGTTAGAAACAAAATGAGATCTTAAAATATTTTATCATGAGCATCTGGATTCCGTTCCTTTGTGTGTAATATTTTAAGTTACCATCATCTCTCACCTTCTAGGGCCTTTTATTTATACGTGCTTCAATCTGATACTAGGCGTATGCAGGCTTATTCAAATGTGTGCCACTCACAGCCTGCAGTGCCTATGACATTGAAGGAATTTCTTAAAGTCATTTAGACTCTCCATCCTTGGGTTTATACGACACATTTGTTACTTCAGTAATTCAGTATGAATGATCCTCAGTACCTCAGGAGGAACAAAGCTCTTATGCTTAGAGATGTTAATATTTAGAAGCTTTGGAAGGTTCGAAATACTTTAAAGGAGACAAGCATTCTCTTAAAAAGCTAGAATATTTCCATATTTCCTTTATAAACATGTTCATGGTTGATAAATAAGTCAGTTTTGGGTCACAAAAAGGGGTTGTGCTGCACACTTCTGCATTTGGAATTATCCTCAGCATAGTAAGCTTTCAGGGTGACACGTAGATGGAACTTTTTTAGAGATATATCACTTTCTCGGGAAAGTATTGTGGAGTAGAACAGATTTATAGAGCTGGAACCGTATTATACAGAGCTGTAGATCACTGCTGCTGACCAATGAGACCAGCTTTTTTTTCCCTTTTTGCAAATATTCACCAAATGTCCTTTGTTTTATCTTTCCTTGTTGAAGTAACAATTCAATTAGTTTTTTGGTCTGAAAAATAAGATCATTCCCTGTTCTAAATCATTTTTCTTGATTTTTGTTCCTAATCTCATACCATAAACAAATGTTTTTGTTTAGCTGTGTTTGTCAGGAATGACAGATTTAACAGCAAAGCATAAATGTAGATAGGTAGTTAAAAATCCAGTACAGTAAATCACTGCTTTTACCATGTGTTTGTGAAGGGTTATGATTAAAAATGGAACCTGAGTGAGGTAGATAAAAGAAATCCAATAATGTTATTTTAGGAGGATAGTGTTGTAACTTTCAGAATTGTAATCATTATAAAGAGCTTTTTTTTTCCCCTTTTTTAAACTATACATTCACTTCTGGGACACATGTGCAGAATGTGAAGGTTTGTTACGTAGGTCTACACGTGCCATGGTGGATAGCTGCACCCATCAACCCATCACCTCCATTAGGCATTTCTCCTAATGCTCTCCCTCCCATAACTCCCACCCCTGACAGGCCCCAGTGTGTGATGTCCCCTCCCTGTGTCCACGTGTTCTAATTGTTCAACTCCCACTTAGGAGTGAGAACACGCGGTGTTTGGTTTTCTGTAGAGAATATTTTTAAAAGGAAAACAGATACTATAGTTATTACTACTGAATGTATTTAGAAGTTCTAATAAGTTCATATTATGAATGTAATACTGCCTTTTGCCTGAAGCACCTAGTGGGTAATTATAAAACTCATTGCGACCTAATTGATTAAATAGGTAGAGTGACAATTTCCACTTGTTGATGAACGTTACACATGAACTATCACATGTCGAAACAGCAGAAACTCTTTTTTTTTTTTTTTTGCTATTTGGTTGCAAGATGGTTTCTTTGCCTTTTTCTTTTAATTATTATTATACTTTAGGTTTTAGGGTCCATGTGCACAACGTGCAGGTTTGTTACATATGTATCCATGTGCCGTGTTGGTTTGCTGCACCCATTAACTCGTCATTTAACATTAGGTATATCTCCTAATGCTGTCCCTCTCCCCACCCCACAACAGTCCCCGGAGTGTGATGTTCCCCTTCCTGTGTCCATGTGTTCTCATTGTTCAATTCCCACCTATGAGTGAGAACATGTGGTGTTTGGTTTTTGTCCTTGTGACAGTTTACTGAGAATGATGGTTTCCAGCTTCATCCATGTCCCTACAAAGGACATGAACTCATCCTTTTTTATGGCTGCATAGTATTCCATGGTGTATATGTGCCACATTTTCTTAATCCAGTCTATCACTGATGGACATTTGGGTTGGTTCCAAGTCTTTGCTATTGTGAATAGTGCCTCAGTAAACATATGTGTGCATGTGTCTTTATAGTAGCAACGATTTATAATCCTTTGGGTATATGCCCAGTAATGGGATGGCTGGGTCAAATGGTATTTCTAGTTCTAGATCCCTGAGAAATCGCCACACTGACTTCCACAACGGTTGAACTAGTTTACAGTCCCACCAACAGTGTAAAAGTGTTCCTATTTATCCATTTATCCACATCCTCTCCAGCACCTGTTGTTTCCTGACTTTTTAATGATGGCCATTCTAACTGGTGTGAGATGGTATCTCACTGTGGTTTTGATTTGCATTTCTCTGATGGCCAGTGATGATGAGCATTTTTTCATGTGTTTTTTGGCTGCATAAATGTCTTCTTTTGAGAAGTGTCTTTTCATGTCCTTCACCCACTTTCTGATGGGGTTGTTTGTTTTTTTCTTGTAAATTTGTTTGAGTTCATTGTAGATTCTGGATATTAGCCCTTTGTCAGATGAGTAGGTTGTGAAAATTTTCTCCCTTTCTGTAGGTTGCCTGTTCACTCTGATGGTGGTTTCTTTTGCTGTGCAGAAGCTCTTGAGTTTAATTAGATCCCATTTGTCAATTTTGGCTTTTGTTGCCATTGCTTTTGGTGTTTTAGACATGAAATCCTTGCCCATGCCTATGTCCTGAATGGTATTACCTAGGTTTTCTTCTAGGGTTTGTATGGTTTTAGGTCTAACATGTAAGTCTTTAATCCATCTTGAATTAGTTTTTGTATAAGGTGTAAGGAAGGGATCCAGTTTCAGCTTTCTCCATATGGCTAGCCAGTTTTCCCAGCACCATTTATTAAATAGGGAATCCTTTCCCCATTTCTTGTTTTTGTCAGGTTTGTCAAAGATCAGATGGTTGTAGATGTGTGGTGTTATTTCTGAGGGCTCTGTTCTGTTCCATTGGTCTATATCTCTGTTTTGGTACCAGAGAAATTCTTTTATATATTTTTAAGACATTATCACATCAAGGTATTTTGGTGTGATTTCCAGCAGAATCGGCTAGAAAATGTTTTTTTTTAAAAAAAGAAAATGTGATTTGAGTATTTGATGATCATCACTGACTATAACTATAAATCATTTCCATGCTCTTATAATCCAAAAACTACCTGTGGGAAAATTATTAGCAATCACATCTATGCTGAATGTTCATTCATACATAAATTAAAAAGCATTTTCACACAGAGACCTGATTTTTGTGTACATCAGAAATAGAATAAAACCTAATATGGGTATTGTATTAATAATCCCATGTGGTGAAGGAACGATTAACTATATCTGTAACCATAATCTTGAGAAATATCTTACCTTTTAGTAAATAATAAAACCCATCTGCTGTTGCATCTCTCTGAGGTTTATAAAATTATGCTAGGGTTAGTTATTTTAATCAGCACAGGACATTTTGGCCCCGGATCTGTTGTCTTCTGGGAAAACATTGGCTTCCACAGAAGGTGGTCGTTTCGAAGGCTGGCAGCGATTTCTGCTGGTGACTGTCACCGAGGATTTTCATCCCTAACAATGGGAAGTGTAAATATAATCTGACTGCTGTGGCTAATTTGGGTCCCTTTACAACCGTAAATAACTAGTCCAAGGTTTTTGCTTAAGGTGTCACACCAATGTTACAACTCTTTTGAATTTTTTCAAGTCAGGAATAGACATCTCCTTCTTACTGCTGTGTGAAAGATAATTAATAGATCTTGTCTGTGACTCTTAACTTGGAAAAATGATTTGTTATGGGCAGAGAAATAACAGAGAATAAGAAATCTCAAACTTCGCCATCTCATGATCATCCCTGTTCCCACCTTGGAATTTGATTTAATGTTCTTTCACCTTGGACAGCGGTCAGTGTTTCAACATTAGAAATCCTAGAAGCATGTTCTTGCTATAGTTTCACCCCAAGGACAAGATTATTGCAAAACTCCACTCGATTTGAGGATTTTATTTTCCCTGGTATGATTTGCAGCCACCTGGAAAATGCCATGTTTATTTATGTTATTCTTCTTTATAAAGATTGCGAAAAATCAATGTCAAGGTGAATTCACATGTGCAAATTCTCAGCAACAAGTTAATTTAATGTCAAAGTTTAAAAAAAATGTCGTTATCATTCCTAAAACCAATTTTAGAAGCTGGAATTGTTTTACTGAATAAATTCAGGTAAAGTGCATGCTTCCTTTGAACACCTGCATCCTGCATCTCATGGTCAGCAACCAAGTTAATAATTAGGAAACACATCGCATTTCAGCTGAGTTGTTTGAGCTCTCTGTGTTTAAGTATAGTCTCATTATTCAGATTGTTTTTTTCTTTTTTTGGTAAGATGTATTTTTTACTTTTAAAGGAACCTGTAGTCATTGTTTACTCTGTAACTAAAGGTGGACACAGATATAAAATATTGCTTGCCTGTATTTTCTATATTTGACCAGGAGTTATTAACAGAGTTGTTTGATAGTAGAGACATGTTCTGTTGAAATTTGTGAAAAAAACATATTTTATCTAGATGAACCTGTTTACCAAATACTTTTTGGATATACAGCTGGAAGCACCAGAAATTTCCCTCCTGGAGAAAGTAAAGTCACACTTTTTAATTGTGTTAGTTCTATGCAGCTGCTGTAACAAATTACCTCTAATGGCTTGGTGGCTAAAACCCCAGAAATCCATTATCTTAAATTATGTATCTTAGAAATTCAACAAGGGTCTCAGTGGGCTGAAATCGAGGTATCAGCAGGACTGAATTCCTTTCTGGAGGTTCTACAGGGTCCATTTCCTTTCTTTTTCTATCCGGCAGGGGCCACCCGCATTCCTTTGGTCCCACAGCATCCTCAAAGCCAGCAACACTGCTCTCTCTGTTTCTTTCTTCCATAGTCACATCTCCCTCTGACTCTCGCTCTTCAGCTTCTCTTTCCCATTTTAAAGACCATTCTGATGTCACTGGGCTTGCTGGGATGACTCTAAATAATCTACCTATTTTGAGGCCAATTGGCTAGCAATCTTAACTTTCCCTGTGCCATGTAACCTAACATATTCACAGGTGTACAGAGATTAGAATGCGGACATTCTTGGGGGATATGGCCTAGTTCTGCCCACCACAAAGATGGAGCCAACTCTTAAAACAATCTTTGAAAGGCATAACTGATTTTTGGGTGCAACAGTAAAATTTAAATATTAATAAGATAATCAAAACAGCACGTCTAAAATAATTTGTTTTAAAAGTTAACTTACAAATTTCAATTGAAACATATTTTTTTTTTTATCAGAAATCCTAGCAGAGTTATATGCTGTCCGACTACTTCACTAATGTGATCCCCAAACAATTACAGGTGTACGAGTCACTGTAGTTTTACGACATTAGCAAAACTTTGTACCAGGTTTTGTCAGTCACAAAACGCGAAATTTCAAATCCAAGTTTCTCCCTCCTTCATTGATAAAAAGTGAAGTCAATACTCAGTCTTACCTGGCATTCTTCTTCTTACTTGGGTTATAGGCCTGTGTTCTAGATGCAAAGGAAATTGGGTTTTTGCTTTCATCTTAGAGAAGAATTTATAAGGTGAAATTTTCCCAGACACAGGCACAGTATTCAAAGAAATGCAGATCAAAAAGCATGAACAGTGTTAGCTATAGGGCTGTCAGAACGGAATCGTTGCTTGACCCTAGCAAATCATAGCTTTGTTCTGTTTTCCCCCAGATAATGGTGAGAAATCACAGAAAACATTTGGGGAGATTTCAAAATTGTTAAAATCATATATGTTGGAGTTAATATAGGAGAAAATTATGCCTACTGATACTAATATTTGTCTATGCCATTTTTAACAATCAGAGTTCATTTAAGTGATTTTCTATTCATAAGTAAGAAATCTATTACTGTAAGTTCTTGATTAAGCTTATTAGATTCATTCATTCTAAAAGCCTGGTTACATTTTGTCACATATCAGCTCATTTAAACAACTGATACTCAAATACTTAACCTATGTTTATGCAAGGTAACACTAGCTATAGTCTTTAAAGAGGGAATGAGTCACCATACTTGGCAGCTATGCAAAAGTTTTGCATTGTTAATCATGAGCGTAATGTAATGTGGCAGAGGGCATGGGGCCTTTTGAGTTACTGGGCGAAGTCTAAAAATAGCTGCCATTCACTGAGTCCAGACCGTAGACGTTGCTCTGAGAATTTTTTTATGCTGCCCTCCTCCCCCGCTTTTTTTTTTTTTGAGGCGGAGTCTCACTCTGTCACCCAGGTTGGAGTGCAGTGGCACAATCTTGGCTCACTGCAAACTCCACCTCCCGGGTTCACGCCATTCTCCTGCCTCAGCCTCCAAGTAGCTGGGACTACAGGCGCCACCACCACGCCCGGCTAATTTTTTTGTATTTTTAGTAGAGACGGGGTTTCACCGTGGTCTCGATCTCCTGACCTCGTGATCCGCTCGCCTCAGCCTCCCAAAGTGCTGGGATTACAAGCGTGAGCCACCGCGCCCGGCCTTTTTTTTTTTTTTTTTTTGAGACAGAGTCTCACTTTGCTGCCCAGGCTGGAGTGCAGTGGTGCAACGGTGGCTGACTGCAGTCTTGACTCCCTTTGGGCTCAAGCAATCCTCCCACCTCAGACCCCCAGGTAGCTGAGACTGCAGGTGTTGCCACCACACATGACCAATTTTATTATTTTTTTTGTAGAGATGAGACCTCACTCTGCGATCCAGGCTTGTCTTGAACTCCTGGCCTCAAGCTATCCTCCCATTTCGACCTCCCAAAGTGCTGGCAATACAGGCATAAGCCACTGTACCCAGCCTGTGTTAACTTTTCTTTCTACCAAACTTTTGAGATAGGTGCTAAGCTTATTCATATACTGAGATGTAACTTGACAAAGGTCACTCAGCAGACTTATGGCAGAGTAAAATCTCTGTACATCTGTTTTGTCTCCTGTGTACATGTGCTTTGTTTAATACCCTACCTTTAAGTGGAATTGGTGTGTGTGAATATAACTAAGCAAATTATACCACAAGAGTGATCCTCTTGGGATTATTTCTTGTTACATAAGCCTCCCTTATAGCAGGCTGGAGAGTTTCCTCTAGCTTTAGAGAAGTAAGCTGCTATGTGTTGAGAGGGCCATATGGCTTGGATCTGAAGGTGGCCTCCAAGAGCTGAAAGCAACTCTCGTTGACAACCAGCAGAGAAACAGGGACGTCAGTCCTCTAACTGCAAGAAGCTGAGTTCTGCCATCAATCAGAATGAGACTGGAAAAAGACCTCCGAGTTTCATGTGAGAATTGCAGACCGGTTGACACCTTGATTTCAGACTTGTGAGACCCAGAGCAGAGGATGCAGTTGAGTCACACACTCAGATTCCTGACCCATGGAAAATGTGAAATAATACACTTGTGTTGTGTTACACTTCTAATTTTGTTGTAATCTGTTATGCAGCAAGAGGAAACTGACATATTATGAAGGTTACACAGCTGATGAGGAGTTAAGTATTTTGCTGAGGAAGCTCAGCTGCAAATCCTCTGGCCTCTCCCATTATAGATGGTTGCCTTCAAATTCGAGGACTCAGCCGTGAACCAGTCCAGGGAACTAGCACAACCCTTGTCCTCTGGGCCAAGCTCCTAGGTAGTTCCACTCTCATTAGAGAATTACGGTTTGGTCCTCTGATGACCAAATTTAAAGACAAATTATTGGTGATTTGAAATTTATCTGAATGCTAATATATGATTAGCTCTAACAATCCTTAAAAAGAAAGAAAGATTTTCTAATAATTACTTTTATTCCTTTAGCAAATATAAGTACATCTGAATCAGGTCTTTTAAACTGATTTTCTTTTAATGAAAATAAAAGTTGGGGGCCTGAAAGAATACATACAATGTAAAAGCACAATCGAGCTAAGATATTTGAGGAAGTGTCTATTCAGGGCAGCTTGAATCTATGCTCCTGGAAATAACATTTTAAAAATAAAAAAGAGAAAGATCTAAATATTTTAAAGGGTGTATGTACCTAATAATACCTATCTTTTCCAATTTTATTTCAAATGTGCCATGCTGCCATAAAATAAAGGTAAGTTTTTTTTCTTTGTTTGTTTGTGTTTGACTTGTATATCTTTATCACAGGAGTATAACAAAGATTATATGTATAGTCATTAATCAATTTGCATTCCAGATTGTTATTATATATATATTTGCATTCCAGATTGTCCATATATAGGGAAATAGATAAGTTGAAACAACTTTCAGAAAGAAATGAAGCAAAAGTGGTTAATAAATATAATAGCATAAAAATTATTGTAAGAAACCGAAAGATTTGTAGCCCGTAAAGATTTCATTAATGTGGTGAGAGACACAGGCTCCGTATCTCTCTGTTGTCAGAGTTAACTTGATTTCCTCACAAAAAAGTGCTTTCAACAATCATTGTGGTTGCTTATCCTAGAATTATAGAATATGTTTTTCTTTGCTCAATTGTAAAGTAGTAATTAGTGCTTATTCTCAGGATATTTTAAATAATGTGCGAGAACAATTTACAATCTCAAGGAAGATGACTGCAAAGCGGCTTTTAAAACACTGTGTATATGATTCAAAAATCATTGGTAAAGACATAACAATCGTGTTGTGTTGAATACTTACTTCCAAATCGATGCCAAAGATTGTTGGCCACTAGTTAACCATATTTTGAACTATAAGAAACAAAATCTTTGGCAAATTCTGTCTGTAAAAGCATCAGAAACCTAAAAAGCCTCTACTTAGAAAATGAAATTTCCCTTATAATAACCTTTCCTCCAAAGGGTTATATTTTTGTAATGTTATGGAAGAAATAAAAATTATTTGACAAAGTAAAATTTTAAATGCCTAAAAATACAGCCTGATATGAGTTTTCACATTCATACCAATTTTTAAACTAAATATAAGCATGTGTATATATATATACACTCACATATATGCTGCCATTTGTAGTTTTACTTAGACATGTTGATTCAGTGCAGTGGTTATTCCAAATTTTGTCTGAAATATTTTAGATTAACTATTTAGAGAATAGTCCCTGTATTGAAAAATTGTCCATCCCATGGCAGTGCAGATGATAAGCTTTCTGTACTTCTGTATTATTCCCTGCTCTCAACAGCTGCTCTTAATTGAACCCTAGGTACGATTTAGGATTGTTTTCTTTTGCTTTGTTGTTCTAAGAATTCTCACTTTAAATCCGTCTAAGGTTACAACAGCCTCTTATCATGTAGCTTTCGTACAAATGTGACATGGTCTCATTATATTTCTGCCAATGGATTTTATCGCTTTAATAATCCTTTGCAATATTTATAGAATGTCATGATGAATCATATTATATTTATCATATCACACAATAAATAGCATGACATGCTAATAAATCATTCCAGTTTGGAGAGTGTTGAAATTATTCTTTGTAAGCTTACATCAAAATGATTAGTCAGCATCCAGTCTCTGCATTAAATCTGTAGTCTTACACCAATTTATAACTTAGAATGGATAATGCAAATGAATACTCAAAATTATTTAATTATTTGCTAATATTTTATATAAGTTAACTTCTTTAGTTGTACAAAATACTAAATTACGGAACCAAATATTTTTTATAATGAACCATTTTCTTAAGAATAATACAATAGACATAAGTCTAATAAGACTTTGCAAAAATTGAGATGTTTGTTGAACATTTTTCAAATTAGCAAGAATAAATTTAAGAGAAAACTTTATTTTAAGGATATTAGAATCCACAGAGAAGAAAGGAATAGAGAAATATGATTTAGTCTG
This sequence comes from Symphalangus syndactylus, assembly GCF_028878055.3. NCBI lineage: Eukaryota > Metazoa > Chordata > Mammalia > Primates > Hylobatidae > Symphalangus > Symphalangus syndactylus. Next base: position 94,562,540 of record NC_072434.2, on the reverse strand, counting down.
CCAATTTTATATGTGAAAAAACATAGGCTCACCTATGTTAAGGAATGCAATCAGTTAGACTGACAAAGAAATGAAATTAGAAATTAGGTTTTCAGACATTTATCTTAGTGGTACTTTATAATAAGTTCTTTTCTGTTCTCTTTAAAATTTCATGTTGAGTTTTAAGAATTTAAGAAATAATATATAAGTATTAAAAGATAATTAAGCTGATAGATATAATCAATCAAGTTAGCTTAGATTGCATCAGAATCTTTTGGAATCCGGGTGTTATCTTCTTGGCTGCGTGTTTGAAGCCAGCAATTTCTTTTCAATTGTCTTTTGCCTTAATGTGAATTCTTTAGTAGCTCTTTCGAAACAAAGACACTTTCCATGGACAAATACGAGTCTCCAGCTCGATGACTGTAGGGTTCCTGAGGTTGTGTGGCTGACACAGGAAGCCCGAGGCAATAGCTGAGCAAAGTGGTTCAGGTTGTGAATTCTGGAGTCGGCTTTTTTGGTTTGAATCCCAGATTAGACACAAATCAGTAATGTGATCACAGGCCAGTTATCTGATTTTTCTAAGCCCCAGTTCCCTTCTGTTAAAAATGGGGATAATAAAGAATACAACACAGCTCACATCTGTTGTATGATTAATTATTGTATATCAAGATCAAAGGAGGACAATATCTGCATAATAATCAGCAAATAACAGCTATTGTGTATACTAGTAACAGGGACTAAGAGGAATCTTTCTGAACAAATGTTTGGAAAACATGGTAGAGATTGGCAGCCAAATTTAGTCAAATAGTTTACAGAATTCCTGCGATTCACTGCTTTTCTTTACAATAGATACCAGAGCCTTGGAAATGTTTTTTTTAAAAAAAACTATTGTTTACCTAAAGATCCATAAATATATCAGGCTCCGCACAATTAAGTAGAAAAAGAATCTTTTTTATATTATTATTATCCTGTAGCATTTATCTGTACTTGGTGTCATATCAAAAACCTTTGCGAGAGGGCCTGGTTTCTTCCAATTACAAAGTAGGAAATGTATTTATTTTGTAAACTTTCACCAGTGCTCTAGTTACCAGTATTTATTTTTGCCTTCTAGTCTTACGAGAAATCTCACTGAAAACTACAATACCCTCTAGTGTACATGATTGCATATAGTGTAAACATTGTTGTTTTAGGATTTTTATGCAAAGTAGTAAAAATTTGAGGTTAAGCCCTAAAATATCATTTTATTCATTTATCTGGCAAACTTACTGAACATGTAATATGTGATGGATAGTAATTTAGCTGCTGGATATATAGCAGTGAACGACGGGTAAAAATTTGTGTTCTCTTAAAATCTAAAGGGGTAAGACAATTATCAAAGAAAATATTTAAAACTCTTAATATGTCGTGTATTGGTGAGTGCTAAGGAGAAGAAGTACACGTGGAGGGTGGAGGGTTACAAGGTCAGGAAAGACTTCATTAAGCAGGTGAAATGTGAGCAAAGGCACAAATGAAAAGAGAAGGCAAGCCCTGCAGAATAGCCTAGTTGTTAAGAGCACAGACTTTGCAGGTACAGAGGCGTGCAGGTGTCTGGTGTGTTTGAGGGAGGGTAAGGAGTTCTGTCTGACTGGGCTGTAGTCAGCAAAAGGACAGTGAGAGCAGAAGGGGACAGCGGGGTAATGGAGCCAAATTACATAGTTCCTTGTAGGCCTCCGTAACACCTCAGGCTTTTACTTTGAATGAGATGGAAAGCCACTGAGGAGTTTGTAACCAGCCATACCTTATGGTCTGGTTTAATACGAGAAACTGTCACTGTGGGTGCCATGGAGAAGGTGCCCTAAGAGGCCACAGTGTGTTCATAGGAAATGCTAAGCCTTCTACCTGTGTGCCAGACACTGTCACCTCTCACCTAATGCAGGAACATCATTCCCCCAACTTTTCCCTTTCTTCTGCATCATCAATTCTCCTCTTGCTAATTAATAATATTCTTCATATGCAAACATGCTACAATTATTCTTATTTTAAAATACCTTTCCACATTCTACAAATCTCTCAAGATACTGCCTCCGTTCTCTGATCCTCAGAGCAAAACTCCATGCACCCATTATACCCAAATCCTTTCATCTTGGTTTTTAAAGATTCCACCCCAATCTGCCTTCTCCTTTTCTACTGTCCAAAATTTGTTGTTGCCAAGGACAACATTGATCTCCATATTCTTCAACTTTTAGTCCTTTTCACAGAATTTGACACAGGTAATCACTGACTTCTCCTTGAAACATGTTTGTCACCTGGGTTCCAGGTCACAGTATTGTCAGTTCCATTCACCTTGTTACAGCTGCTGCTTCCTGCGTTCCTTCGTTCACCACCATCTTCCTGATTTCTCAGTTACAGCACAGAAGGGATGATTCTGGCATTTATTTACTTTATTTAAATGCATTTTCTTTTTTATCTCAGATGGTGTCATGCTTTAACTCCTATGCGTATACTGCCGATTTTCAAGTGTTTAATCCCCAGCCTTCATTGTGCTGTAGAACTCTAGAATTGTACATTGAGCCACCTAGTTGATATCACTTCTTGAAATCTAATAAGTAACTCAAGGTTATTATTTGCAAAATTGACCCTCTGATTTTCTCCCTAAACCTGGTTCTGCCGCAACTTGGCCAGCTCAATAAATGACAGTTTTATTCTTCGATAATTTAAACCAAACTCTATGAAGTTATCCTTACCTGCTATTTCTAGTTTTCCCAGATTCAATCCATCAGGAAATCCTGCAAGTCTACTTTTAAACTGAATGCCTGTTGAGGTAATTTGCACTGACACTACTTGGTATAAACCACCATCAGCTCTCAATGGAATATTGCCTTAGTTTCCTGTTTGCGTCTAGAGCTGATGAAGCCAGACAGCAGGCTGATGGCTAGTTTTTTTTTTTTCCTGAAAGAAATAAATTATTGTAATTTGGTGGGTCTTAAATAACTGACTTAGAAATTATGTAATCTCATTAAAATTCCTACACTATTTTTTAATGAAAATTAGAAACATCCTAAACTTTGTTTAGTAAAGTCTTGACAAGTTCTTTCTGTGTGAGTTTTAATGGCGAAATCTTGTTCAAGAACAAAGAACACGTTCAGACGTGTTAGGTAAGGGAAGGTCTAAGCTAAACTCAGAGAGAAGAGGCCTATTGCTTTATTTGAATTTGTGATTCTTTGAGATTCTTAATGTCACAAAAACAAGTATAAAAAGAAACCATACAAATACCTCATTAGCCATCTAGTTTTTAATATGCTGTCTAACCAAGGGTTGCATTTCTTGAGTCAAAGGTAGCATTTTATGATTCATAGTTTCTACCATTGCTAAAATTTTAAATTTGGTCTTAACATTTGATTGGTTCTCTTTCATAATTGCAATTTCAGGGCCTATAGTTTGTCTGGGTTGATAATTATTCAGATGAATGATTTATCCATTTAGATAAACATCAACTGGTTCTAATAATTTGCAGTTACTGTTTATGTCAGGTTGCTTAATCATAAATGCTTTCTTGAGACCCCCTCTTTGTCAAAACTGTTCTTTAGATTCCCACAAAACACTTTTGGAGTTAGAATTTTCCCTATCATTTCTAAAGATAAATGGAAGAACTCAGAAATTAATTTGACCTCTTTGCTGCCTTGCCATCCTGCTTAATTACTACAGAGTTAACTATAAAAGCTATTATCTCATCAGTAACTATCTAATTTATAATATCCTATATTGAGTATAAAATGTATGAACTGGTTGGGTTATCTGGCTTTATGTTACATAATTGCCCATTCAAATTTTTATTTCAACCTGGTTTATGTGCTTTGCGACATTTCGGATATATTCGTATTTTTATGTATTTCTCGTTTTAGTAGAGACTGATGTTCTTAAATACAAGCTTTTACTTTGATTTTTATCAGCATTGTGAGCAATTTGCTCATTTTCTAATCGGACGTTTTCAGGTCATAGAAAAATTAAGGAATGATATTGTCATTTAAATTCACTAAGAGAGTTGGAAACACCAGTAGTGATTTACAAGTTAAGGAAAGTAAACAGACGCTTTAAAAATATATATTTTTTAATGATTATATTATTATTAATTGAAAGCTGATTTTTAGGAATGGAAACAAATGTAGATTTGTGGGTTCTTAATGTCAAGCTAACACCTGTTTCTGGTAGTTTAATTTACTTTGGTTCACTGTCTTCTTCATGTAAGAGTAAAAACTGTTTTGTGGAACACACTTCAGTACCAAGAAAAGCTTGTTAATAGCTGTTCTACAGTATATATTCTCAAATTCGTGTCATGCCACATCTTTTCATATGTTGTAAGTCAGTGGTTTAGGACATTAAAAAATGATGTTTCTCAAAACACTTGTTATTTTCTCACACATACTGTGTTCTAGCATTCTAGAAGTGTTTTGGTAGATTTAAAGATTGGTTTGCTCTGTCACACTATAATCTAACAAAGTTTTCTTTGGCTTTTAAATCTAATCTCTGAGGCTGGATAGTAGGCTTTCTTTCCCCCACAAAAAAACTCTTCGTTGGATTTTTTTTCCTTGAGGCATATCAAATTCTTATTTCCTTTAGGTTATAAATAAATAGAGACTCAAAACATTGTGTCAAAACTTTTTCATATTTTACCCCCTATTTTGTGGAGAAATGTTTCGAAAAGTAGCCAATGCTATATTTCTTAGTTGTATTTTATTTTTATTTTTACTTCATATTATGTTGAATATAAAATAAAACTTGAGAGATGCATTTACCAGTTTATTCAATAAGGCCTTTTCTTTATATATACTCCTAGATAAATTTTAGCAGGAAAGTCAGAAACTTGTACTAAATTAAAGCTTAGTTTTTTTTTTGTTTTTTTTTTTAAGACCTACAAACTCCTCTTGTATCAGCACACTTCATATTATGGCTTAAGCTGTTATCAGAAATACTATTTCTTAATATCATATATTATTTTTAAAGCGCAAAAATTTAATACAGCTCTATTTATTAAGACCCTCACAGATCAAGAGCTGAGGGTGTTTATAAATGAAACATAAAAGATGACAGACATAGGGCCAGTGGTCTCGAGCAATGTCCATGAAACCCCAGTGCAGGAATGCAGGCAGGCCTCAGAGGTAGTAAAGTTATACTAAGAAGTAGAAAGTTGACAATTGTATCTCTACCTATTCAGACCTCTGTTTCCTCATTTGTCAAATGAAATCAATAATAGAAAGTACCTCCCAGGACAAACGATGGGATGGATATAAAGCATTCTTACACTTTAGCACATAATAATTTTTCAGTGTTCCACAAGAAACCTTTATTTTGATTTATTTTATTTTGTCCCTATTCTTTCCCCAGTCACTTGAAATGTTGGAATGAAGGTGAGGGGACTGATCTGCTTACTGCTCTTGTGTTGTGGCTGAAATTTGTAGGGGAGGCTGCTCTCCATAATTAAGTCTAGTATCATTGTTTCATATGTGTGCCTTTAATATTTTTAAAACATTTATTTAAAAACTTAAGCCTAACTGATTTGTGAACTTCTCAGAATGAGTATTCTTCTGAAAATGTTAAATTAATAAGAAAATTAAGCACAATATAAGGAAGACATTTATATAAAAACTGAACAATAAGTTAAATTGGAGTGTAGTCAAAGGCACTTGGGATGCTAGAGCTGTTATAAGTGAGCTTTCAATTTATGTCAAGAGTCCTGGTAGATGGAAGATTAAGAGTCTTTGTATCTTACCATCTTATAAAGTAAGTTATACGGGTTCAACTAGAGAGATAAGCAGTGTCCTGACAAACGTGAATACGGGTTCCCTTTTAAAAATGTTTCTAATAAAGGCATTGCGTTGAGCTTGCCTCCAATGTGGCATCTCGGTGGAGACCTGAAGCTGAGGCTCCAGGTCCGTGGAGGTCATTTCTCACTCTTCAGTTCCATCAGATGATGTGCCAGGGGTTAGGAGAAGCTACACCCCGTCTCACATTTCAACTCTGCTGCAATGAGAAGGAAATAAGCCAAGGAAAATGCCTTACTGCGTTAAGGCAGGGGCAAGAGAGAAGAAGAGCACCATGGTTTGCTCATGATTAAAAAATATTCAGCCAGATGGCCCACAAGTAAATGTGGCCCAATTAATTGGTAATGTGTAATCAGATTAGAATCTCTTGCCTTCTTAGAGGAGTAAGAAATGGGCAAAGATATGGACAGAGGTGCCAAACATATCTTCTTTCTTAATTTCTCATCAGGAAAAATGTTGATTATGAGTAAAAAGGAAGGAATTAATTGAAGTTAAACTAATATTAAGTGAGATGGATCAATATGTTAGGTTAAATACTTGTCATTAATCTGGAGGAATTAGTATAAAGTAAAATATAAGACTGTTCATTGTAAAATAGTCAATAAAATGAATATAAAGGCACATAGCCCACATATGCTAGTTTTTTAATGAAAAAGGAAAGTTCTGTTTCAGATATGGCCCTTCAAAATATATGTAAAGAAGACACAAAATAAATTGATCAAAAAATGGTAAAGTAACATGTCAGATTACTTTTAAAAATTGTTCCTTTAAGCAAAAGTTAATGAAATGGTGGTAGTTGCATATAAAGAAAGAAATATGTGACAATAGGGTCTTTCATATTCACTAGAAACATACTTGGGGATGAGACTTAACCCATAAGGCATGAATACGAACAGAAATGGAAGACATTCAGACACAAGTGATCATTTGTGAGACATGAGATTGGTCGTATTTATCCTGCTGAGTTCTTTGTTGAAACGACATTGCTTCCCCACATGATATTTCCCACAGCCCGTCTGAATTACGCTGTGTGGAGCCGTGTCACCCAGGCTTTCTGTGCCAGGGCCACCGTGTGATGGCTCATCCAGTATCTACTATCCACTAGCCAGTAACTTCCAAGGCGGAGAGTGGCCAGGGGAGGAAGAAAGATTATGTCATTATTACCAGGAAGGCAAGGTACACTGGTGATATCTACAGCCTGAATGTTTCTACAGGAAGAGTGTTTCAGAAAGGCTCAATCAAAAATATAGTTCAACTCATTTAGTTGAATGCAAAGAACAGAACGAAGTTTCACAGAATGCTTCTGTGTAGTTTAGATTTGAATATATTCCTTTTTCACTATTACCCTCTTAGCGCTCCGAATGTCCACTTGCATTTTCTACAGAAAGAGTGTTCAGAACTGCGCAATCAAAAGTATGGTTTAATTCTGTTAGCTGAATGCACATATCAGAAATAAGTTTCACACAATGCTTCTGTGTAGTTTTTATTTGAAGATATTATTTTTCCCAATATAGGCCTCTTAGCGCGCAGAATGTCCAATTGCAGTTTCTACAGAAAGAGTGTTTCAGAACGGCTCAATCAAAAGTAAGGTTCAACACTGTTAGTTGAATGCACAGAACAGAAAGAAGTTTCATACAATGCTTCTGTGTAGTTTATATTTGAACATATTCCTTTTTCCACTGTTACCCACTTAGCGCTCCGAATGTCCAGTTGCATTTTCTACAGACAGAGTGTTTCAAAACTGCTCAATCAAAAGTATGGTTTAACTCTGTTAGCTCAATGCTCAGATCAGAAAGAAGTTTCACAGAATGCTTCTGTGTAGTTTATATTTGAATATATTCCTTTTTCCACTACTACCCTCTTAGCGCTCCAAATGTCCAGTTGCATTTTCTACAGAAAGAGTGTTCAGAACTGCTCAATCAAAAGTATGGTTTAACTCTGTTAGCTGAATGCACAGATCAGAAAGAAGTTTCACAGAATGATTCTGTGTAGTTGATATTTGAAGATATTACTTTTTCCACTATTACCCTCTTAGCGCTCCGAATCTCCACTTGCATTTTCTACAGAAAGAGTGTTTCAGAACGGCTCAATCAAAACTAAGGTTCAACTCTTTTAGTTGAATGCACAGAACAGAAAGAAGTTTCACAGAATGCTTCAGTGTAGTATTTAGTTGAAGATATTCCTTTTTCGACTATTACCGTCTTAGCGCTCCGAATGTCCACTGGCAGTTTCTACACAAAGAGTGTTTCAGAACTGCTACTTCAAAAGTAAGGCTCAGCTCTGTTAGTTGAATGCAGAGAACAGAAAGGAGTTTCAGAGAATGCTTCTGTGTAGTTTTTATTTGGAGATATTCCATTTTCCACTATTACAATCTTAGCGCTCCGAATGTCCACTTGCATTTTCTACAGAAAGAGTGGTCAGAACTGCTCAATCAAAAGAATGGTTTAACTCTGTTAGCTGTATGAACAGATCAGAAAGAAGTTTCACAGAATGCTTCTGTGTAGTTTTTATTTGAAGAAATTCTTTTTCCCAATATAGGCCACTTAGCGCTCTGAATGTCCAATTGCAGTATCTACAGAAAGAGTGTTACAGAACTGTTCAATCAAAAATAAGGTTCAATAGTGTTAGTTGAATGCACAGAACAGAAAGAAGTTTCATACAATGCTTCTGTGTAGTTTATATTTGAAGATATTCCTTTTTCCACTATTACCCACTTAGCGCTCCAAATGTCCAGTTGCATTATCTACCGAAAGAGTGTTTCAGAACTGCTCAATCAAAAGTAAGGTTCAACTCTTTTAGTTGAATGCACAGAACAGAAAGAAGTTTCACAGAATGCTTCTGTGTAGTATTTAGTTGAAGATATTCCTTTTTCGACTATTACCCTCTTAGCGCTCTGAATTTCCACTGGCAGTTTCTACACAAAGAGTGTTTCAGAACTGCTCCTTCAAAAGTAAGGCTCAGCTCTGTTAGTTGAATGCAGAGAACAGAAAGAAGTTTCAGAGAATGCTTCTGTGTAGTTTTTATTTGGAGATATTCTTTTTTCCACTATTACTATCTTAGCGCTCCAAATGTCCACTTGCATTTTCTACAGAAAGAGTGTTTCAGAACGGCTCAATCAAAACTAAGTTTCAACACTTTTAGTTGAATGCACAGAACAGAAACAAGTTTCACAGAATGCTTCTCTGTAGTTTTTATTTGTAGATATTCTTTTTCCCAATATAGGCCTCTTAGCGCTCAGAATGTCCAATTGCATTTTCTACAGAAAGAGTGTTCCAGAACGGCTCAATCAAAAGCAAGGTTCAACTCTGTTAGTTGAATGCACAGAACAGAAAGAAGTTTCATACAATGCTTCTGTGTAGTTTATACTTGAACATATTCTTTTTTCCACTATTACCCACTTAGCGCTACGAATGTCCAGTTGCATTTTCTACAGACAGAGTGTTTCAAAACTGCTCAATCAAAAGTATGGTTTAACTCTGTTAGCTGAATGCTCAGATCAGAAAGAAGTTTCACAGAATGCTTCTGTGTAGTTTATATTTGAATATATTCCTTTTTCCACTACTACTCTCTTAGCGCTCCAAATGTCCAGTTGCATTTTCTACAGAAAGAGTGTTCAGATCTGCTCAATCAAAAGTATGGTTTAACTCTGTTAGCTGAATGCACAGATCAGAAAGAAGTTTCACAGAATGATTCTGTGTAGTTTATATATGGAGACATTCCTTTTTCCACTATTACCCTCTTAGCGCTCCGAATCTCCACTTGCATTTTCTACAGAAAGAGTGTTTCAGAACGGCTCAATCAAAACTAAGGTTCAATTCTTTTAGTTGAACAAACAGAACAGAAAGAAGTTTCACACAATTCTTCTGTGTAGTTTTTATTTGTAGACATTCTTTTTCCCAATATAGGCCTCTTAGCGCTCAGAATGTCCAATTGCAGTTTCTACAGAAAGAGTGTTTCAGAACGGCTCAATCAAAAGTAAGGTTCAACTCTGTTAGTTGAATGCACAGAACAGAAAGAAGTTTCATACAATGCTTCTGTGTAGTTTATATTTGAACATATTTTTTTTCCACTATTACCCACTTAGCGCTACGAATGTCCAGTTGCATTTTCTACAGACAGAGTGTTTCAAAACTGCTCAATCAAAAGTAAGGTTTAACTCTGTTAGCTGAATGCTCAGATCAGAAAGAAGTTTCACAGAATGCTTCTGTGTAGTTTATATTTGAATATATTCCTTTTTCCACTACTACGCTCTTAGCGCGCCAAATGTCCAGTTGCATTTTCTACAGAAAGAGTGTTCAGATCTGCTCAATCAAAAGTATGGTTTAACTCTGTTAGCTGAATGCACAGATCAGAAAGAAGTTTCACCGAATGATTCTGTGTAGTTTATATTTGAAGACATTCCTTTTTCCACTATTACCCTCTTAGCGCTCCGAATCTCCACTTGCATTTTCTATAAAAAGAGTGTTTCATAACTGCTCAATCAAAAATATGTTTTATCTCTGTTTACTGAATTTACAGATCAGAAATAAGTTTCACAGAATGCATCTGTGTAGTTTTTATTTGAAGATATTTTTTTCCCAATGTAGGCCTCTTAGCGCTTAGCATGTCCAATTGCGGTTTCTACAGAAAGAGTGTTTCAGAACGGCTCAATCAAAAGTAAGGTTCAACTCTGTTAGTTGCATGCACAGAACAGAAAGAATTTTCACAGAATGCTACTGTGTAGTTTATATTTGAATATATTCCTTTTTCCACTATTACCCTCTTAGCGCTCCGAATGTCCACTTGCATTTTCTACAGAAAGAGTGTTCAGAACTGCGCAATCAAAAGTATGGTTTAACTCTGTTAGCTTAAAGAACATATCAGAAATAAGTTTCACACAATGCTTCTGTGTAGTTTTTATTTGAAGATATTATTTTTCACAATTGAGGCCTCTTAGCGCTCAGAATGTCCAATTGCAGTTTCTACAGAAAGAGTGTTTCAGAAAGGCTCAATCAAAAGTAAGGTTCAACTCTGTTAGTTGAATGCACAGAACAGAAAGAAGTTTCATACAATGCTTCTGTGTAGTTTATATTTGAACATATTCTTTTTTCCACTATTACCCACTTAGCGCTACGAATGACAAGTTGCATTTTCTACAGACAGAGTGTTTCAAAACTGCTCAATCAAAAGTATGGTTTAACTCTGTTAGCTGAATGCTCAGATCAGAAAGAAGTTTCACAGAATGCTTCTGTGTAGTTTATATTTGAATATATTCCTTTTTCCACTACTACTCTCTTAGCGCTCCAAATGTCCAGTTGCATTTTCTACAGAAAGAGTGTTCAGATGTGCTCAATCAAAAGTATGGTTTAACTCTGTTAGCTGAATGCACAGATCAGAAAGAAGTTTCACAGAATGATTCTGTGTAGTTTATATTTGGAGACATTCCTTTTTCCACTATTACCCTCTTAGCGCTCCGAATCTCCACTTGCATTTTCTACAGAAAGAGTGTTTCAGAACGTCTCAATCAAAACTAAGGTTCAACTAGTTTAGTTGAACAAACAGAACAGAAAGAAGTTTCACACAATTCTTCTGTGTAGTTTTTATTTGTAGACATTCTTTTTCCCAATATAGGCCTCCTAGCGCTCAGAATGTCCAATTGCAGTTTCTACAGAAAGAGAGTTTCAGAACGGCTCAATCAAAAGTAACGTTCAACTCTGTTAGCTGAATGCACAGAACAGAAAGAAGTTTCATACAATGCTTCTGTGTAGTTTATATTTGAACATATTCTTTTTTCCACTATTACCCACTTAGTGCTACCAATGTCCAGTTGCATTATCTACAGACAGAGTGTTTCAAAACTGCTCAATCAAAAGTATGGTTTAACTCTGTTAGCTGAATGCTCAGATCAGAAAGAAGTTTCACAGAATGCTTCTGTGTAGTTTATATTTGAATATATTCCTTTTTCCACTACTACGCTCTTAGCGCTCCAAATGTCCAGTTGCATTTTCTACAGAAAGAGTGTTCAGATCTGCTCAATCAAAAGTATGGTTTAACTCTGTTAGCTGAATGCACAGATCAGAAAGATGTTTCACCGAATGATTCTGTGTAGTTTATATTTGAAGACATTCCTTTTTCCACTATTACCCTCTTAGCGCTCCGAATCTCCACTTGCATTTTCTACAAAAAGAGTGTTTCATAACTGCTCAATCAAAAATATGTTTTATCTCTGTTAACTGAATTTACAGATCAGAAATAAGTTTCACAGAATGCATCTGTGTAGTTTTTATTTGAAGATATTCTTTTTCCCAATGTAGGCCTCTTAGCGCTTAGCATGTCCAATTGCAGTTTCTACAGAAAGAGTGTTTCAGAACGGCTCAATCAAAAGTAAGGTTCAACTCTGTTAGTTGAATGCACAGAACAGAAAGAATTTTCACAGAATGCTACTGTGTAGTTTATATTTGAATATATTCCTTTTTCCACTATTACCCTCTTAGCGCTCCGAATGTCCACTTGCATTTTCTACAGAAAGAGTGTTCAGAACTGCGCAATCAAAAGTATGGTTTAACTCTGTTAGCTTAAAGAACATATCAGAAATAAGTTTCACACAATGCTTCTGTGTAGTTTTTATTTGAAGATATTATTTTTCCCAATTGAGGCCTCTTAGCGCTCAGAATGTCCAATTGCAGTTTCTACAGAAAGAGTGTTTCAGAAAGGCTCAATCAAAAGTAAGGTTCAACTCTGTTAGTTGAATGCACAGAACAGAAAGAAGTTTCATACAATGGTTCTGTGTAGTTTATAATTGAACATATTCTTTTTTCCACTATTACCCACTTAGCGCTACGAATGTCCAGTTGCATTTTCTACAGACAGAGTGTTTCAAAACTGCTCAATCAAAAGTATGGTTTAACTCTGTTAGCTGAATGCTCAGATCAGAAAGAAGTTTCACAGAATGCTTCTGTGTAGATTATATTTGAATATATTCCTTTTTCCACTACTACTCTCTTAGCGCTCCAAATGTCCAGTTGCATTTTCTACAGAAAGAGTGTTCAGATCTGCTCAATCAAAAGTATGGTTTAACTCTGTTAGCTGAATGCACAGATCAGAAAGAAGTTTCACAGAATGATTCTGTGTAGTTTATATTTGGAGACATTCCTTTTTCCACTATTACCCTCTTAGCGCTCCGAATCTCCACTTGCATTTTCTACAGAAAGAGTGTTTCAGAACGGCTCAATCAAAACTAAGGTTCAACTCTTTTAGTTGAACAAACAGAACAGAAAGAAGTTTCTCACAATTCTTCTGTGTAGTTTTTATTTGTAGACATTCTTTTTCCCAATATAGGCCTCCTAGCGCTCAGAATGTCCAATTGCAGTTTCTACAGAAAGAGTGTTTCAGAACGGCTCAATCAAAAGTAAGGTTCAACTCTGTTAGTTGAATGCACAGAACAGAAAGAAGTTTCATACAATGCTTCTGTGTAGTTTATATTTGAACATGTTCTTTTTTCCACTATTACCCACATAGCGCTACGAATGTCCAGTTGCATTTTCTACAGACAGAGTGTTTCAAAACTGCTCAATCAAAAGTATGGTTTAAATCTGTTAGCTGAATGCTCAGATCAGAAAGAAGTTTCACAGAATGCTTCTGTGTAGTTTATATTTGAATATATTCCTTTTTCCACTACTACGCTCTTAGCGCTCCAAATGTCCAGTTGCATTTTCTACAGAGAGAGTGTTCAGATCTGCTCAATCAAAAGTATGTTTTAACTCTGTTAGCTGAATGCACAGATCAGAAAGAAGTTTCACCGAATGATTCTGTGTAGTTTATATTTGAAGACATTCCTTTTTCCACTATTACCCCCTTAGCGCTCCGAATCTCCACTTGCATTTTCTACAAAAAGAGTGTTTCATAACTGCTCAATCAAAAATATGTTTTATCTCTGTTAACTGAATTTACAGATCAGAAATAAGTTTCACAGAATGCATCTGTGTAGTTTTTATTTGAAGATATTCTTTTTCCCAATGTAGGCCTCTTAGCGCTTAGCATGTCCAATTGCAGTTTCTACTGAAAGAGTGTTTCAGAACGGCTCAATCAAAAGTAAGGTTCAACTCTGTTAGTTGAATGCACAGAACAGAAAGAATTTTCACAGAATGCTACTGTGTAGTTTATATTTGAATATATTCCTTTTTCCACTGTTACCTTCTTAGCGCTCCGAATATCCACTTGCAATTTCTACAGAAAGAGTGTTCAGAACTGCGCAATCAAAAGTATGGTTTAACTCTGTTTGCTTAATGAACATATCAGAAATAAGTTTCACAAAATGCTTCTGTGTAGTTTTTATTTGAAGATATTTTTTTTCCCAATAGAGGCCTCTTAGCGCTCAGAATGTCCAATTGCAGTTTCTACAGAAAGAGTGTTTCAGAAAGGCTCAATCAAAAGTAAGGTTCAACTCTGTTAGTTGAATGCACAGAACAGAAAGAAGTTTCATACAATGCTTCTGTGTAGTTTATATTTGAACATATACTTTTTTCCACTATTACCCACTTAGCGCTACGAATGACCAGTTGCATTTTCTACAAACAGAGTGTTTCAAAACTGCTCAATCAAAAGTATGGTTTAACTCTGTTAGCTGAATGCTCAGATCAGAAAGAAGTTTCACAGAATGCTTCTGTGTAGATTATATTTGAATATATTCCTTTTTCCACTACTACTCTCTTAGCGCTCCAAATGTCCAGTTGCATTTTCTACAGAAAGAGTGTTCAGATCTGCTCAATCAAAAGTATGGTTTAACTCTGTTAGCTGAATGCACAGATCAGAAAGAAGTTTCACAGAATGATTCTGTGTAGTTTATATTCGGAGACATTAATTTTTCCACTATTACCCTCTTAGCGCTCCGAATCTAAACTTGCATTTTCTACAGAAAGAGTGTTTCAGAACGGCTCAATCAAAACTAAGGTTCAACTCTTTTAGTTGAACAAACAGAACAGAAAGAAGTTTCACACAATTCTTCTGTGTAGTTTTTATTTGTAGACATTCTTTTTCCCAATATAGGCCTCTTAGCGCTCAGAATGTCCAACTGCAGTTTCTACAGAAAGAGTGTTTCAGAACGGCTCAATCAAAAGTAAGGTTCAACTCTGTTAGTTGAATGCACAGAACAGAAAGAAGTTTCATATAATGCTTCTGTGTAGTTTATATTTGAACATATTCTTTTTTCCACTATTACCCACTTAGCGCTACGAATGTCCAGTTGCATTTTCTACAGACAGAGTGTTTCAAAACTGCTCAATCAAAAGTATGGTTTAACTCTGTTAGCTGAATGCTCAGATCAGAAAGAAGTTTCACAGAATGCTTCTGTGTAGTTTATATTTGAATATATTCCTTTTTCCACTACTACGCTCTTAGCGCTCCAAATGTCCAGTTGCATTTTCTACAGAAAGAGTGTTCAGATCTGCTCAATCAAAAGTATGGTTTAACTCTGTTAGCTGAATGCACAGATCAGAAAGAAGTTTCACCGAATGATTCTGTGTAGTTTATGTTTGAAGACATTCCTTTTTCCACTATTACCCTCTTAGCGCTCCGAATCTCCACTTGCATTTTCTACAAAAAGAGTGTTTCATAACTGCTCAATCAAAAATATGTTTTATCTCTGTTAACTGAATTTACAGATCAGAAATAAGTTTCACAGAATGCATCTGTGTAGTTTTTATTTGAAGATATTCTTTTTCCCAATGTAGGCCTCTTAGCGCTTAGCATGTCCAATTGCAGTTTCTACAGAAAGAGTGTTTCAGAACGGCTCAGTCAAAAGTAAGGTTCAACTCTGTTAGTTGAATGCACAGAACAGAAAGAAGTTTCATACAATGCTTCTGTGTAGTTTATATTTGAACATATTCTTTTTTCCACTATTACCCACTTAGTGCTACGAATGTCCAGTTGCATTTTCTACAGACAGAGTGTTTCAAAACTGCTCAATCAAAAGTATGGTTTAACTCTGTTAGCTGAATGCTCAGATCAGAAAGAAGTTTCACAGAATGCTTCTGTGTAGTTTATATTTGAATATATTCCTTTTTCCACTACTACGCTCTTAGCGCTCCAAATGTCCAGTTGCATTTTCTACAGAAAGAGTGTTCAGATCTGCTCAATCAAAAGTATGGTTTAACTCTGTTAGCTGAATGCACAGATCAGAAAGAAGTTTCACCGAATGATTCTGTGTAGTTTATATTTGAAGACATTACTTTTTCCACTATTACCCTCTTAGTGCTCCGAATCTCCACTTGCATTTTCTACAAAAAGAGTGTTTCATAACTGCTCAATCAAAAATATGTTTTATCTCTGTTAACTGAATTTACAGATCAGAAATAAGTTTCACAGAATGCATCTGTGTAGTTTTTATTTGAAGATATTCTTTTTCCCAATGTAGGCCTCTTAGCGCTTAGCATGTCCAATTGCAGTTTCTACAGAAAGAGTGTTTCAGAACGGCTCAATCAAAAGTAAGGTTCAACTCTGTTAGTTGAATGCACAGAACAGAAAGAATTTTCACAGAATGCTACTGTGTAGTTTATATTTGAATATATTCCTTTTTCCACTATTACCCTCTTAGCGCTCCGAATGTCCACTTGCATTTTCTACAGAAAGAGTGTTCAGAACTGCGCAATCAAAAGTATGGTTTAACTCTGTTAGCTTAATGAACATATCAGAAATAAGTTTCACACAATGCTTCTGGGTAGTTTTTATTTGAAGATATTATTTTTCCCAATAGAGGCCTCTTAGCGCTCAGAATGTCCAATTGCAGTTTCTACATAAAGAGTGTTTCAGAAAGGCTCAATCAAAAGTAAGGTTCAACTCTGTTAGTTGAATGCACAGAACAGAAAGTAGTTTCATACAATGCTTCTGTGTAGTTTATATTTGAACATATTCTTTTTTCCACTATTACCCACTTAGCGCTACGAATGTCCAGTTGCATTTTCTACAGACAGAGTGTTTCAAAACTGCTCAATCAAAAGTATGGTTTAACTCTGTTAGCTGAATGCTCAGATCAGAAAGAAGTTTCACAGAATGCTTCTGTGTAGTTTATATTTGAATATATTCCTTTTTCCACTACTACTCTCGTAGCGCTCCAAATGTCCAGTTGCATTTTCTACAGAAAGAGTGTTCAGATCTGCTCAATCAAAAGTATGGTTTAACTCTGTTAGCTGAATGCACAGATCAGAAAGAAGTTTCACAGAATGATTCTGTGTAGTTTATATTTGGAGACATTACTTTTTCCACTATTACCCTCTTAGCGCTCCGAATCTCCACTTGAATTTTCTACAGAAAGAGTGTTTCAGAACGGCTCAATCAAAACTAAGGTTCAACTCTTTTAGTTGAACAAACAGAACAGAAAGAAGTTTCACACAATTCTTCTGTGTAGTTTTTATTTGTAGACATTCTTTTTCCCAATATAGGCCTCTTAGCGCTCAGAATGTCCAACTGCAGTTTCTACAGAAAGAGTGTTTCAGAACGGCTCAATCAAAAGTAAGGTTCAACTCTGTTAGTTGAATGCACAGAACAGAAAGAATTTTCACAGAATGCTACTGTGTAGTTTATATTTGAATATATTCCTTTTTCCACTATTACCCTCTTAGCGCTCCGAATGTCCACTTGCATTTTCTACAGAAAGAGTGTTCAGAACTGCGCAATCAAAAGTATGGTTTAACTCTGTTAGCTTAAAGAACATATCAGAAATAAGTTTCACACAATGCTTCTGTGTAGTTTTTATTTGAAGATATTATTTTTCCCAATTGAGGCCTCTTAGCGCTCAGAATGTCCAATTGCAGTTTCTACAGAAAGAGTGTTTCAGAAAGGCTCAATCAAAAGTAAGGTTCAACTCTGTTAGTTGAATGCACAGAACAGAAAGAAGTTTCATACAATGCTTCTGTGTAGTTTATAATTGAACATATTCTTTTTTCCACTATTACCCACTTAGCGCTACGAATGTCCAGTTGCATTTTCTACAGACAGAGTGTTTCAAAACTGCTCAATCAAAAGTATGGTTTAACTCTGTTAGCTGAATGCTCAGATCAGAAAGAAGTTTCACAGAATGCTTCTGTGTAGTTTATATTTGAATATATTCCTTTTTCCACTACTACTCTCTTAGCGCTCCAAATGTCCAGTTGCATTTTCTACAGAAAGAGTGTTCAGATCTGCTCAATCAAAAGTATGGTTTAACTCTGTTAGCTGAATGCACAGATCAGAAAGAAGTTTCACAGAATGATTCTGTGTAGTTTATATTTGGAGACATTCCTTTTTCCACTATTACCCTCTTAGCGCTCCGAATCTCCACTTGAATTTTCTACAGAAAGAGTGTTTCAGAACGGCTCAATCAAAACTAAGGTTCAACTCTTTTAGTTGAACAAACAGAACAGAAAGAAGTTTCACACAATTCTTCTGTGTAGTTTTTATTTGTAGACATTCTTTTTCCCAATATAGGCCTCTTAGCGCTCAGAATGTCCAACTGTAGTTT
This sequence comes from Symphalangus syndactylus, assembly GCF_028878055.3. Lineage (NCBI taxonomy): Eukaryota > Metazoa > Chordata > Mammalia > Primates > Hylobatidae > Symphalangus > Symphalangus syndactylus. Next base: position 94,544,291 of record NC_072434.2, on the reverse strand, counting down.
CTACAGAAAGAGTGTTTCAGAACGGCTCAATCAAAAGTAAGGTTCAACTCTGTTAGTTGAATGCACAGAACAGAAAGAATTTTCACAGAATGCTACTGTGTAGTTTATATTTGAATATATTCCTTTTTCCACTATTACCATCTTAGCGCTCCGAATGTCCACTTGCATTTTCTACAGAAAGAGTGTTCAGAACTGCGCAATCAAAAGTATGGTTTAACTCTGTTAGCTTAAAGAACATATCAGAAATAAGTTTCACACAATGCTTCTGTGTAGTTTTTATTTGAAGATATTATTTTTCCCAATTGAGGCCTCTTAGCGCTCAGAATGTCCAATTGCAGTTTCTACAGAAAGAGTGTTTCAGAAAGGCTCAATCAAAAGTAAGGTTCAACTCTGTTAGTTGAATGCACAGAACAGAAAGAAGTTTCATACAATGCTTCTGTGTAGTTTATAATTGAACATATTCTTTTTTCCACTATTACCCACTTAGCGCTACGAATGTCCAGTTGCATATTCTACAGACAGAGTGTTTCAAAACTGCTCAATCAAAAGTATGGTTTAACTCTGTTAGCTGAATGCTCAGATCAGAAAGAAGTTTCACAGAATGCTTCTGTGTAGTTTATATTTGAATATATTCCTTTTTCCACTACTACTCTCTTAGCGCTCCAAATGTCCAGTTGCATTTTCTACAGAAAGAGTGTTCAGATCTGCTCAATCAAAAGTATGGTTTAACTCTGTTAGCTGAATGCACAGATCAGAAAGAAGTTTCACAGAATGATTCTGTGTAGTTTATATTTGGAGACATTCCTTTTTCCACTATTACCCTCTTAGCGCTCCGAATCTCCACTTGCATTTTCTACAGAAAGAGTGTTTCAGAACGGCTCAATCAAAACTAAGGTTCAACTCTTTTAGTTGAACAAACAGAACAGAAAGAAGTTTCACACAATTCTTCTGTGTAGTTTTTATTTGTAGACATTCTTTTTCCCAATATAGGCCTCCTAGCGCTCAGAATGTCCAATTGCAGTTTCTACAGAAAGAGTGTTTCAGAACGGCTCAATCAAAAGTAAGGTTCAACTCTGTTAGTTGAATGCCCAGAACAGAAAGAAGTTTCATACAATGCTTCTGTGTAGTTTATATTTGAACATATTCTTTTTTCCACTATTACCCACTTAGCGCTACGAATGTCCAGTTGCATTTTCTACAGACAGAGTGTTTCAAAACTGCTCAATCAAAAGTATGGTTTAACTCTGTTAGCTGAATGCTCAGATCAGAAAGAAGTTTCACAGAATGCTTCTGTGTAGTTTATATTTTAATATATTCTTTTTTCCACTACTACGCTCTTAGCGCTCCAAATGTCCAGTTGCATTTTCTACAGAAAGAGTGTTCAGATCTGCTCAATCAAAAGTATGGTTTAACTCTGTTAGCTGAATGCACAGATCAGAAAGAAGTTTCACCGAATGATTCTGTGTAGTTTATGTTTGAAGACATTCCTTTTTCCACTATTACCCTGTTAGCGCTCCGAATCTCCACTTGCATTTTCTACAAAAAGAATGTTTCATAACTGCTCAATCAAAAATATGTTTTATCTCTGTTAACTGAATTTACAGATCAGAAATAAGTTTCACAGAATGCATCTGTGTAGTTTTTATTTGAAGATATTCTTTTTCCCAATGTAGGCCTCTTAGCCCTTAGCATGTCCAATTGCAGTTTCTACAGAAAGAGTGTTTCAGAACGGCTCAATCAAAAGTAAGGTTCAACTCTGTTAGTTGAATGCACAGAACAGAAAGAAGTTTCATACAATGCTTCTGTGTAGTTTATTTTTGAACATATTCTTTTTTCCACTATTACCCACTTAGTGCTACGAATGTCCAGTTGCATTTTCTACAGACAGAGTGTTTCAAAACTGCTCAATCAAAAGTATGGTTTAACTCTGTTAGCTGAATGCTCAGATGAGAAAGAAGTTTCACAGAATGCTTCTGTGTAGTTTATATTTGAATATATTCCTTTTTCCACTACTACGCTCTTAGCGCTCCAAATGTCCAGTTGCATTTTCTACAGAAAGAGTGTTCAGATCTGCTCAATCAAAAGTATGGTTTAACTCTGTTAGCTGAATGCATAGATCAGAAAGAAGTTTCACCGAATGATTCTGTGTAGTTTATATTTGAAGACATTCCTTTTTCCACTATTACCCTCTTAGTGCTCCGATTCCCCACTTGCATTTTCTACAAAAAGAGTGTTTCATAACTGCTCAATCAAAAATATGTTTTATCTCTGTTAACTGAATTTACAGATCAGAAATAAGTTTCACAGAATGCATCTGTGTAGTTTTTATTTGAAGATATTCTTTTTCCCAATGTAGGCCTCTTAGCGCTTAGCATGTCCAATTGCAGTTTCTACAGAAAGAGTGTTTCAGAACGGCTCAATCAAAAGTAAGGTTCAACTCTGTTAGTTGAATGCACAGAACAGAAAGAATTTTCACAGAATGCTACTGTGTAGTTTATATTTGAATATATTCCTTTTTCCACTATTACCCTCTTAGCGCTCCGAATGTCCACTTGCATTTTCTACAGAAAGAGTGTTCAGAACTGCGCAATCAAAAGTATGGTTTAACTCTGTTAGCTTAATGAACATATCAGAAATAAGATTCACACAATGCTTCTGTGTAGTTTTTATTTGAAGATATTATTTTTCCCAATAGAGGCCTCTTAGCGCTCAGAATGTCCAATTGCAGTTTCTACAGAAAGAGTGTTTCAGAAAGGCTCAATCAAAAGTAAGTTTCAACTCTGTTAGTTGAATGCACAGAACAGAAAGAAGTTTCATACAATGCTTCTGTGTAGTTTATATTTGAACATATTCCTTTTTCCACTACTACTCTCTTAGCGCTCCAAATGTCCAGTTGCATTTTCTACAGAAAGAGTGTTCAGATCTGCTCAATCAAAAGTATGGTTTAACTCTGTTAGCTGAATGCACAGATCAGAAAGAAGTTTCACAGAATGATTCTGTGTAGTTTATATTTGGAGACATTCCTTTTTCCACTATTACCCTCTTAGCGCTCCGAATCTCCACTTGCATTTTCTACAGAAAGAGTGTTTCAGAACGGCTCAATCAAAACTAAGGTTCAACTCTTTTAGTTGAACAAACAGAACAGAAAGAAGTTTCACACAATTCTTCTGTGTAGTTTTTATTTGTAGACATTCTTTTTCCCAATATAGGCCTCTTAGCGCTCAGAATGTCCAATTGCAGTTTCTACAGAAAGAGTGTTTCAGAACGGCTCAATCAAAAGTAAGGTTCAACTCTGTTAGTTGAATGCACAGAACAGAAAGAAGTTTCATACAATGCTTCTGTGTAGTTTATATTTGAACATATTCTTTTTTCCACTATTACCCACTTAGCGCTACGAATGTCCAGTTGCATTTTCTACAGACAGAGTGTTTCAAAACTGCTCAATCAAAAGTATGTTTTAACTCTGTTAGCTGAATGCTCAGATCAGAAAGAAGTTTCACAGAATGCTTCTGTGTAGTTTATATTTGAATATATTCCTTTTTCCACTACTACGCTCTTAGCGCTCCAAATGTCCAGTTGCATTTTCTACAGAAAGAGTGTTCAGATCTGCTCAATCAAAAGTATGGTTTAACTCTGTTACCTGAATGTACAGATCAGAAAGAAGTTTCACCGAATGATTCCGTGTAGTTTATATTTGAAGACATTCCTTTTTCCACTATTACCCGCTTAGCGCTCCGAATCTCCACTTGCATTTTCTACAAAAAGAGTGTTTCATAACTGCTCAATCAAAAATATGTTTTATCTCTGTTAACTGAATTTACAGATCAGAAATAAATTTCACAGAATGCATCTGTGTAGTTTTCATTTGAAGATATTCTTTTTCCCAATGTTGGCCTCTTAGCGCTTAGCATGTCCAATTGCAGTTTCTACAGAAAGAGTGTTTCAGAACGGCTCAATCAAAAGTAAGGTTCAACTCTGTTAGTTGAATGCACAGAACAGAAAGAATTTTCACAGAATGCTACTGTGTAGTTTATATTTGTATATATTCCTTTTTCCACTATTACCCTCTTAGCGCTCCGAATGTCCACTTGCATTTTCTACAGAAAGAGTGTTCAGAACTGCGCAATCAAATGTATGGTTTAACTCTGTTAGCTTAATGAACATATCAGAAATAAGTTTCACACAATGCTTCTGTGTAGTTTTTATTTGAAGACATTATTTTTCCCAATAGAGGCCTCTTAGCGCTCAGAATGTCCAATTGCAGTTTCTACAGAAAGAGTGTTTCAGAAAGGCTCAATCAAAAGTAAGGTTCAATTCTGTTAGTTGAATGCACAGAACAGAAAGAAGTTTCATACAATGCTTCTGTGTAGTTTATATTTGAACATATTCTTTTTTCCACTATTACCCACTTAGCGCTACGAATGTCCAGTTGCATTTTCTACAGACAGAGTGTTTCAAAACTGCTCAATCAAAAGTATGGTTTAACTCTCTTAGCTGAATGCTCAGATCAGAAAGCAGTTTCACAGAATGCCTCTGTGTAGTTTATATTTGAATATATTCCTTTTTCCACTACTACTCTCTTAGCGCTCCAAATGTCCAGTTGCATTTTCTACAGAAAGAGTGCTCAGATCTGCTCAATCAAAAGTATGGTTTAACTCTGTTAGCTGAATGCACAGATCAGAAAGAAGTTTCACAGAATGATTCTGTGTAGTTTATATTTGGAGACATTCCTTTTTCCACTATTACCCTCTTAGCGCTCCGAATCTCCACTTGCATTTTCTACAGAAAGAGTGTTTCAGAACGGCTCAATCAAAACTAAGGTTCAACTAGTTTAGTTGAACAAACAGAACAGAAAGAAGTTTCACACAATTATTCTGTGTAGTTTTTATTTGTAGACATTCTTTTTCCCAATATAGGCCTCCTAGCGCTCAGAATGTCCAATTGCAGTTTCTACAGAAAGAGTGTTTCAGAACGGCTCAATCAAAAGTAAGGTTCAACTCTGTTAGTTGAATGCACAGAACAGAAAGAAGTTTCATACAATGCTTCTGTGTAGTTTATATTTGAACATATTCTTTTTTCCACTATTACCCACTTAGTGCTACGAATGTCCAGTTGCATTTTCTACAGACAGAGTGTTTCAAAACTGCTCAATCAAAAGTATGGTTTAACTCTGTTAGCTGAATGCTCAGATCAGAAAGAAGTTTCACAGAATGCTTCTGTGTAGTTTATATTTGAATATATTCCTTTTTCCACTACTACGCTCTTAGCGCTCCAAATGTCCAGTTGCATTTTCTACAGAAAGAGTGTTCAGATCTGCTCAATCAAAAGTATGGTTTAACTCTGTTAGCTGAATGCACAGATCAGAAAGAAGTTTCACCGAATGATTCTGTGTAGTTTATATTTGAAGACATTCCTTTTTCCACTATTACCCTCTTAGTGCTCCGATCTCCACTTGCATTTTCTACAAAAAGAGTGTTTCATAACTGCTCAATCAAAAATATGTTTTATCTCTGTTAACTGAATTTACAGATCAGAAATAAGTTTCACAGAATGCATCTGTGTAGTTTTTATTTGAAGATATTCTTTTTCCCAATGTAGGCCTCTTAGCGCTTAGCATGTCCAATTGCAGTTTCTACAGAAAGAGTGTTTCAGAACGGCTCAATCAAAAGTAAGGTTCAACTCTGTTAGTTGAATGCACAGAACAGAAAGAATTTTCACAGAATGCTACTGTGTAGTTTATATTTGAATATATTCCTTTTTCCACTATGACCCTATTAGCGCTCCGAATGTCCACTTGCATTTTCTACAGAAAGAGTGTTCAGAACTGCGCAATCAAAAGTATGGTTTAACTCTGTTAGCTTAATGAACATATCAGAGATAAGTTTCACACAATGCTTCCGTGTAGTTTTTTTTTGAAGATATTATTTTTCCCAATAGAGGCCTCTTAGCGCTCAGAATGTCCAATTGCAGTTTCTACAGAAAGAGTGTTTCAGAAAGGCTCAATCAAAAGTAAGGTTCAACTCTGTTAGTTGAATGCACAGAACAGAAAGAATTTTCACAGAATGCTACTGTGTAGTTTATATTTGAATATATTCCTTTTTCCACTATTACCCTCTTAGCGCTCCGAATGTCCACTTGCATTTTCTACAGAAAGAGTGTTCAGAACTGCGCAATCAAAAGTATGGTTTAACTCTGTTAGCTTAATGAACATATCAGAAATAAGTTTCACACAATGCTTCTGTGTAGTTTTTATTTGAAGACATTATTTTTCCCAATAGAGGCCTCTTAGCGCTCAGAATGTCCAATTGCAGTTTCTACAGAAAGAGTGTTCAGATCTGCTCAATCAAAAGTATGGTTTAACTCTGTTAGCTGAATGCACAGATAAGAAAGAAGTTTCACAGAATGATTCTGTGTAGTTTATATTTGGAGACATTCCTTTTTCCACTATTACCCCCTTAGCGCTCCGAATCTCCACTTGCATTTTCTACAAAAAGAGTGTTTCATAACTGCTCAATCAAAAATATGTTTTACCTCTGTTAACTGAATTTACAGATCAGAAATAAGTTTCACAGAATGCATCTGTGTATTGTTTATTTGAAGATATTCTTTTTCTCAATGTAGGCCTCTTAGCGCTTAGCATGTCCAATTGCAGTTTCTACAGAAAGAGTGTTTCAGAACGGCTCAATCAAAAGTAAGGTTCAACTCTGTTAGTTGAATGCACAGAACAGAAAGAATTTTCACAGAATGCTACTGTGTAGTTTATATTTGAATATATTCCTTTTTCCACTATTACCCTCTTAGCGCTCCGAATGTCCACTTGCATTTTCTACAGAAAGAGTGTTCAGAACTGCGCAATCAAAAGTATGGCTTAACTCTGTTAGCTTAATGAACATATCAGAAATAAGTTTCACACAATGCTTCTGTGTAGTTTTTATTTGAAGATATTATTTTTCCCAATATAGGCCTCTTAGCGCTCAGAATGTACAATTGCAGTTTCTACAGAAAGAGTGTTTCAGAAAGACTCAAACAAAAGTAAGGTTCAACTCTGTTAGTTGAATGCACAGAACAGAAAGAAGTTTCATACAATGCTTCTGTGTAGTTTATATTTGAACATATTCTTTTTTCCACTGTTACCCACTTAGCGCTACGAATGTCCAGTTGCATTTTCCACAGACAGAGTGTTTCAAAACTGCTCAATCAAAAGTACGGTTTAACTCTGTTAGCTGAATGCTCAGATCAGAAAGAAGTTTCACAGAATGCTTCTGTGTAGTTTATATTTGAATATATTCCTTTTTCCACTACTACGCTCTTAGCGCTCCAAATGTCCAGTTGCATTTTCTACAGAAAGAGTGTTCAGATCTGCTCAATCAAAAGTATGGTTTAACTCTGTTAGCTGAATGCACAGATCAGAAAGAAGTTTCACCGAATGATTCTGTGTAGTTTATATTTGAAGACATTCCTTTTTCCACTAGTACCCCCTTAGCGCTCCGAATCTCCACTTGCATTTTCTACAAAAAGAGTGTTTCATAACTGCTCAATCAAAAATATGTTTTATGTCTGTTAACTGAATTTACAGATCAGAAATAAGTTTCACAGAATGCATCTGTGTAGTTTTTATTTGAAGATATTCTTTTTCCCAATGTAGGCCTCTTAGCGCTTAGCATGTCCAATTGCAGTTTCTACAGAAAGAGTGTTTCAGAACGGCTCAATCAAAAGTAAGGTTCAACTCTGTTAGTTGAATGCACAGAACAGAAAGAATTTTCACAGAATGCTACTGTGTAGTTTATATTTGAATATATTCCTTTTTCCACTATTACCCTCTTAACGCTCCGAATGTCCATTTACATTTTCTACAGAAAGAGTGTTCAGAACTGCGCAATCAAAAGTATGGTTTAACTCTGTTAGCTTAAAGAACATATCAGAAATAAGTTTCACACAATGCTTCTGTGTAGTTTTTATTTGAAGATATTATTTTTCCCAATAGAGGCCTCTTAGCGCTCAGAATGTCCAATTGCAGTTTCTACAGAAAGAGTGTTTCAGAAAGGCTCAATCAAAAGTAAGGTTCAACTCTGTTAGTTGAATGCACAGAACAGAAAGTAGTTTCATACAATGCTTCTGTGTAGTTTATATTTGAACATATTCTTTTTTCCACTATTACCCACTTAGCGCTACGAATGTCCAGTTGCATTTTCTACAGACAGAGTGTTTCAAAACTGCTCAATCAAAAGTATGGTTTAACTCTGTTTGCTGAATGCTCAGACCAGAAAGAAGTTTCATAGAATGCTTCTGTGTAGTTTATATTTGAATATATTCCTTTTTCCACTACTACGCTCTTAGCGCTCCAAATGTCCAGTTGCATTTTCTACAGAAAGAGTGTTCAGATCTGCTCAATCAAAAGTATGGTTTAACTCTGTTAGCTGAATGCACAGATCAGAAAGAAGTTTCACAGAATGATTCTGTGTAGTTTATATTTGGAGACATTCCTTTTTCCACTATTACCCCCTTAGCGCTCCGAATCTCCACTTGCATTTTCTACAAAAAGAGTGTTTCATAACTGCTCAATCAAAAATATGTTTTATCTCTGTTAACTGAATTTACAGATCAGAAATAAGTTTCACAGAATGCATCTGTGTAGTGTATATTTGAAGATATTCTTTTTCCCAATGTAGGCCTCTTAGCGCTTAGCATGTCCAATTGCAGTTTCTACAGAAAGAGTTTTTCAGAACGGCTCAATCAAAAGTAAGGTTCAACTCTGTTAGTTGAATGCACAGAACAGAAAGAATTTTCACAGAATGCTACTGTGTAGTTTATATTTGAATATATTCCTTTTTCCACTATTACCCTCTTAGCGCTCCGAATGTCCACTTGCATTTTCTACAGAAAGAGTGTTCAGAACTGCGCAATCAAAAGTATGGCTTAACTCTGTTAGCTTAATGAACATATCAGAAATAAGTTTCACACAATGCTTCTGTGTAGTTTTTATTTGAAGATATTATTTTTCCCAATATAGGCCTCTTAGCGCTCAGAATGTACAATTGCAGTTTCTACAGAAAGAGTGTTTCAGAAAGACTCAATCAAAAGTAAGGTTCAACTCTGTTAGTTGAATGCACAGAAGAGAAAGTAGTTTCATACAATGCTTCTGTGTAGTTTATATTTGAACATATTCTTTTTTCCACTATTACCCACTTAGCGCTACGAATGTCCAGTTGCATTTTCCACAGACAGAGTGTTTCAAAACTGCTCAATCAAAAGTATGGTTTAACTCTGTTAGCTGAATGCTCAGATCAGAAAGAAGTTTCACAGAATGCTTCTGTGTAGTTTATATTTGAATATATTCCTTTTTCCACTACTACTCTCTTAGCGCTCCAAATGTCCAGTTGCATTTTCTACAGAAAGAGTGTTCAGATCTACTCAATCAAAAGTATGGTTTAACTCTGTTAGCTGAATGCACAGATCAGAAAGAAGTTTCAGAGAATGATTCTGTGTAGTTTATATTTGGAGACATTCCTTTTTCCACTATTACCCTCTTAGCGCTCTGTATCTCCACTTGCATTATCTACAGAAAGAGTGTTTCCGAACGTCTCAATCAAAACTAAGGTTCAACTAGTTTAGTTGAACAAACAGAACAGAAACAAGTTTCACACAATTCTTCTGTGTAGTTTTTATTTGTAGACATTCTTTTTCCCAATATAGGCCTCCTAGCGCTCAGAATGTCCAATTGCAGTTTCTACAGAAAGAGTGTTTCAGAACGGCTCAATCAAAAGGTTGAACTCTGTTAGTTGAATGCACAGAACCGAAAGAAGTTTCATACAATGCTTCTGTGTAGTTTATATTTGAACATATTTTTTTTCCACTATTACCCACTTAGCGCTACGAATGTCCAGTTGCATTTTCTACAGACAGAGTGTTTCAAAACTGCTCAATCAAAAGTATGGTTTAACTCTGTTAGCTGAATGCTCAGATCAGAATTAAGTTTCACAGAATGCTTCTGTGTAGTTTATATTTGAATATATTCCTTTTTCCACTACTACGCTCTTAGCGCTCCAAATGTGCAGTTGCATTTTCTACAGAAAGATTGTTCAGATCTGCTCCATCAAAAGTATGGTTTAACTCTGTTAGCTGAATGCACAGATCACAAAGAAGTTTCACTGAATGATTCTGTGTAGTTTATATTTGAAGACATTCCTTTTTCCACTATTACCCTCTTAGCGCTCCGAATCTCCACTTGCATTTTCTACAAAAAGAGTGTTTCATAACTGCTCAATCAAAAATATGTTTTATCTCTGTTAACTGAATTTACAGATCAGAAATAAGTTTCACAGAATGCATCTGTGTAGTTTTCATTTGAAGATATTCTTTTTCCCAATGTAGGCCTCTTAGCGCTTAGCATGTCCAATTGCAGTTTCTACAGAAAGAGTGTTTCAGAACGGCTCAATCAAAAGTAAGGTTCAACTCTGTTAGTTGAATGCACAGAACAGAAAGAATTTTCACAGAATGCTACTGTGTAGTTTATATTTGAATATATTCCTTTTTCCACTATTACCCTCTTAGCGCTCCGAATGTCCACTTGCATTTTCTACAGAAAGAGTGTTCAGAACTGCGCAATCAAAAGTATGGTTTAACTCTGTTAGCTTAATGAACATATCACAAATAAGTTTCACACAATGCTTCTGTGTAGTTTTTATTTGAAGATATTATTTTTCCCAATATATGCCTCTTAGCCCTCAGAATGTCCAATTGCAGTTTCTACAGAAAGAGTGTTTCAGAAAGGCTCAATCAAAGTAAGGTTCAACTCTGTTAGTTGAATGCGCAGAACAGAAAGTAGTTTCATACAATGCTTCTGTGTAGTTTACATTTGAACATATTCTTTTTTCCACTATTACCCACTTAGCGCTACGAATGTCCAGTTGCATTTTCTACAGACAGAGTGCTTCAAAACTGCTCAATGAAAAGTATGGTTTAACTCTGTTAGCTGAATGCTCAGATCAGAAAGAAGTTTCACAGAATGCTTCTGTGTAGTTTATATTTGAATATATTCCTTTTTCCACTACTACTCTCTTAGCGCTCCAAATGTCCAGTTGCATTTTCTACAGAAAGAGTGTTCAGATCTGCTCAATCAAAAGTATGGTTTAACTCTGTTAGCTGAATGCACAGATCAGAAAGAAGTTTCACAGAATGATTCTGTGTAGTTTATATTTGGAGACATTCCTTTTTCCACTATTACCCTCTTAGCGCTCCGAATCTCCACTTGCATTTTCTTCAGAAAGAGTGTTTCAGAACGGCTCAATCAAAACTAAGGTTCAACTCTTTTAGTTGAACAAATAGAACAGAAAATAGTTTCACACAATTCTTCTGTGTAGTTTTTATTTGTAGACATTCTTTTTCCCAATATAGGCCTCTTAGCGCTCAGAATGTCCAATTGCAGTTTCTACAGAAAGAGTGTTTCAGAACGGCTCAATCAAAAGGTTCAACTCTGTTAGTTGAATGCACAGAACAGAAAGAAGTTTCATACAATGCTTCTGTGTAGTTTATATTTGAACATATTTTTTTTCCACTATTACCCACTTAGCGCTACGAATGTCCAGTTGCATTTTCTACAGACAGAGTGTTTCAAAACTGCTCAATCAAAAGTATGGTTTAACTCTGTTAGCTGAATGCTCAGATCAGAATTAAGTTTCACAGAATGCTTCTGTGTAGTTTATATTTGAATATATTCCTTTTTCCACTACTACGCTCTTAGCGCTCCAAATGTCCAGTTGCATTTTCTACAGAAAGATTGTTCAGATCTGCT